>NC_084793.1:171115570-172493070 GCF_963169125.1 Humulus lupulus
TTATCTCGAGTAAGTGCTTACTTATTTGTATTTAGTTTTGCATTGTCATCGGGTTTCCTTTGAGGTTTTAGGCACATGCTTAGGGATGCAATTTTGGCATTTGAGAAGCTGTTTTTGGTTTTCACAAGTCTTTTTAGGCACATTTTGACATTAGAAATGGTCAAAATAGCCCTCAATACATCTTACGCCACTTTCGCATTTAAGGGTCTGCGACCGGAATCTGAAAAATTCTCAGAATCTGGTAGGTTCATTATCTCCGGTGGTGTTCTCCGGCCTAATCCTAGGCTCCGTGGACACCCCAAATTCTTAAAAAAATCTACTCTTCTCTCCGAGTAATAGTCTTAGAGTCTTCTGTGTTTTGACCATCTTTCCTTGTGTCAGGATACTAACTGCTTAGTTTTTGTCTCAGATATCCAAGGAACTTCTACAGTTACATGAGCAAGGTTTCCATCTCTTCAACTAGGAAATCTCCAACATGGCTCGTGAACAAGGCGCATCAGAGGACGGGGCGAGGGCGCAAGTCCGAGAACTAGTTATGGAGTTGGTTGTTTGTGCTAATGGCCCAGTAGTGGAGAGGCCAAGGTTATCGGACCACAGAGGGTTGATCATGGAAGAATTCAACCAAGCCTTGGTTCCACACCCCACTCAGACATACGAGGTTGATGGGTTTGAAGCGAAGGATTACCACACCCTGCTCCGACACCTTGAGGCCTTGGAAGCAATTATAAGGCATTATGCGATCAGGGATAGGTGTCTCGTGCACCTTTTTTGAGAATCCGAGAAGGTGCACCGCAGTGTCAATGGCCTTGGCGCCTGGAGCCAAGCCCACCTGATGACCGGGGCCACCCTGCCTTTGAACCAGTACTTCGTGGACATTCTGAATTACATTGGGATAGCTACCTTCCAACTCTCCCCCAACGCTTATAGGGTGCTCGCGGGGATGTATGTCATGTACTGGAAGCGGAAATGGCACGCACCTTCCTCGACGGAAATCCTACTTTTCAAAAATACACAAAAAGGGGTTTTCTTTTCTTAAATAAATTTAGAGTATTATCAAAAAGATCAAAGATGATTTATTTCTATAAATAAGCCAAAGAATACTTGAGTATTTTCTAAAATAAGGAAAAAGAGTATTTTTTTCCAATATGACGCCTAAGTTGAAATTTTACAAATTAAATAATCAGACGCCGATAGGTTAGCTTGTTATTATCTAAGGACGCAAGTCTCGGGAAAGGGGACGATAAGATTTAAATTTGCTAAAGCCCTAGAATTATATAAATGTCTAGAGTATCAATACTGAGTGGATGCCAAAGATTAATCCAAGAATATTGTATCATTTACAGTATTGGCTAAAGGGGGAAAAGGTCAGCAGTGACCCAAGGATTTCAGCCAGAAGCTAAGAAATCCAGGTAAATTAATCTTGACTTTGTTGGCTACAACAAGAAAGATGCTAGTGCATTGGTTGTTCTAGTTCTTTACACTAGATTGATTAATGCCTAAATTAGTAATGGATAGGGGGTACGGGAAATGTAATGATTGCTAGAGAATATTGGTATTCGAGCTAATGACCGGGGTAGGGGAAGCATGGTCGATTGGCTATGGACTAATGACCGAGGTACGAGAAAACACGTTCGATTGACTATGTACTAATGACCAGGGTAGGGGGATGAACGATCGAATGTCTGTTGATTTGTAACCGGGGTACTAAGGGGGGAGTCCAGTTTGTGTGTGAATTTATTAAGGATGTGTGAACCTGACTAGCTACCGGGATGTTTAATTGTTGTATTATTGTGAAATCTAGTGTGTGTATTGGGACCGGACTATTGTAAATCCAGTGATTACTAGGTAATACTGACACTTGAGCTAGTGACCAGGGTAGGGGTAACCACAGTCGGCCAATGAAATGATTAAACAAGTAGAAAGTACCCTGTGAATTTAGTAGTTGTGATCTAAGAGGTGCCCAAACACATCATTATATTTTTGCAGATCTTCAGTTAATTTTTAGCCATTGTAGAATGGTGTTATGCATGTATATCTTATATGTGTTTGTTCTGGGATTTTCTGCGTGCAGGTTGATTTTGAATTTAGTGGTTGTTCGGTACAACTAAGTTAATGATCTGGTTTGAATTGCTATACCTTGTTTGATAGGGTTCGGAAGTTATTCGATACCCTAGTGACTTATGCTTTGGTTACTCTTAGTATAACACCGTCTCTGGGTCGTAGTAGGTTTTTGTTTGAAAGATTAATCTTACTAAGCTTAATTTCTTACCTATCTGTTCATGTTGTAGGTGAGGGCAAGGTGCAATAGTGAGCGTCGTTTGCTTGTCGAAGTGTACATGTGGCCCAACCTTTGGGATTTGGTTCTTTTTGGAAATGGCTTTTGGGAAACTTTCTTTTTATGGGCTATATTTCTTTTTATTCAGAGCAATTGTTTAAGTTGACGAAAACAATGTAATTGTCTAAGTGTGCGCAAACGACTTTTTAAAAGTTTTTTTTATGTGGGTTTTTGGAGACTATTAAAATTTTAAAATGTTATTTTCTGCGTTATTTTGGTCTTGTAAGTTTTGGGTCTTTACATTGGAGCCTCTAAATAGAGAGGCGAACAACCAACTAAATTCAAAATCAACATGCACACAGAAAAATCCCAGAACAAGCAGATATAAGATATAAATACATACCACCATTCTACAATTGCCGCAAAATCACTGAAGATCTACAAAAATATAATGAGGTGTTCGGGCACCTCTTAGATCACAACCACTAAATTCACGGGGTACTTACTACATGTTTAATCATTTTATTGGCCAACCGTACTCCCCATACCATGGTCACCAGCTTGAGTGCCAGTATTACCTAGTAATCACTGGATTTACAATAGTGTTGTCTCAGTACACATACTGGATTTCACAACAAGATAACAATTAATCATCCCAGTAACTAGCTGGATTCACATATCAATAATCAATTCTCACACAAACCGGACTCCCTCTCCCTGAGTACCCCAGTTACAAATCAACAGACATTAGATCGTGCTTCCCCTACCCTGGTCATCAGTCCATAGTCAATCGACCGTGCTTCCCCCTACCCTAGTCACAAATCAACAGACATTCGATTGTTTTTCCCCTACCCCGCTCATCAGTCCATAGTCAATAGACAGTGCTTCCCCCTACCCCAGTCATAAATCAACAGACATTCGACCGTGCTTCCCCCTACCCCAGTCATCAACTTGAATACCAGTATTCTCTAGTAATTACTGGCTTTCATTGGAACATTCTGTACACTTACTAATACCCCCTAGCCATTACTAATTTAGCCCTTAATCAATCTAGTGTAAAGAACTAGAACAAACAATACACTAGCATGTTTCATGTTGTAGCCAACAAACCTTTTTCCCCCTTTAGCCGATACTGTAAAAGATACATTATACTTGGATTAATCTATGGCATTCATTTAGTATTGATACTATAGACATTTTTATCCCAACATCTACTCATGTGTTGCGTACCCACCATGTGCACAATATATGGGTCGTTTTTTTTTTAAAAGAAAGACCCTTTTTATGGTAGTTTTGAAAAGTAGGGCATTCAACCCTAATTTATTTGAATCCATAAAAAAAAATCTCCCTTTTTAATTCATTATAAATATTATTTCCATTTCTAGTGTTAATTTATCCAATATTTATCTAGAAAAGTATTTTTCTTTAACTTCCTTTTTCGCTTTCTAGAACTAACAATTTAGTGATAATTTGCTAACATTCAACCTCTACCATTTTCTCTGTATAGATGCACACTCCTTGAAAACTTTACAGTTTTAAACTCATCATAAGGAATATAACTACATGAAAATCCAATGTCAAAATTCATTATAGGTTGGGAGAACCAACCTTGCCAAAACATTAACTTTTTATTGTCAATTATTTTAGAGTTCCAGATTTTTGGGCAAACTTAGAAATATTATTCCTCTTAACCACAACGTATTTTACCCTGAATTTTTACAGGGACCTTTATAATTATGTTACCAATCATCCCAAAAAATTTCATAACTTTTTAACAAGTAAAACATTTCCAAAATAGTTTTACAAACTGGACAGTGCAAACTGCCAGGATTTTCCCTAGTTCAAACAATTTTCCCAAAACGCTTACAAGTTGAGTTTTACATTACCTTTTTAAGATTTTATAAAGCCTAAACTCAAGTAATTTTTTATTACTAAAAAATACAGCAACTCTTTTTACAAAAAGAGGCATAAAGGTGTGGTTTGACCCGTTAGAATTTAGACCACGAAAATGGCTGCAAGCAATTTCACCTAAAATCATACATAACTACTTTAAACAACTACACTACCATGCATGCATGTAACCAAAAATTACATCTTAAGCCTTTTTAAACCATCACCAATAAAACTAAAGAAAATACTCAACACAATATAGGATAAAAATCAGATTCACTAAGAATCCAAGATTTCTATTAAAAACTTCAATATTTTTACCTTTTATGTCCTAGCTTGGTGTTAGCTTCTAGGGCTTGGCTCTATCTCTCCAAGAGTACCCCAATGTATTCTAGCACTCTCACAACATATTCCGTTGGTGCGTGCAGATCTTCGGAGAGACATCTTCACCAAAAGTTCTAACAGTCGAGAACATGTTAGAACTTACCCTAATAGGCTTTAAGGCAAAAACTTATTCTAAAACAAACATATCTCGGACCTATTTATTATGACATCTTATGAAATTATATAAGTCTTTATTTAATTAGAGTGGGTTTCTATACTTAGAAAAACAAGTCATCTTTATTTTCTAAGTGTGTTTCTAATCATCCTATATGACTTAATTCTCAGGCTCGAAACTTATCTTTGTTCCAACATTAACCATATTGAGGGAGGGCTGGGATCAGTAAAATCGTTCCCACTATTATGGCCCCCTAACTCTCAATAAGGAAACTTGGTTCATTGATTTGTATCCACCCTCACCGAACTTAGTCATTATTCATTTTATTTATTATTTATTATGATTGCGAAAAAAATCAAACTCATACATGATAATAATATAACATGATATTCATTTGGAAAAATAGTTTTCACTTATTACAATCATAAAACAAAGAAATAAATAAAACAAACAATGAAAAACTAACTATTCTAAAAATCAGGATCTTCTACATCTGATCCTTCATCTAGCATATCGTCATCTATCTCCTCATAATCATCATTGTCTTGAGCCTCAAAATTTCCTCGGGGAAGATTCAAGAAGATCCTATGTTGTTGCTCATTAGTGAATTGAAACTCTAAATTATAGGTGAACTTAAGTATGAGAGAATAATATCTTAGGGCTACTTGTAAGTCATCATCATTATTTATAGTCTCCCATATTTCTTCTAAAGTTAAAACTACTGAAGGAAAATCTTTTAAAAGCCTAATTACTAGGACATATTGTTCTGCAGCTCTCATCATGATTTTCTTAGTAATCTGAAGATGGTCTATCTCCTTGTGGAACAAAATCAATCTCCGAGTGATTTTCTCTAGTGTGCCTTTGGTGTTTCTTGGTTCCCTTATTCTCTTTAAAGCCTTAATGGCTCGGATATCCTGATAGGTTAAAGCTCCGTTCATACTTAACTGAAAACATAAACACTAAAGTTGTTAGCTATACATAAGCAAAATAACTATAACTTAAATGCTTACTTGGCGGTCAGATTCGGAGCTTTGAGCGTGTGTATCGAGAAAAACTTCATGCGAAGGAACCGTTGCTCTGATACCAACTGTAATGACCCAACTACTCTAGACTTTTGGACCATTAACGAAAACTATACATACTAACCCTTAATAAAACTTACAAGTGAAAATACCATAACTTTATTAAGAAACTTGTAAAAATAAGAGTTAAATTTACATAAAATTTAGGTTAGGATATGGGATCCCATTGTTTTAAAAACAAAACAAAACATAATTTAAAATAAAAAGGGATTACATAACAAGTGTGGAAAAATACATGTAAAACCATAAAAAACAAGACTTCATCCTCGAATCGTAACGCTCGGCTCTTGAATCCATTCGACCTCAATACACATTATCCAAGCTTCCAAGAACCTTTCCCGCCACTAAGACTATTTTCCTGCACATATAAACAAAATGGAATGAGCCTAATGCCCAGCAAGGAAAAATCTAACACATAGTTCATATACATAAATTTCATAAGAAACATAAAAACATAACATAACACTTATATCATACACATACTATAATGGCCATTATTACTTGGGGTCCCATAGACTAAACAAGTCATATGCCCATTAGATTAGTGGGGTCCTACTAGCTAAGCAGGTCATATGCCCATAATCTATTTGGGGCTTGTTAGTCATATGGGTCATATGCCCAAGCCTACAAACATACATATCATAACATATTTCATAACATAAGAAAACATAAGATAACATATAAAACATATAACATATAAATTCTATCCTATTTTCCTTACCAAAATTACCAGGATAAGAGGACAGAGTTGGGACTTTGGAACACTCCTAAGAACCATTTGAAAAAGAGTGAGTATAGTGAAGAGGAGAAATGAAAGGAATGGAAGGACTAAACCATTGAGAAAATACTTACCAAAAACTTATGTGCAAGTTCTTAGATTTCCTAACCAAAATAAGAATAAAGTTAGAATGAGTAGAAGGCTATGAGAACTTTTAAAGAAAAAGTATAGAAACGAACTAGAGTTTGGGTTACCTTGAAGACTTATAAGACCAATCTAAACCTTGAACCGAAATGCTATAAAATATTACTTCCCAAGTGTTTGATAAGCTTATGATGATCAAGCTTATGATTTCCCCACCCAAGTGTTTACACTCTCACACTCACCTAGCAACTTGCAACCTCTGAACTTAGAGTAAAAGATGAATAATGGCTGGGTACTAGGTCCTATTTATAGAGTTTAGGAATGAAAGGATCTTAATTTAACTTGAATAAAAATAATGGCTTTTTAAGTGAAAATAATTTGAATTATCGTTCAGCAGAGGCTGAAGACTCGCTCAGAAAGGTGCTGGACTTATCAAGAGGTTGAAGGTTTGAATGGGAAACGATTTTGAAAACATTCAAAATATGCTGAAGGAGGCGATATATCGCCCCCTATAGGCGATATATCGCCTGGACCATTATGCCCGAGGCAAACGTGCATCGTTTCGTGTTTTCCGTATCTACGTGCTGCGATATATCGCCCCCTATAGCTGCGATATATCGACATACGCTGATTATTTAAACACGAAATTACACATTTTTAGCTTAATTCAAATTGAGTAAACAGCCTTGACTAAGCCCTCAAACGTTTTCAAAGCTGCTGACTGACCTTAGAGCATTCAAATTTTACCCTTATTAAATTTAATCCTCAAAATACTTAATCCTTAATCACCCATACATAACATGTGCTTAAAATCCTATTGGTTCTTATCTAAACCTTATAGTATAATAAATATTATCCTCAACATCAGCCATATTAATCAAACCTTAGGTTAAAATTAATATTCTTAAACTATAGGTTAAACTTAGAAAATCTACAAGTACTACTATGAGTGTCCAAATAAATCCCGGTCTGAACCAAAAATCCACATTCATAAAGATAATACTATTAATAATATAATACTACTATCTAACTAGCTAAGTAAAGTTCTTGGACTCTACACTTTTGGAGATGAAGAAAATAGAAAAAGAGAGAGTTGAAGAAACCTAACTACTCACCCTTTGGAAAATGCTTGATCATGCTTGCATGCACTTGAATCTTTGCGTGCAACTTCCCCAAACTTGATGAATGCTCTTTAGAACTTAGGATGAGTGAAACCTTGAAATGAAAAATGGTAAAACACCCTTTAGGGCTTCGGCATGTTGAGGAGATGAAAGAAGAAGAAGAAGAAGAAACACAACCATGGATGATACTAGCTTACCTTCAAGCTTGATCTTCTACAAGCTTTCCTCCTAAGCTTCAATGAAGATTTTCTCCTAATGAGAGAGATGAGAGTGTTGCTGAGATTTAAGGTTTGAAATTTTTAAGAAAGAGAGATAAGGAGTGCTAGGCGTGTAGGTTGAGGGAAAAGAGAGAAGATATAAGACCATACATATTCAACTTGGAAGTTGTGCATGTAATGATGAGATGTGCATGAAATGATGAGAGAAGATGAAACACCCTTCCATAGGCCGCCCTCCCCCCCCTCCCCTTTCCCCTTGAAAAGTCCTTAATGCTCTCCCAAAAATACCCTATTCCAAGTCTACCTCACCAAATGGCAAAGGGTGCATAGGTAATTCCACTATCTTGCATTTTTACCATTTTTAACATATAGTTTCTAAAATAAACCACCATGCATTAATTTAAATAAATTTGATGACATTCAACTATTTGTCACACCATGTGTTACATCTTACCATTTTCATTTAAATATTTTGTCCTAAGTGCACACTTAGGCCCATTTAAGCATTTTTCCCATGAAATGCATTACAACTTGGAAATTTACACCATAACCAATATTGTTAATTTTATTGGCCTTACAAAATATTTTCCATGCCCCAAAATAGTATATTTACAATAGAAATAATTTCTCAATTTATTAATAGATTTTAACCCGCTAGGGTTTCAAATTTTGGTCCGAGACCAACCTTTCCAATTTGGCTAAATAACTCTGTCCAATCACAAAAAAATGGCTCATAGCAACAAGAGTTACCCAAAAATAATATTCCACACAAGTTTTTACCGTCCCGAACCAGTTACTAATGGGTACTCAAAAAGGTCGGGCATTGCATCCAAGGCCACCCATCTACACTCTCATAAAACTCTCTCAATAAATATTGATTGATTCAAATCTTTCATCAAATAAACTAATTGATTCCTAATTCTAATATAATATTAATCATTTAAATCTCTCTTTATTACCCTTTAAATGTTAATTGATCTTAATTTCTAATTACCATTCATACACTTGATTCCATCATAAAAATTCACGAACCAAGCATATTCCTTGTACCAATTTCATGATTCCATATCAAATTACCATAATTCCAAAAATTCCTTGCTTATCATCTTAGTTTTTGAAAATCACTTATAAATGGAAAGAAAAATCACTCTTTGATAATCATTCATTGTTTGGTAACAATTATACTTAATGACTTGTAATCCCTTATCAAATTTTGAAATTATCTTAGTAAGATACCTTGAGTTACCAAATTAAGCTCTAAGTCAACTAGAATAATTCCCAATCCAATCATAGTAATTCCAATCATAATCACCAAGATTGTCATTGTTGACCCTCGATTTGGTCAACAACACGGAGTCAATCAAAACAATAGAAATAAGATCAATTGAATTCAAGAAGATAAATGACACCAAATTTTATAGTGGTTCGGCCCCATATATTGGTAATAACCTACTTCCACTTAGTGTTTATATTGACGTATTACGAAAATTGCGATCAGCAAACATGGGTTTACTGAGTTTCTCAAGCTCCAAAAAAGTACAAAAGTTTGTATATCAATAGCACTGATTCTCTCCAAAATCAATCCCCCCTCTCTTCTGAGCTCCTTGAGTCATATTTATAGGCTCCAAGATATACATATGGGCCAATGGGCTTTACAAACATGTTGATTTAAGCATATCTAAAAATAACAGAAAACATCATCTTTACATAAAAATAGGGTCAAATATCTTTAGAAATATCTGATATGTAACTGTATTTGAAATATGGCTTTTTACCACGACTAGACCTGGTCGTACATGTCAACACAGCCTCTGCCGTACAGTCGAGTATCCTGGTCATTGGTCAACCTAAATGTAGTCACTAAGTAGTCACGTGCAACCCACGTGTACATAAATCTTGCCACGTCAGCGAGTAGTATTTTTTAGGATAAACATTTGACCCCCGAGTTTATTTTACTGTGATCGGCATTTAATAAACTTACTCGACCAGTAACCCGTCTAACTTGTCATGTCTATCAGTACCTTTTCGAAAAAGCAAGCAATTATGATTTTTACAGTTTCCCAAAATTATTTTGACAGTTAATGCTATTCCCCATACATTGAAATCCCATCCCCATCATTACTCTTCAATAACGCCCCGAGCAGTATAAATATATTACTCTTCAGACTTTTCATTTTTTACCAAAACTTTCTCTTTCCTCAAGAACTCAAAAAAAAAACTCCAAGAAAATCTAGAAAACCTCTGTGATACGTGATGTCTTCGACAAACTTCGAACAAAAATCTTCGTGATTTCTCCTACAACTCATATTCCAAGTAAGTTTCGAACCCACTTTCTCTTTTATGTAATATAGTCTTGCTTTCATGAATTTTTGTTATTGCATCTTCACTGTTCTTGAGAAAAAGTTTATGGGTAATCTAGTTTAGACAAAGATACATATAAAAAGTATGCTAGAATAGGGATTTTAGGTAGTATAAAATACTAGGCAATGCTTAGAAAGAAATGTGGGATATAAGAGTACTTATTTTGGGTCCAAAATCGAAGTAAAAAAAATTCGATTTTAAGCTTTTTCAGAAAAACTGGGTTTTTCCCGCCTGTTTTTAGAGTTAAAAAGTTTTTCTAAAAAACTTTTTACTTTCCTTTTTGATCTGTTTTTTCAAACTGCTCGCACATTTATTGTATTTTTTATCAGGATGTTGCTGGTCGTATACGAGCAACATTATCCTTGCTTTTCTATTTATTCTAACTATTGGTCGTACATTCTCACTTCCCCTTTGATCTTCTCAGATATTCATGCATGATCCCTGGGGAGGTGACAGACCAATAGACGACGATCTTCTCGCGTTGTTGTTCGAGGACCAAGAACAACCTTATTTTCCCTTTTCCGAGCCTATATCTTCACAACAAAATCCTATTACTAGTCCTTTAGCCAGTCAACCAAACATGGGTCGTGTCAAATACACTGCTCGTAAGACAAAGAAAATGACCAATTCACCTTCTAACCAGCCTGCAACCAATACCGAGGGTCCTTCAAACAACCCTCAACCTCTAAATTTTTCACCACCAGACATTCAGCCAAAAGCCTATCCTCGTGATGGCCCTCGAGCAGAAGTAGACTGGTACATCACCCCTCCTAGTTCCATATCGGCCAGGATGGTGATAAAATATCCCAAGAAGTACGGGCTTCTTGGGATTACCTTATACAAACCCACACCCAACCAGAGGGAAAACGTGCCTGGAGGCGCCTACAGTGCCTAGTCGAGGTATCATATAGAGGCACGGGTAATCTTGCCCTTGCATAAATTTTTCCAAGGGGTGGCCAATTATTTCGAGGTCACCCCCTTCCAAATAACACCCAATGGATATAGAGTACTATCAGCACTCTATATCCTCTACAAAAAATGGCATGTGCCTATCCTACACGAGATCAACTATCTGTTCGATCTTAAATCCAACCCCAACCAAAACAACACGGAGTTTTTCCACTTCTGCCACTAGGAATTTGCTCGCATATTCCTAAGTGATGTTACCCATAAGTGCAACGTAGGAAAATACTTCTAAGAGTACTTCCTCACTATAGACCTAGTTGTTGACAACTTGGCCTTCACATGAGGATGTAAACTTTTCAATCTTTGGTCGGAACTTCTATTCGTTCATTTTTTTTCTTGTCCTTTAGTAATTTGGTGTTGCGCTTAGGTCCATGGCATCGACCAGACCCCACTCCAGAGATGGAGATAAGGGCCACCACCCTAGCCAGCATGAAGAACATAGAAAAGAGCGTCAAGGAGCTGGTCACGGAGAGCAACTTAAGGCTAGTCGACCTTTTGGAACCTCATCAAGAAGTGAGGGAATCCACTGCGGGGAGTGCCATTGGAGAGGGCACTGGACAGGAAATCCCCGAGCAGCAGAAAGATGTGTCACAACCCCAGAGGCAATGACCAACGGGAGTGACCATCTGAGAACCATCCAGCAACCCTCAAACTACCGCTGTCGAAAACAAAAACTACCAGAATATGTCGGTCCTATACTTGAGTCCTCAGATGAGAATGGTATAGACTTCTCACTTCTAGATACTTTTCCCATCCCCTATCATTTATTTGATAGGAATGGAAATTTTAAATTTACGACCAATAATTTTAGCTTGGACTTCTTCGAGGTAGATAGTGAGTGTAGTTGTAGTTCTTTAAATAATACAACGAACAGTAATAATAGTTCAGGTATACTACTTAGTATTTCTCTTTACATTATTCCATTATCGCTCCAAACCACTTCTTAAAATATTTTCTCATTTGTTTATGTTTTGTAGTCATGCCATCTGAAGACGCTTTTGATATGTACGTCTCTGCTAAAGATCCTTCGAGCAAGAAGAAGTTGAGCAGAAAGCATCTTGGGGAAACCAGTAGTGAGCCTTCCAAGAAAAAGGCTTGACCAGAAGACCCTCCAACTCTTACTCTGTCCAGAACTACAAAACCTCCTCCTCCTCACAGTGTTCCTTCCTCCGAGCAGGCAGGGAGACCCTTGGTCACTGACTTGCTGAACAATGCTTTTAATTGTACCTACGAGAAGCTGCAAAAATTGTCCAAGCACCGTCGCAGCCAGGAAGCCTTTGACCATCTTCCCCCACTATAGCATAGGCATGTCCTTAGTCGCGGGATTACTGAAGTCCTCAGTGTAAGTATTTTTTCTACACTGTTTTAGTCGAGCAACATTTTCTCTAATTGCCTCTAACTGTCACTTTTTCTCTGTTCGTAGGGTATCCTGACCATGAGTAATGGCTGGCGTCATGCTGAGGAGATTGAGGCCATACACGCCGAGAAAATTAAGGTAGTTGAAGGCAAAGTCGCCAGTTTAACTGAGGAGCTGAAGAGGACCCAAGAAGAGCTGGCCAAAGCCATTGATGCCAAGGACAAGTTCGAGGAAGCTTCGAGAAACAACTTCAAAGAAGCAGCCAAACTACAGGAGGATTTGGTGGCTATCATGAAGGAGGCTACTAGGCTAGATGAACGGGTCAAGCTGCTCGAGGAAAAAAAATTCCAAAACCTTGAGAGGTTCAGAGGAGCAACTTTTAACTGGTTCTACCTGTTCTGGAAGAACAACCCAGGGGCGAATTTCGACTATCTTCCCGAGCAGATGAGGCAGGTTGAACTCAAGAAATGTGCTGCTCGCCTAGAAGAGGAAAGGAATGCTTAGCAGTCTCCTGAAATTTCTCTGGCGATAGGCATCGATGGTGCTGAAGAAGATGCTGGAACAACAGTCGACCAGCAGTCTCAGCAAGATCCTCCTCCAGGTGTGCAATAATTTTTTATTTTTTGTTTATGTAATTAAAACACGCAAACAACTGTTCGTGATGTTGAGACAATTTTGCTGCATAACGCAGCTTTTCCTTTTCATATTTTAATTACATCCAAGCAGAAATTTCTCTCGGTTTAAAGACAATTCGTTGTGATATTATAATATACTTATTGTTATTATAGCATATGTTCGTATGACCAAACTTAGCATAACACTTTATTAATATTTCACAAAATTACCTAAAATTCTGCAAAATATTATAAGTATCGTAATATGCTTTCCATTATTTTTCTCGTCTGTTTACATATGTCTGTTGATATGCTTTGCTCACTTAGTATCTTATATGCCCCCCAAGTGATCGAGGAGCTTAAGGTTCTCGGTCACTTACCATGACCAAGTCCTGTTCGAACATTACTGCTCGCGTACTTATAACAAATTAATGATAATATAGCAAAACAACACATGTAATGAGCAAATACTTGTAATAAATACAATAATTGGCAAGAATAACTGGTTGCGCACAGTTCCTTTTATTTCTCATAATAAAATGGACAAAATCATGTCTATACGAGTGATCAAAGATTGATCTTACACTTATCAGCGACCAATCATTTCACTGACTAGCCCTTGTTCATAAACTTGTAAAAAGTAAACTTAATACAAGCCAATTATTTAAATAGAATTGTTCATTGATAATACTTGCGCAGGTGTTCTCCAATCCAATAGAGAGGAAAAAGATCTCCATTTAAGCGAGCAAGTTTTTACATGCCAGGGTGAAGGATTTCTTCAATTTGATACGGACCTTCCCAGTTTGGTCCAAGTACTCCAACATTCTGGTCGTAAGTTTTAAAAAAAACTCTTCTAAGCACCAAATCTCCCACATAAAACTTTCTTTTGCGTACTTTAGAGTTAAAATATCGAGCGACTTTTTGTTGGTATGCTACTACTCGAAGTTGAGCCTGATCTCGCCTTTCGTTGGCCAAGTCCAAAGACTCCATCAATAATTGGTTATTTGTATTCTGGTCGTATGTTAGCCTTCTATGCGACGGTGGATTTAGCTCAACAGGCAACATGCCTTCATACCCGTAGGCTAAAGAAAATGGTGTATGGCATGTTGGTGTTCGGTGAGATGTTCTATAAGACCAGAGTACTTCTGGCAATTGCTCTGGCCATGCCCCCTTTGCTTCTTCAAGACTTTTCTTCAGTGTGTCCTTTAGAGTTTTGTTAATGGCCTCAACTTGTCCGTTTGCCTGTGGATGAGAAACTGACAAAAAAATCTTTATAATTCCATGCCTTTCACAGAAATCAGTGAAAAGATCGTTGTCAAATTGTGTGCCATTGTCTGAGACAATTTTTCTTGGCAACCCATATCGACATACGATGTTTTTAACAACAAAATCCAACACTTTCTTGGTCGTTATTGTTGCGAGTGGATTAGCTTCGGCCCACTTAGTAAAGTAGTCAACAACAACTAATACATATTTGACATTCCCTTTTCCTGCAGGCAAAGATCTGATCAGATCAATCCCTCAAACTGCGAATGGCCACGGGTTTTGCATCTGTTTGAGCTCATTTGGGGCTGCTCATGGTATCTTGGAGAATCTTTGGTACCTTTCACACTTTTTAACAAATTCCATAGAGTCCTCGATCATGGTAGGCCATAAATATCCTTGCCGGGGAATCTTTTTCGACAAACTTTGCCCCCCAGCGTGATCTCCATCTTGCATTAATTCCTTAGCCTTCTCCTTAGAAACACACTGTAATAGAGTCATTGAGTATCCTCGTCTATACAAGATTTCATCAACCAAAATAAATTGGGTTGATTGTCTTTGAAGCGTCCTCGGCTTGTTTCTTTCTGTTGGTAATACTCCTTGTTCGAGATATTTGAGGATGGGTGTCATCCACATGTCTGACGCTTGTATCACTAGCGAGGATTCTTCCACTTGAATGCTTGGTGCTAACAAATGTTCAACTAGTACTATGCTCAAGGCGTCAGCATCTTTAGCGCTTGCTAACTTGGCTAAGGCGTCAGCATTTGAATTCTGGTCGTGAGGTACTTGCTGGAGAGTATATTTCTCAAACTGTGCCAGCAAGTTCTTTGCTTTGTTCAAATATGCCACCATCTTAAGACCTCTAGCCTGATATTCTCCCAAAATTTGATTAACTACTAGCTGAGAATCATTATATACTTCTAGTGACTTTATATCCATATCTTTTGCTAGTCTTATCTCTGCGAGCAGAGCCTCATACTCGACTTCATTGTTGAAAGCTGTGAATTTGAATCTGATCACACAATGAAACTGATGTCCCTCGATTGTGATTAAAATCAAACCTGCCCCTCCATTGTGCTCGTTGGAAGAGCTATCTACGAACAACTTCCAGGTAGGGATTGATTTTGACCATCGGTTTCTACCATCGGCTTGTTGATAGGGAGTCCGGTGAATTCCACAATGAAATCTGGTAGAGCTTTTCCTTTCATAGCTGCTCGTGGTGAATAATAAATTTTGAACTACCCTAGTTCGACTGCCCATTTTAATAACCGACCAACGACTTCTGGTTTTTGTAAGACTTGTCGTAGTGGCTGGTCAGTGAGTACTATGATGGGGTAAGCCTGAAAGTAGGGTCGCAGCTTCCTAGAGGCCAGAGTCAAGCAATAAGACAATTTCTCTATGGGCAGATATCATAATTCAGCTCCCACTAGCCTCTTACTTACATAGTATACTGCCTTTTGGATGTTGTCTTCTTCTCTGATTAAAACAACACTAGCAACGTACTCTGTGATTGCTAAGTAGATGAACAATGTTTCTCCTTCGACCGATTTGGACAAAATTGGTGGTTGCGACATATGGGATTTTAGCGCTTGAAAGGCTTGTTCGCACTCCTCTATCCATTCAAACTTTTTGTTGCCTCTGAGTAGATTAAAAAATGGAATACATTTGTCCATTGATTTAGATATGAATCTACGCAGGGCTGTAATTCTTTCGGTTAGGCTTTGGACATCTTTAATTTTGGCAGGAGAATGCAACTCAATCAGTGCTTGATTTTTTTGGGATTATCTTCGATTCCTCGTGAGTTTACTATGAATCCCAAAAATTTCCCTGATCCAACACCAAAGGAACACTTAAGAGGGTTCAGCTTCATCTGATATTTGTTCAAGATGTTGAAGCATTCTTGTAGGTCCTTGATGTGTTCTTCAGATTTTTTTGACTTGACCAGCATATCGTCGACATAGACTTCCATGTTAATGTCGATTAGCTCTTTGAACATATGGTTAACTAATTGCTGGTAAGTCGCACTAGCATTTTTCAAGCCAAAGGGCATTACTTTATAGTAGTAAAGTCCCGTATCTATTCGAAAGCTAGTGTGATCTTCATCAAGTGGATGCATACTAATTTGATTATAACCGGAGTAAGCATCCATGAATGATAAAATTCCATGTCCTGATGTAGCTTCGACCAGTTGGTCAACTCTTGGAAGTGGGAAACAATCCTTCGGACATGCTTTATTATGGTCTGTGAAATCTATGTGTTATCCAATAAATTAGCATTTGTGACGTGGCGAATAATCTCTTGACACGTGCCTGACACCCGGAGCGTCTGCTAGAGTATCGACCATGAGACACACCAGAAGCAGGACATACCTGTTTTTACCACGACCAGACTGGTCGGTGGTTCCGCTGGCAAAGCAACATTTATGGGAAGATCTTATGTATCCCGAATTTATTTCATGCAATCTTCTGAATATCCCATGATTCAAGGGATAATATCTGTAACAATATTGGGCAACCCCCCATGGGCCTATAAAAAGC
Source organism: Humulus lupulus (assembly GCF_963169125.1). Lineage (NCBI taxonomy): Eukaryota > Viridiplantae > Streptophyta > Magnoliopsida > Rosales > Cannabaceae > Humulus > Humulus lupulus. The sequence goes on from NC_084793.1 coordinate 171,132,616, forward strand.
AAGAGATGGCTCATGGGAAGGGACCTTTTGGCAGCTAAAAAACCATAGGAATATAGAAATTATCTGTGAAAACGAGGATTGTTTATGAGGAGTGTTGAAACTCATTGAGCCCAAGCTCTTTGATCGCACTTTTGTTCCCATATCAATATCATTCTAAGTGGACGTAGGTCATTACCAGATTCTGGGGCCGAACCACTATAAATTACTGTGTTTTCTTTACTTTTGTCATTACGTTATTATCTATACATATTCGCCTATATCATTCATATTTTGACTCCGTGTCAGTTGGCTAAAACGAGGGTCAACATTCTGGTGCTTTCATTGAGAGGGCGACTCATCATTGTTGATAAAACTAATGGCGAAAGCAGGGAAGAAAGCTGCTCAGACTGCCGCTGCACCGTCGAACCCGCCACCTCCTCCTCCCCCAGCAAGCATGGCGGAAGATGAACCGCAACTAGATTTTGAAGAGGAGGAAATGGACGATGCAACTTTGAGGAGCACCTTGGGCACGTTGCAGGAAGAGCTGGCAAGTCTGAGAGCCAATCAAGAGACTGCCGCAGAAGCTATGGCGAGGCAACAGCAGGAACTTGATCGTCAGAGGGCGGAGTTGAGCGAGAGACAGGCGGAGGTGGATCGTCGCCAGACTAAGGCCATGGCAGCCCTTGAAGCGGCCTTGCTGTTGGCCAGAAATCAGGCCGCGCCTGCCTCGCAGCCTAATCAACCTGAAACTGGGCCACCCCAGGGAGGTCCCAATCCTAGCCCACCAGCCCATCCTTCAAGTCCGCAAAGGCCTGAACAGCCCCAGATGCCCCATGACGACGTCCCACTGGACCCCGAGGCAGATCCACCATCCCACGCTGCTCGAGGTAATCCCCCGCAGCAAAGGCAGAATAGGGCCGAGCGACAGCCTCGTAGTCCTAGACGCCGCGAGAATGATGGGCCACACCAAGCGAACAGGGGTCACTACCCTCCTGGTAACAGGAGAGACTCGGAGTTAGGCTCTGCGGTCCGTGGATCCCAGCAGCATGATAATGCACGGGGACATCGCGACCAGCGCAGGCCACCCCCTAACGCTCGAGGTGTTTCTGCCAGAGACAGGAATAGAGGGAACAACCAGTCTTACCATAGCCAGTCAAAGTTCAAAGATGGCCACGGCTACAACGAGGCTGACTCAGGCAAGAACAATGCTGATGGGAGGAACGGAAATAAAGGTAGGAGCAGGAGCCAAATACCTCAAGATGATCAGCCAAATAGACAAGATGCTGGGGGGCAACCCCGGCAAAATAATGTCTTCAACCGGCTCGGAGGTAGCGAGCAACGGAGAAGAGAGGAAGATCTAAGAGACATACTCAATGATCGTCGAGAGAAGCATGGTGAGAACATCCCCCCAGCAGCGGAGAACGTAGCTATTCCTACTGCCTTGCAAGCCCAGATAGACGCACTAAATCAGGCTGTGCAACAATTGGTCGGAGGAAGAACCTCTTATATTGACCACGATAGAAGAAAGGGCACTCCATTTATCCAAATAATAGCCAACGCAGAGACTCCCGGCAAGTTCAAGATGCCCACGCTCCCGAACTTTGATGGATACGGAGATCCCGTCTCGCATGTGAATAAGTTTGAAATCCAGATGGACATTCAGAAGGTATCCGAAGACGCTCGGTGCAGGATCTTTCCTGCAACACTTTCTGAAGCCGCGCAGGAATGGTTCTTTAAGTTCCCACCTGCAAGCATAGTTTCCTGGGAAATGTTCGTAAGGGAGTTCTACGGACAGTTCTACGCAGGTCGTGTCCACCCGACTGAAGCAAATCAACTGGTTGAGATCCGCCAGCAAGATGGAGAATCGCTAAAAGATTACATCCAGCGCTTTATCCGAGCGGCAGCCGGAGCAAAGACAGTCGGGGACGAAGGAAAGATGATGGCTATAACTGCGGGAGTGAGACGCCGCTCGCCCCTGTGGAAAAGTCTTCGTAAGGATGGGGTCAGAACCACCCAGGAATTCTTAGACCGAGCTGATCGATATATCAAACTCGAAGAAGCCATTGCCGATGATGGAAAATCCTCGAACAAGGGCAAGAAGGCTGCCGAACCCGCCAAAGCCGCCAATGGCACTAAACCAAATGGCAACGGCAAGGGCAATGGAAACGGCAACGGTAATGGCAAGAATGGTGGGAAACGGCAACACAATGAGCCTTCCACCTCCGACAATAAGCGAGCTAAGAGTAATCGTTATGAACCTAGGTTCACTAACTACACTGCCCTCGTTGAGTCTCGAGGAGAGGTATACCAGGCCACAAGCTCTAGCGTGCCCTACAAGAAGCCTGGGCCCATTCGAAAAGACATTTCGAAAAGAGACACTACCAAATTCTGTCGTTATCATAACGACTATGGACATGACACTAATGAATGCAACCAGCTAAAAGATGAAATCGAGTTCCTCATTAGACAAGGACACTTGAGAAGGTACGTACGGGCCTCGGGAACTTCCCAACGAGAAGCTCCAGGTGGCAACGAGCAGACGTCCACACGCCAACGCTCGCCACCATTACAGCCTGCCCCCGTAGCCGGAACACTTTTAACCATCTGTGGAGGCCCACACCTCGCTGGAAATAGCGGAAAGGCTAGAGAACGATATGCTCGAACTCTGCGCCACGACCAGGACATCGAGATGATGACTGTGGAGGACCGAGCGCCAAAAAAGGCCCGCTCAGAGGAGTGCGGGATAACCTTCTCTGAGGGCGATGTCCAACACGTCCGGTTCCCACATTCCGATCCGCTGGTCGTGGATATCCAAATGGCCAATATGATGGTAAAAAGAGTACTGGTCGATACAGGGAGTTCAGTGAACATCCTGTATAAATCAACGCTGGAGCGCATGAAGCTGTCCGTGAAGGACTTGGAGCCCTGCAATCAAACCATATACGGCTTCTCTGGAGAAGGACTCGTTCCAGCCGGAATGATCAAACTCCCAGTGACAACGGGTACAACGCCCGCTTCAAGGACATTACTCGCCACTTTTGTAGTGGTCGATTGTCCTTCAGCGTATAACGCCGTTATTGGAAGACCCATACTGGTTGAACTGAGGGCCGTCATCTCCATGTGGCACCTAGCCATGAAATTCCCAACGAACGCAGGGGTAGGATGCGTTTTGGGAAACCAAAGGGAAGCCAGGGAGTGCTATAACGCCTCGATCACAAAGGCAAAAAGTGGAACATCTAGGAGCGCTACCCCAGAACGATTGCAGATGATGGAAGACAGCAAAACCCAATCAGGTGGAAAAGTCACCAAATAGGGTGTTGCCCAAAGTGAGGATATAGATTTGGATCCTCGCTTTGGGGATTTTGAAGAAAATGTTGGGCCCGTCGAGGACCTGGAGGAGGTCCATCTCGATGAAAGAGACCCGACTCGAATCGTAAAGATTGGGAAGAATTTAGAACCTACCGCGAAACAAGCGCTGGTGGAATTCTTGCAAGGGAACCAGGGGGTTTTCGCCTGGTCACATAAAGACATGGTCGGAATAGATCCTGCGGTGATCAGCCATGTCCTGAACATAGACAAAGTCTTTCCACCGGTGCAACAAAAAAGAAGGCTGCTCGATAAAGACAGGTCAAGAGCCTTGAAAGAAGAAGTCGAAAGACTTAAAGAAAATGGGTTCATCAGGGTGGCGTTTTATCCATCATGGGTCTCCAATCCGGTGTTGGTCCCCAAGCCTAACGGCAAATGGCGGACCTGTGTGGATTTTACAGACCTCAATAAGGCCTGCCCAAAAGACTGCTTCCCACTCCCGAGGATCGACCAGCTAGTCGATGCAACTGCTGGGCATGAGACCCTTTCGTTCATTGATGCGTATTCAGGCTACAATCAGATCAGCATGCATCCCCCTGATGAGGATCATACCAGCTTTCGGACCGATACGGGCTTATATTGTTACAAAGTAATGCCCTTTGGACTGAAGAACGCAGGTGCAACTTACCAGCGATTGGTCAACCACATGTTCAAGGAGCTGATCGGGGTAAGCATGGAAGTATACGTGGATGACATGCTGGTAAAGTCCAAGAAGGCTGAAGGACATGTGAAGGATTTGCAAAGGTGCTTTGATGTGTTAAATAAGTACCATATGAAGTTGAATCCCCTCAAATGTTCCTTCGGAGTCGGGTCAGGAAAGTTTTTGGGATTTATAGTGAATTCAAGGGGAATCGAGGCCAACCCCGACAAGATAAAAGCCCTGATCGATATGAAGTCGCCAGAAAAGATCAAGGATGTCCAAAGCCTGACCGGAAGGATAGCTGCCCTTAGTAGATTCATCTCAAAATCAACTGACAAGTGCGTTCCATTCTTCAATCTACTTAGGGGAAATAAAAAGTTTGAATGGACGGAAGACTGCGAGCAAGCATTCCAGACAGTAAAGGCTCACATGTCGCAACCTCCTGTCCTATCAAAACCAATGGAAGGAGAGACTTTGTACATTTATCTGGCAATTACCGAAGTTGCTGCTAGTGCGGTACTGATACGGGAAGAAGAAGGCGTGCAGAAAGCTGTTTACTACGTCAGCAAAAGGCTGATCGATGCAGAATTAAAATACCCACCGATCGAAAGATTAGCGTATTGCCTAATTCTAGCTTCCCGAAAGTTGCGACCGTACTTCCAAGCCCATCCTATCACGGTTTTGATTGACCAGCCCCTTCGGCAGGTCCTCCAAAAACCTGAGGCGGCTGGACGACTGTTAAAATGGGCGGTCGAATTAGGACAGTTCGACGTGACTTATTCACCGCGAGCAGCAATAAAAGGGCAAGCCTTAGCCGATTTTATTGCGGAGTTCACCGAACTCCCCAGCAACGAGTTGTGCGAGAAACCTGAGGCGCCCATGCCTCAAGACAAGACACCTTTGTGGAAACTATTCACAGATGGATCATCTAATGAATCTCACGCTGGAGCAGGAGTGATATTGATAACGCCCGATGGGCATCGATTTCACTGCGCAATCAGGTTTGATTTCGCAGCGTCAAACAATGAAGCGGAATACGAAGCACTCCTCGCTGGACTGAAAATGGCCAGGGAGATGAACATAAAAGCGCTCGATATTTTCAGCGACTCTCAGCTGGTCGTAAACCAAGTCCTGGGAGAATATCAAGCACGAGGGTTAAAAATGATGGCCTACCTTAATAAAGCAAAAGATTTGCTAGCACAGTTTACAAAATACACCCTCCAGCAAATTCCGCGAGACCAAAATTCGAATGCAGACGCCTTGGCCAAACTTGCAAGTGCCAAAGACGCTGACACCTTGAACATAGTCCCAGTAGAGAGATTAAGTGAACCAAGCATTGATGCAGCCGAAGCCAGCATGGAAATTCGAGTAGAAGATACATGGATGGCACCTTACCTGGAGTATCTGACAAATGGGACATTGCCAGTAGATAGAAACAAAGCCAGAACTCTGCAAAGACAAGCTGCTAGGTACATACTGCTCGACGGTGTTATGTACCGAAGAGGATATTCAATGCCACTGCTCAGGTGCATTACATCAGAAAAAGCTAAGGAACTCATGAAAGAGGTGCATGAAGGCTTCTGCGGAGATCACGCTGGGGGGCAGAGTTTGGCGAAAAAAATTCTTCGACAAGGCTATTTTTGGCCAACGATGAACGAGGATTCGATGGAGTACGTACGAAGGTGTGATAAATGTCAAAGGTTCTCCAAAATCCCACGAGCAGCTCCAAATGAGCTAAAGCAGATGCAAAGCCCGTGGCCTTTCGCGATATGGGGAATAGATTTAATTGGATCACTACCGACAGGAAAAGGGGGAGTAAAGTACGCAGTTGTGGCAGTCGATTACTTTACAAAATGGGTCGAAGCTGAACCACTCGCAACCATAACGACCAAGAAAGTTCTCGACTTTGTCATCAAGAACATTGTGTGCCGGTATGGATTGCCCAGAAATATAGTTTCAGACAACGGAACCCAATTTGACAGCGACATGTTCACCGATTTCTACGAAAGGCATGGGGTAATCAAGAGCTTTTCTTCAGTCGCACACCCCCAAGAGAATGGGCAAGTCGAAGCTGTAAACAAAACCCTCAAGGACACCCTGAAGAAAAGACTTGAAGAAGCAAAAGGAGCATGGCCAGAACAATTACCGGAAGTCCTCTGGTCATATAGAACATCTCATCGAACAGCCACAGGGCGTACCCCATTTTCTTTAGCCTATGGGTATGAGGCCATGATACCCGTCGAGATAGATCCCCCCTCACATCGGCGTTTAACGTATGATCAAGAGAAAAACAGCCAGCTAATACTGGAGTCCTTAGACTCAATTGATGAGATACGAGAAAAGTCTCAACTCCGAGTTGCTGCTTATCAACAAAAAGTCGCCCGGTACTTTAACTCCAAAGTTAAAGAAAGAAGATTCAACGTCGGAGACTTGGTGTTACGACGAGTCTTCTTGAATACCCGCGACCCCACTGCCGGCGTGCTCGGACCTAACTGGGAAGGACCTTACCAGATTGAAGAATTCCTTCACCCAGGCACCTACAAACTTGCACGCTTAAACGGAGATCTCGTTCCACGTTACTGGAATGGAGAACACCTGCGCAAGTATTATCAATAAACAGCCCTTCTTAAAGGGCTGGCTTGTTCAAATTTTCCCATTAATTTTTACAAGTTTTGCAAAGAGGGTTAGCTACAGTGTATGGCTAACTGCTCGTATATGTAAGATTCTGTTTCAGAATCATTCGTAAAGACATGATTAGTCCATTTTTAATACGAAATTATAAGGGACTGTGCTCAGCCAGTCGTTCTTGCCAAACTTTGTGAATTTACATTTACAAGTATTTGTTCATTACGTGTGTTGTTTTGCTGTATTACAAGTATCATTTTTCCGCGCGAACAGTAATGTTCGAACAGGCCATGGTCAAGGCAAGTGACCAAGGACCTAAGAGCTCCTCGATCACTTGGGGGGCATATAAGGCACATCGATAGCAAAGCATACTCTCAAGGTATGTAAACACATGAACAAAATGAGTGAAAGCATGCTTCAAGTACTTAGAGTATTTTTTCAAAATATATGATGCCAAAGTACTATGCTAAGTTCGGTCATACGGACAAATGTTATAATAAGTAAAAATATTATAACACCAAGAGTTAAGCTTTTACACCGCAAGCATTGCTGCTTGGATGTAATTGTTCAAACAAAAAGATTTACTGCCCGTGCAGCAAAGTTTAAAAAGAAATTATTGTCTTTACATGGCGACCCGTGGGTCGCATGTTTAAAAAGAAAGAAGAACAGCTAAATAAATTAAGAGGCATGGGGGGCAGGAGGATCCTGGGCAACAACCTGGTCAGTCTCTTCCTCGATGGTTTCTTCGTCCAAACCAACGACGCTTGGGGTTGCAGGAGTCGCAGCTCTCGCCTCCTCTTCAGCCAGTTGAGCAGCGCACCGAGCCAACTCTGCAACTCTAACCTCCTCTGAAAGGTAGCTAAAGTCAGCACCCCGATTATGTTTCCAAAAGTTATAGAAACATCGGAGTGTCGCCCTCTTATACTTTTCCAGATTCTTGGAGTTGTCGAGCTCCGACTGCTGCAGCTTGCCCTCGAGAGTGGCAATAGTCTCGTCCTTAGACTTGACTACCCCCTCCAGATGCTTGATCTCGCGGAGATGAGTTTTGTTGTACGACCGATACTCTTCCCTCAGCTTAACCGCTGCATCTTTAGCAGCTTCAGCCGCAGACAGTTTGGTCACCGCTGCATCCCGCTCTTGGACCACCGTCCCCAACTCCTTAGCATGTTTGGCTTCAGCAGCCGAAAGCTCCTCAGCCGCCTTCACCTGATGTTTCTCGAGAACTTTAACCTCAATCTGCTCAAAGTAGGCCTGGGCTCGGGTACGAGCAATAATGGCAGAAAGTAAGGCCTGTAAACGAAAGAAAAAGAAGTCAAGACTCATCGCGAGAACTGAAAAAACAAAGACTCGAGAAACAAAGAAATACTTACGCTGGAGATCTCGTTCAGAGTCCTGTTCAGGATCTGATCGACTGGTAGCTCTACAGCTTGGATCATGGCAGCCCCAACACGCTCACCTCTGCCAATCCGTTCAATTCGATCCTTAGCGGATCGAATGGTATGGCTCACGAGCCTGGCCTCATGAGCCTCTTCGCGAGAAAGATGCTCCCTAGCAGGCGCAGGTGGAGGATTGGACCGAGCAGGGGTGTTTTGCTGTTCAGAAGGAGCTGGAGGAGGGGTAGGAGTTCGCCCAGTTGGCGCAGGACTTTGCCCAGTTGGAATGCCCTGAGGAAGGTCTTCTGGTCGACTCTTCTTGGCTGAAGGGCCTCGACTGGTTTCACCAGTTCGTTTCTTTGACCTCCGTTGAAGTTGAGGGACTTCTTCTTCCTCTTCGGCCTGGTACATGTCAAAGATATTGGGAGTCGACATATCTGCATGAAAATAAACACAAAAGGTTAATAAGGGAAGAAAAAGGTGGAAAAGAGTAATACAACAGAAAGAAGATAATAAAGTGAATACCCGAGCTACAACTACTGGTCGCTATACTATTGACTCTATTAATCATATACTCATTTTCTGGCATGAAGAAGTTTGGCCCTAGATTTGGAGCATATGTAAAGTTGCCATCCCCGTCGAACATGTGACAGGGGATTGGCAGACCATTTAAAAGCGAAATAACGTTACCATTGTCATCAGAAGACTCTTCCAAGTCAACAACTGGTTCTTTGGCCTTTTCTTTCCCCTTGCCTTGGGGAGCAGAAGGCCTTTCTGCAGAAGGGCTGCCCGTGGGTTCCCTGATCGTAACTCTTGTTGGCCTCCTCCTTGGAGAGGGCACAGGAAATTGCTGCTCGGGGACCCCCCCAGCAGTGGGTTCGTCCGTTTCGGACCCTCTATTGTCATGGCGAGGAGCCAGAAGGCCAGACGACCTCAAATTCTTTTCTTGTGTCAAGGTCTTGACACATTTTGTAGCGGCAGACATCTTGGCCAGAGTGTCAGACCTCGACACCATGTCTGGTGTTGGGGTCGGGCGCAACCAGGGGCCTGAAAAACGAGTCGAGTTTGAGAAATGACGAAGAGAAATACTTTATGATAAAGTATCGACCAGGACAAAGACAAAATTGTACCTCCTCTCGCGAAGGCCAAGTTGTTGCTGGATATATCCGGAGTAAAGAAGTACTCCTTGTTGTAATGTCCCACGTTTGATATGTGGGTGGTGCCACTCAAAAACGTCCGGCCAGTTTCCTGATGGCAGAAGTGAAAAAAGCCCGTCCCGTTGTGTTAAGGATTGGACTTAAGATCAAAGAGGTAATTAACCTCATGAGGTGAAGGTTCTGGCCACTTGTTAAGTTTGTACAGGACATAGAGCGCAGCCAACATCCTATATCCATTAGGGGTTATTTGAAAGGGAGCGACGCCGAAATAATTGGCCACCCCCACAAAGAAAGGATGAAGAGGGAGATAAGCCCCCGCTTCAATGTGATACCGGGACCAGGCGCTGTTTGCCCCTCCTGGACGGTTAGCCCTCTGCTCCGCAGTAGGACGTGTAATGGTCACCCCCGTTAGGGGGTATTTTCTGAAGCAGTTCGCGACCATCCGAAGGGTCATCGAACTAGCTGGAGGAGTGTACCACTCGACATCAGGCGGATTGCGATGACGAGGACGAGCCCTAGTTTGGATATTGGGGTCAGGAGTAAGATTTTCTCGACCACTGGTCGAGGGAGCCCCCGCCTGCGAGTCAGGCTGAGCAGAAGGAGATGGGTTACTTTCAGATTCGGGCCTTTTCTTGCCAGAGGATTTTGAACGGGCCATAGAAGGGTGCGGTCTGGAAGAGACTCGAGAGAAGGGTATCTGGTGGATGCGATCGGATATTTGTTCTTCTCCCTCGAGCAGTTGGGCAAGGAGGTCGTCGTCGATGGGTCTCTCACCTCCCCACAAATCTGGCATTAAAATCTGCAAACAGAAGAATGGGGAGGCGAGGTCAGAGGGATCTAGGAGATTCTTAAAGTAGCGCTGGTCGAAGTATGAAAGCTAAGCCTTTATATAACAGTATTCTGACTAAGTCTCTCTGCGCAAACAGTTTAAAAAGCGGGCCAAAAGGGTGAGAGTGAAAAGTTTTCCTGAAAAGCTTTTTCGACTCCCCTCGCAACGGGAAGAAATTATTTCCAACCGGATTAAAAAATCGAAATGCTACTTCGATCCTACGTCCTAAAAGGTGCTAATCCTGGGTTTTAAACCTACTCAAAAGCATACGTTGACGACAAAAAACATCTTATCTACAGGCGTTCAAAAAACCAGAAACCAAGAGATTCAAACAGTAGACCATTTAAAAGCATGCACCACGAAAGGTTAGAAGCATGGAGTTGCAGAGTAACTTACCAAGGAAAGTGGCCGTGAAGATGGAAATGAGAGTTTCGGACGTCAACAAGCCCACCGTCTGATCCTACAGCACGAAGGAAGGTTCGCCGGAGAGAGTAAAGCTCTGGTTTTTAGGGTTTTTCGACAAAGAGATGACGTGCGTAAAAAGGAAGAAAATGGCTCAAGTAACCTTATATAAGTTTGTCTCTGGTACTCAAAAGGCGTGATCATTAATTTTCCATTTTCGAAGTATGGGGAAGCGTAATGGCCGTCAAAATTGTTTCTGGGAAACTGAAAAGCCTTGATTAGACAGGAGTGGTTTGCTTTTTTCAAGAACGCACGAAAGGCTCTGACACGTCAGGAGGGGTTACCGAAGGGTCGTACGCTCAAAGTTTATTTACAGTTCGTAGTAAATAAACTTTGGGGGGCAAATGTTATCCAATAAATTAGCATTTGTGACGTGGCGAATAATCTCTTGACACGTGCCTGACACCTGGAGCGTCTGCTAGAGTATCGACCATGAGACACACCAGAAGCAGGACATACCTGTTTTTACCACGACCAGACTAGTCGGTGGTTCCGCTGGCAAAGCAACATTTATGGGAAGATCTTATGTATCCCGAATTTATTTCATGCAATCTTCTGAATATCCCATGATTCAAGGGATAATATCTGTAACAATATTGGGCAACCCCCCATGGGCCTATAAAAAGCAAGAGATGGCTCATGGGAAGGGACCTTTTGGCAGCTAAAAAACCATAGGAATATAGAAATTATCTGTGAAAACGAGGATTGTTTATGAGGAGTGTTGAAACTCATTGAGCCCAAGCTCTCTGATCGCACTTTTGTTCCCATATCAATATCATTCTAAGTGGACGTAGGTCATTACCAGATTCTGGGGCCGAACCACTATAAATTACTGTGTTTTCTTTACTTTTGTCATTACGTTATTATCTATACATATTCGCCTATATCATTCATATTTTGACTCCGTGTCAGTTGGCTAAAACGAGGGTCAACACTATGCATGTCCTTCACTTGCCATTTGGCTTGGGAACTAGTACGGGATTAGACACCCAAGATGGATAAAACGTTATCCTGATGAATCCATTTTCCTTCAACTTCTCGACTTCTTCTTTCAAGTCTTTAGATCTATCCTTGTCGAGCAGCCTTCTTTTTTGTTGTAAAGGTGGAAAGTTTTTGTCTATATTCAAGACATGGCTCATCACTGTTGGGTCTATCCCAACCATATATTTATGCGACCAGGCAAAGACCTCCTGGTGTTTCTTTAAAAACTCTACCATCTTGTTTTTCGTGTTGTCTCTAAGTTTTTACCGACTTTCACAATCCTGGTCGGATCTGTCTCTTCTAACTAGACCTCCTCGAGGTCCTCCACGGATCCAACGTTTTCTTCTAAATCCCCAAAGCGAGGATCTAAACCCCTATCATCACTTTGGGCAACACCATTTTGGTGACTTGTTCACCAGATTGGGCTTCTGTTTTGTTTACTACCAGCAACCTTTTTTTAGTTCTATCCCCTAATTCGCCTCTTCTTGCTTTTGTGATCGAGGAATTGTAGCATTCTCTGGCTTCTCTTTGGTTTCCCAACACACATGCAACTCCTGCATCAGTTGGAAACTTCATTGCTAAATGTCAGACCGGCGTTATGGCTTGCAGAACGACAAGTATAGTCTTCTAATCATGACATTGTATGCAGAAGGACAATCAACTACAATAAAAGTAGCAAGTAATGTCCTGTTCGCAGGTGTAGTTCCTGCAGTGACTGGGAGTCTGATTGACCCTGTTGGCGCGAGCCCTTCAATAGAAAAACCGTAGATGGTTTGGTTTCATGGTTCTAAATCTTGCACTGATAATTTCATTCTTTCCAGTGAAGATTTATACAAAATATTAACCGAGCTTCCTGTATCCACCGAAACACGTTTCACCATCTTGTTGGCGATTTGAACATCCACGACCAGAGGATCTGAGTGGGGATATCGAACATACTGAGCATCTAGCTCGGAGAAAATTATTAACTCTTCCTCTGTTCGAGCTTTTTTGGGAGTTCGTTCCTTAAAATTTAGCATTTCAATATCCAAGTCGTGACGTAGGGTTCTATCATATCTTTCCCTTGCGTTACCACTGTCATCTGCCATGTGTGGTCCTTCGCAGATGGTCAATAATGTACCAGCGACCAGAGCTAGCTGTAAAAGAGGTGAGCGTTGGCGTACAGGCGCCTGCTCGTTGCCTCCATGAGCCTCCTATTGAGAACCTCTGCCAGCTCGTTCATACCTCCTTAAATGTCCTTTTCGGATAAGGAACTCGATCTCGTCTTTGAGCTGGTTACACTCGTTGGTGTCATGGCCATAGTCATTGTGAAAACGACAAAACTTGCTCGTGTCCCTTTTGGAGATACCTTTTCTAATCGGTGTTGGTCGCCGAAAGGGAATAGTGGTATGACTAGCGTGATATACTTTAGCTCGGCTATCAATTAGGGCAGTGTAATTGGTGAACCTTGGCTCGTATCTATTTTTCTTGCGGCGCTTGCCATCAGATGTTGTCGGCTCGCTGTTCGCCCTTTTCCCCCCATTTTTTCCATTATTTTTGTCGTTACCATTGGGTTTACCAGACCCATTGGCGGTTTTGGTGGGGTCTTCCTTCTTGCCCTGGTCATCCACAAGAGACTTCCCTTCATTAGTAATGGCCTCCTCGAGCTTGATATAATTATCTGCTCGATCCAGAAATTCTTGAGTGCTCTTGACTCCATTCTTTTGTAAACTACTCCAGAGGGGAGAATGGCATCGTCTCCCAGCCATGAGCGCCATCATCTTTCCCTCATCTCCAACAGATTTGGCCCGAGTAACGGCTTGCATGAATCGTTGAATATACCCTTTTAGGGTTTCTCCCTTCTTCTGTCGAATCTCGACCAGCTAATTGGCCTCTGTTGGGTGTATTCGACTAGCATAGAACTGTCCGTAAAAATCCTTTATGAATATTTCCCAGGAAACTATGCTAGCCGAAGGAAACTTGAAATGCCATTCTTGAGTCGATTTGGATAACGTGGTAGGAAAAATTCTGCACCGAGCATCATCTGACACCTTTTGGATGTCCATCTGTATCTCAAACGTGTTAACGTGAGATACAGGATCTTCTTCTCCTCTAAAGTTGGGTAAAATTGGCATCTTAAATTTGCTTAGAGTTTCTTCCATAGCAATTCTATATGGGACACCTTGTTCCCAACTAATTGTTGCACGACCTGATTTAAGGCATCAATTTGGGCCTGTACAGCATCTGGTATTGCTGGAGCGCCCGAGGTTGGGGGGAAGTACTCATCGTGCCTTTCCCTTTGATTATTGAGTACATCCCTCTGGTCTTCATCTCTTCTCCTTTGCTCACTTTCACCTAGTCGATCGAAGACATTAGGCTATTTAGGCTGCCCCCCAGCATTTTGGCTTATAGACCGGTTCTCCATTGGCGAAGGATTTTGTCGTTCACCTCTCTCTTTCTGCTATTGACCAGTGTTCCTTCTGCCAGAATCCTCCTTATCGTGATCATGGCCATATCTAAATTGTGGCCTATGAGGGTGCGACCTGCTGTTCGCACTGTTTCCCTTTCTTCCTGCCGGTACATCCCGATAGACAGGGGGCCTGCGCTGGTCGGTAGGTCCCCTATCATTACTATGTCATGGGGTACCCCTGACCGTAGAGCCTGAATCCATCTATCTTCTGCTTCTCGAGGGACGTTGTCCCATGCTCGGAGGGTTTTTCTCTCCAGTCGCCTGCCGTCTAAGGCTTCTGGGATACTGGTTAGCCCTATTCTGCCTTTGCTGCTAGGCGTGATCTTGACCAGCGTGAGAGGGTGGTTGCTGCTCAGGATCTTGGACTGGCCTCTCCCGTTGAGCAGGAGGAGGTTGCTCTGGTCTTTGAGGATTCCTTTTGTTGTGGTAGATTATGGTGATACTAGGGATGCTTCGAATGTGGGTTTTGATGAGGGTGAGTGTTGTGTGGCTGATCTGGTTGGGAAGTAGGTGCAGGTTGTCCTCGAGCTAATTAAATGGTTGCTTCTAAGGCTGCAGTGTCATCCCTCTGTCGGCGATCCATATCAGCTTGCTGCTCATTCAGATCTTGGCGCTGCCGGTCAATCTCCCTTTGCTGCAACACCATTGTCTCAGCTACATTCTCTTGATTAGCCCTCATATTAGCTAATTCTTCTTGCAATACAATCAAAGTTGTTCGCAAGGTTTTGGAATCCATCTCCTCCTCTTCCAACTCAACTTGTGGCTCATCTTCTGCTACATCTTGTGGAGGAGGTTGATTTGGCATATTCCTCGAAGTTTGCCCCACTTTTCTGGTTGTTTTTTCCATTTGACCTTTTTGAAGTTCTTGAGTTCAACTCTCAATGAAAGCACCAAAAATGTTGACCCTCAATTTGTTCAACGACACGGAGTCAATCAAAATGATAAAAATACGATCAATTTAATTCAAGAAGATAAACGACACCAAATTTTATAGTGGTTCAGCCCCATATATTGGTAATAACCTATTTCCACTTAGTGTTTATATTGACTTATTACGAAAACTGCGATCAGGAAACAATGGTTTACTGAGTTTCACAAGCTCCAAAAAGTACAAAAGTGTGTATATCAATAGCACTGATTCTCTCCAAAATTGATCCCCCCTTTCTTCTGAGCTCCTTGAGTCCTAGTATAGGCTCCAGGATATACATATGGGCCAATGGGCTTTACATACATGTTGATTTAAGCATATCTAAAAATAACAGAAAACATCATCTTTACATTAAAATAGGATCAAATATCTTTAGAAATATCTGATACGTAACTGTATTTGAAATATGGCTTTTTACCACGACCAGACTTGGTCGTACATGTTAGCACAGCCTCTATCGTACGGTCGAGTATCCTGGTCGTTGGTTGACCTAAATGTAGTCACGAAGTAGTCATGTGCAATCCACGTGTACACAAATCTTGCCACGTCAGCGAGTAGTATTTTTTAGGATAAACAGTCATCCTTACTTCTTATTGATTATCAAACAAATAATGATTAATTCTTATAATAGCTTTATATATATAGAAAATTCCAATTATAATCATATGTTATTTAAAATTTATCAAATTTAATCATCTACTTGATTTTGGTCAAAGAAAATCAATAAGACATTTCTATCCTTTTCTTTTTATATATATAATTAATCAAAGTTCAGTTATTTCAAACTAATATTTACTTTTAAATCACACACACACGTATAAATATATAACATTTTATGATTTTTATATTAGGGTTTATACCTCTTTGGACCATGTGTTTTGTCCAATTACCTGTTTGGAGCGTGCGTTTTGACAAATGACTTCTTGGACCCTGTGTTTTGCAAAATGGTTCAAATGGAACCCTAAACTCAATTTTGGTCAAAGTTTTCTGAATTAAAATTACAAATAAATCACCAAATGAACAATTCAAAACAAAAACAAAATCATTCTGCCTAACAATTGTGTTGTTATATTCAATTTTTTTCTTTATCAAAATTGGGTTTATGAGTTTATTTGAACCATTTCAGTAACACATGGTCCAAAAAGAAATTTATGAAAACGCAGGGTCCAAACAGGTAATGGGACAAAATACAGGGTCCAAGAAGGTATAAACTCATTTATAAATGTATTTTTTTTTTATTGAGCTATACTTTTCTTGTGTTATATATAAAAAGTAATATTTGCCTCTCTATTTTGTATTATATATAGGGGAACTCTATGGTGGAGGGCCACTTTTGCTCCTACTGATAGGGGCATCTCTGTTTTCGGCATGTGAAGAAATTATAACATTTACATATGTGTGTGTGTGTGTGTGTGTGTGTGCGCGCGCATTATAGTTATATCAAGCATCCCACTAGTTTTCAAGAAATTCTGAATAATTTACAATACCAAAAATATGATTCAAACAACTTTTTGCACGAGTGCTTTTTTTCTTAATATGTGTGTAACTAACTATTTAGAAGTCTTTTTTTTTTCATCGTAAATTATTCAGAATTTCTTAAAAGTTGGTGGGATGCCTAATATAAATATAAAGTACATCATCATATAAAAAAAAAATTGGGTTATAATTTCTTCATATACCAAAAACAGAGACGCCCCTACCGGTAGGGGCAAAAGTGGTGTCCCCATAAATGTAATGACCCAAAAATACTAACACTGATGTTGCGGAGATTAAACCATATTTACTATTTAATAGGTTTCAAAAATCCATATGATTTTTTTAAAACATAATGTGCACACACTAAAAATATTTACATTTCAAAGTTAAAAGTATTATGGCAAGAAAAATAGTTTAAACATAGCCAAAATTGTCTTCTCAAAAGTGCAGACTCCCAAGAGGCCACGCCACATGCACATCTTCGCAAGCAAACTTCGGCGCTTACTGCCCTAGCTTTTCTATGCCCTTCCCTATCCTTAGTATTTATCCCCTAAAAGCATGTAAATACATTTTATTGATTTAAATAAAACTACAATTTTATTATATTTGAATGTTATAATTATAGTTTGAAAAATTTATATGAATATCAAGAAACTTTCATATTCATTTATGAGGATATGATCTTGTATTAGCACAAGAGAATTAAGATCATATAAAATGAATAAAATAGTCAGTAACATATTAAAGTAAGGAATCTTTAATGAATGGTTACTAGTACGATTTACTACGCATACACAATGCAAGTAATCTAGATTATGATTACTGATGTGGATAGACATCTTGGTAAAGATATTGTATATATTAGAGATTATATATGACAGGATCAATATGAATTAACTATTTTTATAAACTTATCGTTTCCCATACAGATTTAATTCTTATCATAATAGATGATCTTTTGTAGATCAGTCTAAATCCTGAGTAGTCATTCACTCCTGTTTGTGCTTATTTTATCTTTTGATTCACTCATTAAGGTTTCTTAGTATAATGAAGCTAGTGACTTTTGTTTTGGAGATTCAATATCATGAATGGCTGGGAACATGATTTTCAATATTGGAATCCATACTTTCCTAACAAATTGAATATTGGTTCCCTTAAGGGTTAATTATAGAACTAGATAATTATTGAGCTCAAATCTATAATTTGATGACAGATTAATTATTCACTAGTGAACTATTGGTACTTAAGTAACAAGAGGTAATTAGAAGGGTAAAATGATAATTTTGACCATCTCTAATTAACGAACCAATAATTGGAGGAAAAAACTACATTTATTGATTATATCAATGGACTACAAAGAAAACTCTATTAATATAATTCTATAAATAATTAGAGTGCAATTACATATTTATAGTGGAGTAATTATGGAATTAATAAATAATATCATTATATTAAAGAGTTTGATTAATAATCTTATTTATTAGAGCTTCGTATTATAGGTCCATGGTCCTCAAGTCACCTCGGTCCTACGTTGTCAAGGGTAAGGATGTCATAAGGAAGATTTGTAGAGAGAAGAACTAAATTACAAATGAATTAACTTTTTGAGGCAAGGAAATAATTATCTGATAATTATGAGCAATTGATTAATTGTGAATTAATTAATTATTTAACTATATAGTTCATATTTTATAAAAATATATGTTAAAATAAATATTAATCATGTTTAGATTAATATAGAGAGGGATTATTAATTATCTTTGTTGTACCCTAAAATTAGCACGAGTTCAACCTATTCAGCTCGGGTATAGCTGGCAGATGAATATGTGGAAAAATAGCTTAGTAAGATATCTGGTTAACAATGATGTGAGTAGCTCGAGACTCAATCCAGTTCGTACACAATGTACAGGTTGCTATCAGACCGCCTCTTAGGATAACAATCCAGTTCGAGACTTATAGTGGCCAGATCCACACTCTGAGCTTAATACGAACTTAGGTTCAGATAGTCTTTAAACGCCAACTTAGGTGAGATATCCAGCTCGTGGAAACCAGGTCAGAACACATACTGAAGGATCCTAAGAGATTCAGAGGCTCCTTATACGCTCATTAATGCCTAGATTGTATTGCATATCTATCATTTCTTATCCGGGATAGCAGGAGTATATTCTATTCTGTTATCAAATCATATCCCAATGTAAATGGGAATAATATGTGTTAAATGTTTACCTTATTTATTAACGAGGTTACCTAAACCTGTCTATGAAATTCACCTATAAATATCAAGGACAATGGACAGAGAAGGGGACTGCCTTTTTGTATTACAAAAACTCTGCAGAAATTGTGAGAGAAAAGCAATAATATTGCCTCATGGACTAAATGGATTTTAACCATTGAACCACGTAAAAGTTGTGTGTACAAGAGGATTCTTATTATTTTGTTATGGTTTACAATTTAGCACTAATATCCCTATTAGATTTCTTAATCTACCGTTGGTGAAAAACCACGTCAACAGTTTGGTGCTTTCATTGAGAGGAAATTAGTGCTTCACAAGTTTCAGTCGACATTCATCATGGTGCTCACTCGATCGATGCATGAAAATGAGATGGAACAGCCTGGCGGGAAGGAGGACCATCATACTATTGTTCCCACTGAAAAGGGCCCAGATGTTCAACAACGTCCTGGGAAACAACCAATGGGTCATGACGATGCTGGGAGCTCAGTGTCACTCCCACCAAATCCTAATTCAGGTTATTTGACGGTTGTCGAGGTGGAAAATTCCCAATTAAGGAGTCATCTCGCTAAGGCAAACAAACAGATCAAGGAGGTCTTGGCTCAGTTACCCCCTCTTGAAACCGATGTTAATGTTAGAAAGAGGCAGAGTGGGTCTCATAAGTCTAACAGGAATAACCGGTCTAAACCTAGTTGTTATATCAGGACCGCCACTCCGAGCTCTGTACCTTCAGAGCGAAACCACCGAAGCGCTCAACCCACTAGTCATCACAAAATTCATCATCAGCATGTCAGTCGGATAGTTAAAACTGCGACCCCCAACTCCATACCTTCTTCACAGTTTCCCAGGAGTGCCCACAACAGCCCACCAGGGTGGGCTGGGACAAGTTCACGGAGGCAAAATGCTCCAGCGAATCTTCCTGTACCACGATCAGAACCCCAGGCAGAGAGAACTCTAGACATTGGGGTAGAGTTGAGGCGGACTAATTTAGTTTGTCTCGATGGACCAAGGATAGCCTTGCCAATAAGGCATCCACCATCACTGGCTAGACATCTTACACCACCTTGCCCACAACGAGATGCTCAAACTAGTGGAAACAGTAGGAGAAATCCTCGTCAATAGATACTTACGTCCCTCGGCACGTGCTGAGAATCCAGGTCCTTGATCTCAGCCACAGACTGTAAGTTTTGCAAATTGAAGTTACTGGACGAGGAGCCAGCGTGGAGGTAGGTCTGAAAGAGACCTGAGGAATCATCTGAGCTCAGCACAAAGTCCGCGGTATGATTCCACAACCCGACCTACGCAATCATTTGAACTCACAAAGAAGGTATCCAGTTCGTAACGAGGATGTTAGTTATACTGGACATGAGGGAGGTCTGTCTATCGTACTCGACAATGGGAATGTCTGACCTAACCAAGTTCGGACTTGGAGGGACAACAACCCATCAAATGTGTACAATAGGATAGGAGTTGCTGAACAGCCCCTAGCTAACCGATAGACCAAGGACCTAACCCTTAAGAGAGTGGCCTTGATGGAGGAACAAATGAAGAGGCTTTTATTAGGAAAGGGGGCAGATGATTGCGACTTAGATGAAGAGCTCGAGCCTTTCATTCCAAACAGTGCATCTACTACATATCCTATTGGCATTAGGATGCCGAACATGCCGACATTTGATGGAAACACATATCCATCTAATCACCACGGGATGTTCAACACAATGATGATGGCCCACAATGTCGGGCTTGATCTAAGGTGTATCATGTTCCTCTCGACTCTGGTCAAACCTGCCAGACAGTGGTTTAAACAATACAAGAAGCATTCAATAAGCTCGTGAAAGAAGTTGTCTTCCGAGTTTAAGAGAGCATTCCGAGCTTCACAGGTAGCTCGTGTAGAGGATGATTCATTGGCCAATGTAAAACAACAACGTGGTGAATCACTAAAAGCATATCTGAGCAGATTCGCCAATGTTGCAGCACGAGCTAGGGACTAGCTCCAAGCTCATGGAGATGAGGATAAGAATCCTGGTGGGAGGCGACCTATGGCATGAACTCCAACGAAAAGGAGTTAAATGTGTAGATGAATTCTTGGTCCGAGCTCAAGAGTGGATAAACCTAGAAAAGGTGCGATCTGTTGTCGCAGGAACCAGCCAGGCTCCTATCCAACCCGCTAGAGCGATGGCAGATGTTGCAGCTACAACTCTACCTGTTACCTAGAATAACCAAGCGAGAAACAACAAGAGGACGGAGAATGGTGAAGGTAACCAGAACGGAATGAAAAAGAACAAGTCTGTGGACAAATTCAAGCCCGTTTATGCCACCTACACTAACCTAACGGATACCTGGGAACATATCTTCCTAGAAAATTCTAAACACCTCCCATGGAAGAAACCAAAGGCTTTAAGGCATCAGAGGGCGAAGAGAGATCCTTCAAATTTTTGCCGATTCCACAATGACATCGGCCATAACATCGATGATTGCCGACAGCTGAAGGATGAGATTGAGACTCTTATTCGGGCTGGACCATTAGCCCAATACGCTCGAAATCGGGTAGTTCCCAATCAATATTCCGGGTAGAATCCTCATCTAGCTCTGGAAGCCCCGACAGGTCAGCCTGGAGCTCAGATGAATCCGTTCGACCCTCTCCCGATAGTAGGAGGAGATATAACTACTATTGCTGAAGGACCTCATTTGGCGAGCATGATCAGCAGGGCCCCAAAGAGGTATACTAATGAGTTGAAAAATCATAACAGTGTTGAGTTTTTCCTAGAGCAGTGATTGGAAAAACAACCAATCATTTTCACGGAAGAGGACGCTAGCCACGTTCAATTCCCGCTAGTGGTAATCGTGCAGCTCGCTAATCGAAGGGTACGGAGGATACTGGTGGATAATGGAAGTTCTGTAAATGTGCTTTTCAGGTCCACCCTAGAAAAGATGGGATTGTCCATAACCGATTTGAAGGCGACCTCAATAACTTTATATGGATTTTCAGGTGAAGGAACGACATCCATAGAGACGATCAGACTGATGGTTACATTGGGAAAAGAGTCGCAAACTATCTCTAAAATACTTGAGTTTGTGGTAATTGATTATCCAGCTGCGGATAAAGCGATTTTGGGACAACCCACGCTGATGGATTTTGAAGCCATCACCTCCATCCGATACCTGGCAATGAAGTTCCCCTCAACCTCGGGGATATGCACAGCAAGAGGAGACCAACTCGCTGCCAGAGAATTCTACATCATTGCTATGAAGGGAAAGTCACAACCTGGGCAGCAGGCGATGGTCATAAGTGAAGGAGGTGAGGAGTCCCGGGTAATGGAAGTTACCTGTCGGACGGAAGAACCTCGAGAAGAAGTTGACGAGGTCGCCCAATGGGACGACATTGATCCGTGAGTAGGCAAAGACAGATTTGAGCCTTAAGCAATAAAAGAGCTCGACGAAATAAACATTGACCCAGAAGTACCTTCAAGAGTTATCAAAATTGGAAAAAATCTTGAAACCGGAAGGAAGAAGGAGCTGGTCGAATTCCTGAAGAAGAATCTAGATGTCTTCATCTGGTCACATGAGCATATGGTGGGAATCAATCTGAGTGTCATTATGCATACTTTAAACTTGGACAAGAATGTGCCTGCAAAGTCCCAAAAATGGAGGTTTTTGGGGACAGTATGATCTGAAGCGTTAGAAGAAGAAGTAGCTCGCCTACTTAAATGCAAATTTATCAGGGAAGCAAAATACCCGATCTGGGTTACTAACCCTGTGTTGGTCCCGAAGCCAAGCGCGAAGTGGAGAATATGTATTAATTTCTCTGACCTCAACAAGGCTTGTCCCAAGGATTGTTTCCCACTACCAAGAATTGATCAGTTGGTAGACGTTACAGCAGGTCACGAGCTCATGTCTTTCATGGACACATATTCTGGATATAACCAAATCTCGATGAACCCTGCAGACCAAGAGCATACCAGCTTCATGACCGAGCATAACGTATATTGCTACAAAGTTATGCCATTCGGGCTGAAAAATGCCGGAGCTACATACCAACGGTTAGTTAACAAAATGTTCGCTAACCAGATCGGGAGAAACATGGAGGTGTATGTCGATGATATGATCTTCAAATCAAAGATTGCCAGTAACCATGTATCCGACTTGGAAGAATGTTTTGGCATATTGAGAAAGTACGACATGAAGTTGAATCCCCAGAAGTGTACTTTTAGGGTTGCGTTGGGAAAATTTCTGGGGTTTATAGTCAACACAAGGGGGATCGAGGCAAAACCAAAAAAAAAATCATATCGTTATTAGAATATCCTTCGCCCAGGTTGCGTAAGGAAGTACAAATCCTAACTGGAAAGGTGGTCGCTTTAAACTGCTTTGTTTCAAAATCCATTGACAAGTGTCTACCATTCTACAACTTGCTCAGAGGAAACAAGAAATTTGAATGGGACGAATAATGCGAATAAGAATTTTGCGACCTAAAAACACACCTAGCTCAACCCCCTATGCTATCAAAACCGACATTTATACCTAGCTGTGACAGAAAATGCAGTCAGTGTTGTGCTAGTTAGAAAAGAAAATCGGGCATAGAAACCCATATATTATGTAAGTAAGAGGCTTCTCGGAGTTGAATCACGGTACCCATTGATAGAAAAGCTTGCATTCTGTCTCATTTTGGCTTCAAGGAAGCTTAGGCCATACTTCCAATCCCATTCTATTCACATCTTAACCGAGCAACCTTTAAGGTAGGTTTCGCAAAAACCTGAAACGTCGGGACGTTTATTGAAATGGGCCATCGAACTCAGCCAGTTCGAGATATTATATATGCCACGGACGACCATCAAGAGCCAAGCCCTTGTTGATTTTGTGGCTGAGTGCACATGTATTCAAGATGAGCTAATAAGTGAGCCGGCACAAGAATTATAGAAAATCTTTGTTGATGGATCTTCTAACAAAAATGGATCGGGAGCTGGAATAATCTTAATCTCACCTGAAGGACATCGGTTCCATACAGCTCTCAAGTTCGAGTTTGAAGCATCCAACAAGGAAGCAGAATATGAGGCCCTACTGGCATGGCTAAGGGTGACGAAGGAGCGAAAGGCAAAAGCCATCCAATGTTATAGTGATTCCCCGCTCGTGGTCAATCAGATATTGGGAGAATACCAAGCTCGAGGCATCAAGATGGTAGCCTACTTGGCTAGGTAAAGGGCGAGTTGTCTGAGTTCGAGTTTAGCTCCATCGAGCAAGTACCCCGCGAGTAGAATTCCAAAGTTGATGCTATGGCTCGACCTGCTACCACCAAAGAGGCAGATACATTGAATGTAGTTCTGGTGGTGTTCTTGGAAAGTTTGTGTAACGCCCTACTACCTTAGTCGTTACTAAGTGAGTTTAAAATGTGCATTTAACTAGCTAACCAAGCATTTAACTCAAAAGTGTAACTAAATTGTGACAAAATCACAAAATTTGAAAATGTAAACATTCATTGAAAATTATAAGTGTTTTAACATTAGGGATCCCGAAAATTCTGTTTATAGGTATTTACAACTCAAAATATGTTCTAGGTCGACTAAACGACAAAATAGGGTTCAGTACAAAGCATCTTCCAAAAATACCCCTGGTCGTGGTAGCCAGGCAGACCAGACATGTACGCGTCGCTTCACGCCCTCCGTACTCATGGTTGGTCGATCTTTCCCTTGCCCTTACCTGCACCACAAAGCACCCATGAGCCGAAGCCTAGCAAGAAAATTCCACACAAATAGATAACATATGCTTGTCAATCACTCAGCATATAACAAATCTGCCAACATGCTAAACATATATGGCCATGCCGTCCCAGGCGCTTTACCAGGCCCTGGGTCCGCAGTCTACACCGTAAGGATATCCCAGGTATCCTTTAGGGTCTTACCCTGGCAACTCGCACTCCGCGTGCTAAATGCTGCTCCCGGCCCCTTGCCATTCTCGGCCCTTGCCATTCTCGGCCTTCACCATTCCCGGCTCTTGCCGACCATTCACATATTTTCATACATAGCATAATTAATCAAACACTTAAACATGTATTAACATAATCAATGGGCTATGCCCTGCACATAATCATATAGGGTCGCGCCCTGCAATACAACTATGGGCCTCGCCCTGCTCTATGGGTACAGCGGTTTTCTTACCTGTGTCCCGAGCATCTTGATCACCGAAATCTCGAGCATGGTCCTCTAACCCGAGCCTCGCTGATAACCTAGTCACAACACATACACAGCACTCTAATTACTAACCAATTTATAATCATCTCCTGGAACCAATCCCGTGCTCTCGGGACGTCCCATTTTCCCCCGCAAGGTAGCAGAAGCATCCCCCGAGCCCCCTGAGCCAAAACCCTAAAAGCACATTTTCCCCTACCCAGAAATTGGCCTAGCACCACGGCACCACCCTATAGGGGCCGCGGCGCCCAGAATGGTGCCCTTCCCCTGATGCATCCTAGCACCCTGGCACGGAAGAACAGGGCCGTGGCGCCCATACGCGAACCCAGAAAACTGGGTTTTTCCCAACATTTTCCTGAGCCAAAATGCTTCCAAATCAATACCAAGACATACCTAAGTCCCAAATTCAATCCAATACCCCAAATAGACCATATGGCAACTCGAAAACATCAATAACAAGCCCAAACCCACATTCAAACCCTTGATTCACAAATTGGTTTAAAACTTCATAAAACTTAAACTAGACCTTACAAAACTTAAACCACACCAGAAATCAACTTCAAAGATGCACGAAATTCTTACCTCAAATTGAAATTCGAATCTGAGCTTCTTTCAAATCCAACTCCAAGCTTAACTCCTTTGATTCTCAAGCTGAATCTCACAATGTCTAAGCCAAAACCCAACTTTCAGCATTCAACCCAAACTCTAAAGAAACTTGCAAGGAACCTAAAATTCAGAGATGAAGCTTTACCTCTGGATTAATCTTGGCCTAAGCTTGACTCTAGTTGCCCCAATCTCAGCCCTGAACTCCTTCCTTGGTTTCAAGAAACTAGCTCTTCTTCCCCATCCCTTCTTTTTTTTGCTTCTTGGTTCTCTCTATACTTCCAGCAGAAAATTCCTGAATAGCCTAAGTGTAAGTAACGTGACTAACTCCTCTTAGCCAAGTTAATCCCCTCCTAATGCCAAATTACCACTTTACCCCTTACCCTTAATAAAGTTCTTATACTAACCTCAAGGGAAATTCCGTCATTTCACCCAATTCCTTGAGTATACCTAACGATCCTCGTTTAATCCCGACACGCTTAAACCATTACTGAATTTACTAACCACTACTCAATAATTCCCAAACACATTGTAATATTCCCAAAATATCCCTAAGCTCCTCCTGAGCCGGGTATTTGACCCTGTTGTGACTTTCAAGCTAAACAACTCCCTAGGTCCGTCTCGAATTGTGCACTGTAATTATATCACCACCCACACGTGGTATCAATCACAATACACATAAATATAACATTTATGCCTCCAACAGGCTAAAATTACAAATATGCCCCTAACAACCCAAAGGGGCCCACATGCATATCTAATCACCTAAACATGCACTCTAATCACATATTCATTAAATTCACATATTAATACAATATAACAATTATTGCCCTCCAGGCACGCTAATCAAGGCCCCAAGCCTTATTAGCGAATTTGGGTCGCTACAGTTCGAGTATAGCAGCAGAGATGATTAAGGTCAAAATGATTGACATAAAACCGACCTGGATGACCCCCATAGTGGAGTACCTCAGAACCGGAAAGCTACCTGATGATCGAAAGGATGCGAGAAAGCTACTATACCAAGCTCTGTGGTATGTTATGGTTGAAGGAGTCCTATAACGACAAGGGCCTTTGCTGCCCCTCCTGTGATATGTTCTGCCCGAGGAAGCACATACCATTTTGCAAGAAATACATGAAAGCTTCTGTGGGGACCACGCTGGGGGCAAAACCATTCTCTCTATATATATTGAGACATGGAAATTTTTGGCCCACTCTGGCGAAGGACTCGATTTCATATGTGAAGAAGTGTGAAAAATGCTAACGCTTCACCATAGTTGCCCGAGCTGCGCCCGTCGAGCTAACCATGATCTCATTCCCTTGGCCGTTTGCAGCATGGAGAATTTACTTAATTGGTTCTCTACCAACAGGAAAAGGAGGATTTCGGTATGCAGTAGTCGTCGTTGATTATTTCATGAAGTGGGTAGAGGTTGAACCTTTGGCAACCATTACCTCAAAGAGAGTCCTGTATTTTGTTGTTAAGAATATCGTATGTTGATTTGGACTCCCAAAAAAGATTGTGTCAGAAAATGGAACTCAGTTCGATAGTGATCTCTTCACAAAATTTTGTGAAAATATGGCATAACCAAAAGTTTCTCGTCTGTAGCATACCCACAAGCCAATGGGCAGGTCAAGGCCGTAAACAAAACCCTGAAGTTGAGCTTAAAGAAGCGATTAGATAAGGCCAATGGATTATGGCCCGAGCAGCTCGGTCAAGTACTCTGGGCCTACCGAACCTCACATCGAACCTCGACGGGACATACCCTTTTTCCCTGACCTTTTGAAGCGAGGCTATGCTTCCAATTAAGGCAATGGTGACGATACATAAACAAAACACCTTTGATCAGAATCCTAACCACAAGCTACTTAGTGCATCCCTTATTCTAATCGAAGAAAAATGAGAGGCATCACAATTGCATCTTGCCTAGTATCAACAGAAGATCACTCGTTATTTCAATTCAAAGGTTAAGGGACGCAGACTTGAATTAGGCGATCTGGTTCTCCGAAGGGTCTTTCTAGCAAGTAAAGATCCCAAAGACGGTGTGTTAGGGTAGAACTAGGAGGGACCATATCAAATCATGGAGGTCTTGCGCGAAGGAACTTCCAAGCTAGCCCGGTTAAGTTGAGAAATAGTCCCACAGACATAGAATGCCCTACACTTAAAAAAGTATTATCAATAGTTTTGTTGTCTTTAATATTTTTTGAATTACCTTTTATGTAAGGCTTATTTATAAAATTCATTTCAGTTTGATAACAGTTGAATTATTAAGTAAAAAAATTTATTGTTTTGTTATTATGAGCTTACTTTGTAAAAGCAACCAAGAACATTTTTATGTTATGATTTTAAGAGAGTTTTGCTTATTCGGATAAAGATTAAAACTTAGAGTTTGGAAAATTTTATTATTCAACAGCTTTTTAATGCTTGAATTTTCAAAAGACCGAATGTGAACTAAGTTTGAGAAATTTCTAAGCCGATTAAAACCCCTGGATATAACCAGGTCCGAGGCCTGATTCCTAACAGGTATAAAGCTACTAAGCCTATTAAAACTCCTGGATATGAAGCCTACTAAGCCAAATCTACTAAGCCTTCTAAGCCAGATCAACCTCTATCCACCATCAAGTCAAAGCAGCCAGAACCCAGCCCATCCACTACCCCATCCGACCAAGTTAGAGATGAAGAAACGCCAACCTCATCGCAGATGGCATTGTACAAACTTCATGAAGGCCATGTCTTAATCAATTGAAGAAGAAGGAGGGGGAGAAAGATAGATCTTAGATTTTCTTGTTTATTTATTTTGGTCACACAAGGTGCCTCCCCCAACAGATCTGGGCTAGGCGATGAACAACACACTTCGAAGAAGGAGTTGACAACAAATATGAGCTTCGACGACTTCCATGGTTGCAAAGCTTTAATGGATCTAGGTTTTCCAAGCATGGGTGGCGTATTCATCGATCGAATCTGGGCAAAGCTTCTTTATCGAAGGGTCGAGATCAAGCCTGATAGGCAGTAAACGTGGTGGCATGGGGTGGTGCATGGTTGAAAGAGTTAGACTAAGGAAGGTTCAGGCGATCAAGGTACCTGCAAAAACAAAGATGGAGAAGGGAAGAAGAAGAAGAAGAAGAAGAAGAAGAAGAAGAGAAAGATTTGATTTTTTTTAATTTTCTCGAATTTAAAGTAAATTTGATTTAGTTTTAGTTTTTAGTTGTTTTAATTTTATATGTAATGTTATTTTAAAAATTAAAAATATTATGTTTTTTAATTAATAAATATGTATTTTTATTTAAATAAATTTCATTTGTTTTTTTATTTAAAAATGTATTTTTAATCATTAATTAATTCAAAATTAAATAAAACTCGAGGGTATTTTAGTCATCTTGAAAAAATATTTGATCAAAATCACGCTTAGGGTACTATTTTGATCTGTTTTGCAAAACATGGGGTCTGAAATGTCATTTAACAAAACACAGGAGCCGATCGAGTATTCAGGTAAAACACAGGGGCCAAACTTGTATTTTACCTATTAATTAACTAGTAATTAATTTAGAATTAATTAATTAGTTGTCATAAACACATTTATTCTAAAGTAGTAAGTGGGAGAAGGTGAACATCTCAATGTGACATATGGTCTCCATTATTAGTACAACACCGTGAAATATTAATAGGGCCTCGAGGCAGCTTTATTTTCGTCCCCCTAAGGAAGGTTTCTAGACATATTAATACCAATGTTGGCTTCATACAAATATAGGAAAGAGTGATGGATTTTAGGCTTGACCTACCATAAGGCAGCACTCTTTAAGTTAAGTCATGAATTCTGAAATAATGGGTTACACTTACAAAAATGCAATTAAGATTTTGCGATGAATAATTGTATCTTGACTAAATCAATGGTACTTTATTTTTAAAAGAGAAAATAAGAGTTATTTTAATTTTTAAATAATAAAGATAAGACTGTCTTATAAGCTATCTGAATTTAACTTGACCAACCCTAATCCAACACTTTATTTGTTAGGTAGTTTTATCGTGGAATAGTAAATGTGAAGTTTATGTGTTTTAATTGTTGCATCCATGCATCATATTTACGTTCCAAATAATTGATATTTGTTTCAAATAGTAATAATTTTGTATTTTATTTTCAGTCATAAAAATGATGCCACCCATGGATTGCCATTCACATAGGGGTCGTATTCATATTGGGTATCCCTAAGGTCACCAACAAGACCTCCCATAGGATCTCCCTCGGGTCCAACAGTACCGACAACACTAGTACAAATATAGGCTTTCTCTGCACTTTTTTTCAACCTTAAAGAAAAAGGGCAAAGAAAAGGTTTGAATGAGTCTAAAATATCGCATTTAATACCCACACTCTATTTTATTGCGGTTTTTAAAAAAATGCAGTGTAAAAGTTTAAGGCTGGGGGAGGTGGGGACTTTTCTCCGCAGTTCTGTAGCAAGAACCGCAGAGAAAAGTTTACCACTTTTCTCCGTGGTTATATAGCAAAAACCGTAGAGAAAATATTTTGCTATATTACCGCGAAGAAAAACCCTCGTCCCCTCCAAAACAACCCAAGACCTTAACTCTCCTCACTTCATTCCCACATTTGACACACGAGAACATGAAGCAACAACTCCACCTTCATCCCCAGCCACAGGTAAGCCCCATTTTCACCATTCTAGTTTTTTTTTTCTTTCATTTTCTTGCATATTAAAGCTTTAAATCATGTAAATATACCTAATATTGATTTAATTTGAAGTTTTAGGGAAAAAATGAAGAAATATTGAATGAGTTTAATGGGGTTCCAATGTATAACTATAGGGTGATTTTCAAGTTTTTTTCTAATATTTTTTAAAGTTTATATAGGATTAGAAGACATTTTCATTGTTCAATACATGCATTGATCACTAAAACTTGATTTTTTTAATATATATTTTGGTTTTAGGGTATTTTTTATATTATCTACCTAATTTATTGGTTTTTTTTTATAAAGTTAATATAAATTATGTTAAATCTTTAGAATGTATTGTATTTTACATAATTTTTTATATTATAATAATGTTATTTACATATTTTTTATATTATAATATTATTTCTTACATAATTTTTTATATTATTTACATAATGAATTTTTTTTAAAGTTTATTTTTGCTAATTATATTACTTTAGGATCAATTCAATTACTATATAATTACTAACCAATGTTTAAACTTATATTGTAGGAAATATTTATTTGGATTTGAGGTGTGTTGAAATTGTTGAAGATTAATTTTGAATGAGAGTAATAATTACTACTTAATTTTTTTTATTTTTGATATTTACAAACTATTGTTAGAGGAGTTTGAATATATTAGATATTCATCCGTAGTGAAGTAGGTTTTGAGATAAAATTGTGTGCTGCAGAGATAACAGAAGGTTGAGAACATGTGTGTCTTAGTGAAGTAGGTTCTGCGAATTTTGTGTGTGATGCGATGGCTTATGATTGAGAACATGCATGTTGTTCGTTATATTTTTTGTTTGATTTGAATTTATAGGTAGTAATAACTTGGGATATGCTATAAAAACAAAGGAAACTTTGCCCAATTTTTTTAAAGATTAATATATTAATTGAACATGTTTTATAGGTTAATATATGTAATAATTATGTTTGTTTGTGTTGAAATTGTAAATACATATGAATTTTGGATATGTTATAGAAATAGAGGAAACTCTGCCCATTTCATTTTATAATTTATTAATTGAACATAATTTTGTTCACTTACAATATTAATTTTCTTTTCATTATTGACTTAGGAATTAGGTAGATATTATCATTATGGATAAATCATGGGTTCTTGAGAATAGAGAAGCACAACAATTTCAAGACGGATTCAACCAATTTTTAGAATTTTGCCAAACAAATTTTAGTGATTCGGAAAGAATTCATTGTCCATGTATAGATTGTGGTAATGGATCAAAAGGAAATATTACCATGATAAAGAATCATGTATTTTGTCAGGGATTTGATACAAGTTATCGTACATGGTATTGGCATGGGGAATCATTGAAAAATAATAATTCATATCCATTCGGGAGACGAGGGGTTGATGATTTGGGTTATAGTGATTTTGACGATCATCCAATGGAATTCCTCGATGAAGCACAAGAAGAGTTTGTTGATAATCCTTCAAAATTTGATAAATTGGTTAGAGATGCAGATAAACCATTATTCAATGGTTCTCTGAAACAAAGATTACCAACAATGGTAAAAAAAAAATCAACATAAAAGCAGAAAATGGAGTAAGTGATAAATGTTTTAGTCAATTTTTAGTTACTTTTAAGGAGATTTTACCGTCAAATAATTGTTTCCCTGAGTCTACGTATGAAATGACTAAAACTTTAAATTGTGTAGGGTTGAAGTATGAGAAGATCCATGCATGTCCGAACGATTGTGTGTTATATCGTAAAGAGTATGTGGACATGGACACTTGCCCAAAATGTGATTTACCCTACTACAAACCTAACAAGAGTAAGGAGATTAGGAAACTTATTCCTCATAAAGTGATGTGGTACTTGCCTTTGATTCTACAGCTTAAGCGGTTATATCGAAGTGCAGAACACTGTGAAAAATTATATGGCATGAGACTAGGCAAGTGAAATATGGTAAACTCTGACATCCTACAGATTCTCAGGCTTGGAAAAAAGTTCATAACTTAAATCCAGAATTTAAAACTAAAGCAAGATATCTTCGTCTAGGTCCAGCTACCGATGGTTTAAATCCACATAAATCTCTAAGTAGTAGGCATAGTTCGTGACATGTCTTCCTTGTTATGTACAATCTTCCTCTGTGGTTAGTGATGAGAAAAAAGTTTTTGATACTCACGTTAATGAGTTCAAGCCCAAAACAACTGGGGCACGATATAGATGTTTATTTGGCACCATTAATTGATTATTTGAAAGATTTGTATGAAAATGGTGTTGATGCATATGACGGTTTTAAGAAAGATGTCTTTAACTTAAAAGTTGTTTTGTTGTGGATTGTTAATGATTTCCCAACTTATGGTAATCTATCAGGGTTAAGCACAAACCGTTATCAAGAATGTCCAATATGTTGAACTAACACAAGGGATCTTCATCTGTCGAATGGGCACAAAATGTGTTATATGGGTCATAGACGATACTTGCCCCTAAATCATTGTTATAGGGAAAAAAAAATCATTTGATGGTGATAAAGAACAAGGTGTTGCTCCTTTTCCACTTTCGAGGCAACAAATTCTTAAAGAAGTAGAGAAAATTGATTTCAAGTATGGAAAAATACGAAATTAAATGGATATTTACAAAGGAAATCAATTTTTTTTCGTCTCCCTTACTAGAAAGATTTACTTGTTCGACATTTTTTGGGTGTCATGCATATCGAAAAAAATGTGTGCGGAAGTATTATAGGTACATTACTTGATATTCCCAGTAAAACTAAGGTTGGTTTAACTAGTCGTTTAGATCTTGTTGAAATGGTTATAAGAACTGATTTAGCACCTGAACAGAAAGGTAAACGCACATATTTACCTCCTGCTTGTTTCACGTTGTCTAGAGAAGAACAAAAATTTGTATGTAAATCATTTGCAGAGATGAAGGTGTCTGATGGCTATTCATCCAACATTTGAAACTTGGTATCCATGGGGGATTTGAAGCTGATGGGTATGAAATCACATGATTTTCATATGTTAATGCAACAATTACTTCCGATTGCTATTTGATCAGTCTTACCAAAAAAAAGTTTGAGATTGTTTGATGAATGTTTGCATATTCTTCAATCATTTATGCGGAAAAGAATTAGAAATGAAAAAATTGGATGCATTGCATTGTAAGATAGTGGAAACTCTATGCAACCTTGAAATTTTTTTCTGCCATCCTTCTTTGACATTATGATACAATTAGTGGTTCATCTAGTAAGGGAAGCCAAGTTGTGTGGACTAGTTTGGGCGAGGTGGATGTATCCATTTGAAAGGAGTATGAAGGTGTTGAAAAGTTATGTGCATAATCATTATTGTCTTGAAGCTAGTACGGTTGAATGTTATATATTGGAAGAGGCAATAGAATTTTGCTCAGAATACATGAGTAGGGTTGAGGCAATCGGAATCAGCAAACCACAGAATAACTCAGATGGAGTTGATAAAGGACTATGAGGGAACGGAACAATGATCACTGTATCTAGGGCAGAATTAGATCTAACTCAATTAGTTGTGATGCAAAATAATCCCGAGATTCAATCATATATAATGTAAGTAGATAATATATTTCAATCATATATATTAGAGTGGTGATTTTTTTTTTGTTGTTTAAACTTTTTTGTACTTTTTTTTATGTTTTAGTGATCACATGGAGTTATAACAGTTGATGATTCCAAACAAGGTTAAAAATAAACAGAAATGGGTTATAGATGAGCATAATAAAATGTTTTGTCGGTGGCTGAAGAATACAATTTTGACGAAGTTGGGAGAACAAAATCATGGAGTGTCGACTGAGTTGAACTGCATTTCTCTTGGAGAAAGCATTGATATAATAAATCATCAAGCTTACATTGTCGAAGAGAAAATATTTCATACCAAGTAAAGAGATGATGCTTGACTAGTTCAAAATAGTGGAGTAAGTATAGTTGCAGAAGCTATACATTTTGCCAGTGCAAAAGATAATAATAATCAATTTTAGGCACAATGACATACTACGGGATTGTTGAAGAAATATGGGAGCTAGATTATTCATTATTTCATATTCTTCATTTTAAATGTTCTTGGGTAGACAACATTACTGGAGTTAAAACTGAAGAACTTGGATTCACTCTAGTTGATTTAAGTAAGAAGGAAAATAAGAACGATCCCTTTATCATGGCTGCCCAAGCAAAACAAGTGTTTTATATAAATGATCTAGTTAATGATAAATAGTCAATTGTTTAACACCCAAAATGTGACTACCACTAAGTTGTAGTTGTAGTAAGATCGGGCGGTCGATCCACAAGGAGGTAACCTAAACTCAAAATATTAGTAGGAAATAACACAAAAATTAGTAACAAGAAATAAATAAAAAGATGGAAATGAAAAGAGATTTGAGATTTTGATGTTGTCTTTTTGATGAAATGATAAAATGAGATAAGTGAAATGAAGGTAAGATGTAATCAAGAGTTTGAGAAATTGAAAGGTTTCAAGAATCATCCCTATGCTTGCTTAGTTACTTGATTACTTGATTTACAAAAATACTCAAGTAAATAGTTCACATCCCAACATTTACTTGGAAAATCTAACATTAAAGTCCATATTCTTTTTTAACAAAAGTCTATTTGAGTTATAAAGTTCTTTACTTTAAAAACACAATGTTAATCTTATGAAAAATCTAAAAATGATAAAATACCCAAAGGCAATAATGCAATAGAAGATTAGACATAAAATTATGTATCAATATTACTTTTACTAATTAGAAGCACATAGAAAGAGCATGACTATTCCTATATACTATTAGCATAAGTAAATAAAGATAACAAAATGGAGATGGAGATAAAAGAACATAAATAACTCAAATATTTTACATTAAGAACATAGTAAATCAAAGTAGCAAAATAACATCACTAGCATATGGAATCATCCCTAACCTTCATAGGAAGATTAGGTCATTATGCTCATGATTCTCACAAAATTCTAAGAAGAAAGTGAGTAGAAATTTTGCTATAGTTTCTTTTCTCTAAAATTACATACATATTGTGAAGAAAGAGTCACTATTTATAGAAGGAGAAAAGGACTAAAAAGAAATTAAACAACAAAATTGGGTTTACAAAATAAATCTGAAATATTAATAATAAAATATGATTTTGAAAAATCAAATCTTATTATTAATATTACCCTAGCTATTTTGGTGTATGGTCATTTTTCCCTTTTCTAAAATACCACAAAAACATGAGCTTTAAAGCTCAAAATAGCAATTTTGCAAAGCCCAATACCCACAAAACATGGGTTGAAAGTGGCTGGTGGAAGAAGTGGGCTTTGACCAGGCGCAACCAATGGGAAGAAGACACGTGGCGCGGCTGGCTGGGTCAAAATTAGGCTGCTAAGGTTGTTTACGTTGGGCCTTTGTTGGGATGGTGGTCACGTTGGAACTGTCTTTGGGCCAGGAGATGTGTTGGCGTGGAAATTCTTGGGCGTTGAAGGCTGAAGGGAAGGCTAACGTGTCAATTGAAGGGAAATGATGATTGATGATGCAGGGAAGGAGACAGGTGGCGCAAGCGAACATGTGGCAGGCAAGGAGTGTGCCAAGTGGTGCGCTGGTGCAAAGAGGCTGGCGGGCGTGGGCCGAATTATGGGCCTAAATTTTGCAAAAATGCCAACTTTTCCTCCTTTCTTCAACTTTATTTATTTCTTTCTTCTTTCTTTTCTTTATGACAAAATGCATATTTTATTCCTACAAAATAACAATAAATTAAATCATAATCAAATATTTTCATTTATAAAATAAATTATATTAATTCAATGAAAATGTTAATTAAACTTAATTTATTTTGGCCATTAAAATCAATAAATATGCATTTTTCGCCACTAATCACAACCCCCAACCAACTTATTTCTAGTCCCTAGCAATTCAAGCGAAAAAATAAAATTGTCAAGTTGAATAATCAAGTCAAACCAAGCAAAATCATCTAAGCATTTTCAAAGAATCAGCAAGAAGTCAGAAATTACTATATAAGCTACTATAGTTGTGATTTTAGAGTTGTAAGTGTGTGCACCAAACCACATTCTTTTTTATCACAAGTCATAACACAAATAGTATCGAAAAATCTCAAAAGTATAAAGATCTCAACTCCAAATTCCTCACGGGCATTGAAAGTATTTGTATGGGAAGGATCACACTCTTGGAGCTGGAAATGTAACAGTTTATGCTCAAATGAGAAAAGATAAACTTTTTAGGACAAGCAATTTGAACAAATATTGATCACAAGATAGGCAAATCAACTTATTGGAATTCAAATGACAAACAACCTTTAGGATTTACATGAGAAAACTCCAAGAACAAAATGACAACTAACTAACAATGATAAATAAGAAAGTGAACTATAATGATAATAATTTTTTTTAATACAATTACACAAAATAATAGTAATAGAAATGTATATATGTTTTTTTTTCAACAACTACAAAATAATAGAAGGAAATGTTGCTCTTGTTCTCTTTTTTTTTTTCATTTTTTTCTTTTTCTTTTGTTTTCTTCTTTTTTTTTTTAAATTCTTTTTTTTCATTATTTTTTTTTTTTGACAAGAGACAACACAAAAATAAAAAGGAAATTACAAATACAATACAATAAATAGAACACAAATTTATTACAATGACTTTTCTTAAATGAAAAACATCCCTCTAGTAAATGTCATGTTTTAAATTCCAAAGATGTGACTTTACCAATTCAAATGATCAATAAAAGTTCAAAAAGTTGTTTTCTCAACTCTCACAACTCACCAAGAAATGAAAAACTTTAAACTTGAAATTTCTCTCAACTATTTGTGTTAACAACCAATTTATTTATCACATGTTTGGAAAGTGCACAAAAGAACTCTGAAAATCACTTCTTAATAGCTAAACATAGTAAGAACTGACTCAAACCAACAAGTTATACTCATGCTTGGATAATTTTGAGAAATTTTGACTTAAAAATTCAACAAGACAATAATGTTTTCCAAATGAATGCTAATGACGTAACAATAAGATTTTACAAATGAAAGCCAATGCATACTCACCACCCTCAACCAAAGATCAGACAGTGTCCTCAATGTCAAAATGAATAAGTAATGAAAAAGGTAAGGAAAGAGAACACCCGGATGATGACCATGTCCATGAGGCGAGAGCGAAAATAGCCTGTTAACAATACCCCAAAACGAAAAGCATACAAAAATAAAAGAAAGACAGAAAAATAAAGATAATGAAAAATAAAAATAAAAAGAACAATAACAAACCATTCAGAACTTCAGAGTGTATAAATTGGGTCCTTAAGAAGGACCTCTTCAATATGACTCACACTCTCAATGTAATGTTTCAGTCTTTGGCCATTAACTTGAAAAATTCTCCCATCGATTAGGTCCTCGACCTCCACCGAACCGTTGGGAAATACTTGCTTCACTACAAATGGACCAATCCATCGCGATCGCAGTTTACCAGGATGCAAGTGCAAGCGAGAATCTTACAAATGCACTTTCTGATTTGGCTCAAAGTGTTTTCGCATGATTTGTTTATCATGAGCGATTTTTAATTTTTCTTTATAAATCCTGGAATTGTCATATGCATCTTTTCTCAACTCCTCAATTTCGGACAACTGGAGTTTGCGATTGATACCTATGACATTCAGATCAAAGTTTAGGGCTTTGATAGCCCAATACGCTTTATGCTCGAGCTCGACAGGTAAATGACAGGCTTTTCTAAAGACAAGCCAATTGGGAGACATCCCAAGAGGGGATTTGAAAGCAGTGCAGTATGCCCAAAGAGCGTCTAGAAGGCGTGTAGACCAATCTTTGCGGTCGAGATTTACCGTCTTTTCCAAAATGTGTTTTATCTCTCTATTGGCTAACTTAGCTTGACCATTGGTCTGTGGATGATAGGCATTTGCAACTTTATGAAGTACACCGTACTTGCGCATAAGATCCTCAAAGGATCGGTTGCAAAAATGAGTGCCTTGATCACTGATGATAGCGCAAGGGGTACCAAACCTTGATAACACATTTTCTTTCAAGAATTTGACAACTGTAGCGTTATCATTGGTTCGACATGGTACAGCCTCAACCCATTTGGAAACATAATCCACAGCGAGAAGAATGTAAAGGTATCCAAAAGAAGGTGGAAATGGTCCCATAAAGTCTATCCCCCAACAATCAAATATTTCGATAACAAGAATTGGGTTCAAGGGCATCATGTGCCGACGGGATAAGGATCCTAACTTTTGGCACCTTAGACAAGAATGACAGAAATCATTGGTGTCTTTGAACAGAGTGGGCCAGTAAAGACCGCATTGTAAGATTTTGGCAGCGGTTTTCTTCACAGAGAAGTGACCACCACAAGCATCATTGTGGCAAAATTCAGCACACTAGACACCTCATCGTCGTGGATGCATCTTCGCATGATTTTTTCGGGGCAATACTTGAATAAGTATGGGTCATCCCAAAAGAAATTGCGCACCTCGACCAGAAATTTGCGTTTTTCGTGTGAACTCCATTCAAATGGGAGTTCACCTGTTACTAAGTAGTTTACAATGTGAGCGTACCATGACAACTTAGCAACAAAAAGCAATTGTTCATCAGGGAAATCATCATGAATAGGTGGACCGTCAGCGGGATCGGTGAATTCAAGTCGGGATAAGTGGTCCGCGATGAAATTTTCAACACCTTTCTTGTCTTTGATCGTTATGTCAAATTCTTGCAGGAGAAGGATCCACTGTATTAATCGCGCCTTAGCATCCTTTTTGGAAAGGAGATACTTAAGGGCAAAGTGATCTGTGAAGATCGTAATAGGTGATCTAATCAAATAAGGGCGGAATTTGTCAAGAGCAAAGACAACGGCAAGCAACTCTTTTTCAGTAGTGGAATAGTTCATTTGAGCAATATTGAGAGTTCGGCTTGCATAATAGACAATAAAGGGTTTCCCCTCCCTTCGTTGTCCTAGCATAGCTCCCACAGCAAAGTTGCTGACGTCACACATGATCTCGAAAGGAAGACTCTAATCGGGTGACTGAATAATGGGAGCGGAAGTGAGTGAATTGACAAGCGTTTGGAATGATTCCTCACACTTAGGTGTCCATTCAAAAGTAACATCTTTGGCTAGGAGGTTGCTCAGCGGACGAGCAATCATTGAAAATTTTTGTATGAACCTCCTATAGAAACCAGAATGACCAAGAAATGACCTAACGTCTCTGACAGTCTTAGGAGTCGGCAGGTTGGAGATAAGGTCGACTTTGGATTGATCAACCTCAATTCCTTTTCCAGAAACAATGTGGTCTAAGACTATGCCAAAAGATACCATGAAGTGGCATTTCTCCCAATTGAGGACAAGTCCTTTCTCGATGCATCGTTTTAAAATAGCTTCAAGATGAAGAAGACATGTCTCAAAGGAGTTTCCAAAAACGGTTAGGTCATCCATGAATACTTTCATTGATTTTTCGATCATGTCACTAAAGATGCTCATCATGCATCTTTGGAAAGTAGCTGGTGCGTTACACAAGCCAAATGGCATACGCTGGAAAGCAAAAGTACCAAAAGGACAAGTGAGAGTGGTCTTATCTTGATCCTCTAATGCAATCTCAATTTGATAATAGCCAGAATAACCATCAAGAAAGCAATAGAAGGGATGACCAGCTACACGTTCAAGGATTTGATCAATGAATGGGAGTGGAAAATGATCTTTGCAGGAGGCGACATTTAATTTTCTATAATCGATGCACATGTGCCACCCCGTCACTGTTTTTGTGGGGACAAGGGCCCCTTTTTCATTTTGGATCATGGTGACACCAGATTTCTTGGGCACGACTTGAGTTGGACTGACCCACTTACTATCAGCTACGAGGTAAATAATACCAGGGTCTAGTAATTTCAAAACTTCATTTTTTACAACTTCTTTCATCGTGGGGTTCAGTCACCGCTAACGGTCTCTTCGAGGGATGGCTTCGTCCTCCAGATTGATTTGATGGGAGAAAATTAAAGGGCTAACACCTTTGATATCAGCAAGCATCCAACCTATCGCATATTTATGCGTTCGCAGTAGCTCGAGTAACTGCAATTCTTGAGAATTTTTAAGGTTGGACGAGATGATAACTGGAAAGGTTTCACCGTCTCCCAAGAAGGCATGTTTCAACCCCTCGGGAAGTTGGGTCAATTGAATAATTGGAACCTCTTCAGCTGAAGTTTTTGGCTGTGCCCTCTCGCGAGGAAGCTCTTCAAAGTGAGGTTGCCAAAACTGAGTCCTACTATGGCGTGAGTCCATGCGATATGATATTGCAAGAGTAGACTCAATAGAGCTGGGACTTTCATTGTCTGACAGGAGGAGGAGTTCATCAAGATTATCAAAGTTGTTTCGCAATTGAACCTCCTCTGGAATTAAAGAGCCAATCATGAATGTTTGATAACATTCATCATCTTCTTGGGGTTGTTTCTCGATGTGGAAGAGATTGACTTCAAGTGTTATGTTTCCAAACGATATCTTCATTAGACCAGTCCGACAATTGATCAAAGCATTTGCAGTAGCAAGGAATGGTCTTCCGAGGATAACAAGAATTTTAGACTCCATGTTCACCACATATTGGGTATCAAGAATAAGAAAATCCACGGGGTGATAAAATTTTTCAATTTGAACCAATACATCCTCAACAATACCCCTAGGCTTTTTGGTGGAACAATCAGCAAGCTGTAGTGCAACAGATGTTGGCTTCATTTCTCCAAGACTGAGTTGTGAGTATACAGAATAGGGCATGAGATTGACACTCACGCCAAGATCAAGTAAGGCTTGGCTGACTTCATGGGTCCCAATTTGGCAAGAAATGGTGGGACAACCGGGATCTTTGTATTTCGGTGGTGCCTTTTGTTCAATCACCTCTCTCACTTGTTCGGTCAAGAAGGCAGTCTTCTTGACATGGTGCTTCCCTTTTTCAGTGCAAAGATCCTTGATGATTTTGGCATAAGCGGGCACTTGTTTAATGATGTGAAGCAAAGGAAGATTAATCTTCACTTGTGTCAAGTGCTCAAGGAGTTCAGCTCGGTTATCAGGAAGTTTCCAAACAGGTTTCAAAGCCTGGGGAAATGGAACTTTTGGAGTGGCATTGAGTGGTGGATTTTCGGAAATGACTTTTGGAATACTGGGAGTGTTGGATTTTATGGGTGGGTCTTGCAGAGTTTTACCGCTTCTCGTCGTGATGGCATTCACTTCCTTGACATTTTGATCATTAAAATTTGAAGATTGGGCCATGTGTTGGCCTTGCACATTGAATGTCGGTTGGGAAGGAAGTTTGCCTTTTTTTTGGAATGGCCAAGGATTCAGTCAATTTTGAGAATTGACATTTCATTTCATTGATTTCTTCCATCATTTGGCGATTCAGTTTGGGTTGTTCCTCCATGAATGCATGAAGAGTATTCTCAAGAGAATTTCATTGTGGATGAGCATTGTATTGAGGTGCAGAATACGCCTTTGATGGTTGAACTTGTTGCTCATTTCTCCATTGGCCTCCAGACGATTGAGCTTGGTTGGAATCTCTCCAACTAAAATTTGGGTGGTTTCTCCAACTAGGGTTTTACGTATGGGAGAATGGCTTGTTATATGCCCCTAAGGCATTGCATTGCTCCTCATAAACCCCCCTCATTTCATTCAAAGTTAAGCAGTCCTTAGCTAAGTGCTCCGTCCCTCCACAAACAAAGCATGGTTCTTGCGGTTCTGCTTGAGCGATCATGTGCGATTTTTGGCTATTCTTCGTCATTAAGACCTCAAACTGCTTTTTCAAAGCTTTGATTTGGGCCTTAACACTATCCTCTTCTCGAAGTTAATAGATCCCAGATGGTTTGTGTCTGTTGGTGCTATCAGTAGCACTTGGACCAGTCCAGGTGTGAGACTTTTTCGCGGTTTCTTCGAGGTATTCAAGAGCATCGCCTGGCTCTTTTTCGAGGAATTCACCATTGCATAGCATTTCTACAAACTGGCGCTTATGACTCGTGAGGCCTTCATAAAAGTAATTGACCAAACGCCAGTTCTCATAGCCATGGTGCGGGCACTAATTTAACAGATCTTTGAATCTTTTCCAGACTTGATAGAACGTTTCATTGTCTTTTTGGGAAAATGTGGAAATCTGTCGTTTTAGACTGTTGGTCTTATGGCTAGGGAAGTGTTTCAAAAAGAAAGATTTGGCCATCTCCTCCCATGTTCCAATCGACCTAGGTCTCAAAGAGTACAACTAGCTCTTGGCTTTGTCCTTCAAGGAAAAAGCGAACAACTTCAGTCGCACAGTGTCGGCATTTTCGGCTTGGTTATAGAACGTGGCTACTACCTCCTCGAATTTTCTGATATGCACATATGGGCTTTCATTTTCCATTCCATGAAATATGGGCAAGAGTTGAATCATGCCAGGTTTAAATTATAATGCGGGCATATTAGGAGGGAAGATAATGCATGAAGGCGTGGAAGTGCGAGTAGGATGGAGGTAGTCATTGAGATTTCTTGGTTGGATTTCATCATTGTGAGCCATTGCAAATGGGTTATTATCAGCGAAAGTTTGTGGACAAGCAGGATTGGTGGAAGGAGTTCCGGTAGGAGTGGCAGATGAATTGGAAGAAGTGTCACTGGAAGTTTCGTGATGATTCATCCACTCTCGGAAATCAGAATTAGATTTATTTTATGTCTTTATCTTTTTTTTTTTAAAACTTGTTCCCAGGTAGATTTGGAGGTTTTCGGGTGATCTCCAACGTCTTACTTGAACTCCCCGAGGTTACTGAGTAAGTATGGTGGATCACAAGTCAACCTTTTCGACCAAACAACCTTTAAGCAGAGTGAAATTGCTTATTTTGACAGAACAAGCTTGGTTTTCTTATAGTAATAAGTTCAACAATGTAATAGTGCAAAGGTAGATGCTCGAAATATTCCCAGGCCGATTGGGAAGGTTGCCAAGGTACTGCTTTAGACCCACACTTGCCTAGACAGAACTCCCTGAGGTTCCCAGGTAAGTGTGGAGGGTAACGCTATCACAAACCTTATTCAACAACCAATCTTTCTAGACAGAACAATATCGGTTTCTACCATTTATAATATTAAACAATTGTTCCCAATACTAAGCGTTTTGTGATTGAAATTTTATCATGTTATTTTTTTTTAAAAAAATCTAAATTCTAAGGAAAACTAAGGCAAAGAAAAAAGGAAAATCCTAAACTAAGCAACAAAATAAACAACACAAGAATAAAATCAAGAAAAGAAAATTAAAGTAAAGATAGAATAGCAAGCTTAATCCTCTTTTTTTTTTCAAATATGTATTAAACTAAAAAAATAGAATAGAAATTAAGAAAGAAAAATGAAGTAAGAATTAGCTAAGAAGAAAAAAAAAAATTATATAAATATATATGATTTTTTTTTAAACCAAAAGAAAGAAAAATGGAAAAAAAGAAAAAGAAGTAAAGATAGAAATAAGATAAAAATATATATATATATATATTTGTTACCGAAAAAAGAAAAGAGTTAAAGAAGAGAAGAGAAAAAAAAATCTATATATATAAATAAAGATTTTTTTTTTTGTTTATGATCTTTTTGGTTTTTGTTTTTTTATTTTTTATTTTTTATTTTTCTTATAATAATAATCTAATTAATTAAAAATTCGTAAAAAAATTATATTAACACAATATTTATTCCAACACCAACACAAATAAAGTTACTAATATTTTTGTAAAAATTTCACTAAACCTTTGAAAATTACCTCCCCGGCAACGGCGCCAAAATTTGTTTAACGCCCAAAATGTGACTACCACTAAGCGGTAGTTGTAGTAAGATCGGGCGGTCGATCCACAAGGAGGTAACCTAAACTCAAAAGATTAGTAGGAAATAACACAAAAATTAGTAACAAGAAATAAATAAAAAGATGGAAATGAAAAGAAATTTGAGATTTTGATGTTTTCTTTTTGATGAAATGATAAAATGAGATAAGTGAAATGAATGTAAGATGTAATCAAAAGTTTGAGAAATGGAAAGGTTTCAAGAATCATCCATATGCTTGCTTAGTTACTTGATTACTTGATTTACAAAAATACTCAAGTAAATAGTTCACATCCCAACATTTACTTGGAAAATCTAATATTAAAGTCCATATTCTTTTTTAACAAAAGTCCATTTGAGTTATAGAGTTCTTTACTTTAAAAACACAATGTTAATCTTATGAAAAATCTAAAAATGACAAAATACCCAAAGGCAATAATGCAATAGAAGATTAGACATAAAATTATGTATCAATATTACTTTTACTAATTAGAAGCACATAGAAAGAGCATGACTAATCCTATATACTATTAGCATAAGTAAATAAAGATAACAAAATAGAGATGGAGATGAAAGAACATAAATAACTCAAATATTTTACATTAAGAACATAGTAAATTAAAGTAGCAAAATAACATCACTAGCATATTGAATCATCCCTATCCTTCCTAGGAAGATTAGGTCATTATGCTCATGATTCTCATAAAATTCTAAGAAGAAAGTGAGTAGAAATTTTGCTATAGTTTCTTTTCTCTAAAATTACATACATATTATGAAGAAAGAGTCTCTATTTATAGAAGGAGTAAATGACTAAAAAGAAATTAAACAACAAAATGGGGTTTACAAAATAAATCTGAAATATTAATAATAAAATATGATTTTGAAAAATCAAATCTTATTATTAATATTACCCTAGCTATTTTGGTGTATGGTCATTTTTCCATTTTCTAAAATACCACAAAAACATGAGCTTTAAAGCTCAAAATAGCAATTTTGCAAAGCCCAATACCCACAAAACATGGGTTGAAAGTGGCTGGTGGCAGAAGTGGGCTTTGACCAGGCGCAGCCAATGGGAAGAAGACACGTGGCGCGACTGGCTGGGTCAAAATTAGGCGGCTAAGGTTGTTTACGTTGGGCCTGCTGGGCCTTTGTTGGGATGGTGGTCACGTTGGAACTGGCTTTGGGCCAAGAGATGTGTTGGCGTGGAAATTATTGGGCG
Organism: Humulus lupulus; assembly: GCF_963169125.1. Classification (NCBI taxonomy): domain Eukaryota; kingdom Viridiplantae; phylum Streptophyta; class Magnoliopsida; order Rosales; family Cannabaceae; genus Humulus; species Humulus lupulus. The sequence continues at coordinate 171,177,586 of NC_084793.1, forward strand.
TTGAAGGCTGAAGGGAAGGCTAACGTGTCAATTGAAGGGAAAGGAGGATTGATGATGCTGGGAAGGAGATAGGTGGCAGGCAAGGAGCATGCCAAGTGGCGCGCTGGTGCAAAGAGGCTGGTGGGCCTGGGCTGAATTCTGGCCTAAATTTTGCAAAAATGCCAACTTTTCCTCATTTCTTCAACTTTATATATTTCTTTCTTCTTTCTTTTCTTTATGACAAAATGCATATTTAATTCCTACAAAATAACAATAAATTAAATCATAATCAAATATTTTCGTTTTGAAATAAATTATATTAATTCAATGAAAATGTTAATTAAACTTAATTTATTTTGGCCATTAAAATCAATAAATATGCATTTTTCTCTACTAATCACCAATCGTTTTATTAGTTCCCGAGAGGAAGTTCTCAGAAAAAGAAGATGACAATGAAAATTATCATTTATATCATGACTGTTTCATTGCTGGACAATCGATACATGAACAAGTTGAGAATATTTAGGATAATGATAATGATAGTGATAGCAATACCGATGATCGTGATTATCTTAGAAACGACAACAAAGAAGGAATATGGGTCGATTGTGAATCGACCAAAAAGAAAAAAAAAACATGTTTAGTAAGTTATATAATAATTGTGTTTATTTATTTGTGCAATTCATTAATACTTGTGATTATTTATTTGTGTGATGCATTAACACTTGTGATTATTTATTTATGTAATTCATTAATACTTGTGATTATTTATTTGTATAATGCATTAACACTTGTGATTATTTATTTGTGTAATGCATTAATATAAAATAATACTAATTGATTTATGTGTTGCAGATGGCAGATAAAAGAGATGACAATGAGAAACATCAGGGTCGTGGTAAAACAAGAATGAGTTGCATGACCCAAAAAAAAAGCCAAGGGAATCAAGAAAGATCTTGAATGGAACGATTTGGGAAAACCAATAGGTGATGTGTATCCAAATATGATATCATATATTGGATCTAGAGTACGAGCCATGATTTTTATCAACTCAGGTGATTGGAGGAAGGTCCCACAAGATCTGAAAGACAATATATGAGAGGATATTATTGTAAGAAATTATCATTATGATATTTATTTATTTCTGTGTGATATCCAAATTTAATAATTATTTTTCTTGATTATATTCTCAGGGTGGTCACAACATTCCTCAAACCTTCAAATGTGAGATTTTGAAAAAATTTGGTCATATAATGAGGGATTTTAAAAGTGAACTCACTACCGAGTACATCAAACCTTTGGCTGAAATAGGTATGATGGAAGAACTCATTTCCCCCGAAGAAGTATAGTGATATACTTGATGAAAGAGACTGGTTAAAATTTGTATCTAGACGTCTAAGTCCAGAGTTTCAAAAAGTGCATCAAGAACAAAAAGCACGCGCATTACAAATGAAGTCAAGACATCGAACATCTCGTAGAGGAATGGCTAATATAAGAGAAGATTTGATAAGTATAATTGATATTAAAATTTAAATAATGGATGATATTATCGCAACATATAACTATAATTATCTTGTACGTTTTAGAAAAAAGAACGAAATATTCATAATCCGGAGAGGTATAAGGTTTGGCTTAGATCGCGTGAAAAAAATAAAGTTCTTTTGACAGAGTTGGACCGACAGATTGCCAATAAGATAGTAAGTTTTCTACGGTTTTATAATTAACATGTTGATTTTATTTATATAAACTAATTTGACCAAACAATATCTTGAGTAGGAGGAGGTCAAAGAAAAATTGAGTCGTGGAGAAATTACAGCTCAGGGTCGAGATGACAACTGGACTCAAGCATTAGGGACACTGGAACACCTAGGTCATGTTTGAGTTGGCAGGTGTTGACCCTGATTTTGGCCAACTGACACGGAGTCAAATATGCTTGATGTGGACAAATACGTTGAAATGAATGTGATGACAAAAACAATAAAGCACACAAGAGTTTATAGTGGTTTGGCCCCAGAATCTGGTAACAACCTACGTCCACTTGAACTGTTATTGATATAGGATTCAAAGGAGTGATCAAATAACTAGGGTTCAATGAGTTTCACCAACCTCTGAAGAACAAAACAATATATCAAATAGAATAACTCTAATCTGAGATAATCAAAAAGCCCCAAAAGTTCCCTTCCTTGAGTTATCCTTCTCTATTTATAGGCTCAAAGGGGATTACATTAAATTGTTACAGATATTCTTTCCTAAATAATCGGATACTCAGGAAATCATGGGAGACAATCTCAAGATTGACTAAGATCTTTTATAAAATTATCTTGAGATACGCGGAATGCGCGACCATACTGGTCGCAAGGAAACCTCAATCACATATGCTCGCAATATGCTACTGGTCGATACTCTAGCAAAATTCCGCCAGGTGTCAGCCACATGTCCAGAAATCACTTGCCACGTCATCCGTGCCTATTTTTTGGATAACATTTGCCCCCCAAGTTTATTTATTACGAGCAATAAATAAGCTTTTGAGGAAACGACCCTTCGGTTACCCCACCAGACCTGTCAGAATAATTCGTGCAATCTTGGAAAAAGCAACCTACCCTTGTCTAATCACGGCTTTTCGCTTCCCACATAACCTTTCGACGACTATCACCCTTCCCCATGCTTCGAAAAAGGGGAAACTGATGATTACTTCCTTTTAATGCTTACGGACAAAAATATATATATAGTCCCTTCAAAGCCTCCTTTTTCTTTTTACGCAAGCCATTACTCCTTCAAGAAACCCTAACACCAGAGCCCCCGTTTTCATCTAGAGATCGTCTTTCGGCGTTCCAAGATTTAGCCCGTGAGTTCTTTGACGCCCGAAAAATTTCTCAAATCTCCACGATCTTTATCCTGGTAAGTTTCTGGACTTTTATGCTTTATATTTTTGCCGTGCATGCTTCTGTAGACTGACTGTTGGGTTCATTTGTTTCTGGGTTGAGATGCATGTCAGTAGGGGGTTTAATGGGTGATACTGTATTGAATGATATTTCTCTGCCATTAAGGAGTCACGAGTTAGTTTGATAGTTGAGATCACGACTTTAGGATGTAAAACCGAAGTAAAAATTTGATTTTTGTGCTAGCTGAAAAACCAAGTTCTTCCCGCCCTAAAAGGAATTGAAAAAGCTTTTTCAAAAGGCTTTTTGCTTTCACTTTTGATCTATTTCTCAAGCTGTTAGTGCGAAAATTTTAGTTTTTTGTTAGAATGCTGTTGTATAAAAGCTTAACTTTTATACTCGACCAGCGTTATTCTAAAAAACTTTCAAAATTCTTCATCCTCACCTCCCCATTCTTCTGTTCGCAGATTTTAATGCCAGATTTGTGGGGAGGTGAGCGGCCCATCGATGACGATCTTCTTGCTCAGCTACTTGAAGGCGAAGAACAACCGACTGATCGAGTTCGCGAGATTCCATTTTCCAGAGTTTCTTCTAGACCTCATCCATCACCACCTCAAATGGCCCGCTCTAAGTCTCTAGGCAAGAAAAGACCTGACTCTGAAAACAGTCCAAATTCTCCTGCCAAGCCTGATTCACAGGCTATGGTTCCCTCGACCAGCGGTCGAGAAAATGCTGCCCCAGACCCTCGTATCCAAGTCAGGGCCCGCCCTCGGCATCAAAACCTTCCTGATGTCAAGTGGTATCTCTCCCCTACCAGCCAAGTGACTCCCCGGATGCTTGCCAATTATCGCAGGAAGTATCCTCTTACAGGGGTTAATCTCACAATCCTTGCTGCTGACCAAAGAGCTAACCTGCCAGGGGGTGTCTATAGCGCTTGGTCCAGGTACCACATAGAGGCGGGGGCTATCCTCCCTCTACATCCTTTCTATCAGGGGGTGGCCAACTATTTTGGTGTCGCCCTCTTTCAAATTACTCCAAATGGATATAGAATGCTGGCCACACTCTATATCCTCTATGAACTAAAAAAATGGCCAGAACCTACCCCTCACGAGGTCAACTTTGTCTTCGACCTTAAGTCCAACCCTCAACAATACGGGACGGGCTTCTTCCACCTTTGTCACCAGGAAACTAACCGAACGTTCCTGAGTGACACTACTCACATTTCCAACGTGGGGCAGTACAATAGAGAGTACTTCCTCATGCCAGATATGACTACGAACAACCTGGCCTTCGCTCGAGGAGGTAAATGCTTCTTTCGTTGGTCGCTACTTTTCCTTAATGAATTCTCCTGCACTTCTCTAAAGTATACTGTGCCTTTCAGGACCATGGTTATGCCCGAACCCAACACCAGACATGGTGTTGAGGTCCAACGCACTGGCCAGAATAGCAGATGCTGAAAAAAGCGTTAAGTCCCTGGTCACTGATGAAAATCTGAGGTCATCTGGCCTCCTGGCTCCTCGCCATGAAACAAGAGGACATGTGGTGGCAGATGCCACGGCCGAGGGGGATCCCAAGCAGCAACCCCCAGCGTCTCCTCCCCGTAGGAGGCCAACAGGGGTTACGATCAGGGAACCCACTGGTGCCCCTTCAGTAGAGAGGCCTTCTGCGCCCCAAGGCAAGGGGAAACAAAAGGAAACAGAATCTATTATAGACCTGGATGAATCTTCCGACGAAAACGGTATTGTTATCTTGCTTTTAAATAGCTTGCCAATTCCTTGTCATTTGTTTAATGGGGCCAGAAATTTTACGTATACTCCAAATCTAGGGCCAGACTTCTTCGTGCCAGATAGTGAGTGTATGACTAATAGAGTCAGTAGTATAGCGACCAGTAGTTGTAGCTCGGGTATTAAACTTTGTGACCTCTTTTCTGTTTTACCATGAATTTTCATCTGCCTTTATCTGACTGTCTGCATATTTTTCTTTATACGCAGAGAAGGCTACTCACAACGTTTTCGATCTGTATCAGGCTCAAGAGGAAGAAGAAGTTCCCCTGGTTCGATGGAAAACATCCAGGAGGCACAATGGCGAATCAAGCCAAGGACCCCCGGCCAAGAAGGGTCGAACAGATGATCCTTCCAAGGATGTGCCTACTGGACAAGCTTCTTCCCAGCCTTCTGCTCCTACTGAGAAGGAGGCTTCCCCTGCTGCCAACCCTTCGCCTGCGGCCTGAAGGGACCACACCCCGCAAGCAGAGCTTCCTGGGACCAAGCTCTCGAACTGCTCCCTGCGATCAGCTAAAGATCGCCTTGCTCATATCTTAAAGCACGACCGTTGCAGGGAGGAAATGGCTGAAGCTGAGAGTATGGGGGTTGACCAGATCCTCAACAGGGCTCTTAACGAAGTGGCCAGTGTAAGTATTTTTCCTCTTGGATTTTGCTTCTCCTTTTTGTAGTATAGTCTAACTTTTATTTTGTTGATTGCAGGCCATGCTGACAATAATTGTCGTTCGCACCCGTGCCCTGGCTACCATCAAATAGGCTCGGGCAAAGGCCGTCGAGGAGTTCCAGGTGAAATCCATCGAGGAGCTTCAGCCTGCAGAGGCCAGACACGCTGGGGAGTTGGAGGTGGTCACCCAGCAGCAGGATGCTGCGGTGGCAAAGCTGGCGGAGGCTGAAGCTTCTCAGGCAACTTTGAAGAAGCAGAAGGACGACTTCCAGGAGTCCAGTTGGATCCAATATCGTGAAGTCAAGAGGCTTAAGGAGGAGCTCCTTGCTAAGGACAAGACCATAGATGTTTTTGAGAGCCAGGTGAAGCAACTGAAGCTTACCAATGCCAAAGATCTGGAGAGGTACAAGAATGCGACACTTCGGTGTTTCAATGACTTTTGGAAACACAACCGGGGTGCCAACTTTAACTACCTTCCAGAGGACTCCAGGAACGCTGAGCTGGCCCGCTGCACTGCTCGATTGGCTGCAGAAGATGAAAGAGCAAGGGTCCCTGCTTCCCCAAGCGTCCAGCCGGCTGCTGGTGCAGAGGAAGGAGGAGTTGTTGAGGATGCGGCCAATCAGACTGTTGAGCAAGACCCTCCTGCTCCTACTGCTCCTTAAACTTATTCTCTTTTTATTTTTCTTCAATTACACGACCCACGGGTCGTGATGTAAAGACTAAATTTTTATTTTTAAATTTGCTGCACGGGTAGCAAATTTTTCCTTTTACTTTAAACAATTACATCCAAGCAGTAATGCTTGCGGTGTAAAAGAATGCCTCATGATATTATAATATTTCTTTTTATTATAACATCTGTTCGCATGACCAAACTTAGCATAGTACTTTGGCTTAATTTAACAAAATACAAATTTTGAAAAATACTCTAAGTACCGTAGCATGCTTTCACTCATTTTGTTCATGTGTTTACATACCTTTTGGTATGCTTTGCTATCGATGTACCTTATTTGCCCCCCAAGTGATCGAGGAGCTTTAGGTCCTTGATTACTTGCCTTGACCACGACCTGTGCGAACATCACTGCTCGATAGGAAACGTGAAAATTATAATACAGCAAAACAACACACGTAATGAACAAATACTTGTAAAAATAAATTTACAAAGGTTGGCAAGAATGACTGACTGCGCACAGTCCCTTATAATCTCGTAGTAAAAATGGACTAAACATGTCTTTACGAGTGATCTTAGAAAGATCTTACACTTATAAGTGATTAGCCATACAACGTGGCTAACCCTTTTTCGAAACTTGTAAAAAGTAAAAATTAGTGCAAGCCAGTCCTTTAAAAAGGACTGTTTATTGGTAGTACTTGCGCAGGTGTTCACCATTCCAATACCGTGGAACGAGATCTCCATTTAAGCGTGCAAGCTTGTAGGTGCCTGGATGAAGGACTTCTTCAATCTGGTATGGTCCTTCCCAGTTTGGTCCGAGAACTCCAGCAGTGGGGTCGCGGGTATTTAAGAAAACTCGTCGTAGCACTAGGTCACCGACGTTGAATTTCCTTTCTTTCACTTTTAACTTAAAATACCAGGCGACCTTTTGCTGGTACGCAGCAACTCGGAGTTGAGCTCTTTCTCGTTTCTCTTCAATTGAGTCTAGGGACTCCATCATTAGTTGGCTATTTTGTTCCTGGTCGTATGTGATGCGTCGGTGTGAGGGGGGATCTAACTCGACAGGTAACATAGCTTCATACCCGTATGCTAAGGAAAACGGGGTATAACCTGTCGCTGTTCGATGAGAAGTTCTATACGACCAGAGTACTTCAGGCAGTTGTTCAGACCATGCTCCTTTAGCGTCTTCAAGTCTTTTCTTCAGGGTGTCCTTGAGCGTTTTATTCACTGCTTCAACTTGCCCATTTGCTTGTGGATGTGCAACTGAAGAAAAGCTTTTGACAATTCCATGTCTTTCGCAGAAGTCTGTGAATAAGTCACTGTCAAACTGGGTGCCATTGTCTGAGACAATTTTTCGAGGCAAACCATATCGGCAAACAATGTTCTTGATGACAAAGTCAAAAACTTTCTTGGTCGTTATGGTAGCGAGTGGCTCAACTTCGGCCCATTTGGTGAAGTAGTCGACTGCTATGATTGCATACTTCACTCCGCCTTTTCCCGTTGGAAGGGATCCAATCAAGTCTATACCCCATACTGCGAAAGGCCAAGGACTCTGCATCTGTTTTAACTCGTTGGGAGCTGCGCGCGGGATCTTGGAAAATCTCTTAAGCTTGTCGCATTTTCGGACAAACTCCATTGAGTCTTCATTCATAGTTGGCCAGAAATAGCCCTGCCTCAGAATCTCTTTCGCCAAACTTTGCCCCCTTCCGTGATCTCCGCAGAAGCCTTCATGTACTTCCCTCATCAACTCCTTAGCTTTCTCTGGTGTAATACATCTAAGCAGTGGCATGGAATATCCTCTTCTGTAAAGAACACCATCGACCAGTATGTACCTAGCAGCTTGCCTTTGGAGGGTTCTGGCTTTATTTCTATCTGTTGGTAATACACCATTTGTAAGATATTCCAAGTAAGGTGCCATCCACGTGTCCCCCATCCAGGTTTCCATACTGGTTTCATCTGCTCGTATGCTTGGCTCGCACAATCTTTCTACTGGCACAATATTCAAAGTGCCAGCATCTTTTACGCTTGCAAGTTTGGCTAAGGAATCTGCGTTCGAATTATGATCCTGAGGTATTTGCTGGAGGGTATACTTCTTGAACTGAGCCAACATATCTCTAGTTTTGTTCAAGTAGGCCACCATTTTGAGGCCTCGTGCTTTATATTCCACTAGAACTTGATTCACTACCAGCTGTGAATCATTGTAAATATCCAGCACCTTTATACTCATGTCTTTTGCCAATCTTAATCCAGCGAGGAGTGCTTCGTATTCGGCTTCATTATTTGACGCTGTGAAGTCGAACCTGATGGCGCAGTGAAATCAATGCCCTTCTGGCGTTATCAATATCACTCCCGCTCCTGCGTGAGATTCGTTGGACGACCCATCCGTGAATAACTTCCACGAAGGAGCTTCATCTTGGGGCTCGGCGCACTAGGATTTTTGCACTGTTCGTTGTCTGGGAGCTTAGTGAACTCTGCAATAAGATCAGCCAAGACTTGTCCTTTTACTGCTGCTCGCGGGGAATATGTAATATCGAACTGCCCTAGTTCGACTGCCCATTTTAATAAACGCCCAGCCGCCTCTAGTTTTTGGAGGACTTGCCGAAGGGGCTAGTCAGTTAAGACTGTGATGGGATGGGCTTGGAAGTAAGGACGTAGCTTCCTTGAGGCCAAGATTAAACAATAAGCTAACCTCTCGATGGGAGGATACCTCAACTCTGCTTCGATTAGCCTCTTTCTTACATAGTAAACCACCTTTTGTACGCCTTCTTCCTTTCGTACTAGTACCGCACTAGCAGCAACTTCGGTGATCGCCAGGTAGATGAACAAAGTTTCTCCTTCGATAGGCTTTGATAAAATAGGAGGCTGTGCCATATGGGCCTTTAAGGATTGGAAAGCCTACTCGCAGTCTCCTTTCCAATCAAACTTCCTGTTGGCTCTAAGTATATTGAAAAAAGGGACGCATTTATCCGTCGACTTGGAAATGAATCTGCTTAGGGCGGCAATTCTTCCAGTTAAACTTTGTACATCCTTGCTCCTCTCTGGCGATTTCATGTCAATCAAGGCTTTTATCTTGTCGGGGTTGGCCTCGATTCCTCTTGAATTAATGATGAACCCCAAAAATTTCCCTGATCCAACTCCGAAGGAACATTTGAGAGGATTTAGTTTCATCTGGTACTTGTTCAATACATCGAAACACTCTTGTAAATCCTTCACATGTCCTTCTGCTTTTTTCAACTTTACCAGCATGTCGTCCACGTACACCTCCATGTTTACTTCGATCAACTCCTTAAACATGTGGTTAACCAATCGCTGGTAAGTCGCACCTGCGTTTTTCAATCCGAAGGGCATCACTTTATAACAGTATAATCCCGTATCGGTCTGAAAGCTGGTGTGATTCTCGTCAGGGGGATGCATACTAATCTGATGGTAACCTGAGTATGCATCCATGAAGGAGAGGATCTCATGTCCTGCAGTTGCATCGACCAGCTGGTCGATCCTTGGGAGTGGGAAGCAATCCTTTGGGCAGGCTTTATTGAGGTCTGTGAAATCCACACAGGTTCACCATTTGCTGTTAGGCTTGGGAACCAGCACTGGATTAGAGACCCAGGATGGATAAAACGCCACCCTGATGAACCCATTCTCCTTTAATCTTTCAACTTCTTCTTTTAAGGCTCTTGACCGTTCCTTATCGAGCAGCCTTCTTTTCTGTTGCACGGGTGGAAAACTCTTGTCTATGTTCAGGACATGGCTGATAACTGCAGGATCTATCCCAGCCATGTCTTTGTGCGACCAGGCAAAGACTTCCTGGTTCTTCCGCAAAAATTCCACCAGTGCATGCTTCGTGGTTGGCTTTAAGTTTTTCCCGACCTTCACAACTCTGGTCGGGTCTTTTTCATCAAGTTGGACCTGTTCCAGGTCCTCGAAGGGTCCAACATTTTCCTCAAAATCCCCAAAGCGAGGATCTAAATCCCTATCCTCACTTTGGGCAACACCCTATTTGGTGACTTCATCACTGAATTGGGCTTGTGTATCAATAGCCATCTGCAGCCTATCTGGGGGAGTGCTCTTTGACATTCCCTTCTTCGCCTTCATGACTGAGGCATTGTAGCATTCCCTGGCTTCCCTGCGTCTGTCGGGAATTTCATGGCTAAGTGCCATACTGAGGTGACGGCTCGAAGATCAACCAGTACAGGCCTTCCAATGACCGCATTGTACGCCGAAGGACAATCGACTACTATGAAAGTAGCGAGTAATGTCCTGGTAGCAGGCGTTGTACCTGCTGTCACTGAAAGTCTAATTGACCCCGTTGGGGCGAGTCCCTCACCAGAGAAGTCGTATATTGTTTGGTTGCAGGGCTCCCAGTCCTTAACGGACAACTTCATGCGTTCCAGCGAAGATTTATACAGGATGTTCACTGAACTTCCTGTATCAACTAGCACTTTTTTCACCATCATGTTGGCCATTTGGATATCCACGACCAGCGGATCTGAATGTGGGAACCGGACATGCTGAGCGTCGCTATCAGAGAAGGTTGTTTCACCTTCTTCTGACCGAGCCTTTTTTGGCGCGCGGTCCTCCACAGTCATCATCTCGATGTCCTGGTCATGGCGCAGAGTTCGAGCATATCGTTCCCTAGCCTTTCCACTGTTTCCCGCAAGGTGCGCGCCTCCACAGATGGTTAACAATGTGCCAGTTACGGGATCAGGCTGCAAAGGTGGCGAGCGTTGGCGTGCGGGCGCTTGCTCGTTGCCACCTGGAGCTTCTCGTTGGGAATTTCTCGAGGCCCGTATATATCTTCTCAAGTGTCCTTGTCTAATAAGGAACTTGATCTAATCCTTCAGCTGGTTGCATTCATTGGTATCATGTCTGTAGTCGTTATGATAACGACAGAACTTGGTAGTGTCTCTTCTCGAAATATCCTTTCGAATGGGGGCAGGTTTCTTATAAGGCACACTGGAACTCGTGGCCTGATAAACCTCTCCCCGAGACTCAATAAGGGCAATGTAGTTAGTGAACCGAGGTTCATAATGATTACCCTTGGCTCGTTTATTGTCAGAGGTGGAAGGCTCATTGTACGGCCGTTTCCCCCCATTCTTGCCATTGCAATTGCCGTTCCCGTTGCCTTTGCCGTTGCCATTGGGCTTCGACCCATTGGCGGCTTTGGTGGGCTCAGCTGTCCCTTTGTCTTTGCCTGGGGGTTTTCCTTCATTGGCAATGGCATCCTCGAGCTTGATATATCGATCAGCTCGATCCAAAAATTCCTGGGTAGTCCTGACCCCATGCTTTCTGAGCCTGTCCCAAAGAGGCGTGCGGCGCTTAACCCCTGCAGTTATGGCCATCATCTTGCCTTCGTCTCCCACTGTTTTCGCCCCAGCAGCTGCTCGCATAAAACGCTGGATGTAGTCCTTCAGTGGTTCTCCGTCTTGCTGGCGTATTTCAACCAGCTGATTTTCCTTAGTCGGGTGCACACGACCCGCATAGAACTGTTCGTAAAACTCCTTCACGAACATTTCCCAGGAAACTATACTTGTAGGAGGGAATTTGAAAAACCACGCCTATGCGGCATCAGAAAGTGTTGCAGGGAAGATCCTGCACCGAGCGTCTTTGGACACTTTCTGAATGTCCATTTGTATCTTAAACTTGTTGACGTGAGATACCGGGTCACCATACCCGTCAAAGTTCGGAAGTGTAGGCATCTTAAACTTGCTAGGAGTTTCTGCCATAGCTATCCTCTGGACGAAAGGAGTGCCCTTTCTCCTATTGTGGTCGATATAAAATGTTCTTCCCCTGACCAGTTGCTGCCCTGCTTGGTTGAGGGCATCTATCTAGGCCTGCACGGCGCCAGGAATCGTCGGAGCCTCTGGTGCTGGGGGAACGTACTCATCGTGTCGTTCCCAGCGATCGTTGAGTACGTCTCTTAAATCCTCGTCTCTCCTCCGCTGCTCGCTAGCTCCGAGCCGGTTAAAGATGTTATTTTGTTGGGGCTGCCCCCCAGCGTCCCGTCTTTCGGGTTGGTCATCCCTAGGTGGTAGGCTTCTGCCCCCACCTCTTACTTCGTTCCTCCGATCGGCGTTTCCTCTGCCTAAGTCAACCTCGTTATAACCATGGCCATCTCTGAATCTTGATTGGCTATGATGGGATCGACTATTCCCTCGGTTGCCTTCTCGGGCTGAAACCTCCCGAGCATTAGAGGGTGGCCTGCGTTGGTCGGTAGGTCCCCATGCATTATCATGCCGTGGGGGGCCTCAGACCGCAGATCCTGACTCTGAGTTCCTTCTGTTACCAAGAGGACGTTGTCCTCTGCTCGGAGGGTTTGGCTCGTCGCCCCTATGGCGTCTAGGACTGCGAGGCGTATGCCCGGCCCTATTCTGCCTTTGTTGCGGGGGATCACCGTGACCAGCTTGGGATGGAGGCTGTGCCTCAGGGTCCCTTAGCGGGACATCATCCTGAGGCACCGGTGGCTGCTCGAGCCTTTGGGGGCTCGAGGGCTGGATAGGCGGGCTAGGATTAGGAGCCCTTTGGGCCGGCCCATTTCTAGGTTGATCAGGCTGCGAGGCTGGTGCAGCCTGGTTCCTAGCCAGTTGTAGGGCTGCTTCGAGGGCTGCCATGGCCTCCCTCTGGCGACGGTCCATCTCCGCCTGCCTTTCACTCAGTTCCAGGCGCTGCCGTTCAATTTCCTGTTGCTGCCGTGCCATAATTTCGGCAGCACTTTCCTAGCTGGCCCTCAGATTGGCCAATTCATCATGCAATACCCCCAGGGTATTCCTCAGCATCTCGGAATCCATTTCTTCCTCATCAAATTCCAAATGTGGCTCATCCTCAGTCACGTTTGGAGGAGGAGGAGGCGGGTGAGATGGTTTAGCGCCAGCCGCCTGTCCAGTTTTCTTGGTAGTTTTCACCATTGATATTTCAACGATACTGTGTCAAGCTCTCAATGAAAGCACCAGAATTTTGACCCTGATTTTGGCCAACTGACACGGAGTCAAATATGCTTGATGTGGACAAATACGTTGAAATGAATGTGATGACAAAAACAATAAAGCACACAAGAGTTTATAGTGGTTTGGCCCCAGAATCTGGTAACAACCTACGTCCACTTGAACTGTTATTGATATAGGATTCAAAGGAGTGATCAAAGAACTAGGGTTCAATGAGTTTCACCAACCTCTGAAGAACAAAACAATATATCAAATAGAATAACTCTAATCTCAGATAATCAGAAAGCCTCAAAAGTTTCCTTCCTTGAGCTATCCTTCTCTATTTATAGGCTCAAGGGGGATTACATTAAATTGTTACAAATATTCTTTCCTAAATAATCGGATACTCAGGAAATCATGGGAGACAATCTCGGGATTGACTAAGATCTTTTATAAAATTATCTTGAGATACGCGGAATGCGTGACCATACTGGTCACAGGGAAACCTCAATCACCTATGCTCGCAATATGCTACTGGTTGATACTCTAGCAAAATTCTGCCAGGTGTCAGCCACGTGTCCAGAAATCACTTGCCACGTCATCCGTGCCTGTTTTTTAGATAACAGCAGGTATGATACTTTATAATAGTTGTTGTATTTTAAGAATTATTTAGCTTGATTTATTGATTGACTTGGTTGATTATTTTTTAGGTTCACTGCGACCGTATCCAAAATATTTAGAAAGAAAACCGAAAAAAAATGACTGCAAAAGAGGAGATTGCTTGGCTAAAAGCTGAGATTGAAGAGCTAAAAAGACAAAAATCTACAACAAAAAATGAATTAGCTCAAAATGAGGAATACAATGAGGAAAACGATGAGTGGGGATACTATGATGAAGGACAATTTGAGAATCCAAATGATGAAGGACAATATTATGAGAATCCAAATGATGAGTGGCAATGCTATGAGAATCCAACTGATGAAGTCTATCGACCTGCCTCCTACGCAGATGATCATTTTCATCAAACCAAAGACTATCCTATTGGTGAATTCTACCAAACCACAACAAATCATTTTGATGAAGATGATCGATCATCAATTTATGAGTCCCCGCCACCGCCGAGCTATGAAGTGCAATTGTGTTATGATAATATTGACAATGTAGTGGCTAAGGGTGTAATCATTGTACAAAACATGGGTAGTCAAATTACCATCCATGGAATTGTACTTGATGATTCAGCATGGTTTGGCTTATAGATGACGTACAAGAAGAAGTTGAGATCCCTATTCCCTTTAGTAATATGCGATATGTTGGGGACGAACGAGACATATTCATGCGTTGGCCAAAAAATTTAATTGTGACATATTAGGTATAAAATTATTTTCTCAGATATTTAAATTTTATTTTTACATGGGTACACTATATTAATATGTTAAATGATATTATGTAGGGTCCATTGACATCTAAACACAAAACCTTATCACCAACTCCATATTTATCATCAGCTGGATCTCACGTAGTCATCCCCGTTGAAATAGCTCGATCAGAACCTTCAAATTGGTTAACTGGTGACCAATGGGACAAAATTGATCTTAGTCTAAAATTTATAGTGAAGGAGTACTATTCCATTAAAGGAATAGATGGGGTTGTTCAAGTTTCCATTGACCCAGAGTTTATAGGAGATCGCGAGGCTATCTTCATCACTTCGGAAGATGTTTATCAAGTAACCTCCATGGATAATATTGGATCCTCAGCTATGCTATTTGGTATGAGGTATATATCAATTCAAATTGAACTCATTCTTCTATGTCATAACAAACTATTAGAGGAGTTTGAATATATTAGATATTCATCCGTAGTGAAGTAGGTTCTGAGATGAAATTGTGTGCTGCGGAGATAACAGAATGCTGAGAACATGTGTGTCTTAGTGAAGTAGGTTCTACGAATTCTGTGTGTTGCGGTGGCTTATGGTTGAGAACATTCATGTTGTTTGTTTTATGTGTTTGTTTGAATTGAATTTATAGGTACTAATAATTTTGGATATGCTATAGAAACAGAGGAAACTCTGCCCAATTTTTTTTTTTTTTTATGATATTAATTGAAAATGATATTAATTTATTAATTGAAAATGTAATATGCATGATTGATTCTACAGATGCATTTGGGAAAGTCTGCACCCAAATTCACGACAGTTATACAAATTTTTTGACACCGAACATCTTTCTATTGGCAATGATGAAAGTAAAAATTATACTGTGGATCTTATATCCAAATGGATGATGACTATGGATAGATGAGGCCAAATATATTGCATTCCTTAGATTGTTGAGTAAGAACGAACTACTTAAATATTATCACTGCTATGGTTGGATTTT
Organism: Humulus lupulus; assembly: GCF_963169125.1. NCBI lineage: Eukaryota > Viridiplantae > Streptophyta > Magnoliopsida > Rosales > Cannabaceae > Humulus > Humulus lupulus. Next base: position 171,192,848 of record NC_084793.1, read on the forward strand.
AATCTTATAATAATGATAATTTATTATTGTTTTTGTCGACATTGGATGTTGGTGCTCGTGATGATGCAGGGGATGGCTATAATTTTGGACCCTTTGAAAAATCATAAATCTCCACCAATAATTAATGAGGTTATGGAAAAGTAAGTTTTTCAAATTTAGTATATGCATTGTTAATTTTTAAGAGTTGAGAGTATAATATGTATTTAATTAATTTTAATTTTTGTAGAGCATACGCACAATGTTCGAAAAATGAATACATTGGCACATTTACAAAATTGCTGAGAAGTTCTTGTCCAAAACAGCCTGAAATTCATGAGTGCAGTTATTATGTACTAATATACATTTATGATCTTGTAAATGCACTGAATCCGACAGAAGTTATCACGAAAAAAGTATGTTATATTTTATAATATTTTTTTTCTTATGAAAAACTAGATATAGTATTTAATTATCTAATCTATATTCACTTTTCAATTTTGCAGTGGTTTGACAAAAAAGAATACAATGTCAAAGATGATCTACTACCACTACAAAGCGAATAGTTAGCAAGATTAATATCATTTATTTATGAAGTCTAATTTTTCATATGTACGTAACTTGCTAACTTATTGATTTATATGTTAAATGATATTTGTATGTTCTTATTATCTATATACAAACTACTTGTATGATATGTGAATGTATATACTAATATGTTATCTTTTAATTAGATAATAATTTATCAAATTAAGTATTTTATATTATTATATAAAATTTAGGTATATAAACGGAATTGAAAATTAGGTAATTAATAAAATTAGGTAATATAAACGGAATTAAAAATATAATAATATTTGGGTATATAATAATAATTAATAAAATTAGGTAATATAAACAGAATAGAATATATATATATAAAGCAGCACGTCCAAAAATTAAAAATAAATAAATGATTTCTCCGCGGTTTTGTTAACTAAACTGCGGATAAAGAATTTCTTTCTCTGCGTTTTTGTTAACAAAACCGCAAAGAAAAAGAATAATTTTCTCTGTGATTTGTTTATTACATTTCTCTACAGTCTCAAACACTGCGATACTTGGTACTCTAAAAAACTGCAGTGTATTAAGGAAAAAAACCGCAAAGAAAAGCCTCTTTTGTAGTAGTGCAGGATCAACACCAACAGTCACCACAGGATTTCCCTCAAAATCTCTTTCTGGAACAAAAGTGACCACCTCACTACGAACTTTATTAACAATCTTCTTAACAAGAGTGACACACAAGGCAATCCTTTCTTTCGTTGTTACTCCAAGGAATGCACGGACACCAAGATCACTTTCAACATGAATTGGTATAAACGGTTGGCCACCGAATGTGTAATGAACATCCAATTTCAACCCATTCATCTGTTTATCAACACAAAGTTTCTTGTGCAATATGTAAAGAAGTTGCAAGTAGGTTACATCATTCTCCATTGGTATCACTATCCATTGAGCATCCTTGAAAATCCACTTCCTCCCTTCTATTTCCCAAACACCAATTTAAGATACAAAAATGTAAACAATGAAACCTGTGGTGAAAAAAAAAACCAAGAAATTATTAAAAAAATTATATATTTTTTTTCAAGCTTAAAAAAATATCTATCGAGCTGTAATCGAACACATATCGAGCTCTATCAAGCTCCTATCGAGCCTCAATCGAACCTATATCAAGCAAAAAGTTTTTAAACCGAACATAACCCTAAACACACATTTGATCGAGCCACTATCGAGCACTAATCGATCTCCATCGAGAACCCCTATCGATCTACAATCGAGATCTTTACAGAACCCACACCATCTTCCTATTACCGAGCCCCTATCGAGCTCCCATCAAGTACATATCGAGAAACAACTAAACCAAATAGTCTAGGGTCCAATCGAACCCTCATCAAGATCCTATTGAGCACCATCGAGAAATAAATGCTATACCTATCGAGCAGCATCGAGCTCACAACTTAACCGTCTTCTACATAGTATCGAGCCCCTATCGAGCTGTTATCGAACTCCTATCAAGCAAAACTGTTGTAGAAAAATCAGAAGAAAAAAAAATAGATCGCGAAATCTCTCTAACAAACCCAAAAAACACACCAATATAGGCTCAAATCTGTTCGAAATAGAAAAAAAAAAGTAAACAAACAGTACCCAACACAAAAGAATGAACAATCTTCTTACCCATGATTTTTCTCCTCCAAAATCCCTCAAAATGGATGTTGCCTTTGATATTTTGGATCTTTACAGAGACAATGGAGATTCCTAACAACAATTTCAGCAAGAACTTTGGCACTCACCGTGGGTTTTGATGAGGGTTTCGTGAGAGAGAGAGAGAATAGAGAGGAAGAGAGGGTTTTGGTCTTCTTGATATAATGGGAGGGGTATTTTGAGTAGATGGAGAATGTTTGACATCAAAATAAAATAGTGAATAAGTGGTGGAATTTTTTGACAATATTAGAGACTATTAAGCACAAAGAGTGAAATTTCCAATGCATACAAGTGTTAAATGTCACCTTAAGGGTATTTACTTCCAATTTTTCTAGAAACTTGTTTTTGGAGCTTGTTGGCTTACATAAATATATTTGAATTAAATTTAAATTAATCTTATAGAATGGGAAATAGGCATCCTTGATAGGGCTAAGAGAACTTTAATTTGTAGTAGCTATCCCATTCTAAGGGAATCTCTTATATTATTTGACTTTTCAAAAACACTATGAAATTAATGAAATCATAAAAAAGTTCATATAGAAAATCTATGGTTACAATATAATGAAACATGCATGTAAAGACTGTTAAAAATGTATCAGGGATATGACAATCATAACCACATTTTTGTTTGTTTACTACATTTATGAAGGGAAAAAAAGTAATCATAGGATAACCCCCACATCTCCCTAGCTCTCCATTATAGGGTAACAAATAACTTGTTTAAGTAGGGTTGTAACTTGGAACTCTTAGTTACATGCCATGTTCTGGAGTACTCAATTATAGTTAATTAGATCATAGAAAACCTCAGGCTTTCTGTAGCTTTGAATACAAAGGGCCTGAAAATAAAATAGTCATCCAAATCAGTATAATCATAGTATATATTAGAATATTCAACTTTACATACACACATCTCAATTGGCATCCATCATATTATCTCCTAAGAAAACTGAGCCCACATTTTTTTATTTGTTAAATAACACTAGCTAATAATATTTTTTTTCGACTTGTAAATAGATATATTTTATAATAACTAGTACTTATTAAACTAGTTACTATGATCACTGACAAAGTATTAACCTCTTTTATAATAAAGTTATTTAATTTATTCTCTGAAGTAACAAATAATGATATGATATAGTTTGAAATTTTTTCTTAAATACATATTTTTTTTGTTTTTTTTTTTTACTTTTTTACGGTTCCTATTTTTTTTTTCAAAAAATACGCACTCAAATTTTCAAAGTTCCATAATTACGAAAATATGATTTTTTTTGGAAAAACAACTAAAATACAATTTGAAAGCAACTTGAAAATAATTCATTGGACCAACTAAACATCAACAAAAAAAAACCTAAAAACAACACACAAAAAAAAAGACAACCGTAAAAATTTAAAAATTTCTTTAAAACCATAAAATTGAAAAAAAAAATGTTTGACCGTTAAAATGTAAATTTTAGCGAAAATTATATTTTATGTAAAAATCTCATATAGTTTAGGGATATTAGTGGTGATAACATCCAAATATTTTCAAAAGTTGTACTTTAATACCCTAAATATTTTTTTTCGCGGTAATAATACATATATCTATAATTTTGGTTGGTTCATCAGTTAGTACTCATCGTTAATTGCTTGTTAAGTATCCACGTGATACATTTTTATTAGTCTAATTGGCGGCGATAATAACCAAATCTTTTAAAACGTTACACTTTAATACTTTTTTTGCAGTAATACCTAAATCTACAATTTTGGTTCAACCGTTAGTACTTACCGTGAACTACTCATTAAGTATCAACGTGACATATATGGATTTTTGGATGATTTTAGACTAAATTATTTAAATTCTTTAAATATTATAAAAATCATTTTAAATTTTAAAAATTCTAAAAGATTATTAGAGACTAATTTTTGAGACAATTAGAGACTAATTAATAAAACTAAAATATGCAAATTCGAAACAACCTAAATTAAAATTAAAACTCAAATCCAAATTCGAAAAACCTAAATTAAAATTAACCCAAATTAAAATTGAAACTCAAAATCATCCCAAAATTCCATATTATTAATTAATTTTTAATAATCTTTTAGATTTTTTAAAATTTAAAATGATTGTTATAGTATTTAAAGAATTTAGAGATAATGGCGGCGATAATACCCAAAACATTTATAAAGTTACACTTAATGCATAAATTTACGAGTATAAAAATATGTCACGTGGATAGGCAGTTAACGGTAAGTACTAATGGTTACACCAAAATTATAAATTTATGTATTATTACTGCAAAAATAAAAATTTGAGTATTAAAATATAACTTTTGATAAAATTTAAGTATTATCACTACCAATGTCCCTATAATTTATTTGTAGATACTATAGTCCTTCGAAATATGAGAAGACTAGATAAAATTACGTTGGCTAATTATTTATAGCACATAACTTGAATTTTAATAAATTTTCTTTAAATAAAAGAAAATGATTCAGTATTACCTGCATTGCAAATGCTATGCGGATTAGTGTTGCTTCAGACCATGGCCTACCAATAAACTGAAGGCCAATTGGCAAACCTGACTCATCATATCCAACCTACGATTATAACAATAAATAAATAGAAGAAATTTTACTTAAATTACGATGCATATAGTTTTCAAAACTATGTCTGTTACTAGCTATATAAATCACTTGCGGAGAGATAGTGGTTGTGATAAGAATATCATACTGGAACAGTCACTGCCGGATACCCCAAAAAGTTTCCTGCTATTGAATATCGAACAAGGGCAGCTGACATGAATTTATATATATATATATATATGATTAGCAAAAAAAAAATTATGTATATAACTAAGCAAATAATATCACCTTTTTTATTGTATTTTAAATAATATTACTTATCAGGTAAGATAAAAATGGACTACCTCCATTTACATAGTCAAGTTCACCAGTCTTTAGAGCATCATTGAAAATTGGATAGGCAGTTACTCTGCATAAAAATTTATATCAGTGTCTCTATTATTTAGAGTTTTGGTAAGAAATTAATAGTTCTTGTGCAGTTCTGTATTAATTATCTATTTTTCTTTTTGTTTTCAGTCTAAATTTTTAAATACCCTGTAGTTGGAGAAACAATGACGTCTGCCTGGGAAAATATGTAGTCATGAAATTGGATCTGACGGTTCCTGAGAAGGCGAAAATATGGTGACGGTGATATTATAATAGAAACAACACATAGATCTTATATTCATAAATAAAAAAGCAGGACCGGAATATATTCTTGAAAAAATAAACAGATTATGTGGGCTCATACTAATATGTCCCGTTATTTCTACTGGTTGATGCTTTAAAGTACTGCTTATTTTTAATGTTGCAATATTTTCCCTCGATAAAATCATGCTTGTCCAACTTTCATCCTCATAAATAATAAAAAAAAACCTTATTCAAACAAAGAAACTTTGAACCAGATTTGAGTTAGCAAATCACATTCAACTCGTTGAAAAAGTCATGCATTATGTAATATATAGCTGTCCGAAAATATAGGTAATAATTAATTACCTGATTTTTTGGGCTTTAATGTACTCCTTGCTACTGAAGGAACCATATATAGCTAGTGCAAATCTTGCATCCCATCCTATTTTCGCATAATTCCTATTTAAAAATATGTTGTGAGTTTAGCAACTCTGTTTAAATATAATTAATCAATTATTAATAAAAAAAAGTTTTAATAAAAGAAGAAAATTGAGATGTGGGGAGAATCCATACAACTTTTCTAGATAGGAACCAAGTGAAGTGCTACACTCAGATCCAATAGTTATATAGTGTGCTAGGCGCATATTCTCTATCTCTGGAATGGTCACCCCTATAATCTGTCAAGTGTATAAGACATAAATTAAACAATTTGACTTGATATGTATTCCTCACCACTTTATGCTGCAACTATCCATTTATATACTTTGTTGTCAAATATATTTATTTGTATACGTATATACTAGCTACGTTAAAATCTCAAACTACCAAGATCGTACTTTGTAAGTACTAGAAAAAAATCATGATAATATATATAACTACATTTTAGTTTTTCAAACCGATCAAAACATGATCTTAAGCACCTCATCCTTTTAAAGATTGAAAGAAAAAAAATCTAAAGTTATTTGAAGCATAGTAAGGAAAATAAAATAAAATAAAGACCAAAAAATGCTTTCAACTACTTATGAAGAATAAACTAGCTGGATGCATCACAATTGCATCGAAAAAGTATGGAATTTGTATCGTTTTCATTATTTTTTTAAGTATAAAAATTATACAAATTCGATGTTTTTTCGATCCAATTGCGATGCATTCACAAAAATTTGTTTTTTTTGCCAAAACTGTGCAAAATCGATGCAAAATCAATGCAATCATGAAAACTTAATTTTTTTTTTGCCAAAACAATGTTTTTTCTATACAAAATCGATGTTGTTTCAATACTCATGGAAACTTAGTTTTTGGCTAAAACGATGCAAAATCAATGCCAAATCGACGTTCTGCGCTGAAATTTGACGAAAAAATTTTTGAGGCATAAATTTTTGCATAGATGTCTGTTTTAGTTGATTTTTTTTTTTAATCTTAATATTTGTTTTGGAGATCTACACATTTAGAAGATTTAAAGTCTTAAATTTTTTATGTAGAACACAAAAATTAATCATAGATGCTTTAATGAATGCTTTAATGGTTGTGGGTATTTTTTTTTCTCTTTGTATTTTGGATGACCATAAGTAGAGAGAATGAGAAATGAGAGAAATAGAGACGATTTCTAGCCGTGGGGAGGTGGCGGCTGTGGAGAGGGTCTGCCATGATAGAGAGAAATAGTTTTGAGAGAGAGTGGAAAGTTTTGAGAGAGAGTGGAAAGTTTATTGAAGGGGTATATGGTCAAAATTATACAATATGACATATATTTATTATGACTATTAAATTTTTCATAGGATGAAATAGGATATACTATTAAACATATACTCTCTGAAATTTCCATATTAATATACAGTAGAGTTCATGCACCACATGCAATTGTCATATTAGTTGGTGACTAGTACCTTCCATTCATTGTGCTTCTCAATTAGCTTGTCTAAGGCATTAGAGCAACATAATTGAATATCTTCTCTGCAATCATTGAACCACTAATTGAACCGAATAGTGGTTTTTGAAGTTAGCAACTCACTAATTTATATCTATTTATAAATCATATATTTAAGAAAACGTTATTTAGGAAATGAAATATGCTCGATAATGTAGTAAAGAAGAACAACTATACTTACGTTGTCATACTTTGCTAGCTTGACTGTTGATACAGGTTCTGTTGAGTTGAGCATTGGAAGATTTACTCGAGGCTATATGATTTATGAAAAATACAAAATACAATTTAAAAATATAATTAGTAAAACAGAAAAGAAAAAGTACATATATATATATATATGTACCTACACTAAGTACTAGACTTATAGCTAGCTTAATACTTTATTCTACAATTTGAGCTCCAAGGCTCAATAGAAACAACCATTGAAGCTATATGATTTGTAGCTTGTATTCGACTTAACATAGGAAAAATGTTAAAGTAATATATATTTCTAATTTGTACCTATATTTGGATTGAAATTTAAAAAATAAAATGGTAAGAAGAATTATAATAATTTGAGAGGATATAAAAATATCACGGACTTATAATTTATCTTAAATAAATATTAATTATTCTTCTTTATTAAATTAAATTAAAGATGTTCAGTATTAAGTATACGATTGACTATATTCAATCACCAGTGTATGTTTAAAAATAAAAATACAATGAACTAAAGAGAGCATATATCTCTTTTAAATAAAAATTGTGTATAGAAAGAAATTTTTTTATTTTAACAGTTTATTTTGTTAACTTTAATAGAATATTCTAAATATTTAACCGAATATATCTATAAAATTAATAAAAAATAGATATTTATTAATTACATTAATATAAATTTAGATTTAAATTTAAATTTAAATGTTATAAAATATCATTATTATAATAATATGTAATACAAAATTAGATATTTAATAATTATATAAAATATTTTTATGATAATAATATATAATTCTAATTTTTACTAATTATATTAATATGAATTTAAATATTATTATAATAATATTTTATATAAGATGAGATATTTAATACTTATATTAATATAAATTTAAATATTATAAAATATTATTAAAATTATAATATATATAATACATAATCTTAGTTTTATTAAAAAAAAATGTCATTTATGTTTAAAAAGGTTATCATATTATATATTTTTAAAAATCATAAATAATGTTTTGGTTTAATTTTTCATTTAATATATTGATGTTATTATTTTATATATAATATTGTTTGTTTATTTAAAATTTATATTATAATATTACAAATTTAATAAAAGTAATTAATAAATTTTATAAATAAAATTAAGCAATTGTGCATTGCAAATTGCTTGTATGTATTATACATATGTGCATAAAAAAAATATAAGAAAAGCATTACAAGTGATTCTAAAACACAAATTATTACCAATATATTTGAGCGATTATTTGATGGTAGCTCGCCACTAATAGCTGCATAGCTGGAGATCATAAATATCTCAATGATGAGTGAGATATATGATTTGCTGAAAGTTATTAATTAATTTCAAGAGGAAAATGTAAAACGTGATTATACTAACACGATTAAAGAGTCCTCCATTGTGGCTGCTAGTATACCAACCATTCCAACAGTCCAATTCAATGGAAGAACACTGAAATCATAACAATTCATGTGATGTTTTAGAAAGCTATTCCCTTCTCGTGCAACAATAAATTTATTAATTATACATATATCTATATTTAAAAATTAGTCAAATATTATAATATAGGTTACCCTGAATGAGGTATACGCCCAAAGGTTGGTTTAAAACCAAAAACACCACAGAGAGCTGCAGGCATCCGCACAGATCCTAATAAAACAAATCAAACTCATTATGAAGCAATTAATCTCATAATAAGGTGAAACAACTTATAAGATAAATGTATCAATACTTGGAAGGAATTAAAATAATATATAATAATAATTGTAGAAAAACAAAAGGAGGGGCTGTACTATTTACACAAACGATTTCCTATTTTATTTAAGTTGAAATTTCATTCCAATGTTTTCCTTTTGTGTATGGTATTTAAAAGCTTACATTAACTTAGAATTTACTAGGAATGTATTGCCTAGCTATGATCTTATTAGTTTATGTGTACGTTTCTATGTTTGAATTCATTAAATGCTCTTTCATTAATATTGATTAACACTAGCTAACTTGGAGTAGTATCCTCCTTGTATCGTATTAGACTTAGGCTGATTGATGACAAGAAGTCCATTATTAGTGGACGAAATGTTGTATTCAGTGTTTTATATATAAAACTATTTTGTACGAGACTTTAAACACAGCTAGCTCTGATTATCTTCATATATGAGGTAAAGAATATTTAGCATGTACCACACAGGTTCATAACTACAAAAATAAGGAAAATAAGGCAACAGGTTCTACAGCTATGAGGTCAACTCAAGGATATATAATAACGACTGTAGTAACTTAACAAGACTATGTACACCAACTCTAAAGATCTTCAATGAAACAGTGACCATAAACAGCAAGAACAGAAAAAGTGTTTGAATGAATCTGAAAAACTTTATTACTCAATCATATGAATCTCTATTACAGAAACATAGCAATATTCGACAACCAGACAAAAAATGAATAACAGAGGCTATATATACATTTGGAAATACCAACTAACTTTGACTCTAAAAACAGTCAACTAACTTCATTAAATGACGTGGCATTGTCTTGATCACTGATCTAACAAAATCCTCCTTGATCGAGACCATGCAACTGATAGAGATCAATACAGCAGTTGATCCACTACATCATCTGAAATTTAATAGCTCAAGGCAGTGCTTGAATTTTACTTGAGGTACTGCTTTAGTAAGCATGTCTGCAGGGTTGTGGTTTGTGTGTATTTTGTCGACTTGAACTTCCTGGTTTGAGATCACTTCTTTGATAAAGTGCATCTTTATGTCAATATGCTTTGACCTTTCATGAAATATGGGGTTTTTCATCAAGTGCAGGGCACTTTGATTGTCACAGTAAACTGTGATATGTTCAGAATTAAATCCCATCTCTTTAGCCAGACCTTTGAGCCAGATAGCCTCCTTTATAGCCTCTGTTGCAGCCATATATTCAGCCTCGGTTGAAGATAAAGCGACTACCTTCTGAAGATTTGCTTTCCAGCTCACACATCCTCCTAGCATAGTGAAAATATAGCCAGTTAATGACCTCCTCGAGTCCATACATCCTGCATAGTCAGAATCCACATATCCAACAACTTCTTTCTGACTATTGTACTTAAAACTGTAGGTCAATCCCAGATGCAATGAACCTGCAATGTACCTCATTATCCACTTAAGAGCATACCAGTGCTCCTCTCCAGGGTCAGCAATGAACCTGCTGACAATGCTCATTGCGTAGGCTATGTCTGGCCTTGTGCAGACCATAGCATACATTAAGCTTCCCACTCCACTTGCATACGGTATTGAATCCATCATCTCTCTTTCTTGTTCAGATTTTGGTGATTGTTCCTTGGTCAGTTTAAAATGAGCAGCCAGTGGGGTCATCACTGGTTTAGACTTATCCATGTTGAATCGTTTAAGTACTTTGCTCAGATACTCCTCCTGACTCAGCATCAACATTTCTGGCCTTTTTCTCTTAATCTCAATACCTAGTATCTTCTTGGCTTCTCCTAAGTCAGTCATTTCAAACTCTGACTTCAGCACCTTCTTCATCTTATTTATCTCAGATTTGCACTTTCCAACTATCAAAATGTCATCCACATATAGGAGTAAAAACAGTGAATCGTTGAAGTAGACACACGGATCATAGGCACTTTTGGTAAACCTGTTTTTCAACATGAATTCATCAAATTTATGATTCCACTGCCTCGGGGCCTGTCTCAGTCCATAAAGTGACTTCTGCAGCAAGCACACTTTGTCTTCATCTTCATCAAAACCTTCTGGCATCTTCATGTATATTGTCTCATCCAAAGTTCCATGAAGGAATGCTGTCTTGACATCTAATTGCTCAATTTCCAGATCTTCATATGCAGCCTTTGACATTATTGCTCGGATTGAAGCCTGCTTGACAACAGGTGAGAAAATTTCATTAAAGTCGACTCCTTCCCTTTGAGTAAATCCCTTGGCCACTAGTCTGGCCTTGTATCTTTTCTGCTCCTCCCTTGTTTGTCCATCTTTTATCCTGAAAATCCACTTGCAGCTCACCAACTTGCATCCTTCAGGCTTCTTGACTACTGTCCAGGTTTGATTCTTCAGCAGGGACTCCTTTTCTTCATTAATAGCCTTGATCCACCTATCTTTGTCTTTGCCATTAATAGCTTCTTCATAGGTACCTGGTTCTGTATTTTCAATGTCACTAGCAATTGTTAGTGCATAAGCAGTAAAGTCAGCAAAACCAAATCTAGCAGGAGCTCTAGTCTCTCTTCTAATCCTATCTCGAGCAAGTTGGTATGAGTCCAGGGGTTCTTTATGAGTTCTGGTGTCTGTTTCATCATTAACTTCAGGTTCTCTATTGGGTTGTACCTCCACTTGAACCTGTCTTCTTGCATCTGTTTCATCAGTTTGAACAGGTTGACCCTCATCCTTCATTGCCATTTGCTTCTCATTGAAAATGACATCCCTGCTGATGATACACTTCTTAAACCCTTCCTCTAAACACCACAGTTTATACCCCTTCACACCATCTGGATAGCCTAGAAACATGCATTTGACTGCCCTGGGTTGTAACTTGTCTTGTTTAGTATGTGCATATGCAATGCACCCGAACACCTTCAAATTGTCAAGCCTAGGAGCCTGGCCAGTCCACATTTCTTGTGGAGTTTTGAAATCAATGGCAGTCGATGGGCTCCTGTTGATCAAATAACTGGCTGTTTTGACAGCCTCTCCCCAAAATTTCCTGTCCAGAGCAGCACCCTTCAACATACACCTCACTCTTTCAATGAGTGTTCTGTTCATTCTCTCAGCCAAACCATTCTGCTGAGGAGTTCTTGGAACAGTTCTGTGTCTTCTAATACCAGCTTCTTTGCAATAGTTTGTGAATTCCTTTGAACAGAATTCCAGCCCATTGTCTGTCCTCAATGTCTTAAGTTTTCTTCCAGTTTGATTCTCAACCAAACTCTTCCATTCTTTAAACAGCTGAAAAGCTTCATCTTTGGATTTCAGTAGGTATGTCCATACCTTTCTCGAGTAGTCATCAACAAAGCTGAGAAAATAATTAGCTCCTCCCAAGCTGGTTACCTTTGAGGGACCCCAGAGATCTGAGTGAACATATCCCAAAGGTTCACTTGTATTATGAATTCCAGTACCAAACTTCAATCTGCAGCACTTCCCATAGACACATTCTTCACAGAAATCCAGTTCACCACTAAGCTCACCTTCAAGGATGCCTTGTTTCTCGAGTTCTTTAAGACCTCTCTGACTAATGTGACCAAGTCTGAGATGCCACAGCTTGGTTTTATCCTCCATCTGTGATGTTACAGAATTTGCAGCACCAATTACAGTCTCACCATCTAGAAAATAAAGACCATTTCTGAATTCTCCCTTCATCACCATTTCTGGTCCTTTCATCACCTTCAATGCTTTGTCATCAATTCTGATGGTGTAACCCCTCTCAGTCAACACTCCTATAGATAACAGATTCCTCTTAAGGTCAGGGACATACCGTACATCTTGAATCTTCCTCCTTGCTCCATTATGCAGTTTGAAAGTTACAGTTCCAAATCCATATATATTGCATGCTTTGTTGTCCCCGAGAAGTACAGTTCCCCCCTTTCTTTCTTCTATTTCACTGAACAATTCCTTGTTGGGACACATATGAAATGAGCATCCCGAGTCTAACACCCATTCATGACCTGAATCCATGCTTGATGCCACCAACACTTCTGCAGATTCATATCCATCTGTTACTATGTCAGCTTTTCCTCTTTCTTTGCCTTTGTAGTTCTCCCTCTTGAGTTTGGCTTTCAAAGCCAAGCATTCATCTCGAAAATGGCCCTCCTTTTTGCAATAATAGCACTTCTTGTCAGTTGTTCCTCTGGATTCAGATTTTGGACTGAATCTTGTTCTTTGACTTTCTTTAAAACTCCCTTTCTGATTCTTGGCATCTTTATTCTGAAACTTCTTCTTGACAAAGAGACCTTCTCCATTGTCTTCACCTTTGTCACCATCCTTCTTCTGTATCTCCTTTGAACTCAAAGCAGCTTTAACCTCGGTCATAGTCAGTGTTTCTTTTCCATACAACATAGTGTCGACAAAATGTTCATATGATCTAGGCAGTGAACTCAGCAGTATGATCGCCATGTCCTCCTCTTCCATCTTCACACCAATGTTACAGAGATCAAGAATGATCTTGTTAAATTCATCTAAATGTTTTCTCAGATCCTTACTCTCATCCATTCTCATTGTGTACATTTTCTTCTTCAAGTAAAGCTTGTTCGCCAGTGACTTCTTCATGTAGATCGAACTGAGTTTGTTCCATAACTTGAGGGCCTTCTCTTCATTTGATACTTCTCTCAAAACCTCATCACCTAAGCTAAGGAGAATAGCACTGTGTGCTTTTGTCTCAATCTCCCTTAGCTTCTTCTTATCATCTGCAATCTCCTTAAGAGCCTCCTCATCAATGGCTTCCGAGATGCCATTATGCACTAGCAGGGCTTTCATCTTGATCCTCCATAACCCGAAATCGTTTGCTCCATTGAACTTTTCAATCTCAAACTTGGCAGCGGACATCTTCTTGGTGTTTCTTGAAACTCTGTAGTTTAGTCTTGAATCTTGTTTATATCGAGAACCTGGCTCTCTGGTACCACTTGTAGTAACTTAACAAGACTATGTACACCAACTCTAAAGATCTTCAATGAAACAGTGACCATAAACAGCAAGAACAGAAAAAGTGTTTGAATGAATCTGAAAAACTTTATTACTCAATCATATGAATCTCTATTACAGAAACATAGCAATATTCGACAACCAGACAAAAAATGAATAACAGAGGCTATATATACATTTGGAAATACCAACTAACTTTGACTCTAAAAACAGTCAACTAACTTCATTAAATGACGTGGCATTGTCTTGATCACTGATCTAACAACGACACTAGTTTGACCAAGATTCAACATGATCAGTTTAAGAGTGAAAAATGATCTAGAGAAGGTGGTAGAAGAATGAATGTCTAATAATAATTAACACCACTGGTCAAGACCTTAATGACTATGCCAAATAATATAAGGCTCATTGGATTAATTAAAGACACGAAAGAGGGAAATCAAATCCTTGAAGAAGATCAATAGAAAGGAAAAAAATAAAAATTGAATAGAAGTCAATGGGTAAGGGTGAATTTATAAAAGGAAGCCTTTCAGGTGTAAAACCAACCAGCTTTAAGGCCAGAATTTTGACACAAGTGGGTATCTATTACTACTTTTGCTTTCAAAGTTGGTAGTAATGTGATCACGTGGAGCATATTGTAGCTATCTACAGCTAAGTCAAGTACGTACATTAAACTATATATACAAAGCAAATCAAAGAAGGCATATATGCCCGCATTTTGGGACATGGATCACTTCAAAAACTTAGATTTAAGGATATATAGTGTGTCGTTAAATGCATGCAATCAACAAACAAAGCATTAATGTTACTTTATAATTTGATATCAGGGTATTATAGCTTGTGGCTGTGGGATCATAGTATCCGGTCGGTTTTGATAGGAGAATGTGTTACATGAATTTATAAAGGGTTCTAGAAACAAGGCAAAGGATGTTCATGCTTGTAAAAGTGAGACTTATAATTGTCGCAACTACAAAGATAATGTAACTTCTAAGTGCAGCCAAAGATAGCTAGGTTAAAAACAGAGGTCTAACTAAACAAAATGATTTGGGTTATTTAGTATTTGTTAATTGGTGGATGAATTGATAAAGTTGGTTGCATGAGAATAAAAGTGGCTTGTATTGTTTTTCGTCCATTAATAACTTCTAAGCAAACGAGGCAATAAAGTGACTTTTTCTTATATAAGTAGTATGCCTTAGGGCATCAAAATTATGTAGGCCAAATGTGGCCCTGAAACTCTAGTTAATTAAACGTGCTAACCATTCAAGTAGGATCTAATTTTCTTTCCTTTTCTTTCTTTCTTTCTTGTTTCAGTAAAGATTAGAGAAATCATTCAGTTTTTGGTGCATGTGTACCTCCGCCGTCAACACCTAGGGCGACAGGACATAATCCAGCAGCCACCACTGCTGCAGATCCACTAGAAGAGCCTCCAGAGATTTTGTTTCGATCATATGGATTTCTTGTAGCTCTACAATAATTAATGCATAATATAATCAACTCATTCATCATAATTAATTCATCAAAGATTATTATACTCAAATTAAGATTAATATCATAAACTTTAGTCTCTATGCAAACTTTATATATATGGACGAACAAATAGTAATTCCGTCTATTCTATGGTACGTACCTTGCAAGTATAAAGTAAAATATCAATAACGTTAGTAATATATTTATATGGTTTTGCAAATTTTCGAATTCAAAAAGAATTTATATATAAATATTTATATTTCTTACCCATAATGTGGATTTATCCCACTTGTTCCGGCCCCAAGTTCATGCATATTGGTTTTCCCAACAAGTATGGCACCACACAATCTAAGACGCTTAACACAACATGCATCATCGGTACAAGGTCTTTGTTCGTGCAACCATTTTGTTCCTCCTACATTTATGTTGAATATTTGTTCAATATGTCACATACTTTGACAAAAACAATTCATAAAGAAATTATCCAAAGATAATATTAAGAATTGGAACATAAAATTACAAAAAATGCTTCGAAATATAAATAATATATAAGGTTGAATACAAATATATAAATTTACAAAATATTGAGTGGTGTTTTGCTATCTATGTTTTTAAATATGGTATTTTTCAAACATAGAAAAACATGGTATTTTGCAGAATTAAGTCATATATAATGATTTTTTTTTTGACAAAACATATAGTGACAATTTTAGACTAACTAAATTTAATTGACTAAAATCAGCTATTTGTTTGGTGACCTGGCATAGCTTGATTTATTATCATTGGAACCTAGTTGATAACAATAATTTTCAAAATTACCAATGATTTATTATTTTTCAACATTACCACATTTCAAGAAAAATATCAACACACGTTTGAAAGGCTGGTTCGTTACCTGTTGTTGGATAGGGCATGCAATCAATCTCGTCCTTGATAGCAATTAGGACACCATCTAGAGCTGAAATAGGCTTTCCTACAGAAAGTGTCAAGTAACGTACGTTAACGTTATAGAGGTTATTAGAGCAACTCCAATGTTGTCTACCCCAATGGTGGCTTAACATGTCCAAATCATCCAAAAATATAATTTTTTATTCTCTCTCATCCACATCACTTTTGGCAAAAATTTTCATAAAAATGCTCCAATGCTAAGCCACCCCAAAAATTGTCAGCTATGGCCCCACATATTATTATTTAATATATTATTTTATAATTATAAATATTGTCACACTAAATTTTTTAAAACCATATATTAATATAAATAAATATTACATCAATTGATAATATTGAAAATTTAGATTTTGAGGATTAGTAGAAGGAGTATTTTGAAAATTTTGATTGAAATGAGAATATTGAAAATTTGGATTTTGGAGATTGGTATGTGAAGAAAATGATGAATTTTGAAAATTTAGATTTTAGGAGTTGGTATTTGGAAAATTTTGAGAGTTTTGGGAATCCATGGTTAAGAAAAGAAATTTTGTGATATTGATAATTTAGAAGAAAATATATCTAATGGTGTAAAAATTGAATAAAATAAATAAGTATTTATAAAAAATAAAAATAAAATAAATTATGTAATAAACAGTAACAAAATTAAAACAGTAACAAATATATTTATATAAAATATTTTATTTATATATATATATAATTAAAACAAAAAACGAGAAAGCACTGTTGCCTTTACAGTGGCAACGGTGCCTTAGATTTATATACTCTCCGATGCATAAAAAAGAAAGCTGGCAGAAAATAGTTAGAATTGGTCAAAGAGGCACTGCAGTTGGCAACCGCAGTGGAGTTGCTCTTAGTTTTAATATGTTTGAGTTGGTACAGCAAAGAATATAATATGAAATATTATTAAGGATTACAATGAAAATGTACATAATCAAAGTTTAAATTGTATTATATATGTACTGACTGACAGTAGTCATTGACTAAGAGTTTGACTCTATGAGATAAATACCTTTTGCATATCGAAGTGTTGATTCTGTGGCTTGTTGTAGAATATCTTTGGTGTCGTAGCTGATAAAAAACGACATTTTCAAGGGTGGATTTGAAGATTCATGTACAGCCTTTATAAATCTCTCTGCGACCTATGTTGGTTACAATGCAAAAATGCTTGAAAGTTGCAACACACTTCAAACAATATTTTATAAAATAAAATAATATTAATAATTAATTATAAGTACGTACCACTGTAGGAGTGAGTTGTAGAGAGGTATAGGCCCTTGAATAATCTAATATAGTCCATCGTTTAAATGATTGGTCTGATGTTGTTTGTGAGGAGAGAGGCATACATTCCATTGCATGTTGAACTTTTTCTGCCGGAGATAAATCAGAGCGTATGCATTTGACTTCATGTTCTTTGAGATCTAGATGATGATAATAATAATAATAATAATAATAATTAAAATCAGTCATATACATATATATATAAGCTATTTATTATAATTTAATTGTAATTCTGGATGCACATGAACATTTCAATCTGTATTTAATAAGTAATCATCACAAATTTTCAACTTTTACTATCATATTTAATCCATCATATAGTCAACCATATTTTTAGGCATGTAATAATCCAAAAATGTTCTGATTATTTTCGGTACAAATTACACAAACAATTGATGAAAACTATCCAAGCTTAAAATTGTTGTTTGGTCATGGAAATATATATATATATAGATATATATGCAAAATAAAAACTTGAGATGTTTTGTTGTAAAATTTTAGGGTGTGTTTGATAAAAATTTTGTTTTAAAATTTTTTAAACACAAAAATAGAAATATTATTTTATTTTTGTTTTTTTATTTTTAAAAAAATAAATATATGTTTGGTAACTATTTTTATTTTTTGTTTTTAAAAATAAAAAATAATAAAAACGTTTGATAATTTTTATTTTTATTTTTTTTAACAATATAAAGTGTTGATTTGAATAACAGAAAAAATCGAAAACGATTTAAAAAAATTTTGAAAAATGAAAAAAAATTATTTTCAAAATGTAATGAATTTTAATTTAAATTTAAAAAATAATAAATAAAAACAAAGTTACTAAATATTTTTTATGTTTAATTGTCAAATTTTTAATTAATTAAATAAAAAATTATTTTATTAAGTGTTATTATACAGCACCTTAATTTCTAGGATTTTTTCTTTCTATTTTGCATTATGTAAACGATATAGTCCATCGTTTAATTCCTACCGGTCACTTCTAATTTTGGCAACACATAGAATCATCACCAATTACAGGATAAACGGACACTGACATACATGCAATAACTCAAGCATTCTTATTTTATTCTCAAAGAAAATTTCACTTTCATGCAACTTGTTGGTGATGATTCTGTGTTACCAAAATTAGAAGTAGCTGGTGAGAATTAATGGACATCCAAGACCACAACAGTACAATAAGAAAATTAATCAGCCTTAATTTCAATAAATGATAGGCTAAGTAATGATTAAAAAAACAAGGCCTATCTTACATATCATTATGGTTCACCTATTCATTTTGATGATGGCCCATAAGTGGACCATTAATAGAAAGAAAGACATGATTTAATAACTAATACTGTATATTAATTTTAGGGGATTTTTCAAAAATATGGCTTTTATACCATCAATGTGCAAAAATATGGGAATTATACTTTTCTTAATTTGTATGGGAAAATTTATTAAAAACAAAATTAAAATATGGGAAACACAATTAGTAGCTAACTAAAATATGGAAATGTCACTTTTTTTTTATCATAGTTATATTTTCTTTGATTTTGAAAGTAATTTTATTTTTTTATTTTTTTCAATTTTTTTAATTATTTTTTCAGTTATTTTTTTTCTTCTTTTTTCCTTACTTATTTATTTATTTTTCTACCAATTTTTTTCTTTATCTTTTTTTTTTCTTTCCATTTTTCCATTCCTCCTCCTCTTCTTCTTCTTCTTTATTAATTTATCAAATTTTTTATTTCATTTGTAATGTTTTTTTTTTTCCATATTTTTTCAGTTTTTTTTTTTCATTTTTGTATTTATTATTTTCTTCTCCCATTTTTTTTCTTTTTTCACACATATGAGCTTTTTCTTTCTTTCTTTTTTTCTTCTTCCATTTTTTTTTTCATTTTTCAAACATATGAGCTTTTTCTTTCTTTCTTTTTTTCTTCTTCCATTTTTTTTTTCAATTTTTTCTTTCCATTTTCCCATTATTTTTCTTCTTCTTTTCATTTTTATTCATTCATCTATTTTTTCCTTCATCATTTCTTTTGTTTTGTTTTTTCATATTTTTTTTTAGTTTTCTTTCCTAAGTTTTTTTTCCTTCTTTTTTTTTTTTGTACTTATTTTTTTCTCATTCCATTTTCTTTTTTCCCTTTTTTTCACACATATTTTAACATTACATAATTATTTTACTATTTTTTATGTATTATCTTTTATTATTGTAATTTTTTTTTATGGTTTTTTCCACTATATATAAAAATTCAAATCAATTTTTTCAGCATTTTCTTTTTACTGTAATCCTTATAGGAACACCAAAATTTGGAAAGAAAACTAATAAAAATATGCAAACATGAATGGATAACTAGTTACCCTGATGGGAACATTCAAATCTAGAAAAAAAAATTATATGAAGAAGAAGAGAGACAAGAAGGGGTGGATCTGATTTTTTTTTTCTATCTTCAAATTTGTGGAAACTGGTTACCTTCCCATTATTTGTATGTATATTTCTGGGGTAATTGCTTACATTCACGTTTTTTGTGTGTATATTTCTGTGGGTAACTGGTTACCTTCATGTTATGATGTGTGTATATATTTATGGGTTCTTTATGGTAACTAGTTACCTATGTTACTAAAATCATAGTTATTTATTCCTTTTTTCAAAGAAGTGTTCTTCCTCTTTTTCATTCAGATTTGATGTTTCTTTTCATATTTAATAAGAGTAACCCGTCACTCCTCTTATGGTAACTGGTTACCCCTCTTATGGCAGAAGGTTACTTCTCTCAGGGTAACTAGTTACTCTTCCTGGTACATGTTATTTAACCTAGCTTTAGGATTTTTTTTTACATAATTGTCAAAGATAAATCAAGTAACTGGTTACCTTACCCAGGATTTGAAAAAAGAAACATACAATATAAAAATAAGAAAAAAAATGTTTATAATAAATAAATAAAAAATAATAAATACAATTCATATCACAAAAAAAAATATATAGATTTTTGCAAAACAACCAAAAAACAAATTAGTATAAAATTAGTTATATAAAAAGAATTCTAATTCAAATTTTGACTTAGGAGTCAAAGAATTCTAGTAATGGGGAAGTTTCATTCCAAGTAAATTAACAGTGCAAAAAAGATAAGTAAATATATTGTGATTGTTAAGAATGAGTAGTATATCAAATCATTTGTGTGGAGTGGAATTAAAGAAATTCGATAGAAATTACATAATGTGAAAGTCAAAGGGATTGTTTGCTTACCCCAAGTGTTTGGCTAATACAATCTTAGAGTAGGACCCAAGAATAGGAGTTAGCTAAGATATATATAATAGAGCCTGATTATCAACCTACCAAAAAACCCAAAAGGGTGGTCCCCATCGTTTATAATACTAAGACAAAATGTATATGCCCTCTTGCTATGTCTATATATGTGTATTTATTTGTTCTGGTGCTTTAATTGTACCAATGTCCTTTAGTGCATTTCTTTTTCTTAATATGTTCAGTAACATTCAGTAAACTTTTTCTCTAAATTTTGTAGTTTTGCATTATTGATGAGGCTCTTGAAAAAAATGACCAATATTTTGTCAGAACTAATAAAAATCTCATGGACAGGAAAGGAAAATCATTATGAGAACTGGTTGATTTTAGATGGCAGGAGGAAGTTTTCAAGATATTTTTTAAAATGATTTTAAAATACCAATGACAGTTCTTGCTTCATGCTTATTTAGTTGGTTTGATGACACCTAAAATAATATAAAAAGTAATATAAAAAAGTTAAAATAAAATAATATAAAAATATAAAAACTACCCTTAATAATAACTGAAAATGTAAGTTTTTTTCCATGAAAAATGTATTATAGAAAAGTTAAAAAAAATTAAATAAAATGACATTACAAAACTATCATTCTACTTGAATAAAAAAAGTTCAATGGTAATAAAGATATGGCATAATTAGAAATTTTAACAAAAATATGGAAAAAAAAAAGCCATAAAAATGATAAAAAAGTATAAAAAGCCATAAAAAAATTATGCTGAAAAAAAAGCCATATTTTTGAAAACTTCAATAAAAAGTCCATATAAAATGTAATTTCCACTTAATTTTATGCCTTCTCAATGTTGCTAGATGTAAGGTTACTTAATATACTACATTTTTGGAAAAAGTGATATTCATAAAGAGTTGTAATAGTATGCAAACAATAAATAATGAAAAGAAATAAAGAGGTGTGCGAGAAAAGTAGACCTTCATCAAAAGGATGTAGTGGCGTGTAAATAGGAGACTCTTTTAGCTCTGCATTTGTGACAAGCTGCGCATATTTAAAAACATTTAGAAGTAACAATTAATCATATTATACAGTTATTTCTTCAATGAATCACCTATGTAATACAAATTATATTGGACTGGCAAGAGTACGTGGTTCTTAATTAGTGACCAATTTATCATATAAATTTAATAAGTACCATGTGTATACTTAGTATGGACTAATATAAATGTAGCATCATATCATATCTTTATACTAAGTAGAAGAAACATACAATGCAATGCATATTTACTTACTTTTAAAGTTATTGTAAATATGTTTATTCAAACATATTTATATTTATTATCATATAAATTTTAAATAAATAAACAATATCATAAAAATAAATAAAAGATGTTTAATATAACGTATGACATAAATGTATTAAAAAAATTATGGCAAAATATTATCTATAATTTTAATAAAAACCGGTTCACTTTTTAAAAAAAAATATATATATATAATAGAATGAATTATACTTTTATAGTATATATAAATTGTGGCAAAAGTACCCAAAGTTTGGATTTTGTACGCGGCATAGACCCAATGTTTATTTTTAGTGGCAAAAGTACCCATAGTACCAAAAAGTGTTATTCCGTTTGGTTCCGTTTGGTTTTCTCCGTTTGTGGCTTCTGGGTGTACACGTGTCACTTCGTGATTGGTCCAACTCAATAATATTTTAAAAATAATTATGATTTGGACCAATAAAAACGTGACACGTGTCTGCCGAACGGAGGAGACTGACGGAATTACAGTTTTACTAACTTTGGGTACTTTTGCCACTAAAAAAAACATTGGGTCTATGCCGCGTACAAAACTCAAATATTGGGTACTTATGCCGCAATTATCTCTATTTATATCAATAATTTGTACATATATCATATCTAAACACAAGATTGACATATATATATTTACATAGCTACATGACATATATATAAATGGGAAAATACCATATTGGCCCTTTTATTTTGTTAAGGAACAATTCAGACCATGCATTATACAAAATGGACCAAAATAGTATCTTAGTCCAGATTTTGGTCAAAATATTTTTAATTTTAAGATCAATTCTTAGGACGTTAGTGATGCGATGGGTTTAGAGAAGCGGAAAAAGTAGTCGAGTAGTTGATAAGGAAATATTATATTTGAAAATATCTTTAGCAAAATTGGGTATATGGTATTATTTTGATCTATTTTGTAAAACACAGGTCTGAATTGTCATTTAACAAAATACAGGGGTCGATCGCGTATTCAAAATAAATACAGAGGTCAAACTGGTATTTTCCATATATAAATTACAATAATATTTAAAAAGAAATTAATAACCTAGTAAAATAATAATAGAAAAAGTCATAGTGTGTATTGTAATATACATGAATCGACTATTTTTAGTTTATAATGTATCTCACAATGTCCTTTACTGAATTTGATAAAGAAAAAAAGCTTCAATGAGTTGATAAAAAACAAAATATCACACAAATTTATAAGATAAATATATATATATGTATGACTTTAATATTTTTGAATAAATATGATTTAATTATTTAAATTGTCATAAAATGTCTTATTTTTATTTATTTATTTATTTTTTAGTAATTTCATTAAGGCAATAAGACAATCAAGCATACAAGAAAAGACACAAACTAAGGCCAAATACAAACAGGTAATTCTGGCCACCAAACCTTGGGCATCTCCACAGTGAGAGCCAATTGAGCTAGATCATTTATTTTTGTTTAAGTTTAAATGTTTGTTTTAGTTTTTGAATTTGACAATGACAACAAGATATTATATATTATATGTTTAATATAATATTAATATTATACGTGGATTTTAAATTTAAGTTTGTTGCTAGTTTTTTTTTTTTTATAAAAAAAAGAAGTTTGTTGCTAGTTGATAGTAGATTATATTATATTATATGTTTAATATGATATTATTATAATATGTGAAATTTATGTTTAAGTTTAATTCAATTTTATTTAAGTTATAAAACATACGATTTTATTATTTTTAAATAATTATTATTGTAAAATATCTCAAAAATATCATATTTAATTTTTTTAATTATTTAAGTTTATATTTACAATTTACTATTAAATAAAAAAATATTCTGTTAAATATAAGAATATTTTGTTAAAATTAATGAAAAAATAAAAATAAAAACCATTAAAACCAAGAATTTTCGTTATCTACACACTTTTTATATAGAAGAGATATTATAAATATGAATTTAATGGAAATTGTTGGTTTCCGTTAGATTTAACAATTTTTTTTTTCTAACAATTTTAGTTTTAAAGTTATCTAAATAAAGTAAATAAATTTAAAAAGAAATAAAAAGTAAAAAATTATCTAAATAAGGTAAATAAATTGAAAAAATAAATAACGAATAATAAATTAGCCATAATAATTTATTATCACATATTTTAAAATTTCATCTTAAAGTATTTAAATTACTCTATCAATAATATATGTTTTCAAAACTATGACAAAAAATATTTATGTGCTTAAAATTATTATTTTTATTCTTTTATTAATTATTTATTTTATCATTTAACGTATTTTGTTTATCCAAATGTATATGCAATTGTGAAATAAGACATAAATATACATATTTTCTTATTTTGATGTTTAGTTTTTTTATGAGAAATTGTTTATTTTAATTGCTCTAGTCATTAATTAAATAATATATATTTATTTATAAATTTTTGTTGGTTTTCAATTTTTTAAAATTAAATAATTAAAATTTGATCAAATAAACTTTTTGAATTCATAGTTCTAATTTAGAATTTTTTTTCATATATTATTATATTGAAATTCATAAGTATTTTTTTTAAAAAAAATTAGAAAAAAAGTATTTAATTTTATAACTAGAATACACTATATCTTTATATATAAAAAATGTGTATTTAACACATTCTTCGTTTAAAAAAATTATTTTTTATTTTTTTTAAAAGAAAAAGAAAAATAATTTTATTATTTTTTAAAAATATAAACAATGTTTTGTTTTAATTAATTTTTAATATGTTTTTGTCATTATTTTATAATATATATAATATTTTTTATTTATTTAAAACTTATATGACAATTAAAAATATAATAAAAATAAGTAATATATTTTAAAAATAAAATCTAAGTATACGTGACTTGCCTATTGGTTTTACTTTATATATATAAGGTAAATATTTACTTGATAAACTACGTTTTATATATATATATATATATATATATATATAAATTCAAACTCGGTACCCTATATATTTCTAGTACTGCCCATTTCATACTGTTATCCCAAAAATTGGAGATCGATGACGTGACAATAGAGGTGATAAGTGACAGTAAAAGACACATTAATAGTCAATAAATACATTGACTCCTCAGAGTTGTGATAAAGTGACCCGATAGACTGATGAAGAGTCTTGACTGCTTGAGAGGTATCATGTCCAAGCAAGTGCACAAGTGCACCCGAGGAGACCCCAAGGGTGTGGTCCGAGGAGACCCCAAGAATTTGGTCTGAGGAGACCCCAAGAATTTGGTCTGAGGAGACCCCAAGGGTATGGTCCGAGGAGACCCCAAGAATTTGGTCCGAGGAGACCCCAAGGATCTTGGTCCGAGGAGAGCCCAATGGTGTGGTCGGATCTTGGTCCGAGGAGAGGAGAGTGCCATGTTAGAGGAGAGATATGGCATGCTAGAGGAGAGTATCATGTTAGAGGAGAGATATGGCATGCTAGAGGAGAGTGCCATGTTAGAGGAGAGGAGTGCATGTCCTACCACCATGCACTTGTCCGACCAACAAAAGCATGTCCTACCAGCAAGTGTATGTCCTACCAGCACTTGCATATGTCCAACATGCATGTGTCCGACCAGCACTTGCATGGGTGGTCAGTAGGAGATATGGGTCGACCAGATAGAGGAGGACTAAGTCAAGATTCCCAGAAACGGCTTCAACAAGAACCGGTCTTGGCACGCGCGAGAATCTCTCATTCTTCCCACAAATTGGGGGTTTTGTTACATTTTGAATGTTTTTTGTAATTTAAATATAATAAATATAATGAAATATCCCGATTCTAGGGGATATGAGATGTATGATCCTAAGCCTATAAATATATGGCTTATGGGATCAGAAATGGGCTTCCTCTTCTTTTGGGAGACTTTTGGGAAATTTTGGGTCTGTGTTTTCTAGAGAGAGAAAGTGCTTGTATCTGAAAGAATTCTTATATTCTTGCATTCTGTACTGAAGAAACTCAGTTGACTAAGTTCATCTGATCTTGAGTACAGATCTATAATAACAACTCTACGTGGATTAGGCTATTACCAACATATTGGGGTTGAACCACTATAAAAATTGCTGTGTTATTTACTTTCTGTTCAATCCCGTCTGTGTCGTTTTATTTCTCTTGAAGGCTTTATCGTTTTTGACGTTCTCACGTCGTTGGCCAAAAACCCAGTCAACACATACAATCTAATGTGCATCCAAAATATGCATATAAATATTATACACAGTGATGTGGCTGTAAATGTGGAAATTCCTCCCTTATGAATCCTATTCACAAGTGAAGCTCTATACTACAAGACATCCTAAAAGCTACTCATTGTCTACACAAGGGGATGAGGACGTCACATGATGGTGAGGGAATTGAGCTAAGAGGGCCACCCTCGCTATGCGAGGGCCCTCGGCCGCTTGCCAATCTGAACGTCACCCTCGTTATGCGAGGGTCCCAGGTTGGCCATCTGCGTGCGCCCCGTTCCATCAAGCATCGAGCCTCGCCTGCACTTAGGAGAAGAAAGCCAGCCTCGCTATGCGAGGATGGAGGCCTTGTTGTGGCGTCCATGCCCCGAGCCTCGCCACGCCTGCACTCGGGAGAAGAAGGTCAACCCCGCTACACGAGACACCCTCGCTATGCGAGGGTGAGGCCATGTTGTGGCGTCCGTGCTCTGAGCCTCGCCACGCCTACACCCGGGGGGAAGAGGGGCAGCCTCGCTATGCGAGGGTGCTGCCCTGTTGCGCCGCCCGTGTCTTCAGCCTCGATTTCACGTGACCTGCGTAGGCCAGCCTCGGCTCCTAGCGTATCGGCCACACATGACGCATATAGGATGAAGCCTCCTTGGCATTAGCATGAGGGGTACTTAGAGACACTTATTGGGAATGCCAAGCCAACATTGGGTACCAAACGTGTATTGATGAGGACAACCGGGTACAAGACACGCGTACTGACACGGGGCGTACGGTTGTGGAGAGAACAAAGGTACGGCCCCGTGACCTGCATCTGAGGAGTAGTGGCGGTACGGACCTGTACGAAGAGTAGTGGTACCACTTGGCCACCCCCAACCATACGCCAGAGCCGACAGTACTATGTCCTAGGCCACGACTCTGGCATCATCAGGGTAGACACCACTACGCCCTGAGCCACTACACTATCAGAGTACCTGTGTACGACCCTGTCGTCTGGGACTTGTCTGTATCCAGGGCCAATAGAGCCCCCTATAAATAGGCCCCAACCCCTCAGGTTAAGGGGTTGGAAAACTGAGTGTATGAGGGGACATTTTAGAAATACATGATCTTTGTTCCATTGTTGCTCTGGTTTTTTCTATTGATTGAAGTTCTTTCCTCTTGATTCTAAGCTACCCTTACTATAAAAATCTTAGTTTTCTAACTTTTAATCGTTGACGAGATTTCATTGTCAACAGTGGCAGTTTAGTCTAGTTAATTACATTTATTAAAATTGAGACCAACTGTTTTAAAAAGCAATGACATATTACTATATGTAATGTTTAGGTGGATATTTTGAGTGCACATATCATTACTCATATTTAATATTCTTCACTTGAATTTGGTCTACCTATTTTTTAAATATGCCAAGATTGCCCCTCTTTTTAATAAATTAATTCATTTTTTTCCATGTATTTGTTATTTTTAAATATTTTAAAAAAAAAAAAAAAAATACTTTCTCTCTCCCCCATCTTCCCGGTCTATCTCTCTTTCTCACCCTCTTCCCCGATTCTATCTCTCACTCATTTCTTCCATTTCATCTGCAAAATAAAAGGTGCAACCTCACCATCGTTAAAAAATAAATTAACGAAGGAAAATGGACACCAACTTCACTCTTTTTAGCATTTTTAACCCATTGTCACGTTGACTCCATCTCCATTATCTCTAGTTTCAACTTTTGTTGTTGAGCCTATTCCAACGTGCACTGAGTTATCTACATGGTCCCCGTCTTCAAAATCTAATTGAGAAAGTATCCCAGCCCATATGATCTCTTGTCATGAACAACGCTAAGTTTCTTTCAATTGGTCTGATGGTCCTCTTATGATCCCATATACCGTGTGTGAAGTGTACCATGAAAGAAATCAACAATTCGTTTTCTGGTAAGATTGATTGTTCTCCTATTTATTATATTTTTGTTTTCTTTTTTATTGGTATATTTTTGCCGATACATGTGCAGTACTAAAGCTTTCATCATTTTCTCTAAATTTTGTAGATTTCCACATAAAACTATGCCAGTTAATTTTGGCCAAACGCTTGGTGCTCCACGAAGAGTTTGGAACCCGGATGTGAGTATAGGGATGAGGTTCTTTCATGTTTTATTTTTTTTTCTTATTTTGGTGATGGTGGCAACCCAGATCTGGGCTCACATTTTGCTCGGCGAGTTTGGAACCCAGAAGCACATAGGTTTGTGGGTTCGATTAGCCAGCGAGTTCCCTTCGATCTTTATGTCCGGCGCTATCGTTTGCCCAACAGAAGCCTTTGCCGTTTGGGGAAGAAGAAGAGAAACAGGAGGGAGAGGTCAGGGAAGAAGAAAGGAGAGGGAGAGGAAGAAAATAAATATTTGTCATTTATTTTTTATTATTTTATATTGTTTTATTTTTTAAAAAGTTTTTTATAATTAAAATATACTTTTGTTTATTAATTGACGAAATATTTTTAACTCATTGTAAAATAACAATAAAAAACAAGAAAAAAATGAATCAATTCATTAAAAGGAGGGACAATTAGGTCATATTTAAAAAATAGATTAACCAAATTTAATTTAATGGTACCAAATATGTACGATTTGTAATTAGAATATATGAAATGAGCATTATTGAAAATATATGGTATTAAGTTTGGATTTCGATAAAATACAATGTATCAAATGAGTAGTTAATTATATATTATATATAGAAGAGTTCTCAATGGTTATTACTCATGGATGATTACCATAAATCACTAAATAAGTTTTTTACGAGGAATGATTATAATGATGATGAAAATAAATAAATAAAATATATAAATCAAATTTCGAATTTGTTAGATTAATTAGGCAATAAACATATATATATATATATGTATATTAGGTGTAAGCAACGTGCAATGTACATTTTTTTAGTTTTATTTTAAAAAAATTATTAATTATTTTTATCAAGTTTTTATGATTTCCATATAAATTTTAAATAAATAAACAATATTATATATAAAAAGAATCTCATAAATTAAAAAATTAAACAAAAATATTATTTATGATTTTTTTAAATAATAAGATATTCTTTTAGATCACAAACTACCCTACTTGATACAAAACATTCATGATATTATTAAAATCTTGTGATAGGGGAAGAAACTTCTTTATTATTGATAAAAAATAAATATTATTCTAATTTCTTATTTAGTTATACAGTCATACTATTTGTACAAAAGATACTTATATATAATGTATTTATTATGTATTATATATTTTTGTAATAATAATATTTTATAACGATTGAATTTATATTGATATAATTATTAAATATATAATTTTATATTAAATATTATTATAACAATATTTTATAATATTTGAATTAATATTAATCTAAAAATTTTAGAAAAAATTAGGATTAAATATTATATATTATATATTATTATTATAATAATAATATTTAAATTTATATGGATATATTTAATATATATCTAATCTAATAATAAATATTATTATAATGATGATATTTGATAACATTTAAATTTATAATATTTAATTATATTTTATAATATTTAAATTTATATTAATATAATTAATAAATGGGAATATACTTATTTGGTACCTTATGTTTTTGCAAAGTATCATTTTGGTACCATCTGCTTTCAATAATGCTCATATGGTACCATGTATTTTAAAATCGTACATATTTGGTACCCTAAACTCAGATTTGATAGATAAAATTTTGTCAATTTAATCAAATTGCTGTCAATTATGTAAGTTACAAATTTAAATTTAATTACATATAACTGATGACAGTTTGATCATATTGACAAAATTTTATTTATCAAATCTGAGTTTAGGATACCAAATATGTACGATTTTAAAATACATGGTACCATATGATCATTATTGAAAACAGAGGGTACCAAAATGATACTTTGCAAAAACACAGGGTACCAAATGAGTATATTTCCTGAATAAATATTTATTTTTAATTAATTTTAAAAATATATTCCATTAGATATTTAAAGTATTTTATTAAATTTAACAAAAAAACTATTAAAATAAAAAATTTCTGTTATCCATGTAAAATAAATATATTCATTGCTTAAAGCCAATTCTCTGGCAATGGTCCACTGGCTAGTGATGCACACGAGGTGGGGAATTGGTGGGGAGTGCTCCCTCCGTCTCCGTCCCCATTTATATTTCTAATCCCTGTCCCCGCCCTATTCCCGCTTATTCCCCGTCCCTGGGAATCCCTATTAGGGCGGGGAATCCCCACGGGAACTCATTTATTTAAAAAATAAATTTTAAATTAAAATTTTAAAATAAAAATCGTAAATCATATGTAAATTAAAATATTGCACAATATTTATTATTTAAAATATTAAACACTATCCTACAAAAACACATAAAAAAGATATAAAATACATATAAAATATTATAAAAATTTAAACGGGCCCCGTCGGGGTGGGGAGTGTTATCCTCGTTCCCGTCTTATTTAACATTCAAGGATTAAAAATTATCCCCATCCCTACTCTGTTTCTTATTTAGACAGAAATTCCCCACTCCATTAAGGCGGGCCCACCACGGGAAAAATGTATGGCAATGGTATGGATTCTACGTGTACCCGCAGCAAATTATAAATGCTCCACTTTTTAAGTCTAATCATTTTGGTCAATAATATTGTTACACACATTTACCCTTCCAACACGTCAATATAATGACATAAAATTTACTTTAATTAATGATCTATCATTCAACTGTAAATATACTAAAAAAATAACGCCATATAAGTTTCTTCATTTACAATCTTTCACGTTAATGTTTGACACATTAATATCAATAATATTTTATAAATAACATATATTTAAATAATGTCTATTGGTTCCCAACAATAAAAATAACGTATAAAGGTTAAATATTATTAGAGTAAAATAAAATTAAAAATTGCCATGTGACATTATGTGGGTCAATAGTACTTGGTAATTGATTAAAATTAATATTGAGTTTTACATATATTAATTTAAAATAAAATGTGGAAGCAAATATTTAATTTAATATGGCTCGCCATGGGTGTTAACACTAAAATAAATTATTTTTATTACTACTCAAATCATAGGCGGAGCCAAGCATAAGGGAGCATATGTCTCTTAACTAGTTATCATCATGATGATTGTATTTCAAATATATATTTTTTAAAATTAAATTAAATAAAATTATATGTAGTCGCTTTCTCAATCTAAAAGTGCAACTGATTAATAAA
This sequence comes from Humulus lupulus, assembly GCF_963169125.1. Taxonomy (NCBI): domain Eukaryota; kingdom Viridiplantae; phylum Streptophyta; class Magnoliopsida; order Rosales; family Cannabaceae; genus Humulus; species Humulus lupulus. The sequence goes on from NC_084793.1 coordinate 171,224,652, forward strand.
ATTTTATTTGTAGAAGTAAAATTTTAGATAATTAACTTGTACAAAATTATTAGCAAAAACTCAAAATTAATTTATATATATACTATATTGACTCGCAGTTAAAAAAGGCTAGGATAAAATGACAATTGTTAAATATTATTTGATTATGATATTATTTTTATCGAAAAAAATTCTATCGTATCCTCTCAAAAAATTCTTAGCTTCACGAACCTTCTCAAATACTTACTATGATCATAAATCTTGAATGAATTATGTGGCGTGGGTCTTTTATTTTCTATGTTGTAAAATCTGATTAATAAAACAATATAAATATAGAATAATTGTTGATTAAAAATAAAACATAAAAGCACCAATGAAAAAATAATAATATAAAACATTGTAGATGGTGACATGTGTTTTGTTTTCTGTTTTAAGTGTGATGGAGAGACAATTTTTTTGAAACTGTCCAAATATTATATCAACTATAAGTAATAGTTTTATTTAACCAATTGAATTTATTTTAAGTGGTGTAATGTTTTATGTAATGTTTTGGTAGATAATTTTATAAGATATCATTATTCTTTTACATAATTCACGTCACATTTGGGTTATGCTTTTTCAAGAAGTAAACATGACACCTTTACAGAAAATATTAACAAATACATATATACCTTTTCTCTTTTGAAAATAATTTTTTTGACTGTTTCTATGATGGTGTAATAAGATTAATTTATCTATATATTTTTTAAAAATAAAATATTTATTGTAGTAAGCCGTGTATTGCATTAATAAAATAAGATTGAGGAAAAGCAACAGGAATTGTTTAAACCGAAGGTAGGCCGTAGAGTGGGCTAGCAAGCAAATAGTGAAGTGGAAATAAAGAGTGGGTTTTGGTTACCTGATGAATGAGATTATTAGCCTTCAAAATGTACAATAGCAATGTCCCAAAGATTTGTGACTCCATAAACCAGACAAAAACCTTCACAAAGAATCCAGCCATACGTGGTGCTAAAACACACAAAAACAGAGACATTGTCAGATTTCAGTTCACACAATCCATGGTTGACTTTTTTAATATTGCAAGCAATTTCTACTACGCTACTTTTTCTTCTTATTATTATTATTTTTTTCTTTCCCAATCAATATATTCAATTCAATTCAGTTATACCAAATATCATATCTGTCGATTTGCTCTTTAAAATTAAATAAATAAAGAAAGAGAAACAGAGGTTAGTACCCTCTCCTGATTTTATTTATTTCTAAGAATATGACTGAGAAATCATATCGATTAACAATTATTTTGAAGATATTTGCGTACAAAAACAATATCATCTAATCTAATTCTTCATTCAAGAATCTTTTATGTTTTCATTATTTTAAATCAAAAACAGAATTTAGAAGCATTTGGTTGGTTCAGCCGGAGTAATTAATTTTGGTAAAAGCAGATAAATAGTAGAAAAGTGATAGTAGATGAAAAGAGAAAAGCAAAGAATACGAACCTTTGACTTTGGCTGGAAGATAGGGCTCGAAGCTATGAGAGGAGAGATCGACTTCTTTGACAGGCTTATAAACTAGGCTTTCATTTCTGAAAATTCCCATTTGCTCGTCTGGTTCCGGTTACGGTTCTAGCCAATATTGAGTGATGGAAACTCCAAGAACCATACACCACTAATTTATATGCATGTCACTAATTACTATGTTAGAGAGATACTCAGAGAAATAAAGAGAGAGAGAGAGCGCAAGACAACCAATAAAACGATGTTCATCTATAAAATAATAATAAATTTTTTTGACAAAATTATTATTATTATTAGGCTAAATTTACTGTTTTGGTTGTTGGGATAAGGTTTGTGGGGGTTAGAGATAGCAGATAGGGGTGTTGTAAGGTAGTTTTCGGTAGTTGCTAGGGCGATATAGTCATTTTAAATGAATTGATGGACACTCACATACATGTACATGCAACTCAAGCATTCTTATTTTACTCTCAGAAAATTTTACTTTCATGCAACTTGTTAAACGATGTTTTGGTGATGATTCTATATGTTGCCAAAATTAGAAGTGGCTGGTGAGAATTAATGGACATTCAAGACCACAACAGTACAATAAGAAATTAATCTGCCTTAATTTCAATAAATGATAGGATAAGTAATTATTTAAAAAAACACCAAACGGCCTTTCTTACATATCATTATGGTTCACCTATTCATTTTGATGGTGGCCCATAAGTGGACCATTAATAGAAAGAAAGTCATGATTTAATAACTAATACTGTATATTAATTTTATGTCTTCTCAATGTTGCTAGATGTAAAGTTTGGAAAAAAAAATTTGGTGCATATCACAAATGTATTTTTTTTTTTTTTTTTACAACGTAAACAGTTTTCGGTATGATCTTTTTTAATAATTGTATATATTATAGTTATTTAGAATATTTTGTAAATTTTTAAAATTTTTTGAATAATTTAGTAGTACCCAAACAATGTTCAAACATATTGTTTAAAAAAAAAAATCACGCATGCAACAACCTGTGTAAATTATTCGAAACTTTCTGAAAATTTGCAGGATGCTTTAAATAACTACAATATACACGATCATAAAAAAATTATATGCCAAAAAAAAAGACCTCTTTTGTGAGTTGCACCGTAGAAATACCATAAATTTTATGCTACATTTTAAAAAAAAGTGATATTCATAAAGAGTTGTAAAAGTATGCAAACAATAAATAATGAAAAGATATAATGTGGTGTACGAGAATAGTAGACCTTCATCAAAAGGATGTAGTGGCATGTAAATAGGAGACTCTTTTAGCTCTGCATTTGTGACAAGCTGCACATATTTAAAAACATTTAGAAGTACCAATTAATCATATTATACAGTTATTTCTTCAATGAATCACCTGTCTAATACAAACTATGGGACTCTGGCAAGAGTACGTGGTTCTTAATTAGTGACCAATTTATCATATAAATTTAATAAGGACCATGTGTATACGTAGTATAGACTAATATAAATGTAACCCACATATATATTATATATAAAGAAAGTATATATGTAATCATCATATGTTATTAATTTAGGAGGTATGTGTATGCATGTATATATGTATAAGGTAAATATTTATTTGGTACTTTTGGTTTAATCGAAATCTAAACTTGGTACCGTATTTTCTAATAATAATACGCATTTGATATCATCTATGGATGCCAAAAATCCACTAAGGAAAAAAAATCTCCCATCCCTTGTTGAAATAAATGGCTAAGGGACACTTAGTCATTTTATCGGGCTCGGGCCTATAGGTCTCACGAGACCACGGTCTAGCCAACACTCCCAAGTGCCCTGCAGGTCCCTGTCTTGCTGAAGATTCGAAGGCTCATGACACCCTTGTGTGTCTCGCGCCCATGTGTCGGGCGTCCATGGGCCTTGCGGGACCCCTGCCTGGTTGGAGACTCGAGTGCCTTGCTCTTAGGAGTCATGCTCCCTTGCGGCTCACGAGGCCCCAACCTCACTGAAGACCAGAACGCCTCGTGCCCAGGTGCCACGCACCCTTGCGCCTCGCGAAGCCCCAACCTGGTTGAAGACCCAAGCGCCTCGCACCCAAGTGCCACTTGTCCATGGGCCTCGTGAGACCCCTACTGGGTTGGAGACCCGAGCGCCTTGCTCTTAGGAGTCATGCTCCCGTGCGGCTCATGAGGCCCCCGCCTCGCTAAAGACCAGAACACCTTGTGCCCAGGTGCCCCGCATCCATGCCCCTTGCGAAGCCCCAACCCGGCTGAAGACCAGAACACTTCGCGCCTAGGTGCCACGAATCCTTGCACCTCGCGAAACCCCATTTGGCTGAAGACCCAAGCGCCTTGCGCCCAAGTGCCACTCGTCCATGGGCCTCGTGAGACCACCGCCTCGCTAGAGATCCTCGCGCCCATACGCCTTATGCCCCAAGCATCTCATGCCCATATGCCTCGCACTCGTATCGCCTCACTTAGTGATACCGACTTCGTTGATAAGGCCGCGACTCATTACTTGAGCCTCATGCCACTGGTGGGGCATTCTTCGCTTGACAAATCATGCTAGAGCATAATAATTTGTTCACAACAAACTCCCACGAAGGGAGCCATACCTCAGCCTTGTCAAGTGTTAGGAGGTATGGGAAACAAGGCCAAAATGACTCAAGAAAGACAAAAGGGGACAAAGCCTGAGTACATAGTACGTTTGGTCAGGTACCTACAAGCTTGGAGAGCACATGGTACGAACTAGGTACCCATGCCGGACAAGTAGTGGCAGTACTAGAATGGTACATAATAATGACTCCCTCAGCATGCTTATGAGGTCTGTACCCGACAAGTGGTGGAGGTGTAATATGGTACCAAGGCAGGAGTACTTTTGCAGACCCCTGACACGTACTAAAGCCAACCACCATTCCTCCAACACCACCACCACCACCTGTGATATTGCCCTGGCAATGTACTCGTGTATTATTTTGTCCCCAGGGACCATCATGTACAAGGGGCCATTAGAGCCCAGCTATAAATAGACCTTCACCCCTCAGAATAAAGGATTGGAAAATTCATTGTATACTCAAACTATTAAGCAATATACGAGTTTTTACTCAATTGTTAATCTGCATTTATCTTTCCTCAAGTCTATTCTATATTCTTACTTAGTTATTCTCTTACTAAACTTTGAGTTTTCCGACCTAACTTTGTTGACAAGTTCTCACCGCCAACATCATCTAATTGCAAATAGTACATATTTAATACCCTTCACTTGAATTTGGTCAACCCATTTTTTAATATGACAAGATTGCCCCTCATTTTAATAAATTAATTCATTTTTTTTCTTGTCTTTGTTATTTTAAAATATTTTATGAATTAATAAAAAAAATACTTTTTCTCTCCCCCATCTTCCCGGTCTACCTCTCTCTCTCTCACCCTCTTCACTGATTCTATCTCTCACTCATTTCATCTGCAAAATAAAACGGTGCAACTTCACATTCATTAAAACATAAGTTAACAAAGAAAAAAAAAACCCCCCATCTCCTTGCTCACTCCCTTTCAGAGACACCAACTTCACTCTTTTTAGCATTTTTAACCCCTTGTCACCTTGACTCCATCTCCAATATCTCCAGTTTCAACTTTTGTTGTTGAGTTTATTTCAATGTGCACTGAGTTATCTACTGTTAGAAATAATATAGTAGAGAAGAACGAAATATATATATATATTAATATATTTAATTGAAGAACATAAATGCAAAAATACAATACAAAGAATGAACCAAAGTCGAGGCACTCGAAACAGACTTTCTTTAAAGCAGATTTGCCCCCTCTATCTGAATGGTGCTAGAGGATTTGTGAGCAATCACTTCCCAGGATACAACAACTATCAAGTAGGACGAAAGAACCATTGCATCTGCTCAAGCGAACTCAAAACAAACATTCCCTCTATCACCAGAAAATACGATAAAGACTAAAGAGAGAAAGAGACCAAAACATTTGTGTGTGATACTCTGAATATACGTGTCCTAGAATGAGAGGAGAAACATCCTTTTATAGGCTTCATGGAGAGTTGAAAATGTGTGTGAATCAAGTGCATTGATGCCCAAATATACCACAAATCTGGGATCTTAATTTCTGAAAATCAATTAGAGTTAATCACACTAATATCAGTTGTTACCCAAAGTGATTTTTTGAAAATCAATAAGAATTAATCAGACAATATTATGATAATCTCAGCTTTGACCAAAGTGATTTGCTAAAAATCAATAAGAATTACTCACACAATATTCTGATAATCTTATATTTGATCAAAATGATTTGTTGAATCATTACCATTTTAGGCATCAATTTCTCATTCACTAAATATTTTTTCCAACAATCTCCCACATGAATGAAATTGATCAACGTTAAGAAACAATGACTCGACATGACTCGACGCAACAAGGTGATATAGTTCTATGATTGATACATGCATAGGATAGGTGGGTGTTAGCCTTTGAAACCTTCCTTTATGAGAATATATTTACTTTACTAACTGATTAGTAGACACGATGTCTTTGAACTATTTTTTCGTTTGTGTAAACGATGATATATCTCACACAAAAATCTTCCCGGCATAGTTTCAGTTCTCATGGTTATGTTCATTTTTGGCAATGAACATCTACCTAGTTCTGTGAGAGGTTTTAGAGAATTGAGCCCCCACAATTCTTATTCGAAGCGGCCCCACTTCTCTCTCATATAGGTGACCTCTTATTTAAGAGCAATCCCGCATTACTCTGCTCGGACTTGCGACGCGTAAGGGTCATTAAAATCTTAAGCTTAACCTCTTTTTACAACAAACATCACTGTTTCACCATTGGAAAGGATAGGGGTAATCCTCCACAGTGATCCTACTCGGTCTCCATAACTAGGTTGTCCCATTGAACCTAGATCTTGGGATCTCCAGTAAACTAGGTTGGGTTTCCTTTATATCGACCTTAATTTCATTTAGGCTTAAGTCTCATTCCTTCTGATGTCTTTTCAACTTGATCTTTGTTTAACCCTTTGGTTAGCGGATCCGCAATGTTATCTTTTGACTTCACATAATCAATCGAGATAACTCTAGTTGAGATCAATTGTCTAACGATATTATGTCGTCGACGTATGTGTCTAGACTTGCCGTTATACAAAACATTTTGTGTCCGACCAACTGTTGCTTGGTTATCACAATATATGCATACTGTAGGCACATATTTAGGCCATTCTAGAATATCCTCCAAGAAATTATGCAAGCATTATGCTTCTTCACTACATTTATCAAGAGCTAGAAACTCGGATTCCATCGTGGATTTAGTGATTACAGTTTGTTTCGAGGATTTCCATGAAACAACCATGCCACCTAGAGTGAACACATATCCACTAGTATCTTTCGAGTCTTGGATGTCAGATATCCAGCTTGCGTCAATGTATCCTTTAAGAACAGCTGGATCTCTGGTATAGTTTAACCCATAGTCACGAGTATAACGCAAGTACCTAAGAACTCTTATAATTGCCTTCAAATGCTCAACACCTGGATTACTCGTGAATTGACTTAAAATACTTACAATGTAGGCAATATTTGGTCTTGTACAACTCATCAAGAACATTAGACTGCCTATCACTCTAGCATACACTACTTGATAGACAATATTGCCTTTATTATTGGACAGATGATGACATATGTCAATTGGTGTTCTGGACACACAAAAATCATTTTTACTAAATTTTTCAAGAATCTTATCTACATAGTGTGACTGACTCAAATTAAGTCCAACTGGCGTCATTGTAAATTTTATTCCTAAAATTACATCAGCCAGTCCCATATCCTTCATGTCAAACCTTGAGTTCAACATATCTTTAGTAGATTTCACCATTCTTTGGTTGCTTCCAACAATGAGTATATTGTCTACATACAAACAAAGAATAATATTGTTGGGATTTGTGTCCTTTAAAGCATATGTTTTGAACAATGTATTTTTTCATATATTGTTTGTTTATTATTATTATAAGTGGGATAATTGTGGAAAAAGTACCCAATATTTGGGTTTTGTACGCGGCATAGACCAAATGTTTATTTTTAGTGGCAATAGTACCCATAGTACCAAAAAGTGTTATTCCGTTTGGTTTTGTTTGGTTTCCTCCGTTGGTGGCATCTGGATGTACACGTGTATGCACTAGATAATTCAGAGTTTTAATTAAATTTAAAAGAGAATATGAACAATATGCTTGAATCTCACTTTGAATCCCTAATCCCAATAAAAAGAACTTGAATCCTAATAAAAATGAAGAACATGAACAATCTGCTTGAATCCCATCTAACTCAACTCTATTTGATTCCAAATAATCACAAACAATAACTCTTCAAATCACAAAAATCCCAGTCCAAACAATGTATTCAATCAAACCAAATAATAACAACTTTAATCCCAAATTAAATAAGATTTTCACCAAATGCTAAATTCAATCAATCTGTACCCACTGATAATCGAACTCATCTATTGCAAGCCCAGAAAACTCATTTGTTGCAATTGAAGATAGTCGAAGTAAGAGCCAAAAACGTGCTCCCTTCGACCCCAAACCTAGAAAACTTGCTCCCTTTGGACCCCAAACCCAGAAAACTTGCTCCTGTCCACCCCCAACCTCAGCTCAGATGGCTCTGTCCAGATGCTTGAGTTTTTCACTAGCCATCATCATTCAAAGCCATGGTCCTCCACCCCAACGCCAAGTTCTAGCCTCGCATCCTTGTTGAAGCTCGCCCAGGCGCAAGTGATGAATCCTTTTCCTTTTCATTGCCCACAAGCTCTGATGCCAAGTACTTCGCCTTGCGTCCCTGTCAAAGCTCGCCCAGGCGCAAGTGAATCCACTGCCTTGTTGTTTCCCAGACCCAACGACGTTGCCGGAGAAGAAGACAAGGGGGAAGATGAATCGATTTAGGAGAGCATCAATTTCTATTTACTTTTTCATTTTAAGGAAGAAATGGTTAATTTAATTATTTTGGAAATAGATTGAAAAAAGGCTTTAAATTTAATTAAAACTCTGAATTATCTGGTGCGTACACGTGTACACCCAGATGCCACCAACAGAGGAAACCAAACGGAATAACACTTTTTGGTACTATGGGTACTATTGCCACTAAAAATAAACATTGGGTCTATGCCACGCACAAAACCCAAACTTTGGGTACTTTTGCCACAATTTATATAATATGAATATCAGAAAATTCTCAAAATCGTTATTGTGACTACAATCTTGTATTGGTACAAGAGGATTAAGATTGCAGGGAATGAATTTAAACAGTTCGCAGTGAAACAAAGTTATGTGGAATCTTTAGATTAAATATTGTAAGTATGGTTCACTAGTATTATGAATACATGTAATCTAGATACAAATTACTAATGTAGTAGGACATCTTAGTGAAGGTACTTTGTATAAAGTGGTTATATATGAACGAGACCCGATATGTTATTAATACTTATTAATATCATTTACTTTATGAGTATTAATTAAATATATCAATAAGATGGTCATATACAAATTGATCTTAATCCTGAAATTATTATCAACTCATGTTTATGTCATATGAGTTCTTTAATTCACTCATTATGGTTTTTAAGAATGATCAGGCTGAAAACTTTTGTTTTGGGAACTCATTGATGTAAATGGCTGGGGACATAATATACAGATATGGAATCTATACCTTTCCGAGAGGAATCGAATAATGGTTCTCTTAAGGGTTGGCTTTTGGAACTAAAAGGTTATTGAGCTCAAATTCATAAATTAGTTTATGAATTAACCTTCAATAGTAAAGTTCACGTACTTAAGGAAACAAGATATAATTAAAGAGGTTAAACGATGATTAATTCCTACATTAATTATGAACCATTAATATAGGAATGAATTGTATGTAGTGATTAAATCAATGGACACTTTAACATTTTAAAAGTACTCAATAAATATATGTCTATAATTACAAGAGTGCAGTCTCATATTTTTAGTGGAATAATATTGAGATTAATAAATTAAGGTTATTATTGTTTACCCAAAAATGGACAACTGATGACATGGAAAAATTGGCCTACACGTGGGATGCACGTGGCAGTATTAAGTGAGTATAATCTGCTCGACCCTCGACCAGAAGATCATTGGCCTATCAGGCATCATAATCATGGGCAACCAGCCTGGTTGTAGATAGTCATTTATTTCCTTCAGATATGCAATCTTATAATTACGTATCAATTGCAAGTTTCATTATTATTTAGATACGCATGTATTAAATGTAATTAGGGCCCATTGGCCCATGTAGAACTCCTTGAGCCTATAAATAAGAATCAAAGGGCTCAAGAGAGGGGACTTTTTCTTTTGGACTTTTTGGCTTTAGTACGCTTGAGCTTAGAAATTCTAAGAGAGAAAAAAACGTGTTGTTATCCACCACAATTGTATTCGTCTGAGAGCTAGCGAAACTCATGAACCCTAGTTCATTGATCATTGTTCTTGGAATACTACATCAATAAGAACACTAAGTGAACGTAGGTTATTACCATTTTATTGGGGCTGAACCACTATAAATTGTTTGTGTCGTTTATCTTTTCGTCTTGATTTCATCTCATTTCCATCTTATTTTATATCGTTTATTTGACTTCGTGTCGTTGATCAATTCGAGGGTCAACATTTTGGTGCTTTCGTTGAGAGTGAAATTCAAGACTTCCAACAAGATCAAATGGCGAAAACATCCAGAAAGACGGGACAAATTTTGGTGCTGCATCAACCTAGCCTCCTCCACAAAATGTGGCTGAAGATGAGCCATAATTGGAGTTTGAAGAGGAGGAGATGGATTTTGAGGCCTTGAGGACAACACTGATTGTGTTACAGGAGGAGTTAGCCAATCTGAGGGCTAATCATGAGAATGTGCCTGAGACGATGGCGTTGCAACAAAGGGAAATTGACTGACAACGTCAAGAGTTGAATGAGCGGCAGGCCGACATGGATCGCCGACAGAGAGATGCCACAGCCGCCCTGGAGGCAGCCATTCAGTTGGCCTGGGGACAACCTGCACCAGCCTCTCAACCAGATCAGCCACCAAGTGTACCACCACAACAAGGTCCACACCCAAATCATCCACCTCACCATACTCCACCTCAACTGGTAAGCCCTCAGAGGCTGGAGCAACCTCCTGCTGCTCAATAGGATATTCCATTTCAAGATCCTGAGCAGCAACCACCTTCTTGTGCTGGTCGAGATACTCCCCAGCATCGAAGGCAGAATAGGGCCAAGCAGCCTCCCCGAAGCCCTAGACGCCAAACTTCTAAGGAATCAAATCCACCGAGCAGGGGACAACGTCCTTCTGCTAACAGAAGGCATGTCGAGTCAGGCTCTGCGGTCAGGGGCCCCCCACGACATAATAATGCCCGGGGACTCACCGACCAACGCAGGCCTCCCCCTGATGCTCGAAAAGTGCTAGCAAGAGGAGGAAATATTACAATCAGCCGGTCGCGGCATAGCCAGTTGCATTTTAGGGATGGACATGACTACAATGAAGCTGATTCCGGCAGGGAAAATGATGGTTGAGGGCAAGGAGAGAGGGGTGGAGAAAGGAATCCCCCACCAAGAGAATATAGGCCAACGAGCCAGAATGCTGGGGGGCAACCTAGGCAACCCAACGTCTTTGATTGACTGAGCGCTATCGAGCAAAGGCATATGGATGATGGCTTGAGGGACGTGTTTAACGATAGGCAAGAAAGGCACGACGAGTATGCCCCTCCAGCACCGGTCACCCCAACGATACCTGACGCTGTACAGGCCCAAATCGATGCACTGAATTAGGTTGTCCAGCAGTTAGTGGGGAGCCGAACATCCCACATTGAGTATGATCGGAGAAGAGGCACTCCATTCATACAAAGAATAGCGATGGTAGAAACCCCAAGCAAATTTCAGATGCCAGTATTGCCCAACTTCGATGGATATGAGGACCCAGTATCTCATGTGAATAAATTCGAGATACAAATGGACATCCAGAAGGTGTCGGATGATGCTCGCTGCAGAATCTTTTCGGCCACCTTATCCGACACTGCTTAGGAGTGGTATTTGAAATTCCATCCTGCTAGCATAGTGTCATGGGAAATGTTTGTGAAAGAATTCTATGGGCAGTTTTACGCTGGTCGAGTACATCCGACCGAAGCCAACCAACTGGTCGAGATAAGTCAAAAGGAGGGCGAATCCTTGAAAAAATATGTTCAACGTTTTATGCGAGCCGCAGCTGGAGCTAAGATAATTGGTGATGAGGGGAAAATGATGGCACTTACCACTGGAGTACGAACCCACTCACCCCTCTGGAACAGTTTAAGGAAGAACGAGGTGAAGAGCACCCAAGAATATTTAGACCGAGCAGACTGGTACATCAAGCTCGAAGAGGCGATTGCTAACGAAGGGAAGGTGCCTACAGATGACAAGGGGCCGAAGGAAGATCCCGCCAAAGCTGCCAATGGGTCGGATAAACCCAATGGAAACGGCAAAAACAACGGGAAAAATGGTGGAAAAAGGGCGAACCACGAACCGTAAACATCTGAGAGTAAACGCCCTGAAAGTAATTGGTACGAACTAAGGTTCACCAATTACACGACCCTAGTCGAAAGCAGAGCAGAAGTGTACTAGGCGACCAACACCACTGTCCCTTACAAGCGACCAACGCCGGTAAGGAAAGATATCTCCAAGAGAGATACAACCAAGTTTTGTCGTTTTCACAACGACTATGGTCACGACACCAATGAGTGCAACCAGCTGAAAGATGAAATTGAGTTCCTTATCAGATAAGGACACCTGAGGAGATATGTTCGAGCCACTGGAGGTTCTCAACGAGAGGCTCAAGGAGGCAACGAGTAGGCACTTGTACGCTAACGCTCACCCCCTTTACATCCAACTCTAGTGGCGGGTACATTACTAACCATCTGTGGCAGCCCACACCTAGCAGGAGATAGTGGGAGGCAAGGGAGTGATACACCCGAACCTTACGCCACGACCAGGACATTGAAATGCTGAATGTAGAGAAGCGAACTCCCAAGAAAGCTCAAACAGAAGAAGAAATGATAACTTTCTCTAAGCTTGACGCCTAGCATGTTCGATTTCCCCATTAGGATCCTCTGGTCGTGGACATCCAAATCACAAATATGATGGTTAAGTGGGTGTTAGTGGACACAGGGAGCTTGGTAAACATTTTGTACAAGTCTTCGCTGGAAAGGATGAAGTTGTCAGTGAAGGATTTGGAGCCATGCAACCAAACCATTTATGGTTTTTCTGGCGAATGGCTCGCTCCAACGGGGTCGATCAGACTTCCAGTCACAGAAGGAACTACACCTGCAAACAGGACATTAGTCACTACTTTTATAGTAGTTGATTGTCCTTCTACATATAATGTTGTGATTGAAAGGCCAATTTTAGTCGACCTGCGAGCCGTAACCTCGGTCTGGCACCTAGCCATGAAGTTTCCAACTGACACAAAGATAGAATGCGTGTTGGGAAACCAACGAGAAGCGAGGGAATGCTACAATTCCTTGATTACTAAGGTAAAAAGGGGTGGATCGAGGGAAATATCCGAGAAAGGGTTGATGCTGGCCAATGAAGTACAAGCCCAATCAGGTGAGCAGGTCACCAAATAGGGTGTTGCTTAAAGTGAAGATGGGGATTTAGATACTCGCTTTGGTGATTTTGACAAAGATGTAGGACTAGTCAAGGACCTCGAGGAGGTCCAACTTGTTGAGGTAGATCCGACTAGGGTTGTGAAAGTCAGTAAAAACTTAGAGACAACAACAAAATAAAAACTGGTGGAATTTTTGAAGAAGAACCATGAGGTGTTTGCCTGGTTGCATAAAGATATGGTTGGGATTGACCCAGCAGTTATCAACCATGTCTTGAATGTAGATAAAAGTTTTGCACCAGTACAACAGAAAAGGAGGCTGCTCGACAAAGATAGATCAAAAGCATTAAAAGAAGAAGTCGAGAAGCTAAAGGAGAACGGATTCATCAGGGTAGCATTTTATCCATCGTGGGTCTCTAATCCTGTACTGTTTCCCAAGTCGAATGGCAAGTGGGGGACATGCGTGGATTTCACAGACCTCAATAAAGCCTGCCCAAAAGATTGTTTCCCACTCCCAAGGATTGACCAACTGGTCGATGCAACTTCAGGGCACGAGATCCTATCATTCATGGATGCATACTCTAGATATAATCATATTAGTATGCACCCACCTGATGAGGATCACACTAGCTTTCAGACCGATATAGGGCTTTACTGTTACAAAGTAATGTCTTTCGGTTTGAAAAATGCTGGTGCGACTTACCAGCGATTAGTCAATCACATGTTCAAAGAGATGATCAGTGTAAACATGGAGGTTTATGTTGATGACATGCTGGTTAAGTCGAAGAAGGCAGGAGAACACATCGGGGACCTGCAAGAGTGCTTCAACATCTTAAATAAATATCAGATAAAGCTGAATCCCCTTAAGTGTTCCTTCGGAGTTGGATCAGGGAAATTTTTGGGATTCATAGTGAACTCACGAGGAATCAAAGCTAATCCTGAAAAGATCAAGGCCTTGATCGAGATGAAGTCGCCAATAAGAATAAAATATGTTCAAAGTTTAAGTGGGAGGATTGTCGCTTTAAGTAGATTTATCTCCAAATCAACGGACAAGTGCGTTCCATTTTTTAAACTACTTAGGGGCAATAAGAAATTCGAGTGGACGGAAGAGTGCGAGCAGGCTTTCTAGGCTCTAAAGTCTCATATGTCGTAACCACCGATTTTATCCAAGTCGGTCGAAAAGGAAATTTTTTTCATCTATTTGGCGGTCACAGAATATGCTGCTAGTGCTATCCTGATCAGAAAGGAAGAACATGTGCAAAAAGTTGTGTATTATGTAAACAAGAGGCTAATAGGAGCGGAACTGCGATATCCGCCCATTGAGAAATTAGCCTATTGCTTGATCTTAGCCTCCAGAAAGCTGTGACCATACTTCCAAGCTCACCACATCGCAGTACTCACCAACCAGCCACTACGGCAAGTCCTGTAGAAACCAGAAGTTGTTGGTCAATTGTTGAAATGGGCAGTTGAACTTGGACAGTTCGATATTTCTTACTTGCCACGAGGAGTTGTGAAGGGACAAGCTCTAGCAGACTTTGTCGCGGAACTTACTGAACTCTAGGATACCGAACCATTAGAAGAGCTTGAACTCCAGAGCCAAATTCCTCCATGGAAGGTGTTCGTAGATGGCTCTTCCAACGAGCACAATGCTAGAGCAGGTGTGATTTTAGTCATGCCTGAAGGACATCAATTCCACTGCGCAATCAGTTTCGACTTCACAGCGTCCAATAACAAAGCAGAATACGAAGCGTTGCTCACATGATTAAGATTACCCAAGGATATGAACATAAAGTCACTCAAAATTTATAGTGACTCCCAATTAGTGGTTAATCAAATTACTGGAGAATATCAAGCCTGGGGTCTGAAGATGGTTGCTTATTTAAATAAGGCAAAGGTTTTATTGGCAAAATTTGAAAAGTATACTCTCTAGCAAGTACCTCGCGACCAGAACTCAAACGCTGATGCTTTGGCCAAGTTACTAAGCGCAAAGGATGCTGACACCTTGAATATAGTGCCTGTTGAATATTTATCCACACCAAGCATCCAAACAGAAGAATCCTCCCTGGTAATCCAAGCAACAGACACAAGGATGACACCTTTCATTGAATACTTAAAGAATGGAGTACTGCCGACAGACAGAAACAAAGCAAGAGCCCTCCAAAGGCAATCGACTCAGTTCATCCTGGTCGACGGAGTGTTATACAGAAGAGGGTACTCAATGCCACTCCTAAGGTGTGTTTCAAAGGAGAAGGGCAAATAATTAATGCGAGAAGTCCATGAAGGTTTCTACGGGGATCATGCTGGGGGGCAGAGTTTATCCAAAAAGATCCTAAGGCAAGGATACTTCTGGCCAATGATGAATGAAGACTCTGCGGATTTTGTTCGAAAGTGCGACAAGTGCCAAAGATTCTCCAAGATACCGCGAGCAACCCCTAATGAGCTAAAACAGATGCAAAGCCCGTGGGGGGGATAGATTTGATCGGGTCTTTGCCCACGGGAAAAGGCAACGTCAAGTATGTTGTGGTTGCTGTTGACTACTTCACGAAGTGGGCCAAAGCTGAGACACTTGCAGCAATAACGACCAAGAAGGTCCTGGATTTTGTGGTCAAGAACATCGTGTGTCGCTATAGGTTGCCAAGGAAGATTGTCTCAGACAATGGAACACAATATGACAGTGATTTGTTTACAAATTTTTGCAAAAAGCACGAGATTATCAAGAGTTTTTCTTCAGTAGCTCATCCACAGGAAAACTGACAAGTTGAAGATTTCAACAAGACATTGAAGGATACCCTGAAGAAAAGGGTTGAAGAAGCAAATGGGGCATGGCCAGAACAGTTACCCGAAGTCCTTTGGTCGTATAGAACATCCCATCGAACAACAACGGGCCATACTCCATTTTCTTTGGCTTATGGATATGAAGCCATGTTGCCTATTGAATTAGATCCACCGTCGCATCGAAGGTTGGCATACGATCAAGGTGTTAATAGCCAGTTATTGATGGAATCTCTTGATTTGGTTGATGAAAGGCGCAAGCAAGCTCAACTCCGAGTAGCAGCTTATCAGCAAAAGGTTATTCGGTATTTCAACTCTAAAGTACGCGAAAGAAAATTTAATGTGGGAGATTTGGTACTTAGAAGAGTGATAACTCTTGAATAAAGAGTTATTTCATGTGCTTTTGAACTTATAATTGTGAAAAAATCATGGGTGATGTTAGTTTATTTTTAGCTTTTGTAGCTAATCTCGATGTTTTCATTATCTTAATTAAGTTTAATTATTTTTTTTAGTTTTTAATACCTAGTGGGTTAAATATAATAATTTCATGGATAAATATTTGCACAAAGGAGTGAGCTAACATATGAAACTATTTTGATGAAATTATGTTGTTGATGGCTGAATTATCAGGTTTGATACAGCAAAATTGAAGCATTTTGATCAGGCAACTTTTGGGCACATGGAACATGTGGCAGTCACTGAGTAAGCTAGAAATTTTGGCTGAGGTGGCAAGGGCAGAAAGAATTAGTCAACATATTGGAGAAAAAGACAAAAAGAGAAATGAGGAATTGATGTTTTTGGAGAAAAAGGGGCATTATGGTACTTTTGGGAAAGGGAGGAGAAAACCTAATATACACAAAAAGAGGGTTTCAGCCGTAGGAGGAAGCAGCAACCATTTTTGGAAAAGAAAACCAGAAAAAGAGAGGAAAAAAACTCAGAATATCAACAAGGAAGAATGAGGACAAAAAGAAAGCTCAAGCATCATTTTGGATTTGTTCTTTCTTCTTTTCCTAAACTTTATTTTATTAATTTCTGAGTTGGATTCTAAATCTGAATATTATGGGCTGGTTTGATTGTGAATTAATGTTTATGAACTCAGCCATGAACTAATTTTTAGGTGGCTTGAATTGTTGATGAACCCTATGTTATAGTCTATCAATTTCTTGCACTTTATTTTAGTAAAATCTCCTTTGTTCATTCAAGTGTGCTTATATTACTTTCTTGTTGTTGTTTGGCCAGCAATGACAATATATTTAATTATGGTTAATGCTGGAAAGATTAAATGTAATGGGAAGAACTTGGATGACACAAGTCATAATCTAGGTTAGGTTATGTTAGTAAGTAACATAGGGATATGTTATTTGCTTTGTGTAACTTTTGAGAATTAAACTTTGATTTGCATTCTTAAATCTGATTTTGCATAGGAATATGTTTAATTAGGTAGAAGAATTAATGTCATAAAATTTGGGAAAGTTTTATGGGTGTTTAAATGAATTCTTGTTAACCTAGGAGTTTTGCTAGAATATTGCTGCAACAATCTGTCCCGCAAGTTGTTCAGGAGGAATAATGTACGGGAATTCAATAATTCAAGTCCATTTTGCAATCCATATATTTCTCTCAATTTTCTTGTTCGGTTCAGTTTTTAATTTTAGTATTTCCATTTTTTTTAATATTTTGCTTAGCCTATAAACAACCTACTTGATTTTTAATTTCTTAAAATTGTTTAGTAATTGTTTTGCTTATTTTTTCTAATTTACAATCCCTGTGGAGAAGATTTACTTATCATTATATTACTTGTGTGACTGCGTGGACTTGCGTATTTAAAATCAAATATTAAATTTATCACAACAAAGAGTTTTTCTTAACACCCACGATCAAGCTACTGGAGTGCTTGGACCTAACTAGGAAGGTCTGTACCAAATCGAAGAAGTCCTTCAACCAGGCACCTATAAACTTGCTTGCTTAAATGGACATCTCTTTCCTCGCCATTGGAATGGAGAACACCTGTGCAAGTATTATCAATAAGCAATTCTTTTAAAGAATTAACTTGTATTAATTTTACTTTTTACAAGTTTATGAACAAGGGTTAGTCTGTCATATGACTAATCGCTTATAAGTGTAAGGTCAAATTTTTGATCACTCATACATACATGATTGTCCATTTATTACGAGAAATAAAAGGAACTGTGCACAACCGGTTATTGTATTTATTACAAGTATTTGCTCACTACGTGTGTTGTTTTGCTATATTTTTATAAGTATTTATTATGAGCAATAATGTTCGAACAGGTCTTGGTCAAGGCAAGTGACCGAGGACCTTAAGCTCCTCAATCACTTGGGGGGCATATAAGGTACTAAGTAAGCAAAGCACATCAACATGTATATGTAAACACACTAGAAAAATAAGGGAAAGCATACCATGGTACTTAGAGTATTTTTCAAAATTTTGTTTAAATTTTGTTAAATCAAAACAAAGTGCTATGCTAAGTTCGGTCATGCGAACAGATGTTTTAATAAATTGCATATTATAATATTAAAAGTAAAATGTCTTACATCGCGAGCAGTTTCTGCTTGGATGTAATTGTTATTTAAAAGGAAAAGTTGCCCACGCAACAAAAAATTGTCTTGACATCACGAACCGTGGTTCGTGTGTCCCAAGTTACAAATTAAAATAAAGACAAGTTAAAAATTATGGAGTAGCCGAAGGGTCTTGTGGGATCTGCTGGTCGATAGAGGCCCCAACTTCCTTGTCGACGCCGTCGATGCCCGTCGCCAGAGAGATTTTAGGGGATGCTTGAGCTTTCTCCTCCTCTTCAAGGCGAGCAATGCATCTGGTCAGCTCAAATTGCTTCATACGTTTTGGTAGATAGTCAAAGTTCACCTCGCGGTTGTTTTTTCTAGAACATATAAAAGCAGTTAAATGTGGCTCCCTTAAACCGCTCCAAGTCACTGGCATTAGTCTCCTCGAGCGATTTGACTCGCTCCTCCAGCTCAGCAGTTTCTTTCTTACTGATCGCCAAGTCATCTTGGAGTTTAGAGGCCTCTCTGTAATTAATCAAAGAAGCTTCCTTATATTTCTCTTTGGATTCAATGATTTTGGTCAGGGCGTCTTTGTGTTGTTTCAGCTCTTCAGCCAGCTTGGCATTCTTTTCCAGCAGTTCAGCATTTTTCTCCTCAGCCGCCTTGAGCTGCTCGACGTGTTTAGCCTTAGTCATTTTGAGCTGCTCGCCAAGTCTCTCGTCATACTCAACAGCCATTTCCTTCGAGCGGTGCCAACCAGTGCTCATGGTTAAGACTCCCTGCGATCCAAAAAAAGATAGAGTTGTTAGTGGAAATAAAAGGACAAGGTAAACAAAAAAAGCACAGCAAGAATGACAACTTACGCTGAGTACTTCGTTCAGCGGTGGCTGAAGATGTGGTCGACTTTCAGGGAGCCAGTGTTGCTGATGGCTTCTTGGCTATGCTGGTGTCTTGATAGCTTCTCCAGCTTATCATTGGCTGAGCTGAAAGCTATGTTCATGAGGGCCTCTCCTGTCTGATCAGGAAGTGTCTGGTCAGCGGGAGCTGGGGGAGGAGTCTGGTCGACGGGAGCTGGTGGAGAAGTCTAGTCGATGGGAGCTGGAGGAGGTATTGTTTCCATGGAGGGAATAGGTATAGGAGGATCCTTAGTCCAAGCCTTTTTCATTGGAGGATTGCTGCTGCTTTCCCCAGGTTGCAGCTTGTTCCCCTTTTTCTTGCTCGCAGGAGCAGTAGTTTTGGGCAGGCTGTACAGGTTAAATGGATCTTCGGTAGACATGACTGCAGAATAGAAAACAAACAATCAAGCAATATAATTTGATGTACTTACTAAAGCAAGGAAATAAGAGTAAGGAAAATTCTAAGTAATATACCCGAGCCCTTATTACTGGTCGATACATTATCTATTGTACAATTGCTACACTCACTCTCTGTCTTGAAGAAGTCAGAATTTAAACTAGTCACGTATTTAAAGTTGCTGTCCCCGTCAAATAAATGACAGGGAATGGGCAAACTTTCTAAAAGTGAGAAGTCAGTACCGTTCTCATCCGAGGACTCAAGTATGGGCTCGGGGTGTTCAGGAAGTTTCTGCTTGCCCTTTCCATGTTGAGCAAGGACAGGAGCTGCTCGCGGAGTGCTGGAAGGTTCCTTGATGGTCACTCTTGTAGCCTGCCTCCTCGGGGGTTGTGACACATCCTGGTGCTGCTCGGGAATTTCTCCCCCAGTAGCATTCCCCGCTGTTGACTCCCTCACATCCTGGTGAGGTGAAAGAAGGCCGAACAACCTTATGTTGTTCTCCGTGACCAACTCTTTGACACTTTTCTCAATATTTGTCATGCTGGCTAGGGCTTCTGCCCTTATCTCCATTTCTGGAGTAGGGTCTGGTCGATACCATGGACCTAAATAACACCGAAGTTCTAAAGAATGTATAGAAAAGCTGGAAGAAATCAAATGACCAGTGAATAAAAGATTTACCTCCTTTAGTAAAGGCCGGGTTATTGGCGACCAGGTCTGCTGTTAGAAAGTACTCCTACAAGTATTTCCCCACGTTGGACTTGTGGGTGATGTCACTTAGGAAAGTGCGAGCAGACTCCTGGTGGTAGAAATGGAAGAACCCTGTGTTGTTGTGATTGGGGTTATACTTGAGATCAAACAAGTAGTTGGTCTCATGTGGCATAGGTACGGGCCACTTCTTGTGGTTGTAGAGGATATAGAGGGCAGAAGTACCCTATATCCATTGGGGGTGATTTGAAAAGGGGCGACCTCGAAATAATTGGCCACGCCTGGAAGAATGGATGCAGAGGGAAGGTTGCCCCTGCCTCGATGTGATGCTTCGACCAGGCGCTAAAGGCGCCCCCGGGCATGTTTGCCCGCTGGTCGGGTGAAGGCTTGATGATGGTTATCCCAGGAAGGCCATACTTCTTGAGATAACTAGTTACCATCCTAACTGTAATAATGCTAGGAGGCGCTACATACCACTAGACCTCTGGCCTAAAGACATAGCGAGGTTGGGCTTTTGTTTGAAATTCTGGCGGTGAAGTGTTTACAGGTTGAGGGTTGGAAGGAGGAGTCTCAGTACGAGGGGTAGGTTGATTAGCAGAAGGTTTGGCTGCTTTTTTTTTTCTTTGAGCAATGGACTTTACGCGACCCATATTTGTTGGACTGGTCAAAGGTCTGTTTGTGGGGTTGTGCTGAGAAAAAGGAACTTCTGAGAATGGCAACGATGGCTGTTCTTGATCTTTGAACAATAATGTGAGCAAGTCATCGTCAATCGACATCTCACCTCCCCACGAGTCGTGCATGAAAATCTACGAACAGAGAAGGGGAGATGAGAATCTATGGCCAACAAACAGAAGAAGTGGAAACGTTGGGATAACGTTGCTCGTGTATAAAAGTTAAGCTTTTATACGAGCAGCAACATTCTAATGTAAACACTAAAAGGCATGCGAACAGTTTGGAAACGGATTAAAAAGCAGGAGTGAAAAGTTTTTTCAAGGAAATCTTTTCGGCTCTAAGAAAGGGCGGAAGAAACCCAGTTTTTCCAATTGCCTAAAAATTGATTTTTTACTTTGATTTTGCGCCCTAAATCATTAATCCTAACTCCCAAACCAATTCATAAGCCTCATTTAGTGTTTTTTCCCTATCCTATCATGCACCTACCAACGAGCCCGATTACCCCAAATCATTTTTTTAGAACATTTGAAAACTCAGATACCAAAACATCAGAAAACTCAAGGGATAACTATTGCACGGCATATCAGAGACAAAGAATCTTAAGAAACTTACTTGAATAAAAGAGTGAAGTGAAGATACAAGCATTGATTCGAGTGACTGGACAGATACTTCATGGATCACCAAAGTTGTCTGAGTTTTCTGGTTCTTTGTGCTTCATTCTTCAGTGTTCTTGAGGAAAAGAGGAAGAGTAAAAAGTAAAAAGTGAAAGAGAAGGGCTATTTATATTGATTGAGGCACAGTTAATAAGGTAATGATGAGGGATGAGTTTTCAAAACGTGGGGAAATGTGTTAGCCGTAAAAATGATTTTTTGGAAACTGCAATGACATGATTGGTTACCTTTTTCGAAAAGGCAGTGACGGCTCTGACAGGTCTGACAAGTCATGCGGAGGGTCGGTCGTTTAAGTTTACTTTATTGTAATGATCCAAATTTGCTAATAAGGCTTAGGGTCTTGATTAGCGTGCCTGGAGGGCAATAAGTGAATTATTGTTATAATGTATGAGTTTATGTGAATATGTGATTAGTAATGCATGTTTAGGTTAATTAAATATGCATGTGGGCCCCATTTGACTATTAGGGGCATGTTTGCAATTTTAGCCCGTTGAGGGCATAAATGTGATAGTTGTGATATATCTGTGTTGCACGATCTGAGATAGTCCTAGGGAGCGGTCAGCTAGGAAGTCACAACAGGGTCGAAAATCCGACTTGGGGCGAGTTGAGGGGTAATTCGGGTATTAGACATTTTTATGGGGTTATCGGGTTATGGAAATAAATATTTGGAGATATATTTGAGGTTAGAATGTTTAGGAGGGAATATTGGGGAAATTTACTATTTTGCCCTCGGGGACGTTTTTGGCACCCCGAGCTTTGAGGTAACCTTAGAAGCTTAAGTTGAATAAAACAAAGTTAAGGAAACACTCAGAACTTAGGAACCGACCCACCCATTCTATCTCTCTCTCTCTCTCATCTTCTTCCTTGGAAGCTTGGAACTAATTGGAAACTAAGAATCAAGTTAGAACTTTGGAGGCTAGGAGCTTGGAGCTTGGAGCTTAGGAGATCAACTCAGAGACTTAATTAAGCAAGGGTAAGCTTTTAAATTATTTGAATTGTGCTTGAAATTTTTGCTGGTGTGTTAAGAGTTTTGCATGTTGGAGAGATGAAGATTCAACCTTGAGTTTGATGAGGCTTTGAACTAGAATGCTTGTTAGGTTTTGTTGCTGAGTCTATAGTATAACCTCTGTGATTATTAGTTTGGATTATTGGCTTAATTTTGGGGTTAATTGGATTGGTTTTTGAGGTAAAAATGATGAGTTATTCTGGGCTCGAGGGGTCGGGCCGCAGAGCTGTTCTTGCTGAGCCGCGACCCCTTAGAACAAAGGGGCGTATGGAATTGGAGGCGCGTCGCGGTGCCCTTCAGGAAAGGCCGCGGCGCGTGTAGGCTGATTTGAGGCAGGGCCTCAGGTTGACCTGGGGGCCGCGACATGAGTCCCTAGGGCCGTGGCGCTTAGTGCATTTTTTGGGTTCTAGAGAGGTTTTAGGCTCGGGAATCCAATAGTTAAGGCTCGGGATGGATTTTATCACTCGGATTGATAGAATTCAATGTTCCAAAGACTAGAATTATGACCCAAAGCTATTTAATGGATTAGAACTTGATGGGTGGATATTGTTAATGCGTTGTAACTAGGGTTTCAGCGAGGCTCGGACTAGGAAACTATGCTCGGGACACAGGTAAGAAAACTACTGTTCCCATAGAGCTTGAGTTGCAGGGCACGACCCTATATGATAGAGTTGCAGGGCTCGGCCCTATATGGTTGTGTTGCAGGGCATAGCCCTTTGATTGAATTTATATGTGTTTTAGTATTTTTTTAGTAATATTATGTGTGCATATAAATGAATGAACGACAAAGGTCGGGAACGGCGAAGGCCGAGAACGGCAAGGGGCCAGGAGCAGCGTTTAGCACGCGGAGTGCAAGTTGCCAGGGCGAGATCCCAAAGGATACCTGGGATATCTTTACGGTGTGGACTGTGAACCCAGGGCCTGGTAAAGCGCCTGGGACGGCATGGCCGTATGTGAATAGCCTGATGACGACTTGTTTATACGTTAAGTACTTGATATGCATATATTATCTACTTGCGGGGGTTTTCTTGCTGGGCTTTGGCACACGGGTGCTCTATGGTGCAGGTAAAGGCAAGGGTAAAGTCGACCAACCTTGAGTATGGTGAGCGTGATGAACAGCGCGTACATGTCTGGTCTGCCTGGCTGCCACGGCCAGGGGTACTTTTGGGGAATGATTGTACTAAACTTAAATTTTTTCGTTTAGTCGACTCTGGTTATATTTTTTAATTGTAAATATTTCTAAACAATATTTTTGGGATCTCAAATGTTACACGCTTGATAATTTTCAATGAAAGGTTTATTTTCAAGTTTACGACTTCGATTATGGTTTAATTACACTTTTTTCCTAAAACCTCGATTAGCGAGTTAGTTGCACATTTTAAACTCACTTAGTAACGGCTCTAAGCCAGTAGGGCGTTACATTTATGCTGGTCGCAGTAAAATAAACTTGGGGGACAAATGTTTACCCAAAAATGGACTACCGATGATGTGGCAGAATTGGCCTACACGTGGGATGCACGTGGCAGTATTAAGTGAGTATAATCTGCTCGGCCCTCGACTAGAAGATCATTGGCCTATTAGGCATCATAATCATGGGCAACCAGCCTGGTCGCATATACTCATTTTTTTCCTTCAGATATGCAATCTTGTAATTACGTATCAATTACAAGTTTCATCATTATTTAGATACGCCCGTATTAAATGTAATTAAGGCCCATTGGCCCATGTAGAACTCCTTGAGCCTATAAATAAGAATCAAAGGGCTCAAGAGAGGGGACTTTTTCTTTTGGACTTCTTGGCTTTAGTACGCTTGAGCTTAGAGGTTCTAAGAGAGAAAAAAGTGTATTGTTATCCACCATAATTGTATTCTTTTGAGAGCTTGTGAACCCTAGTTCATTGATCATTGTTCTTGGAATACTAAATCGATAAGAACACTAAGTGGACGTAGGTTATTACCATTTTATTGGGGCCGAGCCACTATAAATTGTTTGTGTCGTTTATCTTTTCGTCTTTATTTCATCTCATTTCCATCTTATTTTATATTGTTTATCTGACTCCGTGTCGTTGATCATTTCGAGGGTCAACAATTATAATAAAGATTTTTAATTAATAGTCTAAATTTATTGGAGCTTGAAATTATTGGTCTATAGGTCCCCGAGATGGCTATATCAACATTATTCAAGGTAAGAGTTGAAATTGGAAAAAATCAGGAAAATGACATATTTGGAAGAAATTTGTTCTTCATGGTCAAATATGTAATTGAGACAAATTAATTAATTAATAGATTAATTTTTTAAATTAATAAATTAAATATATTTTTTATTTTTTATAATAGATATGACATTTTCAAAAATAGCGTTTAAATAATTAAGATAATTAAGTAGTTTTATTTATTTAAATAATGTGAAAAGATATTTCTGATAATTCAAATTGGATTTGAATTTGAAATTGTTATCCTTCAAAATTCAAGAGATGACGCAGCGAATGAGAAAGCGGCACGTGGCATCACATAGTATTGAGAAAGACCTATGAACAAAGATGGATAGGTCCAAGACCTATAGGGAAGTTGACCATGCCAAAGCCCCCTAGGGGTGGTCGGCCTAGCATGCCTAAGAGCCACGTGGGGTGGTCAACCCACCCTATTCTTCATAGGGTGGTCGGCCTACTCTCCCAAATGCACTTTGTTGGATAAAGTTCACGGTCGTTCAAGATGAAATCAGCAGTCCTAGTACCCAGAAGATCAACAGGACTAACACCCAAAAGATCAACATGCCTAGTACCCAAGCTCTAAAGAGTCGTTGGGCCTAGCACCTAAGTCTCATAGACCAACTAAGACTTAGCGTTTTCCCGAAGGTTTTAATCGTGCATGGTCAACCACAATCCAAAGAAACAACGAGAAGATCCACGATCTCATAATCATGGGAAGGTGGACACGTATCTCCACTCCCAATGATCATGTACCAAACCACAATCCCCAGTCTTGTTGATCATGTAACTGCCCCTGGGTACTATAAATAAAGGACCCAATGCTTCATTTAAGGGTGAGAAAAAAAAAGGAAAAAAGTATGGATTTTTGGGGAGAGAGACTTTGGGATCGATCATTTTATTAACTTTTGGAAAAATCTTTGGCGAGTGAACTCTTTTGTTCATCTTTTTGTAATTGTCAATTAAGTGATTCAATACTAAACACTAAGTGGATTAAGTTATTACTGTTCATCAGAACATGGCTGAATTGCTATAAATTTCTGTGTTTTGTTTAGATATTGGTACTCTATCAAATATTTACATTTGTTGACGGTAAGAATTCGTCAACGATTAAAGGTTAGAAAACTCAGATTTTTATACTACGGAAAGCTTAGAATCAGATGGAAAGAACTAGAATCAACAGAAAAACCAGAGCAACAATGGAATCAGGATCATATATTTCTTAAGTGTTTTTCATACAGTCCGTTTTCCAACCCCTTAACTTGAGGGGTTGAGGCCTATTTATAGGTGGGCTCTATGGGCCCCTAATACAAACAAGTCCCAGGAGACAGGGACGTACACGGGTACTCTGATAGTGTAGTGGCTCAGGGCGTAGTGGTGTCTACCTTGACAATGCCAGAGTCGTGGCTCAGGACATAGTACTGTCGGCTCTGGTGTATGGTCGGGGGTGTTCAAGTGGTGCCACTACTCTTCGTACAGGTCCATACTACCACTACTCCTCAGATGCAGATGACAGGGCCATGCCTCTATTCTCTTCACAACCGTACACCTCGTGTCAGTACACGTGTTCTGTACCCAGCCATCCTCATCAATTCCCGTTCGATGCCTAATGTTCATTTGGTGCACCCATTAGGTGTCTCCAAGTGTTCCTCGTGCCTATGTCAAGGAGGCTTCAACCTATACGTGTCATGGGAAGCCAAGGCGCTAGGAGTCGAGGCTGGCCTATGCAGGTCACATGGAGGCGAGGCTCAAGACATGGGCAGTGCAACGAGGCCATACCCTCGCATAGCGAGGCTGGCCCTCTTTCCCCGGGTGTAGACGTGGCGAGGCTCGGGATACGGGCGCCGCAACAAGGCCACACCCTCGCATAGTGAGGGTGTCTCGCGTAGCGAGGCTGGTCTTCTTCTCCCGTGTCCAGACAAGGCGAGGCTCGATGCTTGAGTAGACGCGGCGTACGCAGATGGCCGACTAAGGACCCGTGCACAGCCAAGGCTACGCGGCGCGCATGGGACGCTAGCCGAGGACCCTCGCATAGCGAGGATGGCGTTCAGATTGGTAAGCGACCGAGGGCCCATGTGTAGCGAGGGTGGCTCTCTTAGTCCAATTCCTTCAACACCGTGTGATGTCCTTGTCCCCTTGTGCGTGCAATAAGTAGCCTTTCGAATGCCTCGTAGTGTAGAGGTTCCCTTGTGAATGGAATTCACAAGGGAAGAATTCCCACATTTACACTTCCCCCTGAGTCTATAAGTACACTTTTAAGTGTGTTTGTAGACTCTTTATTTTTCTCTTGCTTGACATGTATGGCCAACTTTGGGGGACTCAGCCTTGGAGCGTTTCCCAATGTCGCTTGAAGAAATACAAAGTGAGTTTTGAAGTTGTGTTTCTTTATAGTGTCCAAAGAAACACAACAACCATCTAACTCTTGGGGGATCCATGAAAATCCCTAAGATTGCATAAGGGCCAATCATTCTCAATTGCGGATCCCAAGGTTACCCATACTGTTGATCTCCACCATTCATAAGAATATAGATCCAATGGCTAGGGGGCTTGACTTTCCTTATAAATACCCCAAGGCTTAAAGCCATTTCTCCACACCAAAACTTGCCTAGCCTAGTGGTATTCCCTCCAAAACACTTTCAAGAGTTCAAGGGTTCTATCCACCTCCAAAGCATTCTTGAGGTAACCTTCCTTCTATTTTCATTATTCATCTTCCTTTATTCCTTTTATTATTATTATTATTATTTGGCTAGCTTTGCGGTGACTCTAGGCATTCTCTTGATCCTACGGTCTTGCCCCTGCTTATCGCTCAACCGACCCCACACCTACACAAGTCTGTCTTTGCACACCCTCAGCTTCATATACCCATAAGTATGCCTCCTTCCTCTCTTCCTCTTTTTGTTTTACATTGATTACGCGGGGGTAGAATTAATGGTTGCACGATACTCATTCTTCAGAGTTTGTCATTCTTTTCGTATAGCCTTTCCAGTACATATACATAGGCCCTTTTCTTATACCCCTCACACTCATGTTGTAGATATAGGGTTACCCTTATGCATACACGCCCTTGAGTCTTAGCTGGTCCATGGCGTCTAGGCGATGTTCCAAAGGTCTGTCCTATGTTGAATTTATTCAGTTGTCATTCTCCGACTCAGGGACCGACGTACGTAGGCCCTCTAACCGCGGGGGTGTGCGGGCGCTCTACCTCCGGAGATTGTCCTACCTCAGACATAAAGCATGCGGCCTGGAGAGGGAGCTAGAATCCCATACCAGGGACGCGGGTTTTTGTTTCTCCCCCCAGCAAGCGACATACATTTCCCAGCTACAATCAATCCTCCAGGGTTGCCTTTCTGAAATTGCTTGCCTAGAAGAAAACTTGCCCCTGAACCTTTTTCCTTTCGTCGTGACGAGTCTCCTGGTCATAGGGACCCCTCCTTCGAAGGCGGTAGACGTGAATTGGTTGAACCAGAGTTCCTTTCCATGATTCCACCCGCGCTTCCTCTCCTATCCCAGGTCTTGCGCCCTAGGGTCAAGCAAAGCGCTGGTAGACATAGGACATGTGGGGGGTCTTCAAGGACCCTTAGAAAGTCTATTGCTCATAAGCTGCCTATCTTTGTCTAGGTACCTGAGATGTCAAAGAGAGCCTTGGACACTTCCGAAGAAACAGGCAGGTCCACACTTACCCTGAAGAAACTGGGCAACATGCTAAAAGCTCATCAGTTAGCATTGAATCTCAAGTTCGTTATACCAGAGCACAATGAACGCGCGTCCGAACCACCAGAAGGGTTCGTGGCCTTCAGCGATTCCATAATCCGATCTGGTGGGGCTTTGCTGCTTCACCAATTTTTCATCAAAGTGTTGAACTACTTTGAATTGGCGCCACTACAATTGTCCCCCAACTCCTGGGTGACGCTTAGCTGCCTATATGTGTTGTACCGTTAGGTGTACTCTAGGGGACCTTCGATGAGCGAGGTTCAGTACTTCTTCACCCTGAGGGAGAATACATCTGCCCCCGGGTTCTACCAACTCCAGAAAGCCGCGACCCTTAAAGGGAGTTCCCTTGTGGAGGGCTCCATTTCCAATAGGGGGTCGTGGAAGTCAGAATACTTCTTTACTTATAGCGGGCAGACCCGACACACTAGCTTCAACACCCCACGTAAGGCTATTTTCACTTTGATCCCATATATTAGAGGTTTCTCTTTTTACTCGACTTTTTTTTTATAGCTTTTCTAACTGTAGTTATTTCTTTTCGTTTGATGGCAGGCCTCTTAGGGGTTGTTGGTTCCAACTTGAAACGGTCGGCTCGTGACCGAGTAATGCAAATCTTGGCCTTGCCGAAGGGATGCAAGCAAGCCAACGCCCTTTTTACAAAGAGAAACCTTCGCTTGTATGGGTTGCTGACCCCGGACCAGACAGTCACCCTATGCTCCGTTTCCTCTGAATCTGAGGATCCATGCCCCGCGTCACCTGACCCTGCGGGTTGCTACCCTGCGTCACCCGACCCTGCGGGTCCACGCCCTACGTCTCCCGACCCTGCGGGTCCACACCCTATGTCACCCGAACTTGTGGATCCACCCCCTACGACACCCAAACTTGTGGGTCCGTGGGTATATGGTCACGATGAAAGTAATTATGACAAAGTAGCTGATAGGGACTATGTCTACCCTTTGGGCGACCATATGGACGTTGAGGAGACAATGGTGTCTGAGAGCTACTCCTGCTTGTACTCTGCCGATGATGGTCATACTGGCGGTGCTACCTCTCGGATGTCACCGTCGATGCCTGGCGGTGAGTTTGCCTTTGATGCCTCTGTCCCTCGCCCATCCGTGCCTAGAAGGAATTTTGTCATTCCTCCTTTCGCCGGGGCTCCTTTACCCCCGAGGAGGTATCCCAGGCGGGCATCTTCAGGCACCTCTTTACCAAAGGAAATGACTTCGCACTCTTCTGCTCCCCGCACAACTGCAGATGGGTCAGGACCTTCTCGGTCCCCATCCCTGACAAAGCGTGCCTCGGCAAGCGTTCGCACCTCCCCCGGCCAAGCTCATGTTTCTGCTTCTGAAGATCATCCTCTGGCGAGCCAGTATGGGGAAGCCATGATCCATCATCTGGGATACTTTCCCAAAGGTGAGTGGGGGACGCTGCACAATATCCTCGAGGCTGAGCTAGAGGACGCCTATATGCGAGCCTCCCTGCAGGTATTTGTCGTGATACTCGGTTTATTCTTTTATGATGGTTATATATGTACTTTTTATATATTATTTTTTGTACATCATCTGACCCTCAAGTCTTTGTTTCATATCCTCGCCCTTACTCAGGCTTCCATCTTGAGTCATCAGCTGATCGCCTCCCACTCTTCATCGACCCAACAGTTGCAACACAAGCTTGAGGAGTCATTGGGGAACCTATCGGTGGCCGAGACCGCGAAGGATGCCTTGTCAAGTCAACTGACCGAGGCGGTTTGCCAGAGGGACGTCGCCTTAGCCCGGGCTGCATCAACCTCTCATACCAACATTCAGCTGGAGGCTACCATCCAAACTCTAAACGGGAGGATCACTGCGCTCGAGGCTGAGCTTGTGAACGTTGAGAATCGCATAGTCGAGAACACGTTGCATGTTGTCTGGAGGACTAACCCCACCGTTGACCTATCTCCTTTTGGGGACTATGCCGTCGAGAAGATTTCTGAGTGGAAGGGTCAAGATGGAGATTTGTAGGTTCCTTTGTATTTGGTCTATGTATGTTATTGTTATGTAATCCCTCACATTATTTCTCCTTGTTTTTCCTTTGTGTTCATCAAACTTAAGGGGCTTTGGTAAGTCCCTCTTATTACTATTGTTTGTGGATTGCATATTTCTTCCTTGATTTGATGGCGATAATCTTTCTGGTGCACCTTGATTATACTTGTAAGGACACGTTAACCCATTGGGCTATTGGGGTCCTTTTACATTCTTTGCGCGCGCTTGTTACTTTTTGCGAGAAGCGTCATTCTCATCGTTATACATAGTACTATTTTTTCAAGGGTCCCTTGTAGGACCCTTTTTGGCTAGCCGGCTTAATGGCCGATCTAGACTTATTGGGTGATTCCCTCCTTACGGCCTCACCTCTTGGGGTGTCGGCCTTTAGTTGGAGGTCATCCTTTTAAACTGCTCCATTGATATTCATAAGGGTAGCTAATCCTTTTGAATATAAGAGATTTTTTTTATGTACTCGTGTTGTCCTACCCCCCAAGTGCCTGGTGAGATTTATCTTGGCGGGGACTTTAGTTGATGCTCGCATAAAGAAGTAAATAACATACGAAGTGGTGAACAGTTTCATTCATAGTAGTCAGATTACAACGATATATATATAGATAAAAGGCTTACATCTACTTGGGAGGTTATCTAGGTAACCTCTTTGATTCTCGTCTACTAGGATAATGTTTACCGAGTTTTTCGGAAACGAATACGAACGGAATAATAAAAAGACAAGAGCTATAGAAATGCAGAAATGTAAATAAACAAACAGTGTTTTTACGTGGTTCAGGCGTTAACGAGCCCTAGTCCACGAGTCGATGTTATTATACTTGTAGAGAATAACAGTCAAACAGCTGGTGTATAAGGAACTCACAACCTCACAGTGTTTCTCTCGGGTTCTCTTGGAGAAGATGAAGCTAGAGAGATTTTAGTAGAGTTCTTGCTATGTGATTTGTTGGCCGTCCCTCCTATTGTAAAATGAGGGGGTCTTTATAGCTAGGGTTTTGGATTAGGGTTTTTCTCTACTCACATGAGTCTTAATTACACCAGCCATAAATAGGGGATACAATTACCGTAGTCACCTGGATACCAGGCTCTATGTGGGTATATTTACGTGAAAGTATGGGGAATGCACAAAGGCAGCCGTCTTTTCCAAGTTGTCAGCGGAACAGTAGGCGAAATAGTACTTTTAGGCGTGCTGGGATGTGTGCGGCTTTGACCTGTCGGGCGTGTCAGGCGGGATTCTGTGTCAGGCGGATATCATTCCAACTATGCCTCCTCCATGACTCGATCGCCTGGTCTTGTTCCGTGCGAGGCACAGAACTGTTTCCGCGAAGACCACTTGAAGAGCTTCTCCTGGAAGGAGCTTCCCCGAAGGATACCCCTTCGGGAGTCCGGGAGAGTTGACGAGCTTCCGTGTCGCGTTTGCTTGAAAGAGTAATCGGGACATTAAACGGGAGAGGCGAAGCCTTTCTGTCCATCCCCGAGCTCTGGTCACCTACCGTGAAAGACATTGATAATTCTGCTTCCCCGAGGATATCCATCTAAACGCTATCCGGAAATCTGGATAACATTTACCCCCCAAGGTCACGGAGCTTTGAGAGATCCGGGAGCTTGTACAGTCCTCCGGGTATTCCGGTTTCTTAGATTAGGCGAGGGGCCACCTCCTGTGTTCCTGGAAGGGTTCCTTTTTCCCGCCTGAGTGTTAGTATGAAAAAGAAAGGAAATTTCTTCTGTTTGAACTCAAGTACTCAAGTGCGGCAAGGGCCACGCGTCATGCCGGGAATGGCTCTGCGACCAAGATGTGTGCGCGAGGCGACTGGTTGAGTATGCGTGCGTCAGGCATCTGAGTAATGATTTGACGGTTTTTAATGGTACACCGGGCCCGAGGTGGTATAATGATGGGAAATAAATACTTTATTCCCATCCGAGGAGTCATAAATAGGATCGTCGCTTCATCTCCAGCCGTTGGATCTGATGCACACGGAATGGGAAGATCGGGACCGTCCATTTGAGGAATTCGAAACGACTTCTTTCCTGCTATAAAAACGAGGGAACGGACCTTTCTTCCTCTTTACGCTTTCAAATTCTCTATCTTCCGGATTTTCAGATTCCCAAACCTTCGAACTCTCAGGCTTCCAAGCTTCCATTCCTTCGAACTTGCCACTTCTTTTGGTAAGGAATCTAGAAAATTTTCTTTTGATTTGGCAGTGGGTTTATTCGCCGAAGTTCAGGGTTTGAATCGCCGTTCGTCTTCGCAGCTTTTACTTCTCGCGATCGTGCTGTGCAGTGATCCGGTTACTCCTTCAACCTTCAACTACCCGAATACCAGTAAGTATTTCTACTTTGCTCTTTCCTCCCAAATCTAAGGTTGTTGGTAGTTGTTAGAGTTGAGGTTTTCTGCCAGTATCGCCTATGTGCATGCGTGAATAGGGCTTTGATAGGCATGCAATTGATGTGAGTCGATAAGTAATCTCTTTGCATGCTTTGACGATTTGCGTTTGGAAAGTCGTTCCTTGTCTTGCTTGCGCTGTTCTGGTTTGCTGTTTTAGGGCATAAGCATGGACGCCTTTAGGGTGTATTTCTCTGGAAAAACACTTCTCTCGGCGGGCTTAGGCTCGGAGTCTGAGTTTGGTTCCTTGCTGTCCTTCGGGTGGCATGGTGCCAACCCCCCGGCAAGCTCGGTGGGGGCCTCTCCAAGCAGTTTTCGGGGAGGGTCTCCTCGACGCCTTTGATACCACTAGGGTATGACAAGGGTGCTGACTGCTTAGAGTGTTTTCTTCTTTGTTTCTTTTGTTCAGTGACGAACATCTCAAAGGAACAACTCATCGCTGTGGTAGATGCAGATTCTGCCCAGGAGAAGGGTTCCCCTGTCGCCGGCGCAAAGGGGAAAGGAAAGACAAAAGTGGTCGCGGCTAGCCCACCGACTACCAATAGTTCAATCTGGGAGATGGACCAGAAGCCGAACCTGTTCAGGAACTACGGCATGCTGGAGCTGTACTCCTCAGAGGCAGGCCTGAAGAACATCCCAGGCCTGATGTGGCACCGTCTGTCGGTGCTGGGCGAGTCGGCTAGTCATAGCCACGAGGGTTTTGGTGCCTGGAGCTGGGCACACATAGTGTGTGGGGCGCACTTGCCCCTAAGAAGTTACTTTGCCAATTTCTGTGTGAAGGCGGGGATTGCCCCCTTCCAGTTGATTCCCCCCAGCTATAAGCTCCTAGCGGGGTGGTTCATCTTTTGCAAGTCCCGGAACCTGGAGGCTCCTACCCCGGAGGAGGTGCTGTACTTCTACGGATTGAAGTCTCAGCCCATGAGAGGTCATCTAGACAAGGTGGGATTTTACAGGCTGGAGAGGCACCCGGACGTGATGTGTCCCACCTGTCATACCACGAGGGTTCCAGACCTCCGGGAGTACTGGTTCCTAACGACTGGCTTCCCACTGAAGAGGGTGCCAGCCCTATCTTTGGACTTCAAAGTCCCTGGTAAGTGCTCCTTCCTCTCCTTTTCAACTTTGTTTCTTTACGTTTGATTCGCCTTTCGGGAGGATCTCTAATTCTTGCATTTGGATTTTGCAGAAGTTGTTCCGCGGACACCTCGCTGTGCGGAGATGATAAGGAGGTCAAAGTTCTACGAAGGGCTCTCGGAGGAAGAGTTGAAAGTGGAGGGACTTGTGACCTCCGAATCTTTGAGTGAGTATGGGCTACTCGCCTCTTTCCAAAACATTGAGCCAGTGAGTGGCAGGGGGCAAAGTCAGGTGTCAGCTGACATCCGGGAGCAGATCGCCCTGGAGCTGTCCAAGGTGATCAGCCAAGCACCCCGGGACGAGAATACTTTATCCCCTAGTTGGGCGAAGAGGTTCCCCGACCCCCAGCCGGAGGAAGAGGAGATCGAGGCTCGCCACGCCGCAGCTTACCCCAACGAAGGGACTCCGGGGGCTGGTACCTCCAGGAGAGGTAAGACTAGTTTTCGATTGATCCACACCCCCAGCCTGTCTGAGGTTTCTCGGACCTCTCAGATGGGGTTCGATCCCCGCTTCCTTAGGCTAGATCCGCGTAGGATAACCTTTGACAGATATTGCGATAGGGTAGATGAGCTCCTCGGGTGTCTGAGTGACGGTAGTCTGCCAGAAGGTGTCATCATGGTTGACCCTTCTTCCCTCAGCATGTCATTCCCGGACTTCAAGGAGTACGGGAGCTTCCTGGAGCAGGAAGCGGTGTTTTGTTTCGCTCGGGGAAGGCCATCCACGTTTCTCGTGCATGGTCGTCCCTTTCAAACTTTTCTTTTTCTTGTTCCTTGTTCCCTGCTGGCGGACTTGCTTGTGCTTTTATGTTGCTGATTGTCTTGTCTTCTGCTTATCTTCTTTCACATTGTTTGCTGGTTCGTTAACCTTGCTTCGTACGTTTCTTGCAGAATTTCCCGAAACCAAGATGTTGGGGAGAGTTACCTTACTCATCAAGAAAACCGCCACCAGCCAAGATCCGTCCAAGGGAAAAGGACCAAAAGCCGGAGCCGGTAGGGGAGGTAAAGCTGCCACATCCAAGAAGACAGGTGGCGAGGCGCATGTGTCTTCGGCGGTGGAGAGATCTCCTGCCAAGGGGCCTTCCGAGTCCATGGCAAACTCGAGTAGTAGCAGTGATGGGGAAGGGCTTGTGTTCCCCGTGAAGACGACTGGGGTGAGCAAGCGTCCCGGAGGGGATGCTGAGGGCGCCGAGAAGAAACGCCTTAGACACTCTTCTCCCGGTCGAAGGCAACAACAACAGCAACGACAGCAACCACAACTACAACAACAGCAGCAACAAGAACAACAGAGACAATCTCCAACGCCACAGCGGCAGCAACAACAACATCCAAACCAGCAGCAACAACAAAGGCAATTACTTCCGCTGCCGCAGCAGCAAAAGCAACAACAACAACAACAACAACAAAGGCAGTCACCTCCGCCACCGCAGCAGCAAAAACAGCAACACCAGCAACAACAACAGACCGGGGCCTTAATACCCCGTCTGCCTCCTCCTCCAGCCCAAAGGGAGTCCACCCTTTCGGGGTCTCCTTCTTCTCACCAAACAAACCTTCCTCTGCCTGGCCTGAAGTTTCACTTCCCGCAGAAACCAACCCGTTTCCCCGCTGCCCTCCTGGAGGGTGTAAGACGGGCCGATAATTTTTTGAAGAGGCGGTTGGAGGCTGAGAAGGCTGTTACTCAGGGAAGGGCAGACAACTTGTCTGCCGTGAAGAGAGCTGAGTTGGCCGAGGGGGTGAGGTCTCTTCACCCGGCTGGAGCGGTTTTGGATGGCCCAGCCTTGGAGAAGAGCCTGGTGCCTAGGCTCGGACGTGCATTGGCGCCGTTCGGAGCGGAGATGATGGAGGACATGGCCCTGAGCTTGTGCGAGCTCAATTCTGAGAAATGGGCCATCAGTAGTAGTAAGGATCCGCTGTTGCTGACACATGCTGTGAAGCAACAATTGTCCGGGGTAAGCCGTCAGTTACGCTTTGGGATCATCTGTCTTAGCACATTTGGTTCTGCTTAACTCATTCTGTTGTCTTTCCATGCAGGCCTCTCTGATCGCGGAACGCTCGTTCCGGGAGGTGGGTGCAGTTCTGGTTCAGCTGGAGGAGAGCTAGGTGGCTCGCCAGGCCTTGGAGGCGGAGAAGCAGAAACTGACCCAACAGGTCGAGAGCACAAGGGGGGAGGGTTCGGAGAAGATTGACCAGGCCCGGCGCACGGCTGAGGAAGAGGCGGAGAAGAAATATCTTGCCAAATACCGAGAGTACCGGGCCAGCGCAGAGACTGAGTTCAAACAGCGGTCGGATGACTTGAAGGCCGAAAACTCCAAGCTCCGGGAAGAGCTATCCCAAACCAGGGTGGAGAAGGATACCTTGGAAGCTCGCTTGCAATCGAAAAATGATCTCCTCCTTAAGCGGCAAGAGGAATATGCCACTCTTCAGAACAAGCTGCACGAGGAGGAACAACTTCATAAGAGGAGTAGGGATCTCGTGTCTATGCTGGAGTTGGGGCTCGCCGAGAAGGATAAAGAGATCGGAGCCTTGCAATTCACCGCCAG
This sequence comes from Humulus lupulus, assembly GCF_963169125.1. Classification (NCBI taxonomy): domain Eukaryota; kingdom Viridiplantae; phylum Streptophyta; class Magnoliopsida; order Rosales; family Cannabaceae; genus Humulus; species Humulus lupulus. The sequence continues at coordinate 171,261,393 of NC_084793.1, forward strand.
GGGGCATGTGACCGAGAAGCATTCCGTGCTGAACCAGAATAAGATGCAGCGCAAGGAGATTGATTCTCTTAAGGGAGAGCGAGATGCATCCAAGACCGAGGTGGAAAAACTGAAAGATCAATTAGCTGTCGCGGAGGCAAAGCTGGCAACTTCCGAGGCGGAGCGCTTGAAGGAGAAGGAGGATGCCGAGGTGGTACTGAACAAGAAGATTAATATATCGCACGTGGTCCTCATGCATCAACTCTGGAAAATGAACCCGGAGGTACTAGGCTATCTGGAAGAGGATGCCGATGCCATGAGGGAGAAGCTACAGGTGTGGGATCAAGGCCCGGAGGTGTACGTCCAAACTTACAACATTGACGAACCTGCTGGAGCCCCTGAGGCAGGAGATCCCGGAGAGGCGAGGACCTCTGAACCTGCCCGTGATGACGTTCCGCCTTCCAATGAGCCGACTCCGCCAGCCCCAGTTGAAACCGCTGACCTCGCGGCCTTGCATGCGGACACTGCTGCCACCCCCAATGCTTGAAGGGGCCTTATGTTTAATTATTTTTCATTTGAGTTTTTCTTTGGGGCGAAGCTCCTTGTACTCTTTTCTCATTGCAGACATATTTTCCATAATTATAGCATTCTCCTTTCTTTTCTGCCGAGTTCTTTATTTAACTTTGCGTTTAGGGTAGACTTTTATACGGTAGAAACTGCTGTAGGGGCGCATGAGGTTTTGGTTCCAACGGCCAGAACCTATGCACTTCCAACTTGAAGCTCTAACGGCTGATGTCTTTTCCCACGTAGTTTCTAGGTTACGAAGGTTTCCTGGTTCCAACGGCCAGACTCCTTTCACCGTATTTTAGCTTTCCTAAGGCAAATAGCCAATCCCGGGACTTGTAGTCATACTGTTCGCTGGGATTGCTAAGGTGAGCCGTTCCATGGCTCGGAACGGGAGTTCTTTTGGTGAGCGTCGCTAGACTTAAGGTTAGATCTTTGCGAAGCAAAATTAACTGTCGTTGCGAACCTCATGGTGGCTGACTTCAGGGACCTGGCATGGAGCCCTGCGAGGCAAGGCTCGTTGCTGTCGGGGAAATTGCCACGCCCATCAGGTGTGATCCCGAAGCAGGGGCTTTGCGAAGCAAGGCCTGCTGTGAGTGGGGGATCGACCATGTCTGCTCCTGGAGCTGAAACTTGCAGTGGTCGGGGAGCTCGCCATGCATTATTTTGTGAGATCCGGAGCTGAAGCCTGCGAAGCAAGGCTTACAACGGTCGCGGATCTTGCCATCTTTCGCCTTGCGGGACCCGGAGCTGGAGCTTGCGAAGCAAAGCTCTACAGCGGTCGCGGAGTATTCTGCAAAGGACTTGTCAGGGAGTTGGGGGTGTTTCGGCGTAGCTCTCTGAATGTGCCCCAACCCCCAGTCCTGTTCATCGCTGGGCTACAGGAGATAATTTTCATGATGCATAATGGCAGGCATTTCAATGGAAATTTTCACAAAAACACATAATGCGCACATGACACGTAATGCAAGTATGTTTATGGAAAAAACACATAATGCGCACATGACACGTAATGCAAGTATGATTATGGCAATAACAAATTAACCTAAGCTTAACAATTTAAAAAATGCTAGCATACGAGTGGTGTTCTGCGTATATTTTGTTCAAGGGGCGTATGGCTATGCCTTAGCCATGTATACCCCCCCAAGTGAGCGTGGGGTCCGGACGTCTCCGGACCGCGTGGTCACTTGATGAAACGCAGCCTTGAACACAGGGATAAAATATGCAGTAAAAGCGGAGTGAACCTCTCCGTGTTTCATTAAATTAGCCTGAGGCATGTGTTTTACAGCAGGGAGGATTATCTCCACATTTTATACTTTTGCTACCTCCACCAAGGACTTTCGACTAGATAGTCTGGGGCCTACTGATAGTAACGGCGGAGGTGCTCCGCGTTCCAGGCGCGCGGAACTTTAGATCCGTCGAGTCTCTTTAAGTGATACGTCCCATGGCCCACTTTTTCTTGTACTTCATAGGGGCCTTCCCAGTTGGGTCCGAGGACTCCCACTCCCGGATCCTGCGTAGCAGGAAATACTCTCCGGAGGACAAGATCCCCAACTTCGAATGTACGGCTCTTGACTCTTGTGTTAAAGTGTCGGGCTATCTTGCCTTGGTACATTTTTAGTTGGACCTGCGACTGCTCCCGGAGCTCTTCGATCATGTCCAGGGACTCCTGGAGAAGGGCGTGGTTCCGGGTAGGGTCGTAGGTGTCCTGCCTGTGAGAGGGGATCATAGTTTCTACTGGGATGACGGCCTCGCAACCGATGGTCATGGAATAAGGTGTGTGCCCCGTCGAAGTTCTCTCTGTTGTGCGATAGGCCCAAAGTACTCGCGGAAGTTCTTCCGGCCAGTGAGCCTTGCAGGCTTGGAGTTTTTTCTTCAACGTGGTCTTTAAGATTTTGTTTACTGCCTCCACTTGCCCATTAGCCTGGGGTCTGGCGATTGCGGAAAAGCTTTTGATAATTCCATGCGAAGCACAGAAGTTCGTGAAATGTTCACTATCAAATTGCTTCCCGTTGTCGGACACAATTTTTCGTGGAAGCCCAAAACGACACACTATATTCCTGATGACAAAGTCCAGTGCCTTCTTAGACGTGACCGTGTTCATAGGTTCAGCTTCAACCCATTTGGTGAAGTAGTCTACCGCGACTATGGCATACTTCACTCCGCCTCTTCCAGTTGGAAGGGAACCTACTAGGTCAATGCCCCAGACGGCGAACGGCCAGGGGCTGGTCATTAAGGTAATTTCTGTAGAAGGCGCTCGCGGAACCTTGGCGTACCTCTGGCATTGCTCACATTTTCTGACATAATCCACACAATCCTTCTTCATGGTGGGCCAGAAGTATCCTTGTCGAAGGATCTTTTTGGAGAGGCTCAGCCCGGAGGTATGGTCGCCACAGAAGCCTCCGTGAACCTCATGGATGATGGCGCTGACTTCGGTTCCGGCAACACACCTAAGGAAGGGTATGGACAACCCCCTGCGGTAAAGCTTTTCATCCATAACCACGTATCGGGGAGCTTGATACTGGAGCTTTCTTGCGTCTGCTTTATCAGTGGGGAGCTCTCCGGTGGTGAGAAATCTGAGGATGGGTCCCATCCAGGAATGGGAATGGTCGATGATGGCATTTACCCTCTGTGTCTCGGTACTAGGAGCTTCTAAGTGCCCGATGGGCACTAGGCCATATTGTTCAATCTCTGGGTCTGTTGCAAGCTTGGCCAGCGTGTCCGCGAGTGAGTTCTGGTCCCGGGGGACCTGGCGGATGTGGTAGCCTTTGAAATGCTGCAGGAGGCCGCTGGAGAGAGACACGTAGGCAGCCATTTTTTTGCCTTTCGTTTGGTATTCCCCGGATATTTGGTTCACCACAAGTAGGGAGTCGCTGTATACCTCGATTTTTTGGGCTCCGACTTCTCTGGCCAGTTGCAATCCGGCCAACATGGCTTCGTGTTCTGCCTCGTTGTTGGACGCTGGGAATGCAAAACGGATGGCGCTCTGGAGCTGATTTCCTTGGGGAGATATTAGGATGACCCCCGCTCTAGCTCCTTTTTCATTTGAGGCTCCGTCTACATAGACCTTCCATGTGGGAAGTTCCGGGACAGGATCTTCCGGGAGGTCATTCATTCCTGGGCATTCCACAATAAAGTCCGCGAGAGCTTGTCCTTTTATGGAAACACATGGCTGGTAGTGGATGTCAAATTGGCTCAGTTCCATGGCCCATTTAAGCAATCTGCCAGAAGACTCGGGCTTCTGCAAGACTTGTCGGAGAGGGTGGTTGGTGAGTACTTTGATGGTGTGCGCCTGGAAATAGGGCCTTAGCTTCCGCGAAGAAATTAGCAAGCAGAGGGAGAGTTTTTTGATCATCGAATATCTGGACTCGGCGTCCAGTAACCTCTTGCTTACGTAATACACAGGGAGCTGGATACGGCCATCTTCCCGGACGAGAGCGGCACTCACTGCGTGCTCTGTCACAGCTAAGTATAAGAACAACGCCTCTCCTTCGACAGGTTTGGACAGAATGGGAGCTCAGGTTAAATGTTCCTTGAGGTGTTGGAAGGCTGCTTCGCATTCGGGGGTCCACTCGAACCTCTTGTTTCCTCGCAACACATTGAAGAAGGGGACACATTTGTCAGTGGCCTTAGATACGAAGCGGCTGAGCGCAGCTATCCTTCCGGTAACGCTTTGGACATCCTTATGCTTCCGGGGGGAAGACATATCTATGAACGCCTTAATTTTCTCGGGGTTGGCTTCCACTCCGCGGGAGCTGACAATGAAACCGAGGAACTTCCCAGACGAGACCCCGAAAGTACATTTCTTCGGATTCAGTTTCATTCCATACTTTCGGATCACGGCGAAAGCTTCCTCAAGGTCGTCACTGTGGTCCCTGGAGGTCTTGGATTTTACCAACATGTCGTCTACGTATACCTCCATATTCCTCCCCAGCTGGTCCTTGAACATCTTGTTCACTAGACGCTGGTACGTCGCCCCAGCATTCTTCAAACCGAAAGGCATGACCACGTAACAGTAGACACCTTTGTCCGTGAGGAAGCTGGTGTGTTCCTGGTCCGCGACATGCATCTTGATCTGGTTGTATCCAGAGTACGCATTCATGAAGGACAAGAGTTCATACCCGGAAGTAGCGTCTACCATCTGATCGATTCGCGGAAGAGGGAAACAATCTTTCGGGCAGGCTTTGTTTAGGTCCGTGAAGTCGATGCACATTCTCCAGGACCCATTGGGTTTCGGGACCAGAACCGGGTTGGCCAACCACACGGGATAGTGTGACTCTTGGAGAAAGCCTATGGACATCAACCTGTCCACTTCAGCTTTGACCGCTTCGGCCCTCACTAGGTCTAACGGCCTCCTCTTTTGGCGAACTGGAGTTGCAGATGGGTCTATGTTGAGTGCGTGGCACACAACATTGGGATTAATCCCCATCATATCAGCGTGGGACCATGCCAGGATATCCTGATTATTCTTCACAGTGGCCACGATCTTTTCTCGAATGGCCGATGGGAGATTTTTCCCTACCTGAATGACTTTGGTGGGATCTCACGGGTTGAGGATCACCTTTTCAACTTCCTCCATCGGCTCTATCGCTCTCTCGATCCCTACTCTAGGGTCGAGTTCGTCAACGTACGCCCCTTGGGCACCCCCAGTTTCTGGTAAATCTCCCGCTAAAGGAGCGGCAACAACCGCCTCCTGGACCGTGTAGACGGATCGGACGGAGACGTTATAACAGCTTCGTGCACTTCGTTGGTCTCCCCGGAGGGTGCCAATACGCCCGTCGTCGCATGGAAACTTCAGGCATAAGTGGCGTATCGAGGTTATGGCCCCACAATCGATTAGGACCGGTCGGCCTAGGATAGCATTATACGCCGTGGGGCAGTCGACCACTACAAACGTGCAGTGCTTGAAGGTGCAAGCGTCGCTTTCTCCTCTGAGGGTGACTGGAAGTTGAATTTTGCCTAATGGCATGAGTGCATCCCCATTGAACCCCTGAAGTTGGATGGGGCATGGGGTCAGGTCTGTCTCGGTTAATCCGATAGCGTGGAAGGCAGCTTTGAAGAGGATATTTACGGAGCTTCCATTATCGACAAGGATCCGTGATACCTTCTTATTGGCAATCTGTGCTTCCACGACGAGGGGATCGTTGTGGGGGAAGTGCACATGTCGGGCGTAATCTTCCGTGAAGGTGATGGGAACATCCATCATTCGGGGACGCTGAGCAGGTGACTGAACCAAGGCGCACATCTCTCCGGTGTGCTCTAACTCCCTCAAGTACCTTTTCTGGGAGTTGCGGGTGCTTCCGGCAAGTTGCGGTCCTCCGGAAATGGTGGCTACGTGTCCGTCAACAGGTGGCGGAGCAAGGCCGGGCGGATATGGGTTTCTGGGTCCCGGAGCCAATAAGGCAATGGGTGCCGGAGGGGTTGGAGCAGGGAGCGCTGGGAACTGAGACCCAGGAACTTGGGGGTGACCGGCTCCAGGAGCGCTAGCGGTCCCCCTCTGTCCCGGAGAATAGGCAGCTCCGTGAACTACTCCCTGTCCGGGATAGATTATGGGTATCCTCACCCATTGACCGAGGTGTCCCGCTCTTGCCAGGGACTCGATCTCATCCTTCAGCTGAAGGCATTCGTTTGTGGTGTGCCCCACGTCTCCGTGGAACTCACACCTCTTATTGGAGTCTCGCGGACGCCTTCCTCCGTGAGACACTTTCGGGGGCTTCCTGTAGTTGACCATATTACAGGTCGCCCGATAGACATTCTCTCGCGAATCTATTAAACTGGTGTACTCCGTGAACTTGGGCTCATATTCCTTCTGTGGTTTCTTTGGATGGTCTCCCCGGTTGGGGTTTCTTCCGCCTCGTTTATTCCGCGATTGGCTCAGATTTCGTTCTGGGTCTTCTGCTCGCGGTTGCGATGGTCCGGGAGCGATACTACATCCTGTCTGTACAGCTCCGTACCCAGAGAAATGGGTTTGACTCGTCGTCGGAGCAGACGCAGAGGGCCCATACACACTTGGAGCGAACTGGGCTCCTGGAAGCGTGAGGGCTGGCGCGGGAGCTTGCGAAGCAAAGCTCGGCGCAGTCACGGAAGGCGCCAGAGCTGGGGGAACTCCAAAGGCCTGTCGGTAGGCATCCTCAAGGTTGATGATTCCCTGAGCTCTTGACATGAATTCGGACAGCGTTTCTGCCCGTCTCCTTTGCATTTCCCCCCATAGCAGGGAGCCGACAGTAAGGCCCGATTGAAGGGCGATCAGCTTCATGTCGTCGCTGACCTTGGTCTTAGCAGCAGCTTCCATCATTCTCTGAATGAATGCTTTGAGGTTCTCATTGGGTAGCTGCTTGATGTTGGTTAAGGAACCAACTTCCATGTCGTGGTCTCGGGCAGCAATGAACTGCCTTCTGAACGCGGACTGTAGCTCCTTCCAACTGTGGATGGATCCGGGAGCTAATCTTTTCAACCAGTCCTCCGCGGACTTGGTAAGGGTGAGTGAGAAGCACATTCATTTGGCATTTTCACTGACGCGCGCCACTTGCATCATTTTGTTGTATTTAGCTAGATGGGTGCGCGGGTCTGTCCTCCCCTCATATAATTCTATGTGGGGCATTTTGAAGTTATCCGGGAGGGACGTTTCCGCGATCCTCCGAATACATGGTTCCGGGTCCTCCTCCTCGGAGTCTGACAGGGCCCCACTTTGCTTCCGGACCAGCTTGGTCAAGGCAGCGATCTGTTCCTCGAGCCTCTTTGTATCACTCTCCGGGAGGTCACGTCCCCGGACCTTGTCATTAAGATGATTTCGCAGGTCATCTCCGCGAGGCCGGGCCTTTTCTCCTTTGGCCTTTTCATACTTGGCCTCCAACCTTCTTCTTAGATCCACCGTGGACCAGCTATCTTCGGAGTGCGTTTCCGCAGCCCGACCGTCCTGGTTGACGGAATCACTGGGGCGGTTGTTCCTTCCCCTAGGCCTGGGTGCCTTAGCACCGGGCCCTTTAGGCACAGAGTGCCCCCTTGGGGCTGAAGGACGTCTGGGCTTAGAAGCGCCAGAGACCTTCTGCGCGCGGGGGGGGGGGCAGTCGGCCTTGTGATCCACGCCTTTAGGAGGTGCAGGGGCGTTAGTGCGTGCGAGCTCCCCAACCTTTTCTTTGCCTTTGTTAGGGGCGGTTTTGGATGGTCCAGCGGTGGCTGGATCCGGCATGGTGGCATCAGCACCACCTGGGACAAAGGCATCCTCGTCCGAGTCGCCTAGGTCTCCGAACTTGCTCTGGAGGCGCTCCATCATGCGTTGCATTTTTTCGGAGACGCGCTCCTGCTCAGCAAGCTTGGCCTTAGTGACCACCAGTTCTTCGGCTACTTGGACCAGTTCTGGATCCTTCTCGTAGTAGTAGCCATCTTTGTAGTAACCGTCTCGGACATACTCTTCCTCGCTTTCTAGGTATGTCGTATCTTCAGTGCTGACCCGATCCTGGCGGGATGTCGGGTCTTCACCGTGGTGGTCCAAGGGTTCGTTCTGTACCACATCTTCCATCATAGTATCGGGGTTGACCCTAGCACTTTTTTCAACCGCAGATTTTCTCGTAGTCACCATCTTTTCAATACACAGGAGAAGAGCTGACTAACAACTTCCTACAGCTCTCAATGAAAGCACCAAAATGTTTACCGAGTTTTTCGGAAACGAATACGAACGGAATAATAAAAAGACAAGAGCTATAGAAATGCAGAAATGTAAATAAACAAACAATGTTTTTACGTGGTTCAGGCGTTAACGAGCCCTAGTCCACGAGTCGATGTTATTATACTTGTAGAGAATAACAGTCAAACAGCTGGTGTATAAGGAACTCATAACCTCACAGTGTTTCTCTCGGGTTCTCTTGGAGAAGATGAAGCTAGAGAGATTTTAGTAGAGTTCTTGCTATGTGATTTGTTGGCCGTCCCTCCTATTGTAAAATGAGGGGGTCTTTATAGCTAGGGTTTTGGATTAGGGTTTTTCTCTACTCACATGAGTCTTAATTACACCAGCCATAAATAGGGGATACAATTACCGTAGCCACCTGGCTACCAGGCTCTATGTGGGTATATTTACGTGAAAGTATGGGGAATGCACAAAGGCAGCCGTCTTTTCCAAGTTGTCAGCGGAACAGTAGGCGAAATAGTACTTTTAGGCGTGCTGGGATGTGTGCGGCTTTGACCTGTCGGGCGTGTCAGGCGGGATTCTGTGTCAGGCGGATATCATTCCAACTATGCCTCCTCCATGACTCGACCGCCTGGTCTTGTTCCGTGCGAGGCACGGAACTGTTTCCGCGAAGACCACTTGAAGAGCTTCTCCTGGAAGGAGCTTCCCCGAAGGATACCCCTTCAGGAGTCCGGGAGAGTTGACGAGCTTCCGTGTCGCGTTTGCTTGAAAGAGTAATCCGGACACTAAACGGGAGAGGCGAAGCCTTTCTGTCCATCCTCGAGCTCTGGTCACCTACCGTGAAAGACATTGATAATTCTGCTTCCCCGAGGATATCCATCTAAATGCTATCCGGAAATCTGGATAACAGATAACATAACCTGCAACAAACTAAACACAGCTACTGCTTGCATTGGGAGTGGAAGTCTTACTGGTAGTACTTCCTAAGGTGTTCCACATTCCACGTTCGAGGTATGACGGTATCGTCCATGCGCGCCAGCTTATAGGTGTTTGGTGGTATGTACTAAGTGACTTGGTACGACCCTTCCCAGTTCGCCCCAAGTACCCCCACCCCCGGGTCTCGCGTGTTGGGGAGTAGTTTTCTTAATACCAGGTCGTATATTCTGAACGTTGTCTCTCGCACCCTCGAGTTGTAATACCTGGCTGCCCACTGTTGGTATACCGCCACCCTCATTTGCGCCTTTTCCCTTCTCTCTTCTAGCATGTCCAAGCTTTCAGCCATTGCCGCATGGTTGACCTGGTCCTCGTATGCCTGTATCCTGTGCGAGTTAACCTTCATCTCAATCGGGAGGATAGGCTCACATCCATATGCTAAGGAGAAAGGGGTCTCTCCAGTGGTAGTGCGTGGAGTGGTTCTATAGGCCCAAAGCACGTTTGGTAACTCCTCGACCCAAGCACCTTTCATCTTCTCTAGCTTTGTTTTTAAGTTCCTCTTTAGGACTTTGTTAATGGCCTCCATCTGCCCATTGGCCTGTGGATGCACAACAGCCGAGAAGCTTCTCCTTATGCCTCTTTCCCTACAGTACTCCTTGAACGTTTCCCCTTCAAACTGAGTGCTGTTGTCAGAAATAATCTTGTAGGGCACTCCGAATCTGCAGACAATGAATTTATTGACAAAGGTAGTGATATGCTTGGCTGTTATCTTCACTAGAGGTTCTGCTTCGACCCACTTGGTGAAGTAATCTACAGCTAGCACCGCGTACTTCGCACCACCTCTCCCTGTGGGGAGAGCGCTAATCAGGTCTATCCCCCAGACAGCGAAGGGCCAAGGGCTGGTCATGCTGGTCAATTCATTCAGGGGTTTTCGGGGGTAGTTCACATGCCTTTGACATTTGTCACATTTCCTTGCGAAATCATTTGCATCTTTCTCCATGGAAGGCCAGTAGTACCCCTGCCCCATGGCTTTTCGAGCTGTGGATGGTCCACTCGCATGGTTGCCACATTCACCCTCATGTATTTCATATAGTACCTTCACAGCTTCTTCCTCATTGACACATCGCAAGAGTGGCACAGAAAACCCCCTCTTGTATAAGATCCCATCTACCAATGTGTATTGGGCTGCCCTGTAAACTAGCCTCCGAGCCTCCCTCTTGTCTGTTGGTACCACTCCATCCCTCAGGTAGTCTATAATCGGGCTGGCCCACGACTCCTTCGGGACGTTGACCATGTGAACGTCTGGATTGACAATGCTTGGCCTTGGTAAGTATTCTACAGGCATTGATTCGAGGGTATCTCCATCTTTAGTGGAAGCCAGCTTCGCGAGGGCATCAGCATGGGTATTCCTCTCTCTCGGGATTTGCTCTATGCTATATTCCACCAATTGCTCCAAATAGCTTCTTACCCTTTCCAAGTATGCAGCCATCTTGGGTCCCCTCGCTTGGTACTCCCCTTTCACCTAGAATGCCACCAACTGTAACTCACTAAAGATGTGTAGATGCGTTACCTTCAGCCCCTGGGCCAATCGCAGTCCTGCTAGAAGCGCTTCGTATTCTGCCTCATTGTTCGAGGCTTCGAACCCAAACCGTATTGCACAGTACATCCTGTGTCCTTCGGGTCCAGTCATCACGATGCCTGCTCCAGATCCTCCTTCGTTGGATGCTCCATCCACGTGTAGGCTCCATTCCTCAGAACTCCTTGGCTCCCCTTCTGCGACTAACTGCCCCTCTTCTTCACTTCTTCCTTCATTCGATTGACTGGTGAACTCCACTACGAAGTCTGCAAGCACTTGTCCATTGATGGAAGCTCTCGGGGTATAAACGATATCAAATTGACTCAACTCGATCGACCATTTCATCAGTCTTCCCGAGGTATCAGGTTTATGCAAGACCTGTCTTAGAGGACTATTAGTGAGAACTTCGATTGCATGGGCATGGAAATAGGGTCTCAACTTCCTCGAAGCCACTACTAATGCATATGCCAACTTTTCAATCTCAGGGTATCAATTCTCCGCGTCCACCAACTGCTTACTGATATAGTACACGGGTCGTTGACGCTTCTTCTCCCCTTTAACCAAAGCCGCGCTTACGGCATGTTCGGACACTGCCAGATACAAGTATAACTTTTCACCTTTTTCAGGTTTTGCCAATAGGGGTGGCTTCCCCAAGTGCTCCTTCAGCTTGATCAACACCTCTTCACACTCTTCATCCCAAGCGAACTTTTTGCTCCCTTTTAGGATGTTGAAGAAGGGGAGGCACTTGTCAGTTGACCTCGAAATGAATCTATTAAGGGCCGCTACCCTTCCCGTTAGGCATTGCACCTCCTTCTTATTCCTGGGTGGGATCATCTCTATCAGGGCCTTTATCTTATCAGAATTAGCCTCGATGCCTCTGGAGTTGACCATGAAACCCAAGAGCTTCCCCGAGGATAAATCGAAAGTGCATTTGATTGGGTTCAACTTCATACGATATTTCCTGAGTGTGTCAAACATCTCCTCTAGGTCCTTGTTGAGCTCTGCGGCATTCTTGGTCTTCACCAGCATATCGCCCACATATACCTCCATGTTCCTCCCTATCTGGTTAGCGAACATCTTGTTGACCAACCTTTGGTAGGTAGCACCCGCGTTCTTTAACCCGAAGGGCATCACCTTGTAACAGTAGAGTCCTCTGTCCATTATAAATGATGTATGCTCTTCGTCACCTGGGTTCATAGGAATCTGGTTGTACCCGAAGTAGGCATCCATGAAGCTAAGTAATTCATGCCCAGCCATCGCATCCACCAGCTGATCTATTCTTGGGAGTGGGAAACTATCCTTAGGAAAAGCCTTATTTAGGTTTGTGAAGTCAATGCAAGTCCTCCATTTTCCATTCGGTTTTGGGACTAGCACCGGATTTGATACCCATATAGGGTAAAATGACTCGCGGATGAACCCATTGGCCTTCAGCTTGTCAACCTCCTCCTTCAAGGTCGCATACCTCTCTGGGTCCTGCGCTCGTCTTTTCTGCCTAACGGGACTTGCCTCAGGGGAGATATTCAAATGGTGGCACATGACACTAGGATCTATTCCTACAATATCTTCGTGACTCCATGCGAATACATCTAGATTATCCTTCAAAAACCTTATCAGCTTCTCCTTCACGTCGTTCTGAAGACTTTTTCCTACCTTTAATTTTCTCAACGGTTCCTCCATTACTTCAACCTCCTCTATTTCCTCCACCGGTTCTGTCCCTGATTCCTCCACGGTTCTGGGGGCTAGCTCCTGCGGGCTTCCTGCGGGTGTACGTGGTGCCTCGTGTATCACCATGGCCATCGGTTCTCGTGGTTTCACGGATGCGCGGAGGGAGGTGTTGTAGCACTCCCTCGCTTCTCTCTGTTCTCCTTTCATACTAGCTACTCCTCCGGGAGTTGGGAACTTGACGACCAAGTGATATATGGAAGTTATTGCTTTCAATTCTCTCAGGGATGGTCTCCCCAATACCGCATTGAAAGCTGACACACAATCTACAACGACGAAGTTTGCCATGACTGTCGTCTGTCGGGGTTGCTCCCCCATGGTAAGTGCCAATTCGATCATCCCTAGGGGTTGTATCGAGTCCCCCGTGAATCCATATAAGGAAGATTGGCAGGGCTTCAAGTGTTGGATGCCCAGCCCCATCTTTTCCAAGGCGAGGCGATACAGGATATCCACTGAGCTGCCATTGTCCACAGGACCCGATGCACCGGCATATTGGCCATCTGAATCGTCAATACCATAGGGTCGTTATGGGGGAAGTGCACCCCCCGTGCATCCTCCTCTGTGAAAGTGATCGAGTCGTTTTCTCCCTTAAAGCTTTTCGAGGGTAGTTGTTCCAAACTCATGACACAGGGCGGTGGACTTCGCCTGGCTTCTCTAGCGTACCTATCTCGTCCTTTCCGGGAGTCTCCCCCAAACCCCAGACCTCCGAAAATAGTTCTCACTTCTCCCTGAATCTCTGGAGCTCCTCTTTGCATCTGAGATATCACTAGTTCGTCCTCTGACTTCGTCCTTTCTCTCCTGACATATCGGCCCAGGTGTCCCTTGCGGATGAGCTCCTCAATTTCTTCTTTCAAATGAATACACTCTGCTGTGGTGTGACCAATATCCTTGTGGTATTGACAGTATCTACTGGGATCCCTCTTGGACCGGTCTTTTCTCATTGGTGGGGACTTCTTGAAGGGAACCCGCTTTTCGTTGGTGAGGTAGATATGCTCCCTGGTATCCGTCAGGTTCGTATAGAAAGTATAAGCCGTTTTCCTATGATCGCTTCCCCGCTTGGGCTTTCTATGTTGATCATCCCTCGACCCTTCGTACGCCCTCTTCTTCTTTGCTCCATTCGACCCTTCATTAGCTGGGGGCTTTGCAGTGGACTCACACTTTCCCGCCTTTAAGTTCGCATGGCCATCCTCTACACGAATATACTTCTGCGCTCTCTCGTAGAAGTCATCTAGGTCAGTGACTTCCCTTTTGAGCATATTATCCCACAATTTGCTTCCTGGATGCACCCCTGCGGTGATGCCCATTTTTAACTCCCTGCGGGTCAAGCTCCCCACTTTGGCTGCTTCCATGTTAAACCTGTGGATGTAGCTTTTTAGACTCTCATTTTCTCCCTGTTTTACATTGGCGAAGCTGGTGCCCATCATTGTATAATCGCGCACGGCGTGATGTTGTTGGAGAAATTCATCTGAAAACTGTTGCCAAGACCTGATGGATCCCGACCGAAGTCTTTTAAACCGTTTATACGCGGGTCCTTTCAACGTGACTGCGAAATAGTGGCATCTAGCCCCAATACTAATCCCCCTTAACTTCATCAAGTCATTGAATGCGTCCAGATGGTATTTGGGGTCTGTGCTTCCTTCATACGGGGTCATGCGAGGCTCCTTGAAGTTGGCTGGGAGTCGGATGGCTTCGATTTCTTTGGCTTTCTCTTTCCTCTTGGGCAGGGTCACGCTTGACTTACCTTGCATAGGCCATTCAGCACCTCTTGCATGTTCTCCAAGGTGGTATCCAACCTTTGGTTCTTATGGTGCAGCTCACGTATCTCCTCTTCATAGAAACGAGATTTAGAACTCGAGCTCATGGAATGGACCCGGGGATGCTTATCATGTCTACGCGTTGAGGGGCCCAGGTCCTGCTGGCTGGAGTTCGGCACCTGCGGTGGTTTAGGGAGCGAGAACTCGTCGGCTTTCCCTGGTGGGGCGGTGGTTGCCCTTGGAGGATTCTCACCGGGCGGGATGGCCGGTGATGAGACCTCCCTATCACCCTCGTGAACCTCAGGGTCCCTTGGGGGCTCCACATCTCTGGGTGGAGGAGGATCCTTCATGGAGGCCTTCAGCTGAACTCCGTTAAGTTGGACTTCCACCTCTTGTGGCTCCCTGAGTCGCTTTGAACGTCTCAACATTTCTTCTTGCTGGGAGTAATGGTAGAACAGTAGCTTGGTACTTAGCTTCCCACAGACGACGCCAAACTGTTGACGGTAAGAACTCGTCAACGATTAAAGGTTACAAAACTCAGATTTTTATACTACAGAAAGCTTAGAATCAGATGGAAAGAACTAGAATCAACAGAAATACCAGAGCAACAATGGAATCAGGATCATATATTTCTTAAGTATTTTTCATACAGTCCGTTTTCCAACCCCTTAACTTGAGGGGTTGAGGCCTATTTATAGGTGGGCTCTATTGGCCCTTGATACAAACAAGTCCCAGGAGACAGGGACGTACACGGGTACTCTGATAGTGTAGTGGCTCAGGGCGTAGTGGTGTCTACCCTGACAATGCCAGAGTCGTGGCTCAGGACATAGTACTGTCGGCTTTGGTGTATGGTCGGGGGTGTTCAAGTGGTGCCACTACTCTTCGTACAGGTCCGTACTGCCACTACTCCTCAGATGCAGATGATAGAGCCATGCCTCTGCTCTCTTCACAACCATACGCCTCGTGTCAGTACACGTGTCCTGTACCCGACCGTCCTCATCAATCCCCGTTTGATGCCTAATGTTCATTTGGCGCACCCATTAGGTGTCTCTAAGTGTTCCTCGTGCCTATGTCAAGGAGGCTTCAACCTATACGTGTCATGGAAAGCCAAGGCGCTAGGAGTCGAGGCTGGCCTATGCAGGTCACATGGAGGCGAGGCTCAAGACACGGGCAGTGCAACAAGGCCATACCCTCGCATAGCGAGGGTGACCCTCTTCCCCCGGGTGTAGGTGTGGCGAGGCTCGAGATACGGGCGCCGCAACAAGGCCACACCCTCGCATAGCAAGGCTGGTCTTCTTATCCCGTGTGCAGGCGAGGCGAGGCTCGATGCTTGAGTGGATGCGGCATATGCAGATGGCCGGCTGAGGACCCGCGCACAGCCAAGGCTACGCGGCGTGCATGGGACGCTAGCCGAGGACCCTCGCATAGCGAGGATGGCGTTCAGATTGGTAAGCGGCCGAGGGCCCTCGTGTACCGAGGGTGGCTCTCTTAGCCTAATTCCTTCAACACCGTGTGACATCCTTGTCCCCTTATGCATGAAGTAAGTAGCCTTTCGGATGCCTCGTAGTGTAGAGGTTCCCTTGTGAATGGAAGAATTCCAACATTTACAACATTTATATCGTTCAAAAGGTGTCGTATATTGTACATACGACTAGTGGCCAATTTCACAGGTCAACAGAGATGATATTTATTATTTAATTAATCTGATAAGATAAAATATCAAGTTTAGATATTTTTGAATAAATAATTATTAAATAATAATTAAAAGAAAATGGTTGGAACACATCCTTGAAAAGAGGGATGTGTTACATGCCAACTCATTGCATGCACTGTAGTTGGCGTGTAATAAGGTCCAAGAATGGGTCTTGGATGTTTCATTTATTTATTTAGTTATTTAATAATTGATTTATAATTTAAATTTTGAATTTTTGAAATTTTGAATTTAATTAATTATTTTATAAATCTATCAGAAGGAAAAAGTTTAAAAAAACATAAGAATTTTGACAGAAAGAAAAAGATCGTATTATTTTTCTCTATCCCTGAAAATTGTCTTAGACCTAATATTCAAAGATCTCATGTGTTGAGAATATCTTGTGAATCCGAAATTTTTCCCTACCATTACTCTACGTGACCACACACGTCTTGAGGTGTAGAGATATATCTTGGAAGATCTTGGTCTGAGTATTTTGAAGAACTTCTTTGGATTTGATGTTTGTTGGAGATACAAAAAGATAGTAAGGATTCTTGATAGTTCTTCAACTGGTAAATCCTTATCTTTTTATTTCTTTATGATTAATGTTTTACATGTTAATGGATCCGATCATTTAATTTTTTTTTAAATATTTTTTTTGTGAAATCTCTGGGCCCAAAACCCCGTGCTTTCTGCTACGCACATGTTAAACCAATTACCAACAAATATATCCATCGTTTGTATTTTTGATATAAACACATTTGTCACACTCATTGATTTTGAAGTCACTTGTCATCATGACATTGCCAAATTTTTCATGCCATTGCTTTGGAGCTTGCTTAAGTCCATATAAAGACTTTACCAATGTTCACATTTTCCTTTCTTTTCTTGGAGCTACAAAGCCCTCGGGTTGTTCCATGTAGATTTCTTCCTCAAGATCTCCATTTAGAAAGGCAGTTTCTACGTCCATTTGGTGGACTTCAACATTTCACAATGCAACAATTGTCAAAATCATCCTTATAGAGTTTATTCTTGTCATAGGAAAATACATATCAAAGTAGTCATGACCTTCCTATTGTTTGTAACCTTTTATTACAAGTATAGCCTTATACTTATAAATTGTTCCATTGTTTTCATTTAGCCTTTGAAAATCCACTTAGACCCTAGAGGTTTACATTTGGGAGGGAGGTCAACAAATTCCCAAGTGTGATTTTGCATGATGGAATCAATTTTGCTTTCCATAAAGGACCCTCACTAGAGCTCACAACTAATTTATATGTTCGAGGTTCTGCCTCTACCATATAAGTTAGAAAATCTGGTCCAAAAGAATATTCTATTATTGCCATTTTGCTTCGTCTTGGCTCTACATGGACTTATTCACTCTCATCTTCTTATTCTTGATCATGGATATTCTCATCCATAGTCTCAAATGTTCGTTTAGAAGAGCTTGGTCCAACCCCATTAGGTTTGCAAGGAAATTCATATTCAAAGAACGATGTATTTTTGGATTCCATTATCATATTCTTGTGGATGTCAAGGTTTTTAGACTCGTGTACAAGAAATCGATATGCGTTGCTATTTTGTGCATAGCCAATGAAAATGCAGTGAACTATTTTCGGACCTATTTTCATTTTCTTTGGCATTTGTACTACCACCATTGCAAGACACCCCCACACTTTTAAGTATTTGTGAAAAGGTAGCCTACCTTTTCAAAGTTCATAGGACGTCTTTTGTTCTTTATTTTTGGGAATCTTATTTAAAAGATAGTTAGCCGACAAAATGGCTTCACCCCACATGTTATGTGGCAATCCTGAAGTTATTATCATAGCATTCATTGTGTCCTTTAGAGTGCGACTCACCATCATAGTCACTTCTTATCATCTTAATTTTCTTATTAAGTCGATTTTCAACCTCTTGCTTATAGAGAGTAAATTTCTCTATAGCTTCATCCTTACTTTTTAGCAAGTATACATAACAATACTTCATACTATCATCAATGAAAGTAATAAAGTACTTGTTACCTCTTGTTTGAGAAAACTTTAAATCACAAATGTCACTATGAATTAAATCAAGGGGTTCAATGTTTCTTTCAATCGCTTGGAACGATGACTTGATTTGTAACGCCCTGGATAGCCAAGACCGCTACACTGTGTACTTGTAAAGGTGCAAGACTTGCTAATCAAGTCATTATTTTAAAAACATGTCACTAGACATGTAAGTGCTAGGGTTAGAAAGGCTTTGGTCTCAAAAGACTCATTTTATATAATTAAACTATTATATACACGGGATCCCAAAAGAAACAGTGTTAAAATTAAATTTACAGACTCCCAAAGATACATGAGTAACCACTAGCCATTCTAAGGCAAACACAGATAGTCTTTGGGTCACGCGTCCCTGCCTAAACCTCAACCGTGGCGGCTGAGCAACTGGCTATGTACATTCCACTTGCTGAGCTCTCCAATCAGGGCTGGTCCAACTTGCCCTTGCCTTTACCTGCACCACGTAGCACCCGTGAGCCAAGGCCCAACAAGAAAACATCATATATAACACAATCAATGATATCAAACAGTTAAGTCATCAAGCATGATTTCTCATCAATTAATTTAGCACATATACCCAGATTCAAGATGCAATCAATCACTCATATCACATAATATTCAGGGCCGACGACTTAGGCCGCACCCTCTATTTAACCCACTAACTCCGGCCCGCTTAAACCAAGCTCAGTGCATAATAAGCTGTCCTCGGCTACCAGTGGCCGAGCTGCGCCCTGTGCGCTAGTGAAACCCTTGGCATCCTTAGGCCGTTGGTTCACTAAATAGCTTTCATGGCATAATACCATCATTTCAAGCCTTTACAATAGGGAACCCTTAGTCCCGTCACATATATTCAACCATGTGCAGTTTTCTTACCTTTAGTCTGTACAATTATTGATTATGAGCAACGCCACTCAAGCACGATCCGTTCCCGAGCCTAAGCCTTTATCACCTAGTCACAACCAAGGTATAGGGTTCCATTAATATTCAAATATAGGTTTCCGGTTACATAACTAACTCCCGGGGATCCGAATTCCACCAAGCACGGTGGTGAAACCAATCCCGAGCAAAGTAAACCACATTCCCATGCCTAAAATCCTCCAAAGTTCATGTGCACAACCAAGGGTTGTGGACCTTGAAGCTTAGCCACGACCCTAGCCTCAAAACAGAACCAAGGCCAACCTGAACAAAGACACGCGCCGCAGCCCTTGCTTTGGGCGCTGCGGCGCCCACCCTTGGCCGAGCGTCCTTGGCATTTCTTCATCCTAGGGCCGCAGCGCTCTAGAACAGAGCCGCGGCCCTTCCCTTACTGCCCATAAAACCCACCATTTCAAAGCTCAAAACCTCAGCCAAAACCACCCCTAAGCTCCCTACTTCAACACCCAACATTTCCACAACTTATTACACAACTTATGCTACACATTTCAACAGAAATTCAGTCTAAAGAAACCATAAAAATTTCCCTTTCAATTCTTGAAACTCTAAGAACTTAAACACCCAATTAACCAGCCAAAAACTCAAACCCAAATCATCAATTCATGAATTAAAGCTTACCTTCTTGATAGAACCCTTCCTCTAACCAAAACTCAGTTGATTCCCAATGATTTCCCAACTCAATTCCACCTTAAACAATAGTTGGACAGCACTTCAATAACCAATTGATACACAAAGTTAAACTTCAGAAAAAAAACACATGGATTAACCCTTACCTTGGTCTTGATTTAGTCCTGGATTGTTTCTTGAGCTAAGCCTCAAAGTCCAGCTTAATTTCCCAGCTCAAAGGTCCCAAATTTCCCTCTATTTTCCTTTGGATTCTCACTTAACTTCTTCCCTTTGTTTTCCTTGAGAGAGAGAAGAAAGAACTGAGAGAAAAGTGTTTAGGTCGGTTTATCTTTTCCTTCTAAGGGTTTCCTTATGTTTGTCTTACCCACTAAGTTAATTCCCAAAGCTCGGGGTGCCAGAATCGTCCCCGAGGGCAAAATGGTAAAATCCCCCAATATTCCCGCCTAGACATCCTAACCTCAAATATATCTCCATATATTTATTTTCAGAACCCAATAGTCTAAATAGCTACCCGCTACCTAAAATACCTCTGACTTGTCCAAAGTCATATTTTAAGTCCCGTTGTGACTTTTCCCGCCATCTGACCCTAGGATCGTCTCGAGTCGTGCTCTGCGGACCTGCCCACATAATAATGTGGTTCTTACATATATCACATGTTTATTTCATATTATCATAAAAACATTACTAAACATATAATTACACATTTAAATCATAATTAATCCATTAATGCCCTCCTAGCACACTAATCAAGGCCCTTAAGCCTTATTAGCGATTTTGGGTCGTTACATGATTAGTTTTGCCTCTACACAAATTTCACACCTATGTTTGGAATCATATTAAACGTGGGTATTTGATTCAAGTTAATCAGTCTACGCAAAGTATCATAATTGTCATGACCTAGTCTACCATGTCCTAAATTTGAAGACTCAAGAAAGTAAATGGAAGAAGTAGTAGCATTATAATTATTAATAGTCTTTTACTTAACAACCATTACATTCATCTTTCACATTCCCTCTTTTACATAACCCTTCCCAATAGGAACACAAGCTTTAGTCAGTACAATTTTCTAGGACTCAAAAACCATCTTGAATCCATGTACGCTCAGTAGTGTTCCAAAGATTAGATTCATGCGAATGCTAGGCACATACAACACATTTTGCAGCTTGACACTCTTTCTGGACGTCATCTTCAAGTACACAGTACCTTTCCCCTTTATCTCAGAGGTTGCCGAGTTGCCCATGTAGATCTTATCCCCATTTTCCACCAAAGTAAGGTCAGAGAAGGCAGACTTGTTCGCACAGACATGACGAGTAGCTCTAGTATCGAGCCACCATTCTTTTGGATTAGCATCGACCATGTTTATTTCAGAGACCACAGCACATAGGTCTAGGTCAGCGATCTCTTGGGACATGGCTTCCACAACATTAGCCTCATTTCCTTTCTTTTTCGGTAGTCTACAATCTGACGATTTATGTCCCGTCTTGTTGCAGTTAAAGCACTTCCATGCCTCAAATGCATGTTGAGTTTGCACATCTACTTCGTCCTCTCAAACAATGAGAGGAACCTCTTTCAAGAATCTTGCAAGACTCAACATAGTTAAGTAGAATAACATTTTCTGCTGCCAAGTTTTAAAATTCACAAATATGCAAAACCCAATTTAAAAAAAAACGTGAAACATGTTGTTTACCCTAAAATATACTACTTGCTGACGTGGCAAGATTAATGTGCACGTGGCTTGCACGTGACTGTTTAGTGATTACATCTAGGTCGACCAGAAATCAGGATGTGTTATTTGATGGATTTAATAATGATACTTAATCGTACGACAAAAGATGTGTTGAATATGCGACTAGGTTTGGTCGTGGTAACGTAGCCATATTTCAAATATGGTTATAAGTCAGATATTTCTAAGATATTTGACCCTATTTTAAGAAAAGATTATATTTTTTGTTATTTCTTAAAGATGCTTAAATCAACATTTATGTAAAGCCCATCGGACCATAGGTAGATTCTTGAGCCTATATATAGGACTCAAGGGACTCTTTGAAAAAGGGACGCAATAATTGGTATTTGAGGAGAATCGGTGTTATTGATATAGAGATCTTTGTATTCTTTTTTGGGGCTTGTGAAACTCAGTAAACCCTAGTTTGCTGATCGCAGGTTTCATAATACGTAAATAACAACACTAAGTAGAAGTAGGTTATTACCAATATCTGGGGTCGAACCATTATAAATCCTGGTTTGTTTAGTTATTTGCATTCAGCTTACAAATATTTATCATTTTTGGGGACTCCGTGTCGTTGGCTAAATCGTGAATCAACACATATATATATAATATATTTTTATGCACAAGAATATGTTAGTATATATATATATATATATACTAGGTAGAAGCAACGTGCAATGCACGTTTTCTTAGTTTTAAAGTTGTAAACATTGTCTATAATTTTAATAAAAATTGATTCACTGTTTAAAAAAAAATAAAAATTAATAGAATGAATTATAGTTCTATGGTATATATAAATATTTATATCAATAATCTCTACATATATGACATCTAAATACAACGTTGACATAAATATATATTTACATAGCTACATGACATATAAATAAAATACAAAATATTTTAAAAGAAACTAATAATAGAAATAAAATAAGAATAGAAAAAGTCATAATGTAGACAGTAGTATACATGTATCAACTAATTTTAGTTTCTAATATACTTCACAATATCTTTTGGTAAATTTGATGAAGAAAAATAACTCAAACCACTTGATAAAAAACAAACTATCACACAAATTTATAAGATAAAAAACGATATATATGTCTTAAATAAATATGATGTAATTATTTAAATTATTATAAAATGTCCTATTTTAAATAATTTATTTATTTATTTTTGTTTAAGTTTATGTTTATGTTTGTTATAGTTTTTGAATTTGGTAATAACAATATAATATTATGTATTATATATTATATGTTTAATATAATATTAAGTTTAAGTTTAATTAAATTTTATTTAAGTTATAAAATATATGATTTTATTATTTTTAAATAATTATCATGGTAAAATATCTTAAAAATATCATATTTTAATTTGTTTAATTATTTATTAATTTAAATTTAAGTCATATTTATCTACCATTAAATATAAAAATATTTCATTAAAATTAATGGATCCATCTACACATTATATATATATATATATTTATATAAGACAACAAAAAGGAAAACATACATATACTAAACATATAGCAACTTAATAATAATCAAAACTAATATCTACGTATACAGATAATGCATTAGTCCTTAAATATATGCATGTATATATAAATATCACCACTGATTATATAAAAATATTACAAAAAAAAAAAAAACGTTAGAAAAAAATGGCTAATGTAAACAGAAGAAAAATGGCATAAAAAAAATTAGTGCACATATAACATATATATTTAGAAGTTATTGTTACTGATTAAACTGCAAAAATAAATTTAGAATTAAAAGAAATTTTTTAAAATATTCTTTCGTCCTTTAACTTGTTCGTCTTCTCAAAAGAAGTCAAACTCTGCTTTAAAATTATTAGAAATAATATAATAAAGAAAAATAATATATATATATGTATATAGATTAATATATTTAATTAAAGAACAGAAATGTAAAAATACAATAAAAAGAATAAACAAAAGTCGAGGCACGCGAAATGTGTTTTTTTTTATAGCAAATTTGCCCCCTCTACCTGAACAGTTCTAGAGGATTCGTGAGCAACCACTTCCTAGGATACAACAACTATCAAGCAGGACGAAAGTACCACTGTGTCTGCTCAGACGAACTCGAAACAAACATTTCTTCTATCACCAGAAAATACTACAAAGAATGAAGAGAGAAAGAGACCAAAGAAGTTTGTGCTCTATATCTGTGTATCCTAGAATTGGAGGAGAAGCCTCTTTTTATAGGTTTCATGGAGAGTTGAAAATATGTGTGAATCAAGAGCATTAATTCCCAAATATCCCACAAATCTAGAATATTAATTTATGAAAATCAATCAGAATTAATCACACTTATTATAGTAATATCAGCTGTTACCCAAAATAATTTTCTAAAAATCAATCCGAATTAATCATACAATATTATGATAATATCAACTTTGGTCAAAGTGATTTGCTAAATATTAATTAGAATTAATCACACAATATTATGATATTCTCATATTCTTATATTTGATCAAAATGACTTCCTGAATCATTAGCCATCAATTTCTCATTCACTCAATTTTTTTTTCCAACATCTACAAAATCTAATCAAGAAAATATCCCAGCCCATCTGTTCTCTTTGGCATGAACAACACTAAGTTTCTTTGCATTTGGTCCGATGGTCATATTATGATCTCATATATCGTCTCTGAAGTGTACCATGAAAGAAATCAACAAATTGTTTTATGGTAAGATTGATTGTCCTCCTATTTATTATATTTTTCTTTTCTTTTTGAATGATTGATATACTTTTGTCCATACATGTGCAGTACCAAAGCTTTCAACATTTTCTCTAAATTTTGTAGATTTCCACATAAAACTATGCAATTTAATTTTGGCCAAATTCTTGGTGCTCCACGATGAGTTTGGAACCCTAATCTAAGTATTGGGATGAGATTCTTTCTAGTTTATTTCTTCTTATTTTGGTGATTGTGGCGACCCAGATCTGGACTTACATTTTGCTCGGTGAGTTTGGAACCCAGTAGGACGTAGGTTTGTGGGTTTGATTAGCCAGCGAGTTCCCTTTGGTCTTTGTCTCTGGCGCTATCGTTTGCCTAACTGATGCCTTTGCGGTTTGGGGAATAAGAAGAGAAACAGAAGGAGGGAGATGTCAGTGAGAAGAAAGGAGAGGGAGAGGAAGAAAATAAATACTTGTCTTTTATTTTTTATTATTTAAAAAGTTTTTTATAATTAAAATATATGTTGTACCCTAAAATTAGCACGAGTTCAATTACTTAGCTCGGGTATAGCTGACAGATAAATATGTGGAAAAATAGCCAACTAGAATATCTGGTTATTAATGATGTGAGCAGCTCGAGATTCAATCTAGTTCGTACATGGTATACATGTTATTATCTTACCAACACTTAGGGTAACAATCGAGTTCGAGATGTATAATGGTCAGATCCAACTTTGGGCGCTTTGAACTTACTACTAGCTCAGGTTCAGGTAGTCGTTAAAACGAGCTCGGATGAGACATTTAGCTCATGAGAACCTAGACATAACTAATACTGAAGGATCCCAAGAGATTCAGGGATTCTTTATACGCTCATTAATGACCAAGCTGTATCATATATCTATCATTTATTATCTGAGATAGCATGAGTATATTTATTCTATTATACGAATCATATCCTAATGTAAATGGTAATAATCTGTATTAATTATATATCTTATTTATTTATGCAGTTTATTTACGCAGTTAGCCAAATCTGTCCATGGAATTCCCCTGTAAATACTAAGAATATTGGACAGGAAGAGGAGGCCATTTTTTTGTACTACCGAAAGTCTGCAGAAATAGAGAGAGAAAAATAATAATATTGACTCATGGACTAGGTGGATTTTAACTACTGAACCACGTAAAATTTCTGTGCTTTTGAGTGAGTGTTTACTATTGTATTACGGTTTATAATCTAGCACTAATCTACCCGTTTAATTTCTTAATACACTGTTGGCTAAAAACCGCGTCAACAGTTTGGTGCTTTCATTGAGAGGAAATTAGTGTTTCGCAAGTTCAATTAAACTTTCATCATGGTGTTCACTTGATCAATGCATGATAATGAGACAGAACATCCTGGTGAACAAGAGGCCCATCATACCGCTGTTCCCAATGAAAGGGGCCCAGATGTTCAGCAACGTCCGGGAAAACAACCGGCGGGTTAGGACGATACTGGGAGTTCAGCATCACTATCGTCAAATCCTAATCTAGGATACCTGACTGCCGTCGAGATGGAAAATGCCCAGTTAAGGAGCCATCTCGCTAGGGAAAACATGAAGATTGAGGAGGTCTTTGCTCAGTTACCCCCTCTGGCAACCGACGTTAATGTCGAAAAGAGGCAAAGTGAGTATCATAAGTCCCACAGGAACAACCGATCTAAACCGAGTAGATCTGTCAGAAACGCCACTCTGAGTTTTGTGCCTTCAGGGCGAAACCACCAGAATGCTCAGCCCACTGATCATCACATGGGTCATCAGTATGTTAGTCGGTCAGTCGAGACTGCGACCCCGAGTTCTGTGCCTTCTTCACTGATTCCCAGAAATGCCCATAACAACCCACAGGGAGGGGCTGGGACAAGCGCACGAAGGCAAAATGCTCTGAAAAGTCCCTCCGTGCCACGTTCAGAGCCCTAGGCATAGAGAACTAGGGACATTGGAATAGAACCAAGGAGGGCCAATTTAGTCCGTCCTGATGGAACGAGGATAGCCTCGCCAATAAGGCATCCTCCGTCACCTGTAAGACATCTAACTCCATCTCGCCCTCATCGGGATGTTCCAGCTCGTGGGAACAGTAGGAGAAATCCTCCACGAACATGTGCTGAGAATCTAGGTCCTCAATCTCAACTGCGACCTGTAACTTTTGCAAACAGAAGTTATTGGACAGATAGTCAGCGTGGAGGCAGGTCCGGGAGCGACCTAAGAAATAATTTGAGTTCAGCATAAATTCCTCGATATGATCCACAACTCGAACTAAGTGATCATTTGAACTCATAGAGAAGGTGTTGGAGAATATATTTTTATACTCAATGGAAATATGGAAAAACCAAAATACAACTCTATGCAAAAAATACAATAGACAAGATAATATTGATTAAAGAAATATTACAACTCAATTGCTCAAAATACAAGTAAATACAAATAAGGGAAAGAAGAGAATTATATGAACTAAAACTCTAAAACAAAATAAACCAATAAATATGTAAATAGAAATAGAACAAGAATATTACAAACTCGATACAATAATAATACAAGAAGAACAACAGAATGAAAAGATCAATGAAAATCAAACTCTCACACAACCAAAGTGTAGAGTAGTGGGGATCACCAACTTGAACAAGGTTAAAAACCTTTGTCAA
Organism: Humulus lupulus; assembly: GCF_963169125.1. Lineage (NCBI taxonomy): Eukaryota > Viridiplantae > Streptophyta > Magnoliopsida > Rosales > Cannabaceae > Humulus > Humulus lupulus. The sequence goes on from NC_084793.1 coordinate 171,287,936, forward strand.
AAAGCTTATTTCTCCCTATTCTCTAAGCACTAAGGGATCTCTCTAGGATATAACTCTCTGGAATTATCAAGCCTCTATGATGTATTTTCCAACCAAGTGCTTTGTCGATGGAAAATGGTGTGTCTTACAAGTGAGCATTAGGCTCCTATTTATAGAGTTTGAGATACCCTTTGAATTTAAAATTCCACCAACCCCCATGGCTGTTACCAATGTTTAATTGGATGTTTATGGAATTAAAATGGAGATTTGGGAGTTATTTGGGATGTTAGAACCGTTCAATTTGGAAAAAACTGAAAAACCAAGTTGGTTGTCAGCCTCATTGGTCACGGCCAGGGAATGACAGTGGCCATGACCACAACCTGTTTTCAACACAAAAAAGGTCATTTTCCAAAACATTCCAAAACGTCCCAAATTCATTCCCGCATGATTTTGTGACCTCCAAACACCTATTGGGAGTTAAAAACATGTCTCCAACTGCCATATTTCATTATGGCTTTATGAAATCCAATCTCAAATGTCCAACATACAATCTACACATTATTGGGTAATATTTGGAAGTTACAAATTTGTAACTGAATTTGTAACACCAAATATGTCACATTTGGGCACACACATGTGTCCAATTTTGTGACTCTCAATAATATGTTACAAGGTGTGACAAATCACATTTGTGTGACAAATCATATTTTGTCACATTATTTAATCTAACATTATATTATAAGAAATAATATAACAGAAGGTATCCAGCTCGAGATGAGGATGTTAGCTATACTCGGCATGAGGGAGGTCCGTCCATTGTATGCGACAATGGGAATGTCCCTCATAACAAATCTCGAACATGGAGGCACAATGACGGGATAATAACCCATCAAACGTGTATAATAGGATGGGAGCTATTGAACAACCCCCAACTAATCTAGGGACCAGAGACCAAACCCTTGAAAGACTAGCTCTAATGGAAGAGCAAATGAAAGGCTATTATCAGAGAAGGAAAAGGACGATTGCGACTCAGATGAGGAGCTCGAACCTTTTGCTCCAAACATTGCAGCGACAACATATCCTATTGGCTTTAGGATGCCGCACATGCCAAAGTTCGATGGAGACGGAGATCCGTCTGATCACCTCAGAATGTTTAACACCATGATGATGGCCCACAATGTCGGGCTCGATCTAAGGTGCATCTTGTTCCCTGCAACTCTGGTTGGACTTGCCAGTTAGTGGTTTAAACAATACAAGAGGCATTCGATAAGCTCGTGGAAGAAATTTTTCTCTGAGTTTAAAAGAACATTCCAAGCTTGACAGGCAGCTCGTGTTGAAGCCGATTCATTGTCCAATGTAAAGCAACAACCCAGTGAGACATTGAAAGAAAACCTGAGTAGATTTGCCAATGTTGTTGCACGAGCTAGGGACGCAGATGACAGCTCCAAGCTCATGGCAATGAGAACGGGAATCCTTGTGGGGGGCGACCTGTGGAAAGAACTCCAAAGAAAAGGAGTTAAAAGTGTAGATGAATTTCTGGCCCGAGCTCAAGAATGGATAAATCTGAAGGAGGCACGTGCTTCTATTGCGGGAACTAGCTAGACCCATGTTCAACCCATTGGAGTTGTAACATATGCTACAGCTACAACTCAAGTCGTTACCCTGAATAACCAAGGAGGGAATAATAAAAGGAAGGGGAATGGTGAGGGCGACCAGAGCAGGACAAAGAAGAGCAGGTCTGTGGAGAAGTTTAATCCCATTTACACCCCTTATACCGACCTAACAGACACCTGCGAGCGTATCTTTCTGGCTAATTCTAATTGCCTCCCATGAAAGAAGCCGGAACCTTTAAGAAACCAAGGGGCGAAGAGAGATCCTTCAAAAAAATTTCGATTCCACAATGATATCGATCATACCACTGATGATTGCCGGCAGTTGAAAGATGAAATTGAGACTCTCATTCGAGCTGGACCATTGGCCCAATATGCCCAAAATCAGGTAGTTCCCAATCAACTTACTGGGCAAAATTCTCAGTCAGTCCCAGAAGCTCCGATAGGCCAACCTGGAGCTCAGGCGAATCAGGTCGATCTTCCTCCAATAGTAGGAGGAGATATAACCACTATTGCCAGAGGACCTCATTTGGCGGGCACGAGCAGCGGGGCCCAAAAGAAGTACATCAATGAGTTGAAGGCTCATAATGGAGTGGAGGTTGTCCTAGAGCAGCAGTTATCAAAGCAACAACAATCAGAAAAACAACGAATCATTTTCATGGAAGAGGATGCTAGCCACGTCCAAATCCCACACAATGATCTGCTGGTGGTAACCATGCTGCTCGCCAATCAAAGGGTACGAAGAGTACTGGCGGATAACAGAAGCTTTGTAAAGTTACTTTTCAGGTCCACCTTGGAAAGAATGAGATTGTCCATATCCAATTTGAAGGAGACCACAATGACATTGTACGAGTTTTTGGGTGAAGGAACATTAGCCATAGGGACAATCGGACTATTGGTGACAATGGGAGAAGAGTCACAAGCTGTCTCCAAAATACTCGAGTTTGTGGTAATCAATTGTCTGGCCGCATACAATGCGATTTTGGGCCGACCCGTGTTGATGGCGTTCGAAGCCGTAACTTCGATCCGACACCTGGCAATGAAATTCCCCTCAACTTTGGGGATATGCACAGTCAGAGGATATCAACTTGCTGCCAGAGAATGCTATAGCATTTCTATAATAGGGAAACTCACAACCCGGGTAGCAGACGATGGTCATAAGTGAGGGAGGTGAGGAGTCTCAGGAAATAGGAATCACTCGTGGGATGGAAGAACCTCAAGAAGAAGATGGTGAGGTCTCCCAACGTGACAACATCGATCCTTGGATAGGCAAAGAAAGGTCTGAGGTCAAAGCCATAGAATAGCTCGACGAAGTAAACATCGACCCGAAAGAAGCTTCAAGAGTTATAAAAATTTGAAAAAATCTTGAAGAAAAAAGAAAAAAGGAGCTGGTCAATTTTTCACAGAAGAACCTGTATGTTTTTGTCTAGTCACACGAGGATATGGTAGGAATCAGTCCGAGTATCATAATGCATACCTTAAACGTGGACAAGAGCATGCTTGCAAAATCCCAAAAATGGAGGCTTTTGGGGACAGTACGAGTTGAAGCACTAGAGGAAGAAGTAGCTCGGCTACTAAAATGCAGGTTTATTAGGGAAGCAAAATACCCAATTTGGGTTGCTAATCTCGTGTTGGTCCCGAAGCCAAACAGGAAATGGAGAACCTGTATCGACTTCTCCGACCTAAACAAGGTTTGTCCTAAGGACTGTTTCCAAGTACCAAGGATTGACCAGTTGGTAGACGCCACAACAGGTCACGAGCTCATGTCTTTCATGGACGAGTATTCTAGACATAACCAGATCACGATGAACCCTATAGACCATGAGCATACCAGTTTCATGACCAAACATAACGTATATTGTTACAAAGTTAAGCCATTCAGATTGAAAAATGTCAGGGCTACATACCATCGCTTGGTCAACAAAATGTTCGCTAACTAGATCGGGAGAAACATGGAGGTGTATGTCGATGACATGCTCGTCAAGTTAAAGACTGCCAATAACCATGTATCTGACCTGGAAGAATGTTTTGGAATATTGAGAAAGTATGACATGAAGTTGAATCCCGAGAAATGCACTTTCGGGGTAGCATATGGAATATTTATGGGGTTCGTAGTCAACACATGGGGGATAGAGGCTGTAACGTCCCAAAATGACCTAATAAAGCTTAGGGCCTTGATTAGGGGGCCAGAATGGAAATATATGGAATTATGTACTTATTTGTTGTGTTTAATTATAATTATGTGGATTATATGATTATATAGTTAGTTGAGCATGTTTAGAAATATTAAAATATGCACGTGGGCCCACTTCTTATTAGAAGGGAAATTATGATAATTTGGCCCGTTCCGGGCATAATTGTATATTTATGTGATATATGTGTGAGACCACATTTTTATGTGGGTTTATTTGAGTTACTCGGCACGAGGCGATCCTAGGGAGCAAGTTAGCGGAAAAGTCACAACTGGGCTCAATACCCGACTCGGGGTGAGTCGAGGGGTATTTTAGGTATTAGGCATTTAATTGGGTTATCGGGTAGTGGAAATGAATAATTGAAGATATATTTGAAGTTAGTGAGTTTAGGAGGGAATATTGGGGAATTTGACCATTTTGCCTCCGGGGACGTTTTCGGTACCCCGAGCCCCAGGGTTAGCTTAAGTCACTTAAGGTTAGGAAACTAAAGACAAAATCATTTAGAAGCTGTCACTAACCGACCCTTTCTCTCCCCTTCACTCTCTTTCTATCAAAACAAAACTTCACTAAGTTAACCATTGAAGAACTAAGGGAATTTTTGTCTAGAAATCAAAGAATTAAAGCCTAAAACTTGGGGAATTAGTTCTGCTACAACTTGTGGGATTAATCATTAGTTGAGATAATCTCTAGACTATGATTTTGGCATTGAACTTCTGAGTTTGTTTGGCTGTTTTAGAGTATTCTTGAACCTTTAAGCTTGAAGAATTGTCTTAGTGTTTTGAAGAGTTTTAAGACTAGATTTTTGTTAGGTTTTGTTGCTTGCAAGATGTTAGAACTATTATGGTAATTGAATTTTGGTTTTGGGGTGAATTTAGAATAGTTTGGATTGAAATTAGCTGTTGAAAAATGTGAAAATTCTGGGTTCGAGGGGCCAAGTCGTGACCTTGTTCTTGAGGGGCCGCGACACAGCCTGGACCTAGGGCCTTAGGAGGTCCCTGTCTAGGAGGCGTGCCGCGACCCTATAGGGAAAGTCACGGCTTGCGCCTCTTGACAGAGGGGAGGAGGCTTGTTGTAGGTGGGGCGCGCCACGATCCTCAGGGCCAGGTCGCAGCTCGCCTGGGCTTTTTGGCATTGGGAAGTTTTTTTTTTAAATTGGGAACTTTTTACCAGCTGAGGATCAAAGAGGAGGATATACCGAAGATAACTTTTCTCACTAGGTACGTGCATTATGAGTTTTTGGTGATGTCATTTGGATTGACTAATGCCCCGACATCATTTATGGATTTTACGAACATAGTGTTCAAGGACTACCTAGACCAAGTTGTGATCGTCTTTATTGACGATATATTGATATACTCTTGGACAGAGATAGAGCATGAGCAACACCTCAGATTGGTACTATAGAGATTGAGAGAACACATGTTATATGCGAAGTTTAAGAAATGCGAGTTTTGGTTGCTGCAGGTGACTTTCTTGGGTCACATAGTCAGTAAGGGTGAACTTTCGAGATAGATTCAGCGAAGAATGAAGCGGTCAGAGATTGGCCAAGACTGAAGAATGCTTCAGAGATTAGGAGTTTCTTGGGATTGGCAGGGTATTACAAATGCTTTGTGGAAGGATTCTCCAAGGTTGCGTCATCACTGACATAGTTAACCCGCAAGAACCAGAAGTTTGTTTGGTCACACAAGTGTAAAGACAGCTTCCAGATGCTCAAGAAGAGTTTGATCACCGCTCTAGTTTTGAGCCTTCCTACAGATCAAGATAAGTTTATAGTTTATTGTGACACTTCAAGGCAGGGTTTGGGTTGTGTACTTATGCAGACAGGGAAGGTGATTGCCTACGCATCACGTCAGTTGAAGGAATATGAGCAGAGATACCCCACACATGACTTAGAGCTTGCAGCGATAGTTTTTGCACTTAAGGTGTGGCGGCACTACTTTTATGGTGAGAAGTGTGAGATATATACTAACCACAAGAGTTTAAAATACTTCTTCACCCAGAATGATCTGACTATGAGGCAGAGACGTTGGTTAGAGCTGGTAAAAGATTATGATTGTAAGATTCTCGATCACCATGGGAAAGCCAACGTGGTAGCAGATGCCTTAAGCCGGAAGGGTCAAGGACAGTTACATAGAGCCAGACATGTATCGAGGAGATTGGCTGATGACATGACTAGAGCAGGGATTGAGTTAGTAGTGGGTTGGTTGTCCAATATAACTTTACAGTCTACTCTCTTGGAGAGAATCAAGGAGAAACAGTTAGATTATCCACAGTTGGGGCAGATTAGAGGAGACGTCCTAGCTGGAGTAGCTAAGGACTATACAGTGTCAAGTATGGGCTTTTGAGATACAAGGATTAGATTTGCATTTAGAAGGACACCAGGATTAGACAGGAGATTCTGGATGAATCTCATACCACCCCTTATTCTCTTCATCCGGGCACCACGAAAATGTACCAGGATCTTAAAGCTTTATATTGGTGGTCTGGGATGAAGAGGGATGTGACTGAGTATGTGGCAAAGTGCCTGACCTGTCAGCAGGTCAAGGCTGAGCATCAGAGGCCGGCGGGGCTGTTACAGCTTCTGGATATCCCAAAGTGAAAGTGGGAGGATATCATGATGGATTTCGTGGTGGGATTGCCTAGGAAAGTGGGCCAACATGATTCTATTTGGGTCATTGTGGATTGATATACGAAATCAGCTCATTTTCTACCAGTGAAGACGAATTACAGAGTTGATGAGTATGCAGATTTCTATGTGAAAGAGATAGTTCGCCTTCATGGGACTCCGAGGTCTGTTGTGTCTGATATAGACCTTATCTTTACTTCTAGGTTTTGGGGAAGTTTGCAGAGGGAAATGGGTACACAGCTGAAGTTCAACACAACTTATCATCCTTAAACCGATGGTCAGTCTGAGAGGACTATCCAAATATTTGAGGATATGCTAAAAGCATGTGTGTTGGAATTTGAAGGGTCCTGGAGTAAATATTTTCCTATGATAGAATTTTCCTATAACAACAGCTACCAATCTACCATTAGGGTGGCGTCTTATGAGATGTTATATGGTAGGAAGTGCAGATCACCCATTCACTGAGATGATCTAGGTGAGAGGAAATATTTAGGTCCTGATGCTGTTCACCGAGGCTATTGAGAAGATTTGAGCTCGGATGCTCGCATCTCATAGTAGACAGAAGAGCTATTCAGACCCGAGGTGAAGGAACATAGAGTTCCAGGTGGGAGACTATGTCTTCCTTAGGTTTTCACCTCTGAGAGGGGTGAATAGGTTCGGGAAGAAGGGCAAGTTGAGCCCTAGGTTTGTGGGACCATTTGAGATCCTGGAGAGGATTGGCCAGGTGGCCTACAGGCTGGCCTTACCCCCTGCACTGTCTAGTGTGCATAATGTATTCCATATTTCCATGTTGAGGAAGTATGTGTCAGATGGAACTCACATACTGAGTTATGAGGATCTGGAACTGGAGGCAGACTTGTCCTATGAAGAACAACCAGTTCAGATTCTAGACATGAAGGACAAGGTCCTGAAGAATAAGACTATACCTTTAGTTAAGGTACTATGGAGGAACAACAAGGTCGAGGAGGCGACCTGGGAGCTAGAGGCGGATATGCAAACTCAGTATCCCGAGCTGTTCAGGTAAAATTTTGAGGACGAGATTTCTGTAAGGAGGGAATAGCTATAACGTCCCTAAATTACCTAATAAGGCTTAGGGCCTTGATTAGGGGCCCATGATTGAAATATATGGAATTATGTGCATATTTTTTGTATTTAATTGTAATTATGTGGATTATATGATTATATAGTTAGTTAAGCATGTTTAGAAATATTAAATATGCATGTGGGCCAGCTTATTATTAGAAGGGCAATTATGATAATTTGGCCCATTGTCGGCATAATTGTATATTTATGTGATATATGTGTGAGACCACATTATTATGTGGGTTTATTTGAGTTACTCGACACGAGGCGATCCTAGGGAGAAAGTTTGTGGGAAAGTCACAACTGGGCTCAATACCAAACTCGAGGTGAGTCGAGGGGTATTTTACGTATTAGGAATTTAATTGGGTTATCAGGTAGTGGAAATGAATAATTGGAGATATATTTGAAGTTAGTGAGTTTAGCAGGGAATATTGGGGAATTTGACCATTTTTCCCCCGGGGACGTTTTTGGTACCCCGAGCCTTGGGATTAGCTTATATCACTTAAGCTTAGGAAACTAAAGACAAAAACATTTAGAATCTGTCACTAACCGACCATTTCGATCTCCTTCACTCTCTTTCTCTCAAAACAAAACTTCACTATGTTAACCATTGAAGAACTAAGGGAATTTTTGTCTAGAAATCAGAGAATTGAAGCCTGAAACTTGGGGAATTAGTTATGTTGCAGCTTGTGGGATTAATCATTAGTTTAGATAAGCTCTAGACTATGATTTTGGCATTGAAATTCTGAGTTTGTTTGGATGTTTTAGAGTGTTCTTGAACCTTTAAGCTTGAAGAATTGTCTTAGTGTTTTGATGAGTTTTAAGACTAGATTTTTGTTGGGTTTTGTTGCTGGGAAGATGTTAGAACTATTATGGTAATTGAATTATGTTTTTGGGGGTGAATTTGGATTATTTTGGATTGAAATTAGCTATTGAAAAATGTGAAAATTTTGGTTTCGAGAGGCCAAGTCGCGACCTTGTTCTTGAGGGGCCGCGACTCAGCCTGAACCTAGGGCCTTAGGAGGTCCCCATTTGGGAGGCGTGCCGCGACCCTATTAGGCAAGTCGTGGCTCATGCCTCTTGACAGAGGGGAGGAGGCTTGCTGTAGGAGGGATCCCCATGGCCCTCAGGGCCAGGTCTTGGCCCGCCTCGGCTTTTTGGCATTGGGAAGTTTTTTTTTAAATGAGAATTTTTTCCTTAGGGCTCAAGATCGATTCCGCTACCCAGTTTAGTGGATCTCGAGGCCCCGGAGGCTAGGACTCAGTCCGAAAGCCTTTATTCGATCATTATGATGGAATCCTATTTTATGGTTGCGACTAGGTTACCGCTAGGGGCTCGGAACTGGGATCGTGCTTGAGGGTCGTTCTTATTTACGCTATACTCGGACTTGAGGTAAGAAAACTGCACCCAATACTTGTTATATGTGATTAGGGATTGACCCGACTGTTATCAATTATCTTGGCTAGGGCTTATGCCTCGAGGACATTTATATTTAAGCTTTTGCTTCACATGTCGGTTGATATTTGCTTAAGTGCTTTATGACTGTTGTGTGAATTCCATGGTTAGGGCATGAGACACCATTAAATAAGTATATTTAGTATAGTGAAAATGGTTATTTTATGGTGTTATGTGATTAACATGCATGCGTGCTTATTTGTTTTGATATGCCTATCCATATCTGTTTCTGTATTACTGTCTATATTCCTGGATCAGGGCTTGACTCATTAGTCAAGGACGGCAATAGCGCGCTACACGCTGGCCGAAAGGCTTAGGCCTGAACCAGCAATGTATTATTACGTTGGCCGACCCTTTGGTCAACGAAACATTAAAGCACCAGGTACACTAGACTAGCTCTACGGGTAGTTACTCAAGGCTAAGGGCAAAGGCCCAGGCGACTCTATTGTCACGTAGCTTGGGCATAGGGCCCTGGGATTGACTCTATGGTCAATTTTTTAGGGCAGCGACCCCAAATCAGTCCAATGACCACTTGTTTGTAACTGAATGATGATATGTGTAGGTTATTACTCCTGGACATGCTAGATAAGTATATGCAAGTTTATATTATCTTTTTATGCACATGTTGAGTTTTCTAGCTGAGCCTTTGCTCACAGGTGCTTTGTGGTGTAGGTAAGGGAAAAGGAAAGCTTGACCAGCCATGAGTTGGAGAGCTTCGGTGGCTGCGTGTACATATGCGGTTGGTCGACCACCATGACCGAGGATATCTCAGAGGAACTAGGGTTATAACCCTGTTTTTGTCGCTTAGGCCGGCTGAATTTAATTTTGATGAATATTCACCTTTTTAAATGTTGGTTGTAATATTTTGGGATTCCAAGTTTGTATGAAACTTTTTATATAAAAGTCATCAGTTCATTTAACCAAATTTTTTTAACCCTAACCCTTGACATTAACCTTAGCTACACATTTTAAACCAAATGACTTGGTTAGCAAGTCTGACACAATTTAAAATACACAGTGTAAGGGTCCTAGATTAGGAGGATGTTACAGAGACGAATCCTAAAAAAATTAGATCGTTCTTAGACATGCCTTCACCCATGTTGCGTAAGGAAGTTCAAAGCCTAACTGGAGGGGCGGCGGCCTTAAATCGCTTCATTTCAAAATCCAGTGACAAGTGTTTGCCATTCTACAACTTGCTCAGGGAAAACAAGAAATTGAGTGAATCGAAGAATGTGAACAAGCATTCTACGATCTGAAAAAGCATCTTGTTGAACCCCTTATTCTATCAAAACTGACGTCTAGAGAGTCCTTGTTTCTTTACCTGGTCGTGACCGAAAATGCAGTCAGTGCCGTGTTAGTTCGAGAAGAAAACCGTACGTAGAAACCAGTATATTATGTAAGCAAGAGGCTTCTCAAAGTTGAATCACAGTACCCATTGATAGAGAAGCTGGCATTCTGTCTAATTTTGGCTTCCAGAAAGCTCCGGCCATATTTCCAGTCCCATTCTATTAATGTCTTAACTGACCAACCTTTAAGGGCAGGTATTGAAAAAGACGTCTCTTAAAATGGGCCATCGAACTAAGCCAGTTCGAGATATTATACATGCCACGAAGTGCAATCAAGAGTCAAGCCCTTGCTGATTTTATGGTTGAGTGCACTAGTTTTCAGGACGAGCTCATGAGGGAGCCAGTACAAAAATTATGGAAAATCTTTGTTGATGGATCGTCAAACGATAACAGATCGGGAGCTGGGATAATATTAATCTCGCCTGAATGACATCAGTTCCATACTGCTCTTAGAATCGGATTTGAAGCATCCAACAACAAAGCAGAGTATGAGGCCTTATTGGCAGGGCTGAGGGTGGCAAAGGAGCTGAAGAAGAAAGCCATCCAATGCTATTGAGATTCCAAGATCGTGCTAAATTGGATATTGGGAGAGTATCAAGCTTGAGGAATCGAGATGGCGGCTTGCTAGCTAAGGTAACGGGGGGAATTTTTTGAATTTGAGGTTAGCTCTGTTGAACAGATACCCAGTGAGTAGAACTCTAACGCTGATGCTCTGGCATGACTTGCTACCACCAAAGAGGCTGAAACATTGAATGTAGTACCAATGGAGTTCTTGGAAAGCCCAAGTGTAGTGGGAGAAATGGTGGAGGTCGGAATGATTGACATAAGACGGACCTAGATGACTCCTATAGTGGAATATCTCACGACTGGAAAGTTACATAATGACAGGAAGAAAACTGCTTTATCAAGGTCCACGGTATGTAATAGTTGATGGAATCCTATATCAGTGAGGACATTCGTTGCTCCTCCTACGGTGTGTTTTGTCCGAGGAAGCAAAAACCATTTTACAAGAAATACATGAAGGTTTTTGTGGAGATCACGTTGGGGGGCAAAACCTAGCGCTGAAGGTATTGAGACAAGGCTATTTCTGGCCCACTTTAGCATATTCGATCTCGTATGTTTAGAAGTGCGACAAATGCCAGCATTTCACCATAGTTTCCCGAACTGCTCCAGTCGGGCTAACAATGATTTCATCCCCTTGGCGATTTGCAACATAGGGAATTAACCTGATAGGTTCCCTACCTATGGGAAAAAGAGGAGTTCGATATGCAGTAGTGGTGATGGATTACTTCACAAAGTGGGTAGAGGTCGAACCTCTAGAAAGCATCACCTCAAAGAGAGTCTTGGATTTCGTAGTGACGAATATCGTATGTCGATTTGGACTCCCTAAAAAGCTTGTATCAGACAACGGAACACAGTTCGATAGTGACCTCTTCACAAAATTTTGTGAATGATACGACATAACGAAGAGTTTCTCGGTGGTAGCATACCCACAAGCCAATGGGCAGGTTGAGGCTGTAAATAAGACCCTCAAGTCAAGCCTAAAGAAAAGGTTGGATGAAGCCAAAGGATTATGGCCTGAGAAACTCCCATAAGTACTTTAGGCCTACTGACCTTCGCATAGAATTTCCATGGGACAGACTCCCTTTTCTCCAACCTTCCGAAGCGAGGCCATGCTTCTGGAGCAATGGTGGCTACTCATAGGCAAAGGACATTTTATCAAGATCAGAATAATGAGCTACTTAGTGCATCCCTCAATCTGATTGAAGAAAAATGAGAGAAATCGCAATTACAGCTCGCCCATTATCAACAAAAGATCACTCGTTATTTCAATTCAAAAGTCAAGGTGCGCAGACTCGAATTAGGCGATCTGGTTCTTCGAAGGGTCTTTTTGGCGAACAAATATCCCAAGGATGGTGTGTTAGGCCTGAACTGGGAAGGACCATATCAGATCATAGAGGTCTTACGCGAAGGAACTTTTAAGCTAGCCCGACTAAATGGGGAAATAGTCCCACGAACCTGGAATGCTCTCCATTTGTAAAAGGTATTATCAATAGTATTACCATTAATGAAAGGCTTATTTATTAAAACCATTTCAATTAAATAACAGATGGATTATTTAATAACCACTTCTTTGTTTTATTATTTCGAGCTCGTGTTCTTACATTGTAAAAGCAATCATGAATGTTTATACGTTCTGGTTACTTGGGGGGCACATAACCGTGGAGTGTTTTGAGAAAATTAAGCTTACTCGGATAAAGATTACAAACTTTGAAGCTTAGAAAAATTGATTATTCACCGACTTTTTAAAGTTTGAGTTTTCAATAAACCTAGATCGAACTAAGTTTAACAAATCATTCAAAACCCTAGTTATAACTTGGTCCGAGGCAAGATTCTTAACTGGTATAATGGTATTAAGTTTATTAAAAACCCTGGATATAACCAGACCTGAGGCCTGATTCTTAACAGGTATGAGGCAAATAAGCAAGCAAAATCTTGGATACAACTAAGATATCGATAAAATCTATCTCGATCTAAAAGTCAAATCCCTAAGATTTTGAATGTAGAAGAGTCCAAGGATTCATAAACATGAGAAAATAATAAACCAAGGGAAAGACAAAGATCACAAGTTCGGTGTATATTAATTTTTTTTTGATCTCGATGAGAAAAAACATGTGAGTAGCTCGAGATTCAATCCAGTTCTTACACGGTGTACATGTTATTATCTGACCAACACTTAGGATAACAATCGAGTTCGAGACGTATAATGGTCAGATCCAACTTTGGGTGCTTTGAACTTACTACTAGCTCAGGTTCAGGTAGTCATTAAACACGAGCTCGGGTGAGTCATTTAGCTCATGAGAACCTAGACATAACGCATACTGAAGGATCTCAGGAGATTCGGGGATTCTTTATCCGCTCATTAATGACAAAGATGTATCATATATCTATCATTTATTATCTGAGATAGCAGGAGTATATTTATTTTGTTATACGAATCATATCTCAATGTAAATGAGAATATTCTATATTAATTATATACCTTATTTATTTACGCGGTTTATTTACGCAGTTACCTAAATCTATCCATGGAGTTCCCCTATAAATACTAGGAATGTTAGGAAGGAAGAGGGGGCCTTTCTTTGTATTACCAAAACTCTGCAGCACTAGAGAGAGAAAAATAATAATATTGACTCGTGGACTAGGTGGATTTTAACCACTGAACCATGTAAAAGTTCAGTGCTTTTGAGTGAGTGTTTACTATTTCATTACGGTTTATAATCTAGCACTAATCGATCAATTTAATTTCTTAATGTACTATTGGCGAAAAACCGTGTCAACAATACACTTTAGTTTATTAGTTGAGGAAATATTTTTAACTCATTGTAAAATAATTAAGATAAGAAAAAAATGAATCAATTCATTAAAAGTAGGCCAATTTTGTCATATTTAAAATATAGGTTGACCAAATCCAATTTGAGAGTACTAAATATGTACGATTTGCAATTAGAATGTATCAAATGAGTATTATTGAAAACATAAGCTATCATATTGGATTTTGATAAAATACATGGTACCAAATGAGTATTTAACCATATATATATATATATATATGGTTTGAAGAATCTCCCTAAATAAGGAAATTATGTTGTATAGGCTTCAAAAAGAGCCCCACCATTGAGACTCTTGTATATTCCTGACCCGTGAATAGTTTTCGGTGCAATTTTTTTATGATCGTGTATTTTGTAGTTATTTAGAGCATCTTGCAAATTTTTAGAAAATTCCAAATAATTTATAGTATAAAATACTAGGTTCAAACATTTTGTTTTTCACGTGGATAAAAAAATTAGTCAAATGTGCAACAACTTGTTTTGAACCTAATTTTTAACAAAATAAATTATTCAGAATCTTTTGAAAATTTGTAGATACTCTAAATAACTATAATATACATAGTTATAAATATATATATATATGACAATTCTTCTATAGGGGCTTCACTTTAAGCCCTACCGGTATGGCTCTCAGTGTTTCTCGACCCGTGAACAGTTTTCGGCGCGACTTTTTTTATGACCGTGTATATTGTAGCTATTTAGAGCATCCTGCAAATTTTCAGAAAATTTCGAATAGTTTACAGTACCGAAAACTAGGTTCAAACATGTTATTTTCCACTCGCATAAAAAAATTAGTCACGCGTGCAACAATATGTTTGAACCTAGTTTTCGGTATTGTAAACTATTCGAAATTTTCTGAAAATTTGCAGGATGCTCTAAATAGCTACAATATACACGGTCATAAAAAAAAAATCACTCTGAAAACTGTTCACGGGTTGTAAACATTGAGAACCCTACCGGTAGGGCTTAAAGTGAAGCCCCTATAGGAGAATTTCCATATATATATATATATATAAATATATATAGGACAATTCTTCTATAAGAGCTTCACTTTAAGCCCTACCGGTAGGTCTCTCAGTGTTTCTTGACCCGTGAACAGTTTTCGGCGCAACTTTTTTTTATGACTGTGTATATTGTAGCTATTTAGAGCATCCTGCAAATTTTCAGAAAATTCCGAATAGTTTACAGTGTCGAAAACTAGGTTCAAACATGTTGTTCTCCACGCGCATAAAAAAAATTAGTCACGCGTGCAACATGTTTGAACTTAGTTTTCGGTACTGTAAACTATTCGAAATTTTCTAAAAATTTGCAGGATGCTCTAAATAGCTACAATATACACGATCATAAAAAAAAGTCGCGCCGAAAACTGTTGACGGGTTGAGAACATTGAGAGCCCTATCGGTAGGGCTTAAAATGAAGACCCTATAGGAGAATTCTCCTATATATATAGGGTAGGTAACCATTTGGTACTTTGTGTTTTTGCAAAGTATCATTTTGGTACCCTCTGTTTTCAATAATGCTCATATGGTACCATGTATTTTAAAATCGTACATATTTGATACCCTAAACTCAAATTTAATTAATAAAATTTTACCAATTTAATCAAATTGCTGTCAATTATGCAAGTTCTAATTTTAAGTTTAATTACTTAATTGCATATAATTGATGACGGTTTGATTATATTGACAGAATTTTATCTATCAAATCTGAGTCTAGGGTATCAAATATGTATAATTTTAAAATACAAAGTACCATATGAGCATTATTAAAAATATAGGGCACCAAAATAAAATTTTACAAAAATATAGAGTACCAAATGAGTAAATTCTCATTTATATATTGGTTGCCTAAATCCAATCCTCTCCTCTCGCAGTGGGCCAATGCCAATGGCATGGATTCTACGTGTACCCGCAGCAAATTATAAATGCTCCACTTTTTAAGTCACATCATTTTGGTCAATAATATTGTTACACACATTTACCCTTTCAACACGTCAATATAATTACATAAATTTTACTTTTATTAATGATCTATTATTTAACTGTATAAATTCTAAAATATAATGCCGTATAAGTTTCTTCTTTTACACTCTTTCACGTTAATGTTTGACACATTAATATCAATAATATTTTTAAAATAAAATATATTAAAATAATGTCTATTGGTTCCCAACAATAAAAAATAACGTATATAGGTTAAATCTTAAAATAGTAGAGTGTAAAATAAAATTAAAAATTGCTATGTGACATTATATGGGTCCACTACTACTTAGTGAGACATAGGTAATTGATTAAAATTATTATTGAGTTTTACATATATTAATTTAAAATAAAATATGGAACCAAATATTTAGTTTAATATGGCTCGCCATGGGTGTTAACACTAAAATAAATTATTTTTATTACTACTCAAATCATAGGGGGAGCCCACTCAAGCATAGGGGAGCATATGTCTCTTAACTAGTTATCGTCATTGATAATGTCAAATGTATTTATTTTTAAATAAAATTATATGTATTGGCTATCTCAATTTAAAAGTCAGCTAAGAAGGCTGCTATGACCGCTGATAATTCTGATCTCTTAATGTCTAATGATGATAATACGGGCAAAAACGCAGGCAAACCTTAATCTCGAAATCGTCACAATCGCAACAAAAATTGCGACTCCACCAACCGAGGTGGCAAGTGCGGTAGTCGTGGTGGTAGGGGACGACACAATTTTGGTGGCAGGGGGGGTGGTGGCCAAGGTGACGAACCACCACATCAGTAGTATACATATAACGAGCCTCCATCTTAAGGGTGTTTATCTCAGCCTTGGGCGTATCCTCTTCACTGGGCTCCATGGCAGCCTTGGGCCACTCCTCCTTGTTCTTACCCAACTACTGGATGGTCAAAGAAAAATCCAATTTCTTCTCGCCAACCCTCTCACTTGGGCCCAAGACCTGTGCAGGCCAACATAGCATCTGTCAATCCATTAACTCCATCAGTTGGTTATGCTCCATCAGACATACAAGCTGCCATGTGTCATGGGCTGACTATTTGGGTACTCCAAGTAGACGAAACGTGCGGCACTTGCGGACACTCCAAGCTAGCAAGTCAGCCTACAATACACACCTGCGGGCAAACAAACTCAGTGGTTAGCCACAAACACATCTCAGACATGCAACAGGCAAAACAAAGTATGAGCAAGTATAAAGCAAATCATTCCTTGGAATGTCCACACAACACAAAGCACACAACAAGGCAAGTGGCATGCAATGGCCCAATGAAGACGACAAACAAGTAACACATAGGCAATAAGGAAGCATACAATGGCTAGTATGGATAAACATCATTTTATTAATATGTAGCCTTGATAGGGCAAGGGAGTACACGGCTTTGGCCCCTATCTGCTGGTGGCCATGGTGCTTCCCTAAGTCACCAGGTCACCTCCCCCTAAGGAGCCTTCTAGGGATACAAGGTGTTCCCACTAACATATATGATTTTTGTCTGGGAGACATATGCATAATTACAAAATTTCCACTACCCTATCCCATGAGGTTGCTTGGTGCAAGACTTGACTAATAATCAAGCACCAAGGCATGCTCACTTACAAAATGGTCCCATGTGGGTGTGCCAAAGGGGCAGCACGCCACACCCTCCCCCACTCAATTCCTCGGCGTCCTCGACAAAGTAGCTTGTAGATCTTCAATCTTCTGCATGAGTTTCTTCAAGTCTTCCGCCCTCTCCCAGCTTATCTCGTCATCTGTGAGCCCCTTCCATTTTACTAGATATTCCTTATGCTTTTTACAATCAGTGGTAACCATCCTCTCCGCTAGGATTTCTTCATGTTGACGCTTGCTCCTTGGCTGAATGATGACTCCTCCTCTAGTTAACTGGTTGCGCTCTGGAATTGTTGGATCTTCATGAAACGAATTCAAGTTGCTGACGTGAAAGACCGTGTAATGCCCCACGTCACTATGGCTGCCCCCTTGACGACTGGCCCTACAAACCAACACGAGTCTTTCAAGCGTGCTTTGTCCTCACTCGCACGCTTCTTGGGAAAACTTCCCAGGAGGTCACCCATCTTGAGATTACTCCAGGTCAAGCACGCTTAACTTTAGAGTTCTCAAGGGATGGGCTACCGAAAAGAAGATGCATCTTGTTGATATAGGTAGTTCCCATCAATCCATTTAAGCCCTCTACAACTGTGTAGTCCCATACCTACATAGTCTTAGAATCATCACACTTGACCTTCCCCAGGCGGTGTGGGATTGCACAACTTACCCGGTCTTTTCCCTTACGGATCACGGGATTTTAACTGTCACAGACCGGGTGTATCTCCATCCATGCTGGTAGGTCGACTTTGTAGGAAGTTAGGCCAACTTTTGAGATGATTGAGATCGGACCCTCATACTTGCGAATGAGTCTGATGTCTTTGTCCCCTCGGAATCTCAACTGTTTGAGCCTCAGCTTGATTAACACTAAGTCACTTGCTTTAAACTCTAGTGGTCTGTGCTTGTGATCTGTCCACTTCTTCATTCTTTTTTATGGTTTTTTAAAATAAGCTCGGGCAATCTCTGTCGTTTTCTTCCAGTCTTTTGTGAAGTGAAAGGCTTGCGGGTTCTGATCGCGGTATTCATCCACTGTGTGGGGCAACGGTGGCTGCTATGCATTAACAACTTCAAAAGGGCACTTATTCGATGAAGAACTCTTTGGACAGTTGAAGCAAAATTGAGCTACATCGAGTAGTTGCGGCCAGTTCTTCTGATTGGCATTGACAAAGTGGCGCAAGTACTCCTCCAACATCCCGTTGAATCTTTCTGTCTGCCCATCTATCTGAGGATGGTAGCTTGAGGATATGTTCAATTGTGACCCCAAGAGGCTGAATAGTTCGGACCAAAAGGTCCCAATGAATCTCCCATCTGGGTCACTAACAATGTTTTGGGGCACTCCCCAATATTTGACAATATGCTTGAAGAATTGTCGTGCTCTCTCCTCTGCCGAACAATACTTCGACACTGGGATGAATGTTCCATACTTCGAGAATCTGTCCACGACCACCAAGATCGCACTTAAATCCCTTGTCTTTGGTAGGCTGGTTATAAAGTTGTTTACCGAGTTTTTCGGAAACGAATAACTAACAGAATAATAAAAAGATAAGAACTGTAGAAATACTGAAATGTAACTAAACAAACAGTGTTTTTACGTGGTTCAGGCGTTAACAAGCCCTAGTCCACGAGTCGATGTTATTATACTTGGAAAAGATTACAGTAAGATGGCTGGTGCATAAGAACTTCACACGCTCACAATGTTTCTCTCGGGTTCTCTTGAAGAAGATGAAGCTAGAGAGATTTTAGTAGAGTTTTTGCTATATGATTTGTTCGTCCCCCCTCTTGTAAAATGAAGGGGTCTTTATAGCTAGGGTTTTGGATTAGGGTTTTTCTCTACGTACATGAGTTTTAATTACACCAGCCATAAATAGGGATACAATTACTGTAGTAGCATGGCTACAAGACTCTATGTGGGTATATTTACGTGAAAGTATGGGGAACACACAAAGTCAGCCGTCTTTTCCAAGTTGTCAGCGGAACAGTAGGCGAAAAGGTACCCTTAGGCGTGCTGGGATGTGTGCGGCTTTGACCTGACGGGCGTGTCAGGCGGGATCCTGTGTCAGGCGGATATCATTCCAAATATGCCTCCTCCAGGACTCGACCGTTTGGCTTTGTTCCGTACGAGGCACGGAACTGCTTCCGCGGAGACCACTCGAAGAGCTTCTCCTGGAAGGAGCTTCCCCGATGGATACTCCTTCGGGAGCTCCGGGAGAGTTGACGAGTTTCCGTATGGTGTTTGCTTGGAAGAGTAATCCGGACACCAAGCGGGAGAGGTGAAGACTTTCTGTATATCCGCGAGCTCTGGTCACCTATCGTGAAAGACATCGATAATTCTGTTTCCCCGAGGCCATCAATCTAAACGCTATCCGGAAATCTGGATAACATTTACCCCCCAAGGTCACGGAGCTTTGAGGGATCCGGGAGCTTGTACAATCGGTTTCTTAGATTAGGCGAGGGGGCACCTTCTGTGTTCCCGGAAGGGTTCCTTTTTCCCGCCTGAGTGTTAGTATGGAAAAGAAAGAGAATTTCTTCTGTTTGAGGTCAAGTACTCAAGTGCGGCAAGGACCACGTGTCATTCTGGGAATGGTTCTGCGACCAAGACGTGTGCGTGAGGCGACTGGTTGAGTATGCGTGCGTCAGTCATCTAACTAATGATTTGACGGTTTTTAATGGTACTCCGGGCCCGAGGTGGTGTAATGATGGGAAATAAATACTTTATTCCCATCCGAGGAGTCATAAATAGGATCGTCGCTTCCTCTCCAGCCGTTGGATCTGATGCACACGGAATGGGAAGATCGGGACCGTCCACTTGAGGAATTCGAAACGGCCTCTTCCCTGCTATAAAAACGAGGGAAAGGACCTTTCTTCCTCTTTACGCTTTTAGATTCTCCATCTTTAGGATTTTCAGATTTCCAAACCTTCGAACTCTCAGGCTTCCCAGCTTACGTTCCCCCGAACTTGCCATTTCTTTTGGTAAGTATCTGGAAACTTTTCTTTTTGATTTGGCAGTGGGTTTATTCCCGAAGTTCCTGGTTTGAATCGCCGTTCGTCTTTGCAGCTTTTACTTCTCGCGATCGTGCTGTGCAGTGATCCAGTTACTCCCTCAACCTCCAACTACCCGAACATCAGTAAGTATTTCTACTTTGCTCTTTCCTCCCAAACCTTAGGTTGTTGGTAGTTGTTAGAGTAGAGGTTTCTGCCATTATTGCTTATGTGCATTTGTGAATAGGGCTTTGGTAGGCATGTGATTGATTGTGAGTCGATAAGAAGCCTTTTCTGCATGTTTTGGCGATTTGCGTTTGGAAAGTCGTCCCGTGTTTTGCTGTTTTAGGGCATAAGCATGAACGCCTTTAGGGTGTCTTTCTCTGGAAAAACACTTCTTTTGGTGGGCTTAGGCTCGGGGTCTGAGTCTGGTTCCTTGCTGTCCTTCGGGTGGCATGGTGCCAATCCCTCGGTAAGCTCGGTGGGAGCCTCTCCAAGCAGTTTTCGAGGAGGGTCTCCCCGACGCCTTTGATACCACTAGGGTATGACAAGGGTGCTGACTGCTTAGAGTGTTTTCTTCTTTCTTTTCTTTTATCCAGTGACGAACATCTCGAAGGAACAACTCCTTGCTGCGGGGGAGGCTGATTCTGCCCAAGAGAAGGGCTCTCCGGTCGCTGGTGGAAAGGGGAAAGGAAAAGCGAAAGCGGTCGCGGCTAGCCCACCAACCTCCAATAGTTCCATCTGGGAGATGGACCAAAAACCGAACCTTTTCAGGAATTATGGCATGCTAGAGCTGTATTCCTCCGAGGCAGGCCTGAAGAACATCCCAGGTCTGATGTGGCACCGTCTGTCGGTGTTGGGCGAGTCAGCTAGCCAGAGCCACGAGGGCTTTGGTGCCTGGAGTTGGGCACACATAGTGTGCGGAGCGCACTTGCCCCTAAGGAGTTACTTCGCCAATTTCTGTGTGAAGGCGGGGATTGCCCCCTTCCAGTTAATTCCTCCCAGTTACAAGCTCTTAGCGGGGTGGTTCATCTTTTGCAAGTCCCGGAGACTGGAAGCTCCTACCCCGGAGGAGGTGCTGTACTTTTATGGGTTGAAGTCTCAGCCTATGAGGGGTCACTCAGACAAGGTGGGGTTTTACAGGCTAGAAAGGCACCCGGATGTGATGTGCCCCACTTGTCATACCGCGAGGGTTCCAGACCTCCGGGAATACTGGTTCCTGACGACTGGCTTCCCGCTGAAGAGGGTGCCAGCTCTATCTTTAGATTTCAAAATCCCTGGTAAGTGTTTCCTCTTTTCCTTTTCAACTTTGTTTCTTTGTGTTTGATTTGCCTTTTGGGAGGATCTCTAACGCTTGTATTTGATTTTTGCAGAAGTCGTTCCGCGGACACCTCGCTGCGCGGAGATGATAAGGAGGTCCAAGTTCTACGAAGGGCTTTCCGAGGAAGAGTTGAGAGTGGAGGGACTTGTGACCTCCGAATCGTTGAGGGAGTATGGGTTACTCGCCTCCTTCCAAAATATCGAGCCAGTAAGTGGTAGGGGGCAGACTCAGGTGTCGGCTGACATCCGGGAGCAGATTGCCCTGGAGCTGTCTAAGGTGATCACCCAAGCCGCTCGGGACGAAAATACTCTATCTCCTAGTTGGGCGGAGAGGTTCCCCGACCCCCAGCCGGAGGGAGAGGAGATCGAGGCTCGCCACGCCGCGGCTTACCCTAACGAAGGGGCTCCGGGGGCTAGTTCCTCCGGGAGAGGTAAGACTAGTTTTCGATTGATCCACACCCCCAGCCTGTCTGAAGTTTCCCAAACCTCTCAGATGGGGTTTGATCCTCGTTTCCTTAGGCTAGATCCGCGTAGGATACCTTTCGACAGGTACTGTGATAGGGTAGATGAGCTCCTCTGGTGTCTGAGTGATGGTAGTCTGCCAGAAGGTGTCATCATGGTTGACCCTTCTTCTCTCAGCATGTTCTTCCCGGACTTCAAGGAGTACGGGAGCTTCCTGGAGCAGGAAGCGATGTTTTGTTTTGCTCGGGGAAGGCCATCCACGTTTCTCGTGCATGGTCGTCCCTTTCAAACTTTTCTTTTTCTTGTTTCTTGTTCCCTGCTGGCGGGCTTGCTTGTACTTTTATGTTGCTGATTGTCTTGTCTTCCGCTTATCTTCTTTCTCATTTCTTGTTGGTTCGTTAACCTTGCTTTGTACGTTTCTTGCAGAGTATCCCGAAGCCAAGATGTTGGGGAGGGTTACTTTGCTTATTAAGAAGGCTGCCACCAGCCAGGACCCGCCCACGGGGAAAGGACGGAAGCCCAAGGCTGGTAGGGGAGGTAAGGCTGCCTCCCCCAAGAAGACAAGTGGCGAGGCGCAAGCGTCTCCGAGGGTAGAGAAGTCCCCTGCTGAAGGGCCTTCCGAGACTATGATGGTCTCGAGTAGCAGTAGCGACGGGGAAGGGCTTGTGTTCCCCGTGAGGACAACTGGGGTAAGCAGGCGTCCCGGAGGAGATGCTGAGGGTGCTAAGAACAAACGCCTTAGACACTCTTCTCCCGGTCGAAGGCAACAACAACAGCAACGACAGCAATCACAACTACAACAACAGCAGCAACAGGAACAAGAGAGACAATCACCAACGCCGCAGCAACAGCAACAGCAACATCCAAACCAGCAGCAGCAACAAGGGCAATTACTTCTGCTACCGCAGCAGCAAAAGCAACAGACCGGGGCCTTAATACCCCGGCTGCCTCCTCCTCCAGTCCAAAGGGGGTCCACCCTTCCGGGGTCTCCGTCTTCTCAGACAACCAATCTTCCCCTGCCTGGCCTGAAGTTCCACTTTCCGCGGAAGCCGACCAGTTTTCCCGCTGCCCTCCTGGAGGGTGTAAGACGGGCCGATAGTTTTTTGAAGAGGCGGCTAGAGGCGGAGAAGGCCGTTACTCAGGGAAGGGCAGATAACTTGTCTGCCGTGAAGAGGGCTGAGCTGGCCGAGGGGGTGAGATCTCCTCACCCGGCCGGAGCGGTTCTGGATGGTCCAGCCTTGGAGAAGAGGCTGGTGCCTAGGCTTGGACGTGCATTGGCGCCGTTCGGAGCTGAGATGATGGAGGACATGGCCCTGAGCTTATGCGAGCTCAATTCTGAGAAATGGGCCATCAGTAGCAGCAAGGATCCGCTGTTGCTGACACACGCTGTGAAGCAGCAACTGTCCGGGGTAAGCCGTCAGTTGTTATTTTTTGGGATCACCTCTCTTTTGGTCCGGCTTTAGCTCATTCGGTTGTCTTTCCTTGCAGGCCTCTATGATCGCGGAACGCTCGTTCCGGGAGGTTGGTGCGGCTCTGGTTCAGCTGGAGGAGAGCCAGCTGGCTCGCCAGGCCCTGGAGGCGGAGAAACAGAAGCTGACCCAACAGGCCTTGGGGGCTTCGGAGAAGATTGATCAGGCCCGGCGCACGGCTGAAGAAGAGGCGGAGAAGAAATATCTTGCCAAATATCAAGAGTACCGGGCCAAGGCAGAGAATGAGTTTAGACAGCGGTCGGATGGGATTAAGACCGAAAACTCCAAGCTCCGGGAAGAGCTGTCCCAAGCCAAGGTGGAGAAAGATACCCTGGAAGCCCGCTTGCAATCAAAGAACGATCTCCTCCTTAAGCGGCAAGAGGAATATTCCACTCTTCAGAGTAAGCTGCACGACGAGGAGCAACTCCATAAGAGGAGCAGGGATCTCGTGTCTATGCTTCAGTTGGGGCTCGCCGAGAAGGATAAAGAGATCGGGGCTTTGCAATTCACTGCCAGGGGGCATGTGACCGAGAAGCAATCCGTGCTGAACCAAAATAGGGAGCAGCGCAAGGCGATTGATTCTCTTAAGGGGGAGCGGGATGCCTCCAAGGCCGAAATGGAAAAATTGAGGGCCCAACTAACTGCCGCGGAAGCACAGCTGGCAACCTCCGAGGCGGAGCGGTTGAAGGAGAAGGAGGATGCTGAGGTGATACTGAACAGGACTATTAATATATCGCATGTGGTCCTCATGCATCAACTCTGGAAAGTGAACCCGGAGGTGTTAGGCTATCTGGGAGATGATGCCGAAGCCATGAGGGAGAAGCTACTCGTGTGGGATCAGGGCCCAGAGGCGTATGTCCAAACTTATAACATTGACGATCGTGCTGAAGCTCCTGAGGCGGGAGATCCCGGAGAGGCGGGGACTTCTGAACCTTCTCATGACCAAATTCCTCCTTCCAATGAGCCGACTCCGCCAGCCTCAGCTGAAACAGATGCCCCCGAAGCTGCGGTCGTGGACGCTGTAGTTACCCCCAATGCTTGAAGGGGTTTTATCTTTAATTATTTTTCATTTTGAGTTTTTCATTGCGGACATTTTTACCATAATCATAGCATTCTCCTTTCTTTTCTGCCGAGTTCTTTATTTATCCTTGCGCTTAGGGTAGACATTTATACGGTAGAAACTGTTGTAGGGGCGTATGGGGTTTTGGTTCCAACGGCCAAAACCTATGCACTTCCCACTTGAAGCTTTAACGGATGATGTCTTTTTCCCATGTAGTTTCTAGGTTACGAAGGTTTCCTGGTTCCAACGGCCAGGCTCCTTTCACCGTACTTTATCTTTCCTGAGGCAAATAGCCAATCCAGGGACTTGTAGTTATACTGTTCGCTGGGATTGCTAAGGTGAGTCGTTCCATTGTTTGGAACGGGAGTTCTTTTGGTGAGCGTCGCTAGACTTAAGGTTAGATCTTTGCGAAGCAAAACTAACTGTTGTTGCGAACCTCATTGTGGCTGACTTCAGGGACCTGGCATGGAGCCCTGCGAGGCAAGGCTTATTGCTGTTGGGGAAATCGCCACGCCCACCAGGTGTGATCCTGGAGCAGGGGCTTTGCGAAGCAAAGCCGGCTGTGAGTGGGGGGATCAAGTATGTCTGCTTCTGGAGCTGAAACTTGCAATGGCCATGGAGCTTGCCATGCATTATTTTGTGAGATCCGGAGTTGGAGCCTGCGAAGCAAGGCTTACAACCGTCGCGGATCTTGCCATCTTTCGCCTCGCTGGACCCGGAGCTGGAGCTTGCGAAGCAACGCTCTACAGCGCTCGCGGATCTTGCCATCTTTCGCCTTGCGGGATCCGGAGCTGGAGCTTGCGAAGCAAAGCTCTACAGCGATCGCGGAGAATTCTGCAAAGGACTTGTCAGGGAGTTGGGGGTGTTTTGGCGTAGCTCTATGAACGTGCCTCGACCCCCAGTCCCGTCCATCGCTGGGCTACACAGGAGATAATACTTATGATACATAATGGCAGGCATTTCCATGGCAATTTTCACATAAGCACATATGACACGTAATGCAAGCATGTTCATGGCAACAAATAAACCTAAGCTCAACAATTTAAACATTTCAAACAATTTAAAATTTTCAAACACAATGCTAGCACATAAGTGGTGTTCTGTGTACGTTTTGTTCAAGGGGCGTATGGTTATGCCTTAGCCATGTATACCCCCCAAGTGAGCGTGGGGTCCGGACGTCTCCGGACCGCGTGGTCACTTGTTAAAACGCAGCTTTGAACACAGGGATAAAAAGTGCAGTAAAAGCGGAGTGAATCTCTCCGTGTTTCATTGAATTAGCCTGCTAGGCGTGAGTTTTACAACAGGGAGGATTATTTCCACATTTTTCACTTTTGTTATTTTCACCAAGGACTTCCGACTGGATGGTCCGGGGCCTACTGGTAGTAACGGCGGAGGTGCTCCGCGTTCCAGGCGCGCGGGACTTTAGATCCATCGAGTCTCTTTAAGTGATACGTCCCATGGCCCACTTTTTGCTGGACTTCGTAGGGGCCTTCCCAGTTGGGTCCGAGGACTCCTACTCCCGGGTCCTGCGTAGCAGGAAATACTCTCCGTAGGACAAGATCTCCAACTTCGAATGTACGGCTCTGGACTCTCATGTTAAAGTGTCGGGCTATCTTGCCTTGGTACATTTTTAGTTGGACCTGCGACTGCTCCCGGAGCTCCTCGATCATGTCCAAGGACTCCTGGAGGAGGGCATGGTTCCGGGTAGGATCGTAGGTGTCTTGCCTGTGAGAGGGGATCATAGCTTCTACTGGGATGACGGCCTCGCAACCGAAGGTCATGGAATAAGGCGTGTGCCCCGTCGAAGTTCTCTCTGTTGTGCGATAAGCCCAAAGTACTCGCGGAAGTTCTTCCGGCCAGTGAGCCTTGCAGGCTTGGAGTTTTTTCTTCAACGTGGTCTTTAATATTTTGTTTACAGCTTCCACTTGTCCATTAGCCTGTGGTCTGGCGACCGCGGAAAAGCTTTTGATAATTCCATGCTAAGCACAGAAGTTCGTGAAGTGTTCACTGTCAAACTGCTTTCCGTTGTCGGACACAATTTTCCGTGGAAGCCCAAAACGACACACTATATTCCTGATGACAAAATCCAGTGCTTTTTTAGATGTGACCGTGTTCATAGGTTCAGCTTCAGCCCATTTGGTGAAGTAGTCTACCGCGACTATGGCGTACTTCACTCCACCCTTTCCAGTGGGGAGGGAACCTACTAGGTCAATGCCCCAAACGGCGAACGGCCAGGGGCTGGTCATTAGGGTAATTTCCGTAGGCGGCGCTCGCGGAACCTTGGCGTACCTCTGGCACTGCTCACACTTCCTGACATAATCCACACAATCCTTCTTCATGGTGGGCCAGAAGTATCCTTGTCGAAGGATTTTTTTGGAGAGGCTCAGCCCGGAGGTATGATCGCCACAGAAGCCTCCGTGAATCTCATGGATGATGGTGCTGACTTCGGTTCCGGCAACACACCTAAGGAAGGGTATGGACAACCCCCTGCGGTAAAGCTTTCCATCCATAACCACGTATCGGGGAGCTTGATACTGGAGCTTCCTTGCGTCCGCTTTATCGGTGGGGAGTTCTCCGGTGGTGAGAAATCTGAGGATGGGTCCTATCCAGGAGTGGGAATGGTCGATGATGGCGTTTATCCTTCGCGTCTCAGTACTGGGGGCTTCTAAGTGCCCGATGGGGACTAAGCCATACTGTTCAATCTCCGGGTCCGTTGCAAGCTTGGCCAGCGTGTCCGCAAGTGAGTTCTGGTCCCGGGGGACCTGGCAGATTTTGTAGCCTTTGAAATGCTGCAGTAGGCCGCGGGAGAGAGACACGTAGGCAGCCATCCTTTCGCCTTTCGTCTGGTATTCCCCGGATATTTGGTTTACCACAAGCAGGGAGTCGCTGTACACTTCGATTTTTTGGGCTCCGACTTCTCTGGCCAGTCGTAACCCAGCTAACATGGCTTCGTGTTCTGCCTCGTTGTTGGATGCTGGGAATGCGAAACGGAGGGCGCTCTGGAGCTGATGCCCTTGGGGAGATATTAGGATAACCCCCGCTCCAGCTCCTTTTTCATTTGAGGCTCCGTCTACGTAGACCTTCCAGGTGGGAAGTTCCGGGACAGGATCTTCTGGGAGGTCATTCATTCCCGAGCACTCCACAATAAAGTCCGCGAGAGCTTGACCTTTTATGGAAACACGCGGTTGGTAGTGGACGTCGAACTGGCTTAGTTCCATGGCCCACTTAAGCAATCTGCCAGAAGACTCGGGCTTCTGTAGGACTTGTCGGAGAGGGTGGTTGGTGAGTACTTTGATGGTGTGCGCCTGGAAATATGGCCTCAGCTTCCGTGAAGCGATCAGCAAGCAGAGGGAGAGTTTCTCGATCATCGAATATCTGGACTCAGCGTCCAATAACCTCTTGCTTACGTAATACACAGGGAGCTGGATACGGCCATCTTCCCGGACGAGAGCGGCACTTACTGCGTGCTCAGTCACAGCTAGGTACAAGAACAACGCCTCTCCTTCGACCGGTTTGGACAAAATGGGGGCTCGGGTTAAATGTTCTTTGAGGTGTTGGAAGGCCGCTTCGCATTCGGGGGTCCACTCGAACTTCTTGTTCCCTCGCAGAACATTGAAGAAGGGGATACACTTGTCGGTGGCCTTGGATACGAAGCGACTGAGAGCAGCTATCCTTCCGGTAACGCTCTGGACATCCTTATGCTTCCGGGGGGAAGGCATATCTATGAACGCCTTTATTTTTTCAGGGTTGGCTTCCACGCCGCGGGAGCTGACAATAAAACCGAGGAACTTTCCAGACGAGACCCCGAAAGTACATTTCTTTGGATTTAGCTTCATCCCGTACTTTCGGATCACGGCGAAAGCTTCCTCAAGGTCGTTACTGTGGTCCCCGGAGGTCTTGGACTTTACCAACATGTCGTCCACGTACACCTCCATGTTCCTCCCCAGTTGGTCCTTGAACATTCTGTTTACCAGACGCTGGTAAGTCGCCCCAGCATTCTTCAAACCGAAAGGCATGACCACGTAACAGTAGACACCCTTATCCGTGAGGAAGCTGGTGTGTTCCTGGTCCGCGACATGCATCTTGATCTGGTTGTATCCGGAGTACGCATCCATGAAGGATAAGAGTTCGTACCCGGAAGTAGCGTCCACCATCTGATCGATTCGCGGGAGAGGGAAACAATCTTTCGGGCAGGCCCTGTTTAGGTCCGTGAAGTCAATGCACATTCTCCAGGACCCATCGGGTTTCGGGACCAGAACTGGGTTGGCCAACCACACGGGATAGTGCGACTCCTGGAGAAAGCCTATGGACATCAATTTGTCCACTTCAGCTTTGACGGCTTCGGCTCTCACTGGGTCCAGCGGCCTCCTCTTTTGGCGAATTGGAGTTGCAGCTGGGTCTATGTTGAGTGCGTGGCACGCAACATTGGGATTAATCCCTGTCATATCAGCGTGGCACCATGCCAGGATATCCTGATTATCCTTCACAGTGGCCACGATCTTATCTCGAACGGCCGACGGCAGGTTTTTCCCCACCTGAATGACCTTGGTGGGTTCTCCCGGATTGAGGATCACCTCTTCGACTTCCTCCATCGGCTCTATTGCTTTCTCGATTCCCACTCTTGGGTCGAGTTCGTCAAAGTATGCCTCCTGAGCATCCCTAGTTTCTGGCAATACTTCCGCCAAAGGAATGGCAGCAAACGTCTCTCGGACCGTGTAGACGGCTCGGACGGAGACGTTATAACAGCTCCGTGCACTTCTCTGGTCTCCTCGGAGGGTGCCAATACGCCCATCGTCGCAGGGAAACTTCAAGCATAAGTGACGTATCGAGGTTATGGCCCCACAATCGATCAGGACCGGTCGGCCTAAGATGGCATTATACGCCGTGGGGCAGTCGACCACCACGAATGTGCTATGCTTGAAGGCACAAGCGTCGCTTTCTCCTCTGAGGGTGACCGGAAGTTGAATTTTGCCTAATGGCATGAGTGCGTCCCCATTGAAACCTTGAAGCTGGATGGGGCATGGGGCCAGGTCCGTCTCGGTCAATCCGATCGCGTGGAAGGCCGCTTTGAAGAGGATGTTCACGGAGCTTCCGTTATCGATCAAGATCCGTGAGACCTTCTTATTGGCAATCTGGGCTTCCACTACGAGGGGATCGTTGTGGGGGAAGTGCACATGTCGAGCATCGTCCTCCGTGAAGGTGATGGGAAGATCCATCATTCGGGGACGTTGAGCAGGTGATTGGACCAAAGCGCACATCTCCTCGGCGTGCTCTAACTCCTTCAAGTACCTCTTCTGGGAGTTGCGGGTACTTCCGGCAAGGTGTGGTCCTCCGGAAATGGTGGCGACGTGTCCGTCAACGGGTGGCGGAGCAAGGCTGGGTGGATATGGGTTGCCTGGTCCTGGAGCCAACAAGGCAATGGGCGCCGGAGCGGGTGGAGCAGGAAGTGCTGGGAACTGAGACCCGGGAGCTTGGGGGTGACCGGCTCCAGGTGCACTAGCGGCTCCCCTCTGTCCCGGGGAATATGCAGCTCCGTGAACCACCCCCTGTCCGGGATAGATTATGGGTATTCTCACCCACTGACCGAGGTGTCCCGCTCTTGCCAGGGACTCGATCTCATCCTTCAGCTGAAGGCACTCATTCGTGGTGTGCCCCACGTCTCCGTGGAACTCACACCTCTTATTGGAGTCTCGCGGACGCCTTCCTCCGTGAGACACTTTCGAGGGATTCCTGTAGTTGACCATATTACAGGTCGCCCGATAGACATTCTCTCGCGAGTCTATTAAACTGGTATATTCCGTGAACTTGGGCTCATAATCCTTTCGGGGTTTCTTTGAATGGTCTCCCCGGTTGGAGTTTTTTCCGCTTCGTTTGCTCCGCGATTGGCTCAAACTTCGTTCCGGGGCTTCCGCTTGCGGCTGCGGCATGCTAGGAGCGATACTACATCCGGTTTGTACCGCTCCATACCCAGAGAAATGTGTTTGACCCGGCGTCTGAACAGACGCGGAAGGCCCATACACACTCGGAGTGAATCGGGCTCCTGGAAGCGTGAGGACTGGTGCGGGAGCTTGCGAAGCAAAGCTCGGCGCAGTCACGGAAGGGGTTGGAGCCGGGGGAACTCCAAAGGCTTGCTGGTAGGCATCCTCAAGGTTGATGATTCCCTGAGCTTTTGACATGAATTCGGACAGGGTTTCTGCCCGTCTCCTTTGCATTTCCCCCCATAGCAGGGAGCCGACAGTAAGGCCCGATTGAAGGGCGATCAGCTTCATGTCATCGCTGACCTTGGTTTTTGCAGCAGCTTCCATCATTCTCTGAATGAAAGCTTTGAGGTTCTCAGTGGGTTGCTGTTTGATGTTGGTTAAGGAACCAACCTCCATGTCGTGGTCGCGGGCAGCAATAAACTGCCTCCTAAACGCGGACTGTAGCTCCTTCCAACTGTGGATTGATCCGGGAGCTAATCTTTTCCACCAGTCCTCCGCAGACTTGGTAAGGGTGAGTGAGAAGCACATGCATTTGGCGTCCTCACTGACGCGCGCCACTTGCATCATTTTATTGTATTTAGCTAGGTGGGTACGCGGGTCTGTCCTCCCATCATATAATTCTATGTGAGGCATTTTGAAGTTATCCGGGAGGGACGTTTCCGCGATCCTCCTAATACATGGTTCCGGGTCTTCCTCCTCAGAATCTGACAGGGCCCCACTTTGCTTCCGGACCAGCTTGGTCAAGGCAGCAATCTGTTCCTCGAGCCTCTTCGTATCACTTTCCGGGAGGTCACGTCCCCGGAGCTTGTCATTAATATGATTTCGGAGGTCATCTCCGCGAGGCCGGGCTTTTTCCCCTTTGGCCTTCTCATACTTGGCCTCCAACCTTCTTCTTAGGTCCACCGTGGACCAGCTATCTTCGGAGTGCGAGTTCGCAGCCCGACCGTCCTGATTGACGGAATCACTGGGGCGGTTGTTCCTTCCCCTAGGCCTGGGTGCCTTAGCACCGGGCCCTTTAGGCACAGAGTGCCCCCTTGGGGCTGAAGGGCGTCTGGGCTTAGGAGCGCCAGAGACCTTCTGCGCGCGGGGGGGGCAGTCGGCCTGGTGATTCACGCCTTTAGGAGGTGCGGGGGCGTCAGCGCGCACAGGCTCTCCCACTTTTTCTTTGCCCTTGTTAGGGGCGGCTTTGGATGGTCCAGCAGCGGCTGGATCCGGCATGGGGGCATCAGCACCACCTCGAACAGAGGTATCCTCGTCCGAGTCGCCTAGATCTCCGAACCTACTTTGGAGGCGTTCCATCATGCGTTGCATTCTTTCGGAGACGCGCTCCTGCTCAGCAAGCTTGGCCTTAGTGGCCACCAGTTCTTCGGCTACTTGGACCAGTTCTGGGTCCTTCTCATAGTAGCAGCCGTCCTTGTAATAACCGTCTTGGACATACTCTTCTTCGTCTTCTAAGTATGTTGTATCTTCGGTACTGACCTGATCCTGGCGGGATGTCGGGTCTTCACCTTGGTAGTCTAAGGGATCGCTTTGCACCACATCTTCCATCACGGTATCGGGGTTGACCGTAGCATTTTTGTCAACAGCGGATTTTCTCGTAGTCACCATCTCTTTAGCACGAAGTGAATACAAAAAACGTACACAGAAAAAGAGCTGACTAACAACTTCCTACCGCTCTCAATGAAAGCACCAAAATGTTTACCGAGTTTTTCGGAAACGAATAACTAACAGAATAATAAAAAGATAAGAACTGTAGAAATACTGAAATGTAACTAAACAAACAGTGTTTTTACGTGGTTCAGGCGTTAACAAGCCCTAGTCCACGAGTCGATGTTATTATACTTGGAAAAGATTACAGTAAGATGGCTGGTGCATAAGAACTTCACACGCTCACAAAATCTCTCTAGCTTCATCTTCTTCAAGAGAACCCGAGAGAAACATTGTGAGCGTGTGAAGTTCTTATGCACCAGCCATCTTACTGTAATCTTTTCCAAGTATAATAACATCGACTCGTGGACTAGGGCTTGTTAACGCCTGAACCACGTAAAAACACTGTTTGTTTAGTTACATTTCAGTATTTCTACAGTTCTTATCTTTTTATTATTCTGTTAGTTATTCGTTTCCGAAAAACTCGGTAAACAAAAGTCAAGCGACACACTCTCCCATGGTCGTCTTGGGACTCGCAACATCTATAATAACCCAGGTGTCTTGTCCTTTCGACCTTGTATTGCTGACATACGAGACAGGTTTTGGTGTACTCCACTACATCATCTCGCATCTGTGGCCAGCAGTATCCCTGCTTCAAAAAGGCATGCGTTCTCTACCACCCTGGATGACCTGCCCACAAGGTGTCATGACACTTGCTTAGTAATGTCTTCCACAAATCTCTAGCTTCCGGAACATAAAAGAGGCCCCTTTGGCACACAGAAGATCAGTCTCCACCCCGAACTGGCTAGTATTGCCTTCTTTCACGAGCTTCGGGATGGTTCTGACAACCGGGTCTTTCTCCAGGTTTTCTTTGATGCGCTCCTTGAGTGGAGTGTTCACCACGCTAGCCGAAAAACTAGCCAAGATCTTTAGAGTTGCCAATTCTTCTTTGCGACTCAAGGCATCAGCTGTCTGGTTCAAGCGTGCTGCCTTGTGCTC
Source organism: Humulus lupulus (assembly GCF_963169125.1). Lineage (NCBI taxonomy): Eukaryota > Viridiplantae > Streptophyta > Magnoliopsida > Rosales > Cannabaceae > Humulus > Humulus lupulus. The sequence goes on from NC_084793.1 coordinate 171,321,130, forward strand.
AAAATGGAAGTCGAATTTTTCCACGAACTCCTGCCATCGAGCCTGCTTAGTGGTTAGTTTCGGCTGGGTAAGGAAATGACTAACCGCTACATTATCCGTCTTCACCACAAACTTCGACCCCAACAAGTAATGTCTCCACACTCGCAAACAATGGATAACCGCGAGGAGTTCCTTCTCCTGGGCAGTATACCGCCTCTCAGCTTCGGACAACTTGCGACTCTCATATGCTACCAGTTGGTCTTCTTGTACCAGTACCCCTCCCAAACACACCCGTCTGTACTTCGAAGGGCTTGCTAACATCTGGAAAGGCAAGAACTTGATCCTTCATCATGGCTTCCTTTAAACTCCTAAATGCTTCAACACACTTGTCAATCCACGCCCAAGTCACACCCTTTTTCAACAGCTCGGTCAAGGGTGTCGCTCTTCTTGAGTAGCCGTCCGCAAATCGTCTATAGTAGTTGGCTAGGCCCAGGAAAAAGCATAGTTCTTTCACGTTTGTGGGGGCTTTCCATTCTTGGATTTCCCTCACCTTCTCCAGGTCCATACGAATTCGTCCACGTTCCACAACGTGGCCTAGGAACTTGATGCTCTCCTGTGCAAATGAGCATTTCTCACGCTTCACATATAGCTGTCTCTCTCCCAACTTCTGAAACACTTGAGCCAAATGTTCTCTATGCTCTTCAATCATGGCACTATAAACCACAATATCATTCAAGTACACAACCACGAACTTATCTAGATACTCGTGGAATTCTTGGTTTATCAGTGTGTAGAAAGTGGCAGGTGCATTCGTTAACCCAAACCTCATTGCTCGAAACTCAAATGCTCCATATCGAGTAACGCACGTTGTCTTTGGTTCATCCCCATCTACGATCCTTACCTGATAATAGCCTGATCTCAGGTCCAACTTTGTGAAATATTTGGCTCCACTTAGCTGGTCGAACAAATCAACGATTAGAGGGATGGGGTAGGTGTTGCGAGTCACCTTCTTGAGAGCCCTATAATCAATGCACAGTCTCAAGCTCCCATCGTGTTTCTTCTAGAATAGCATAGGTGCGCCAAATGGCGCCTTTGACGGTCTGATGAAGCCTGCCTCCAATAACTCCTTTAGTTGCCTCCTCAACTCTTCTAGCTCAGGGGGTGCCATTCTATAAGGCACTTTCATTGGAGGTTTCGCTCTTGGCACCAGATCTATCTGGTGATCAATCCCCCTTCTTTGCAGCAAGGCTTTGGGGAGTTTATCTGGCATCACGTCCCCATACATCTTCAAGACCCTCGTAATTTCAAGTAGAACAATCTCTTCCACTATTTCTTCGAACACAGTGGGTACTACTACATAAGTGGGTTTCTGTTTCTTCACACCCTTCTTAAACTGTAAAGCTGATAGAAGCTTCACACCAGGGGTGGTATCACCTTCGCAGGCACCATTGAAGGAGTCTCTCCCATTATGAGCAAACTCCCAGTAGCAGGAATTGGGATGGCACCTTTCTTGGTTAGGAAGTCCATTCCCAAAACTACATCAAAGTTGTCCATATGGACCACCACTAAGTCAGTCTGCCCCTCCCACGTGTCGATCTTAACTTTTACGCCCTTAGCCACTCCAGTTGTGGCCAAGGCCTTTGAGTTGACCGCTTTCATGCAGCCTGCATCTTTCTTTAGTTTTAGTCCCAATCGCTTGGCTTCAAGTTATGAGATGAAGTTGTGGGTGGCGCTAGTATCAATCATTACACTTCTGGCCGGCTTGTCGTTGATGGTGGCCTCCACAAACATTAGCCCCTTCCCCAGGGTCTTCTTCCCTTTTTTGCCATGCTTCTTGAGAGCATTCAATAGGCGAACAGTGCCAATGTGCGCGTACTCTTCATCCTCCTCTTCTCCTTCGCGCTGTTCTTCTTGACCAATGAGGGCATTCGACTTGCCCCTGTAAGGGAAAATTGACAACTTATGTGGTCCTTTGCAGATCAAACAAGCTAGCGACTTTTTCCCTGCAGCAGCATCTGTACTGCTGGAAGAACTGGACTTTGCTGTCCTCTTCTATCCCCTATTCTTTCCCTGCCATGACTTCCCAGACTTCTTACTCCCAGCGCTACTTCAGCTGGTTGGAGGGGTAACCCTCTTTGGCAGGCTACTCTCCGGAGTGTAGTTGTCAAGCGTTCAGCAGCAGCTTGAGCAGTGGCTAGGTCAGACACACGCTGTCTCTGAAGTTCTTGTTTGGCCCACGGTTTCAATCCCTCGAGGAAGCAGAAGAGCCTGTCTACTTCGGACATGTCCTTTATATCGAGCATCAGTCCCGAAAAATTCTTCACATATTCTCCGACTGTCCCAACTTGTTTAAGCTCTCTCAACTGGCGTTGAGCCATGTAGGCGAATTTTTCTAGCAGAAATTGTGTCTTCAGTTCTCTCTTCAAGTCTCCCCATCATGTGATGGTGCATCTACCATTCTCAATATTGTCATACTTTGTCCTCCACCACACCTTGGCATCCCAAGACAAGTACATGGTAGCCATGGCGCCTTTCCTTCTTCAGAATCGGCTCGCACTGCTCTAAAATAGTGTTCCAAGTCAAAGCGAAAATTTTCCAAGTCTTTTGCGTCTCTAGCCCCGTTATAGGGCCTCGACTCTGACACTTTAACTCGGCCATATTCCAAACCTATCGGCCCTGTTGCAGGTGCATTCCCAACCGCTTGCATGGTTAGGTTTACCTTTGCATTTAGCTCAATTATTTCTTCTCTGAGCGCGCCAACTGACTCCCTATAGTCTTTCATGGTGTCCTTTATGGAGACTTGTTGTTCCTTCAACATGCACTCCATCGCCGCAATGCGCTCTTCCCACCGAGGGGTAACATAAGTACTTGTTGGAGTGTTTCTTTGCTCCAAAACAATTATTCTGGATAGCAGAACATCGTTTTCCTTCTCTAGTGCAGCTATAAGATTGCTTGCATCTAACGATCCAGAGTTACAGCTTGCAGAAGAAAGATCCCTGACCCTCTCGTCCAGGCCATCTAGTTCCCCATGTACTTCTCAAGCTATTTGATCCTCTGAGTGTTGTTTACCATTTGTGTGTTCTGCCAAGTTTTCTCTAACCTGGCTCTGATACCAATTGTCACGGGCCGGCTATTTGGGTACACCAAGTACACGGAACGTGCGGCACTTGGGGACACTCCAAGCTAGCAAGTCAGTCTACAACACACACCTGTGGGCAAACAAACTCAGTGGTTAGCCACAAACACATCTCGAACATGCAACAAAAAATAACGAAGCATGAGCAAGCAAAAAGCAAGTCACCTACATAACACAAAGCACACAACAAAGCAAGTGGCACGTGATGGCCCAACGAAGACGACAAACAAGTAACACATAGGCAATAAGGAAGCATACAATGGCTAGTATGGATAAACATCATTTTATTAATATATAGCCTTGATAGGGCAAGGGAGTACACTGCTTTGGCCCCTATCTGCTGGTGGCCATGGTGCTTCCCTAAGTCACCATATCATTTCCCCCTAAGGAGCCTTCTAGGGATACAAGGTCTTCCCAGTAACATATATGATTTTTGTCTGGGAGACATATGCATAATTACAAAATTGCCACTACCCTACCCCATGAGGTTTCTTGGTGCAAGACTTGACTAATGATCAAGCACCAAGGCATGCTCACTTACAAAATGGTCCCATGTGGGTGTGCCAAAGGGGAAATAGGCCACACCATGCATACTCTTTCTCTTACGCCTCCTGATGATCAATGGTATATGGACACTGGAGCTACGTCTCACATGATTGTAAATGGAGGTAACCTTACGTCTTATTTCAATATGAGCAAAAATTACAATATTATTTTTGGTAATGGCCATACTATTCCAATTGTTGGTTGTGGAAATACTCTGTTACCTAATTCTCATCCTCCCTTACCCTTGAATAATGTCTTACATGCTCCTAAACTTATTTTAAATCTGGTAACTGTAAGAAAATTTACTCTTGACAATAATATGTCTGTTGAATTTGATCCATTTGGATTTTCTCTGAAAGATTTTAAGATGGGAATGCATTTACTAAGATGTAACAATTTTGGTGACCTCTATCCTGTCACCACAAGACCATCCCCTGCCACTTCTTCACCTTCTACCTTTGCAATTTTATCTCCTGAAACATGGCATAATTGTTTAGGACGTTTGGGAGCTTGTGTGCTAGGCTCTCTTTGCCAAAATAATTTCATTGATTGTTAAAAGTTTTGGGATAATTTTTTTTGTTATTCTTGTCCTCTTGGAAAACAAGTTAAACTACCTTTTTATGACTCAAATTTTTTTACTACATTGCCATTTGACATTGCACATATTGATCTTTGGACATCACTTATTCTAAGTTCAGGGGAACATTAATATTATGTTTTATTTCTTAATGATTTCACAAACTTTTTGTGGACTTTTCCAATTGAGAATAAATCTAACATGCATTCCATGTTTTTATCTTTTCAAGCTTTTATTAAAACACAATTTGAAAGAGAAATCAAATGCTTCCAATTCGACAATGGAAGGGAGTATGACAATGCCTCTTTTCATAAATTTTGTAAATTAAATGGAATGCAATTTCATTTTTCTTTCCCTCACACATCTTCATAAAATGGCAAAGTTGAAAGAAGTATTCGAACAATAAATAATATCATTCGCACCCGTCTTGTTCATGCATCTTTACCCCCATTTTTTGGAATCATGCATTACGAATGGCTACAGATCTTCTCAATATTCTTCCAAACAAGAAGCTTGCATACAAATCTCCTACTACAATTCTCTATAAACGTGATCCTTCTTACTCTCACCTTCGTGTTTTTGGTTGTTTATGCTATCCTCTCCTACCTTGCACTTCTAAAATAAATTGCAAGCTTGTTCTACACCTTGTGTATTCTTGGGATATCTATCCAATTATAGAGGCTATAAGTGTTATGATTTATCGAGTCGTAAGATTATTATTTTGAGGCGTGTTCTTTTTGATGAACACACATTCCTGTTTTCCAAATTTATACTCCTAATCCTTCTATTTATGAGTTCTTGGATGCCAGTTTGAATTATCAAATTTTCTCCCCATCCCATGCCTCGTTCAGCTCTACTACACCATTGGCCCAACCTGCTCCTATGGCCCATGCTCCACCAATGCCTATTTCTCCTGCTCAAGCCGGACATACACCGACCCAATCCGCCCCAGTCACCAGCCCAAGTACGGACCGTCACCCAATGTCCTCCCAACCAACTCCCTCTTTCTCTTCTAATCAGGCCCACTCCTCACAACAGCCCAATTTCTCTTCTTCTCCTCACTGGGCCCACTCACCCCAACCATTCATTGCCAGCTCCACTTCTCATCCGCGACCCAATCCTCACTCCTCCCCTTTCTCCTCAAATGATCACAAGAGCTCAACATGGACTTTTTAAGTCACATAAAATATTCAATCTAAATATTTCAGCTAAAAATTCTATATCACCATTACCCACAAACCCGATTAATTCCTTAAACGATCATAATTGGAAAATGGCTATGTGTGATGAATATAATGCTCTTATTGAAAATAAGACGTGAGACTTAGTGCCTCGTCCTTCTCATGCTACTATTTTTCGAAGTTTGTGGATTTTTAGCCATAAAAAATTTTGACAGTTCATTTGAGAGGCATGGAGCCCGCCTTGTAGGTGATGGCGCGAGTCTAAAAAGTGGTGAGACTTTTAGTCCGGTATTTAAACTAGAAACCATTCGGGTCGTGCTAAGTATTGCGTTGTCTAAATCATGGTGTCTTCATCAATTGGATGTTAAGAATGCTTTCCTCCATGGAAATTTGAATGAAACTTCATATATGCATCAACCTCCTAGTTTTCGAGATTCTCAACATCCCGATTATATATGCTTGCTCAAAAAATCCCTCTATGGCCTTAAGGAAGCCCCTTGGGCTTGGTAACAACGCTTTACTGATTATGTTACTACCATGGGTTCCTATCATAGTGTGTCTGATCACTCATTATTTATTTATCGCCATGGTAACGCTATGACTTATATTCTTCTTTATGTGGATGACATTATTCTTACTGCTTCCTCAGATGCTCTTAGACAATCAATAATGTCTAAACTCGGATCTGAATTTGCTATGAAGGACTTAGGGCCTCTAAGTTACTTTCTAGGCAATTATGTTATGCCACATTCGGCAGGTCTTTTTCTCTGTCAACAAAAAATATGCAAAAGAAATTATTGAGCGGGCTAGCATGTCATCTTGCAAACTATCTCCTACTCTTGTTGACACCAAAGCCAAACTCAGTACCTTATCTGGAAATCATTATCATAACCCAACTAAGTATCGTATTCTTGCTGGTGCTTTGCAGTACTTGACTTTTACGTGACTAGATATTTCCTATGTTGTTAAAAAAATTTGTCTATTCATGCATGATCCACGTACTCAGCACATGACAACATTGAAGAGAATTATTCGCTATATTCAGGGTACACTTGAGTTTCGTCTCTATATTTCTCTTTCTCCTATAAGCAAGCTTATATCTTACACCGACGCCGACTGGGGCAGTTATGCAGATACCAGGTGGTCCACTTCTGGTTATTGTATTTATCTTGGTGATAATTTAATATCCTGGCATGTGAAACGTTAGCCTACTCTGTCTCGATCCAGTGCAGAGGCCGAGTACCGTGGGGGTAGCGAACGTAGTGTCTGATTCTTGCTAGATTCAAAATTTACTTTTAGAGCTTCATTGCCTAGTCACGAAAGCCACCTTGGTTTATTGTGATAATGTCAATGTTGTTTACCTTTCTGACAATCCAGTTCAACATCAATGCACTAAGCACATTGAAATGGATGTCCACTTTGTATGTGAAAAGTTGATCGTGGACAAGTTCGAGTTCTGCATATCCCTTCCCGATACCAAATTGTCGACATCTTCACTAAGGGACTTCCATTGCATCTTTTTGATGATTTTCAAGATAGTCTTAATGTACGACCACCTCTCGTTTCAACTACGGGATTGTATTAGATTATGTAAATAAATTCATTTTATTTAAAATTTATACAGCCATGTATAATATCTTTGCAACACTACTCTAACAGCACCCCATCTAGCAGCGTTGTTCTAGCAGCGCCTATCTAGAAGCGCTACTCTAATTGTGCCCCATCTAGCAGCGTCTATCTACTAGCGTTGTCCTAACAACACCTACGTACCAACGCTTTACTTACAACGCCTATGTAACAACATTGTTCTAATAGAGCTTATTTATTAACACTTCTCTAACAACGCCTATCTAGCAGTGCTGTTCTAGTAGCATCTATCTACCAGTGCTTCACTTACAGTGCCTATCTACCAACATTGTTCTAACAGAGCCTATCTAACAAAGTTGTTCTGGCAACTCCTATCTACCAACACTTTTCTAACAACACCCATCTATCTACTCTTCTCTAACAGTGCCTATCTAATAGCACTGTTCCAATAGCACCTATCTATCAGCGTTGTTCTAACAACGCCATTTATCAACGCTGTTCTAACAACGTATATCAATGAGCACTTCACTTACAATGCCTATCTACTAGTGTTGTTCTAAAAATACCTATCTACCATCGCTTCTCTAACCGTGCCTATCTAGCAGCGCTATTCTAACAACACATATCCATCAGTGTTGTTATAACATTGACCTATTTATCATCATTGTTCTAACGTCTATCTACCAGCGCTTTACTTACAGCGCCTATCTACCAGTTTTGTTATAACAACTCCTATCTAGCAGTGCTATTCTAACGATGCCTATCTAGTAGCATTGCTCTAACAACTCCTATCTATCAGCATTGTTCTAACAGCGCCTATCTATCAATGCTGTTCTAACAACGTCTATCTACCAACACTTCACTTACATCGACTATCTACAAGTGTTGTTCTAATAACACCTATCTAGTAGCGCTGTTCTAAAAGCTCTTACCTATCAATGTTGTTGTAACAATGCCTATCTAGTAACGATGTTCTTACAGCGCCCATCTAGCAATGTTGTTCTAACAATGCATATCTACTAGCACTTCTCTAGCAGTGCATACCTATCAACGCTATTCTACAAGCGCATATCTTTAGCTACTGTGTAGCAGCGTCAAACTAGCAGGACACGCTAAACCAAAAACTTGGACGTTATCAAAGAGTTCCTTCTCACAGCAGGTCTTTCATCTATGAGTTTGTTATCAAAGACTCGTTTCTCACAGCTGGTCGCTCATCTATGGGTTTGCTATCAAAGGCTCGCTTCTCATAGCTAGTCACTCATCTATGAGTTCGTTATTAAAGACATACTTCTTATAGCTAGTCGCTCATCTATGAGTTTGTAATGAACACTGTTTTTTAGAGAGGTGACTTGTATTTTAGTACATCTTATTTAGAAGTTTTGAACAAGGGCTGGTCATTTTTATAGCTGGTCTATTATAAGTTTAATACAATTTATGGTCACTTGTACAAACAGGATTAGTCCATATTTTATGAGATAATAAAAGGAATTGTGCGCAACCAGTTATTCTTGCCAATTATTGTGTTTTTTTATACAATTATTTTCCTTTTAGATTGTTGTTTTGCTACATTATAAGATTCATTACAAGTTCTTACGAACAACAATGTTCGAATAGATCAGGTCTATGGAAAGTGATCGACCACCTTAAACTCCTTAATCACTTAGGGGGACCACGAGATATAAGGAACAAGCAAAACATATGAAAATATGTAAACACACGAGCAAAATGAGTTAAAGCATATACAAACACTTAGAATATTTTTTCAATTTTTTTTTGGGAAAGTATAAAGTGTTGTGCTACGTTTGGTCTTGTGAACAGGTGTTGCAATGCATAATAATGTATTGAAATTCCAACAGGAATATCCTTACACCGCCAGCAGAAATGCTCGGATGTACTAAAAACTTTACAAGGAATACTGCATTAAGCAGCCAATTGTCTTAATATCATGAACAAGTTGTTCAAATTTTGTCAACAAAAATTATATTACAAGATAAACAGAAGAAATCAAGCAGCATGAGAATGCTTTTCGGCAACAATATCAGCTTCATTCCTAGCATTAAGGCCAATCGCCAAGGGTATCTCTTCATTAGGTGAGGAGGGAGAGTTATTCTCCTAGGCAAGACGAGCATGATACTTTAATTCAGCTTGTTTTAAATGCTCTCGAAGATAGTTGTACGCCCTGGTTTTCCCACGAGCTGTTAGCAAACCGAGATGCGGCCTAATCATGAGATACGGCCTAATCATGTCTACCACGTGGACATCCCCAAGACCGGAGCTCTCACTCGAAAGATCCTACTTCCTCAACTCGAGGTAACCTAAGGGTTCGCCAAGATTAGACTGAGTTTGGACTCTGAAGGTCACAGGTCGAGGGAAGCATCAAGCTCGTGGTACGAGCTAGAGTTGGAGGCTGTGACCTTTTATAAAGTCAACCACGCAAGGTAAACGTGCATATATCAGACATCACGTGTCTGATATATCTCTGACTTCTCAGACACACAGCATGAACGTGCGCATTCTGGCACCCACGACTGGGTTGGGCCGTGCGGCTCATTATCCCCTTACCTACTGATTAGACTGCACTTCATGTGTCAGGTTTAAGGAATTAATCATGAATGTCATAGAGTTGACATGATAGGTAAGAAGGTCACGGGATGACCTTCTTACCAACTCCCAGGTGCCCTCTCCTATAAATATGGAGACCCTGGGAGTTGCAAAGGGTTGGATTCCATTGTGTAAGAAATACCCTGTAAAAGAATACCAAGCATATAGCAATAATACTGATTGGTGGAGTAGAAGGATTTTAACCTTTGAACCACCTAAAAACGTAATTGTGTCACCAGCCCATTTCTCAAAAGATCATTCATCTATTTCGGTTCAACATAAGCACTAATCCCTTCCTCTTATTTTCTTAATTACCTGTTGGCGAAGAACCGTGTCAACAGTTTGGTGCTTTCATTGAGAGCAAGTTAGATTGGTGCTATCGCTAACATCCAACTATGGTGACCACTCGATCTAGACACGGTAACGAGACGGAACAACATGATGGGCAGGAGGCTTATCATATTGCCATCCCCGGTGAACAAATTGCTGAGGTCCAACAGAGGCCGCGCAAACAGCCGGTGGGCCAAGATGACACTGGAAGTTCGGTGCCCCGGCCACCTAATCCAAACCCAGATTTTTACACTGCAGTAGAGATGGAAAACGCTCAGCTGAGGAGCCAACTAGCGAAAGCTAATCAACAGATCAATGATGTGTTGGCCCGACTACCCCCTCTTACAACTGACGCTAACATCGGAAAGAGGCAAGGCGAGACTCATAAGTCCCGCCGGGGTAATCGGTCAAGGCCCGACCGCTTGGACAGACCTCCGGCAGCCAACTCTATTTCCTCATCGCACCGTCGAGAGGCAAACTTCGAAGAAATGCCTAGAGCCGAACAACAACAGTACAGCCATTCGGTCCGAACTTCAACTCCCAGCTCCCAACCAGCCTCGAGTGCGCCTAGGAGAGCTCGAGGAAATTCTAGAAGGAGATCCGGGGAGGGCTCACTGCATCAGCCCGTCCCCACCAGCCGTCCTGCGCCTCATCCAGATCGCCAGGCGCGGGACCCGCAGGTTGGCAGGGCCGCGAGGCCCCCACCTAACTTGATCCGCCCTGACGGAACCAGGATTGCATCTCCGGTCAGGCATCCTCCGTCTCCAATAAGATAACCATCTCCACCTCGTCCCATTCGAGATATTCCAGCTTATGGAAGCATTGGGAGAAACCCGCCGTTCGCGGGGCCCTCCCGACGTAACAGGGCGCCGAGAGAAAGCCCGGATCCTCACCCCCAAAGGCGGACTCCGAGCTTTTCTAACGGGAGCTACTAGACCGGTAGTCACTGGAGTGACCTCTCTCGCGGAGACCTACGTCAGCATTTAAGCTCGACACAAAGTCCTCAAACCACCCAGGGGGGCGACCTGTGAGATCGCCTTAACTCTCATAGAGGAGAGCCGGTAGGAGGTGGCAGCCATGCTCGCTGTCTGAAGTGCGTAACGGTGGGAATGCCCCAAATAACCTATCTCAAGATAGGAGGGGAAATAACCCACCAAATATGTACAATGGATCCGGAGCTATTGAGTAGCCCCGGAATAACCAAGGAAATCAGGACAAAACCCTTGATCGCCTGGCTCAGATGGAGGAGCTGATGAGGAAGCTCCTGTCGGAGAAAGAGAAAGATGAATATGATTCGGGGGACGAGATGGAGCTCTTCGTCCCCAACATTGCAGCAACGGCTTACCCACCTAGTTTCCGTATGCTGCACCTGTCCAAGTTCAATGGAGATGGAGATCCGTCGGATCATCTGGGGATGTTCAACACCCTGATGATGGCCCACAACATTGGCCCCGAGCTGAGGTGTCTGATATTTCCCTCCACACTGAATGGGCCAGCTAGGCAGCGGTTCAAGCAAAGAAAAAGATAATCAATCAACTCCTGGAAGAATTTCTCGGCTGACTTCAAAAGGGCATTCTAAGCCTCCCAGGTTTCCCGCGTTAAGGCCGATTCTCTGGCTAACGTGAGGTAGCAGCCCGACAAACCTCTGAAGGCTTACCTGGGCAGATTCGCGAGCGTCGCTGCTCGGGCCAGAGACGCGGATGACAGCTCCAAGCTCATGGCCTTGAGGACTGGGATCCTTGTCGGAGGGGGACTCTGGAAAGATATACAAATGAAGGGAGTTAGCTCGGTGAACGAGTTCCTAAATAGGGCCTAGGAATGGATCAACTTGGAGGAGGCCGAAGCCTCAGCTGCAGGGACCAGCCAGGTCCCTGAGCAGCTCACTGGAGTGGGGACAAAGGTTGCAACAACGACCCAAAACGTCACACAGAACTACCAGCTCGGTGGAGGCAAAAGAAAGGGGAACGGCGAGGGCTGCCAGCACGGCCCAAAGAAGAATAAGTCTGTAGACAAGTTCAAGCCGGTCTACGCGACTTATACAGAGCTCACCCACTCTAGGGAGAACATCTTTCTGGCGAACTCTACTCGCCTCCCCTGGAAGAGGCCGGAGCCATTAAAACACCAAAAGGGGAAGAGAGACACCTCCAAGTTTTGCCGTTTTCACAACGATGTTGGCCACAATATCGATGATTGTAGGAATTTGAAAGATGAGATCAAGACTCTCATCCGAGCTGGCCCCTTGGCCCAGTACGCGCTGAACAGGGTTCCAGCAAGTCGACCTGCTCTGGAAGTCCCGGTCAGTCAGCCCGGGTCTCGGGTAGATCAGGACGTCCCTCCTACCGTGATAGGAGGAGAGATATCCACAATCTTTGGAGGTCTGCATTTAGATGGCGCGAGCAGGGGTGCCTAGAAGAGGTATGTAAACGAACTCAAGGCGCATAATGGAGTAGAGTTCGTCCCTGAATAGCGTTTGCCAAAGCAACAATGATTGGAGAGGCAACCGATCATTTTTACAGAAGAAGGTGCGGGCCATGTCTAGTACCCTCATAAGGACCCTCTGGTCGTAGCAATTCAGCTTGCTAATCGGAGAGTTAGGAGGGTGCTAATCGACAATTTGAGCTTGGTAAACCTTCTATTCCGGTCCACATTGGAGAAGATGGGTTTGACTGTCGCCGAGCTGAAGGAGACCTCCATGATGCTGTATGGTTTTTCAGGAGAAGGATTAGTGGCTATAAGGACTATCGAGCTGGTGATCACCCTAGGAGAAAGACCTCGGACAGTCTCCAAACTCCTCGAGTTCGTGGTAATCGACTGCTCTGCTGCGTACAATGCAATTTTGGGACGACCCACGCTCATAGCTTTTGAGGCCGTCACTTCCATTCACCACCTCACAATGAAATTCCCTACTTCCACGGGAATATGCACTGTTCGTGGCGATCAGCTCGCTGCCAAGGAATGCTACAGCATTTCGATGAAGGGAAAATCAAAACTCGGGCAGCTAGCAATGGCCATCCAAGGTGGTGGAGAGGAATCTCTGGAACCCTTAGCGGATCCTGAGATTGAAAAACCTCAGAGCGCCGAAGGGGAAAATATTGTCTTAAGTGGGGATATTGACCCCCGAATAGGCGAGGACAGGTCCGAGCTCCAGGTTATTGAGGAGCTCGAGGAAGTAAACATCGATCCGCAGAACCCTTCATGGATGGTCAAACTCGGGAAAAACCTCTGTAGTAAGAGGAAGGCGGAGCTGACTAAATTTCTACGGGACAACCTGGATGTGTTCGCATGGTCCCACGAGGATATGGTGGAATCAGCCCAAGTGTCATCATGCACACCCTTCATCTGGATAAAAGCATTCCTGCGAAGTCCCAGAAGCAGAGGCGCCTCGGAAAAACCTGGGCTGAAGCCTTAGAGGAAGAAGTAGCCCGGCTAAAAAAATGCGGTTTTATCCATGAAGCCAAGTTTCCGATTTGGGTCGCCAACCCCGTGCTGGTTCCAAAGCCCAACGGGAAGTGGTGGACCTACATCGACTTCTCCGACCTGAATAAAGCCTGCCCCAAGGATTGTTTTCCATTGCCAAGGATTGACCAACTGGTGGATGCCACGGCGGGGCACAAGCTCATGTCCTTTATGGACGCGTACTCAGGCTACAATCAGATCGCCATGAATCCGGCGGACCAGGAGCACACCAGCTTCATGACCCTGACTAACGTTTATTGTTACAAGGTCATGCCATTCGGGCTGAAGAACGCCGGTGCTACACACCAAAGGTTAGTAAATAGAATGTTCGCAAACCAGATCGGGAAGAACATGGAAGTGTACGTTGATGACATGCTAGTCAAGTCAAAGGCTGCCGATAACCATGTTTCCAATCTGGAAGAATGCTTCAAGATACTACAGGAGTCAGGCATAAGGCTTAATCCGCAGAAGTGCACTTTTGGAGTCGCATCAGGAAAATTCCTGGGTTTCATCGTCAATACTCGAGGAATTGAGGCAAACCCCGACAAGATCAGATCATTACTCGAGCTTCCCTCACCCAGGTCACGCAAAGATGTCCAAGGCCTGACAGGAAGGGTGGCAGCCCTCAATCGGTTTATTTCAAAATCCACCGATAAGTGCTTGCCATTCTACAACCTGCTCCAAGGAAATAAGAAGTTCGAATGGACAGAAGAGTGCGAAAGCACTTTCCTCGATCTGAAGGCACATCTGGCTGAGCCACTCGTATTATCCAAACCAAAAGCAGGAGAGCCTCTTTTTCTCTACTTAGCTGTCACAGAGGATGCAGCTAGTGCCGTATTGGTCTGAGAAGAAGACCGGGTTCAGAGACTTGTCTACTACATCAGTAAGAGACTTCTCGGAGCTGAGTCCCGGTACCCGTTGATGGAGAAATTGGCATTCTGCCTTATCACGGCCTCTCAAAATCTCAGGTCGTACTTCCAGTCCCACTCAATACACATCATAACCGATCAGCCTTTAAGGCAGGTTTTGCAAAAGCCTGAAGCATTGGGACGTCTGTTAAAGTGGGCTATCGAACTCAGTCAGTTCGAGATTTTGTACACCCCACGAACTGCTATAAAAAGTCAGGCCCTAGTCGATTTTGTAGCAGAGTGCACAGGATTCTAGGAGGATCCTGCAGAAGACTCCCCCCAGGTCGACTCGACCCAGGCGTCGTGGAGGATCTTCGTGGATGGTTCATCCAATGAGAACGGCTCCGGGGCTGGAATCATTTTAATATCCCCTGAGGGACATAGATTCCACTCGGCGCTAAGATTCGGATTCAAGGCGTCCAACAACGAGGTCGAATACGAAGCTTTGCTGGCCGGGCTAAGAATAGCCCAGGAGCTGAAGGCGAGCTCCGTCCAGCGCTTCAGTGACTCCCAGCTCGTGGTAAACCAGGTTCTGGGTGAATATCAGGCACGGGACCTAAGATGGCTGCCTACCTAGCAAAGGTAAAAGTGGAACTGTCCGCGTTTGGGCGAGGGTCAATCGAGCAGATACCTCGAGAACAGAACGCTAACGCAGACACTCTTGCCAAACTCGCCACCTCCGGGGAGACAGAAGCTCTGGGGTTAGTTCCAGTAGAGTTCTTGGAAAAACCAAGTATAGAAGAAGAGCCAGCCGAGGTCGAGATGATCGCCGCTAGGCCGACCTGGATGATCCCCATCCTTGAGTATCTCACCGAGGGGAAGCTACCTGAAGGGCGTAATGATGCGCGGCGAGTATTGTACCAGGCCCCAAGGTATACGATGGTGGACGGGGTGCTATACCGACGTGGGCACTCCTTACCTCTCCTACGATGTGTTCTTCTAGTCGAAGCGAAGGCCATCCTACAGGAAGTGCATGAGGGTTTTTGTGGAGATCACACCGGGGGGCAAAGCTTGGCCATAAAGGTCCTGAGGCAAGGATATTACTGGCCTACTTTATCCAAGGATTCGATCTCGTAGGTTAAGAAGTGCAACAAGTGCCAGCGATTTGCCACCGTTGCCCGAGCTCCCCCGGTCGAGCTGAAGATGATCTCGTCCCCATGGCCATTTGCAGTTTGGGGGATCGACTTGGTTGGCGCCCTCCCTACTAGAAAAGGCGGGGTCCGTTACGCCATGGTGGCCATTGGCTACTTTACGAAGTGGGCTGAGGCAGAACCTTTGGCCACGATAACTTCCAAAAAAGTCCTCGACTTCGTGGTTAAGAGCATTATCTGTCGATTCAGGCTGCCCAAGAAAATCGTTTCTGACAATGGGACTCAGTTCGACAGCGACCTCTTCACCGAATTTTGGGAAAGGTACGGAATTGGGAAAAGTTTCTCCTCCGTGGCCTATCCTCAGGCGAATGGCCAGGTTGAGGCCATCAACAAGACGTTAAAGGCGAGCCTCAAGAAGAGACTAGACGAAGTGAAGGGGGTCTAGCCAGAATAGCTCCCCCAGGTTCTATGGGCATACCGGACCTCGCATCAGACTCCTACGGGTCATACTCCTTTCTCCCTGACCTTTGGGAGTGAGGGAGTCCTCCATGTGGAGATTAAGGTACTTTCGCATAGGGTCCAGGCATATGACCAGGACCGCAACCACGAGCTACTTTGCACTTCCCTTGACTTGGTTGATGAAAGACGAGAAGATTCGCAACTCCAGCTCGCACATTACCAGCTAAAAATCACTCGTTATTTCAACTCTAAAGTCAAAAAGCGCGCCTTTAGCATGGGCGACCTGGTCCTCAGGAGGGTTTTCTTAGCCGGTAAGGATCCCAAAGATGGAGTATTGGGACCGAACTGGGAAGGGCCATATCAAATCATCGAGGTCGTTAAAGAAGGAACTTACAAATTAGCTCGGCTTAATGGAGGGGCAGTCCCACGAACTTGGAACGCCATCCATTTGAAGAGATATTATCAATGATTCCCTTGTAAGGCCTAAAAGGCCATTTTTTATGTATTACGCAATGATAATTAACTTTTTCGTTTATGATTGTACATATTTACAAGTGTAATCTAAAGTAACCACGAAAGACCCTTTCCCAGTTACTTGGGGGGCATATGGTACCTATAACCAGGTCCCCTTAAAGACTTAGAAGTTGATTCATATCGATTGATCGTTGTTTTTCTTAAAAAATGCGAGATATTGATAAGGGATTAACGCGAACTAAGTCCTATCCTGGATTCAACCAGGTCGCCTTAAAGACTTAGAAGTTGATTCATATCGATTGATCGTTGTTTTTCTTAAAAAAACGCGAGATATTGATAAGGGATTAACGCGAACTAAGTCCTATCCTGGATTCAACCAGGTCGCCTTAAAACTTAGAAGTTAATTTAAATCGATTGATCGTTGCTTTTCTTAAAGAGCACGAGATATTGATAAAAGTTAACACGAAGTAAGTTTTCAAATTAAGTTCCTGGACATAACCAGGTCATAAAACTTAGAAGTTAATTTAAATTGATTGATCGTTGTTTTTCTTAAAGAGCACGAGATATTGTTAAAAATTAACATGAACTAAGTTTTCAAATTAAGTTCCTGGACATAACCAGGTCATAAAACTTAGAAGTTAATTTAAATTGATTGATCGTTGTTTTTCTTAAAGAGCACGAGATATTGATAAAAATTAACGCGAACTAAGTTTTTCAAAATAGTTACTAAAGTGCGTAAAGACAAAAGGAAATAAATTAATTAAAAATAAAATTGATAGTTAGATGTCTCGAGGTCAAAAACCTCATGCAAAGTTACAAAAAAGAAAAAAGAATAATAAAAGAGTGGGAGCAAACTGGAAAGGCCCTAGGCTCCACAAGTCGGCCCCGTGGAGGTCGCCGTCTCGCCCTCCTGCTCAGCTGCGCCAGAGACTTCCCCGGTCTCGAAAGGTGCCTCTTTCTCGAGGCGAGCTTTAAACCCCTCCGGCAAGGGCTCCCAGACGTCCGCTCCCAAGAAGGAGAAATCACCGTCAGAGTTGTAGACCCAACAATGGTAGAGCATGTCCTCCATGGCGGTGCTGGAGGCTGCCTTCTCGGCTTCTAGGGCAGCCTTGGCCTCCTCGAACCCAGCCTTCGTAGTGTCTAGCTCTGCCCGAGCAGCGGCGAGGGCGACTTTGGTAACCTCGACCTCTTGAAGCTTGGGACGGGCTTCTTCCAGCTCGGCCTGCGCGGCCGCCAGGGCATCCTTAGCCATCTGCAAGGAAGTCTGGTGGGCGGCCACAACCGCCTGATGCTCGCCCCTCATATCCTTGAGCTGGGCCTTGGTCCTGGCTATGCTCCTGTGAAGGGCCAAGGCACTCTGCAAAAATGAAGAGGCAACTGCCTTAAGAAAAAAAAAAGGGAGAAAGGAAAAATAGGGCAAGGCATGATAATCAAAAACCATAAAAGGGTAAGGTCCACAAGTCGGCCCCGTGGAGGTCGCCGTCTCGCCCTCCTGCTCAGCTGCGCCGGAGACTTCCCCGGTCTCGGAAGATTCTAGTACGCCCACTGGGCTCCTTGTTTCGATGGCCCTGAGCTCCCTCTCGTTGAAGCGGTAGAAGTGGCTGACGGCGAAGTTCACCGTCTCATACACCGTCCCCCGAAAGACATCAGGGATCTTCTCCAGGTCCTGGGGGTCAACCGGGATGCCCAGCTCGGGAGGCACAATTGCCAAAGCCCCGGGCTCCGCCCCTGTGTCCCGGACGAGGGCCGGAGCTCGCGGAGGGGGTGGGGGCATGCTCCCCCTGCAGCAGGAGGTGTAGTTTCCTCGACCTGGGCAGCTGGGGGCTGCTCTTTCTCCTTCGCAGGAGACTTGGTCGGGGTTCCGGCGGCTTTCTTCACCATCTAGAGTTTCTTCATTTTGGGCCCAGAGGCCCCGGCTGAGGAGTTCCCCCTGGTGAACACAACCCGCTAATTTTTTCCCCCGGGCTGAGACATCTCCTCTGGCAAAACAAAGATATGGTAAGTACACAAGTTAGCAGTCATGCAAAAACAAAAACAAAGGGGAAAAAAAGCGAAATTCAAGTATGTATATATACTAAAGGGAATCCTACCCCCCCGAGCTAGAAGAATAATCTATGATTACGACCATCGGCCCCGGAGCTTCCGCGGGGGAATCTAAGGCAATTATTTCTCGAGCTGGCCCAGGTTCTGGATCCGAGGCTGTCTCAGGACTAGACTCTTCTACGTATTGCCTAAGACCTGGAGCTACGGCACCCTCCCGGAGTGATGGCCATGACCGAAGGTTAGTTCCATACTCCTCGAATAGGACCGACCTAATAGCTAGGGTGTTGTCTACAAATATGGTACCCCTAGGGCGGCTACTTTCGTAATCCAGCACGAGCTGGTCGACATAGTGGAGCAGGGTTTCATCTAAGTCTGGGTCACTTCGATGGCGTTGGACGATTTGTCTGGGATTTAACGTAGCTAGCCGGGGGTCTGCAGTGGCCCTATCTAAGTTCCTAAACATATAAGAGTTACCTTGGCCGGAGGGACCTGCAGCTGCTCCGGACCGGATCCTCTCCTCGTCTGTTCTTTGGGCGACCTCCAACGCCCGCTTCCTCGTCCTCACGAGGGGCACCTCGTCGTCCTCATCTTCATTCCCCGTGACCTCCTCCACGATGATAGGCCTCATATCGTGGGCTAGGGGAGGCACCCGGGGCCTCCTCATGTTCAGAGTGTGGCCTGGGGAGATCAGCTTACAGGCCAGCATCGTCTCGTCTGTCACGAGCTGACGATAGTCCTTTTCACTGGGGGCAAGCCCGCCAGTGTCTCTTACAG
This sequence comes from Humulus lupulus, assembly GCF_963169125.1. Classification (NCBI taxonomy): domain Eukaryota; kingdom Viridiplantae; phylum Streptophyta; class Magnoliopsida; order Rosales; family Cannabaceae; genus Humulus; species Humulus lupulus. The sequence continues at coordinate 171,340,272 of NC_084793.1, forward strand.
GCTCCCGAGGATCACAGAATTCTCTGTCCTCTTGAAGATAGCTGCAGAATCATTCTAAGTTAGAAATGGATATAGGGGGAGCTAATCGATACTTAACTTATGAGCTAAGGTTGAAAGGCACTTACGAGGATGGTTGAAATAGTGCAGCTCGCTGTTTTGGAACCCCGTCGACATAAAGAATTGATCTTTGAAGTCATTGGGGTGGCTGGGCAGCTCGATGACCGCAGCCGTGTTGGGGAACCGGGTTAAGTAATAGAACCCGTCACCTCGCCCCCGCTGCTCTGGGCTGGCCTTGAGGCAGAAGAAATACAGAATGTCTGCAGGAGTGGGGACCTCCAACTCCTGTTTCAAGAACAAATATCTTAACCCCGCCAACAAACGATAAGAGTTGGGGGGGAGCTGGAATGGGGCCAACCTCATGTAGTTGAGGAAATTGGCGAAGTACTGGTCCAACGGGAGGAAGGCCCCCTCCTTGAAATGTTCGTCGCTCCAGGCCGAGAACACCTCATCAAGCAGCGCGCAGCTCCGCTCGCCTTCTAAGGGAGGTCGGGCAATCACGGTTCCTCTCCCCAGCTCGATGTTGTGGGAGAGGAATATTTTGTTTACCCTCGCCTGATCAGTGATCTTCGAGACGATCCTCTCCGCCTAAAAGAATGCGTCGGGGGCCACCTCGAGCTCCCGTTCCACTGCTGGCCCAAAGTTGGGAATCGGGGATTCAACCATCACCTCCTTTCCCTTGTTTTGTGGGGAGGACGAGCTGCCTATGGACTTCTTGGGAGCATTCTTCTTGGGTCCTATCTGGTCACCTAGCGAACAAAGAAGAAATTTTAGAAAAAGGCGACCTAAAATGGAGAAGAATCTGAATGTGTTTCCTTGACATGAGCTGAGGTAAGCCCAGCCCGTGGAGAGTGAGACCACGCGGTTCTATGAGCACGCGCCTGTGCTCCCAACAGATCCCCGATTACTCGGAATTCGTGTGTCAGGAGGGTCAGGATAGAATTTTCCTTGGAGGGAAAGTTTCAGTAGGCAAGAAAGGCAAAACCGCCTGTGAAGCGTGTCCCCTAAGCTACCCGGTTTTGCACCCAAAATACTGGGTACCTTAAACCAGCATACCTAAAATCCTACCCAGAAAATTTCCCCAGAAAACGCACCCTAGAAACAATGCTCCTAAATGGTTTTCTACTGCAAACGATACCCTAACCTAAAAGGATTTCACCCTACATGCCCACAAAAAACCAACAAAACCTTGCATGTGGCTACAGTAAATATTTACCTAAGCTACAGTGAAAAACAATTTCAAAACATGCACAGTCAGGAGATTTACAGAATGTTCTGGTTGAGAAGACGATGATCGCCTGAATTGGGGCTTCGTCGGAGTAGTTGGTTCCAAAGCTTCGAAGGAGCCCTTGCACCTGAACTTCTTGAGTGCTAGGAATAGCAGATGGAAAGAAGAGGGTTTTTTCTTTTGAAAATGAAGAGAGAAGAAGAAGAAAATTTCTGAAAAATTTCAAATGAACGGTGGTCCATGCATAAGGTGGCCAACCCTTTTATATACGTGAAGGGACACGTGAGGAGGGCCGTTGGATTTCCCTGATGTGGGATCCAAGGCTCTCCACTCGAAAGACGAAACGACGGCTGAGTATAGGCTAGGCCATTAAATGCGGTTCTCGGAAGACGTACCGTCACCAACCACAATGTTCCACGTATTCGGCGCTTGCGTAAAATGGGGAATATGAAGAGGTCATGGGGAAGCCTAAAAGCCCCTACTGTGGCCCTATGCGACGTCGTGTACCACGAGCAGGGGCTTGGGGGGCAAATGTACGCCCTGGTTTTCCCACGGGCTGTTAGCAAACCGAGATACGACCTAATCATGAGATACGGCCTAATCATGTCTACCACGTGGACATCCCCAAGACCGAAGCTGCCACTCGAAAGATCCTACCTCCTCAGCTCGAGGTAACCTAAGGGTTCACCAAGATTAGACTGAGTTTGGACTCTGAAGGCCACAGGTTGAGGGAAGCATCCAGCTCGTGGTAAGAACTAGAGTTGGAGGCTGTGTCCTTTTGTAAAGTCAACCACGGAAGGTAAACGTGCATATATCAGACATCACGTGTCTGATATATCCCTGACTTCTCGGACCCACAGTATGAACGTGCGCATTCTGGCACCCACGACTGGGTTGGGCCATGCGGCCCATTATCCCCTTACCTACTGATTAGACCACACTTCATGTGTCAGGTTTTAGGAATTAATCATGAATGTCACAGAGTTGACATGATAGGTAAGAAGGTCATGGGATGACCTTCTTACCAACTCCCAGGTGCCCTCTCCTATAAATATGGAGACCCTGGGAGTTGCAAAGGGTTGGCCTCCATTGTGTAAGAAATACCCTGTAAAAGAATACCAAGCATATAGCAATAATACTGACTGGTGGAGTAGAAGGATTTTAACCTTTGAACCACCTAAAAATGTAATTGTGTCACTAGCCCATTTCTCAAAAGATCATTCATCTATTTCGGTTAAACATAAGCACTAATCCCTTCCTCTTATTTTCTTAATTACCTGTTGGCGAAGAACCGCATCAACAATAGTCAAAATAAGCATTTGGATTTTTCTTCCAAAACATGTAGAAGCAGTTGAAAATAAATCCTTTAAAGCGCTCCAAATTTCTCTGATTGTCTTGCTCGATGGTCAATACTTTTTCTTCCAAAATCGAAGACCTGCTTCTCCAACTTGTTTGACTCCCCACGGCTCTCCGTGAGCTCCTTCTCTAGCTTTAAGGCTTCATTTTTTTTTGTCTTGGGAGATGCCTTTGACCTTCTTCGATGATCACTTAACTCTTTCAAGATCATCAGACAGCTGCTGCTTCTCCCTGGCCAATGTCTCCTTCTCCCAAACAAGTTCTTTTTTCCTTGGCTATGCCTTCAACGTGCCTCCAGTCGCTGATCATGGGGAGAAGTGCCTGCAACCAGAAAACATAAGAAGATTTTAGTACAATCTTCTAAATAATACTATATCTAGCAGTAATGAAGATCAAGAAGACTTACACTCAAGAACTCGTTGAAGCTGCGACCAATAACCTGGTTGGGGCCAAGATTTGGCAAACTGGCCAAAGTCTGCCTGCTCAGCCTGTGCCTTGCCACTTTGGTCAAACTTATCAGCCTAAGAACTAGTGACATTGTTCAGTAGCTTAGAAATTATAGTCAAATCCATCTGCTCGGAGGCCAATCCTTGAGGAGGAGATGTAGAAGGTGTGGAACCCCTTGTCGAGTTTCTCTGGTTGGAGGAGTGGTTTCCCTTCATTGCTTTATTAGCTGGGGAAACCCTTTTATAGCCTCCCACATCCTTCTTTGCTTGTTTCTTGGACCCAGCAACAACGCCTCCAGAAGCATATATGTGAAAGGCATCAGACATGTATGCAAAGAAACGACAAGTTAGTAAAAGATAGCGAATAACATATCTCAAAATGAGTAGATAAGTTATCTAGCATTAATACCTTAACTACATATGTTGGTTGCTACATTATCTAAGATACCTTTACTGCTAATATAAGAGTTATCTACTTCAAGAAACTCTAAGTCACAGTTACTGGTCGATGGAATAATATTGTCATCCCTGTCAAACAGGTTGGTAGGGATGGAGGGAAATTCAAACTAAGTATTATTTGAATGAAAAATATTGCTACTAGTGAGGAAGTTAGTACCATTCTCATCTTCCAAGGACGAGTACTCTACACAAGCAAGTCTCTTAGACTTTTTTTTATTTTCCCTTGCCATGAGACTGAGGAGCAGGAGATGGTCGTTGGTACTCACCAGGCTCCTAGATATTCACATCTGTTGCTCGAGGCCTGGGTGGTTGAGACACAGCATGTAGTTTCCTGGAGGGTGTTTGTTCGCTAGTGCCTTCTCTAGTGGCAATTGAAATAGCTGATTCTTTTACATCCTGATGAGGTTGCAAACGACAGAATAGCCAAAGATTTGCTAACAGTCACCACCTGCTTGCAGCACTCCTTAGGATCAGTTGAGGTGGCCAAGATAACATCCAGATCACGCATTCCCTGGGTAGTAACTGGTCGGTGCCATGGACCTGAATACATACAAATAGAATTCAAATAAACAAGGCAAAAGGGAAGTACAAACTAGAAGACAAGTCATTAAGGATTGTTCTCATTACACTATTCGAATAAATTTATCTGATGCTAGTCACATCATGATAAACTTGGGCGGGGGGGGGGGGGGGGGGGGGGAATGTTTTACCTAAAAACTGGCATGATGACGTGGCATGAATTTTGTACATGTGGCACCTGAGCAAAAACAATAATTTATGAAGAGTCTGTTTGACCCTCGACCAACTGACAAAGATTCGCATTATTATTCATTGTACAATTGTTCAAGGCTTAGTCAAAGCTCCACTTGACAATTTACTACAAACTGCCGACCAGGGCTGGTCCATCTTTACTCGATAAGGGCTAGTCTAATACTTGGCCAAGGCTAGTCTAATGTAGCGGAAAAAATGCTACCGGCTGGTTGATCATTAATCGACTTGGGCTGGTCTAATACTCAACCAGGGATGGTCTAATGCTGAGAAAAGAATGCTTAGAGTTATTTGATGCATGGATATTTATTAGATATTTCTTTTTATTATAGCTTGTTGTGCAACTCATGTAAGGCCCACGAACCAATTATGTAAATTCGTAAGTCTATAAATAGAGGGCATAACAAATCATCTACTTTTTATACACAAAAGCATTGTATCCTCTCAAGCTTACGAAACTCAGTTGACTCTGGCTCATCTGGTCGTGGGTTTGAGATTTTCTACAATAATAAGAGTATCTAAATGGATGGAGGTCATTACCAATCTGAGGCTGAACCACTATAAATTTTTGGTGTCGTATATTTCTTTAATTTAGTTCTCATAATTTATATCATAACATTGACTCATTGTCATTGACCAAATTTCTGGTCAACGTAAGGTATGATTCTATCTTTTATGAATCTAGATTTTATTTATGGGTTTATATATATATATATGATTCTGGGCTTGGTATTTTGTAAATATTTTTAACGTCACTCTTCCACTGCACACTTTGATTTACACTATCAATATCAACCGTTACTGCTATGAAAATAGTAAAATATCAAAACAATAGTTACACAAAATGAGGAATAGTTGGTGGGATTCTTTTTATGATGAAATCACTTTATTTTGTGAGAAACACACCATTGATGTTCCCAACATGGATTCTATGTTCGTAGCTCGAGGTACATTTAATTAGAAAGCTAAAAAACAAATTTGTATCACTACCATGTAGATTTATTATATTTTGTCATAGATTTTTAGATTCAAGAGGAAAATGATTATTTCATAGAAATATATAAATAGTGATCTTCTTCTTTATGTGCCCTGCCTAAGTCCAAATAATTTATGTCTTGCTTTTGACAAAAGGTCAATTTATGTCATAGAATCAGAATTTAATAGAATGCTTACTTAAACTATGATACTAGTTTTATCGAAGAAGAAAAAAATTATCATGCCCCAAAAAATAAAATCATGGCTCCACCCCTGATTGTTGGTGGTGGTTTTTCACATCTAGAAGTTGGGCCCAAGGTGAGTTTTATTGGTCAAGGCCTACTATGAGCCCGTTTAAGTATATGTATCATTAACCATAAGTTACATTTTAAACTCTTTTAATGGATCCCGCACTTAAGAATATTTTTTTCTATTGCATGGTTTTTTTACATTATGAATTAAGAAGTGATTTTACATGCGCATATAAATATTTAAGCTAGTCTTTCTATCTAAACTCTCTGGTAAGGATTTAGGGTAGAAGATCAGGGTTTACAAAGTTATTCCTTGAGTTGGCCATGTGAGTAATGATGCCTTAAGGGAAAGTAAACCAAAGTGTCGCCCTACATACCTAAATATTTCCTCCACTATTACTAGAGAATTGGCAGAACCTCTTATTTGCTTCTTTAGGCTATTGTTCCTAGAAGGGTAGGAACAACCTAACCTTAATCTGGTTAATGATCAAAACTCAACCTTTAGGTGCCTACATGATCCATTGGTTGGGAGCAATCCACACTTTTCCTATAAAAGGGAGCTCGACCACCCCATTTATTGTAGGGTGAAGTTTGAGGTTTAAACTATCTTTTCTCTCTCTACAATTATTCACCAAACATTCTCTAGTTCCTTAGAGCATTCATTCTAATTTTTTTTATCATTCTAATTCCTCCATTGGAGACCTTTTGAAGGGTAATAAGTTGATACTACCCCCAAGAAATTATTTTATTTTTAAAGAAAAATCCCAACAAAAAATACTGCTTGATCTTCAGCTTGAACCTACCTCGAGTGTGAAGTTCAAGGCTTAGTAACGATAGAGTTTAATAGAAATTGAACTCTTGATCTTCCATAACATTGACAAAAAAAAATTCTCCAACAGTTTGTCATTGGATTGAAGGGTGCCTAGTACATTTTCCAACAGGCTTTTTCTTGACATCTTAAGGTCCTAGGGCTCAGGCACTGGAATGAAGGGTGCTTAGTTATTCTTATTATTCTTGTTTTCATTGTTTTTCCTTTGCTATCACGACTTTATAAATATTATGGGGATTGGTATATACAAGTTCTCAAGATGTTCTATCGAGGAGGTTGTTGCTATGATTTTATTTATTCATAATAGGGTAACAACGACTATAAATCACTCTTTGTTACTTCCTTTTTTCGGATGAGGAAGTTCATACAACTATTTTTTCAATGTCTCAAGTTAAGAGTCGAGATGCGATAGAATGAATGCAGTGTTCTATAAAGATCATTGGAAAACCATAGGGCCATTAGTTACTAAAGTAGTTTTGGAATGTTTAAACAGGTCAGTTGATCTTTCTACCATTAATTTGATTGTTGTGACTTTGATTCTTAAAATCAAGATGGCCAATTAGCTAAGTAATTTTTGACCTATTAGTTTGTGTACTGGGTTGTACAAGATTGTATCCAAAGTTCTGGTTCATCGCTTACATCCTTGGTTAGATGGTGTAATTCATGTTGCTTTAAATGCTTTCATTGAAGGTTATTGTATTATAGATAATGCTATGGTGGCTTATGAACTATTTCCTTCTTTATGGTCAAAAAATAAAGGACGTAAGTGTTATTATGTGATAAAGTTAGATATAAGCAAAGCATATGATTGAGATGAATGAGATTTTTTAGAATCAGTTATGCTACAACTTGGGTTTGATTCTAATTAAGTTGGGTTGTTGATGTGGTGTGTTCGCTCTTTCACTATTCTTTTTATATCAATGGAGAAGTTCTTGGGAATGCTTGTCTTTCTCGAGGGTTGCGCCAAGGAGATCCTCTTTCTTCGTATTTATTTTTATTTTGTGGAGAAGGCTTCTCTTCTTTACTTTGTCAAGTTGAACGAAATCGAGATCTTTTAGGCTATAAAGTTGCTTAGGAAGCTACAATTACCCACCTTTTTTTTTTCGCACATGAAGTTTACTTTTTAGCCGTGCCTCTGAAAGATCTTGTCAAACATTTGTCAATATTTTTACATTGTATTCAAAATCTTCAGGATAGGTACTCCTTAGTTTCAATGAAAATTTTTCTATTTTGTCTATACCCTCCTAAAAAAATTTACTGTTAAATTATAGGTTGTTGATGGTGAGAACTCCTCAACAAACTTAGATTAAAAAACTCAAAGTTTAGCAAACAATCAAAAAACTTAGAAGAATGCAAAAATAACTTAGAACATAAAACGAAGAAAATTTTGGGCATTGGCGTCTTGTTTGACTTCTCTTGTCATTTCTCCATGATCACATTAGTTTCTTAGTAAACAATAAACTCCATGGAGGCATGATATGGCCCCCAAGCTCTAGGGAAGCTTGAGTTTGATCCCCGATGCTTTTCCTTTCTCTTGGGACTCCTTTTGGGTGCTTGTTCCGCGCTTGGCGTCTCATACCATTTTTCCTCATGCACACCTTGCATAGCCCTTGAGTGACTTGGAGACCACCAATGCAAGACCGTGAGACCTATGTGTGTGAGGCAGAGGCCTCACTAGTGAGGTGAGGCTTCGTAACCCTTAGGTTGCACTCAAGCCTTTGTCTTGGTAATTTTTTCTGCATTTAAACATGGCTCCAGTCTATAAGGAGGTCTTTAGGTGTTCTTGTAGACTTTTATTCACTCTTTAGGAAATACATGGTATAAGCGTGTTTCTATGTTTTGGAGGTGTAAAGAAGCATAATTCATAGATGGTGATCATTGTGACTCCATTGAGGTTCAGTGAGACCCAATCAATCTTTGGGGCTGATCCCCTGGCTTTCATTCTTCACTAGTAATGCCAAGATTGACCCATTGGTTAGGAGGGCTTGAAAATATCTCCTTAATCCAAGCTTGGTTTTCATACTTGGACAATACTTAGGGGTGGTTGTGGAGTTCTCATTAGCTATCCAAGAGGTGTTGAGTTCAATTCCTCATAGATGCATTTATTTCTCCTTGTTTCATGTTGAAGTGCATTTTAACAACTCTTTCTTGTGGTTTGATTTTTGAGGGTTCTTGTGGTTTGTTATCTGTTTTTCCTTTCTTGTGGTCCTTCCATCTGATGGACTTGTTTTTCACCTTCAGCGTAGTAGGTCATCTTGGCCATGATATTCACAATGTCTTCCACATTGATTGATATTGTTGGAGTATGGGTGATGTTACGGGCTTATGGAGGACTTGATGTAGGGGTAACTGGTGAGTACTTTGATGCAGTGGGCATGGAAGCAAGGCCTAAATTTTTGAGAGGCTATTATGAGTGCAATAACCAACTTCTCCATTTCATGGTAGTGGCACTTAGCCTCTACTAGGAGTTTGCTAACATAATAAACTAGTTATTGATGTTTCTTTTTCCCTTTCACCAGTGCTGCACTTATGGCATATTCAGATACAAGAGTGTAAAGGTAAAACTTTTCCCTTCTTTCTTGCTTGGCTTAAAGGGGTAATAACCTGAAGTGTCCCTCCAACTTGGTGAAGAATCCTTTGTGTTCTTCGTTCCAAGCGAACCTTTTGTTCCCTTTTAGGATGTTGAAGAAAAGAAGGAACTTATCTCTAAACCTTAAGATGATCTGATTCAAGGCTTCTACCCTTTTTGTTATGTGAGAAGCATGTAAGTGTACCTCAAACCTAGAGGCTTCCCTTGGTCTTCTGGACATATACTTGACAACAAGATTTCCAACATGGTGTGAAAAGTATGGTAAAGTGATGGAATTTCTTCTCTTAGAGCGTAAGATTTGTACATGTTGAACTTTGTGGTCTTATCCGACGAACAACGATGCAGATGTGTGCAGGGGTTACGTATGGTGGTGTGGTGAGACACGGTCTTGAGATGACACATGTATAATAAGCCTCTCGATGTGGAAATCCTTATCATGCTTTCCCTAGGTAGGTTCTCGATGTTCGTCTCGTCTAATTGTCTTGCGAGGTGTGCTTCGAGGTGTGGCCTCGCACACTGATCCTTTGAGGTGAGTCGTGTGGCTTGACCTTTAGGGGTGTATCATGGTAACTCTGAGGTACAATGACCTTTAGAAATGTGGCCTCGCATGTTATCATGTAGACCCTTTACTTAAGCCCCTCGCATAGTGTATCTCTCACATAAAGGTCTCTTGCGGTGTACTTCTTGTAAACCATGTATAAGGGAAGTGTAAGACCCTTTCCCTTTCCCTCTTTGGTATGAGATTTTGAGAATCCCTTCTTTTTCCTTTAGTATGGCACTTTGAGAAGTCATGTTGTCTTTGGTATGAGACTTTGAGAACACCGCTTCTTTCTTTATCATGGGACTTTGAGAAGCACACTTTTTTCTTCAGTATGGGACTGTGAAAAGTCTTGTTATATTTGGCATGGGGCTTTGAGAAGTCCACTTCTTTCTTTATCACGAGACTTTGAGAAGCCCACTTTTTTCTTTAGTATGGCACTTTGAGAAGTCCACAATAACTTTGTTGCAGGCAAAGGTTAGCTTGCTGGAGGCTGCTCATATGAAGATTGAGGATTAGGCCACAGAGAATCTTATTTTTATGGTGTGGAACATCGATCTCAACTTTGATTTCTCTCACTTCAGAGAAGACATAGTCCAACTTGCTGTTGAATGGCTGCCAACAGGAAGCCATCCTCTCCTAAGCGTGGCAGCCCACGAGCAGACTGATTATTTCTTCATGTTTCAACTCCTCATGCTTTAATTTATTCTTTCGATTTGGTTGTATTGTTGTTCATCTTTTTTTGCATAGGAGGTTTTTCTGGGCCTTTTATGTTTAGTGAGGAACTTTTGTAAGTCCTTTTCTTTCTTTTTTGTGAGACCCTTTTTTTGGTGAGAGCTTTTCGTAAGTTCTTCTTTTGTAAGGAACTTACATGGTTTCTCTTATTTTGGTGACAACTTTTGTGTGGCTGATTGTCTTTATTAAGGGTGTGCTAGCCCTTTGGGCATTGGCCACTCATTTTTATTTTTATAGTGGTTGTGAGGATGTATTGTCCTCCTGAGCCTTTGTCGTCCTCTTTTGACATTGTATGCAAGGATCTTTGATAATTCCGTCCTTCCTTTATGAGGAATTGTTTATGTCTTCTTTGACATGATGATGATATTCTTTTTGGTACACCTTTACTATATTTTCTTTTGTAAGGACATGTTAACCCTTTGTGTTTTTTCAATCCTTTTATAATTTTTGGCCACGCTTTAGTTTTGTTCGAGAAGTGTCTTTCTCATTATTAGGCATAGTACTATTTTTGCAATCCTCTTTCTTAAGACCCTTTATCGATAGATGACTTGGTGGCTGCTCTAGGTTTATTAGTGGATGTCTTTCTTGAGGCCTTAGCCCCCGTGGAGGTAGTAGCCTTTATCAGGATGTCATCCTTGTGGAACCTTTTGACTCCCTTGATATCCATAAGGGTAGCTAATCCTTATAGGTTCAAGAGATGCTTTGCAAGGTTTTTTTTTCTTTCTCTATGTATCTTGCCCCCAAGTGATTCGCAAGATTTATCTCGCTGAGCACTTTGATCATTTTGCTCTTGTATGCATATATATTCCCTCCCAGATGCATGTGTTGGTGGGAATTACTTGGGTTACATTGTAGGTTTCTTCGCCTTCACAACCATTGAAATCACGTGCTCTTAGGCTTGGCGAATCTTTGTAGAAGGATGCTATAGCATTCTCTAGTTTCCTAGAGTGTTTGTAGGTGTTTATGGGGGGTGGCTTAAAGCGATGCTCCAGTCTGCCTGTCCTCAGGTGGTCATGGTCATCTTCCACTAAGATGTACTTTAGAGCTCTTTTATAGAAGTCACCTCTGTCCTCTATTTCTCTCTTGAGCATATTATCCAACATTTTTCTCTTCGGATGTACCCCTGTGGTGATGGCCATTTTTAGTCGTCCTTAGATAAATTTCCCACTTCAGCTACCTCCGCATTGAAGAGTTGAATGTACTTTATGAAATTTTCATTTTCGCCTTGCTTTACATAGGAAAGACTCATAGTGGGTGTCGTGTAGTCATTGAAGGCGTGGTGTTGCCAAAGGAATTCCCATGGGAGTTACCTCCATGAGGAAATTTTCCTTGGGCCTCACTTTCTGAATCACTTGTAGGCGACTCCTCTTAGTGTAATTGCAAGACATTGGCATCTGGCCTTTGCAAAGACTTCTTTCAATTTCATCAAGTCATTAAAGGCACCCAAGTGAAATTTTGCATCTGTTATACCTTCATAAGGTGCCATGCGTGGCTCTTTGAAGTGGGATGGGAGAGGTTCTGCTTGGATCTCCCTCGAATGTGGAGATTCTTCATCAAACTCATTTCCACCTACCTTTCCGCCTGGCACAACCGCTATCTTGCTTCTAAGATCCTTCATTTTTGAGTTTAGCTCCTTCCTCTTCTTGTTTAATGAGTTTAGAAGGTCTTTGTTGGGTGGAGCTTCTGTTTTATATTTATTCATGAAAAATGCAGTGGGGACCTTCTCTTCCTTCACTCTTCTTCCCGTTGTTGGGGCATGTCTCTCTCATCCATCGGTGTCTCCTCGGAGGCAGATGTGTTTGCTCCATGTGTTCACTCCCAATTTCCATGCTGCGTCTTTGGCACGGAACCTCCATGGTGCTCCAAACGTGGGGAATTGCTCTTTGAAAGTTGGGTCCTTTCATCATTGACAAGAAAGGATGTGTCCTTCCTTCCCTATTTCTCCCTTGCGCATTGGTGAAAGGTACGCCAGACTTTGCTTGCGCTATGCAATTGAGTACTTCTAGCATTTTTTACACCATTTCTTCTAACTTCTAGTTTCTTAGGCGTAGCCCATTTATATCTCTCTCTCATAGGTTTGAGTTCTGATCTCCTCGGTGACTCAGGGGTCTAATTCTTGTGGGTTTGGTTCCACATGTATCATCATTTCCAAGGGTTCCCATGGTTTGGCAGCTGTCCTAAGGGAGGTATTGTAAAACTTTCTGGCTTCTCTTTGCCCTCCTTTCAAGCTTGCCTCTCCTCCCAGTGTGGGGAACTTAATGGATAGATGATAAATGAAGGTCATTGCTTTCAATTCTCTCAGGGAAGGTTGAAAGCTTGGGCAGAATCAACTACAATGAAATTTGACATAACAATGGTTTTCCTCGGTTGCTCCTCCATGGTGAGGGCTAAATTGATTGTTCCCAAAGGTGGTATCGAGTCCCCAGTGAATTGATATAGGGAGGTGCTGCATAGTTTCAGATTCCTGATGCCCGGGCCCATCTTCTCTAAGGTTGGGCGATATAAGATATCCACAGAACTACCATTGTCTAGTAGAACTCGTTGTACTCTCATGTTGGCTAGCTGGATGATCAACATCAGAGGATTGTTGTGAGGGAAGTTCACGCCTGGGGCATCTTCATTTGTGAAAGTTATCGGATCATTTTAACCTTTAAAGCTTTTTGGGGGACATTGTTCTAAGCTCATTGAGCAAGGAGATGGGCTTCGCCTGGCCTCTCAGACGTATCGATCTCTTCCTTTTCTCAAATCTCCTCCATATCAAGGACCTCCAAATATTGTTTTAACTTCCCCATGTACCTCTAGGGCTTGTTCTTGAGTTCGTGGTGAAGCTGGCCTATCCTCTGGTCTTAGGTTCTCCCTTCTAACATACCTGCCAAGCACCCTTGCATATGATCTCCTCAATTTCCACTTTTAAATGGGTACACTCTGCTATGGTGTGGATTATATCCTTATGATATTCACAATATCTGGTGGGATCACTTTTGGGTCGGTCCTGCCTCATCGACGGAGGTCTCTTGAATGGGACTTGATTTTTGTTCGTGAGGAAGATATGTTCCCCGGTATCTATCAGGTCCATATAAAAGGTATATGGCGCATGCTTGGGTTCACCTCCTCATTTGTGCCTCTCCTGTTGATCATCCTTTTTCCCTTCGTATGCCCTCTTCCTTTTAGAATCGTTCGAGTCATCACGAGCAGAGAACTTTGATGAATAATTCATCTAAGTCTATGACCTTTCTCTTGAGCATGTTATCCCATAATTTGCTTGCGGAACGTACTCCGACTATGATAGCCATCTTGAGCTCTGCTTTAGTTAAAATTCTGCTTCCAAATTGACTCTATGGATATAGTTCTTCAAGCTCTCACTCTTGCATTGCTTTATGTTAGGAAGGCTAGTATCCAACAGAGCATAATCACAGATTGTGTTGTGTTGTTGGAGAAATTCATCAGAAAGCTGCTGTAATGACCTGATGGTTCTTAGCGTTAACCTTGTGAACCATTTGTATGCAACTCCATTTAGCGTAACAATGAAACAATGGAATCTTTCTCTGTTGTAAACCCCCCTTAACTTCATTTGATCGTTGAAGATATCTAAGTGATACTTAGGGTCCATGGTGCCCTTGTATGGGGTCATGTGAGGCTCCTTGAAGTTGGTAGGGAGTCGCTCAACCTAAATTTCCCTTGTGAAGGGAAACTCATAGTTAAACTCATCATCACCTTCGTGCCCCCAGATGCAGTGACTATCTTGCTCCGAAGGCGTTGCATTTCATTGTCTATTTCCATTTTCCTTTTGTTCAATGAGTCTCGTAGGTCCTTAGGGTGAAGCCTTTCTTTGGTTGTGTCCCTTGGAGGAGATGCAAGGGGTATGGTCCTCATCTCGAACCTTCTTTGGTTAAGCTTTTCCATTAAGTTGGGCAAAGCTCTTTTTGGAAGTGGTCTTGGGTTCGTGTCTCCCATTGGTGGGGTTCACACCAAGTTGTTGTTCCCTTTCTCCGGGTTGAAGTGGTGGCGTAGAGTCTTCTCTATGTCTTGGGCGAGGGGTATTACTAGTGGAGAGTTGTGTTGTTTCCATCTTCCACATGTATGGTAGTTTCAATTCACGCATCATACTTTCCATGTAATAGGTCGTTGAGTAACCCTAGCATGTTTTCAACTCTGGTCTCTAATCTATGGTTTTTTTAAGTGTAAGCCCCATATATCATCTTCATAGTGATGAGTTTGGGAGCTTGAGCTCACTGAGTGTACTCGTGGGCTCTTACCAGGCCTCCTCTTGAAGGGACCAGGGTCTTGATGGTTTAAACATGGGGCCACTAGCCACTTTGGTTGAAGGCGGGTTGCACGGACCTTCCCTAGGGTGGTGGCATGTGCTGCAGGGTCTGCTATAGGATGAACGACTGGGGATGATAATTCTCCTTCTTCACCATTGTCTCTGGGTAACTCTGGCACACCTCTATTCGATGATCGAGGAGGGTCTCTCATGGAGGCCCTTAACTGGGTTCCATCTAGGTGAACCTTCACTTATTGGTGATCATGTAGACAATTTGAACGCCTTGGCATGTTTCCTTACCTTAATCAATGGAAGAACTATTGTTTGTTAGTTGTTCATCCCACAGACGATGCCAAACTGTTGACGGTGAGAACTCATCAATGTACTTAGATCAAAAAACTCAAAGTTTAGCAAACAATCAATGAACTTAGAAGAATGCAAAAAAAAAAAAAAACAAAAAAACCTTAGAACATAAAGCAAAGTTGCAGAGAAATACTGTTTGTATTGCTCAATTGCCTTTGGGTACAATGAGCTTTCAACCTCCCTTAAATGATCAGGGAAAAATCTATTTATAGGAAATCTTTAATGGCTCTCAGTACAAAAAAGGTCAAAGGGGACAAAGAGGTTGTAGTACTATGTAGCACCTTAGAGGATCATGGTGCAAGCATTAGTGGTGTCGAGCTTCAAGTCTGTTGGGCCTGACATTTGTTGAAGGCATGAGAGGAGGTGTTCCTTTTCCTAGTACTTTGTCCGACCACTACCTATCTGAACATGTACGACAACTACTCTTTTGACTTAGTATGGCCACTACAAATCTGATTGTCGTGTCTAGTTCGTACTCCGTACTAATCAGGACTTTTTCGTACCTACTCTTTGTTCGTATCTTAATAAACCATTGAGTGCTTGAGTGCAAGGCATTTATAGCATGAGGTTGAGTAGGTATTTTGCCTCCAGGCTATAAGGACTCTTTGAGCTTGTTTCCTTTCAATCTTAGAATTGGTCTTAAGTTGGTATTACAAGGTTGTTGAGGCCTCTAATCCATATCATTAGCTTCTAGGGAGTCTTGCATATGTTTCATGGTCTTGGGAGGGGTCGAACATGTGCTTGGGCTTCAGAAGGATCTTGAGCTCGCCCCCTGAGCTCACCCCTTAGCTGTGCTCGCCTCCCCAAGTCGCCCTCCTGGGTGAGCTCGCCCCATGATATCGCCCCTAGGGTCCTGGGGGTGCGAGCTTGGTCTGAGTGTCTCATCCATCTCTTCAAATCCCCTCTTGGGCATTAGCATCTTGTTTGGATTCTCTTATATTTTTTCCATGCTCACATTAGTTGTTTAGTAAACAATAAACTCTATGGAGGCTTGAGCTCGCCCTCAAGCTCTAGGGAGGCTTAAGTTTGATCCCTGAGGCTTTTCCTATCTCTTTGGACTCCTCTTGGGTGCTTGTTCCGCACTTGGCATCTCTTACCATTTTTCCTCATCCATACCTCACATTTCCCTTGAGTGACATGGAGGCAACCATTGAGAGACCATGAGGCCTAGGTGTGCGAGGCAGAGGCCTCACTTGTGAGGTGAGGCTTCCTTACACCTAGGTTGCGCTCAGACCTTTGCCTTGGTTAATTTTTTTGCATTTACATAGGTTAAATATCTCAATTTGGTTGATTGTGTTTTATTGACTAATATCGATGTCTTGTTAGTTTCACATTTTTATATGCTTCTAGAATTCTCCTTCATAATGAGAGTCTTGTTATGCCTATCTCAAATTATTTAGACACAATATATATGGACCTTTAGATTTCATCTTTGTTTTTTCACTATAAGTTTCTTATATTAATTATATATTTGATTTTGTTTTGTAATTTTTACTATATATTATATCCCTATCATTCATAGATTTTTTCTTTTGTTCCAGATAATCAAATTTTAACAAGTAAACTATGTATTTTTCTCACAATACAACTTGCAACTTACAAGATCTATTTTGAATACATTTGACATTCCAATTGCTAATTTGATTGAGAAATATTTGGGGCTTTCAATGTTCTAAATAAGTATAATATTTTTACAAATATTAAGGATAAGATTTGCTCAAAACTTAATTCGTAGAACTCCAAGTTATTTTCTGATGGTGGTCTAGAAATACTGCTCAAAGATGCTATCTAAGCAATGCCAACATATGTAATGTCATGTTTTCGAATTCCAAAAAAAAAATTGTGATGAGTTGGAATCCATGATGGCTCGTTATTGGTGGATTTGTTCTGCTCATCTGTAGAAGATTCATTGGCTGTCATGGCATAAGTTTGTTTTTGGAAGAAAAAAAAAACAAGGGGGATTTGGTCTATGCTCTTTTGTATACCATAGCCAAGCTCTATTGGATGTTAAGGCTTGGCGTCTACTTATCAAGCCTAATTATTTACTAGCTCAAGTGTTTAAGGCTAAATATTATTGCCACAGGTAGTTTCTACATGCTACTTTTGGGTATTATGTTTGGAGAAGTATTATGTGGCGTCAATCGCTTTTATTGGAAGGTCTTTGTTGTTGTGTGGGGAATGGTGAAAGTATATTGGCCTTTAAAGATTCTTGGTTGCCATGTCCTTTTTCATTTTTGGCCGCATATTTGGTCATGAGGAATTCAAATCTCTAGGGTACAGACCTTGTTGACGGTGAAACCTCGTCAACGAAATTAAGTCGGAAAACTCAAAGGTAAATGCAACGATGTTTATATAAAAACTTAGAATGAACTCATGGAAGGATGAACACAGATGAACAATGGAGTGAAAAAATGTATATTGCTTAATAGCCTCTGCATACAATCAATTTTCCAACCCCTCCTTTGGAGGGGTGATCATCTATTTATATTGGAGACATAATGGCTCCTTTGTACATAGTGGTCCCTCAGGACAAAATAGTACATGAGTACACTGTCAGGATATCAGTACAGGTGGTAGTGGTGTTGGGAGAGTGGTGGTCTGCTCTAGTACGTGTCAGGGCCTGCAAAAGTGCTCTTGTCTTGGTACCATATTATGCCTACACGACTTGTCAGGTACTGACCTCATAAGCGTGCTGAGGAAGTCCTGACCATGTACCATCCTTGTACTGCCGCTACCAGTCTGGCGTGGACACCGTACCAACCGTATTCAAACTCTCCTTGCTCCATGGTCACCACGTGGACACCCTTAAGGACGAGGCTGATATTCGAGAGGAGGCCACCATGAGGACCACGGCATGACTGTTGTGTGAGGCTTTTTTTGGGGACCGCTAGATGCTTGCCTCCTGGTGGTGTATCGAGGGGCGCGCGGGGCGCTCGGGCGGCGTGCGCGGGACACTTGGGTCATTTTGGTCAATTTGAGCAGGGTCATTTTGAGCAATAATTTGAGGGTTCAAATGGACTTCAAACATGGTTGCCTTGGACCTTCCGGAGACCTTAGGCATTAGGTGTGGGTTCTTTACCGGTGTTGAATTTTGAGCATCCATAGACCCCATCTTAAATAATAGAGAGGGGTAGAATATGGCTATTTTTCAAGATCAATTTAATATGGCTTATTAAAAATGAATTGTCTCTATTCCACTAAGTAGGATATCAAAGGCAGATAGTTGGTTATGACATTATACTACTAATGGTAACTATTCGACCAAAAGTGGCTATTCTTTTGCTACAAGTTTATATTATAGTATTACTATGCTTTCGCGAGCAGTTTTTGCAGATTGGTGTCAGAATCTTTGCATGGAGAAGATATCATGAAATTTTACCTACTTCTATTGGGTTATACGAGAGGAAAGTGACTGCTGACTCATTTTGTTCTATTTGTGGTTGTTTTGAAGATTCACTTAGTCATGTTGTTTTTTGGTTTTCTAGTTTTCAAAAGATCTAGAGATTATTGCATTTTGATCTTCTTCAACACGTGCAATTTGAAGTTCCTTTTTAACAAGTACTTCTTAAGGCTTCTGAGGTTCTCTCTCAATCTGAGTTTGAGTTATTTATTCTTTCAGTTTGGTTTATTTTCGAGGCGGGGGGGGGGGGGGGGGGGGAGAAATAGTATTAAGCATGGATGGTCTCCATAAAATATACACTTAGTTGTCCAATGAATTAATATATTGTATCATGAGTATTCGCAAGCATGTGATGCTAAGGGTTTTTATGCTTCAATAAAATGTACTTTAGCTAGTAGTTGGATGTCTCGACCTATGGGGTGAAAAAGTGTTTGAACTTATCTATACAAATGAGTAGAACAAAGCAAAACTGAGAAGAAAGTGAGTCTTTTCAAAAGTTACAAGGATCAGAAAAGGATTTATTATTTATAGATGATTCAGTACAAGAGATAAGCTTTCATAATAGCCAAGATTAACCAAAACTGATACAGCATAAAACTATTACAAAGCTGAATTGGGACAGTGAAAATAATGACTTGGAACATATTAACAACCTCTATATTAGCTTGCGTATCATCCCCCCTCAAGTGAAAGGGAGTGGCACTCTCTTTCAGGTTGGACTTCAAGTACTAGAACTGATTAATGCTGAGTGTTTTGGTGAGCACACCAACCACCTGATCAACTGATGGGACATACCAAACCTCAAGTTATTTGACCAAAACAAGGTCTTTGACAAAGTGGAGGTCTATTTCGATATGTTTCAATCTTGCATGAAATGCGGGATTAGCAACAAGTAAAGCTGCTCCCTGATTGTCCACCCAAATAATAGGAGGAGATGGAAGCTTGACCTGTAGCTGAGACAGAACAAAAGTAATCCAACGAACTTCAGCGACAGTGTTAGCAAGAGATCGAAAATCACTTTCAGTGCTTGATCGAGCAACTACCTGTTGCTTTTTGGCAGACCAAGAGATGATATTATCCCCCAAAAAGATAGCATAACCTCTAATGCATCTATGATTATCAATGAAACTAGCTAAGTCTGCATCTGAATATGCTTCAAGGGATAAATGAAGAGCTGGCTTGAGTAAAAGGCCATCATGAATTGTGCCTTTGAGGTATCGTAGAAGCCATTTACAAGCCTCCTAATGGACCTTAGTAGGAGCATGAATAAACTAACTTAGTTTATTCACAATTAATACAACATCTGGTCGAGTGAGTGTCAAGTACTGTAAGGCTCCCATGGTGCTTCGATACAAAGTAGTGTCATCAAACAAATCTCCATGAGTGAGAGATAGAACATGAGTGGAGCTTGTGGGGCTAGGACTAGGCTTTGCTCCCTCCATATGGAGTTTAGAGACTAAGTGTGCTATGTATTTACTCTGAGATAGGTACATGCCAGTATAGTTCCTAATTATCTAAACACCTAGAAAATAATGAAGAGAGCCAAGGTCTTAGATAGAAAACATCATATTGAGATCAGAGAGAAACTTGGTAATACGCTTGCTATTAGGGCCAGTTACCAAGAGGACTATAAGATCATCACCTGAGCCATGAATGAATAGTGATGTGTCAGATTTAGAGGTAGTGAATTGTAACGCCCTGGATAACTAAGACCGTTACATTGTGTGTTTGAAATAGTGCGAGACTTGCTAATCAAGTCATTTAAATAAAAATGTGAATCTAGAGGCATAAACATGTTAGGTTTAAAAGATTTTGGTTCTAAACGAATTATTTTCATTAAAATAAATGTTTGGTACATGGGATCCCAAATCAGGGTTTAAATAACATAACTACATAATTTCCAAATGTTATAAAAAATCAAAGCCACTCTAGTGGCAAAATACACGTTTTAGGTTTTTCGTCCTTGTACAATCCCTCAACCGTGGCGGCTGAGAAGCTGACTATGTACACCTTGCCCCTAGAGCTCTCCAACTCATGGTCAACTCATCTTACCCTTGCCTTTACCTGCACCACGTAGCAGCTGTGAACCGAGGCCCAGCAAGAAAACACAATATCATAGCATAATCAGTACCAGTAACTAAGTAGTTCACAGAGCATAACCAAATGATTTACAAGACATTAATCAATTACCCAGCAAGCCATAGCATTCATTCAATCCAGGACATCAGGTAATAACCAATGATCAAGTTTCCAGATATTCAACATATCATATACAACAATTAACAATAGTATATATGTCAAGTAACAACTAGGATCAGCGCCCGTAGGCCGCACCCTCTATTTAACCCTCTGTCTTTGGCTCACTTAAGCCAAGCCTAGTGTTCACCCCACTGACTTCAGCCTGCTTAAACCAAGCTCAGTGATTATTAAGCTGTCCTCAGCTAACAGTGGTTGAGCCGCGCCCTGTGCCCATGTATTGATTCCGGCACTCTTAGGCCGTTTATCACATGTCCATGTGGCATAATACCACCTCATGACATTCATGCAATTATAGGGAGCTCTTAGTCCCAACATATTCACATGGTTTATCACAATCATATAACAATGCATCCAAATATAGGGAACACTTAGTCCCATCCTATCCACATAAACGGGTGTCGTTTTCTTACCTTTAATTCTAAGTGCTTTGATTAGGAAAGACAACCCCCGAGCACGATCCTGCCCCAAGCCCAAGCGTATACCTAGTCACAACCATGATAAAGGATTCCATCAAAATAAATAAATGATTAAGGGTTTCCAGACCAAGTTCTAGCCTCCGGGACATCAAATTCCACCAAACACGGTAGTGGAATCGATCCCGGGCACCCTAGGTTAAGTTCCTGCACTTAAAAACTCCTAAAAGGCCAAGAATGCCCTTAAGGTCCGTGGCTCAAGCCTGCCCTGCCATGACTTGCTCCCAACCAGGGGCCCCAACCTCGCCCAAAACAGACATGGGTCGCGGTCCTACACACCCCATGCTGCGACCCGCCCTCCTTTTCCAGCACCATTTGTTCTGGAGGGTCGTGGCTCACCAAGAACTATGCCACGGCCCGACCCCTTCGAACCCAGAAAAACACCACTTTCATCCACCAAATCTCAACCAAACTCACCCAAAATCATCCCAATAACAAATTCTAATTATCACAATAGTTCAAGTATACTTCTAGCAGCAAAACCCATAGGAAAACTAGCCTAGGGACTCATCAAAATCACATTTTAATCCTTGAAATTCAGAAGCTCATAAACCTCCTAAAACATCCAGAAATTCATAGAATTCAAGGGCTAACCATAGTTAAAAGCTTACCTTTTTCTGAAGAACAAATCCACCTAGAAGTTGTAGAGCTAATCCCCAAGTTCCTAGCAATAGAACCTAACAAGAATTCAGCTCAAATCCTCACCCAAAGCTTCAATTCCACTCTCAACATCAAAGACCCAAAAACACTTAGAACTCAGAACTTAAACATTAAAACCTTAATCCAAATCTTACCTCAAAATCTACTTGAATCCACCATCAATTGCTGAGCTAATCTCCAATTCTAGAGCTCCAATTCTTACGAGCCTAGCCCAAAAATCCCTTGGTTCAATGGCTAGCTTAAGAGACTCCTTGAGAGGAAAGAGAGAGAGAAGAGGGAAGGGTCGGTTATGACATTCTCTAAACACTTCTTTGCCTTTTGTCTTTTCTAACTTAAGCCTCTTAGGTTAATCCCAAAGCTTAGGGTACCAAAAACATCCACGAGGGCGAAATGGTAAATTTCCCCAGTATTCCCACCTAGGCTTCCTAACCTCAAATATATCTCCAATTATTTATTTCCATAACCCGATAACCCAAATAACTGTCTACTACCCAAAATATCCCTTGACTCGCCCTATCGGGTCCCGTTGTGACTATCCCGGTACTTGCGCCCTAGGATCACCTCGTGCTGAATGCTGCAAATATAAATATATCCACATAATAATGTGGTCTCAACAGTTTATCTCATTTCTACCCTAACGGGCCAAAATTATAATTATGCCCTTACATGCTAAACAGGGCCCGTATGCTTATCCAATACTCATAAACATGCATTTCACATAATCATGCATATTCACCATTAATTCACATAACTTCCAATTATGCCCTCCCGGCACATGAATCCCTTCCTGAACAGAGTGTTTTTGATCTTGTCATTCCTAGCTCTAGGTATTTGCTTTAAGCCGTAGAGTGCCTTGAGAAGTTAACAGACATGAGTAGGTCATCGAAGATCCACAAAAACCTTGAGGCCACTCCATAAAAGCAGTTTCTTGTAATGTTCCATGTAAAAATGCATTGTTCACATCAAGTTGTCTTACATTCCATCTAAAAGAGACTACAAGAGCGAGTAAGATAAGAACTGTAGCTAGTTTAACTACAGGACTAAAAGTCTCTGTAAAGTCAATACCCAGAGTTTGAAGATAACCTTTAGCTACTTATCTCAATTTTTATCTGTCTAAGCATACATATGAGTTGAGTTTAACTCTGAAGACCCATTTATTTCCAACTAGGTTCATATGTGATTCATAAGGTACCAATGTCCAAGTATGATTATGAAGAAGATCTTTTTACTCATCTTTCATAGATTGATACCAATTAGGATCTTAAATAGCTTTCTTCACAGATGTAGGTTCTTTAGGAAGTAGTGACTCTGGTAATGGATGCCTAGTAGTACCATAAGCCTTTGGTTTAAGAATTCCTGATTTCCCTCTTGTTTGCATCGGGTGTGGTTAAGAACATGAACCTCCATTGTTGGAAGAGTTGATGTGTGTGTTGGAGCAATAGTTATCTCGACATTGGAAGCAGGTGGTGCAGTTTGTGTAGGCTGAGTAGTGTCAATAGCAGGCGACACTTCATTAGTAGTAGATATGTTGGTAATAAGTGAAGTACTAACTCTTGATGGAGCTAATGTAGGAACATCAAGAGTATGAGTATTGGGCTCACTAGAAGATGCACCATTATGCTGCTGAGAAATGGTAGGCGACATGGTTAAGTGTTGAATTTTTACCGCAAATTGAATAGGTAAGTGAGGGATAGAAGTTATTAAATCTGGTGTAGTTTGAAATGTAGCAGTAGGAAGAGAAATAGGAGGAGAAGAATGTACTTGCTGAGATGTAGACTTTGGTGTAAGAGGAGGGAAATTTTTCTCATCAAGGCTAACATTTCGAGCCACATAAATTCTGCCAGCAGTGTTTTGACATAAATACCCCTTGTGATTGAGATAGTATCCAACAAAAATACATCTTTCACTTATGAAATTGAGTTTATTTGAGAGGTAAGGCCTGAGATGTGGATAACACGCACAACCAAACGACTTAATTAAGATGCTCATAATAAGGTAGTTTTCCAAAAAGACACTCATAAGGCGATATATTTCCTAGAACTGGTGTTGGCAATCTATTAATGAGGAAAACTGAACTCTGAAATGCCAAGCACCAATAAGATAAAGCAAGACCTAATTGAGCAAGCAATGTAAGTCCCATTTCAATAATATGCCTATGCTTCCTCTCTGCTCGTCCATTTTGTTCATGATCATGAGGACATGGATGTTGGAAATGAATACATTCAGCACCCAAATATTGAGAGAATAGTCTGAACTCTCCTCCCCAATCTAACTGAACAGTTTTTATGGGCAGTCCAAACTATTTTTCAGCAACCTTTCTAATTTATAAGAAGGTGGAAAAATCTTGTGACTTGAGTGTTAAAGGAAATACTGAAGTATATCGGGTATAGTCATCCAAAAATTGAATATAGTATCAAAAACCCTCATGAGAAGCTACATGAGATGGTCCCCATAAATCTGTATGAACTAACTTAAGTGGTTTAGATGCTCTAGTAGTTGAGAGAGAATAAGGGGTCATGGCTTTTCCCTTTTTGACATGCCTCACAAAAGCTCAAGTCTTTAATGCTCCCCGAGTATTTAACATCACAGTTGACTAAGTACACGAGGGGTTGGATGGCCGAATTTACAATGCCAATCATTTACACTAGGTGAAGAAGAATTGAGAGTAAGAGCTAAGATAGATGGGAAAGAAGATAAGCCTTTATTAATGTTGGCATTATTACATTTGGTAAGAAACAAATCAGCATTGCTGTCACAAAAGTTATTGACAGAATCATTACAAGTAAAAGTTGATGAAATAGATGGAGTGATAAATTTTTGAGTAGAAGATGTGATAGAGTCTACACAAGAACATTTAGGGCAAGTTGTAGCAAGATTGCACTGTGGAGGGACCTCATAATTGGAGAGAGACTTTTGTGAGAGCATGTACAAGCCACCCTTAATTCTCCATTTAAGCAACACTTTCCCTGAAATTTTGTCCTTAACAAAGCAACAAGTCAAATGAAATTCCATGAAAACATTATTATTCTTAGTAGCTTTGAAACACTAACTAAGTTCTTTTTAATGTGAGGAACTTTCAAGACAGAATTCAACTAAAAAGAATTTGAAGAAGAGGGTAGGGTAGTGTTACCAATATGAGTTATGAGAAGTTGTTTACCATTGCCTACAGTAGGAGAATTCGAGCCAGTGTAAGGACTTTCAATTTCAAGATGTTCCATGCCAAGGGCTACATGGTTGGTTGCTCTCGTATCAGCATACCACTCCGTGTCATCACCAAAATCATGAAGGGTAGTAGTGATATATGCTTGAGGAGAAAAATCTTCATCAATCTCAGTCAATTATGCACAGTAGGGGTTGTCACCAATCATTAAGGTAATGAAGATTTAGTCAAACCTATAATGGAAAATTGGAGCAGTGTGGCCGACCTTATGACAGACTTGACACATAAGTCTAGGAACATTGTTGCCATGGCCATAGAATCTCTTATTGCCCCTGCCATAATTAGAGTGCCTAGGAGCACCACGACCATAGTGACCTTGACCACGACATCCTCCAGAAGATTGTCCATACCATTGGGGACCAAGAGTCAAATTAGCATCCATTTTGGTATTGAGTTCACCGAAATTATAGTATCTTTTTAGTCTTGTTTCATGAGACAGTAACAAAGACTTAATAGACTCAAAAGAAAGGTCATCAACTCTACTGGTGACATGAACAACTACAGGGTCAAATTTAGGGCCTAACCCATTCATGTGATGCATTATAAGATCATGCTCATCTAATGGATAACTAGCAATTGATAAAGAATCAAATAAGAGTTTTACTTTATCGAAATAGTCAGAGATTGAGAGGTTACCCTTTTGAATAGTAGAGAGATGAGATTTAATTTGAAGTATTCTTGCCTTCAATTGAATGGATAATCTCTTCTCCTAAGCTTTCCAGGCTGTATTCGAAGTTGTGTATTGTGCAAGAACACCAAGAACAGCCTTTGACAGAGACGAACGAAGCCAGCTGAGCAAGAGCTGATCTTTGCGAACCCAAGAATTGTATTTTGGACTTGCTAAGCAATCAACATTCAAGCGTGGAGGAGAAATACCACTGAGAAGAATATCATCTAAACCATGTCCGATCACCGTGGGTAAAACTTGCGATTTCCAGGCCAAGAAACTCAGATGATCTGATTTCACCGTGAGAGATGAGCATAACGAATTCGCAAAGGGGTTAGTGGTAGCAAGCGTTACAGCGAAAGAACTTGCAAAAGTTTCCAATGGCAGATTAGGTGGATTAGACAAAGGAGGAATGATTTGAGGAGTCTTATTAAGTAGTAGAATTGGTAGGATTAGAATCATCAACAACAAGATCCATGATCGACTCACGTCAATGGATCTGATATCATGAAAAAGTGTTTGAACATAACTATACAAAGGAGTATAACAGAGCAAAACTGAGAAGAAAGGGAGCCTTTGCAAAAGTTACAAAGCTTAGAAAATAATTTCTTATTTATAGACGATTTTGCACAAGAGATAAGCTTTCATAATAGCCAAGATGAACCAAAACTGATACAACAAAAAACTGTTGCAAAGCTGAACTGGGACAGTAAAAATAATGATTTAGAACTAATTAACAACCTCTACATTAGCTTGCGTATCATGGGGAAACATAAGCCTATTTCATTTTATGTTGGTAAAGACTATTAAATCCATTAAAGTAGTCCTTTCATGGAGATTAATTATTTTATTATAGAAGTAGATGATCTGGATGTATGTAGATTATAGTCTTGTATCTCATATGGTTGCATGCAGTAACAACAACCTAGTGCCAACAAGGGTCTTTTCATTGACCCAAAAGGAAGCAACCAACAGTAACACCGTGGCCACAGGCCAGCTCCCTATTTCTGGTATGATATGTGTAACATCCTACCTCCTTAGAGTCATTACTAAGTGAGTTTAAAACGTGCAATTAACTCACTAATCGAGGTTTTAGGTTAAAAGTGTAGCTAAACTATAATATAAGTCATATAATTTGAAAATGTAGTCATTCATTGAAATTCTAAAGCGTTATACATTTGGGATCCCAAAATACTGTTTAGGAATATTTACAACTCAAAAATATGATTAAAGTCGACTAAACGACAAAATTTGGATTAATACATAGCATTTCCCAAAAATACCTCTGGCCATGACAGGCAGGCAGGCTGAACATATACATGCCGCTTCATGCTCTCCGTACTCATGGTTGATCAACCTTTCCCTTTCCCTTACCTACACCATAGAGCACCCATGAGCCGAAGCCCAGCAAGAAAACTCCACACAAGCAATCAACATATGCATAACTATCAATCAGCATATAACAAAGCAGCCAACAAGCTAAACACATAATAGCCATGCCGTCCCAGGCGCTTTACCAGGCCCTGGGTTCGCGGTCTACACCGTGAGGATGTCCTAGGCATCCAAGAAGGGTCTCACCATAGCGACTTGCTCTCAGTGTGCTTTATGATGCTCCCGGCCCCTTGCCGTACTCGGCCTTGCCATTCTCGGCCTACGCCGTTCCCGACCCTTGCCATTCTCGGCCTTCGCCGTTCCCGACCCTTGCCATTCTCGGCCTTCGCCGTTCCCTGCCCTTGCCGTTCATTCAAAAATATGCAACACATAGCATAAATTTAACAAGTACTTAAACAAATACTAACATAATCAATAGGGCTACGCCCTGCAACACAATCACATAGGGCCGTGCCCTACAATACAAACTATAGGGCCACGCCCTGCAATATGGGTACAACAGTTTTCTTACCTGTGTCCCGAGCTTCCCGAGCACTGATATCCTCAGCATAGTCCCCTAAACCGAGCCTCGCTGAAAACCTAGTCACAACGTATCAACAACATCCATCCATCAAGCTCTAATGTGTTAAATAACTTTGGAATGAAATTCTAGTCCCTGGGACCTTGAATTCTACCTATCCGGGTGATAAAATCCATCTCGAGCCTTAACTTTTGGATTCCCAAGCCAAAACCCTTCTCGGGGTCCAAAATCCCACTAAGTGTCACAGCCCCAAGACCTTGTGCCGCGGCCCGCCTCAACCGGAGGCTCAGCCTCCCACTTTTGCCTACACGCGCCGCAACCCAACCTAAGGGGCGTCGCAACCCGCCCTTCTTCCCGACCTCCCTTATGCTCTAAAGGGTCGCGACTCACCAAGAACAATTTCGCGGCCCAACCCTTCGAATTCACAAAAATCCCCCATTTTAACAACAAAACCCAGCCAATTTAACCCACAATCAATCTCAAAACTTAATTTAATCATCACAGCAGTTCTAGAATGATCCCAGCAACAAAACCTAACAAAAAGCTAGCTTAAATCCTCATCAAGTGCCCAATTAAATCTTTAGCTTCAAAGGCCCAAGAAAACTAAAACTCAGCCAAGAACTACATAATTTAAATGGATAAAATCACAATTCAAAGCTTACCTTAACCTCTACTTGAATCCACAAGTTAAAGCTGAGATAATCCCCAAGTATAGAGCTCCAATTCCTTGCATAAGCTTCAATGGTTGTCTTGGAAAAGTCTAGAGGAAACAAGAGGAAGAGAGAATATTATATGGTTAGTTTAGGAAAATTCTGAGTGTTTCTTTGCTTTGTTTTACTTAGCCTAAGCCACTTAAGTTTCCTCCAAGGCTCAGGGTACCAAAAACGTCCCCGAGGGCAAAATGGTAAATTTCCCCGATATTCCCTCCTAAACATCCTAACTTCAAATATATCTCCAAATATTTATTTTCATAACCCAATAACTCAGTAACATGTCTAATGCTCGAAATACCCCTTGACTCGCCCCGAGTTGGTTATTGGGTCCCGCTGTGACTTCCTAGCTAAGCCACTCCCTAGGACTGTCTTGGATCGTGCATCACAAATATATCACCACTCGAACGTGGTAAGGGTCACAATATTCACAAGTATTGTATTTATGCCCTTAATGGGATAAAAATTACAAACATGCCCCTAATAACCAAATGGGGCCCACATGCATATTTAATTCACCTAAACATGCATTTCTAATCACATACTCATCAAATTCACATATTAATATAATAAATCACTTTATTGCTCTCCAGGCACGCTAATCAAGGCCCTAAGCCTTATTCGAATATTTGGGACGCTACAATATGTAGAGTCCTTATTGATTCTGTTGCGACTTAGTCTTATGTTACTATGAATGTAATTGGTAAACTGTGATTGCCTTGTAAACTATTTGAGCATAGTTTTACTTCCATGTATCCATCAAGAGACATACCAGACCTCATAGTGTTTGACATACCAGACTATGACGCTATACTTGGCATGAATGGTTAGCCAAATATGGAGCAGCAATAGATTGTCAGCAAAAGACTGTAGAATTCAGGTTACAAGAAGGAGAACTCTTTTCTTTTAAGGGAGAAGTGGAAGGATTTTGTATGCCCATTATATCGACATATCTTCCAAGTGTGGTGGATAAATCTATGGAGACGGAGTTGAAACCAAAAAATGTCCACATTGTATATGAATTTCCAAGAGTGTTTCTTGAAGATTTACCAGGATTACCCTCGGACAGAGAAATTGAATTCGTAATCGAACTTGCAGTAGAAACAACACCAATATCTAAAGCACCCTACCGAATGATACCTGTTGAGTTGAAGGAACTCAAGACCCGACTACAAGAATTGTTGGATAAAGGGTTCATATGACCTAGTCATTCACTATGGGGGGCTCCAGTCTTGTTTGTGAAGAAGAAAGATGGAAGAATGAGAATGTGCATCGATTATCGAGAACTTAATAAGGTCACAATTAAGAACAAATATCATTTTCCTAGGATATATGACCTTTTTGATCAACTGCAAGGGGAAGTAGTGTTCTCAAAGATTTATCTGCAACCCGGGTAACATCAGCTGAAGGTAAATGAAGGAGATATTCCTAAGATAACTTTCAGAACTCGCTACGGGCATTATGAGTTTCTAGTCACTCAATAATGCCCCAGCAACATTCATGGACATGATGAACAAAGTATTTAAGGACTACTTGGATAAATTCGTAGTAGTGTTTATAGATGACATCCTTATCTATTCAAAGACTAAGGAAGAGCATGAAGAGCACCTGAGGTTGACGCTAAATAGACTACGAGAGCATCAACTATATGGAAAGTTCTCTAAGTATGAATTTTGGTTGGAACAAGTGACTTTCCTAGGGAAAATAGTGTCCAAGAATTGAATAGCAGTGGATTCAACAAAAATAAAGGCCATTAGAGACTGGCCCCAACCAAAGAATGACTCAGAGGTTCGAAGCTTCTTAGGGTTAACGAGTTATTATCATAAGTTTGTTGAGGGTTTTTCAAAGATTGCCACACCCTTGAGCAACTTAACCCGCAAGCAAAAAAAATTCTCATGGACGAAGAAGTGTGAAGAAACCTTTTAGAGTATGAAGGATAAGTTGATCTCTGTACCTTTCCTTTGTGTTCCCGCAGAGGGTAGAAAGCTTGTGGTGTATTGTGACGCATCTAAGAACAACTTAGGTTGCATGTTGATGCAGAATTGGTAGGTGGTAGCCTATGCTTCAAGGCAGCTCAAGGACTATGAGCAATGGTATCCCACCCATGATCTTGAGTTAGCCGCAATGGTGTTCGCACTGAAAATATGGAGACATCACCTTTATGGGGATAATTGTGAAATTTACGTCGATCACAAAAGTTTGAAGTACTTCTTCACTCAAAAAGAGCTGAATATGAGGCAACAAAGGTGGTTAGAATTAGTAAAGGACTATGATTGTGTAATTCTATACCACCCAGGCAAGGCCAATGTGGTGGTCGATGCATTGAGTATGTGAGGACATGGAAGTGTCTCAGTGCAGAGCACGATAGAGACACCTCTGTAGAAATAGATTATATATGTAGGTATTGAGTTTGTAACAAGAGGCCTAGCAAACCTCACTCTTCAGTCCTCCCTATTGGAATAGAATAGAGAAGGGCAGAAGGTGGATGAAGCCCTAATGAAGCAAGAGGCCTTGGTATAGGAAGGTGGTAACAGTAACTTCACTATGTCTAACAGTTGATTGCTGCGATATAAGGACAGGATATGTGTGCTAACAATGATGAGGTTAAAGAAAGAGGTGCATACGACACCCTATTCCTTACATCCAGGTCAAAAAAGATGTACCAAGAACATAAGGCATTGTATTGGTGGCCTGGAATGAAGAAACATGTTGCTGAGTTTGTTGCCAGGTGTTTGACATGTCAACAAGTTAAAGTAGAACATCAAAGGCCAGCAGGGCTACTTCAGACGCTTTATGTTCCAGAATGGAAGTGGGAAGGCATAGCAATGAATTTTGTGGTAGGGATACCTAGGAAAATAAAACAACATGGTTATGCTTGGGTAATAGTGGACAAGCTCACTAAGTCCGCCCATTTCCTGTCGGTTAAGACCACCTACTCGATGAATCAGTATGCATTGTTGTATGTGACTGCGATAGTGAGACTTCATGGGGTTCCAAAGTCAATTATTTTTTATCAAGGGTCAGTATTCACATTGAACTTTTGGAAGGGATTACAGAAAGCTATGGGTACAAGGTTAAAGTTCAATACCGCTTTTTATCCCTAGATCAATGGCCAGTCTGAGAGGACTATTCAGATTCTAGAAGATATGTTGAGATGTTGTCCGTTGGACTTTTCAGAATCCTGGAGTCAATACCTACCTCTGATGGAGTTCTCTTATAACAATAGTTATCAATCAATATTGGGATGGCTCCCTATGAGATGCTTTATGGGCGCAAGTGTAGATCTCCCTTGCACTGGGATGAGGTTGTGGAGACACAAATATTAGGCTTCGAGGTAGTTAGGGAAGCCAGCAAGGCGATCAAGAAAATTCGCCAAAGGATGCTTACTGTTAAAAGTAGGCAAAAGAGCTACGTAGACCTTAAGAGAAGGGACATCGAGTTTTCAGTAGGCGAGTTTGTGTTCTTGAGAGTCTCCCCAATGAAAGGTGTTATGCGTTTTGGGAAAAAAAGGAAGTTGAGCCAGAGATTTATAGGTCCATTTGAGATTTTGGACAGAGTTGGGCAAGTTGCGTACCGTTTAGCACTACCCCCAGCAAGAGCCGAAACACATAACGTCTTTCATATCTCTATGTTGTGTAAGCATATGTTGGATCCCTTTAATGTTCTGAGTTATGAGCCGCTACAGTTGAAGTAGGACCTGAGTTACGATGAACAACCAGAGCATATCATCGAAAAGGGAATCAAGAAACTGAGATCCACAAGGATTCCCTTAGTCAAGGTCCTGTGGAATAATATCACAGAAACGGAAGCAACATGAGAGCTGGAGGAAGACATGAGAGAAAGAAACCATGAGTTATTTGTTAAGAAATTTTTTTAGGATGAAATTCCTTTTAAGGAGGGTGTATTGTAGCGCACCAATTTTTTTTAGTTAATTATTTTGTGCTTTAATTTATTATTAATTGTTAAGTGTTAGAAACTTATTTTAATTGTTTGATTTTTTTGGTAGAAATTATGTGAATTTATTTTTGTTAATTATTTTATTTATTTATTTTATTGTGTAAGTAAATGGGTTTTGGTTATATGACCAAGGTGCATGGTAAGTAGTGTTGCACTTGAGCAATTGCGTGTGTGAATGTGCATTGTTGCATGGTGAGCATGCAATAGTTTTCCTATGCATTATTTATTTTTATTTATTTAAGTAATTAAAAAGAAAAGGAAAGGAAAGGAAATTAAGGGAGGGGCGTGTAGTGTAAAAGGGGAAGGTTGGAAGTGCAAACTTTCCTTTTTCTCAATGATCATCTTTTCTCCAATTTAAAATTTATAGAAAAACCAATATAATTAAAGGAAATGGACTTTATTACATTAGAAAAATGGTAATAGTATCTTATGATTATTTGGCTAAGTAAATGAGAAGTAATGGAGTGTGCAAGCCTCCTTTGGGTCGAGCATAGAGAGAGAGAGAGTGGTCAAGCATAGTGTGAGTGCATAGGGGAGTTTCTATTTTGTCACAAATCCATTCAAGCCATAATTGTCAATCTCATGGATTTTGGGAAAGGGAATTGGGGAAAGATTGAAGCAAATTTTGGGAAAGTGAATCAAAGGGGGTTTGGCTAGGTTAAGAAGATAAACAGGTGAGCTTTGGGAGTCTCATTTGTTGTGGAGGCTGTCGAGTTCTAGAGAGAGGAGGAGAAGAGAAAAATGTGAAGGAGGAGAGAAGGAGAGAACACTACAAGAAAAAACAGTATTCATAACACTTACAAACTGCTAACCGTGACTATTGATAGCACTTCTGAAAATGCTAACATAGCCCCTGTTATTAAAAGTCCAGTCTTTTCTATAATAGTTTTTGAATGTTATGTTCGGTGTTATCTTAAACTATTCAATAACACATTTTTAGGTGCTATAATATTCAAATAATAACATTTAGATAGAGTTTTTGGTTATAAATTTGAAGTTTAATCTTGTACTTTTTTCATAACACTTTTCAACTGTTACATTTGATTATTTTGATAACATTTTTAGTTTCTTATATTATATAAACCATAACGATTTTTTATGCTTATAATATATTTTTAAATCATAACATATAGTAATAGAATTTTAAATTTTATTTTGATAAGTATACTTACATGGTTTTTTTTTAATTAAAAGATTTTCATTATTGTATTTTGATAAAAAAAAATTCAAAATTAATCATAAAATGTAATTCTCAATAGATTGATAAACCATAAGTATTACATTAAACAATAACTAATTGAAACCATGAATGTGTCTACTTCATGAGATCTTAGTTCTAACTTAAGTTTGAAAGCATAACATAATAAAGTTTAATAATCTTGAACAATTTTTACTTCAAAAATGAAAAATAGAAACATTACAAGATACACAAAAGTAAACCATGCGTGAAACTTGCTCCATCCTTCAATTCATCATCCTTTGTGCACTTGCTCCATATCTCTCTTCAACAACCTTATCCATTTCCAAATTTAGTCTAAACCTCTTCCTCTTTTCATTGAGGAGTTTAACTAATTTTCATGTAGGTATGTGTTTTGGCCTCTTTCCTTTTGTAGATGGAGGTGACATTTCTTGTACTTGGCAAACTCTTTGACTAGTTTCTGATCAACCGTTTCTATAATTAGTACGAATTTTGATTAGTTACAAAAATCATATATAACAACATATTATCAATTATCACAAAAAAAAACTTATAATAAAAGTCAGAAAGAAAGAAATAAACAATCATTCTTGGCATCAAAGAAATAAAAATTCAAAGTGTCATACTAATAGTAAAAGAGCGGATAAGCATCTCTTGGTCCATTTTTGCCACTTTTATCCTCATATTATTTTATATTTACTTTTTCCACTCCATAAAAATGTAGAATTTTTACATTACATACGACTATTTTAGTAGCCATTGCCAACAAAAAATAAATAAATAAAAGACATATTTTTACTAAGAGAATATTCTTAGTGCCAGCACTTAGTCTACTTAGTGACTAAGAGAATAAATATATGTGAGGTAGCTTTACATATCCTATTTACTTCTTTGTAGAATTTTTGGTTCCTATAAGTGTATATCTAACAAGTATAGAATGCCGAATTGCTATACTCCTCTTGAAGAGTTTCTTTATACTTTTGGAGGACCCTGGCATTTCTCAGTTTCTTTAGTGTAATGGTTTGATTTAAACCCATAAGTAGATCACTAGTATTACATCACAATAGCTATCATAGAAAACTCTTGCTTGGAGAACCTAGAAGCAACATGATTCTTCACTGTACAATATTTGCATATTCAGGTGAGGGTCAAGGTAGAAATAGAAGAAAGACTTGGATTTTGGGACGATTGTGAAATTGAGGAAGTACTTTTAAAGGACAACTTTAAATTCTAAGATTTTAGCTGTTTACTTTCTACATGAATGGAACTCACTATGTCTATTGGAAAGGATCATTCTGCTCTGTCTCAGAGCTGGTGTTTTGCACAAAACCAGCAATGAGACAGTCAATCATTTATTTATTCATTGCCTTTTTCTGAAAGATTGTGGATAAATGTAAAACTATTTATAGTTGGAGGCTTTTTGGATTTCTTTACAGTACTCTGTAAATTTGTTAAGTTTCAATTTTTAGGAGTGGGTAACGAAAATAGAAAGTAGCTGTGGAATTCTGCTGTGATGGCTATTTATTGGTCATTGTGCTTAGAAAGGGACAAGATAAATTTTTTAATATTGAAAAAGAGATTGATATTATTTGGGCTAAAGTAGGCATCTCAGTGATTTGTTTAAAAAGAATTCAGGAATTGTATTTTTGGTTTTTCAAGAGATTGAGCATTTTTTGTTATTTGGATTTCAGTGGACTTTTCATCTCCTTTATATTTTGTCTTTGAAAATAGTAGGGTCTAGTTCTTATTAAAGAAAATAAAATAATGTATAAATAATATGTTTTCTAAAGTCTATGGTTTAGCTCATTTAATTTTGTCAAACTTTTTGATTATGTTCATTGTGTTTCTCTCACACATAGATTATGATGAGAAGGGTGAAGATGTTGTTGATTATGAAGACTTTGATGAGCAATATGAAGGAAACATGGGTATTGGATTATAAAATATTCTATTGTTACAAAATTATATTCATTGTAAATAAATAATTAGAAAACAGTAAAGGAAAATGGAAAGTCCCTAGGGTATGTTTATGATATTTTACTTTAGGATAAGAAGCAAGTTATATTCAAGCAAAAAATAGTGAAGCTATAACATAAGACATTCTTAAAATAAAAGGCTTTAACACAGTAAAACCCAATATCAATTAATCATTGTGAACATGTCCATTATATTTAAGTTTAAAAAGAAATGAACATGCAAAAGAAAAAGTCCTAAGGACTCATCAAACCTCTTAGTAATGACAAGATCATTAATACATGAAAATTCTAGTCACGAACATGGTGAACATTAAAATTTCCTCAATTAAGCAAGAAATATTCAAAACAGGGAAAAACTGTAAGATAACTTCCTCAATATAGTGTTTCTAATGTGTTGTTATGCACATGGTGACTAATTTATGCTCAAACCAGTAAAGATAAACTGTAAAAAAAAGCTTATTTAAGGGCTTTTTCTTATTCTAATGATAAAAGAATTATTTCTGCAAAAAAATGTCAAAAAGAATCGAATTCTAAGAATATACTACATTTATCAAGTGGCTTGGTTCCATTTACAAGAAAATGATTTCTATTAAGGTTATTTGACAATGCTTAACTTGTACAAAACTAGAAGAGACTACAAACACTATAACATCAAATCAGGCTCTATGTCTAACAATAGTGGCTCTTAAAATATCTATCAATAAAATACATCGATTTACCATTTTCACAAGTCCATAATATTCATATAAATATAAACGCATAAATTATACATAAATAAAACTATCAAATATAAAAACCAAATAACTAACTAGAGACACAACAACGATTGTTAATAGCCACAACGCAAATATTATTCCAATATATATATTTCAATTCACTAAGACACACAAGTTCTCAACCTTCTGTTATCACCGCAACACACAACAATAATCTCAGAACCTACTTCACTATGGATGAATATTTAAGATATTCAAACTCATCTAACATAAGCATAATATTAAAACAAAGGTAAAAGGTATACCACTTGCAAAATGCAGACAAAAATAAGAGTCTCCCGTGAAAGAGTGCTTGCACACAAAGTATCTTGCCTCTTCTCTTGGAGGCAGCCATCCAGAAAAGTTTTAACTATATTACAAATAGAATAAAAATACAGAGATAGAGCCATATATTAGCAATATAACAGCGCCAAACACTAATTCAAAAGAAAAAACCAGCGTAGAAAACTTTCATTGAATTTCGAGGGTTCCTTCGGAAACAATAGTAACACTAGTAAATGCAATTCAACACACACAACAAAGTAATAGTTAATCACCTCATCAATATTGAGGGTTCCTTCGGAAACAATAGTAACACTAGTGACAGCAGCATTGTGTACGTGATTGTGATGATTATGATGATTGCTGCATTCTGTATTATCCATCCCAATTGATGTAAAGAAATTAGTTGATAACCAAAAAAGCAATTAACAGAAATCAACAGTATGAATTGTCAAAGATAAAACTAACTAAATAGGCACTTAAAAGACAAACATGTACTATAATAGTAATAGTAATAGTCATAGTAATAATAATAATAATAATAATAATAATAATAATCAACTGACAACTAGAAACTTCTAAAAACAGATTCACATGCATGAGTGAAAGTCCAGTTGCTGATCATGCACTTTGTCAAGATGAGAAGCCTGAGGAATTTTGGATCTTGTCCTATTCCATATTAGCATTAGTTTGCCTCTACAAAGTGCTTAGGTTAAGAGTCAGAATAGCATTTCTTTTTAATAATTGAAAATTAAAATATTTAGATTAACACTAATCTATTCATTACACAAAATAAGAGACAAAGAAATTCCACCTAACCAAATACTTGTGTCTACTACACTACAAAAAACATGTCAACCATAGAGGTACACTAGATAAAGAAAGAACTCTTTACAACATAAAATCCATATCGTCAACAAAGCCAAGTAAACCTAGTTTGCTATATATAGATTCTATTCACTCCAAATAAATTATTTTTTCTGATTTGAAGCCATACTCTTTATAAATCAAATAAATTTAAAGGAAAAAAAACAGAGAAAAAAGATTGGAAAGGAAAAATCTGAGAAAGAAAATAATACTTTTTCCAGTTTCATGTTGATGAGTTGTAGAACAGGAATTATCTACCTGAACTTCAGAATCAATCCTGCAAATTAACACATTAACACGTTTGCATTATATCCATGAAGACAAGTAATAAAAAGAAGATTGGAATGAAGTGGAAAGAAAGATTGGAATGGAATGACACAGAAACATAGAGACAAGCTAACAACCTATCAAGATCATAACCTCCCACTCCAAGAACAAAGTCCATGTCAACGGATCCAAACTTAGCTTGCTTCATTTGTGCCATCCCATTAATATGGTGGCACCAGTGCACATAAGAGTATAAGTTTTTAAAAAATTATTTATTATGAGAGTGAAACACAAAAGCTGAATAGGATACAAAAGTTGATTCTTTGGTTTCTGTTAGCGGAGAATATTCCATTTTGGAAGTATAAGCAGAGGAAGACACATATAGGAGCAATAACTTCTTATATGCTATTCGTTAAAACTGTATACAATTATTAATATCTCAGAAAGAACACCTTAATTCTCTTGGTCAATATCTCCAGCTCAACCTCAGTCACTAAATCTATCTGCTGAAATAGTTGGAATCCAATTAGCTTCAAATCTCAGAATCACCTCACATTTTAAAAACAAATGTCAGATTCAATGAATACACTCTAACTTGTTTTTCGATTAAAAAAAAAAAAAAAAACTCTACCTTGTTCAAAAATAATACAATCAGCATAAGCAATTTGTTCTATAGCCTCGTTAATCTTGGTTTTATTTCATTAAGGTGTTGCATTGCGTGCTTGGAATCAACCAAAGTAACAACTCCATCAAGTTTCACATGCTGCAAAACTAATTCATCGGTACAAAAAGTTTCTATAACAGGAGCAGGTTTAGCAAGTCCTACAAAGCAAATATCACAATGATAATCAAGCACCAAAACCAGTTTGAGATAAAGTTTGAATAAAGAATTATGAGTCATTTGACATTCCCAAATGGTAGAACCATTTGTGAAATTAAATGTAAAATCTACTAAACAAATCAATTTTCTCTTGCATGGCAAATACTTGGAGGGTGTTTTACTGTGCAAATTTATTGGTTTATTCTCAATACAATAAAATAATAAATGCAGTTTTCTAGAAATGCCAAACTGTTTGGTTTGTTTTGAGGTGAAACAGCTGACGCAAACAAACAACTCAATCTCTATGATTTGAGCCTTAGATTTGCGATAAAAATATTTCTAGAGACATCACCCAAATCACTGATAATACCCCAAAACCAAAACAAAAATCAATACAAGTTTTACTTAACAAACTAAAACACTAAATATCAAAATCAAAGTTAAAAAAAAACAAAATACCTTACCTCTTGAGCTACTCCGAGAGAGGCTTCAGTGAGGTGAAATTTGAGAGAGGCGAGGGAAAGAGGAGAGCGTGAGAAAGAGAGGCCCTGTGAGTGTTTGAATTAGCTAGCATACAACCTCTCTAGTTTTAATTTTCTATGTTATCTCAATTAGAAACAAATATATATAATCAATATTCAAAACACTTTCTTGATATTAATTTGAAATCTGAAAAAGAAAAAAAAAACTATAGAAGAAACTAACAACTTCGTGAGTGATTAGGTCACTTGCCACCTTTTGGGTAAAATTTCAGCTTGTTTTTTTTTATTAGGATATATTTATAACACATTGAAAATGCCAATATTTGGATATGCCAAAATTTCAGCTTCGTGAGTGTGAAGCAAAGAGAAGCAAGAAAGAGAAGCAAAGAAAGAGAAGTCGGTGACACATTGAAAATGGCATCTAGTTCAGTTCAGTGCCCTGATCATTTCTGAGATAACTAGAGGATGGAACAGACACATTATGTCATAAGATAGACCACGTGTAAGCACCTAAATATGCTGTCACATGTTTAGGTCTATTATACTGATTTGACGGTTTGCCATATAATCTTTCACAGCTTTTTGCAAACAATAATATCATATCACAACAAACCCAGATCCCCATTTCTTATGCACCTCCACTAATTGTTGACAATGCTAATAGATATGAATAATCCCAATTGAGGAACCCACTTCAAAGTTGCATCTAACATTTTGTTTCTTGTTATAGAAAATGCCAATATTTGGATATGCGTAGACAAAGGAAGCTTCAAAACATATATAACCCCAAAAGGAAAAAACTTTGTTTAATCAGAAACTAAATCTCGCTACCTTGACCCTTACTTACTTCTATAGACGTTAAGAAAAAATGGGAATTCACTCAATTTTCATTTCCAACTTTAGCTGGAAAACAAACAGATTGTTTCATCATATAACATCACATTAAGAATGGTAAATGCATACTCAAAATCAGAAAACTCAGGGGAAACAAAAATATAAACCTAAGATTTTAATGCAAGGCAACTCATTTAACTGGCCATGAATCAAATATGGCAACTATGAAACAAACCTTTGGCATTCGCAACACCAACCAAACACTTAATTCAACAATCAATGTCCAATTCTTATGCAATTATCCTCTAACAGTGCTGTGAAAAGAATATCAAATCTGTATATAACGCAATACATACATAAATTAAGCTCGTTCAACCAAATGAGTCACTTGGGCTAATATATCACACTCAATACAAACCCATTACAACTTGAGCAATAAAAAACCAAACTTTCACACTTATTTTGCATTTTTTTCAGTAATTTTCTGGGAAACCAAACAAGAGGGTTACTTGGGAAAGTTAAAATAAATACATAAAAAGTGAAGAAATGAAAGTGTCAAAAGAATACATTACATACCCCACTCGTCTTTTTCTTCTTCTTCTTCCTCTAATGAAGGAGAGTTTTGCACTAGAGATGGGTCCATGGAACGCTGATGATCATGGATATGAACGGCCAGGGGCACTAAAGCCTTGAAAGTTTTCAATCAAACAGCGAAAACCCAATCAATCAACCCACCACACAAATCCCAATTCCCCAAAAATTGAGTGGAAAGAAAGTGTATGAAGCACTTTACTTGAGATGAAACACAAAATCGAGATGAAACACAAAATGCTACTATATATATGTATATGTGTTGCATGCACACAGGTTTTGTTATTTCTCTAGCTTTGAATATAATATAAAAAAAATGAAATCAGATTATAAATCACCCTAGAAGTTCACCCTATATTTATATATTGATTATATGAAATTTGTATAAAAAAAACTCACCTCACAAAGATGTTCTTGCTTCCAGCAGGGGAGAATCATTATGTGAGGTAGAGATAGACGAGACAACCAGAAAAATGACCTCCGTTGTGTCCTCCGGAAGCTCTCGCCGACGTCGTGTGCTCCAGAGACTCGCGTGAGGCAGAGAATGACGAGACGAAACCAGAAATTAGTGAGTGAGTGGTTGTGTAGACGAGAGTGAGTGGAGGAGAATAACGTGATTGTGTAGACGAAAAAAAAAAGAGAAAGAAAGAGAAGCTGAGAGAAGCAAGAAAGAGACTAGGAAACCAGAAAGAAAGAGAAGCAAAGAGAGGCAAAGAGACGAAATAAAGAAAGAAAGAGAGGCAAAGAGACGAAAGCAGAAATTAGGGATTCAATGGAGGCTAGGGGTTCGGAGGCTGAGACTAGTTTACTGTGTGCTTCCGTGTCTCTTATTTTCATTTGGCGCCTAGTTATATATTTCATATGGCGCCAAATGAAATTTCACATATGGGGCCGTGTGTTTTTTTAATTGCTTATTAATAGCACTTTTAAATAAGTGTTATTTTTTAATGTAATATATACTAAAAATTGTTGTAGTGGAAAGAAAGAAAAAGAAAGAAGGAGAAGGAGAAGGGATTCAAAATCCCTAGGTGTAGGTACTCAAGTCATGGTGCTTCTTTTCTTTTTTATTCTCTTCTTTTCCTTGAATCTAAAAGTCATTGTGTTTTTCATTCTTTTGTTGATTGGGGTTCGAAAATCCCCATAGGTGTCAAGGTTCTTACTTTGCTAGGGCATTCTTGATTCAACAATCAAGAGAGGTAAATGATTATCCCTTAATTGTTTGATGTGGTAATGGTCATAGATTATGATTTCTCACCAATTTTTTTTTGTTGTTGTGATGAATCTTGGTTTATGATTTTTGGTGGTTTGTTGTAGTTTGATGGGTTGTCTTGATGGGGGCTCGACCAAGCATGTATAGAGGACTCTTTTTTTTTTTTATGATTTTATGATTGCTAGGTTGAATACTTGTTTTAGGGTTCTCAATATTTCTCTTGAACCTCAATAATCACACTAATGGATTTGAGATATAATTATTTTAAAGGAAGCATGATGAGTTTAAATGATGAATCTTGTTATTGAACCCTATGTGTATTTCGGGTTAGGGGTCCTTTTTGCATGTTGGTTTATTTTTGATTTGCTATTGAATTTCATGTTGTCACTGGTGGTCATAGAAGCATGCTAGGTTTTGTTTGGGTTTGGGGACAATAAGGATTTGAAACATGATATATAATTTTTGGCATAGGGTCACTTTTGGTGTTTGATTTTGTGTTGACTAGTTTGCATACTAAATGTAATATTGTGGCGTACAAGTGTAGGAAAATGTTAGGGTAAATTATTAAAAACATTTTATAAGCATTGTTTAAACATGAATAGGTGATTTTATGCCTGCTTTTTTTTTTTTTCTGATGATAATGGTAAATAAATATTTTTGAAATGCACAAGTGATGCTTCAAATTGGTGTTTGATTTTATATAAACAAAAAGACATTTTATTTCACATGTTAATGGGATTTTTATCAAATTACATACATGCAGATTTTTTATATATTTAATCAAAAAAATATATATAGTTTTTAATTCAAGTTTTTTATTTTAATTAAATAAAATAGTTGCCGGAATTTTTGGATAATAGTAAGAAAAAGTCTTTAAATGAGATAAGTAAAACAAGTGCATCAAATAAATTAAACCTTAAGTTATGTATATGATAAATATATATATGTATTCTCACACTTATATTTATATGCAGTTTTTTTTATTTAAAATGTGAAAAGAATATGGTTTTAATTCAATTTGTGATTTTAAACAAATAATTATCTTGCTGGCATTTTGGGTTATTAAAAGAAAAATGTCTTTTAAATTAAGATAAGTTAGTCATACACGCCAATAAATTAAATCTTAGGTTTTATAAATAAAAATGTAATTTCTCCACACTTTATTTATGTATTTTCACATTTGTAATTATGCCGTTTTTTTATAAGAACATTTAATTTTCTAAAAGAAAACAAGTAGTTTATTTAGTCATTATAAGTAACAACAAATTTTGTCACAATTTTTAAAATGCTATTGAATAATAGATGGAATTATTATTTCATGAGAAATCAAAGGGCTAAATGAATGATCTTATATTAATTAAATATTTTATAATAAAGTTTTGTATGACAATTGTGTGGTTAATGAAATAATTAAATGGTAAATAAAAGTATGTTTGCTGAATTTTTTTAGAAAAGACAAGAAATGAACATGTACAGATTATCGACTTTAAATGTTGAATTCTAAGAACACTCCCATGTATGCATGTTAATAGGTAGAATTAATACTATTCTTTTATGATTTTATGTGAAATTATTGTATGTTTACAATTGTAGTGCAACTTGTGCACGTGTGCATGCCTCATGCACACACGGGGTATGTATGTTGGGTATGAGTATTCTCACGTGGTTTTAAAAGACGAACGTTTGATTTTGATTATAGGCTCATTGTAATGTTTTCACACTTTACTTTGCTCAGACCTGAGGCAAGGAAGTTAGATAGAACTTTCTATGTTTTATGCTAGGAAATGGTAAGACTTGTATGTTCTAAGAAGTAATGTACTATGGAAGTGAAAGGGTTATATTTTGATATGCCATGATAAGACAAGTGTTATGAAGCACGTAATCTCTATGTTTTGATATGAATTATATTATATGTGCTTGTATGATTTATTAAAAGAAAAGGTTGTTAGCGTGCTGAAAGAAACGCAACAAAAGAGTTACTGAGGTTATAATGTAACTCAAAGGGCAGACACGCCGAAGTTATTCAAGGACCTGAGATCTGTTTACCTCTCAGAGGAGGTTTTACCAGCATATTTTATACTGGTTACCTCAAGATGTGACATGGACAATAGAGGAACCATGATCACAAAGAGTATGTTATAATGTATAAATGTGATGTATGACTATGTTTTTAAATTATGATTATGGAGAATGAGTATGATGATGTTATGTATTGCCTTGATTTTCGATACATGTTCTTCTTATGTTTCCTTTGATATTTTTGTATTATTGTACTTCCTTACTTGGCTTTTAGCTCACTCCCTTACTATCCCCCTTTTTGGTAAACAATAGGGTTTCTCTTTGGCAAGCGCTATGATGTGGGAGGTTCAAACTCTGAGTATGTACGGCGTGGGGTGTCCTATGAACGAACAAACGATTAATATGAGCACCGAGATTATAAGAACTTATGTTATGGATTTTATTTTCAATTACGCTAGTGAGACTTAAACTTTTTTTTTTAAGAAAAAACATTGCATATGAATACTTTATTTTATTTTTTTTAACTATTGGGCCCAAAATTGCATGTTTTATCAAGGCCCCAATGAGTTTTTTCTTTAAGTGGAATTTTTCAATTAATTATGACTTGAGTGACGTTTTTAAATAAGAAGAGAACTAGGGTGCTTTACAATGAACATAAACTACAACAAATAAGGATTTTAATGACTATATGGGGGACACATTGTAGACATTCAATGTCTCCCCCTAAGGGAGATGTTGTTGGAGGAGC
Organism: Humulus lupulus; assembly: GCF_963169125.1. Taxonomy (NCBI): domain Eukaryota; kingdom Viridiplantae; phylum Streptophyta; class Magnoliopsida; order Rosales; family Cannabaceae; genus Humulus; species Humulus lupulus. The sequence continues at coordinate 171,384,438 of NC_084793.1, forward strand.
CATCATAAGTGGTCCTACGATAACTCCCATGGAAAGACTTTGAATACATTCAATGTCTCCTTACGTGAGTCATCATTGGTTTTTATATTTTTTTTAAATATAATTTTTTTTTATATAATTAATTTGATTTATTATATTATATTATTAAATATATTAATTAAAAAATCTAAATTATATATGCAAATTTAAATTGTGAATTTTCATTAATAAAAACTGAAATGTGTATATAATATGTTTTAGCTAGCTAAATATACAAAAAGGTAATATTTGTTGTTAAACATAAAATATTAACAAATATTACACTAACTAGATAGACATAGAAAGAAAAAGTTAACAACAAAAACCTAATAATTGGAACGATGACTTTGAACTATCAGTAGCATATCGGTAACCCAATGTTGTTTGATTTCATCAATCTATGCTGGTGTAAATGGAGTAGTGTTTGTTGAGTCTAGTCTATGTCAGGGTTATGTGGTGTTTTAGGTAGTCTTTTATGTCATTTTTATTTCATTTAGTGCGGTTTTACGCTTTTGTTTGTTTGTTTTAAAGTTTTTGTGAATAAAAAGGAAGATTTGAATACTTAGAGGAAATTAGTTCAAAAAGAGAAGAAATATCCAAGTTTCGGTGTTATTTTCGACAAAGAATGGATCTCGGCATAATTTTGAAGGCATTGGTGATTTTTTCGGGCTTCAAAATGAATGAGTTGAAGAACTTCTTAAGGGTCGTGGCTTGAGCACTTTGGAGCCGCGACCAGCCTCCTAACAGAATCAATGTTTCAGAGTCGAGACTCGGGCTGAGGCATGGCTAAGGAGGGTCGCGCCTTTGCAGAGCTAAATCCCATAAATCAGAGGTACGGGCCGCGGCATGGCTTTGAGAGAGTCGTGGCCTAGAGGTGCAGATTCTCAAGAATTAGGGACATGGGCCGCGACATGGTGCAAGTAGAGCCGCGGCCCGCCTCTCTTAAAAACGAAAAAAATTAGGTTTTATAGCAAAAAAAATGGAAAAACCGAAAGAGTGCTCAAATAGAGGGGAATAGTGAAATAGTTTTGGTGGCTAAAAAGCTTGGAGAATTCTCAAGTGTTTGTTATTCATCTATTTCTTTATGTTGTTCTTGAATTTAATTATGATTAGAATGACAATCATGAACTAATTTTCTATTTAGGGCTATTAGTTGAATCACTTGAATCCTTATTATGAACTAATGTAATTATCATTTCTTCTTCATCTTCCTTTCAATTCCTTACAATCTGTGCTTATTGATTGATTATAGATTGGCCATCTATAGTCATTATCTTTACGTTTTTGAATCAAAATCTGAAAAGTGTGATTTGAATTTGCTTTGGTTGTTTAGAACACAATTCTAATTTGGAACGAGAGTATCTAGATTAATTGTGTAACTATCTTTTTGAGTTGTTGTGGTTATTGCAGTCTTTGTGATTAAATTTACCATAGAAATATAGGGAATTTTCACTTAGGTTGAGTTTATAATTCATAGTATGATTATAAACTGCTTTGGTCAACTCGTTAATTGAAATAGGATGAAATAAGAAGAAATTGGTAATTTGTATTAGGGATTAATAGGGAGGATAGTTGATGAGATTAAATGCCCTAATTATTCTCTCATTATTTAAATTCAAGGTTTTGCTATTACTTATTGTTTTATTTAGTTCTTGAGTATTTTTTATGCAATTTATATTTTATTCTGCTTTGCTTACAAGAATCAAAGTTTAATTGACCAAATAGAACAAAAAGATTAGTTAACTGGTAATTGGTGATTCAGTCCTTGAGGACAATACTTGATTTTACCAATATTATTACTGAATTGCGATATGTGCTCTTGCGTAGCTATAATTTTCGAAACAGTGTTTAGCTACAAAAAATACAAAGTAAAATATATTAGTTAATTATTATTATTTGATTATATATACTTTAACAATAAATAAATTGTAAACTTTTATAGATTTCTATACATACCTCTTTCTTCAAGTAACGTCCAGGTCGTGGATGTTCAATGTAATCATTCAACATCTTTATCACATAATATCCACATGCCACATTCTCCGGTTAGTGTGGACACTAGTATTTAAATAAAAGTTCAAGCAATTAATATTAAGAATATTAGTGAAATTCAAGTATAGATTTACAAAATGATTAAAGTTGTAAATACTTACTTTCAGTTGAACAATTTCTATATTATTCGGAATCTCATGAGATTTTGGTAGATTAGTCAGAAAAAGTTGAAAGCATTGACTATTACTCCCACAATTTCATCACGATTTTCAAGTTTTGAGTTCACCATATCACAACAACAAACATAATATGCATATGAGGCCAATATAATCAACATCCAATGCTCACTGCATTAGAAAAACAATACTAGATATAAGTCCAACGAAAATGTTATAAGGACTAAGTATCTGACAATAACAAATTTTTTAACTTACCCATGGTTTTAAGGGACAAGCATAAGCTGCTCATTTGATCTTAATTTACGACAATGTTTGAACAGACCTTGAACACGATATTTGAATGAACTTCCTCTAGTGGCTACAACATTAGGATTGACAAATAAAAAATTATTTTGGCGCCTTTGGTCTACCACAAAATTGTATAACAACCTATTCACAAAAAGTCACCTAACCATCTATCATTCTAATCAAATCCAATTAAATCAAATATGCACAACAGAATTCAAATATAATAATAGAATACATAATTCTAGACAAAATCAGATAGCATTTCCCCTATAATAGTGATATAATCATCTATGAACAACAAGTCAAACAATTCAAACAACACACAATAAATTTTTTCCTTATAGCTCCGCAACACACAAACAAATTTTCTAGAACCTACTTCACTAATAAACACAGTTCTCAACCTTCTTTTATCATCGCAACACGCAATTTTAATCTCAAACCCTACTTCACTATGGATGAATATTTAAGATATTCAAACTCCTCTAACAAAATTTTAGTAATATTAAAACAAGAAATTATAGAATGTATGTACCTCTCGCAATTAATAATCCTATCTAGCAAATTTACTTCACTTTGCAATGCACTTTGCTATTAAATTCACAACCTACAAAATTAATTTAGTTAATAAATAAAAGATCAGTAAACAAATATCACTAAATAATTGGATTAACAATAAATTTTTCTTGTAATTTTAGAAATTTAAAAACCTCACATGTGTGCATGAAATAGATATTTTGAGGGAAAAATCTCACAAAAATCACCCTAAAATCTCACTCCAATAAAACAACCTACAAAATTAAATTAATTAATAAATAAAAGAATACTAAACAAATAAAAAAACATAACTATATATATATCAACCTAGATAAATGTTAATAAAATCTTTCATATATATAATTTTTGAATTAAATAATAATATAAATTTAAAAAAAATCATTAACATATATACTTGAATTACTTATATTAATACATGCAATTTGGTATGTAAAATTAAAAATTAAATTTTTTTCCTTACTTTAGACAAAGTTATTAAATAAATTTTAGCAAAACATATGTACATATATATACTTAATCAACCTAAAAAATCAATAAAAAATTTTAAACAAAATGTATAATTTTCAGATTAAATAATATTTTTTTTAAAAAAAATAGTAAACATATTTGTATCATCTTAAGAGTAAACAATGTGATATCTCAAATCTACATTAAAATTATTTTTATACTTTAAAATAATATTTCTAATAAACCCATAAATCATATAAAATAATGCACAAAAATAATTTTCTCTATCATTCTAACTATAATACATTGTTTTAATCTTGAAATATTACCTCAAATATGCTTGAAATCAAGTTTATTGAGCCAAGATTCGCCCAAAACTGCAACATATACAAACCCTAAAAATCCAATATTAACCCAATAATAATTAAAGAAAATAAACAAAAATCATTATCCTAACTATAATACATTCATTTAATCTTAAAAACATACATGTAATGAGATTTTTAGACCCCAAATCGCGAAATGGCACCTAAAGATTGCCAAATAATGCTGCTGAAATCGCCCTCTGATCTCTCTGGTTTGTGTCGCTCGGGGAAGAAGGAAGGAAGAGCTGGGTATACTAGGGGAAGACCTCTAATGTAATGCCCTGGTAATTAGGGTCCGTTACCACGTGTTTTTAAACTAGTGCGGGACTCGATAAACGAGTCATTTGGACTAAAACATGTGATTAGGCCACTAAGGGTTCATGTATTAAAAATCTTGGTCAACGAATAAACATTTCCATTTAAAGAAAACTTTAGTCCTTACATGGGATCCCGAAATACAAGTTTAAAAATTATTTTACAACTCAGGGATTACAAAATAAGCCAACCTAAGCGGCAAAATAGGGTCCAACCTTAGTTCTCCTTCGATACCTCGGTTGTGGCGGTTGAGCAGACCACATATGTACACGTCGCCCCTAACGCTCTCCAACTCATGGATGGCCAAGGTCCGCCTTACCCTTACCTGCACCACAAAGTACCGTGAGCCAAAAGACTTAGCAATAAAACACATTAACAAATTCAGATTGTCCACAGAATATAACTGCATGCTCAATAGTAATAACTGTAACTAAGCATACACACTGTACAAGTACGTGTCGCACTACCGTTCATTCCTATGGCATCCGAGCCAGTCAAGTCCATATTGCACTCCCATTCAATCATATGGAATACAAGCCAGTCAAGTGAATAATGCACTCCTGGGGTGACCTAGCCATAACAGCCTGCGCTCAACGCGCATAATGCCGATCACGGCTCATAAGTCAAGCCTTACAAACCCTCGACTCATAAGTCAAGCCTTGTGAACCCTCGAATTATAAGTCGAGCCTTGTAAACCCTCGACTTATAAGTTGGGCCTTGTAATCCTTCAACTTATAAGCCGGCCTTGTAATCCCTCGACTTATAAGTCAGCCTTGTAAATCCCTCGACTTATAAGTCGGCCTTGTAAATTCGAGTCTTATAAGTCGAGTCTTGTAAATCCTCGACTTATAGGTCAAGCCTTGTAAATCCTCGACTTATAAGTCGAGCCTTGTAAATCCTTCGACCCATAAGTCGAGCCCTTTTAATCCCTTGGCTTATTAGTCGGGCCCTTTTTTATTCAAGTATACCCTTGACTAGCAGCCATGCTTTTGGTTAGGTACAATAGACAGACTTCCGACTTATCAGCCGAGCCTCCCAATCGGGGATAGAGATACATATACTACCTTTATCATACACAGATACAACACATTGCAACGTACTTACAAGTCAAAAAACTGGGTTTTTCCACCATTTTTCCTTGAGCCAAAGCTCTCAAATCTTACCCCAAACTTGCCTAAAAGTCCCAAATGAGTTTAAAACCCTAAATAACATTACATAAGTAGTACCAACACCTCAAAGACTAAACTCAATCTCTCATTCAAATCAAAACTCATCCCTTAGTTTAAAAATTCTGAAAAAAAAACTTAAACCATAGTTGAGATTTATCAAGAAAATAGAGCAATACCTTACCTTGAAGAAGAATCACAACCCTTATGCTCCCCCTACTTGAATTCCTAGCTCAAACTTTAAATCTCCAATCCTTTCCTTCTTCACATATCAAAACCTCACCAAGAGAAAAAAGAGAGAAAGAGTGTAACGGGAGAGAGAGGGAGAGCTGAGTATTTTCCTGAATGTTCTGAGATGCTTCAAGTGACTAAGTCACTACCTAGATAGGAAAGGACCTTAAGGGCAAATGAGTCTTTTACCCCTCCTTTTTCTCGTTAATCATAATTAACGCCTCTTAAATTCTTGTAATCTCTAATTTCCTCAAATGATTACCAAAAAATTCCCCCTTACCCGATAAATCCTAAATTACAAAAATACCCCTAGGCTCACCCCGAGCCGGGTATTTGACCCTGTTATGACTAAACCGCTAACATGCCCCCTAGGATCGCCTCATGTCAGATAACTCAAATATCCACATAATAGTGTGGTCTTAATCATAAAATACACATGCAAATATGCCCTCAACAGGCCAAAATTACGAAAATGCTCGTCTAATAAGAAATGGGCCTACATGCATGCTTAATACACCTAAACATGCCAATATAGTCACATTAGAATATAACTCACATAATACATATAATAACATGCTCATAACACATAAGAACTCAATTAATTCAATTATTGCCTCTCGACACCCTAATCCAGCACTAAGCCTTATTAGGGAATTTGAGTCGTTACATCTAACGTCTCCCCTCGGTAGACATGGAGGACATCTAACGTCTTTCTTGGGGAGACGTCTGATGTAGAATTTCTTCCTTAGAGGTTTACAGATGCTGCCAATTTTAATTTATTTTGAATTTTTCAATTTATTTATTCTAACGTCTCCCACCATTTTTAATGACTTACACACTTTGACTTCAAATATCCCTAAATACTTTTAATGTCTTACACAATAGGTGTAAGATATCATAGAGAGTCATTAAAAGTGAAAATTGTTGTAGTGATGGACCCCAAAGTGCTCCCAGTCTGCTAGAAGCGACGGTCCCTAGACACCGAGAGGTGCGAGGCACTAAACGCAGAAGTAAAGAAGTTGGAAGAGAATGGTTTGTATCCCTTATGGGTCGCAAACCCAGTGCTTGTGTGTAAATTGAATGGGAAGTGGAGAGTGTGCATTGACTTTAGTGACCTCAACAAAGCATGCTCCATGGACTATTTTTCGCTTCCACGAATTGACCAGCTCGTCGATGCCACATCTAGGCATGAGCTACTGTCATTCATGGATGCTTACTCATACAATTAGATAGTGATGCATCCTCTGTACCAAGAGCATACATCATTCATGATGAATATGGGCCTGTATTGCTACAGGATCATGCCCTTCGACCTGAAGAACGCCGAAGCCACCTACCAACGACTAGTCAACAAGATGTTCAAGGATCATATAGAAAGGAACATGGAAGTTTAAATCAACGATATGCTAGTAAAGTCAAAGAAATTCAGGAGCATCTAGCTGATCTAAAAGAGGCTTTCGCCATTCTACACCGGTACAACATGAAGCTGAACCCACAAAAGTGTTCATTTGAGGTCACTTCCGGTTTTTTGTTTGGGTACATCATCAATTCTAGAGGAATCGAAGCAAACCTAGACATGATTAAGGCCCTCATTGATATAGAGTCCTCTAAGAGAACAAAAGAAGTACAAGGCCTAACCGGAAGGGTTGCTGCCTTCAGTTGCTTCATTTTAATGTCCACCAATAAGTGCATTCTGGTTTTCAACCTCCTTAGGGGAAGTAAGAAATTAGAATGGACATAGGAATGTGAGCAGGCTTTTTAAGTGATAAAACAACATTTGGCACAACTGCTTGTCCTGAATTCAAGTGAGCAAGCCCTCACTCAGGCTTTTCAACCAAGAACAACGACAAAGGGACAAGCCCTTGCTGACTTCATTGTCGGTGCAAGCGGCGACTAGAGGTGATGGATGACGACCAACGACCGAGAAATGATTATTGGCAAGTTTACATGGATGGCGCCTTAAAAAAACATGTTAGGGTAAGCCTAATCTTTGTAACCTTAGGCCACCGTATCCATTGCACGCTAAGGTTTGGTTTTGCTATGACAAACAATGAAGTCGGGTATGAGGTGTTATTAGCAAGATTGTTCATTGGAAAATAATTGAAAGATAAGTGCCTAATGATCAGAAGCGACTTACAACTGGTGTCAACCAAATCCTTGGTGAGTACAAGGCCAGAGGACTACGCATGACCGCCTACCTCTCCAAAGCCAAGGACATGCTTGCCCAGTTTGATCACTACACGATTGAGAAAGTCCCTAGAGAGAAAAATTCCAACGCCAACGTTGTTCCAATCGAGTTCCTTGCGGCACCCAGAATTAGCCTTGCCACGGGCAACGCTGAGACCAGCGACCAAGCCATTGGTGACTGCACTCTCGATGACGCCACCGATGGCGACCACAACACCTCAATGCTAGTCGACGAAGAAGGCACCTAGATGACCCTAATCGTCAAATATCTAAGAGAAGGTATCCTCCCATTAGATCACAACTTGGCAAGGAAGATGCTTTACTAAGCACCCCACTACGTAATACATGATGGTTGCCTATATCGAAGAGGATGTTCGATGCCCAATTGAGATGCATCACTAAGGAGGAGGCCCAACCCTTGTTGCAAGAAGTCCACGAAGGCATAGCCTCTATAAGAAGATACTTCAGCAAGGTTACTTTTGGCCCACCATGAATGAGGACTCTATGGAGTATGTGAGGAAATGCAACAAATGCCAAAGGTTTGCCATAATCCTGAGAGCCCCTCCAAATAAGTTGAAGCAGATGAAGATGGCCTTTTGCAGTTTGGGGGATTGATCTGATAGGCCAACTTCCTTCAAGATGAGGCATAGTTGAGTATGCAGTGGTCGTCGTGGACTATTTCACTAAAAGGTGCAAAGCAGAGCCATTGGGGACCATCATTTCCAAGAAAGTGTTGGAGTTTTCGTGAAGAATATCATTTGTCGCAATGAGTTGCTGTACAAGATTGTGTTCGATAATGGTGCTCAATTCAACAATTAACACTTCACAAACTTTTGTGTTCGCCATGGAATTTTGAAGAGCTTTTCAGCGCAGGCACACCCACAGGAAAATAAACAAGTAGAGGCTATCAACTAGACCCTGCAAGACGTATTGAAAAATGCCTAGAGAAGCAAAATGAGTGCCCGATGAACTCTCAGAGGTACTATGATCATACAGAACCACGGCTAAAAATTCCAATGGTCACACACCCTTTGTGCTCGCCTCTGCCTACGAGGCAATGCTACCTGTCAAGATAGATGTCCTGCATATCGCATAGAAGATTAAACTATGTCAGGATTAGCATGAGGAACTACTTGTTGAGTCCCTAGATCTTCTTGAAGAAAAGCGGGAGCAAGCTAACTTGTGAATTGCAGCCTACCAGCAGAAGGTGGCTCACTACTTCAATGTCTGATTCGAGGACAAGAAGTTCTCCATTGGTGACCTCGTTCTTCGCCGTGTGTTCCTCAATACACGAGACCTCTTTGTCGGGGTCCAAGGCCAGAGTTGGGAGGGGCCTTACTTGGTAGAAAGTGTCATGCAATCAAGAACGTGCAAGTTAGCAACACTCAATGGAGAGCTAGTCCCAAGCCATTGGAATGGAGAGCACCTGGAGAAGTATTAACAATAACAGGGCTAGTGCCCACTTTTTTTAATTAGAGACCACCCTTCAGGCGATCACTCTTAATATAATTATTATGAGTTTTTGCGTCACTTTTTGGTGACCTCTATGTAATGGCTCATAGGCTATTACTAATGAGAATCAAAATAGACATCCTCATGTTAATCTTGATTTCTTTAAGTCCTATTGAGTCAGGCCAATTGATCAAGATAAAGTGACATTTACAAAGGACCTAAGGGGTTGTGACTAGATCTGAGGTCTGATCGTGGAAACATGAGAGCCATCGTAGGAGATCGGGCGAACACAACAACTTTCCCTCTGTGGAAACCACTACAGGTGACCGGGAAAAATAAGCAACTTACTCAAGATTCATGAGAACCGTTACAGGCGTAGGAGGGGCACTTCGCGGGTCCCTTCGTCAATCAAAGGGTTGGTTGCTTCATAGGTGACTGGGCGCCCTCGCTATCCTAGTCAATTGGGGGACATAAGGGATATCATCTGCATGGAACAAAGCAGCAAAAATGAAAAGTTCATTTAAAGTGTGTATGGAACGAAGTGGATTGCATGTGAAGTTTATGCAAGGCACATACATAAGAGGCATGCAAACAAACAACAACAACAAAATAAAATTTTTGAAACTTATGAAAAGCAACATCAAGCATAGCTGCGAAAAAAAGCAGAGTCATCATCAATATACATCAAAAAGCGGCCTAGGTAAGGCCATTGTTCATACAGATAGGAGCGAAGCTTAATGTAAATTAAAACAAAAATGAAGAAAAAATAACGATGAAATCATATGCGGAGTTAGTGGGATGGTTGTCATCACTGGAACCCCCCTCGTTGGTGGAAACCTCGCCAGGGGCGTCCTCGCAGGCAGAACAAGCCTTTACAAGCTCCTGCTCTGTGGCAACAAGTACGGAGTAGGCTTTCTCCAGATTTGAAAGGGAATTCATGGGGTCTAAGCGAGTCTTTTGAAAATACTGGGCCTCCCACTCGAGTTGACGATGAAGGTTCACCACAGTTAGCACCGTTTGAAAGAAAAACAACTTGTGAGAACAATTAGAAAAAGAAAAATACATATAACAGAAAGGAAATGAGACAAGTCAAAGTGGTCACCATAACAGTGTTCTCCATCTACTGGCGAGATAAATTGAGAGAAGGGCTTGTTATCGCCAATGGATAGCTGCGAAGAATGCGATGGCCCTTCACCATGTTTATACCTACCTGAATGGGCGCAGGAGGAGGAAACGCTGAAGGTGTCGGTGCAGTGGGCGGCACAACGCATGCCAGCACCGCAGGGAATGGATCCCCCCTTGGAGATGGCCTGATGATGTAGGATCGGTGGATGTGGCAGCTTAAGGATGGATCTGAACTCTGTTGTCTTTCCAACACGATTGGTCCTGAGGTGAGGGCCATTTCTTCTTCTTTCTAGGCTCCTCGCGAAAAGTCAATGGCTAGGAGAAATACTTTGATGGATCCATGGCTCCTACAATTCAAAGGTCAAACAGTCAGTCAGACAAGGCAGAAGTAAAATCATGACATCACATAAATATGCTTAAATAAAGAGCTGGAAAAATCTTCCCCGTGAGACTGAGAGGGTCATTTAAAGAAGATCATGAAGAATCCCCCTGAACCCAAGAAGGCTTCAAAGATCCCATCATAGAGGAAGTCCCGCGGGTGCTGATCGTCAGAGGCGTCAGAGTACCGCCAAAGTCAATGGTTAACGAATGTACTGAGCGAGGAGTTGAGGGACCTCCCACCTCGGGGGTTGCCATCCTCTGGCCACCACTCACGACGAGCTCGTTGTCGTCGGTCGCCTCTCCGCTTGTGTCACGGTTGGTCGAGACCCCATGCTCCCCAGCACTGACATCTATGAAATGAATTACTGGGAAACATCTCGGATCGACATGCTGGGTAGGTGAAGAGGTCTTTGTAGCGTCCACAATTTGCTAATAAGGCTTAGGGCCTTGCTTAACGTGGTGGGAGGGCAATAATTGATTTAATTATGTTAATATGTGAATTAATGATAATGTGATTAGAAATGCATGTTTAGGTGAATTGAATATGCATATGGGCCCCATTTGGCTATTAGGGGCATATTTTTAATTTTAGACCGTTGAGGGCATAAATGTAATATTTGTGTATATTGTAATTGATACCACGAGTGAGTGGTGCTATACTTGTGATGTGCGTTCCGAGACTATCCTAGGGAGCAAGTTAGGTAGATAGTCACAACGAGGTCGAATACCCAGCTAGGGAGGAGCCTAGGGGTATTTTGGGAACACAGTTGGTGTTCGGGATTTACCGGGTAATGCGTAGTATTTTAGTAATGATTTGTACATGACAAGATTAAACGGAGATTTATAGGAATACTTAAGGACTTGATGGGTTGTGGCATATGACGAGATTTCCCTTGGTGGAACTTGAAGATTTAGATGGGTTTAAGGGGTATTTTGGACCTTTTGACTATGGATAGATTTACACACTTAGGCAGCTGTATGGCTTGAGAAAACACCAGAATTAAGTAAAGGACAAACAAAACTTCAGCTCCAAGACTCTCTCTCTCTCTCTCTCTCTCTCTCTCTCTCTCTCTCTCTCTCTTGTGGTGTTGAAGGCTTGAAGAAACCCTAGGGATTTTAGGCTAAGGAAAAGAGGAACTGGAAGCTTATAGTGTTGGGAAGTGATTCACGGATTGAATTAAGTGCAAAGGTAAGCTCCTTAACTTGTTCTTCTGGTGTTAATTCTGCTGAATTGTGTTAGAACCTTAGGCTTGAATGAAAAAGGATTCTAAGACTGGTGTTGGGTGTTTTATGAGTATATAAATTGTTTTTAAGATTTGTTATGGAGCCTAGGTTGTGATAAGGGAAGTCTAGGCTTAATTCTAAGTTTAATTTGTGTTTGGGGTATAAAATTGGGGTTTAGGTTCGAGGAAAAATGCAGGAAAAAAGTTGATTTTCTGGGTTTGGGGGCTCGAGTCGCGGCTTTGTTCTTCAGGCGTTGCGGGCCATGTGCTCGAAGAGGCTGGAAAGCCTCTGTTTTACCTAGGCACGCCGTGACATGGGGGGAGCATTTGCGGCCCGTGTCCTCCAGCAGGGAGGGCCTTGCCCTCTGACCAAGTACTGGGCCACGACACTAAATGGAAAAATAAGAGAGGTTAAGGTTTTTAGCTCGGGAACTTGAATGTTAAGGCCCGAGAAGGATTCGACTACCCGGATTGTTAGAATCCAAGGTCCCAGAGGCTAGATTAATATTTTGAAGTTATTTATTGGTTTAGAACTTGATGGATGGTTATTATAAATGCATTGTGACTATTTTTTCAACGAGGCTTGATTTAGAGTATTGTGCTCGGGATCGTAGTATTTAGATAGCTCAGGAACACAGGTAAGAAAACTGTTGTACCCATAGAGCAGGGCATGGCCCTATTTTTTTTATTGCAGGGTGTGACCTTAATGATTGTGTTTAATATGCATTGAAATATTTGTGAATATTATGCCATGTGATGCATGTTTGTGATTGAATGGCGAAAGCCGGGAAATGACGAAGGTCGAGAATGGCAAGAAGTCGGGTACGGCAAGGGGTCAGGATCGGCGTTGAGCACACGGAGTGCAGGCCGTTAGGGCGAGACCCTCCTAGGGTACTGCAGCCACCCTCTTGGTGAAGACCGCGAACCCAAGGCCTGGTAAAGTGCCTGGGACGGCATTGGTCGCTATGTGTTTAGCACGTTAGTTATTTTGTTGTATATTGTGGATTGTTATGCATATGTTATATGTTTTGGGTTGAGTTTTCTTGCTGGGCTTCAGCTCACGAGTGCACTATGGTGCAGGTAGGCGCAAAGGAAAGATCAACCAACTATGAGTACGGAGAGCGTAGAGACGGGTACATGTTCGGCCTACCTGGCTGCCACGGCCAAGGTTATTTTGGGGAAAATATACTGTAAATAACCATTTTGTCAGCTAGGTCGACCGTGTGTACATTTTGAGTTGTAATACAATTTTCTAAACAATTTTTTTTGGGATCCCAACTTTATAACTTTCTTCAATTTCAAGGAATGTCCAAATTTTATAATTTTTTCATTTAATGAGTTTAACTTCAGTTTAGTCACGTTTTAAACCTAAATCCTCAATTAGCGAGATAGTGGCACATTTTTTTTAACTCACATAGTAACAGCTCTAAGGAAGTATGGCATTACAGTCTTGTCCAAGTTCAATCACTGATGTGCACCCAGAAAGCCGCAAGTTGTGGTCAATGAGGAGATAGTGTGTGGTCTTATACTTCTGCTTGGCTCAGGTCTGAAGACACTCCAAGTGCTCCTTGTAGCCAGGTCGCACCGTCAAACGAGTAAGGGCACCTATTAAAAGCATCAAACACATTAGAGAAAGGCAGGAAGGAACTAGTCAATCGATCCTCATCACTAGTGTGGAGGAGTCTACTAGTCACCAGTGGTACGGGCTCCCATGCTGGTTGGCTAGAATAGCATGTCAACGCTCCCAAAACAACGTCTCATTAAGGAAGGGAGTGGGTCAACTTACCAACTTTCTTGAAGGTCTGTGAACGGAGTTAATGCCCTTCATGAAGAAGTACTTATAAAAATATTCTCCTACGTTATATTTCCTGCCAACTACCAAGTTATTTACCCCAGTCATACATCCTTCCCTCTGGGTTGACCTGGAGGTGGTACAGATAGTGAATCTCATGAGGCGAATAAGGCTCCAGAAAAATATGTGGAGCCCGAGGATGACTTGATAGGCGTTCGTAGTCAACTGGAATGGAGCCACCTGGAAATAGTTGGCGACACTAACCAAATTATCATACGATGAAAGGATAGCCCCAGGATCATAGTGTATAGGGCTCCATGTTTGCCAGCCCTCGGGAGGACAATCAACCCTCTCGTCGAGCTTGGGGAGCCTGTGCTCTTATGTGTCTGGCATGCCATGGCAAAAAATCATTTTGTCTAATTAGGCCTTGTTCATATCATAAGGAATGGAAGAAAAATTACCCTCGACTGAAAAAAGTGGCGTGTCGCAAACCCGCCTGACGGCCTTGGAAAATTCCCCACTAGAAGATGACCCAGACTCTAAAATTGTAGGATAGATCACGCCCCATCTCGGATGAGCCTGGTCCCCAGGAAGCTGTCAGGGAACCTTGACAATGTGGTTAATGACTACGTAGAGGATTGTTGCCCCAAAAGGATACCTGAAACAAGCAACATGTAGAGAGTCAGTATTAACAATTCAAAATTAATCAACATGTCGGGCCCTCTCTTTTCTAGAGAAAGTGCGACAACCCGCAAAAGCAAACTCGCAAAAGAAAGTACCAAGTACCTCGCCTGTCATTCCCTTAAATTGGCGAGGAGGCCCAAGATCCCAGTGGCTCAACCAAGAAGAGACACCTTTGGATGGACGAACCACCTTTTTATACAAAGTACGAGTGTGGAGAGCCCATAATAGTCTATATGTCCCCGCACGAAGAAGCGATAAATCGAGTGGCTAAGTTTCGATAGCTCAGCAAGACGACCCCTCGCCAAGAGCAGAGAACGCCATGTCGTCATTCGCCAAAATTGGCCTAACCATGCCAATCGTTGGTCGCCCCCTGCTTCCACCGCCACTCACCAAGGGTAGCCAAGCTGTGGGTCACCTAAGCGACAAAGTCACCCCACCAAGACTTGACGCTAGTAGGTCCACCAAGGTCCATCGCCACTCACTCCGCCAGGGTCCGTTGCCACTCCCCTTGGGGCCCATCGCCACTCGCCCTGCAAGGGCCCGTCGCCACTCACCTCGCCGAGACCCATTGCCATTCGCCATGGCCGACCGCCCATCGCCACTCTATATTTTGGATAGGAAAATTCAGGTCCCCATTCGCCCCCGATTGAGCTCTGTTGCGGCGGAGAGCCCCCATTGTCGCTCAACCATGAGCATGAAAAATCCTGAGCGTCCCGCACATGAGGAGGTGAAGCCTCACCTATCGTCAAAGGCTAGATGGCAGGGGTTGTCACCGATTTCTCGAGTAGCAAGATTTCTGCTCGCTAAGGCATGAACTATAATTGGCCCTCGTGGTCGAATTGGAGCAGCCAAGTGCCTCAACCTCTCTATGGAGGGTGTAGGTGACCCAAAAGTGCAATTTTTCCATGATCTATCCTAAATCTACCTAGCCCAAACAATTTCTAGCACCAAGTTCATGGATAGAGAACGAAATGAAGAAATCATCCAAGGACAATCTAAAGCTCAAGCATTAAACAAATTTCAAGAAAAATCCTTACAATGTGTGAAATTAAAAGGCAAGAAAGCTTACCAAGACGAAGATAAATCTTGTTGGAGTGGACCCAAGTGAGAGACATGTGAACTCAGCGGGAGATTTGATCCCAAGAGGCTATGGGTTCGTGGCAAGGGGAAAGAGGTGACAACTTGATCGATTCCCCAAAGTAGTGGGCGGATGGCCGACTTTATAGGCTCCTTTGGCTTGCTCTTGGAGTTTAACACCAACACTAGAATGTTCAAGGTGCTCCATGCGGAAAAGGGAGAGAATGGTATTACTTCTGATGTGCTAAGAAACAAAATAAGTAAGGATGCAAGGTCCTCCATCGCTAGCTTATAAAAGGGGAGTTCCTAGGTGGCACCCTGCCACTGCCAATGGATGGACTCCTAAGGTGGGACCCATTGGCACTCGACCAAAAAGTGAAATACTTAATGTTCAAGATGACTCCTAAAAATGGGAAAACCATGAACAACACCAAGAAGAGGCAATGCCTACGCTTCGATTGCAGGCACGTGAACCCCTCATCATTGGTTGTCCTTGGACACCTCGCTGATGGTGCCCACAATATGCTACAGTGAAAAAATATGGGAAATTAAATTCCCTAACACTGGATTAGACCACGCAAGTATGGACTGATCAGCCATCCCATCACTAAGTGTGGGTGTTAAAGCACTGATCAGCCTCTTAGTTTTGCATAGTAGCTAAGGTACGAACATACAATAAATGGGGAATCTACTGCCTATAAAATCTGGGGTACCCATGCACCACCAGGTGAAGCCATTTGTTAAAAAATTTGAGCACATCCACTCTACGTCCCACACTACACTACCCATGCAGTCTCTTTGAACGAAAATTATCAAAATTCGGGTATTAGTTAGAAAGCAAAGGTGGAGGAGAAGCTAACTCCCTCCATGAAGAGCAATCAATATCGAGAAAATTTTGGGCCATAACTTGTCTGCTGTTGTGATGACCAATCAAGTATGAGTATCAAATGTTGGGTTTTATGCCCTTATAAAACCATGATGGACATGTAACGCGATTTTATAATATCAATAGAAATTATTTAGTTTGACAATTGTGTCGCTTGCTTGTTTGTTTTATTACATGATTATTGGAATAATACAAACATTTATAAAATCCCAAACATATAAATAGTTATAATTATAGTGACTAGGTCACGGTGGATTGTAATTGTAATTATATATTCAAAAGAACAAAACCTAAGATTAAGTCAATGCATTGGATCTTCACTGATCTGATAATCTACGATATGATCTACTTACACATTCGAGGTGTGATCTCTTATCCAAGGCATTGACCATGTAGATAAGATCGGATGTATATGGGTATATTAGACTACGACCGATATTGATTATTCATAGATAAATAAGTATCGTTGTTATCGAATCTAATCAATGTCAAAATGTTGACCATAGGTCAAGTTCATCTTAATTCTGAGTGATAGTATTTTTCTAATTATATTATTTAAATCTTTTGACTTGTTCATTACCAGCTTACCCTATTGTCTAGCCAATACTTACATCTTGGAGATTTAGAAGTGTAATTGAGTAGGAGTATTAATCATAGATATGAAATCTATAGCTTTTTTATAAGAGGTAGAAAGATTACTTCCTTAATAGCTTAGTCTAAAAGGGTAAATAATTGAGCGCTCATATCTATGATTAAGTTCACGAATTTATCATTTACAAGGGACTTAGTGAGAGTTAAGGATAAAATATAAATGAGGGGAAAAACGGTAATTTGCACCCGACTCGTTAGTAAGTCATCGATAGAGGATTGACTGACTGTAATGCTTATATCAGTGGTTAACGTATTTGTGGTTTGAAAAATACGTTCTATGAATTCAAGAGAAATTAATTAATTGAGACATTCTAGATGATTATTTGTGGTTTGAAAAATACGTTCTATGGAGTCATGAGGAGTTAATCAATTGTGAGATAATTTATTTAATAAATAAACTCACATAAATTTTATGTAGCTCATGAGGAATTAATCAGTTGTGAGATAATTTATTTAATAAATAAACTCACATAAATTTTATGTAGCTTTTATTTATGGATCCATGTTCCCCGCATCACCTTTGAGTAAATCATCTAGAATGTCTCAATTAATTGATTTAATTATCAATTAGGATTTTTTAAAGTTGACTAGGTCAATTTTGGAAAATTTTACAGAGATATGAGATTTAGAGAATAAAATAGAATCTTTGGGCAAATTTATTAATATTGATAAATTGGTATCAATATAAATAAAT
The DNA here is from genome assembly GCF_963169125.1 of Humulus lupulus. Classification (NCBI taxonomy): domain Eukaryota; kingdom Viridiplantae; phylum Streptophyta; class Magnoliopsida; order Rosales; family Cannabaceae; genus Humulus; species Humulus lupulus. The sequence continues at coordinate 171,402,149 of NC_084793.1, forward strand.
AATAATAAATTATGGTTCAAATTATAATTAGTCAATTTGAATAAGAATTTAATTAATTAATTAAAAGATAGATAAATAAAAAGTTGTTGATTCTAGGCCCAATTGGGATTTAAATTCAAAACAAAGAGATTGAGTCCAAGTCCATTTGTGCCATTCCAAGGATTTTATTTTTTGTTTATTATTTTTAATTAATTGAAATTTAATTTTAAATTTAAATATAGCTCATTAAGTTACCTATATAAGGAATATGATATCTGGGGTTTTTAGTAGTAAGTCTTAGTTGATTCATTGAGTAAGTGAAAACCTAGACAGTCTAATCCTTTCTTAGCCACTCACTTTCTTCTTCTTTTCTAGATCTCTATCTCATGTGTTAAGAACCAGCCCACACTAGTTCTAGGTTGATCAAAGGCTTGGTGAGGAAGAATGTGTTGCTGATCTAGTTCAATCTCTTGATAATACTTTGCTACAGAAAGGAATCAAGGGTTAGAGAAATTGAAGGAAGGAATTGTTTCTGTTTCGCTGCGTATTCATAAGTTTCTACATGTTTGTGTTTATGTTAATCTATGAATCTGATGTTCATTTGTATGTCATGTTATTATATGTTTCTATTATGTGTTTGGAAAAATAATAGGAAGCATGCATCTAGATTTAAATTCCAAGATCCTACATGCAAAGTCAGTAGCTGGTTCCTCGAGCGACCAAGGAATGGGGCAGGTAGCCCCAAGAGGTCGAGATCGCCGGTCTGGGACTACCGGAGGTAGAGGCCCTTCTTGGTCGACTGCTAAACAAGATGTCAGTGAGTCTGGAAATAGACATGCCCTTCAATGATCGTTGGTCAAACCCCAACTCCCAACCGAAGGAGTGCCTTGGGCTAACCGCAAGTAGTGCTGGAGCCTTTGATCACCCCAGAAGTGCACGTCCGCCATGTCGCCACTCCCCATCACAGGAAAAGAAGGATGGGAGCAAGTGGAAGCTTAGGTTCCTGTAACGTCCCAAATTACCTAATAAGGCTTAGGGCCTTGATTAAGGGGCCAAGATGGAAAATTAAGGAAAGCTATGATTTTAAGTGATATATGTGTATCATTATATGATTACGTGAGTTATATTATAATATGATTAGATATGCATGTATAGGTGTATTAAATATGCATTGTGCCCTTTTCTTATTAAAAGAGAAAATTTCGTAATTTGGCTCGTTACGGGTATATTTGGAGTATATGTGCATATATGTGATATATGTGTGAGACCACTCTATTATGTGGATATACTGGGGTTACTCGGCACGAGGCGATCCCAGGGAGCAAGCTAGCAGAAAAGTCACAATGGGACCAATACTCGACTCAGGGTGAGTCAGAGGGTATTTTGGGTATTTAGTACATTACTGAGATATTGGGTGATGGGAATAATTATTTGAGGATATATTCGGAGTTGGTGAGATTAGGAGGGAATTCTGGGGATTTTGACCATTTTGCTCTGAGGGACGTTTTTGGGTACCCCGAGCCTTGGGATTTGCTTAAGGTTACTTGATCCCTAAGTAACCTCTCATATGCGTATAACTTAGAATACTCTCTCGTTCTCTCATTTCAGCTCATTAGCGTGCCCGAAGGAAACTCGAGTTTTAGAGCTCGGATTCAAGCAATGTTAGAGTCATAATGATTCTATGGAAGATTATAAGCTTGATAGCTAGCGGATTTACCTGCTCGACCCTCACGGTCGGAGTTTCTCAGAGGAACTAGGGTTAAACCCTATTTTTCCACATAGGTCGATTGGTTGTAACTTTTCAATTGGGATCCCATGTATGGAAGTAAACGTTTTAGTGAAATGGTTATGCCTTCTGTCCAAAAAATTTAACCTTAAACCGTTAATCACGTTTAGGTACACGGTTATGGCCAAATGACTCATTTAGCGAGTCTAACACTATTTAAAATACATAGTGTAACATTACTTGATTATGAGGGCGTTACAGTTCCAGTAATGAGGACAAGCTTTCTCGTTAGTCTTCCAGAAAGCTTCAACTTTATCTCTTCCATTCGGTGACTTCCCCCATCAAAGGAGTCAAAGTCGGAAAGCATACATAGATGACAAAGTGACAAACTATAGCAAGCGGACTGCTCCCCGCCTACATCAGTCAGCCCCATGCCCGCATGGACCTTGGCATGGGGGATAATGTTATACCCAAAATTCGGCATTACCATGTGGCGGCCCGCGAAGAAAATACGTGTCAAGACAAAGTGGCAAGACGCAACAGTCGCCACCAGTCGCCGTGAGGAGTGGCCCTCACCATTCACCCAACACCTAGGAAGAGTTGGGTCTCGCATGAACTGACCTACTTCTTCCATAGTGTGAAGCAAAATAATCCCACGATGGTTACGTTATCACCAATTGTTAGAAGAAAAGGGTGGAGCCAATTGCCCTAGCTAGTGGCACTAGCCAAACGAATATGCACCGCAAGTCCCAGCTAGTTTTTGGGAATCCTAGTTGGTCGATAAATGTCCTCGTTAGGCGCCGGGGATGATCGTCTCTCCCTGGTGGCCTACGCCACCCGAGCCTTCTCCCATACTAGAGCGCGTCTTCAAAATTTAAATGAACATGACACGTTGGAATACCTTTTTTGGTGAGACAGAAAACTGCCTTCATCCAAGTGTACTGAAAATTAGCCTAATCGAGAAATAATTTGCCACCGTCATCTATTTCTATCTCCACGAAAATAAATAGTGCAAATCGAAATGTAATAAGGGTCGAAAAACAAATCAGCAATGTTCATTTTCGGAGAGAGCTCCTACTCTCCTTTATTGTAACCGTCCCAAGAATAAGATCAATCTCAGTGTGCTTGTTCTTGCGGGTTGAAAGTTCATCATAAATAATACTGACTAAAGTGGATGTAAGTCATCATTTTGGGCTGAACCACTATAAATCTTTGTATCTTTCATTTATAACATCATTTATTTCTCTTTTCTTTATCTCAATGTTCATTACTAAGTTTCACTTTGGGATTTTACACACAAAACAAGTCTTTATTTATTGCTCTGTGCAAGTTGATGAAAAAACGTTTGGTGTTTTAATTGAGAGTGTGAGTCTCAGTGTGTGATATTATCACCTACCACCCAAGGTTGCCTACCCTCTCGCTTGTCATGGAATCTAGGTGTGGTCCAACAAAATAAAATGGCCCTGAATCCCCACAAAATCCTCCTTCTCCTCCAAGTAACGTTGAGGAGGAACCTCGTGAGAACCCGGAAGAAGGAAATGGAGACCACATCCCCCAACAGCCCGAAGCGGCCCATAAGGAAATCGACATGCTGAGAGAAGAGATGGCACGATTCTGCTCCATGAACGTCGCTGCGGTAGCCGATATGACTACCCAGTGACAGGGCATGGAGCAGCGCTAGAGAGAGGAAACCCTTGCCTTCGAGACGACCTTATTAATGGTAGTGAGGCATCGCCCAACTCCTTCATGACAACCCCATGCCCTGAATAGAGAAGGGGTGGAGCAATTCACCGCTTGTCATTCCAGGAGTACGGCACATCCTGAGAGATCTCGGTCCCAAGTGGAACGACCTCATCAGCCTCCAAGGTGGAGATTCAATTAGTCTCTCGGTTCATGGCCAACTGCATAGGTGAGATGAGGGTGCCAATAGCGACCTCACTGATAGTATTTTTAAGCGTCTTGGAGAAAGAATAAGACCCATGAATGATCCTGACCTGGGTGAACACTTGAACAACCAGCGAGGTGACACCCAAAGTCAGAATGTGGAGAGCCAAGGCGAATTACCTGACCATGTGAACGCTCAAAGGGAAGAACAAGGAGACTATCACAGGCGACCCCCAGTCACCAATGATTGGCTACTCTCACTGTGACATTTAGTTCATATTGTCGAGACAGATGGTCTAGTAGTTGTGACTGCATTTTACAAGAGACATTCATTTTTTAATGACCTTGGGTCTTTGTTAAAGGATATAACAAGTATGTTGTCTAGATTTCCAGGAGTGTCCCTAATCCATGTTCGTCGTTCGACCAATTTGACTGCTCATGGATTAGTTGCGCATGCTTTTAGGATGGATTGATAACTTGTTTGCTTATTTGTGATCCCTCATTTCCTTTAGAATGTTTAGTTTTTAGTAGTATGATATTATAATTTTATCAATGAAGTTTCGTTTATTAAATAAAAATCCACAAAATCTTTGAGGAGGGAGTTCAAGCATCTAAGATCATCAAGACGAGGGGATATCGCAATGCTTGAACATTGAGTTTTGGAGTTTTAATACCCTTTAATTTTAATTATGAATAGGTAATAAAAAAATAAAACTTAAATAAACAAGGAACTAAAAGCAAATTCAAATATATAGGAAAAACTACACTCACGTACGTCTATTGTAATTATTTACATATTTAGCTTGTGACAAAATACTTAGATAATTATTTTAAAAGCTTTATGATCTTTAGGTTATTGTTTAATATTTGTGTATAGTTTGTTATTTATAATATGTTGCGTGAGGTTTTTATTATTACATGCAAGAAGAAAGAGTTAGTTTATATATTGGAAGCCAAGCTTGGCAAATCACCATGCGCAAGGAGTTTTCTGTTGGTATCAATTTAATTAAATCAGGGACGCAACAGAAGGTGTGGTGGTTTTGAAAATTATTAATACCGAGTCACGATAAATTCATGTATTTATACATTAAATATACACACACAAAATAAGAACAGAAGAATATCTCTTGCAACCTACCAAGACTCCTTTAATCTTTTTATATAATCAAACATTTTTTCGATCCATGCGAAGACTTACACCAAAGTCTTTCAAGGCGTTCCTCAAATACATAAGGATGTGTGTGGGCACGTGAGATTCACTGGTTTGATTATTTTGGCTCTCTAGATGTCCTCATCACATGAGATCTAGAGAGTTTGGAGAAGATAAGGCTTTAGAGAGTTCTCAAGAATTTTTTATGCTTAGAAAATTCTATCAACTTATCTGACTTAAGCGTCTGATTAAGGACCACTTCTTTTTTAAACTTATAAAAATAATAAAATAATTTTATTTCTTTTAAAATTTAATTAATTCAAAAAAAATATGTTAGATTTTTATTTTAATCGAATTGAAACAATAATTAAATAAACAAATATTATTTAAACTTTAAACAATTAAAAATTCAAATTTCAGGGATACATGCCACAGGAGTGTGACGCCACTCACTGTGCATGCAGAGTGAGTGGTGTATAGCACACTCCAGTGTCTGTAATATTTCTCATATGTTTTGAATACCAATTGTAATGCCCCGAAATCCCTAATGTGGTTTAATGGTTGGATTAGTAGGTCGGGAGGGCCATAATTGATTTATTATGCCATTAAACTATTATATGCATGTTTATGTGAATTATATTATAATATGATGTTAAATGCATGCACGTGGGTCCACATTTCATGACAGGGATATTTTGGTAATTTGGCATGTTGAGGGCGTAATTGTATATTTGTATGCATGTCGGTGAAATATTGTTGAGGCCACATTATAATGTGGATTTTTTCGAGCTATTCGGCATGAGACGATCTTTGAATATTAAGTAGCGGTTTAGTCATAATGGGATTAAGTTCGAAGCTTGGGGTGAGTCTCGGGGTGTTTCGGTGATTAAAGCGTTACCGGGAATTAAAGGGTAATGGGTTGTGAATTATTGGTATTTGAGGATATCGGGAATTGGAGAACGTTAAGTATGATTATGCGGGAAAGGACAGTTTTACCCTTAGGAGTCTTTTTTTTTTTTTTGATCAAGAAAAGGATAGTATATTGATCAACCAACAAGAACAAACAAAGGCCGGAGCAGATAACTCCCCCTCAATTACATATTAGAGAAAAAATTAAACATTAACTTCTCCCTCAAATTCAGATTCTTCCTCATACAGCAAAGATTAATTACTCTAGCCTGAACTGACTTCCTAATATGATCATTAACTTGAGCTACTGAAGAGCAGTAATTATTCACCCAACAATTGTTCCTATTTTGCCATATGAAGTACACTGAAGCAGCCAAAATAGCTGCCACACGCCGAGCCAGACCAACTGAACTTGGATCTTCTAGCCAGCAGCGCCAATCCTGGAATTTCCAAGGCCAAATAAGATTACCCAGCCACTTCTCAAATGCCTGAAGCACTTTCCTTGAAAAAAGACAGTCAAAAAATAGATGAGCATGGCTCTCCATTTCAATTTCACAAACCGGGCAGCTATGAGATGATATTGGAATATTGCAATGATGAAGAAGATCTTTGGTTAGAAGCTTCTGGTGATAAGCTTGCCAAAGTATAAACATGTGTTTAAGCATTGATAGCTTGCACCAAATAAGTTTCAGACCTTTGCTAGGGGAACCAGAAATTAAATTCAGATAAAGTGAATTCAGCCTTAATTTTCCCTTGCAAACTGTTGTAGTTAACTCAGTTTCAAACAGTAAATTTCTAACCTTAACTAGCTTTTTCCAATACCAACTTGTGTCTTGATGAATTTCATAATCCCAAATTCGAATCCCTTTTAGATAAATGCAATTAACCCATCTGACCCACAAGCTATCTTGCTTAGAAGAGATCGCCCAAACATATCTCGTAAGATTAATCTTATTCCAAAGGACACTCTCTTTAAATCCTAGGCCTCCATAAGATTTTGGCCTGCAAACATGATCCCAAGATGCTAAATGAAAATTGCTACGAACTCCATTGCCACCCCATAAGAAACCCATGCATATACGGTCAATTTCTTTGATAACTTTCTGAGGAAGGAGAAATATGCTCATCCAAAAGTTCCTTATCCCCAAGAGAACCGATTGAATTAACTGCACACGCCCAGCATAAGACAGGTTTCGACTAGCCCAACCATGAAGTCTTTGATGAATTTTCGAGATTATTATATCACAATCCATTGCTTTCCACTTAGTAGGCCTCAAAGGAACTCCTAAATACTTAAGAGGAAACTGCCCTTCTCTTAACTTGGATAAACACAACAGCGTCTCCTTCTAAGCTGAAGTAATACCTCCAAAGTAAATGCTTGACTTAGCTTGATTAATGATCAGGCTAGACGCTGATGAAAACTCCTGGAACACCTGCTGCATTATCTGAATAGAACTGAGATGAGCTTTGCACATTATCAACAAATCATCCGTGAAACAAAGATTAGTAATATTTAAAGATTTACAGAGCGGATGAAATCTGAATTGTTTATCTTTGGCAGCCCCATGGAGAGCACGGGTGAGATAATCCATAACAAGGACAAATAGAAGGGAGGAAATAGGGTCACCTTGACGCAGCTGCTTACCACCCTTAAAATCACCGTAAAGCTGACCATTCATAAGAATACTATATGAAGAACCTCTCAAGCTGACCATTACCCATTTGATAAACCTGCCAGGGAACTTACAAGCATTTAACAGACTTTCAAGGAAATTTCAATCAATAGAGTCATAGGCTTTTCTCAGGTCAATTTTCATTAAGCACCTAGGAGACACTCTTTTCCTGTTATAGCCTTTGAGGAGGTCTTGGAGAATTAGAATATTATGAGCAATACTCCTATACTTAACAAAAGCACCTTGGTTTTGATTAACCAACTTAGGAAGGATAGGAATTAACCTGTTACAAAGCATTTTAGAAATGCATTTGTAAAGAGTATTACAGCAGGCTATTGGGCGGTATTCTGAGGCATTTGAGGGTTGAGTAACTTTGGGAATAAGGGCTAAAATAGTACTGTTCAGCCTCTTCGGAATGTGGCCTAGATCAAAAAATTCCAACACTGCTGAAGCCACTTCTTTCCCTATATTAGGCCATAAACTCTTATAAAAACCAGCCCCAAAACCGTCCGGTCCCGGGCTCTTTATTGACATTATGCTGAACATAGTTGTTTGAACTTCCTTGAAAGTAAAAGGCTTGATCAGGAAAGCTTGATCTTCAATACTAAGGATGGGACCTGAGAGAACTACAGAGGTATCAACCAGCCCAGATGCTGCACTAGTTTCTCCTAAAAAAGATTGAAAATGCTAAGTAAAATGATTAACAACTTTCGAAAAATCCACTTCAACATTACCTTGTTCATCTACAAAAGAAACAATCCTATTGAGCCTCTTCCTTTTCTTCATGCTGGAGTAGAACAGAGAAGAATCTCTCATCTCCAAACCTCATCCAATCAACCTTACTCTGCTGATATAAAAAACTAGCATAGGCAGCCTCTTTCTTTTTAAAATCCAGGTGAGATACTCTCTCTATATCGCTCAGACTTTGGTTATTCGAATCAGAAAATAAGTTGGTTTTAGCTTGCTGAAATGACACCTTGCTTTCCTCATACTCCTTAACTATATCACCAACCACTCTCCAGTTGAATCTCTTCAAAATGAACTAAAGGCGATGCAATTTCCTCATTATCTGATGCAGACCATAACCCTCTGAAGGTAACTCTTTTTTCCAGCTATCTAAAACAGTAGGCTTGAAGAGCGGATGATTAGTCCACATATTGAAAAAATGAAAGGGCCGCAGACCATTTTTAATAACAGAAATGTTCTTCAAAATAATAGCACAGTGATCTGAAATTACCTCCCAACTAGCTATTGCATTGACATTTGGAAACATATCAATCCAATCCTCATTTACAAAAATTCTGTCTATTTTGGAAAAAATGTGATTATTACCATCTTGGTTATTCGACCAAGTGTAATACGAGCCCAGCAATTTCATTTCTTCCACAATCCCAAGATCAAGCCACTTCCTTGCATCCTCAACTTCTTTAGGAGAAATAACCTTACCCCCAATTCGATCTTCTACATCAAAAACAGAGTTAAAGTCACCAAGAACTAGCCAAGATTTGACAGGAAGAGAGACTGAGGCCAACTCAGACCAAAGATCTTTCCTCAAATCTAGATGGTTTAAACCGTAAACAACAGTGAAGCAGAAAGAGAGACCTGTAGCCCATACCAGAACCTTGCAATGAATAAATTGAACATGGTCAACCAGAATATCAACCTTGACCGAGCAACCTTTCCAGATTAAAAGGATCCTACCTTCCAAAGCCTTGCTACTGTAATACTCCCAGTTAACAAAGCTAGTATTCATTACCTCCTCTACTCTATCACCTTTTATTTTGGTTTCCAAAAGAGCCCCAATTCCAATCTTATTTATCTTGCAAATATCATTCACTGCTATTTGCTTATTTCTCTTATTCAACCCTCTAACGTTCCAGCTCATTAAGTTGAAATTGTCCATTCAAATTCAATAATGAAGAAGGATCATGAAGAAACTGTTTCTGTTCTTGAAGAACACTAAAAGCATTTTTTGAAATCTGTCCAACATCAGGGGATTTTATCTTCATGGTTCCTAATTTTTTCGGTGTAGTCCAATCTTTCTCCTTCTGAAGTTCCACCCTCTGGGAATGAAATTCCTCTTCTGAAACCACCTGATCTGTAACAGCTATCTTGCTGTTGTTCTTACTCCCTGAAACAACAGACTTAGAGTTATTATCGGCATCAGCAACTGGGACCTCTTTTCTCCTCCAAACCAGACCATCTAATTGCTTGCAAGAGGATGCTGTATGTCCTATCTTTTTACAGTTAGAACACTTTGTAGGCAGCCACTCATAATCTATCATTTGATCCATAACTTGGCCTTTCTCGTTGATGTAGTTGATGAACTTTGGAAGAGTTTCAGTAATTTCCATATCTACCAAGATTCGAGCAAATTTAATCATCGAACGATCCTTTGTGACTTTATCAATCATAATTGGTTTTCCAATGGTACTAACCAATGCACTTAAACATTTGGTACCCAATACTATAAACCCAGATCAGGCAAACGAATCCAAACAGGTACCGATTTGATTGATTTCAGATTTTCAATTTCTGTCGTCCAAGGTCTCAAGATTACAGGCTTCCTATCAAAATGGATAACCCCTGCTTCTAGAATCATATCGCGTGTAGCTTCATCTCTGAACTTGACCATTGTATACCCAGAGTTCATCCGTGCTACTCGATCGATCCCAAATTTTCCCCACATCCTGTTGATAAAACCTTCAAAAACTGGTAATGGTGGATTAGCCCCAATGACAACACAAATCAGAGTCAAATTCCAGAATGATGCTTCAACCTCTATCTCCTCAATATCCAGCTGAGCTATCTTTTGACCTTCTTTCTGGAGAGGTTCCATAAATTCTAATTTCGAACCCCCCTGAAACGGATGGGTTTCCTTGAAACGGGACCATGTAGCCTTAGCCTCTTCTTGGAAATTTTGTGGCTCTACCTCTTCCGCCCACGAACTAGATCTATCTTTTGACATTACCGGAGCTTCAGAAGAAACAACTTCCTTCGCCTTATCAGGGCACTCACGGGACTCTAAGGGAACTTCCTCATCTATACGTTTTTCACACACAGGCTCAGACGATGGAGCCTCCGATTGTAACTCTGTGGATGAAGGGAGCTCTTGACAAGGGACCGCCTGAACTAGCTTCTGCACCACCTTTCTTTGCCGCGCCATGGCAGAGAGAGAAGGAGGAGCTCACGCTATTATTTTTACCCTTGGGAGTCTTTAGAAACCTTTAAATGACCTAGGGGAAAATAGTCATTTCACCCCTAAGATATATATCAGCTTTGTAGACTGTAGAAGCTTACCAAAATAGAGCAAGTTCTCCCCTTCTCCCGTACATCCTTGCTCCATTTTCCTTTGGAATTCTTGACCTCAATTTGAATAAACAAGCTAGGAAATCAAGGATTGGAGTTTATAAACTTAGTTCATCCATTGAAGAGGACTCAAAACCAGCTTGAGGTAAGGAATCAACCATGAACTTTAAGCATTGCTCTGTTTTTCTTATAGTTTTTAGGTTATAAATTTTTGATGTGGATAGTTGGGAATTAGTGGAAGTTTTTTAGTTTGGTTGCTTGGGATTTGATGAGGGTGTGATGTAGATGAAGTTTAGGGGTTTAATTGGATGTTTTGGTAATGTTTGGGATTGGTTTGTAGGGTTGGTTTCAAGGGAAATCGCAAGGAGGTAACACCAAAAAAATAAATTTCTGGTCTGAAGTAGGTGCCCCAGCGCTATGCAGGGCAGGGATTTAGGCCTCTCTGTCTTGGGACAGCACCCCAACGCTAGGCAAACTTCAAATTGTCTCATTTTTAGGGCTCAGGATGGTTTTAAGGCTCGGGGGTTGGTTCCTTTACCCCATTTGAGTAGATTGAGAGTTCCGAGAGTGTGGGATTAGTCCCGGGAGTGAGATTTTAGATTGTGAACTTTTATTGATTTACTTTATTAATGGATTCTAATTAGTTATGACTAGGTGACCGCTAAGGAACTAAAAGATAGATCGTTCTCGAGGGTCATTCTTTTACTCATTCTTGCTCGAATCAAAGGTAAGAAAATTGCACCTGGTGTATATGACATGTGTGGTTGTTATAGAGGCATGTTGGTTTTTAAATGTGGACATTGATTGCATATTAAATGCTTAGAAAATCTTGCTTACTTGTGTATGGTACTGACTATTCGATTTCGGCATTGGTCGCGTTTTACTGACCTAAGAGTCAGAAACGACATGAGCGTCATGAACGCAGAGTCGATAAAAGATTAGATCTAATCGATATCAACATTGAATGACTCTAGGAGCATTAATGTTGGACTGACCCTAAGGTCGATGAAAATTATAAGCGCATGTCTACTCTATCACTAGTTACTCGGAGCCAGGGCCTAAGGCCTAGGTGACTATTTTGTCACATGGCTAGGGAGCAGAATCCCATGGTTGTGACTCTATGGTCATGCGGTAGGTTATGTTGGTGACTAGTTCATCAAACACCTGTCCTGTTTAAGCTAGTGAAAGGATCACTTATTTGTATAGCCCATGTGACCCTATCGTCACACGGCTAATGGGAACGAAACCCACCTTAATGACTTTTACAACTGTCACTCCTCTATTTTGGACTGAAAGTCCTGAATAATTATTATGATCATTGTTGATATTATATTCACGCGGTATTGAGTTTTCTTGCTCGGCTTTGGCTCATGGGTGCTATGTGGTGTAGGTAAAGGGAAAGAAAAGCTCACCCAGCCTTGAGTGGAGAGCTTAGGTGGCGATGTGTACTTATGCGGTCGCTTGACCACCACGACCAAGGAGTTCGCAGGGGAACGAGGGTGTTCACCCTATTTTTTGCCGCTTCGATCGGTGGGTTGTAAATTATAAACAGTAATGACCATTTTGCATTGTAAATAACTAGTAAACATTTTTACAAGCCCATGAACAATTTTATGTTTTAAATAAAATATATCCTCTCCTTTTGATTGGTTTTCCACCTCAACCTATTAATATCACCTAGAAGCACGTTTTTATCCAAAGAACTCGGTAAGAATGTTAAATTCACGGTTCAACGTTCACCGTAACGGTCTTGGGGTAACCAGGCCATTACAACTTGGTATCAGAGCATGCCAAGGTTTAGGGTTCCTGTAGACTGGCTGGGCATGTACACTCGTCACTGAAGTCAAGCTTGACTTATGGTTTGGTAACTATTTATATAGTTATATGTATAACTGCTTAAATATAGTATAAATGCTTTACCTGTTTACATGAGACACCATGTTAAACGTATGCCCCGAATATTGCATCTTCAGCAACTGTGTGCTAAATAGTACTGAAATTGCTGGAACATACTCATTAGAATTGTGGATTGTGAACTATTATCGGATACATGTTAAGTGCTAAATGCTATGATCATGTATCGATTTGTATATTTGTATGACTGTGGAATATGATAATTATTTGCTTGTTCTTGGACCGTAAGGCGGCAAGAGGTTTAGTTATTACTACCTGACTGGCCGTATTGACTATTGCAGCACAGTATAAGTTGATAAGAATGAATCCAGGACAGACAAATACATCAGCTAGCCAGAGTGATCAAGGCCATAATAATAATCAAGGTCAGGAGAATGACCACAGACAAATTCCACAACCAGCTCCTACGAACTGGCAGCAGTTATTTAATGACCTGCAGGCTACAGTGTTGAGACAGGGAGAAGAACTCCGCCTCCTAAGACAGCAGCAGGTTCCTCCAGTGGCCAGTGTATCTGAGGCACCTCCTGTATTGGTACCAGCGACTAAGCAGCTGCCATAGGTTGGTAATAAATGGGAGCCTCTCTATGAAAGGTTCAGAAAGCAGCAACCTCCAGTTTTTGAAGGCAGTGCAGATCCTGCTAAGGCTGAGCAGTTGATGAGCATGATTACCACCATCCTGGACTTCATGAGGGTGACTGGTAATGAGAGGTAGCTTGTTCCACGTATATGTTTCGAGAGGATGCCCGAATTTGGTTGGAAGTTATAACCCAGACTAGAAACATCAATGCCCTGAGTTGGGAAGAGTTTCAAACTCTGTTCAACGAGAAATATTATAACGATGCTATCAGGGTGGCAAAGGCTAAGGAATTTATCAGGCTACATCAAGGAAATTTGTCAGTGACTGAGTATGCCTTGAAGTTTAATCGATTGGAAAAGTTTGTCATGGAGCTGGTGCCAACTGATGGGACCAAAAGGGAGAGGTTTCTCCAGGGGCTACAGCCTAGGTTAGCCCGAGATGTTCGCATTACCACTGTGGCTGGGGTTACTACCTATGCACAGGTGGTTGGATAGGCACTCACAGTTGAGAGTGCAAAGAACAAGATCTGGCGGGATAGTGTAGCCAGAAAGGAGTTCAGGAGGACAAGTCCTCCATTTGTGGGTTCTGGTAGGGGTGTAGGCCCCAGTGATCAGAAGAGGAAGGTTCCTAACACCTTCCTAGTTCTAGGTCCTGATAGGCGACCCCGTGGTATTTCAATGGGTCGTCTAGGTGGTAGTGAAGCCTAGAAGTCTTATCCTGAATGCCCTAGATGAAAAAGGAATCATTTGGGAGAGTGTAGGGCAAGGGCCTGCTTCTCATGTGAACCAGTGGGTCATCTTAAGAAAGATTGCCCTAAGGCAAGGAAAGAAGAACCCAGGAAAGCGGACAGCTCGACCCCAGCTCGAGTGTTCTCATTGACACAAGTAGAAGCTGAGGCTTCTCCCTCAGTAGTTATAGGCTAGCTTCTTAGTGTTGGAACCCCTTATAATGTTTTGATTGATTCTGGTGCTACACATTCTTTTGTTTCTAGTTGAATTACTGATAGACTGTGTAGACCTTGTGATTTTTATGTTGTGGGGTTTGGAACTTTGTTACCCACTGGGGAATTAGAGGTATCCAGGAGATGGGTCGGATCTTTGCCAATGATAGTGGAGGGCAGAGAGTTGTCTGTGGATTTGATAAAGTTGGTTATGACTAACTTCGACATGATATTGGGTATGGATTGGTTGGTAAAGTATGGGGCAACCATTGATTGCAGAAGGAAGATGGTCACCTTTGAGCCTGAAGGTGAGGATCCTTTTGTGTTTGTTGGTACTATGCATGGACCTCGCATACCTCTGATTTCTGTTTTGAGGGCTAGGGATCTACTGCAAGGAGGTTGCATTAGATTCTTAGCAAGTGTGGTTGACACCACTCAGGTCGTGCCAGTGAGACCGAAAGATACCAGATTAGCCCGTGAATTCCTGGATGTATTTCTAGAGGATTTGCCAGGGTTGCCACGACACAGAGAGATAGAGTTTGTGATAGAACTGGCACCAAGGATGGAGCCAGTGTCTAGAGCACCTTACAGAATGGCCCCAGCTGAGTTAAAAGAATTGAAAGTACAATTGGAAGAGCTGTTGGATTTGGGTTTTATCAAACCTAGTTTCTCACCTTGGGGAGCGCCATTTCTATTTGTGAAAAAGAAAGATGGTTCTCTGAGGATGTGTATTGATTACAGAGAACTGAATAAGTTAACAATCAAGAACAAGTATCATTTGCCAAGGACAGATGATATGTTCGATCAGTTGCAGGGTAAGAAGGTTTTCTCAAAGATCGACCTTCATTCTGGTTATCATCAGTTGAGGGTCAAGGAGGGAGATATACCGAAGACTGCTTTTCATACCAGATATGGGCATTATGAGTTCTTAGTTATGTCGTTTGGATTGACTAATGCCCATGCTGCTTTTATGGATCTGATGAACAGAGTGTTCAAGGATTATCTGGACCAGTTTGTGATCGTCTTCATCGATGATATTCTAGTTTATTCTCAGTCAGAGTCAGAACATGAGCAACATCTGAGGTTGGTTCTACAGAGATTGAGGGAGCATAGACTGTTTGCAAAGTTCAAGAAATGTGAGTTCTGGTTATCTCAGGTATCTTTTCTTGGGAACATTGTCAGTAAGAATGGGATTAAGGTAGATCCAGCAAAGATTGAGGCAGTCAGAGATTAGCCAAGGCCAAAGAATGCTTCTGAGGTTAGAAGTTTCCTTGGATTGGCAGGTTATTACAGGCGGTTCGTGGAAGGGTTCTCAAAGATTGCTACTTCATTGACTGAGCTGACACGCAAGAATACAAAATTTGTGTGGTCAGACAGGTGTGAGAACAGCTTCCAGGAACTGAAGCAGAGATTTGTTACAGCTCTGATTCTGAGTCTTCCAATAGATCAGGAGAAGTTTGTGATTTACTACGATGCTTCACATCAGGGTTTGGGTTGTGTTCTGATGCAGTTAGAGAAGGTAATTGCTTATGCTTTACGTCAGCTGAAGGAGTATGAAAAGAGATATCCCACTCATGATTTAGAGTTGGCGACTGTGGTCTTTACTTTAAAGATATGGAGGCATTATCTTAATGGGGAGAAATGTGAGATTTATACTGACCAAAAGAGCTTGAAATACTTCTTCACGCAGAAATATTTGAATATGAGACAAAGGCGTTGGCTGGAGTTAGTGAAATATTATTATTGTGAGATTTTGTATCATCCAGGAAAGGCCAACGTGGTAGCTGATGCTTTAAGCCGGAAGGGTCCGGGACAGATTTATTGTCCGAGGCTAATAGCCAGAGAGTTAGCAAATGATATGACCAGAGCTGTTATAGAGTTACTGGAGGGCCAGTTGGCTAATATTACGCTATAGTCTACACTGTTGGAGAGAATCAAGGAGGGTCAGTTGGGTGATCCACAACTGATCAAGATCAGAGATGATGTTTTGGCTGGAGCATCCAGAGATTATACAGTGTATGATTTGGGCTTATTGAGATACAATGGTCGAATATGTGTTCCGTTAGACACTGCTATGAGGAGAGAGATTCTGGATGAATCTCATACTACACCTTACTCCTTGCATCCAGGCACCAGGAAGATGTATCAGGATGTGGGATTGTTGTATTGGTGGCCAGGGATGTAGTGGAATATGTGGCTAAGTGCTTGACATGTCAACAGGTCAAAGCTGAGCATCAGAGGCCGGCAGGGTTATTGCAGCCTCTGGATATCCTAGAGTGGAAGTGGGAGGACATCATGATGGATTTCGTGGTGGGGTTACCCAAGACTATTGGTCAGCATGATTCTATTTGGGTTATAGTGGATTGCTATACCAAGTCAGCTCACTTCTTGCCAGTGAGGACTACCTATACAGTTGATCAGTATGCAAATCTCTATGTGTGAGAGATCGTGTGCCTCCATGGAGCGTCGATGTTGATTGTGTCAGATCGGGACCCTACTTTTACTTCTAAGTTCTGGGGAAGTCTACAGAAGGCCATGGGAACACAGTTGAAGTTCAGTGTGCTTATCATCCTCAGACAGATGGGCAATCTGAGAGGACGATCCAGATATTAGAAGACATGCTGCGAGCATGTGTGCTGGACTTTGGTGGATCTTTGAGTAAGTATCTACCTTTGATACAGTTCTCCTACAACAATAGTTATCAGTCTACCATTGGGTTTGCACCTTATGAGATGTTGTATGGTAGGAAGTGCAGATCTCCTATTCATTGGGATGAGACAGGTGAAATGAGATACTTGGGTCCTGAGGCAGTTCAGAGGACCAGTGAGGCCATTGAGAAGATTAGAGGATGCTCGCTTCTCAGAGTAGACAGAAGAGCTATGCAGATCCCAAGCACAGGAGCGTGGAGTTCCAAGTGGGAGACTATGTTTTCCTTAGAGTCTCGCCATCGAAAGGGGTGAGAAGGTCTGGGAAGAAGGGCAAGCTGAGCCCTAGATTTGTAGGTCCATTTGAAATCCTGGAGAGGATTGGTCATGTAATGCCCTACTACCTGCGACACAGAGAACCCGTGAGCCGAAGTCCAGCAAGAAAACTCACACAGCACATAATATATGCATATTATACAACCATTATAACAGATAACTCACAGATAAATCGATAGTTCATCAAATTAGACACATATACGGCCATGCCGTCCCTAAAGCTTTACCAAAGCCTGGGATCTCGGTCCTCACCATAAGGATATCCCATGTATCCATTGGGATTTAACCCTGGTGGTATGCACTCTGCGTGCCCAATGTTACTCTCGGCCCCACTGCCGTTCTCGGCCTTCGCCGTTCTCGGCCTTCGCCGTTCTCGGCCTTCGCCGTTCTCGGCCCTTTGCCATTCCCGACTCCTTGGCGTTCTCGGCTCCTTTGTCGTTTATTCAACTATAACCACATATAGCTTTACTCAAACAACATTCAATCATATAACAATTCAATCAAGGCTACACCCTAACATGTAATACAATCTAGGGTCGTGCCCTGCAACAATACTATGGGCCCATGCCCTGATCTACGGGTGCAACAATTTTCTTACCTGTATCCCGAGCTTTCCAATGCACCAAAGTCACGAGCACGGTCCTCTACCCCGAGCCTCTCCGAAAACCTAGTCACAACACATATAAAATACTCTTTAATACTAACCAATCCAAAACCACTTCCCGGGACCAATCCCATACTCTCAAGACCCCTATTTCCCTAAAATAATGCAACGGAAACATCCCCCGAGCCCTCGAGCAAAAGCCCTAAAAAATGCAAAATTCACTGTCTGAAAATTGTCTAGGGCCGCGGCGCTCAGAAACTTTAGTGCTCCTGATGCAGCCCTGCGTCGCGGCACCAAAGAACAGGGCCGCGGCGCCCCTTTGCGAACCCAGAGTTCAGGGTTTTCCCCTGCGTTTTTCCCGAGCCAAAACACCTCCAATTCAACCCAAACACATACCGAAACCCCAAAACCAATTTAAAACCCCAAATGAACCATTTCACAACCTATAAACACCAACAACAAGCTCAAACACACAATCACACCCAAAATCCATACTTTGGTTTCAGAGTTCAGAAACTTAAACCATAGCTTTTAAAACTTAAACCAGAGCTTGAAAAATGTAAACCAGACTTCCAAATTCTTAAACCACATCAGATACAAAAATTCAAAGATGTTAAAAACTCTTACCTCAATCAAGAATTAAGCTTGAACTCTCTCCAATCCCAGCTTCAAGCCACTCTCCCTTTGATTACCAAACTGAGTTTCCATGCACAACCAGCCATACTATCTTTAAATTATTTCCACACTTACTCTCTGAACAATCTTAGCCTATACTTAACTTTAGTTGCCTCAAGCTTCTTGATTCTCCTCCTAGGTTCCAAATTTCAGCTTCCTTCTTGTTTCCGTTTCCTTCTAGTTTTCTCTTTCAAATTCCAGCATAAACCAAATATGACTAAATGTAAAACGTGATTCATCCTTTCCCTTAGCTGAAGCTATCTAAGCTTTGCCAAAAGACCATTTTACCTCTCTCTCAAAATCCTTTCCTAACTACACCTCAAGGGCATTTTTGCCATTTCACCTTTTCTACAATTCTACCATTTTCCTTATCTAAATTCTGTTACTTTTAATGGTTACTAATGGTCACTCAAGTTACTCAGTCACCATTTACCATTAGCTCACAAACTCAAAGTGTAAAATTCCCAAAATACCCCTAGGCTCCTCCCGAGCCGGGTATTTAATCTCGTTGTGACTTTTAATCTAATTAGCTCCCTAGGACTATCTCGGCACGTGCATCACAGTAATATCACCACTCACACGTGGTACTAATCATATTACACAATTATTACATTTATGCCCTAAACGGGCTAAGATTACCAATTTACCCCTAACATACAAACGGGGCCCACATGCATATTTATACCACCTAAACATGCATTCTAATCACATATTCATTCAAATTCATATATTAACATGTTAATTCACTTATTGCCCTCTAGGCACGCTAATCAAGGTCCTAAACCTTATTAGCAAATTGGGGTGTTACAACTATCCCCTCCTTACATGAATTTCATCCTCGAAATTACCTGAATAACTCGGGATGCCGCTCCAGCATATCAGACTCAAGTTCCCACATCGCTTCTTTAATCTTGTTTTTCCTCCACAACACTTTAACCAAGGCGATGGTCTTTCTCCGCAAGACTTTGTCCTTTCTATCAAGGATCTGAATAGGCTTCTCCTCGTATGATAAATCCTGTTCCAGTTCCAAATTCTCATAGCTCAACACATGAGTAGTATCTGATACATATTTCTGGAGCATGGATACGTGAAACACGTTATGAACCCCTGATAGAGCTGGAGGCATTGCTAATCTGTAAGCCACCTCTCCAACTCGTTCTAGAACCTCGAAGGGGCCAACAAACCTGGGGCTCAACTAGCCTCGAGCGTCGAATCGTTTCACTCCTCCCAGGGGCGAAACCATAGGAACACATGATCATCGACCTAAAATTCCACACTCCTGCGTCTCAGATCTGAATAACTCTTCTGGCGACTCTGGGAGGCGAGCATACGAGCTCTAATCTTTTCAATTGCCTCATTGGTCCTCTAAACCATCTCTGGACCTAGATATCTTCTCTCACCTGTCTCATCCCAGTGTATCGGTGTTTTGCACTTTTTCCCATACAGCATCTCATACAGAGCCACTCCGATAGTCGCCTGATAACTATTATTGTACGAGAACTCAATCAAAGGGAGATACCTACTCCAAGATCCCCCAAAATCCAACACACAGGCTCGTAACTTATCCTCCAGTATCTGAATCATCCTCTCAGATTGCCCATTTGTCTGAAGATGATAAGCGGTACTAAACCGTAATTGTGTGCCCATTGCCTTCTACAGGCTCTCCCAGAACTTGGAGGTGAAGGTGGGGTCCTTGTCGGACACTATCGACCTCGGAGCCCCATGAAGTCGAACAATTTCCTTTACATATAGCTCAGCATACTACTCCACAGTATAAGTTGTCCTCACAGGTAAAAAGTGGGCAGACTTAGTATACCTGTCCACAATCACCCACACTGAGTCATGCTGACCCACGGTCTTCGGCAATCCAACCACAAAGTCCATGGTAATATCCTCCCATTTCCACGCGGGAATCCCTAGTGGCTGCAATAACCCTGCCGGCCTCTGATGTTCTGCTTTTATCTGCTGGCAAGTTAAGCACCTAGCCACATAGTCTACCACATCCCTCTTCATGCATGTCCACCAATACAAAACTCTTAAATCTTGGTACATCTTCGTAGTACATGGGTGTAAAGAGTAGGGAGTGGTATGAGACTCATCTAGAATCTCTCGCCGAATATCAGAATCGATCGGAACACAAATCCGTCCTTTGTACTTCAATAAACCCATCTCTTAGATAGAGAAAGCCTTAGTCGTTCCAGTTAGGACATTCTCTCTACGTTCAACTAACTGGGGATCCCTTCCCTGTGCTTCCTTAATCCTCTCAAGGAGCGTTGACTGAAGAGTAATGTTGGCTAACCTACCAACCACTAACTCTATACCTGCTCTGGTCATCTCCTCAGCTAATCTGTCTGATACCTGCCTCGAACTAAACAACTGTCCTGGGCCCTTCCGGCTCAATGCATCAACCACTACATTAGCCCTCCCAGGATGATATAGGATATCACAATCATAATCCTTTACCAACTCTAGCCACCGCCTTTGGCGCATATTCAAATCTTTCTGGGTAAAGAAATACTTTAAACTCTTATGATTAGTGTATATCTCGCACCTTTCACCATACAGGTAATGCCTCCAAACCTTAAGTGCAAATACCACTGCAGCCAACTCCAGATCATGTGTGGGATATCTCTGCTCGTACTCCTTTAATTGCCTTGACACATAAGCTATTACCTTCCCAGCTTGCATCAAAACACATTCCAAACCCTGGCTAGAAGCGTCACAGTAAACCACAAACTTCTCATTGTCTGTCGGCAGGCTCAACACTGGTGCAGTAATCAATCGCCGCTTCAATTCCTTGAAGCTATTCTCACACCGATCTGTCCACACATACTTGGTCTTCTTTCTTGTTAACTATGTTAATGGAGTAGCAATCCTGGAGAACCCCTCT
This sequence comes from Humulus lupulus, assembly GCF_963169125.1. NCBI lineage: Eukaryota > Viridiplantae > Streptophyta > Magnoliopsida > Rosales > Cannabaceae > Humulus > Humulus lupulus. Next base: position 171,423,360 of record NC_084793.1, read on the forward strand.
ACAAACCGCCGATAGTATCCTGCCAACCCAAGAAAACTTCTGACCTCAGGAACGCTGCTCGGTCTAGGCCAATCTCTCACTGCCACTATCTTACTTGGGTCAACCAGTATCCCCTCCTTACTAACAATATGACCCAGAAATGTAACCTGCGGTAACCAGAACTCGCACTTACTAAACTTGGCATATAACTTATGCTCTCTCAATCGTTGCAATACCAGGCGTAGATGATGCTCATGCTCTGTCTCTGATTGGGAGTACACTAGGATATCATTGATAAACACAATCACAAACTTATCCAGATAATCTTTGAAAATCTTGTTCATCATATCCATAAAAGTTGTTGGGGCATTGGTTAATCCAAAGGACATAACAAGAAATTCATAATGCCCGTACCTTGTTCGAAAAGCAGTCTTTGGTATGTCCTCCTCTTTAATCCTCAACTGATGATAGCCTGACCGGAGATCAATCTTTGAGAACACCGTACTCCCCTATAACTGATCAAATAAATCATCGATCCTAGGTAGTGGATACTTATTCTTAATAGTCTACTTGTTCAACTCCCTGTAGTCAATGCACATCCTAAGCGATCCATCCTTTTTCTTAACAAATAACACTGGAGCACCCCATGGCGAGAAACTTGGTCTAAAGAACCACAAATCCAGTAGCACCTGTAACTGAATCTTCAACTCCTTTAACTCTGCCGGAGCCATTCTATAAGGTGCCCTAGATATTGGCTCCGCTCCTGGTGAAAACTCTACGACGAACTCGATCTCCCGCTATGGCGGCAATCCTGGCAAATCTGCTGGAAATAAGTCTGGGAACTCACAGACCAATCCAGTTTCATTCGGTCCCACTGATACCACTCTAGAGGTATCTACAACTCTTGCTAGGAATCCTATGCAACCTTCCTGCATCAGGTCTCTAGTCTTCAGTGCTGAGATCATAGGCACCCGCGGTCCATTCACCATCCCCACAAATACAAAAGGTACCTCGCCTTCTGGTTCAAAAGTCACCATTCGTTGCTTGCAATCAATCATTGATCCGTATCTCATTAACCAATCCATCCTTAATATTATATCAAAATCATCCATGTCTAATTCAACCAGGTCAACAAATAATTCCCTACCATCTATCTCTACTGGTAACGCTCTAATCCATCTCCTAGAGACTACCAGTTCCCTTGTTGGCAACAAAGTCTGGAAACCCCTAGCATACACAATACTAGGTCTACAAAGCTGGTCTATCACTCTAGCAGATACAAATGAATGGGTAGCCCCTGAATCAATCAATGCAGTATACAAAGAACCAGCACTAGAGATCTGACCTTTCACAACTGAGGGACTAGCCTCCGCCTCAGTCTGAGTCAAAGCGAATACCCTGGCAGGAGCGAGACTGTCTCCCTGCTTTGGCTCCTCTTTCTTAGCTTGTGGGAAGTCTTTCTTCAAATGGTTGGAACTCCCACAAATAAAACATGCCCTACTCTGGCACTCACCCTGATGTCATCGTCTGTATCGAGGACACACTGGAAAACTCCTCCAGTTGTCACCTCCACCCTGACGGCCACCAACAGAACCTCGTACCCTCCTATCAGAACTAGGAGGAACAAATGAATCTGGAACTCTTCTTTTTTGCTCACTGGGGCCACTGCCCCGACTAGACCCAATAAAAGGAGGCACCGTCCTCCTGGCATCGCACCTAACAGTGCTATCCTTCCATATCTGGTCCTCGGCCCTCTCTGCGGTAAGGGCCTTATCCACTGCTTGAGCATAGGTAGTAGTCTCTGAATTCAAGGTAATATTCACATCATGGGCGATCATCACATTCAACCCCCGTATGAATCTATCTCTCCTGGCCGCATCCGTCGGCACTAGGTCTGGCGCAAACTTCACCGGTCTGTCAAATCTCATGGAATACTCAGTAACTGATAACCTGTTCTGAGTCAGGTTGATAAACTCATCAACCCTCGCAGCTCGAACTGCTACACTGTAGTATTTCTCATTAAAGATACTCTTAAATTCTTCCCAAGTCATAACTATAACATTCCTCCGCTGACTCACTACATCTTACTAGATGCGGGCATCCTCTCTAAGCATGTAGCTAGCACAAGCCACCCTTTCATTTCCTTCAACCCTCATGAAATCTAAGATTAAGGAAATCATATTCATCCACTGCTCGGCCTGCAGTGGGTCTGATCCACCCTCAAAGGTAGGAGGTTGCTGCTTTCTGAATCTTTCATACAAAGGTTCCCACCTATTCTCAACCACAGGCTGAACCAGCACTGACGCTACATTCTACTGAATTGGTAAACCTGTGACCTGTGAAGGGGCCTGCTGCCTCATCTGACGAAGTTCTTCCTCCGTTCTCTGCAATCTAGCCTCCATTTCGGCTAATATATGTTGCCAGTTCTATGGGGAAGGTGGAGGGTCCTGACCCTGATTGTCATCCTCGGCCTTGTTGCCGCGGAGTCTAGATGATTGCCGAGGCATTACAACTATATGCCTGCAATCAGTGACACCACTGATCAGGCATGATAACAAAATCCAATTCCACCTCCCATTCTCAACAACCAATCAAGATCAACAATCCAGATAACATACAAATAGCATATAACACACAACGGGCCATGCCCTGACATCATACATATGTTATTTCATTCATCATGCTCTTTCAAACTAAACAGGCAAACAGGGCATTCAAGCACATATTCAATCATAATAATCAACCATACCAACCAACCCTGAGTCGAGCTTTTCAATGGCAGCGAGCGTACATGTTCGGTCAATCTCCAGAACCAATAAACGTTGGCTCGCTCTGATACCAAGTTGTAACGCCCTACTACCTGCAACACAGAGCACCCGTGAGCCGTAGCCCAACAAGAAAACTCACACAGCACATAACATATGCATATTATACAACCATTATAACAGATAACTCACAGATAAACAGATAGTCCATCTGATTAAACACATATACAGCCATGCCATCCCAGAAGCTTTACTAAAGCCTGGGATCTCAGTCCTTACCGTAAGGATATCCCATGTATCCATTGGGGTCTCACTCTGGTGGTATGCACTCTGTGTGCCCAATGTTACTCTTGGCCCCACTGCCATTCTTGGCCTTCGCCGTTCTTGGCCCTTTGCCGTTCCCAGCTCCTTGTCGTTCTCGGCTCCTTTGCCATTCATTCAACTATAACCACATATAGCTTAACTCAAACAACATTTAATCATATAACAATTCAATCAAGGCTACACCTTAACATGTAATACAATCTAGGGTCGTGCCCTGCAACAATACTATTGGCCCATGCCCTGCTCTACGGGTGCTACAGTTTTCTTACCTGTATCCCGAGCTTTCCAATGCACCAAAGTCACGAGCACGGTCCTCTACCCTGAGCCTCTCTGAAAACCTAGTCACAACACATATAAAACACTCTTTAATACTAACCAATCCAAAACCACTTCCCGGGACCAATCTCGTACTCTTAAGACCCCTATTTCCCTAAAACAATGCAACAGAAACATCCCCCGAGCCCTCGGGCAAAAGCCCTAAAAAATGAAAAATTCACTGTCTGAAAATTGCCTAGAGCCGCGGCGCTCAGAAACTTTTGTGCTCCTGATGCAGCCCTGTGCCGCGGCACCAAAGAATAGGGCCGCAGCGCCCCTTTGCGAACCCAGAATTCTGGGTTTTACCCTGTGTTTTGCCCGAGCCAAAACACCTCCAATTCAACCCAAACACATACCTAAACCCCAAAACCAATTTAAAACCATTTCACAACCTATAAACACAACAACATGCTCAAACACACAATCACACCCAAAATCCATACTTTGGTTTCAGATTTTAGAAACTTAAACCATAGCTTTTAAAACTTAGACCAGAGCTTGAAAAGTGTAAACCAGGCTTCCAAATTCTTAAACCACATCAGATACGAAAATTCAAAGATGTTAAAAACTCTTACCTCAATCAAGAATTAAGCTTGAACTCTCTCCAATCCCAGCTTCAAGCCACTCTCCCTTTGATTACCAAACTGAGTTTCCATGCAAAACCAGCCATACTATCTTTAAATTTCCACACTTACTCTCTGAAAATCAAGCTTAAACTTAAACAAAAATAGAGGGTAAACTCTTACCTCTGAACAATCTTAGCCTATACTTGACTTTAGTTTCCTCAAGCTTCTTGATTCTCTTCCTAGGTTCCAAATTTCAGCTTCCTTCTTGTTTCCCTTTCCTTCTAGTTTTCTCTTTCAAATTCCAGCATAAACCAAATATGACTAAATGTAAAACATGATTCATCCTTTCCCTCAGCTGAAGCTATCTAACCTTTGCCAAAATACCATTTTACCCCTCTCTCAAAATCCTTTCCTAACTACACCTCAAGGGCATTTTTGCCATTTCACCTTTTCTACAATTCTACCATTTTCCTTATCTAAATTATGTTACTCTTAATTGTTACTATTGTCACTCAAGTTACTCAGTCACCATTAACCATTAGCTCACAAACTCAAAGTGTAAAATTCCCAAAATACCCATAGGCTCCTCCCGAGCCGGGTATTTAATCCCGTTGTGACTTTTAAACTAATTAGCTCCCTAGGACCGTCTTAGCATGTGCATCACAGTAATATCACCACTCACACATGGTACTAATCATATTACACAATTATTACATTTATGCCCTAAACGGGCTAAGATTACCAATTTACGCCTAACATACAAACGGGGCCCACATGCATATTTATACCACCTAAACATGCATTCTAATCACATATTCATTCAAATTCATATGTTAACATGTTAATTCACTTATTTCCCTCCAAGCACGCTAATCAAGGTCCTAAACCTTATTAGCAAATTGGGGTGTTACAGGTCAGGTGGCTTAAAAATTAGCCTTGCCTCTGGCATTGTCAGCCATGCATAATGTGTTTCATGTTTCAGCTCTTTGGAGGTATGTATCTGATGTGACTCATGTTTTGAGCTATGAAGTTCTGGAGCTTGAGGAAGATATCTCCTATGAGGAACAACCAGTCCAGATACTTGACAGAAAGGACAAGGTCCCCATAAATAAAATGATACCTATGGTTAAGGTATTGTGGAGGAACATCAAGGTCGAGGAAGCGACCTTGGGAGCAGGAGTCAGCATCTCGAGCTCTTCAGGTAAATTTTGAGGACGAAATTTCTGTAAGGAAGGGATAGTTGTAATGCCCTGAAATCCCTAATGTGGTTTAATGGTTGGATTAGTAGGCCGGGAGGGCCATAATTGATTTATTGTGCCATTAAACTATTATATGCATGTTTATGTGAATTATATTATAATATGATGTTAAATGCATGCATGGGGGTCCACATTTCATGACAGGGGTATTTTGGTAATTTGGCCCATTGAGGACGTAATTGTATATTTGTATGCATGTCAGTGATATATTTTTGAGGCCACATTATAATGTGGATTTGTTCGAGCTATTTGGCATGAGACGATCTTTGAATATTAAGTAGTGGTTTAGTCATAACGGGATTAAGTTAGAGGCTCGGGGCGAGTCTCTAGGTGTTTTGGTGATTAGAGCGTTGCCGGGAATTAAAGGGTAATCGGTTGTGAATTATTGGTATTTGAGGATATCGAGAATTGGAGAACGTTAAGTATGATTAAGCGGGAAAGGACGGCTTTACCCTTGGGAGTCTTTAGAAACCTTTAAATGACCTAGGGGCAAAATAGTCATTTCACCCCTAAGATATATATCAGCTTTGTAGACTGTAGAAGCTTACCAAAATAGAGCAAGTTCTCCCCTTCTCCCTTACATCATTGCTCCTTCATTTTCCTTTGGAATTCTTGACCTCAATTTGAAGAAACAAGCTAGGAAATCAAGGATTGGATTTTATAAACTTAGTTCATCCATTGATGAGGACTCAAAACCAGCTTAAGGTAAGGAATCAACCATGAACTTTAAGCTTTGCTTTGTTTTTCTTATAGTTTTCAGCTTATAGATTTTGATGTGGATAGTAGGGAATTAGTGGAAGTTTTTGAGTTTGGTTGCTTGGGTTATGATGAGGGTGTGATGTAGATGAATTTTAGGAGTTTAATTGGATGTTTTGGTAATGTTTGGGATTTGTTTGGAGGGTTGGTTTCAAGGGAAATTGCAAGGCGGGAAAACCAGAAATTTTTCTGGTTTGAAGCAGTCGCCCCAGCGCTATGTAGGGTAGGGATTTGGGCCTCTCGTCCTTGGGACAGCGCCCCAACGCTAGGAAAACTTCAGAAAGTCTCATTTTTAGGGCTCGGGATGGTTTTAAGGCTCGGGGGTTGGTTCCTTTACCCCATATGAGTATATTGAGAGTTCTGAGAGTGTGGGATTGGTCCCAGTAGTGAGATTTTAGATTGTGAACTTTTATTGATTTACTTAATTAATGGATTCCAATTGGTTATGACTAGGTGACCACTAAGGAACTAAAATACAGATCGTTCTCAAGGGTCGTTCTTTTACTCATTCTCGCTCGAATTAGAGGTAAGGAAACTGCACCCGGTGTATATGACATGCGTGGTTGTTATAGAGGCATGTTGGTTGTTAAATGTGGAGATTGATTGCATATTAAATGCTTAGCAAATTTTGCTTACTGGTGTATGGTATTGACTATTCAGAATCGACACTGGTCGCGTTTTACTGACTTGAGAGTCAGAAACGGCATGAGCGTCATGAACGCAGAGCCGATAAAAGATTAGATCTAATCGATATCTGCGTTGAATGACTCTAGGAGCATTAATGCTGGACCAACCCTAAGGTCGATGAAAATTATAAGCGCTTGTCTAGTCTATGACTAGTTACTCAGAGCCAGGGCCTAAGGCCTAGATGACTGTTTTGTCACATGGCTAGGGAGCGGAATCCCATGGTTTTGACTCTATGGTCATGCGGTAGGTTATGTTGGTGACTAGCTCATCAAACCCCTGTCCTGTTTAAGCTAGTGAAAGGATCACTTATTTGTATAGCCCAGGTGATCCTATCGTCACACAGCTAATGGGAACGGAACTCACCTTAGTGACTTTTACAACTGTCACTCCTCTATTTTGGACTGAAAGCCCTAAATGATTATTATGATCATTGTTGATATTATATTAATGCAGTGTTGAGTTTTCTTGATGGGCTTTGGCTCATGGGTGCTATGTGGTGCAGGTAAAAGGAAAGAAAATCTCACCCAACCTTGAGTGGAGAGCTTAGGTGGCGTTGTGTACATATGCGGCCGCTTGACCACCACGGCCAAGGAGTTCTTAGGGGAACTAGGGGGTTTACCCTATTTTTTGTCGGTTAGATCGGCGGGTTGTAAATTTTAAACAGTAATTACCATTTTGCATTGTAAATAACTTGTAAATGTTTTTATGGGCCCGTGAACAATTTTATGTTTTAAATAAAATATATAATTTCCTTTTTATTGGTTTTCCACCTCAACCTATTAATATCACCTAAAGGCACGTTTTTAACCAAAGAACTCGGTTAGCGAGTTAAATTCACGGTTCAACGTTCACCGTAACGGTCTTGGGGTAACCAGGACATTACACCAATTAATTAAAAAATAAATATAAATATTATTTCAAAAATAAATATCAATTAATTCAAAATTAACATTATCTTAATTTATCAATTTTGAATAATTATCTTATACTAAGATAATATTAAGCTTTCTATTATATTAATCCAAGCATTCATTAATATTAGTTTCAACTAATATACAGTTTTTCAAATAAAAACTAATTAGTCAAATAATTAATTAATTACTCATAATTATCACTTAATTATGACTTAGTCCTGGAGAATTACTTCCTTTGCAATTTAGTCATTTTCTCTATTAATTTTGCCTGTGACATATTTACCCTTGACAGTGTAGTACAAAGGCAACTTGGGGACCATGGACCTATAATACTAAGCTCCAATAAACCAGACTATTAATTAAATAATCTTATTTATTAAATCCATTATTACTCCATTATAAATATGAAATTTAACTATTAGTAATTATAGAATTATATTTACAGAGTAATCTCTTTTAGTCCATTAATATAATCAATTTATGTAATTATGTCCATTTATTGATTCGTTAATTAGAGTTGGCCAAGAACTACCATTTTACCCTTCTAATTACCTCTTGTTCCTTAAGTGCCATTAATTCACCAGTGAATAATTAATCTATAATCATATTATAGATTTGAACTCAATAATTATTGAATCCCAAATTAACCCTTAAGGGAACCAATATTCGATCTGTCAGAAAAACATGAATTCCATTATTGTAAAATCATGTTCTGGCCATTCACTATATTGAATATCCAAAACAAAAGTCACTAGCCTCATTATATTAAGTGACATTAACGAATGAATCAAAAGATCCAATAAACATTAACTAGAGTTCATGACTACTCAGGATTTCGACCGATCTACAAATGATCATTTTTTAAGATATGAGTTTAATCTTTATGGCAAACAGTAAGTTTATAAAGAAATTAGTTCACATCGGTTCTGTCATATATAATCATAATTATATAAAGTACATTTACCAAGATGTCTATCCACATCAATAATCTGAATCAAGAGTACTTACATCCAACGACATATAGTAAACCGTACTAGCAACCATTGATTAAAGATTATGTACTTTAATATGTTGCTGACTATTTTATTCCTTATATATGATCTTAATTCTCTCGTATGCATACAAGATCATATTCTCATAAATAAATATAGAATTTTCTTATATTTATATATAAATTATTCAAACAATAATTTTGATAATAAAATATAATAAAATTGTACTTTTATTTAAATCAATAAAAATATCTTTTCACATGCTTTTAGGGCACCATCCCTAACATTTCACATCCACTGTATTTATGCGCAAGGAGTTTAGACCTGCATTTAGATCTCTTTGCAAAAGAAGTCTAAGTTAGTTTTTATGTTTTAATCTTGATATATATATATATTTAATAATGTTGAATTGAAAATTCATCAACCAAAAAATATAAGAAAATTGTATTTTAGTGAAGGAAGAGGAACATAAAAATCAAAGAGAAAACACCATAACTATAGTGGCTCGACCCCAAAAAGTTTGTCTTACATTCTACTTCACAACCCCTTTATTTATAGGGTGGTCGGAGCAATCAATCCTCCTAAAGCTTGGGATTTTTTTAACTAATTTTTTATAACAAGTATTCCAATTCATGTAACCATATATTTTAAATTTTAAAATAGAACTTCCTATTTTATAGGATTGACAAATTTACATTAATTATATAATTAAATGGTTGGGGGTCAACAACCTTAGTTTTGTACATTACAACTCAAAGCAATAAACAAGATTAATCTAAACTCTAATGGAAGATGATTACGAAGTATATAAACACAAATAAAAAAAAGAGTATAACTTGTTTTTTTTATGAAGAACCTTGACATGTAAAATCACAAGTCTATATGTGAACCACAAAATGTAACAAGACTTGACACAAATGAAGATTTGTTGTCAAAAAATCTCTATTCCTTGCCTCCTCTTCAGATTGGTTGAAGCTCAAAAGCCTTGGATCTTCATACAAGACAAGCTTTCTTGATGAAGATCTTGGAGAAAACTAGTAATCTTGAAATCTAGAGAGAGATTCATTTAGAGAGAGAGAGAAAGAGAGCGGTGAGTGATCAAGTCACCAGTTAACTCAAATGAACTATTTAAATTGTATTGGGACCTCATTAGACTCAACCAATGAGATTAGAGCATTTTAATTTAAATTTTGGATCCAAAACACCTCACTGTACAGATTCGTACAGACAGCCCAGGCAACACGTCGCCTGGGTGCTCTTTTCAAAGGCGAGAGATGTGTTGCCTCCCAGAGGCGACACAACACCAATGCCTCTAACTTGGCTCTCCAAAACTTGTCTCAAAACACCCCCAAATGCTCCCAAACTTTTTGGGTACTCTTCTAAACTCCAGAAAAACACTTTGGGCCCAAATAGATGATTTATAAATGCATATACCGAAAATCAACTCTCACGTGTTGACTTTAGTGAAATCGTTATGGTTTTTGTACCTCTTCGTACCTAACCAATTTCACCATGTATTTAACCAATCACATCATAAATTCCAATTAATCCAGGTCCAAATTCTAATTCATATTAATTAAGCTTCTAGTGCATAGAATAACTCTGCTGCTTCCTCGAACATCCCTCTAGGAGTTGTTTGTGTCATTTGTTCATTTACGAGGTTGCATCTATGTTCGAACACTCCCTTTGCACCATCAAAAGAATATTGTGAGCAACATTCACATTGCACAATCTCTTCATAATTGGATATCTTGCTTGTGTCAAATTGGTCAGCGAGCATATCCTAGTTCATCCTTAATTATGACATGCAAAATTTTTGTATAACAAATAAATAATGGGTCATGGAGTTATAGGGCTATAGGCCATGCAGAATTTGGGTATAAAAAATAAATAATGCGTCATAGAGTTGTAGGGTTATGGTTGATGATTTTGGTGGTGGTCATGGTGGATTTCTAGTGTTTGATTTTCTATTTTATTCTTAATTTTTTGGAATTGTTTTAAATGCGTCTTTAGAGTTGCGGGGGTTATAATTGATGATTTTTATTGATAGTTAATAATGAAAATACAAAGGCAGTCTAGTCTTATTCAAATTAGTTTTGACCAAATTGGTATTTGATAAGGGCATTTATGACTATATATTTTTGGTTCTTTCTCACCTAGATATTGTTGATTCTTAGTATTTTATGTGTTCTTAACTTTGTTTTATGAGTCTTTGTTTTTAGGCCACAATACATTTTATGAGAGTTAATTTACAAATTTTGGGAAATTTGTGGCTACATATTGATGGGAGAAAAGTAGACTCAAGAAAATGAAGTTTAGAATAAGTTTGAAGTGTTTTAGAAGTCCCTAAACCCGAGACTTGAGGTTGGAGTGGAAGGAATTTAGGCAGCGACCTAAGAATTGAAGAAAATGAAAAAAGTTTGCACGGCTGCGACAGACACATTCTTGGCCGCGACCTAGGGAGTTTCCATGCGTTATGGCCGTGGCGGTGGATATAGCAAGCCGCGACCTGAGCCACAGTTTTGGTATTTGAAGGCTATGGCCGCGACGATGAATATCTGAGGCCGCGACCTGCGATGCTTTTTCAAATTTGAAGTTTAATTTTTAAATGTAATTAATGGGGGTATAAAAAGGGGTTTGAAGGGATTTTCTCTCTCTCTCTCTCTCTCTCTCTCGTTTCACATAACCCAAACTAGTAACTCTCTTGTTTCCCATGAACCAAACTAGTAAAATAAATAAATAAATAAGCGAAACCAAAACCAAAGGATTCGTATAAATGAAATCAAGGAATCGTTTAGGTCCATGGCACCTAAATGAGTGAAAAAAAAAAGGCAAGTCAATAGCATCTGATTTGTGGGGGTGACCTAGATTTGATTTCTAGGAATATCATCTTGTTTCCAGTTGGAGGTTGAGGGAAAAAAAGGAATGATAATAGCATCTTATTTGTGGGGGTGACCTAAAATTGATTTCTAGGAATAGCATCTTGTTTCCAGTTGGGGGTTTTTGAGAGCTTGTCGAACTAGGCCAATTCTAGTGGTGGGAGATTTGGTTTGTTGTCTTGTAGATGGATTTCGAGAGCTACTTTTTTTTTTTCCATTTGGTAGGTAAATTCAGACCCAAGTTGTACAAACCTATAGAGAAGAAGAATAGAAAGAGAGTATATTGGGCATGGGGTAGGAGAGCAAGATAAAATTATTTTTTAATAATTAATTAATATAATAATGTGATGATGCTTTAGTTTAATTTTATATTATTTTTATTAATTTTTTTTTTAATTTTATCCTAAATAAATTAAACATGACTTAATTATTTATAACTGAGAGTAATTGTAATAACCAATATTATTATTTTTCTCCTTAATTATAACTATACGTTATTTTTTATAGTTTATAGTTTAGTTTGAGTAATGGAAATTAAAAAGATTGCTTTAAAATTTATTATTTATTTGAAGGATATGATTTTATGATTTAGAAAATAATTATAATAGTTATAATTATTTTAGTTAGTATTTATAAGATTTTAGCATATGATTTAAATTAGTATATAGTTTTAAGTTTTTAATTAAATTAGAATATAGTTTTAATGTACATATTTTTAGTGGTTTAAGGATTTTACATGTGGCATTAAATTAAGTCCCAATTATTTAAAATATAGTGTATGCCCGAAATACCCTATAGTTTTATCAGGTAGATTTTTTTATGAATTTATTTATTAAGTATAAAGAGTTAAATTGAAGAACCAAGTAGAGACTTACCTAGTGTTGGGCATGTAGCATAAAAATAGGCAAGTTTTTGGCTTATTTTGAATTTACACAATGGGGTGTCACCCTAGGCTTGATTCAAGTAAGTATATTAGTGATAGTTGAAACCATTTGAAAGCTTTTAAATTTAAAAATGCTAGGTGTAGGCATGGGAGACTCTTTAGGTAAGCAAGATAGGACTTTGACTACATATGGTGACAAGTGAGTGTGTGTGACATCAATGGAGTAATTTTAGCACTTTGAATAGGTAGAAAATGGGCTGGCCGAAACCTACTATTGGGGGGAGAGTTTTGAATTTAAAGTTTTGTTGAAGAAGAGTGGAGAGGATTAAGGAAGGAAGTTGAGGTTTAGAGCCTATAAATAGAGTCTTTCAGCATTCATTTTTCACACAAATGCAAGCCTTCAAGTGCTCATCATTTTCGAAAGTCACTCTCCGATAAGCTCTCATCTTCTTGCCCCATAAACACACTATATAGCCGAACCACTATATCCTTAATAGTGTTGGGAATTATTTTTCTTTTGTTTTCTTAATTAGCCTCAAACACTTAAGCCAATATCAACAACACATAGCTGAAACACTAAGTCCTTGTTACCCACTTTATATCGGAAATAGTCCAAGTATTGAAGCTCTTGGTGTTGTGTTGGAGAAAGGCATTATAGAAGGCTCGGGATTATGTTCTTTTGGTTCTAGGTTAAAGTTATGACTTTTATAAGGTTTTGAGATTTTGGAAGTTTAGTTTTATTATAAGTCTCTAATCTTTAATATTTTATGTTATATGTAAGGTTTTGGGCGATTTTCTATAGGAAAGTAATCTCTCTTTTTGCTGTCAATTCCTCACTCAAGGTAAGGAAAATTAAGTATTTTAGTGATATGTATGACCCTAACATTTCAAGTGCATTAAGAAGATAAGTGTGGCTGGACCTAAGGTGTTCAGAAATGTATGACCTAAGTTGATGTCTAGTAGGTTTGGTTGGTGTATGACAGACTTATGTTCGGGGCTTAATTGCCACCCCTGTATGATCACTTATCTTTTTCTTATACGTGTCTTGTTATGATGACATGTTATGGCCTATTATGACCTATGATTATGACTTACTGTGACTTATGATTATGATCTCTGTTATGACCTAGATTATAAATATTATGATGATTAGTAAATTAGCGTTGTTATCAACACTTGTATGAACTTATGGTATGTTTGTTATGACTATATGATTATATGTTTGCTTGTTTGTATTTTCCTTGCTGGGCTTAGAACCTCACTCCTTATGATATTTTTGTGCAGATTATTGAGGATAGAAAGGTCGGTGGTGAGTGGGACCTAAGAGCTTAGTGATATATTCGTGGGGACCATATTGCCAAGGAATGATCAACGGACCTATGATTTGTTTTCCAAAGTGTTTCCTTTAAAGTTTTTATTTTATTTATAATGTTGCTCATTTTATTATGTTAAAGACTAATATTTTATTTTTGTAAAGACATGGGATCCCTTTGCTTAATCTTATTTTTCTAAATAAAAGATCAATATTTATGTTTATGATCAAACAATGTGTTATCGATAATTTTATGAGAAATTTGGGCATTACAAGTGGTATTAGATCCGCGACTATATTGGTCCTGAACGTTCTCACGAAATACACACGACAGCTACAAAGGACCAACTCGCTACCAAGTAAGAATGCACATTTTTCAAAATATGTTTGTAATGTTTCTCGTTATTTTCAGAATTTATCTCAATGGACTCAAGTGTGGTTAGAAAAGTTAAAGCGATACAAAGAATACCATACCCTGAGTATGAGAATGAGTTTGAGAGAGTGTTTCTTAGAATCAATCGAATTCACAAGGAGATAGAAAAGATTATCGATAGTTATACAACCCTTTTAAAATCACATGACAAGTTCATACTTCTCATGCACTCAGCCAAACTACCGCTGGCAGAACCAAGTTTAAAGATAGCATGGAATGGAGTTTTATTTGATAATGATGTACCTATTGAAGATAAATATGACATACTTATGGATAGGTTTGCATGAAATTTTAGAATATTCGAGGATATTATCTTACCAAATGGAGAAATAGGAGAAAAGATTCATCAGTTACCAAACAACCTTAGGAAAGGATTACTTAGTCATGTTCCTTTTACATCAAGGTTTATCTACACTCAAGAGGATTATGAGGACTTCACTCAGGATATGCTAGAAGAAGGATTTGATGTGGAGGATTAGACAAATATAAGAACACACCATTAAGTTTTATTTTATGTTATTCTTTTTAGAAAATCTTCACTAGTTTGTAAATAATTTCTTATTTAATAAAACATGTTATTTTATCTTATTTTGTTTTCATTGTTTAGTGAATGTTAAGAATTTTTGGATTCAATTGAAAGTGTAAAGTTTAAAGTCATCTCTTATAGGTTAGCCCATTTGTGAATGTCCATTTGTTTTGTATTATTAGATTGGATCTAATTAAAATGAATAATAAGTAATAAAGCAGGGGTTCAAATTCTTGTCTTTTGGGTTCAAGTGGAAGTTAGGGGGCCTTAGTAGTGGGTACAATATATTGAACCCAGCCCTTTGATAAGTTCAATTTTGATCATATATTTTTAATTTCTTTAGGCTTATAAATTGTTATTCTTTAGTTATTTTAATGATTTTAATTATGTTTATGGTATTTTGTGATTTTGTGATTTTTGGTTTACAAATAATTTTAAGAGTAAAAACACACATTTATTAATATAAAAATAAATCAAGTTTGAATTAATATTTCTATGAATTTAATTTAATATTTTTTTATTTGGAAATATTTAATTTATTTGGTTTTATAGGAAATTGTGTATTTTTATGAAGAAAATAAAATATAGAACTCTTAACTAGAGTCTGAGACAAAGCTAGAGCTGAAAATTTACAATCGATTTTGACACTGTTTCAGCCATATTTTGAAAATTATTTAAGAAATGGAAGTTGTAGATATTTTTCTAAGCTTTCCGAAATGTATTGAATCCTGCAAATCGAAGTTATATCGGGGAAGATATCGTCAAAATATGATTGGTTGCGTGGGAAAATTCAATTTCTTGAGGAATACGAAAATATCAAATTCAAACTTCAATTTTGCAACCAACAAGCAGATATTTTTACTCCAAATTCGAAAACTGAAGATATCACAATAATATTAAAAGAAAATTAATATCTATCAGTTTTATTTTAAGTTTAAGTTTTAAATTTTAAATTTTATTTTGATTAGTTTTAGTTAGTATGAGACTATTATAAATAGAGTGATAAATTACAATTAACGTATTGTGACGATTATTTTAATTGTGATGAAAAATAGAACCTAGGGTAAATGAATTGCATGCTTAATGAATTTGTTGCCTAGATTAACTTGTTTCCACAGAGTGTAATTCTTTTCCTAGGTTAAATAGATCGCATGCTTAATGAGTTTATTGCTTGGTAAAAAGGGTTAATTTAGAGCGCTTAGCTTTAATTAATTATAATAGGGAAACTAAGATAATTGACTGCTTAAGTGTTATCTGCAAGGTTAATAGTTTAATTGGGAATATAGATCAATGTTATTATTAAAATGCTTGAATGAGTATTTAGTAGTGGAGAATGACATCTCTACTATTTTAACTATTTACTTGATTTTTAATTATTTTTATTTCTATTTTCAAAAACCCTAAATTTATTATAATTTTTTTTGTCATTTGAATAATAAATTGAATATTCGTCCTCGTGGATTCGACCCTCATTTACCGCTATACTGAAGTAGTTGTTATAAGCGATTAAAATTAATAATAAAATTTGAGGCATACGACACCCATCAAGATTTTGGCGCCGTTGCCGGGGACTATTTTATTTAATTTGTTATTCATTTTTTTTCGTTTTTACTAAATTGGTCTATTAGTTGTGGTTTATGTTTTCAGGACTTTCATGGAATTTAGTTGGAGACACGAAGATGTACTAAATTGTTTATCGTTTCATTCAATGTCTCACAATAAACAAATAGATATGATCCAACATAATGACCACATGAGCAAGACTCAGCCAAGCTAACGACGTTAAACAAAGTATTTGCTAGAGCTTTTCTTACCCTTATCTTATTATTTTTCATTGATTTTTATTTAATTTGTGCCTTGAGGACAATGCTTATATTAAGTGTGGGGGGAGAACAATTTTTGTATCCTATTTTTTTTTAGTTTATTTTGTTTTTATTAGTGGTAAAAAAAAGTGTAACGACCCAATTTCGCTAATAAGGCTTAAGGGCCTTGATTAGCGTGCCAGGAGGGCATAATGGAATTTATGTGTGATTTTATGAGTTTAATGCATGGTTATGATTTAAAGCATGTTATATGACTAATTGAACATTGAGGTGCATGACTACGTGGTTAGTATGCATGTTAGGTGAAATAATTATGCATGTGGACCCCGTTTGCATGACAGGGGTAAATTGGTAATTTTAGCCCGCTGAGGGCATATATGTGATAATTGTATACTGTGATTTGTACCACGTGAGTGTGGTGTTATTGTTGTGATGCATGTGCCGAGACGGTCCTAGAGAGCAAATTAACTTAAAAGTCACAACGGGATTTTATACCCGGCTCGGGAGGAGCCTAGGGGTACCTTGGGAATTTTATGGTTAAGTTGAGATTTAGCGGGTAATGGTTATTGGTGATTGAGTAACCTGGGTAACCATTAGTTACTGCTGTGAGTAACAAGTTTAGGTGAAGGAAATGGTAGAATTACAATATAGGAGAAATGACTAGTGTGCCCTTGAGGTTTAGTTAGCAAAGGGTTTTGATGAAGGGGTAAAATGGTCATTTGGCAAGGGGTTTAGACAAATTTGAGCTGTGTTATAGGGGTACACGGTTTGGGCTTGGCATATATGTTGGGTTTTGATAAAATTAGAAGAGAAGAAAAAGGAGAAGAAAAGTTAGGGCATGAAGAAGAAGAAGATGAGTGGAGGAGCTGAAATTGGAGACTTAGAGGATGAAGGAAGCTTAGAGCTGGATTCTCTACTTAAGGTAAGGAATTTATGCATAATTAAGTTTGATTTGTGAAATTTGAAGCATGGTTTAAGCTTTTTCAAGCTTTGGTTTATGTTTTGGTTTATGGGTTTAGATCTCTTAAGTTGAGATCAAATGGGTGGATTTTGAGTATGATTGTGTTATTGAGTTGGGTTATGATGTTTTGAGATTGAGATATGTGTTTGGGATGGTTTAAGGTGAGGTTTAGAGATTAAAATGGTGGGTTTTTCTGGGTTCGAAGGGTCGGGCCGCGGCATGGTTCTTGGAGGGCCGCGGCCCTTGAAGGCTAAGATGCGCTGAGGATGGAGGGCGGGCCGCGGCCCTTACCTGTTTCTGGGCATTTTGTGGCCCTGTTTGGGGGCCATGCCGTTGCATGGTTGGGCCATGCCGCGGCGCTTAAGGGATTTTGGGATTTTGAGAATTTAGGCTTGGGAATTTAACCTAGGGTGCTCGGGGTTGAGTCTTTCACCATGTTTGGTGAATTTCAACGTTCCGAGTACTAGAACTTGGCCTGGAAGCTCATTTAAGGTTGTTAAAAGTGTCTTTTGTGTGTTGTGACTAGGATTTCGGGGAGGCTCGTGCTAGTGGACCGTGCTCGTGACTGTAGTGCATCGAAAAGCAAGGGATACGGGTAAGAAAACTATAACACCTGTAGGATAGGGCGTGGGCCCATAGTGTGATTTCCGGGCATGGCCCTATATTGCATGTTGCATGATGAGATGATTGTAGGGCATGGCCCCAGATTGTGTTGTGTGCAAATGTTTAACCTTAAATGAATCATGATGTGTGTGAATGATTATTTTGAATGTACTATACGTGTGATTATGATGAAATGAACGGCAAGGGCCGAGTGCGGCGTAGGCCGGGGCGGCCGTGGGGCCGAAAGTAACACACAGCACATGGGATGCTTATATTCAGGGTGGGACCCAAGGGATACATGAGTTATCCTCGCGGTGAGAACCGATACCCCAGGCTTCGGTAAGGCTCTGGGGCGGCATGGCCGTGTTTGCTTAGTCTAATGGTTGACTTGTTTATTTGTGGATTATCTGTTATGATAAACTGTATACATTGCATATGTTATGTTCTGCATGAGTTTTCTTGCTGGGCTTCGGCTCACGGGTGCTCTGTGTTGCAGGTAAGGGCAATGACTGAGTCAACCAACCATGAGTACGGAGAGCGTGAAGCGACGCGTACATGTTTGGCCTGCCCGACTGCTTTGCTTGGGGGTTTATTCGAAAATGGCTATAATAATCTATGATTTTTATGATTTCTTAACTGTAACCTTATTTCAATATGTAATTAGTTTTCAAAACTTATTTTGGGATCCCAAATGTTTAATGATAGAAGTTTTAATGAAACGACGCATTTTCAAAGATTACAGCCTTAACTTTTAATTAGTCACACTTTTGTTCAAAACCTCGGTTAGCGAGTTCATTGCACACTGTTTTGTCTTAAAAACTCACTTAGTAACGGCTCTAAGGAAGTAGGGCGTTACAAAAAGCATGGTTAAGTTGAAAATAATTAGTCTATGATAAGATTTTTAGTTGTGATTGATATGACTTTAGGAGAATGATAGAGTTTGCATGAATTGTGTGCTTAACTTTTGTTTTGATTACTTCTTAGATTTGATTCTTAATTTTTAAATTTATACATGATTGAATTTTCTTAGTTACTAGTACTTAGAGAGATTTATGCATGCTAAGATAATATTTTTGTTTAGTCTCTACCACTCTAGAACTTATTAGATGATCATTTGAGGCGAAATTTATAAGTTATATATGATTACGGATATGATTTAGGCAATTTCTTTGGACTGGTTGAGCCTTTCAAAACTACCTTATTTATTTATCCCCTAGTTACCAATTTTGAGCTTTATTGATATCCTTTTGTTTTTCTTATATTACCCTTATACATGAGCCTTATGAAAAAACATATATCCTTATCTTTAAACCTTTAACACCATAAATATATTGCTTGATTGTTTATTTGTTGTGAAGGAGTTGTAAAGATGGAAAGTATTGAAATTAAGATTTTGTATTGGGGTTGTGCTATAAATGTATAAAATCCCCTATTCCTCTAGAAAGAATATATTCAATGAAAAAAAGAAAGAAAAAAAAATACTTGCAACAATTCAAGTGTGGGGGAAATGGTGAGATTTATGTTTGAAAAAAAAAAGAAGAAGAGAAAAGTAAACATTTTGTAAATTGTTTGGGAATATCTGTAAGGGTTGAAAGTAGAACATATTGTATGCTATGGCGTGATTTGAACATAAATTGTCTTTCTCATCTATCTTGAATCTTAGCCATACATGATAAGCCTAATAAGCCTTATTGATCATTTGATTATGTATACTTACATTAGTGGAGAATGATTTGATAATAAGCCTATGGAGTGGATCTTCTTAATAATAAATCTATGTATTTGAGACACTTTTAATTAGTTTTGGCATGTATAAATCGATTTAGGTGCAAATGATATAGTGAATTTAATTGTACAAACACATACAAGAATTGGGTTTAAGAGGTAATCACACTTAAGTATAAATGCTAAGGATTGTGAATCTAAATTTTTCTTGGAATTATATATTTATGAAATTTTTTAGACGATTATTATTTTTTACAAGACCATGGCTTTATATTTTTATTGTTTATGTGTTTAGTTTAGTTTTAGTTTTCGTGTTTGCTAAGAGACTAGCAAAATCCAAGTGTGGGGGAATTTGATAAGTTTAATTTTGATCATATCTTTTTAATTTCTTCAGGCTTAGAAATTGTTAGTTTTTAGTTATTTTCATGATTTTAATTATTTTTTTGATATTTTGTGATTTTTGGTTTAAAAAGAATTTTAAGAGTAAAAATACACATTTATTAATATAAAAATAAATTAAGTTTGAATTAATATTTCTATGAAATTAATTTAATATATTTTTTTATTTGGAAGTATTTAATTTTGATTTGATTTTTTTGGTTTTATAGGAAATTGTGTATTTTTATGAAGAAAATAAACTATAGAATTCTGAAATAGAGTGTGAGACAAAGCTAGAGCTGAAACTTTACGATCAATTTTGATACTATTTCTGCCATATTGCGAAAATTATTCAAGAAATAGAAGTTGTAGATATTTTTCTAAGCTTTTCAAAACGTATTGAATCATCCACATTGGAGTTATATCGAAGGAGATGTGGTCAAAATACAATTGGCTACGTGGAAAAATTCAGTTTCTTGAGAAATACAAAAATATCATATTTAAACTTCAATTTTACAACTAACAAGTACATATTTTTACTCCAAATTCGAAAATTGGAGATATCACAATAATATTAAAAGAAAATTAATATCTATTATTTTTATTTTAAGTTTAACTTTAAGTTTTAAATTTTAAATTTTATTTTGATTAGTTTTAGTTAGTATGAGACTATTATAAATAGAGTTCTGTCTCTATTTGAAAACAGACTCTCTTTTCTCTATTTTAGAGAGACATTCTCTTCTATTATTTTTCTTTTAGTAATTTTAGTTTTCATTTATTGTTGTGCTTATTGTTAAGGGCGATTTCAAATCCCTAAATATAATTTCCTGGTTTTAATAATTTTTGTTGATCTTCTATTCACTTATATTAAATTGCTTCTATTTTTCTAATTGAATGTTATGAATCTTGTGAGATCTTGTTAGGTGGCCAACTAATTAGGGTTTTTCATTATTCTACTATCATCTTAGGATTTCTATTCACCTAATAGTTTAGGATTATAGGTAGAGTGATAAATTGCAATTAAGGTATTGTGACGGGTATTTTAATTGTGATGAAAAATAGAACCTAAGTTAAATAAATTACATGCTTAATGAATTTGTTGCCTAGATTAACTTGTTTCCACAGAGTATAATGCTTTTCCTAGGTTAAATAGATCACATGCTTAATGGGTTTATTGTTTGGTAAAAATGGTTAATTAAGAGCGCTTAACTTAAATAATTTTAATAGGGAAACTGAGATAATTGACTGCTTAAGTGTTATCTGCGGGGTTAATAGTTTAATTGGGAATATAGATCAATGTTATTATTAAAATGCTTGATTGAGTATTTAGTGGTAAAGAAAGACCTCTTAACTATTTTAACTATTAACTTTATTTTTAATTATTTTTATTGGTATTTTTATTTCTATTTTCAAAAACCCTTAATTTATTATAATTTTTTTGTCATTTGAATACTAAATTGAATATTAGTCCTCATGGGTCCGACCCTTATTTACCGATATACTGAAATAGCTGTTATAAGTGATTAAAATTAATAATTAAATTTGATGCAGCATACGACACCCATCACCCTCCTCCATGATTCAATTGTTAAGACCCATTTACCCGAGTTGGACTTAATTGTAATAATGTAGTTTTTAGTAGATAGATGGACCAAATAGAAAATAGTACAATAGACTAAGTTATAACCTCTACTTGTTTTTTTTTTCTTAGCCTTTACAATTTTCTCTTTTGGGGAAACAAAAAAGAAATATGGAGCAGGAACCAAGAAGCTCTGAAAGACTAAATGGCCAAGAAAGAGAACAAGGAAGAGGTTGAGGAAGACGTCGAGGAAGGGGAAGGGGGTGAGGAAGAGGAGTAGCTGCTACCCCCATATATGAAGAATTTCCAAACATGTCGACAGTACCGGGAGTGCCAGAAGCACCCAATGTAGCGGAAGAACTGGTAGTTGCTACTGCTCAAGATCCATCTTAGGGCAGAGCTAAGGAGGGGAGAAGAAGAATTTTAAATAAACCAAGGACAAAAAAAACAAGTGGCGCAATAAGTCATTCCCCTAGCACAATTACTACAGTTGGCAGAACCTTGTTACGAGACAATGTATGAACGCTTCAGGAAGCAGCAACCGCCGAACTTCGATGGCGGATCATACCCAATAGAAGCAGAAGAATGGATTCACTCGGTAGAATATATTTTAGAACATATGCGATTGGGGAACGAGGGCCTAGTCTCGTGCACTTCGAGTTTACTAAAGAAATACGCCCACATCTGGTGGGATATAGTGAAACAAATGCGAGATGTGAACATTATGACATGGGACGAGTTTATCCAAGTGCTCAATAAGAAGTGTTACAGTCCTGTGATTCTAGCCACAAGGGTGGACGTATTCATCGTGCTTACTCAAGGGAATTCGACTGTGACAGAGTATGCTGGGAAGTTTGATAGGTTGGCTAAGTTTGGACGGACATGGTACCTACCGAGATGCTAAGAATTCAAAGATTTGTGAAGGGACTGAAGCCTATGATAGCCCATGACGTAAAATTGATTCGGGGAATAACAACTTATGCAGAAACTTTAGAGGTGTCTTTAGAAGCCAAGCAGGCGAAGGAAAGGATCTGGAATAAAGGTGCGGCCAGAAGGGACGCCAAAAAGAATAACCACAAATAAAATGACCACAAAAGGAAACATGATGGTGGTCAAAACCAGAAGGCTGGCAAGAAAGGAAAGACTACATCGGAAGGCAATGAAAACAAAAAGCCTTACGTAGAATATCCCTAATGCCAAATCTTCAAGAGAAAGCATTAAGGAGAATCTGATATAAGATAAAAGGCTGCTTCAATTATGAAGAAGATGGCCATCTTAAGAAGAACTGCCCAAAATTAAGAAACCAAAAGAAGGATGAGAAACTAGTACCAGCCATAGTTTTTGCTCTTACAAGAGGTGAGGCGGAAACTAGCAATACATTAGTATCATGTCAAATCACTATCTCTGGAAAACCATGTAATTTTTTATTTGATTCAGGAGCTATGCATTCTTTTGTCTCTATGAATATGATTGATATCTTAGATAAACCATGCAAACTTTTTAGAGATAAGTTTGTCACGGAGTTACCATCGGGGGAAAGAATGCTATTTAGTGCGTAGCGTTGTAGTTAGAATCGAATAAAGAGAGATACCACTAGATTTGATAGAGTTAGACCTTAAGGACTATGATGTAATTTTAGGCATGGACTTGTTAGCAAAATATGGGGCAACGATAAACTGTAAGGGTAAGGCAGTCAACTTTCAAACAGAAGGTGGAGAGCAGTTCACCGAGAAAGGAGAAGTTTCTCAAACTCGCATGCCAATAGTCTCAGCTCTCAAAGCTCAACAATTAATCAATAGCGGTTGTCGGGCATTTCTAGCTAGCGTGGTGGACAAGTCGCGAGAGACGCAACTTGAATAAAAGGATTTACCTATAGTATGCGAACTCCCCGAGGTTTTTCCAGAAGATCTACCAGGATTACCTCAAAGTAGGGAAATTAAGTTCGAAATAGAATTGGCGCAAGAGACGACACCAATCTCGAGTGCTCCCTATAGGATGCCACCTACAGAGTTAAAGGATTTAAATATACAACTACAAGAGTTATTGGACAAAGGTTTCATCCGATCAAGCTATTCACCTTTTGGTGCACCAGTGCTTTTTGTGAAAAATAAGGACATGAGAATGAGGATGTGCATCGACTATCGAGAACTAAATAAAGTGATGATCAAGAACAAATACCCTTTGCCCCGAATAGATGATCTTTCTGATCAACTACAAGGATCTACGATGTTCTTGAAGATAGATTTGCGGTCAGGGTATCACCAGCTAAGAGTACGAGAAGAAGATATCCCAAAGATAGCTTTTTGGACCAGATATGGACACTATGAGTTTCTGGTAATGTCCTTTGGATTAACGAACGCACCAGCCGCATTCATGGATCTTATGAACTGATTATTTAAGGATTACTTGGATAAGTTCATTGTGGTATTCATAGGCGGCATATTGATCTACTCAAAGGCGAAAGTCGAGCATGAAGAGCACCTCCAAATGATGTTGGAATGACTCAAAAATCACCAGCTATACGCTAAGTTTAAGAAATGTGAATTCTGCCTAGAGAAGGTGGCATTTCTAGGACACATTGTGTCTAAAAATGGCGTAGAAGTAGATCCGGCCAAGATAGAAGCAGTAAAGGACTGGTCCAAACCCAAGAGTGCCACCAAGGTGAGAAGTTTTTTGGGATTGGCAGGATACTATAGACGATCTGTTGAAGGGTTCTCCAAGATAGCCATCATTAACAAATTTAACAAGAAAGCAACAAAAGTTCATATAGACGAAAAAGTGTGAAGAAAGCTTTCAAACATTAAATGACAAGCTCATATCAACCACAGTTTTATGCGTCCCAAACGATAAAGGAAAATTTATAATATATTGTGATGCATAGAAGCAGTGACTAGGATGCGTTTTGATGCAAGACAGAAAGGCAGTCGCATATGCCTCGAGACAACTAAAGGAGTACGAGCAGCGCTACCCGACCCATGGCTTGGAATTAGCAGCGGTTGTTTTCGCTCTAAAGATTGGAGGCACTATATGTACGAAGAAAAGTGTGAAATCAATACGGGCCACAAGAGTTTAAAGTACTTCTTTATGAAAAAGGAACTCAATATGAGACAACAAAGGTGGATAGAGCTAGTAAAGGAATATTATAGTGAGATCTTGTATCATCCGGGAAAGGCTAATGTCGTGGCAAACGCACTTAGTATATGGAGTTGTAGAAAAATATCAACACTTAAGGGGATAGCACAACACTTACACGATGATATTAAGAAGTCTGGAATTGAGTTGATAACTGGACAACTAGCTGACCTCCCGATCAAGTCAGCACTAATGGAGGAAATTAAGGAGAAACAACAAGAGGACAAGTTTCTTCTTAAGAAGAAGGCAACACTACAAACCTCGGAGAATGCAGCTTTTTCCTTGACAAAAGAAGGCATACTGTGATATAGGAACCGAGTGTGTGTGTCAGAAAAAGGTAAATTAAGAGACAATATTACAAAGGAAGCGCACACTACTCCATATTCACTTCACCCGGGATCGACCAAGATGTACAATGATGTCAAGACAATGTACTGGTGGCTGGGGATGAAGAAAGACATAGCAGAATTTGTAGCAAAATGCCTTACATGTCAACAAGTTAAGGTCAAACATCAATGGGACATTGCAACCGTTAGAGATTCCCAAATGGAAATGGGAAGATATAGCAATGGACTTTGTGACGGGGTTACCAAGAACCACCAAGCAGCATGACTCTGTTTGGGTGATTATAGACAAACTTACGAAATCCGCTCTTTTCTTACCAGTAAGAATGGTCTACAACGCGGAGCAATATGTAGAGCTTTACGTGGCAGAGATAGTGAGACTACACGGAGTTCCAAAGATGATAGTCTATGATAGAGGATCGACTTTTACCTCAAAATTCTGGGAAAGTCTACAGCGTGCAGTGGGCACTAAGTTAAAGTTAAGTACGATATTTCACCCTCAAGCCGATGGTCAGTCAGAACGTACCATAAAAATATTAGAAGATGTGCTGATGGCATTTTCTTTAGACTTCTCAGGACCATGGAGCAAGTATCTTCCATTTATAGAATTATTTTACAACAACATTTATCAGGGGACGATAGGCATGGAACCTTATGAGATGCTATATGGACGGAAGTGTCGATCACCACTTCATTGGGATGAGGTTGGTGAGAGATGATACTTAGGACCTGAGGCTGTAAGAGAAGCAACAAAGGGAGTAGATAAGATAAGACAAAGAATGATTGCCGCTCAAAGTCGCCAGAAGAGTTATGTAGACGCTAAGAGGTGGAATGTTGAGTTTTTAGTAGGCAATCAAGTCTTTCTCAAAGTATCTCTGATGAAGGGGATTATGCGTTTTTGAAATAAATGAAAGTTAAGCCCAAGGTTTATAGGTCCTTTTGAGATATTGGACAAAGTAGGGCAAGTAGCATATCGGTTGGCTTTACCGCCATCATTAGCTGAAACACATAATGTTTTCCATATATCTATGTTGAGAAGGTATGTATTAGATCCATTCCATGTGCTCGATTACAAGGCTCTGGAGATGAAACAAGATTTCAGTTATGAAGAACGACCAATACGCATTCTAGAGCGGGGTACTAAGGAGTTAAGATCCAAAAGTATCCCTATAGTTAAAATCTTGTGGAGAAATAGCACTGAAAGAGAGGCAACATGGGAATTGGAGGACGATATGAGGGAATGGTATCCCGACGTATTGGTCGGGATAGTCGTTACAACTATCCCCTCCTAATGAGAATTTTGTCCTCAAAATTTACCTGAATAGCTCGAGATACTGATCCCGCATCACTATCTCTAACTCCCAGGTCGCTTCCTCAACCTTGTTATTTCTCCATAATACTTTCACTAACGGAATTGTCTTATTCCGTAAGACTTTGTCCTTCCGATCCAAAATCTGAACTGGTCGCTCCTCATAGGACAAGTCTGTCTGCAACTCTAAGTCTTCATATTTCAGCACATGTGTCGTATCTGAAATATACTTCCGCAACATGGAGACAGACTTCTTACCTTTGGTCCCATTACATATATTCAGCCAGGTGCAGTTTTCTTACCTTTGGTCTATGCGGTTACTGATTACGAGCAATGATCCTCAAGCACGATCCATTCCCAAGCCCTAGCTTTTATCACCTAGTCACAACCAAGGTATAGGAATCCATTAATACTCAAATAAGGGTTTACGGATACAAAACTAACTTCCGAAAATCTGAATTCCACCAAGCACGGTGGTGAAATCGATCCTAAGCATTCTAGACCACATTCCCATGCCTAAGATCCCCAAATGTTCAAGTGTGCACCTAAGGGCTGCGGCCCTTGAAGCTTAGCCGCGGCCCTGCCCTTAAAACAGAACCAAGGGCATGCCTGAAAGAATATACGTGTCGCGTCCCTTGCTTTGGGCGCCGCGGCGCTCACCCCTGGCCGAGCCCTCCTGGCTCATCTTCGTCCTAGGGCCGCAGTGCTCTAGAACAGAGACGCGGCCCTTCCCTTCGTGCCCTAAAAACGCACCATTTTCATGCTTAAAACCTTACCCAATATCACCACAAAGCTCCCTAATTCAAAACCAATTAATCCCAACACCTTTAGAATGTTGAAACAACATAATTCAACAGAAAACCCCAGCTTAACACACATTAAAATCTCTTTTCAATTTCTGAAACTCAAGAACTTCAAAACACTCAACCAGCCATGCAAAACTCAAATTTAAGCTTCTACATCATGAATTAAAACTTACTTCATCAGCTGAACTCCTTTTCTAAGCAGAACCCCTGTTAATTCCCAAGTTTTCCAGCTCCAATTCAACCTTAAACATCAATATCACAATCACCTCATTACTCAGCCAAAAGCTAAAAATTTCTAACTTCAAAACTCAGTTTAATTCTTACCTTAGCCTTGAATAAATGTTTCGTGGATAATCCTTGAGCTAGCCTCTAATCCCCCTCTGAATTCTTCTAAAATCCCAGCTCAAATTCCAGCTAATTTCCTCTGTTTTCTTCTTATGTTTTTCCTTAAGAGAGAATAGAGCTGAGAAGGAGAAAGGGTCGGTCTAATTTTCTGTCTACTGTTTTCCTTAAGCTTTAGCCTAATCTTATCCCATCGAGTCAATCCCGAGGCTCGGGGTGCTAGAAACGTCCCCGAGTGCAAAACGGTAAAATTCCCCAATATTCCCGCCTAGACTTCCTAACCTCAAATATATCACCATATATTTATTTTCATAACCCGATAGTCTAAATAACTATCTGATACCTAAAGCACCTCTGACTTATCCAAAGTCAATCATTAAACCCCGTTGTGACTTTTCCCGCTATCTAGCCCTAGGATCGCCTCGAGCCGTGCTCTGCAGACCTACCCACATAATAATGTGGTTCTCACAATACCATATATATCACATTAACACCAATATAATCATACAAGCGTTTTAATCATACAATTATGCATTTAAATCAATATATTCATGCAAACCATATTTAACCCAATTATGCCCTCCTGGCACACTAATCAAGGCCCTTAGGCCTCATTAGCGAATTTGGGGTCGTTACAACTATCCCTTCCTAATGAGAATTTCGTCCTCGAAATTTACCTAAATAGCTCAGGATACTGATCCCGCATCACTGTCTCTAACTCCTAGGTCGCTTCCTCAACCTTGCTATTTCTCCACAATACTTTCAATAACGGAATTGTCTTATTCCGTAAGACTTTGTCCTTCCGATCAAAAATCTGAACTGGTCGCTCCTCATAGGACAAGTCTGTCTGCAACTCTAAGTCTTCATATTTCAGCACATGTGTCGTATCTGAAACATACTTCCGCAACATGGAGACATGGAACACATCATGAACTCTTGACAGCGACGGTGGCAAGGCTAGCTTATAAACCACCTGTCCAATCCTCTCTAGGATCTCAAAAGGTCCAAAAAACCGAGGGCTCAGTTTGCCCTTCACTCCAAACCTCCTCACCCCTCTCAGTGGTGATACTCGCAGAAACACGTGGTCCCCAACCTGGAACTCCACATTCCTACGCTTAGGATCAGCGTAGCTTTTCTGTCTACTCTGCGAAGCAAGCATTCTAGCTCGGATCTTCTCAATAGCCTCATTGGTCTTCTGAACCATGTCTGGTCCAAAGTACCTCCTCTCACCCATCTCATCCCAATGTATGGGTGATCTACATTTTCTCCCATATAACATCTCATAAGGGGCCACCCCAATCATAGACTGATATCTGTTGTTATATGAAAATTCAATCAACAGAAGATATTTACTCCAAGATCCCTCAAAGTCAATCACACACGCCCTAAGCATGTCCTCTAACACCTGAATCGTCCTCTCAGACTGTCCATCAGTCTGAGGATGAAAAGTTGTGCTAAACTTCAACTGAGTCCCCATGGCTCTCTGCAGAGCTCCCCAAAACTTGGAGGTAAAGATAGGATCTCGATCAGATACAATAAACTTTGGAACCCCATGGAGACGAACTATCTCCTTCACATACAACTCTGCATACTGTTCTACAGTGTATGTCGACCTTACAGGAAGAAAATGAGCTGACTTGGTGTATCTGTCCACTATTACCCACACCGAGTCCTGAAGTCCCACTGTCCTGGGTAATCCTCCCACAAAATCCATGGTGATATCCTCCCACTTCCATTCTGGAATACCCAAAGGCTGAAGCAATCCCGCTGGTCGCTGATGCTCAGCCTTTACCTGCTGACATGTCAAACATCTAGCCACATACTCTACCACATCCTTCTTCATCCCGGGCCACCAATATAATGTCCGTAGATCCTGATACATATTTGTGGTACCCGGATGAAGCGAGTATGGCATAGTGTGAGACTCATCCAATACCTCTCGTTTGATTCCCTCATCTGCCGAAACACAAATCCGTCCTTGATATCGAAGCAAACCTGTCTCAGAAACGGAATAATCCTTAGCTGTCCCTGCTAAGACATGCTGTCTAACCTCCTGCAACTGCGCGTCCACTAACTGGCCCTCCTTGACCCGCTCTAACAGGGTCGACTGCAAGGTAATATTAGCTAAATGGCCTACCACTAGTTCTATCCTTGCCCTGGCCATCTCATCAGCTAATTCTCTTGAGATCTGGATGGAACTATACAACTGTCATGGGCCCCTCCGGCTCAATGCATCTGCCACCATATTGGCTTTCCCAGGGTGGTGAAGGATATCACAATCATAATCCTTAACCAGCTCCAACCGACGTCTCTGCCTCATATTCAGATCCTTCTGAGTGAAGAAATATTTCAAACTCTTGTGGACAGTATATATCTCGCACTTCTCCCCATACAGATAATGACGCCACACCTTCAGTGCGAATACCACTGCTGCTAGTTCCAAATCATGAGTCGGATACCGCTGCTCATACTCCTTTAGCTGCCAAGATGCATAGGCTATAACTTTCTCATTCTGCATCAGCACGCAGCCTAAACCCATCCTCGATGCATCACAATAGCCCACAAACTTTCCTTCCTTCGAAGGAAGACTCAACACAGGTGCAGAAATAAGCCGTCGCTTCAACTCTTGAAAACTGTCCTCACACTTCTCTGACCAAACAAACTTCTGATTCTTTCTTGTCAACTCTGTCATCGGTGAAGAAATCTTTGAGAACCCCTCTATGAACCGTCTGTAATAATTAACCAACCCAAGGAAACTTCGCACCTCCGAGGCGTTCCTTGGCCTCGGCCAATCCCTTACTGCTTCTACCTTGGACAGATCCACCTTAATCCCTTCTGCCCCAACTATATGCCCAAGAAAAGTCACCTCTGGCAACCAAAACTCACACTTCTTAAACTTGGCGTACATCTGATGCTCCCTTAACCTCTGTAACACCTATTAGAGATGCTACTCATGCTCTGCCTCTGAACTGGAGTAAACCAAGATGTCGTCAATGAAGACAATGATGAACTGATCCAAGAAGTCCCTGAACACCCTGTTTATCAGATCCATAAAAGCTGCTGGGGCGTTGGCCAACCCAAAAGACATGACCAAGAACTCATAATCCCCATACCGTGTCTGGAAGGCCGTCTTCGGTATATCCTCATTGTAATGCCCCAAACTCCAGGGACCGTTACGGTGTGCCTTGTAAACAGTGCTAAACTTGCTAACCGAGTCATTTGGCCAAAATCGTGAACTAAGTATGTTTAGCGGTTTAGGGATTAAAACTTTGGTTAAGATGTAACGTTTCACTAGAACGTTTAGTTTATACATTGGGATCGCAAAAATATAATTTCAGAGTTTATTACAGAGAATATTTTGCAACAGGCCGTACTAAGCGGCAAAACAGGGTTCAACCCTAGTTCCACTTTAAACCTCGGCCGTGGAGGACGAGCAGCTGCATATGTACACATCATCACCTAAGCTCTTCAACTCAAGGATGGTCCAACTTCCTCTTGCCTTTACCTGCACCACGTAGCACCCGTGAGCCAAAGCCCAGCAAGAAAACACAATAAAGCATGATATAATATCAACAACGATCATAATAACCATTCAGGACTATCAGTGGTGACAATAGCCAAAAGTCACAATAATGAGCATAGCTCCCTCTAGCCATGTGACGATAGGGTCACCAGGGCTCAACTGATAAGTGATTCTTTCATAAGTTTGATCAGGACAGGTGCATGGTGAATGATCACTAACATAACCTTCCTCCCGACCCTAGAGTCGTGCTATGGACAGCGTCCCCTAGCCATGTGACAAACAGTCACCGGGGTCATATACCTTGGCTATAAACATCTGGTCATAGACCAGGCAAGCGCTTATAAGTTCTTCGACCCTAGGGTCGGTCCCGCATTAATTCCATGGAGCTATTCAATGCGGGATCATCGACCTTAGGGTCGGTCTAGCATTAATGCCATAGAGCCATTCAATGCATGATCATCGACCTTAGGGTCGGTCTAGCATTAATGCCATAGAGCTATTCAATGCATGATTCTCGACTTTAGGGTCGGTCCCTGACTAGTCAGTGCCATACACAAGTAAGTCATGCCACCAATTATATATCACATGTCCAATACTCGTAAACAAGGTGTTCAGCATGCCTACTAAACAGATACTAGTACAATTAGGACCATGCACAACCACAGAGGCACAAGCTCTGAACAATATCATACCCAGTATACAAAACATGTCCTAATCACAAGTTTCTCATGCATCATATGCAATATATCCAGCAATCCAACATGCACCAATAACAGCCATGCATGTCACGTCTAATAATCAACCAACATGCATCAAGAATAGCCATGCATGTCATACTCAATAATCAACCAACATGCATCAATAATAGCCATGCATGTCATACTCAATAATCAACCAACATGCATCGATAATAGCCATGCATGTCATACTCAATAGTTAGCCAACATGCATCCATAACAGCCATGCATGTCACATATACACAGGGTGCAGTTTTCTTACCTCAGATTCGAGCTAGAATGATTAAAAGAACGACCCTTGAGAACAATCAACTTTTAGTCCTTTAACGGTCACCTAGTCATAACCAAATATAAGATACCATCAATAAAAATGATCAACACAAGTTCCCAAACCAATATCTAGCCTCTGAGACATCAATCCCCACTTAACCAAGTAGTAGGATCAACCCCGAGGCCTATGGTAAGCATCCCTAAGCTAAAAACACAATTTTGGTCAAATCTGCCCTGATGGGCCGCGGCTCACCACAGCCATGTCGCGGCTCATCTCCCTGACAGAGGCATATTTGCCTCAGAAGCCACCTTAGGCCGCGGCACACCAAAGCCAGGCCGCGGCTCATTACCCAGATCAGCCAAAAATCAGCAACGCACCAGCTCAACCTCCCCTGCATATTCCCTTAGAACCAAGCCTTCAAACTAGTTCCAAACCTCAACCTAACACCCAATTCAACCACCAAACATATCTACAACTCACCCTCACCAAAACTCAAGTCAAACATCAAGCAAAACCACCTTGAATCCAACCTATCCCCAACAAGAACATAGGCTGAAAACTAAAGGAAAACAGAGTATGGCTCAAACCCAGGTTCAATTCCTTACCTTAAACCGATTTGAATCCTTCACAGTGGCTGAACTCAATCCATAATCCCCAAGCTTTGACTCCCTAGCTTGCTTCTCCACCTTGAGCTCAAAACTCCAAAGAAGAGATGGTGAGGGATGGTGTACGGGTTTGAAGATGAAAACCTCTGTTTTGGCTCTGTTATTTCTATAACCTTCTACAGCCAACTAAAGGATAATATAAATCCTTCCAAATGACTAAAATACCCTTAAGTCATTAAAGGCTTCTAAAACCATCCCAAAGGGTAAATTTGGTACTTTCCACTTACACCGTTAATCATAATTAACGCTTCCCAATTCTCGCTAATCTCAATATTCTCAAACACCAATAAATCATATCCCATTACCCTTTAATTCTCGGTAATGCTCTAATCATTATATCCACCCCGAGACTCACCCCGAGCCCCGAACTTAAACCCGTTATGACTAGACCGAACACTTACATCTCATGATCGTCTCATGTCGAATAGCTCGAACCAATCCACCTTATAATGTGGCTATATTAATTATTAACAACCATGAACCCAAAATACTCAATTACGCCCACAGTGGCCAAATTACCAAAATACCCTTATAATAATAAATACTCCCATATGCATGCATTCACCATCACATAATAATATATTTCACATAAACGTGCATATAATCATTAAATATTATAATAAATAAATTATGGCCCTCCCGGCCTCCTAATCAAGGTCCTAAACCTTATTAGGAAATTTGGGGCATTACACTCATCTTTGATCCTCAGCTGGTGATAACCAGATCGAAGATCAATCTTTGAGAACACCGTCTTCCCCTGCAGCTGATCGAACAAGTCATCAATCCTTGGTAGAGGGTACTTATTCTTGATAGTCAACTTGTTCAATTCTCTGTAATCGATGCACATCCTCAAAGTCCCATCCTTCTTCTTAACAAACAACACTGGAGCGCCCCATGGAGAATAACTAAGCCTGATGAATCCTAAATCCAGAAGTTCTTGCAACTGTATCTTCAACTCTTTCAACTCTGCTGGTGCCATTTTGTACGGTGTTCTAGATATTGGTTCTGTCCCCGGTGCTAACTCAATCTCAAACTGAAACTCCCTACGCGGCGGCAACCCTGGTAGATCCTCAGGAAATACGTCTAAGAACTCACACATCAATCTGGTCTCTCCTGGCCTTGCCGGCATAACTCTAGCAGTATCCACTACACTGGCTAGAAAACCTATGCATCCCCCTGCAACAAGTCTCTGGCTCTCAACACTAAAATCATGGGTACGCGGGGTCCACATACCGCACCCACAAAAACAAAAAGGTCCTCGCCCTCAGGAGCAGAAGTAACCATCTTCTTCTTGCAGTCAATGGTAGCCCCATATCTGACTAACCAGTCCATCCCCAAAATCATATCAAAATCCTCCATATCTAACTCAATTAGATCCACTGAAAGTTCCTTACTATCAACCATCACTGGCAGTGCCCTAATCCATCTCCTAGAAACTACCAGTTCCCCGATAGGCAATAAAGTCCCAAACCCTGCAGTCCGATACTCACTAGGTCTACACAATCTATCAATCATTCTACTAGAAACAAAAGAATGTGTAGCACCAGAATCAATCAATACTGTAAAAGGAAAGCCAGCGCTAGAAAGCTGACCTGTCACTACCGAGGGACTAGCCTCGGCCTCTGCCTGAGTCAAGATGAATACTCGAGCTGGAGTCAAGCTATCCACCTTCCCTGCTTCTCCTTTCTTCACCGTTGGGCAGTCTTTCCTGAGATGCCCTACTGCTCCGCACACAAAGCATGCCTTGGCCCAACACTCGCCCAGATGGCGTCTTCTACACCTCGGGCACTCCGGATAGGTCTTCCATGCCTCGCCGCCACCCTGACAACCACTCTAACTACCCCGACCCCTCCTATCAGGAGTAGCAGCGGTCGAAGTGTCAGGAGCCTTTCTCTTGAAGTCACTGGGGCCTCCACCCCTACCTGTCCCTGAATAAGGAGGCACCACTCTGCGGCCCTCACACCTCACTGCACTTTCCCTCCATATCTTGTTCTCCGCTTCCTCAGCGGTAAGAGCCTTCTCAACGGCCTGGGCATAAGTTGTTCCTCCATGTACCGTTGTGATCCTAACATCCCTGGCTATCATAGCATTAAGCCCCCTGATAAAATGATCTTGCCTAGGAGCATCAGTAGGCACAAGATTTGGTGCACTCTTCGCAAGCCTATCAAATTTTAGGGCATATTCAGTAACAGTCATATTGCCCTCCACCAGACTCACGAACTCATTAACCTTTGCTGCCCTGACGGCAACATTATAGTACTTCTGACTAAACAAGTCTCTGAAACATTCCCAACTAAAAGTAGTAACATCCCTGGTCTGCGATGCCACTTCCCACCAGATGCGGGCATCCTCTCTCAACATATAAGTAGCACAGGCCACTCTATCATGCCCCTCTATCCTCATGAAATCTAGAATTGTAGTAATCATGGTTAGCCATTGCTCGGCTTTCAATGGATCCAGTCCACCCTCAAAGATTGGGGGTTGCTGCTTCCTCAACGGCTCATATAATGGCTCCCATCTGTTTCAAACCTCCCCTGACTGCACAACTGGTACCACTGCAGGTGGTACAATAGGGGCAGCACTCCCTGATTGAGCCTGCTGTCGCAGAATACGGATCTGCTCATCCTGACTCTGTAATCGAGCCTGCATATCTGCCATTAACTGATGCCAGTTCTCAGGGACTGGTGGAGGAATCTGGCCCTAGTCATCACCCCCAGTCCCAGACCTAATGCCGGCTAGTCGCGTAGATTTTCTTGGACGCATAACTATCCAAGTCAATCTGCAAATAACGACTCAGCAGTCAGACCATGCTGACAGGGTAAAAACTTCTCCAAGATCCACCAATAGAACATAACCAATCACAAATATTCAACATATAAGCATCCATCCTCATGCACTGGCTGCTAATAAGCACGACTCCAATCTCATTACACAATAACTATGAAACGAGCATTCATCCACGCACAATATACAATTAATCACCCAAATATTCATTTACATGCACGGCGATGCTAATAAACATGCCTCAATATTCTCAAACAAAAGTCAAGGGCCAGGCCCTATCAGTATCTCATGCTTCCTATTAATCCATTAAATAACAGCATTCATAACTCATTTCAGGCACATAAACACATATACACATTATCGAACCCTGATTTGAGCTTATCTCTAGCAATGAATGTACATGTCCAGCCTGTCTTCAGGAACCCTTAAACCTAGGACGCTCTGATACTAAGTTGTAACGCCCTGGATAGCCAGGACCGCTACACTGTGTACTTATTAAAGTGCAAGACTTGCTAATCAAGTCATTAATTTAAAAACGTGTCACTGAACATGTATGAGCTAGGGTTAGAAAGGTTTTGGTCTCAAAAGTTTCATTTTATATAATTAAGTAGTTATATACATGGGATCCCAAAAATAACAAAGTTTAAAAGTTGGATTACAGACTCCCAAAAATACAGACAACTGTCTGCCATACTAAGGCAAAATGGACAATTTTCTGGGTCTCGCGTCCCTGCCTAAACCTCAACCGGGGCGGCTGAGCAACTGGCCATGTACATTCCGCTCGCAGAGCTCTCCAATTCAAGGCTGATCAAGTTTTCCCTTGCCTTTACCTGCACCACGTAGCACCCGTGAGCCAAGGCCCAACAAGAAAACATGATGTGCAACACAAGCAGTACCTCATCATATAATCCACATTAATCATTCAGCATATATTCAGAATCATGGATGCAATCAAACACTTATTCATATCACATAATAGTTAGGGCCGACAACTTAGGCCGCACATTATCCCACTGACTCCGGCTAGCTTAAACCAAGCTCAGTGCATATTAAGCTGTCCTCGGCTACCAGTGGCCAAGCCGCGCCCTGTGCGCTAGTGTAACCCTTGACACCCTTAGGCCGTTGGTTCACTAAATAGCTTGCATGGAATAATACCATCTTTTCAAGCATACACAATATGGAACCCTTAGTCCCTTTACATATATTCAACCAGGTGCAGTTTTCTTAAGAGAGAATAGAGCTGAGAAGGAGAAAGGGTCGGTCTAATTTTCTGTCTACTGTTTTCCTTAAGCTTTAGCCTAATCTTATCCCATTGAGTCAATCCCGAGGCTCAGGGTGCCGAAAACGTCCTCGAGAGCAAAACGGTAAAATTCCCCAATATTCCCGCCTAGACTTCCTAACGTCAAATATATCTCCATATATGTATTTTCATAACCCGATAGTATAAATAACTACCCGATACCTAAAGCACCTCTGACTTATCCAAAGTCAATCATTAAACCCCGTTGTGACTTTTCCTGCTATCTATCCCTAGGATCGCCTCAAGCCGTGCTCTGCAGACCTACCCACACAATAATGTGGTTCTCACAGTACGATATATATATCACATTAACACCAATATAATCATACAAGCGTTTTAATCATACAATTATGCATTTAAATCAATATATTCATGCCAACCCTATTTAACCCAATTATGCCCTCCCGACACACTAATCAAGGCCCTTAAGCCTCATTAGCGAATTTGGGGTCGTTACAAACATAATCCCTTAAAATAATCTCAAGATAATTGAAATACATATTTTTACCAAATATTGATTATTTGTGATAAATAAGGCAAAAAATATATTCACATTTAAAAGATATTTTCACACTAGAAAATCAGTTGAATCAATTTTATATTTAAACCAAGAATCAATAAGGATATGCTACTGGTTTTCCTTAATAACTTTAAAATATTTTGTCTAAATTAAAATTATCCAATAAAGGATTTTACAATCTCCCCCTTTGGCAACTTGATAGAAAAAAATATTTTAAGAGTTTATTTTGAAAGATCCTGCATAGACAAACCAGGTTAGAGAAAATAGTAATGAAATTACTCCCCCTGCGAAATATGTCTCAATTGTAACTAAGATCACAAACATGAAAAAAAAAAAAAAAAAATAAACCTTCTTACTCCCCCTTGTTGTCTAGCAATAAGCCAAAGGAGTAACAACACAAACAAAAGAAACCAAATGAAAAGACACTAAACAACGTTCTTTTACAATTTATTTAAACCAAAAAAGAGAAAATCAAAACAAAGCAGAAACAGATGGCCTCATTTGGAAGGTCCTGCAGAAAATTGAGACATCGTGGTCGAGAGACAATTCTTGAGATTGAAAACTTCTGTCTGAACAGATTCCAGAGTTGCCTTGACACCAGCAAGTTCAGTAATGACAGAATCAGCATCGCCAGCCTTGAGAGCAATCCCTTTAGTTATCTTGGCTGATGAGGATTCCTTCTTGAGTTTGTAATCTACACCGGCAGTGGGAGGTGTCACGATTTCAAATTCCAACTGGAGAGACTTTTGAGAATCAAGCAACTTGTGGATCAAATGTGGAAG
Organism: Humulus lupulus; assembly: GCF_963169125.1. NCBI lineage: Eukaryota > Viridiplantae > Streptophyta > Magnoliopsida > Rosales > Cannabaceae > Humulus > Humulus lupulus. Next base: position 171,461,534 of record NC_084793.1, read on the forward strand.
CACCAAATATTGGCCTTTCTTTTTGGCTTTTCCTAAGGCAGTGATCTGATCAAAAATGAGAGTGGCAAGATCAACTTGAAGACCAGTCCTGACTTTGTACAGAAAGGAGGCCGTGTCAAAGGTAATGGTAGAGGTATGTGTAACGACCCAAAATCCTAATAAGGCTTAAGGGCTTTGATTAGTGTGCCTGGAGGGCATAATGGGATTTTGTGTGTGACTTTAATGAGTTTAATGCATGATTATGATTTAATGCACGTTATATGACTATTTGATTATTTGAGACGCATAACTATGTGAATTAGTATGCATGTAGACCTGATTATCTTAGAAAGAGCATATTTGTAATTTGGCCATTTTGGGCATGACTGTGTTGATATCTGTGATCTGTGACTCGAGACGATCCTAGAATGAACGGGTTAGCGGAAAAGTCAAAGCGGGAATCTATACCCGGCTTGGGTTAAGCCTGGGGAGTTTAAATGAGAATTTGGAAAATATATTGAGGTTAATCTTGATGATGAGGAATGTATAATTGGTGATTAATCACGTATTGGGTAGCGAGCAGGAATTATTAGGAACACTTGAGGAATTAGTGGGAATTTGGGTAATAGGACTAAAATGTCCCTACATGGGCAAAAGGTTTAGAATTATTAGGGAGGGCATTTTGGTCTTTAGGCTTGTTAGAGATAAGTTAAAGGGGGCTTTATACTTAGTGGAATTAGTAGAAAAAGAGTTAAGGCTGAAAAAGAAAGAAAAAAGGAGGAAAAAGGAAAAGAGAGAAAAGCTTAAGGGTTTTGTTCCAAAAGAATCGGTTTGTGGCTCTCCCACCATTTCCCTTCATTTTTCTTGGAGTTAAGCTCAGTGGAGAGCTAGGGTAGGTTGAGCATCAAGGATCCTAAGCTAGACTTGAGGATTGGCAAGGGATTAGCAAGATCACATCAGAAATTGAGGTAAGTTCTTGGAGATTTCAGTTTTAGGGCTTGACTGGTTTGAGCTGTGTATTTGAGCTAAATAGATGGGATTTTTGGGGAAATCAGGTCAAGGTTGTGAAGGAGCAAGCTAAAGAGGTCTAGGGTTCATCTCAAGGTCGAATTTCCATCCACGGTATGATTTCTAAGACCTTATCTTTGATGTTTGAATGAATTTCTGGTTTTAGGGTTCATTATGGTAGATCTTGAGTTTTGGGTTGCTTGAGCTTGGGGTATGAGTTCTTGGGATGCTTGGGATGAGTGTGAGGTTTTGATAAGTTTGTTTTTGGGTTTGGAAAAGGTTTGGACAAGTTTGGGGTTGAAATGGTTGAAGTAAAATCGCAGAAACGATTTTTGGGTGTGGCCTGGCTGCAACTAGCGCTACAGCGCTAGTCATTGGGCGCTGTAGCGCTAGCCCCTGTTTCTGGGGGGGTGTGGTTCTGCTTGTAGCGCTACAGCGCCCTCTCTAGAGGGCGCTGTAGCGCTGCACTGTTCACAGAAAGGGATTTTTGGGCTTTTGTTGAGGGATTTTGACCTAGGGTTCGAGGCTCGATTCCACCACTTTGTTTTGGGGATCTAGGACTTCTCGGGGGCTCGGGATTGGTCCCGAGGCTAGGTTTTGGACTTGAGGTTTGGTAATGACTTTGACTTATGGATTTTTCTTAGGTAAGCGCTAGGGCTCAAGTAGGATCGTGCTCGAGGAGTCAGGTGATCAAGGCTATCGAATTGAAAGGCAAGAAAACTGTAACACCCGAGGACAGGGCATGGGCCCACAGAGTTATTTCAGGGCATGGCCCTAGATTTTATTATGTCTGAATGTATAACCTCAAATAAATTATTATATGTTGGAATGATTATATCGAAATGTACTATATGTATGAATTTAATGAAATGAACGGCTAAGGCCGAGAGCGTTGAAGGCCGAGAACGGCCTTGGGGCCGGAAGTAACACTTAGCACATGGAGGGCTTATAGCCAGGGTGGGACCCAATGGATACATGAGTTATCCTTACGGTAAGGATCGAGACCCCAGGCTTTGGTAAGGCCTTTGGGGCGGCATGGCCGTGCTTGTTCAGTCTGATGGTTTTCCTATTTATCAGTGGATTATATGTCAGCTATATTCTATGCATATGTTATATACTGTATGAGTTTTCTTGCTGGGCTTCGGCTTACGGGTGCTCTGTGTGGCAGGTAAAAGCAAGGAGTCAGTCAACCGTCCATGAGTATGGAGAGCGTGGAGGCGGCGCGTACATGTTCGGCCTGCCCGACTGCTTTGGTTGGGGGCATTTTGTATATGGCTATATTAACTTATTCTTTGGATAGTTAACCTGGTGTAAATCTATTTTTGAGTTGTAAATATTTTGTAAACCTTATTTTTGGGATTCCAGATGCTTGATACTTAATGCTTTCAATGAAACTAAACATTTTCAAAGAGTACAACCTTAAACTCTGGTTTAGTCACACTTTTGGTTTTAGAAACCTCGTATAGTCAATTAGTTGCACAATTTCCGTTTTAAACTCACTTAGTAACGGCTCTAAGGTAGTAGGGCGTTACAGTATGAGTGGTGGGAATCCAGTTGTTGGTGGCAAATTTGTGAAGCACGGCATAGTAATGAGTAAGATCGATCACCTTAAGAACCGAGTGTTGTTCCCAAACCATATTATGTCCCACCAACTCAGATAAAACCTTGTCTTTGTTGAACTCCACAACAACATTGATAACAGCAGGAGGCAAATTGAGAACCTTGGCTATTTCAGCAGCACTAAACACATGCCAATGTCCCCGAACATAAACTTGACCAAACATAAGAGACTTGCTTTCAAACAAATCATCATTAAGATTAGCATAGAATTCTTGAACAACCTGAGGAACAAAACCATCAAACCCAGTTAAAGAACCTAACCACCCTCGATCCTCAATATTCTTAATGACCCCAGACACTTTATGGGCAGAAAAATAAGAAATTTTCTCACAGATAAAATCACGATGCACATAATGCTTCATATTTTTCTCATTGTCATTGAAACAGAAATTCAAAGAGTGAGCTTTAAAAGTAGAACCTGGAGAGACTTTAGGATCCATTGGTGACTTTGTGCGAATCTCAGGAATTTTCACAGCTTTCTTGCCCTTTGGAGAAACAGGAGGGTCCTCTGATGGGTCAAATTCGGCTTCAGATGCAACATCATCATCAATAGAGGGATCATATTCAAGGGGATCATCATCAGAGGGAACAAAAGCATCAGATGGGTCAGTTTCAGAAGAGGAATAGGGTGGAGGAATCTTCTTTACCTTCGACCGAAACTTGGAACGTGGAGTGGAACCCACGGGAGAAGAGGCCTTTGGAGTGGAATCTGAAGGATTAGCAGCTTTGGACTGAGGGGATTTTCGAGAAGAGGAAACCTGGAACCACCCTTTGCCTTTTTTCTTGGGTGCAAGAACGTCAAGGGATTCAGAGGAGTCAGAATGGGTTTTGGCCGAATCACCGTCATGAACAAAGACATCATCTGAGAGGGAAGCTCGGACCTTTTTTGTAACGCCCTGGATAACCAAGACCGTTACACTGTGTGTTTATAAAGTGCCAGACTTGCTAATCAAGTCATTTAATTAAAATCGTGTTACTGAAACTGTAAAGGAACTAGGGTTTAAAATGGTTTAGTCTCAAAAGCCACATTTCCATTAAGAAACATTATCCTTAACACGGGATCCCAAAAAGATACAATTTTTAAGATCGTTTACAAAAGACACAAGGTTTATACACAATATCAGGCCATACTAAGGCAAAACAGACAATTAGGTAATCCCTGTCCTGATCCACTCCTCGACCATGGCGATCGAACAGCTGGCTATGTACATTCCACCTCAGAGGTCTCTGTCTCAGGCTTGGTCCAGCTTGCCTTTGCCTTTACATGCACCACGTAGCACCCGTGAGCCAAGGCCCAGCAAGAAAACACAACAACAGAGCATAAGCAATAAACAGACAAACCCATATCTCACATTGTATCACAAGTTCTGAAACATATAATCATTCAGCATGACCAAGTATTCAGCATACTAAGCATATCAATTCATATCACATATCACTGCACAAATGATAACTAGGGCTAGCGCTCTCAAGCTGATCCCTCTGTTATCCCACTGACTCTGGCCCGCTTACGCCGAGCTCAGTGAATATTCTCGGCTACCAGTGGCCAAGCCGCGCCCTGTGCGCGAATACTATGTACGACACTCTTAGGCCGCTTTACGTGTCCCATGGCGTAATACCATCATTTACACGATACAATTCTCGGGAGCACTTAGTCCCATCACAAACATGTAACCGGGTGCAGTTTTCTCACCTTTCAATTTACTAGCTTTGATCCCTCGACTCCGTGAGCACGATCCCCCTCGAGCCCTAGCGCTCACCTAATCACAATCATGGCCAAAGTCATCATCAACCCTCAAGTCCAAAACCTAGCCTCGGGGCCAATCCCGAGCCCCCGGGAAGTCTTAGTTCCACCAAATAAGGTGGTGGAATCAAGCCCCAAACCCTTGGTCAAAAACCCTTGCAAACAACCCTAAAATCCCTTTATGAAAACAGGGTAGCGCTACAACACTCATGGAAGGGTGCTACAGCGCTACAAACAGAAGCCAAAATCCCTTCAGAATGATGGCCTAGCGCTACAGCGCCCAAAGGCTAGCGCTAGTCACAGACAGACCAACTTCAGTTTTTCTCTTCTGGGATTTTCTCGAACCAACTCCAACCAAAACTCCCCCAAATCTTTCCCAAACTTAAAAACAACCTTATAACCATGCTCCACTCATCCCAAGCACCCCAAACACCTAGAACTCAAGCACATGCATCCACAAACTCAGAATTCACCATAGCCACTCCTAAGCTCTAAAACTTAGTAAAAACCAGCTGAACAACAAAGTTAGAGTTTAGACTTTATACCTTTGATAGGATTTCGACCATAAGCTGTCTCTAGACCTCCTTGGCTTGCTTCTCCTCAGCCTTAAGCCTGAATTCCCTAAGGTTCCATTCAATTCAACTTAAGCACCATAGCTCAAAAACCAGAAACAGAAATTGAAGAACTCTAGAGTCTTACCTCAAGTGCTGATGAATCCTTGCTAAACCTCTGCCAATTTCTCAATCCTAGATTAGGATCCTTGATGCTTAATTTATCCCATCTCTCCTCTGAGTTTTACTCCAGAAATCCTCAAGAAACCGGTGAAGGAAATATAAACCGACCTAGAGAACTCTCTCTGTTTTCCCTCCTTTCTTTTCCCTTCCTTTTCTTTCTTTTTCAGACTTCTACAATATTCTACAAATCCCACTAACATAAAACCTCAGTAATACCCATCTTAAAAGCCAAATGACCTTAATGCCCTCCCTATTAATTCTGAACCCTTTAATCTACCCAGGGGCATTTTAGTCATTTTACCCAATTCCCGCTAACTCCTCGAATGTCTCTAATATTTCCCGCTTAATTCCCGATACCTAATTAACCACCAATAATATTTCTCAATGTCAAAATAGACTCCAATATATTCCCTAAATTCCCATTTATACCCCTAAGCTCACCCCGAGCTGGGTATAAATCCCCGCCATGACTTTTCCGCTACTTTGCTCACTAGGATCGTCTCGAGTCACAGATCACAGATATATATCCACATAATAATGTGGTCTCGGCAATTATCACATATATCAAAGCAGTTATGCTCATAATGGCCAAAATTACGATTATGCCCTTCTAACCTAATCAGGGCCTACATGCATACTAATACACATAGTCATGCATCTCAAATATTCAAATAATCATATAACATGATTTAACTCATAATCATGCATCTTAATCATTAAAACCACACATAATCCCCATTATGCCCTCCAGGCACACTAATCAAGGCCCTTAAGCCTTATTAGCGAATTCGGGTCGTTACATTTTTGGAAGACACAGTAACTAAGGCGAGTGGAGCTGCCAAAGAAGGAGGTCCATATGGTACTTTAGGGGCTTCGAGGTTAGGAATGACCACAACTTTGCTCGTGGTGATGGTTGCATCAATGAGGCTAGGCTGAGACAAGATACTCTTTCGAGCCTTTTTCTTGGTGAGAGATGGAGATGCAGTCAACGAGCCAGCCTTGAAATCCTTGACAGACCGAAAGCCACTTCCTCTAGTTTTCACCATGATTGCACGAGAAAGAGAGGAAACTGTCACAAGGAAAAAAAGAGAAACTAAAAAAGAAGAGGAAGAAAGATGGAGACAGTTGAGATAATGGGCCCAAGGATGCCCGAATATAAAGAAAAGAATAGATAGGGATTTGATCTTTTATTCCATTTTTTGATAATTAAATGGAATATACACTTTTGGAAAGTACACAAAAATACCCCAAAAATAACTGCCAACAATTGTACACGACACAAAATTGGGAAACAAGCAAAAATAGGAAACTTTTGATCTTTAAAAAAAAATGAGATAAAGACAAAATCAAAATTGATACAACATACCCTTTTTGACACACTCAGATTCGATTTTCCTTTGAAAGAATATATATATATATATATATTATTTTATTATTATATATATAACCAAATGTACCAAAAAATATCCCATTTTGATTAGTACTCAAAGTCTTCGTGAGAGATAAATAATCATTAGTTCAAAACAAATTTTTACTATAAGGTTAGAAAATATATTTAATATAAATCATGTTTTTATTTTCAAAATAAAATATCACAAAATATTTACTCCTGTCACAAAAAATATTTTATTCAAATCAATGAGTATGTATGAGACTTACAAATTTTTCCAACAATATATCTTAAGCATTTGTGTGTGATTATGAAAGCAGAGATCATTGCCCTGTATGGCAATTTTAGCCTTTTTCAGGGATATTGCCCTATATGGTAATTTTTAGCCTTTTTCTCAATGAGTACACAAATTAGACGCTTTCACACTATACTGAAGGCTGCATTTATCAATGGTAGAATCTCTTCTACATAATTGTTAGTTACATAATTCCAACTTACTCAAAGATAGCATTTTACACAACAGTGTAGGTAGCTCTATTCTAAGATGGAGCCTGAAAATACTTTTTAATGATCAAATGCTCATATACTATTAACACAGATTGATTTGGAAGAATATTAATTGGAGGGACTATTTATTTTGATTTTTTTTATTTTTAAAAATATGTGCATGATATATATTAATTATAAATTCTAGCCTAAAGTAAGAATATATTTTGACATAATGATTGAGACTTTTTCGGTAAACAAGGACAAGAAGAAATCACACAACTTTTTCTAGCATAGGGATATGGTACAACACAAAAAAAAATTAATTAGGACATACCCCCAAGGATTTCCTGAGGGAATCAAACTTGATTGTATCAAGGGCTTTTGTAAAAATATCTGCAATCTGTTTGTCAGTCTCAATATATTCTAAGATCAAAGTTTTATTTTCAACAAGTTCCCTGATAAAATGATGATGAATGTCAATGTGTTTAGTGCGAGAGTGTTGGACAGGATTTTTTGAGATATTAATAGCACTATTGTTATCACAAAAAATAGTCAAGGTTGTAAGATCAAACCCATAATCTGTCATCATTTGTTTCATCCATAATAATTGCATACAACAGCTTCTTGCAGCTATGTACTCAGCCTCAGCATTTGACAGGGAGATTGAATTTTGTTTCTTGCTACGCCAAGAAACCAGATTGTTTCCTAGATAAAAACATCCACCACTTGTACTTTTTCTGTCATCTGCATTGCCTGCCCAATCAGCATCACTAAAACAAACAAGGTTACAGTTTGTTTCCGTTGAGTACCAAATTTCATACTCCTGAGTACCATTCACATAGTGAATGATTCGCTTTACAACTGTCACATGGGATTCCATAGGATCCCCTTGATATCGAGCACATACCCCAACACTATAGCTAATGCCAGGACGACTAGCTGTGAGATACAGAAGACTTCCAATCATGCTTTTGTACAATGTTGGATCTACCTTTACACCATTTTCATCCTTGGTCAATTTGACCGTGGTTCCCTTTGGTGTTTTGGCATGTTTAGCAGACTCCATACCAAATTTCTTGACCAGATTTTTTGCATACTTACTTTGAGAAATGAATGTTCCATCTTTTGACTGTTTGACTTGCAGTCTTAGAAAATAGTTTAACTCACCTACCATGCTCATTTCAAACTCATCTGTCATTTGTTTGACAAATTCCTGCACTAAGGTGTTAGAAGTAGAGCCAAAAACAATATCATCAACATAAATTTGAGCAATAACAATATCATAATCAACATTTTTTATGAAAAGAGTTTTATCGACTCCTCCTCTTTATAACCATTCAAACACAAGAAATTGAGTCAATCTTTCATACCAAGCTCTAGGAGCTTGTTTTAGACCGTAGAGAGCCTTTTTAAGTTGAAAAACATGATGAGGATTATGAGGATCTTCAAAGCCTTTTGGTTGTTCAATAAATGCTTCTTCATTCAAAATTCCATTTAAAAAGGTAGATTTAACATCCATTTGGAATAATTTGAAACCAACAACACAAGCAACAACCAATAGCAATCTTATTGACTCAAGTCTTGCGACAGGGGCAAAAGTTTCATCAAAATAAACTCCTTCAATTTGAGTATACCCCTGGGCAACTAGCCTAGCTTTATTTCTTATTATTGTACCAAATTCATCAGTTTTATTTTTGAAGATCTATCTGGTACCAATAACATTGGTATGATTTGGTCTAGGAACAAGAGTCCTTACCTCATTTCTTGTGAATTGTTCTAATTCCTCTTGCATTGCTTTTATCCATGACTCATCATTCAAGGCTTCTTTCACATTTTTTGGTTCAAAGCTAGATGTAAAGTAAACGAATTGAACCAAATTCACATACCTTTTTCTTGTCACCATACTTTCTTCAATATCACCAAGAATGAGATCTGAAGGATGATTCTTTTTAATTCTGGCAGAAGGTTCTCTCTGTATTGAATCTGTGATGATTTCTGGCCCTTCCTTTGTTGGTCGTTCAGATGATGTTGGAACAGATTCATCTTCTGTTGCAACTGTTTCTGTATAAGAGGGCACAACATCACCTATTGTCACTACAGGAGATTCTGTCTGAGAGGTTTCGGCAATGAACCTATCAATTTCTTCTTCATTGGAATATTCAGAAAAATCTTTTAAATCATCAACAACAACATTGGATGATTCCATAACAGTTTGAGTTCTCATGATATAAACACGATAAGTTCTACTATTCATAGAATATCCAAGAAATACTCCTATATCACTTTTTGAATCAAATTTTCCAATATTCTCACGATCTCTAAGAATATAGCATATACACCCAAAAACATGAAAATAACTTACATTGGGATTTTTAATTTTCCAGATTTCGTAGGGAGTTTTGGAGGTACCTGGGCGAAGAAACAATCGATTGATTGTGTAGCAAGCAGTGAATATTGCCTCTACCCACAATCGTTTGGAGAGTTTCTTACTGTTTATCATTACTCTGGCCATCTCATGCAAGGTTTTATTTTTTCTCTCAACAACCCCATTTTGTTCATGAGTCTTGGGAGCTGAGAACTCATGAGAAATACCTAGAGATTTACAAAAATCATCATAAACAGTATTCTCAAATTCCTTACCATGATCACTACCGATTCTCACAATCTTACCTATATTGCAGTCCTTTTCAACTCTTAATTTAATGCAAAGATTTTTAAGAGCATCAAACGTGTCTGATTTTTCCCTTAAAAAGTCAACCCAAGTAAAACAAGAAAAATCATCAACACACACAAAGATGTACCTTTTTCCATTAATACTTTCAACTTGAACAGGAACCATAAGATCCATATGCAAGAGTTCAAGAACTTTTGAAGTATTAATTCCTGTAACACTTGTGTGGGATTTTTTTAATTATTTCCCCAACTGACATGGTTCACATTTACCTACAGATTCTTTACCCAATTTGGGTAGCCCACAAACTAACCCTGCATTTGCAATCTTTTTCAAACTTTTGAAATTTATATGACCCAGTTTTTCATGCCATAAGTCAGTAGTATTACCTATAGCCGAATGACATGTGAGGTTTGGCGAAAGAGTATAGCAATTATCAATAGATCTATATCCTTTCAATACACTCATACCATTTTGATCAATAACATTGCAATCATCACGAGAAAAATTTACTTTGAATCCTTGATCACAAATTTGACTTACACTAATTAAATTAGCCTTAAGGCCTTCAACAAGCAAAACATTTCTCAATGTTGGTAATCCATCAAGACTTAGGGTACATTTTCCAACAAAATTACCTGACATACCATCACCAAAAGTTATAGCATCACATTTCAAAGATTTGAAATTTGTGAGTATATTTGCATCACCTGTCATATGTCTAGAACATCCACTATCAAAATACCAAGAGTTAGAGCCACGAGATTAATGACAAGTAAAAGCAGCAAGACAATTTGTTCTTATTTTTACAACCCAAACACTTTTTGAAGGTTTTTTCACAACCTGTTTTGTTTTACTATAATGATTAAAATAATTAATTTTGAAAAAATTCATCATAGTAAAACATCTGGGCCATATGTGCCCTTTCACTCCACAAAAATGACAAATTGGAATGAACCGATTTGTTTTATTTCTTTTGAGAAACTTGGTCTGTTTAATAGATGTGGAAACAGATTGAATTTTTGTTGCATCACCTGTCTGAGATGTACCTGAAGAGACGTTAGTGGTTGACCCAGAAGAATGCCAGATTTCACAAAAATGGTTTTGCCTATTGATTTAAAACCATCAGATCTTAATCCAGAAAAATTACCAGCTTTTTGTCCTGCACCAATAACATCATCCAAGATCCTAGAATTTTGATTAAGCATTTTAACACATTTCACCATGTGATTAATTTCATTTGATAATCTCTTAATTTCACAATCTTTGGCAATAACTTTATCCTCAAGATTCTTCACAGTGTTTTCAAGTTCATCATTCTTTTTTCTGTAAGGATTTGTTATTGCTTGCCATTAAGCGATTATCAGAACAAAACTTTAACCATTGATCATACATATCTTTGTATGATTCTTTTAATGAGTTCTCATCTAGATCAGACTCACTGGATTCACATTCAGATTTTACTTCCTAAACTGTGTTGTTAAGACAAACAACCCTTTTAATAACCTGTGAATTTATAGTTAATCCAGAAACAACAGAGGTTAAGGCAAGATTTGAGTTATCTTCTTCATCACTACTTTCAGAGTCCTGATCACTCGAAGTAGCTGCCATTACCTTTTTATTTTTCTTCAATGTATTGGCACATTTAGATTGAATATGACCAAATCCTTCACATTCCCTGCATTGCACTCCTCTTTTATTGCTATTGTCAAAAGGTTTAGAGAAATGATTACCTTTGGAAGATTTGAATGTGCATTTTTTGTTCCCAATCTTTTTCATGTATTTTTGAACATTTTTGGTCAACAAGGCCATTTTGTCTTCACCATCATTTTCATCTGAATCTTTCATCTTTGATGATTTGAGAGCAACTGATTTTTCTTTGGGAGCACTTGGTTTTTCCTTTCGATGAATTTTCTGATTGAGTTCAAACATTCGTAATGATCCCATCAACTCTTCTACTTTCATTGTGTCGAGATCTTTTGCCTCCTCAATTGTTGTGAGCATTGTTTGAAACCTGTCAGGAAGCACTCTAACAATTTTTCGAACTAACACATTATTTTCCAATTTTTCACCCAAAGCAAAATATTCATTAGCTATATCAGACAGTCTTTCATAGAAATCAATGAGAGACTCAGTTTCTGTCATTCTAAGATTTTCAAATCTTGTAGTTAGCATAACAAGCCTAGAACGCTTTACATCAGCAGTACCTTCAAATTGAGTTTGAAGGATTTCCCAAGCTTCTTTGGCAGATTCACAATAGGATATTAATTTTATGTGTCATTCACCAACCCCATTAAAGATAGCATGCAAGGCTTTGTTGTTATAAATAGACAATTTATCTTTAGCATCGGTCCAGTTAAGTTCAGATTTTACCATTGTTACATCATTTGATTCAAATGGAGGTGTCCAACCAGTTAAGATTGATCTCCACACCTTTTCTTCTTGAGATTTAATAAAATCTCTCATCCTAACCTTCCAATAAGGATAATTAGAATCATTCAGCAAGGGAGGGCGAGTTATAGATCCACCTTCTGCAAAGAAAGGCATTTCACAAGGCACAAAACGAACGGAAAAATACAAGATCTCACTAAGAGTTTAGTGACCTGCTCTGATACCAATTGAAATTTCAGATTTTAATATTACCAAGTAATTTAAAATAAACAACTTAATTAAATGCGGAATAATGATTAAGTTGTTTAGAAAGATTTCAGTTTTGTTCACACCACTTATGAAACTGTTTAAACAGAAACAGAAAAACAGGTAAAAATTGAACACACGAGAATTTTTATGTGGTTCAGAAATCTTTTCAGATAACCTACATCCACGGGGCAACGCCCAGAGAATAAACCAATTAGTAAAGAAACAATGTGTACAAAAGCATTGACTTAAACAATGTAAGACTCCCTCTTAAACTATTGCCGCAATCTTGTTGTACTCTTCTCTACGAATCTGGTTTTTATGAAATGTTGATTCTCTTGAACTCCCTTCAAAGAATAGCGAGTGCACACTTCCTCCCGAAGTGAGACTTAGATAGAATCCTCTCCTGAAGATCCTTATGAACACGTTCACAATAGACACTATCTGCTTACAATGGACTAGATAGATATCCACAAGTACACTCAGCACTTTCACAAAGATTAAGGTGAACAAACTTAATCTTTACAAATAAAAACACTCTTCAAAATAATACAATTTTTACAAATATTCAAAATGGAAGAGATGAAAATTTCGAAGGCCTTTACAAGATATTTATAGGCAAAGAAATCGTCCAAGGCCATCATTTTCTGATATATTTGAAATCATTTTGCAAATTCCTTTGATTTGGGAAATCAGTCAGCCAGATGAATTATGTGTCAACAGAAAAGGAAACTGATGAGCCAGCAATGTAATCAGTTTTATCTGGCAGAACGAACATGGTCATTTCTTTTGACCATGTTCATTTTCCACACCTTCTTTATTCCAGAATAAACATAATCCCTGATAATAATCTCAAGATAATTGAAATACATATTTTTACCAAATATTGATTATTTGTGATAAATAAGGTAAAAAATATATATTCACATTTAAAAGATATTTTCACACTAGAAAATCAGCTAAATCAATTTGATATTTAAACCAAGAATCAATAAGGATATGCTACTGATTTTCCTTAATAACTTTAAAATATTTTATTTAAATTAAAATTAGCCAATAAAGGATTTTACAATAGTTATTTAATAATTATATTAATATAAATTCAAATGTTTTAAACTATCATTATTATTATTATAATAACATATAATACAAAACTGGATATTTAATAATTATATTAATATAAATTCAAATGATATAAAATATCATTATTAGAATAATATATAATATAAGACTAGAAATTTGAATATTAATATAAATTCAAATGTTATAAAATATCATTATTATAATAATATATAATATATAATCTTTATTTATATTAAAAAAAATTCATTTATATTTGAAATGAAAGTATGTTATTTTTTTATTACTTAATCTAACTTATATAAATATATATTCATATTAAATAACAATAAATATTATAAATACATTATATATAAGTGTCGTGTGTGTACAAATAATATGATTGTGTAACTACATAAGAAATTAGAATAATATTTCTCTTTTATCAAGAATAAATAAGCTTCTTCTCCAATCATGAGGTGTGATTTGAATAATATCGTGAATGTTTTGTACATTAAATAGGCTATCCTGTGATCTAAAAGGTTATTGATGCGTGTCGTATGTCGTACTAAATTTAATTATATTTATTCATTATTACTCACTAAATTATTAGTAAAATGACAGTAAGGGTCAAATCCACGAGAACTATTATTCAATTTATCATTCAAAATAAAAAACAAGAATTAGATAGAGAATTTTGTTTCAAGATTTAATAACATAAAATAAAGTAATAAACAAAGAACAATGAATAATATGTTTCTAGAAAACAGTTAAGAATTATTCTCCACCTTCGATAATCAATATATCTACAATGACAATTAATATTCCTTATTCCCAATTAAAATATTAATCTCACAGATAACACTTAAGCAATCAATTATCTCAGCTTCCCTATTATAATTAATTAAAGTTAAGCGCTCTTAATTAATCCTTTTTACCAAGCGATAAACTCATTAAGCATACAATCTATTTATCCCAGGAAAATCATTACATTCAATGGAAACAAGTTAATCTAGGCAACAAATTCATTAAGCATGCAATTCATTTAACTTGGCGTCTATTCTTTAACACAATTAAAATACATGTCACAATACATAATTGCAATTTATCACTCTACCTAGAATCCTAAAGTATTAAGTGAATAACAATCCTAAGATGATAGTAGAACAATGCAAAATCCTAATTAGTGGTCATCCAAACAAAATTTTACAAGATTCATAACATTCAAATAGAAAAATATAAGTAATTTAAAATAAGAGAATAGAAGGAATAAAATTCATCAATGCATTCAAGATTTCATGTATAGGGTTTTGAAATAACCCTTAACCTAAAAGAAAACTACTTCATAATCAAATTCAAGATCATAAACATAAACATTCAATGAAAATACAGAAGTTTTAGAGAAGAAAGAAAAAAATAAATTGAAGAATATAGATGATGATGTCTTTTCTTCTCCTCTACTCCTCTAGCCTCTAAAATTCGCAATCTAAAATTATTATAAAAGTTAACCCTAACTCCTTTAATAGCCCTTTCAAGAATGCATTTAAAATTAAGGAAAAATCGATCGTCGGCCGCGGCCAATGTTTCTTGGTGGCCGTGGCCACTGCGTTCTATTCCCCAGGCCACGACCTAGAATAAGGCTGGCCGCGGCTGTAGCAACTTTTCTATTTTTTTTTATTTTCTTCAACTGCAACCATTGACGGTATTTTAACCATAACTTTCTTGATATAACTCAGAATTGAACGATTCAAAAATCTATGGAAATCTAAGAAAAATATCTAAAAGTTTTATTTCTTGAAAGATTTTCAAAAGAGTATTGGAAAATTATCAAAATCAAGTGTGAAGTTTAAGACTTGTAATTCCGAGCTTAACCATTGCTTGTAAAACATCTCAAATTCATTATTTTTTACTCAAATGTCTTGGAAGTCCTAAAAAAAACAAAATAAACTTATTAAACATATATAAATAAATAATTAAGTGCATAATCATAGAAGAATAATGAATTAAAAATAGAGAAATTCGATACTTATCACTTATCCTATTATTTTATTTTTAAAAAAAATCATAAACAATATTTTTGTTTAATTTTTATTTTAATATATTTATGTCATTATTTTATATATAATATTGCTCATTTATTTAAAATTTATATGACAATTATAAAAACTTAATAAATTATCTAAATAAAACTAAACAAATGTGCATTGCACGTTTCTTGCACCTAGTATCTTTATATATTATAAATATGAATTTAACAAAAATTGTTATTTTCCGTGAGATTTAACATTTTTTTTCTAACACTGTTAGTTTTAAAGTCATCTAAATAAGGTAAATAAATTTAAAAATAAATAAAAAGTGATAAAGTCGTCTAAAGAAGGTAAATAAATTGAAAAATAAAATAAAAAGTAATGAATGCGCCATAATAATTTATCATTACATTTTTTAAAATTTCATATTAAAGAATTTAAATTACTCTATCAATTATATTTTCAAAACTATAACCGAAAAATATTTATGTGCTTAAATTTATTTATTTTTATTTTATTATTTATTTATTTATTTTGTCATATTTAACGTATTTGGTTTATCCAAATGTAAATGTAATGGTGAAAGAAGATGTAAATATACATAATTTCTTATTTTGTCATTTAGTTCTTTTAATGAGAAATTACTTATTTTAATTGCTCTAGCCATTAATTAAAATAATATATATTTATATATAACTTTTTCTTGGCTTAATTTTTTTTTTAAATCAAATAAACTTTTTAAATTCATAGTTTTAATTTATATATTTTTTTAATATTTTATTATATTGAAATTCATAGGTATTTTTTCTAAAAGAATATTAGAAAATAGTATTTAATTTTTGTTGACCCTGATTTTGGTCAACGACACGGAGTCTAAAAAACGACAAGAAAATAATATAGAGCTTGAATATAGTCTAATGGAAAGATAAAGAACACAGAGATTTATAGTGGTTCGGCCCCAGTGATTGGTAATGACCTACATCCACTTAAGACTATTGTTAATATTGAGCTCCAAATGTGTGATCAAAGAACTAGGGTTCCTGAGTTTCACAGACCTTAGAAGAAGAAAGCAATACAACCATGGATAACAGTAGTATAATTCCGAAAGAAAAAGATTGATCCCCTTCCTTGAGCTATTTCTTGTGTATTTATAGGCTCAGGAAGAGTTACATGAATTAGGAAATAATATCTATCCTTAATGATCGGATCTGCAGGTCATAATGAAGAGATATTCTCGGATATCATCACAACTGTACAGATCTTTACATAAATGAACGAAATATACGACCAAGCTAGTCGTATATAAAACTGGATCTTTTTGTGTGGGAAATAATGATGGTCGATAGACGAGCTGTATCTCTGCTACATGTCTGCCACGTGTCAAAAATCCTTGCCACATCATCAGCAGCCGATTTATGGATAAACATTTGCCCCCCAAGTTTATTTATTGCGACCAGCAATAAGTAAACTTAGGAAAATAACTTTTCGTATGCCCCACGAAATCTGTCAAAGCCTTTCGTGTGTTCTTGAAAACTGTGACCTAATCACGTCCAATCATGCCTTTTCAGTTTTCAAGAAACCTTTCCGACGGTTGTTACACTCCCCCATGCCTTGAAAAAGGTAGCTCATGATTACCCCTTTTCGGCACACTTCATCCTCTATAAATAATCCCCATCTTCTTCTTTTAACTTTTTAGATGCCATCTTTTCACCAAGAACTCTCAAGAGCTATATTCCAGAGCCCAGAACTTCAAAGTTTTCAGTCACTTTGCTAAGGATCTTTCGCTTGCAACCAAAAGCTACTCCTTTTCAGGATCTCTAATCTTCATTCAGGTAAATTTTCTTTGACGTTTAACCCTTTGAGACGCCATGCATGCTGCTTCTGTGCTCTGAAACTTTTTGTGTTCTTGGGTAGAAATTTGTGAAGATTTTCTATATACCCTTTGATGCTTGATAGGGTAGTGTAATTTTGCTTTGTAGAAGTTAGGAATCGGTTTGATAGTCAGGATCACAGGTTTAGGGCGTAAAATCGAAGTAAAAATTCAATTTTTAGGCTAGCTGAAAAACTTGGTTTTTCCCGCCCCTTGGAAGTTGAAAAAGCTTTTTTCAGAAAAACTTTTTTAGTTTCACTTTTTGATCCATTTTTCAAACTGCTTGCATAAAACTTAGTGTTTCGGTTATAATGCTACTGGTCGATAGACGCGAGCAACGTTATTCCAACTTTCAACATAAGCTCCCAGGCTGTGCATCTTATCTCCTCCTTTGTCTGTTTGCAATTTATATGCAAGACCCGTGGGGAGGAGAAAGACCCATCGACGATGATCTGCTAGCTCAACTGCTCGAGGACGAAGAACAACCCTCGACATTGATACCCGATATTCCCTTTTCTCGTATTAATTCAAACACTTCCCCAATCTTGCCCCGAAACATGGCTCGCACCAAAACCAAGGCCCAGAAAAGAAAAACCTCTGACACTTCCCATCAACCTGCTACTACGGCTGATGCTCCCTCGACCAGTGGTCGAGATGAAAATGCTCCCGACCTAAACATCCAAAGACATGCTCGCCCTCAACATGCTATTTAGCCGGATGTTGAGTGGCATGTAGTCTCTGAAAGTAGGGTGACAGTCAGAATGATCGCCAACTACTTAAGGAAATACGGTCTTCTGGGGGTGACCCTAGTCAAGTCCAATCCAGACCAAAGGGCTAATCTGCCTGGAGGCGCCTATAGCGCCTGGTCGCAGTTTCATATTAAGGCAGGGGCCACCTTGCCTCTTCACCCATTCTTTCAGGGGGTGGCCAACTATTTTGGAGTTGCCCCCTTTCAAATAACCCCGAACGGATATAGGATGCTTGATGCACTCTATATCCTTTATAGCCAGAAAAAATGGCCCGTGCCATCGCCTCATGAAGTCAACTACCTGTTCGACCTCAAATCTAACCCCAACCATGAAGGCACGGGGTTCTTCCACCTTTGTCATCAGGAAATTGGGCGTACTTTCCTGACTGACACGACCCACATCTCAAACGTGGGAAGGTATTACCAAGAGTACTTCCTTACAGCTGACCTAGTCGCGGACAACCTAGCTTTCACACGAGGAGGTAAAACTTTCGTATCATTGGCTGACTTCTTCACTTAGTGTTTTCCTCCACAATGTCTTAAACTTTTGATGTCTTCCAGGCCCATGGCTGCGACCAAACCCAACTCCGGGCATGGAGTCGAGATCGGCACTCTTAGCCAGCATGTCTGATGCTGACAAGAGTGTCAAGAATCTGGTTACTGAGGCTAACCTTAGGTTGGCTGGCTTCTGGGCCCCTCAATTGGATTCGAGGGGGCCTTCAGCAGGGAGTGCTCGCACTGAAGAGGAACCCGAGCAGCAACCTCAAGCGTCACCTCCACGAAGGAGACCGACTGGGGTCATGATCAGGGCACCTGTTGGCACTCCTCGAGCAGAGAGGCCCTCGGCCCCCTTAGGGAAAGGAAAGCAGAAGGCCACCGAGCCTGCCGACCTCTCTGACGACTCGTCGGATGACAACGGTATAGTAATTTCTCTTTTAGACAATTTTCCAATTCCCTGTCATCTATTTGACGGGAACGGGCAATTTTAAATATGCTCCACACTTAGGGCCAGACTTATTCGTGCCAAAGAATGAGTGTAAGACTAGTAAAGTTTGTAGTGTAGCGACCAGTAATAATAGCTCAGGTATTGGACTTTGCAATCCTTTTTTGTTTCTTTTTTCTGATGTAATGTGTTTGGCTATTCATGCTATCTCACTATTTGACTTTGTTCTTGTTTTCCAGGCATGGACTCCACCAACGTGTTCAATTTTTACAGCACCGCAGAGGCTACTGCTGCCCCTCCAAGCAAAAAGAAAATCAGTAAGAGAGATACTGGGGAGAGCAGCAAAGAGCCTCAGGCGAAGAAAGCTCGGAACACAGGCCCTTCGGAGGACGGGCCCTCTGCCACCGTGACTCCGTCTTCTCCCCGCGAGTAGCAGACTCCATCTTCTGCGGCCGGGTCAACTCCTTCTCCCGACGCCCCATCTGACCAACCTTAGCAAGAAGATCCTGCCTCACCCGGGAACCTGATGGTTGGTCGCGCCTTTAAGCTGATCAAGGAACGGGTCACCAAAATCGTGAAGCACGAACGCTACCGAGAGGCAATGGCAGCTACGGAGACGATGGGTGTTGACCCAATCCTGAACCGTGCCCTGAACAAGTTCACTAGTGTACGTTATCTCCTTTTGTGAAAACAAGTCTTCGTTAGTTTACTGTTTGTCTAATTTTTTGTTCTGACTGTAGGCCATGCTAACCCTTACTGCCGGCCGCATCTGCCTGGGTGCAGTCACCGAGCAGGCCAGGACCTCAGAGCAACAGTACGAGGACGAACTCAAAGCTGTTGAGGCCAGACATGCTGATCAGCTGGCGGTGGTGGCTGCGGAAAAGGCCTAACTGGCCAAGGAGTTGGAGGAGAAGCTGAAGTCTCTGGAAAAAGCCCGCGAGCAGAGGGACCAATACAAGGAGTCCAACCGCTCTAACTTCAAAGTGGCTAAGCAACTCGAGCTAGACTTGATCGCGAGCAGGCAAGAAACCAGAGATTTGGAGGGTCGAGTTAAGGACTTGGAGAAGACCAACGCTGCCAACTTAGAGAGGTACAAAAATTCCACCCTGAGGTGTTTCTACAATTTCTGGAAGCACAATCAGGGTGCCAACTTTGACTACCTTCCTGAGAATGCGAGGGAAGCTGGGCTGGCTCGCTGCGCAGCTCAACTGGCTGAAGAAGAAGGATCGAGGGTCCCTGCTTCCCCCAAAATCTCGCTGGCCGCCGGGATGGAGGGTACAGACAATGAAGCTGTCGACCAGAATCCTCCCCATGATCCTCCAAGTCCTCGAGCTCCTTAGTTTTTTCTTTTTATATTTCTTTCTCTTTTTTTTTAACTACACGACCTACGTGTCGTGATGTAAAGACAATATAATTTTTCTTTGGTTTTGCTGCATGGGCAGCTC
The DNA here is from genome assembly GCF_963169125.1 of Humulus lupulus. Taxonomy (NCBI): domain Eukaryota; kingdom Viridiplantae; phylum Streptophyta; class Magnoliopsida; order Rosales; family Cannabaceae; genus Humulus; species Humulus lupulus. The sequence goes on from NC_084793.1 coordinate 171,481,898, forward strand.
TTACTTTTATTTTGAACAATTACATCCAAGCAGTTACTGCTTGCGGTGTAAAAGGATCACTTTGATATTATAATATATTTGCATATTATTATAACATCTATTTGTTCGCATGACCGAACTTAGCATAGCACTTTGGTTTGATTTAACAAAATATCAAAAAATTTGAAAAATACTCTAAGTGCCCTAGCATGCTTTCACTTATTTTGCTTATGTGTTTACATACCTTTTAACGATATGCTTTGCTTACTTGTACCTTGTATGCCCCCCAAGTGATCGAGGAGCTTTAGGTCCTTGGTCACTTGCCTTGACTAGAACCTGCCCGAACGTTACTGGTCGTAGCAATGCGATTAGAATTATAATACAGCAAAACAACACACGTAATGAGCAAATACTTGTAATAAATACAATAGTTGGCAAGAATTGACTGGCTGAGGACAGTCCCTTTTATTCTCGTAGTAAATGGACTAAACATGTCTTTACGAGTGATCAATAAGATCTTACACAAAACTTGTAAAAAGTAAAATTTATACAAGCCAATTCTTTAAGAAGAATTGTTCATTGATAATACTTGTGCAAGTGTTCTCCATTCCAATATCGAGGAACGAGATCTCCATTTAAGCATGCAAGTTTATAAGTGCCCGGGTGAAGGACTTCATCAATCTGATAAGGCCCTTCCCAATTTGGCCCGAGTACTCCAGCAACTTGGTCGCGGGTGTTAAGAAAAACTCTTCGGAGCACAAGGTCTCCAACATTGAATTTTCTTTCTCGAACTTTGGAGTTGAAATACCGAGCGACCTTCTGCTGGTATGCAGTTACTCGGAGCTGGGCTTGTTCACGCCTTTCATCAATTGAGTCCAAGGATTCCATCAGGAGCTGGCTATTAGAATCCTGGTCGTATGTTAATCTGTGGTGAGAGGGTGGATCCAACTCAACAGGCAACATGGCCTCATACCCGTATGCCAAGGAAAACGGGGTATGACCTGTTGTTGTTTGGTGGGAAGTTCTGTACGACCAGAGGACTTCAGGCAACTGTTCTGTCCATGCTCCCTTAGCTTCTTCAAGTCTTTTCTTCAGTGTATCCTTCAACGTTTTGTTAACTGCCTCGACTTTCTCGTTCGCCTGGGGATGAGCGACTGAAGAAAAACTTTTGATAATATCGTGACGTTTACAGAAATCTGTGAATAGATCACTATTGAACTGGGTGTCATTATCCGAGACTATCTTCTTTGGAAATCCATAGCGACAGATGATGTGACTACAAAGTCAAGCACTTTCTTCGTCGTTATGGTCGCGAGTGGCTCAGCTTCGGCGCATTTGGTGAAGTAGTCGACGGCAACCACCGCGTACTTTACACCACCCTTCCCTGTAGGCAAAGATCCGATTAGATCTATTCCCCAAACCACAAAGGGCCATGGACTCTGCATCTGCTTTAACTCATTGGGAGCTGCTCACGGGATTTTAGAAAACCTTTGACACTTGTCACATTTTTGCACGAATTCCATGGAGTCCTCATTCATGGTTGGCTAGAAATATCCCTGCCTTAGGATCTTTTTCGACAGGCTTTGCCCCCCAGCGTGGTCCCCGCAAAAGCCTTCGTGTACCTCCTTCATTAACTCTTTGGCTTTCTCCTTTGTAATACATCTTAGGAGTGGCAATGAGTATCCCCTTCGGTACAGGATTCCATTGACCAGTATATACCTAGCAGCTTGCCGCTGAAGGGTCCTAGCTTTGTTTCTAACCGCTGGTAGCACGCCGCTTGATAAATACTCTACATATGGCGCCATCCATGTATCCGTCATCTGGATGACTAAAGTGGTTTTTCTTACTTGGATGCTAGGCACGGATAGTCGCTCGACTGGCACTATGTTTAGAGTATCAGCATCTTTTGCACTTGCCAACTTTGCCAAAGCGTCTGCGTTGGAATTCTGGTCACGAGGCACTTGCTAGAGAGTGTATCTGTCGAACTGGGCTAACAGATCCTTTGCTTTGTTCAGATAGGCGACCATCTTTAATCCTCGCGCTTGATATTCTCCCAAGATTTGATTCACAACTAGTTGAGAATCACTATAAACGTCAAGCGCTTTTATGTTCATATCCTTGGCTAATCGTAGTCCAGCGAGCAGTGCTTCATATTCAGCCTCATTGTTAGAGGTAGTGAAGTCAAATCTTATTGCATAGTGAAATCGATGCCCTTCCGGCATTATCAATATCACCCCTGCTCCTGTGTGGGATTCGTTAGATGAACTGTCTGTGAACAATTTCCACGAGGGTGCTTGGATTTGACATTCGGGTTCGCTAGGCTCCTCGATCTACTCGCCTCCCGCAGGCTCTGTGAACTCGGCGATGAAGTCAGCTAAGGCTTGTCCCTTTATCGCTGCTCGCGGTAGGTAAGATACATCGAACTGCCCAAGTTCGACTGCCCACTTTAGTAATCTTCTGGCAGCCTCTGGCTTTTGCAGAACTTGCCGAAGAGGCTGGTCGGTCAATACCGTAATCGGATGGGCTTGGAAGTAAGGCCGTAGCTTCCTAGAGGCCAATACCAAGCAGTAGGCTAACTTTTCATTGGGGGGATATCTCAATTCTGCTCTGATCAGCCTTTTGCTTACGTAATAGACAACCTTTTGCACACATTCTTCTTCTCTCACCATAACAGCACTAGCAGCATAATCCGTGATTGCTAAGTAGATGAACAAAGTCTCTTTATTGACCGGCTTCGACAGGATGGGTGGCTGCGCCATATGCGTTTTTAGTGCTTGAAAGGCTTGTTCGCACTCATCTGTCCATTCAAATTTCTCATTCCCTCTGAGTAGATTGAAAAATGAGACACACTTGTTCGTTGATTTTGAAATAAATCTACTAAGAGCGGCAATTCTCCCAGTTAGACTTTGGACATCCTTAATCCTCACTGGTGACTTCATCTCGATCAGGGCTTTTATCTTCTTGGGATTAGCTTCAATTCTTCTTGAGTTAACTATGAATCCCAAGAACTTCCCTGATCCAACCCCGAAGGAACATTTAAGGGGATTTAGCTTCATCCTATATTTATTAAGGACGTTGAAGCATTCCTGCAAATCCCTTACATGTCCTTCTGCCTTCTTCGACTTAACCAACATGTCGTCGACGTAAACCTCCATGTTTGCCCCGATCAGCTCCTTAAACATGTGGTTGACGAGTCTCTGGTAAGTCGCACCAGCGTTTTTCAAACCAAAGGGCATCACCTTGTAACAGTAGAGCCCTGTATCGGTTCGAAAGCTAGTGTGATCCTCATCAGGGGGATGCATACAAATCTGATTATACTCAGAGTATGCATCCATGAATGAGAGGATCTCATGTCCTGCAGTGGCATCGACCAGCTGGTCGATCCTCGGGAGTGGGAAACAGTCTTTGGGGCAGGCTTTATTGAGGTCTGTAAAATCCACGCACGTACGCCACTTGCCATTCGGCTTGGGCACGAGTACGGGATTGGAGACCCATGATGGATAAAATGCCACCCTGATGAACCCATTCTCCTTCAGCTTCTCGACTTCTTCCTTCAAAGCTTTCGATCGGTCTTTGTCGAGGAGCCTTCTTTTCTAGTTGCACAGGTGGAAAGCTTTTGTCAATGTTCAGGACATGGCTGATAATTGCAGGATCTATCCCAACCATGTCTTTATGCGACCAGGCAAAGATGTCCTGGTTCCTCTTTAAAAACTCCACCAGTGCTTGTTTTGTTGTTCTCTCTAAGTTTTTACCGACTTTCACAACTCTGGTTGGATTTCCCTCGTCGAGTTGGACCTCTTCAAGGTCCTTGATGGGGCCTACTTCTTCTTCGAAATCCCCAAAGCGAGGATCTAAGTCTCTATCCTCACTTTTGGCCACACCCTATTTGGTGTGATTATCACCTGAGCGGGCTTGAATATCAGTTGCCATTTGCAACTCCTTTCCGGCGGCATCCCTCGATACACCCTTTTTTGCCTTGGTGATCGAGGCGTTGTAGCATTCTCTCGCCTCCCGCTGGTTTCCTAGCACGCATCCTACTCCTGCGTCTTTTGGGAATTTCATGGCGAGGTGCCATACAGAAGTGGCGGCTCGAAGGTCAACCAGAATTGGTCTCCCTATCACGGCATTATACGCCGAAGGACAATCAACCACTATAAAAGTAGTGAGTAATGTCCTGTTAGCAGGCGCAGTACCTGCTGTGACTGGGAGTCTGATTGGCCCTACTGGGGAAAGCCCTTCTCTGGAAAAACCATAAATGGTTTGGTTGCATGGCTCTAGGTCCTTGATGGACAATTTCATCCTTTCCAGCGAGGACTTATATAGGATGTTGACCAAACTTCCTGTGTCGACCAACACCCTCTTCACCATCATATTTGCGATTTCGACATCCACGACCAGCGGATCGGAGTGTGGGAATTGCACATGTTGGGCGTCGTCGTCAGAGAAGGTGATCGGTTCCTCCTCTGTTCAAGCCTTTTTGGGTGCACGATCCTCAACACTCATCATCTCAATGTCCTGGTTGTGGCGTAGGGTTCGAGCATATCGTTCCCTCACTTTTCCACTATCTCCTGCAAGATGCGGGCCTCCGCAGGTGAGTAAGGTACCTGCCACGGGAGCTGGCTGTAAAGGTGGCAAGCGCTAGCGTGCAGGAGCCAACTCGTTGCCACCTTGAGCCTCTCGCTGAGAACCTCCCATGGCTCGTACATATCTTCTTAAGTGTCCCTATCTTATCAGGAACTCAATCTCGTCCTTCAGCTGGTTACACTCATTGGTGTTGTGCCCGTAGTCGTTATGGTAACGACAGAACTTTGTTGAATCTCTCTTGGAGATATCTTTTCTTATAGGCGCGGATCGTCTGTAGGGCATGCTCTAGCTGGTCGCTTGGAAAACCTCGGCTCGGCTTTTGACAAGGGCGGTGTAATTGGTGAATTTTGGTTCATACCGATTATTTTTTAGGCGCTTACTCTCAGAGGTCGAGGGTTCACCATTCGCCCGCTTTCCACCATTTTTACCGTTGCCATTCTCGTTGCCTTTGTCGTTGCCATTGGGCTTAGACCCGTTGGCGGCTTTGGCGCATTCTTCTTTGGGCCCCTTGTCCTTTGCTGGCGATTTACCTTCGTTGGCAATCGCGTCCTCGAGCTTGATGTACCGACCAGCTCGATCTAAAAACTCATGGGTAGTGTTAACCCCATTCTTCCTGAGGCTACTCCAGAGAGGAGAATGGCGCCTAACCCCAGCGGTTAGGGCAATCATCTTGCCTTCATCGCCCACAGTCTTGGCTTCTGCTGCAACTCGCATGAAGCACTGAACATACTCCTTCAAAGGCTCCCCTTCTTTCTGGTGTATCTCGACTAGTTGGTTTGCCTCGGTGGGGTGCACACGACCCGCATAGAACTGTCCGTAAAATTCCTTCACGAACATTTCCCAGGATATTATACTTGCAGGAGGGAACTTAAAGAACCACTCCTGAGCGGCATCAGAAAGGGTCGCTGGGAAGATCCTGCAGCGAGCATCTTCAGAGACTTTCTAAATGTCCATCTGTATCTCAAATTTGTTTACATGAGATACCGGGTCTCCGTACCCGTCAAAGTTTGGCAGAGTCGGCATCTTGAATTTGCTGGGGGTTTCTGCCACAGCAATCCTTTGTACAAAAGGGGTGCCTCTCCTCTGATCGTACTCGATATGCGATGTCCACCCCCTGACCAGCTGCTGCACAGCCTAGTTCAGGGCATCGATTTGAGCCTGAATGGCTTCAGGAATTGCTGGGGCGTCTGGTGCCGGGGGAATGTACTCATCGTGCATTTCTCGGCGGTCATTGAGTACATCCCTCAAGTCATCGTCTCTTCGCCGCTGCTCACTGGCTCTGAGCCAGCTAAAGACGTTGTTTTGTCTGGGCTACCCCCAGCATTATGTCCTGCTTGTCAGTCTTCTCTAGGTGGGGGGCTTCTACCTCCACCTCTCTGCTTGTTTCTCCGACCAGCATTCCCTCTACCTGAGTCGACCTCATTGTAGCCGTGGCCATCTCTGAACCTTGATTGGCTATGGTGGGATCGACCTTTTCCTCTTTTTCCTCCTTGGGCTGGAACTTCCCGAGCGTTAGGGGGAGGCTTGCGCTAGTCGGTGGGTCCCCATGCATTGTCATGCTGTGGAGGGCCCCTGACCGCATAGCCTGTCTCTGAGTTCCTTCTGTTGGCAGAAGGACGTTGCCCCCTGCTCGATGGGTGCGGCTCTTCACCCCTGGGCGTCTAGGGCTGCGGGGCTATTGCCCGTCCCTATTCTGCCTCGGGCGCGGGGTATTGCCTCGACCGGCCTGGGACGGAGGCTGCGTCTCAGGGTCCCTAGGTGGGATATCATCTTGAGGCATCGGTGACTGCTCCGGCCTTTGAGGGATTGTTGGCTGGATCAGAGGGCTAGGATTGGGACCTCTTTGAGGTGGCCCACTTGGGGGTTGATCAGGCTGCGAGGCAGGTGCAGCCTGATTCCTAGCCAACTGGAGGGCTGCTTCAAGGGCTGCCATGGCATCCCTCTGACGATAGTCCATCTCCGCCTATCTCTCGCTCAGCTCTTGGCGCTGGCGCTCTATCTCCCTCTGTTGTGACACCATTATCTCGGCGGCACTCTCTTGATTGGTTCTTAGAGCGGCCAACTCACCTTGCAACACTCCCAGTGTTGTCTTCAGGGCCTCAGAGTCCACTTCCTCCTCATCGAACTCCAAATGAGGTTCGTCTTCAGCCATATTTGGGGGAGGAGGCTGGGATGGTGCAGCAACTGCCTGTCCAGTTTTCTTGGTAGTCTTTGCCATTAGACTTTCTTGAGTTCAACTCTCAATGAAAGTACCAGAATGTTGACCCTGATTTTGGTCAACGACACAGAGTCTAGAAAACGACAAGAAAATAATATAGAGCTTGAATATAGTCTAATGGAAAGATAAAGAACACAGAGATTTATAGTGGTTCGTCCCCAGTGATTGGTAATGACCTACGTCCACTTAATACTATTATTAATATTGAGCTCCAAAGGTGTGATCAAAGAACTAGGGTTCCTAAGTTTCACAGACCTTAGAAGAAGAAAGCAATACAACCATGGATAATAGTAGTATAATTCCGAAATAAAAAGATTGATCCCCTTCCTTGAGCTATTTCTTGTGTATTTATAGGCTCGGGAAGAGTTACATGAATTAGGAGATAATATCTATCCTTAATGATCGAATTTGCAGGTCATAATGAAGAGATATTCTCTGATATCATCACAACTGTACAGATCTTTACATAAATGAACGAAATATACGACCAAGCTGGTTGTATATAAAACTGGATCTTTTCGTGTGGAAATAATGTTGGTCGATAGATGAGACGTATCTCTGCTACGTGTCCGCCACGTGTCAAGAATCCTTGCCATGTCATCAGCAGCCGATTTATGGATAAACAATTTTAAAATTAGAATGCACCATATCTTTATATATACAAAAATGTGTATGTAACGGATTTTCGGTTTAACATATTTTTTAAATTATAGATTATATTTTAGTTTTATTTTTTTAATATGTTTATGTCATTCTTTTATGATATATGACATTGTTTATTTATTTCAAATTTATATAAAAATTTAAAAAATATAATAAAAAATAAATTAATATATTTTCTGAGTAAAACTAAGTAAACATGCATTGTTAGTTGTTTTTACCTAGTATCTTTTTATATATTATAAATGTGAGTTTAACAGAAATTGTTGGTTTCTGGTAGATTTAACATTTTTATATTGTTTTCTAACACTATTAGTTTTAAAGTCATACAAATTGTAACGTCCTGTATTTTTAAGACTTGATAATGCGGAAATATAAACGTTTTCATTTAACGAAATGTCTCAAAAACCCATATAAAAAAACTTTTTAAAGTTGTATGGTCATACTTAATATTTAATACAAACATAGCTTATGAAAAGTAAACAGAGCCTTGTTTATGAAAATAAAACAACATTTCCAAAATAAAACAGCTTCCCAAAAGGTTGATCCACATGTACATCTACAAAGTAGACTCCAACGCTCACTGCTCTGCTTTGCCCTTATTCTTACCTACAACAAGGAACAACTAGGTAAACGAAAACGCTTAGTAAGTTCAACTTTAAAACAAGAGTATGTAGAGAAGACAGGCGATCACTGGCCAAGTCACTGACCACTAATAACAATAGCTCAACAAAATTAGGGTTCCGGATCCATCCGGACCCTAAGCAATCAATTTCAAGAACGCAAAAGCATCCAGGCAAACTTATGGTTATTCCTGATAACTAATGGCAAACTATTTCAGATAAATAGATAAATTCTTGCACTCAGAAAATCCCAGAGCAAACAAATATAATAAATCACAATATAATTCGAGACCAACGCTCGACAATTTCTAACAATTCGAGCGTACCACGCTCTCCAACATATTTGTTAATCAATAGGGGAGAACCGAGTCTCAACATTCAGATCTAACTGATAAATATCCCCATCAAGGGTAGCTATCGAGTTACCTAGGGCATTGCTACTTATCCAAAAGTAAATCCCTCACAAGGGTAACCATCAAGTTACCTAGGGCATTTCTACTAAGAGTGTAATCGGAATTACACGGGTTTATAGAGAATTCTATGGTAATCAGTGGTGCTGGCAAGCAGTTTCTCCTAGAGTGTTCAACCTCACTCAAACTTGGCAACCCCAAGTATCTCTAGGGACTCTCACTGAATGGCCAATATTCATGGCTACTATCCGAGAATAACTTATCAAAGCACTTGCTCGGGTTCTAACCGTTCAATGATTAAGTAAGCATGAGGGCCCCTAGGTCCAATTCATTTTGGTGCCCCTAGGTTTAAACAAGTAATCCTCACCTCTTGGCCACTCATCGCGGTAGTGAACCGGACATAAAAAATCAAACAAGCAGTGTGACGGGGGTCAACCTTCTAGGATATAACGGATATCTACCGATCATATTTTTTGAATCAGCACCTACTAGACTGACTTCTCTATGTAATCTTTCTACGAAAGTGTATACATGTGCATGTGTCTCTATACTAACATACATTACACTAGTCATTTCATGTTGTAGCCACACAATAGAAGTTGACTTACATGGAGTCCTTAGCTCTTAGTAGGATTTCACCCTCCAACGTACAAACCAGTTATGCTTAGCCAATATTGTAATTATCCATACAGTATACTCAGATTAATTATGACACTCATAATTCACTATTATTATTTTGGGTAGTTTGGTAATTTTTAAAATCATTTGTAAGGATTAAAGATCCTTATTTGGTTTTAAACTCATTCAAGAAATTCATACGCAAAAATTTGAGACTAAACCCTAAGTCTCGAGGAGTACTATCCTATGGTCTTGATAACTAGGCTCGGGTATCACAACAGTATTTCCCATAATCTGCTAAAAATCTTATTCTTTAAAAGTTCCGCTATTAACCCTTACTTTCAACAAGTCGGTTAAATGTATAAAAGATTTTAGTCGGTATTATATTGTTGGTTTTTATTTATCAAATCAGAGATTATGCGTAGCGGAACAACAATCAAATTGTTAGATTAATCCCATAAGATTTTTAGATCTACTTCTTCACATGCATATATATATTGAATCAACGACATGAATAGAAAAATTACTCCAGGTCCTTCCTTGCTGCTATCTTTTCGTATGGCTAAATCCTCGAGATCCACACCGAGATCTTCCAAAATGTTCTCAGGCACACAAAGAACGAGTGTGGACTCTCTATACAAATAATAGGCAATAAACTATTTATCAGATGTTCTCAACACATGAGATCAGATAAAGTTTTGGACCTAGGTTTTGTGAAGAACAATGACTTTTGTTTATGTCATTGTTCTCTTTCTCTGAGAGAGATTCCTAGATATTTTTCTATCCCTGAAAAATTACGTTCTGTGAAAAACTGATATCCTATATTTAATATATCCTATGTATTAAAATATTTGTTATTTTAAACAAATTCAAAATAACTGATCAGTTATCAGATTTTTGTTTAAATAATAATATTTTAATCATATTAAAATATCTCATTATTTATTTAATATTTAAATAACTAGAATTATGGAATCAAGAGACTGAGTACACTCTCTTATGCGTGTAGCACAGTGCATGTGCATTGTGCCAAACGTGTACCACATGCCTGTGATAGCATGTGATTTTTCCCAATTTTTTTTTATTATTTAAATACCAAAAATCCCAAAAATAAATTAATTCAAAATTAATTATATTTTTGTTAAATCAAATAATTAATTAATTAATTACACATAATTAAACAATAATTATGTTTGATACATAGAAAAATATTTTACTTATCACATAAGTCATTTTTGCCCATTTTTTGTGTTTACCTTTATCAGTGTTTGTTTGAGCCATTTCATGGACCATGGACCTATAACATTAAGCTCCAATAAATTGAAACTAAATAATTAAACTCTTTTCTGATATTACTCCACTATAAATTCATAATTGCACTCTTTATGTTATAGATATACTTTTACAGAAAAAAATTTCTTAAGTCGCCCATTGATATAACCATCTTACAATAGTTCAACCCTCTAATTAATTAGTTCATAAATTAGAATGGAAGAATTACCATTTTACATTTCTAATTTACTTCTTATTCCTTAAGTACCATTAATTCACTAGTGAATAATTAATCTATAATCTAATTATAGATTTGAGCTCAAAATCATTCAGTTCCAGAATTAACCCTTAAGGGAACTAATATACGATCCGTTAGGAAAGATTAGATTCTGTATTGTTGATACATGTTCCCAGCCATCCATGATATTAAATCTCCAAAACAAAAGTCATTAGCCTCATTCTTTGAAGAGACCTTAACGAATGAATCAAAAGATTTAATAAACATGAACAGGAGTTCATGAACACTCAGGATTTAGGTTGATCTATAAATGATCATCAGTTATGATATGAATTACAAGTCTTTATTGTTAAATGGATTTTGGATAAAGACTTTAATTCATATCGGTCCATGTCATATATAATCATATTATATAAAGCACATTTACCGAGATGTCTTACCACATCAATAATCCGAATCTAGATTATTTGTATCATTGCGATACTCAGTAAACCGTACTTACAACTCCAATTAAAGAATTCCATAACTTTAATTTGTTGTTGTTGACTATTTTTATTCATTCATGTGATCTTAATTCTCTCGTACTAATACAAGATCACATCCTCAATAATGAATATGGATTTTTCTGATATTTACAAAATTATTCAAACAATAATTTAACAATATAAATATAACAATAATAATAAACCATTGATATTTATTTATTCACAGAAAAACAAATGTCTTTACATGATTTTAGGACACACTCCTAACAATCTCCCACTTGTACTTAAAGCAAGTGAGGCATTTCTCTCAATCCCATATTACATACATGACCCTCGAATTGCTTTGTTGGAAGCATCTTCGTGAACGAGTCTGCCAGGATGTGTTCTGATACGACTTCAGAATAGACACATCTCCTTTATGTACGATCTCTTTGAGTTAGTGGTATTTGCACTCTATATGCTTTCCCCTCTTGTGACTTCTTGGTTCTTTAGAATTAGCCACTGCTCCACTGTTGTCACAGCTAAGAGCAAGTGGTTTCTCCACTTCTGGAACAACTTTCAGATCGGAGTAGAACCTTTTGAGTCACAGTGCCTCCTTAGCTGCTTCACAAGCCACTATATACTCGGCTTCCATGGTGGAGTCTACAATGCTGGTTTGCTTAATGCTTCTCCAGACTAATACTCCTCCTCCAAGAATAAACACTGATCCAAAAGTCAATTTCTGACTATCTCTTTCTAATTGAAAATCAGAATCAGTGTAACCAGTGGGGTTCAGGTCTCCACCTGAATATACAAGCATATATTCTCTAGTATTTCTAAGATACTTGAGAATATTCTTCACTGCAATCCAATGACTCAATCCAGGATTGGATTGATAACGGCTGACTATCCCTACTGCATAACAAATGTCAGGTCTTGTACACAACATGGCGTATATTAGACTGCCTACTGCTGAGGCATAGGGATACTGTCTCATGTCTTCCTTTTCCTGAGGTGTTTTGAGACACTACTCTTTGGAAAGGAATACTCCATAATGGGTTGGCATATCACCCTTTTTGGAGTTTTGCTTATTAAAGCTTTTTAGCACCTAATCAATATAAGTTGCTTGAGACAGTGCCTAAGTTTTGTTATGTCTATCTCTAAGAACCTTAATGCCCAGAACATACTTGGCTTCTCCCAAATCTTACATTTGGAATTGTTCAGCTAACCAGTTCTTTACATTTGATAATGTCTCTACATCATTCTCAATGAGTAGGATATCATCAACATAAAGAACGAGGAATACTACTTTACCATCTTTGATTTGTTTATAGACACAAGGATCATCAACATTTTCTTCAACAACCAAATGTTTTTCTTGTGTCATCAAATCTAAGATTCCAAGACCTAAGAAGCTTGCAAACCTTTTGCTCTTGATCTTTTAATTCGAACCCTTCTGGTTGAGACATGTAAATGGTTTTGTCAAGGTAGCAATTCAAAAAAGTTGTTTTGACATCCATTTGCCAGATCTCGTAATCCATGCACGTAGCTATGGACAAGAGTATACAAATGGATTTTAGCATGGCTAATGGAGAAAAGGTTTCTTCATAGTCAACCCATTCTTACAGGAGAAAAGGTTTCTTCATAGTCAACCCCTTATTTCTGTGTGTAACCTTTTGGCTACAAGCCTTGCTTTGAAAGTCTCTACTTTCCCATTCGCTCCTCTTTTCTTCTTGAATATCCACTTGCAACCAATGGGTTTGATATTCTCAAGTGGATTTTCAAGAACCCAGACAGAATTGGAATACATCGATTCCATTTCTTGGTGAATGGCTTCTTGCCATTTTTCCTTGTCAGAATGATTCATTGCATTTTTAAATGTCAATGGATCGTCTTTGTTTGTGTCATGCACAAGCATTGGAACTTCGTGTTCATAGTGCGTGGGTTGCTTATTAACCCTCCCACTACGACGAAGTTCTCTACTATTCTGACTAGAACTAGTAGTTTCCTCTTGCCATTTTTCATTAGTTATTGCTAGCGACTTTGCAACTTTATTTGAGATCATCTCCTCCAGTACAACCTTTCTGCAAGGTTTGTGGTTATTAACATAGTCATATTCAAGAAAAGTTGCATTTGTCGATACAAATGTTTTATTTTCTTTTGGACTATAGAAAACTCCACCTCTAGTATCTTTGGAATATCCCACAAACATACACACTTCAGAGCGTGTTTCCAACTTCCCGGTCTTTCCTTTAAGCACGTGTGCAGGACACCCCCAAATTCTAAAATGGTGTAAACTAAGTTTACAACCATTCCATAATTCTATGGATGTCTTTTGGATAGACTTAGGTGGAACATCATTCAATGTGTATAGAACACATTGAATCGTATAGCCCATGAATGACAGTGGTAATGATGAGAAACTCATCATTCATCTAACCATGTCTAATAACGTTCTATTCTGACTTTCTGAAACATCATTTTACTGTGTTTTTTCAGGTGTAGTGAGTTGGAATTGAATGCCATGCTCACATTGATGGTTCTTGAATTCACAGTCCAAGTACTCTCTTCCTCGATCAAATCGAAGTGCTTTTAAGTGATTTACCTAATTGCTTTTTAGCCTCTGCTTGGAATTCTTTGAACTTTCCAAAAAGTTTCAGATTTTCTTTGCATTAAGTATAGGTAGCCATATCTTGAATAATCGTCAATTAAAGTGACGAAATATTCACAACCTCCTCTTTCTTGTACATTAAGTGGATTGCAACATCCATATGTACTAGCTGAAGTGGTTTTGTGGCTCTTGAACCTTTATCAGAGAAAGGTCTCTTGGTCATTTTCTTTTCTAGACAGGATTTACAAACAGGGAGAGATCCAATAGATAGTTCTCTTAAAGGACTATCCTTTACAAGCCTATTTATTCTGTCTAGACCAATATGGTCCAATCTCAAGTGCCACAGATATGTCTCAGTATTGGAATCAGTTTAATAGATCTAGGATTAGTTGTGTTAAATAATTCAGAATTATAAAAAAATTATCATTCACTATAAGTATGTAAACTTTGTTTATCCCAAAGCATTTGCATAACAAGTAAATAGATAATTTCTTTAAATAATAACTACTTTATTAATAAAAGAAATAAATGTTATGCAAAAATAGAAATAAGTTTCCAAACATTAATAATCAAGATTACTAACAATAAACTAAATTTCTAGACTGTAGTTTTCTTTGTTTAAAGAAATCTAAAATTTCTAAAACAAAATAAAGAAATTCAAATTGTTCAATTAACAATAAAAATTACTAAATAAAACTACTGCTCTCCAACTTCTCCAGCTCCTTACTTCCTACTGTTGACTGTGTTTTTAGCCAACGACGTGAGAACGTCAAATACGACAAACCTTCAAGAGAATTTAAATAACACAAACAGTTTAATCAAGAAAAGTAGATAACACACAAGATTTTTATAGTGGTTCAGCCCCGATCAATCGGTAATAGCCTAATCCACTTGGAGTTGTGATTATAGATCTGTACTCAAGATCAGATGGACTGAGCCAACTGAGTTTCTTCAGTACAGATTGCAAAAATACAAGAATCCTTTCAAATACCAGCACTTTCTCTCTCTAGAATACTCAGACCCAAATTTTCTCTCTCTAGAATACTCAGACCCAAATTTTCCCAAAAGTCTAGAAAGAAGAAGCAGAAGCCCCTCTCTCATCCCATAAGCCCTCTATTTATAGGCTTAGGGTCATACATCTGATATCCCCTAGAATCAGGATATTTTATTATATTTATTACATTTAAATTACAAAAAACATTCAAAATGTAACAAAACCCCCCATTTGTGGGAAGAATGAGAGATTCCCGCGTATCTTGTTGAAGCTGTTTCTGGGAATCTTGACTTAGTCCTCCTCTAGCTAGTTGATCCACCTCACCTCCACTCTGGTCGATCATACACATGCTGGTCGGACATGCAAGTGCTGGACATGCACTTCTCTCCTCTAACATGACACTCTCCTCTAGCATGCCATTTCTTTATTTGGACAACCATGCACTGGTTGGACATATGCATTAAGACCAAATTCTTGGGCCCTCCTCGGACCACATCCTTGGGGTCTCCTAGGACCACTCTCTTGGGGTCTCCTAGGACCACTCTCTTGGGTTCTCCTCGGACCAAAGTCCCTTGGGCTCTCCTCGGACCACATCCTTGGGATCTCCTAGGATGCACTCTCCTTAATTCTCCTAGGATGCACTCTCCTTAGCTCTCCTAGGACCACCCCCTTGGGGTCTCCTCGGACCACACCCTTGGGATCTCCTAGGATGCACTTGGCTTGGTTATGACATCTTTCAAGCAGTCCAAACTCTTCACCAGTCTACCGGGTCACTTTATCACAACTCTAAGGAGTCAATGTATTTATTGACTATTAATCTGTCTTTTACTGACCATGCACTGCCACTTGTCACCTTTATTGCCACGTCATTGATCTCCAATTTTTGGGGATAACACCTACCAAAATCCTCATCAGTCTCTTCCTCCTTTTCAGGGTTCTGATTCTGTAAAAGGAAAGACAAAAGAAAAATAGATTAGTGGCATATTTTTTAATCTACTATCCAAAAATTTGAATATGATATTCATAATCTTTGAATCTATTATTCAAAGTTGAAAAATATATGTAAATCTTATTTACCTTTTTCGTTTGATATAAACGATGACACTCAGCAAAGACTTCCTCTGTCATTGCTCGCCACATCTCATGTGCTGAGTCATAGTGTATATATTTTTCTTTTGTTTCGTCAGGCATGGTTGAAAACATGCAATAACGTGCCAATCGATCGGATTTCATCAAATTTGCATATTTTTCTTTTGCTTCGTAGCTAGTAGCCAGAGGTGGTTCTGTTGGAGGTTTTTCACAGACAGTTGACATCATCTTCTTATAAGAAAAAATAGTCAACATGCCTCAAAACCAGTGTTGCATATTTTCAGGTTCAGAAACCAAGGATTTGAGAAATGCATCGGTGTGTGAATCACCAATAGACATTTTTGCTGGGAATGAATAAATAATATTATTATTATATTTAGAAAAATAAATATCAAAGTTTTTAGAAATTAAACGTGATGCATGAGCACAATTAAAACACATAAGATAAAAAATAATTTTCACGATAAAATTTTCTAACAATTAAAGTGCCGCCTTAGGGTCGGTCAAATTAATTTTAGAGAACTTATAAGACATTCTTATCTTTATTGTTTAATACTTAAAATAACTCTTTATTTTCTCTTTTAAACATTAAAGTACCTCTTGGTTTGGTCAAGTTATGATTATCCACTGCACGAGCTTAATCATAACTTTGTGAGTGTAACCCAGTATTTCGGAGTTCATGACTTAACTTAGGACATGCCGCCTTAGGGTCCTTCAAGCCTAAAATACATCATTAGTTCCTATCTTTGTAAGAAATACAACCTTGCTATTGATATGTCCAGACACCTTCCTTAGGGGGACGAAAACAAAGCCGTCGCGAGGCGCTATTCATATCTCACGGTGTTATATTAATAATGGAGACCATGGGTTATGTTTGAGATATCAACCCTCTCCCACTCACTATTTTGAAATAAGTGTTTTTAACCTAATTAATTCCAAATTAATTACAGTTTCTTTAAACTTTATGAACATAATTAAAATTGGAAAGAAAGCGAGTTTCTAGGTCCATGTCCAATTTTAAATTACCAATCATGTTCATCTAATCTTTACTAAAAAACACTTTTTAAAATAAAGTTGGTTTAAAGAAATTAAGTCATAAAGACTTAAAATTTGGTGTGATATTTTACCAAGTTTTCAAAATAAAACTAAGTAATTTACATGCAACTGATTTCTCAAAACAATTCATATAAACCTATAGGACAATCATAATAATCATGTTTCTACTAATGAGATGCATTATTATGACTGTGTGGGTTTTCATGTATGGCATACAATGCATGAACATGTTATCAATCACATTAATCACATGAAAATAATTATTTAAATAAATAAATAAACAATAAATGTTGAACCAGGTGCTTTTGGGTATTTCTAATTTTACAACCACTTTATAAAATTAAAATAAAATAAATAAAATAAAACTGCCTTGATCTCCATCGGCCTTCTTTACTTTACTGTCGGTAGGAAATATGACATTGTTGGTCCAGAATAATAATAAGAAAACAATTTTCAAATTATTTTGATTAATTAAAACAAACTTTTAAATAATCATTATTTTTATTTTTCTTTTTAATTAAAATAACTTTTAATTAAAACTGAAATGAATTTAAATTAAAATCTGTTATTTTGAAAAAAATAAATTTTAAATAAGATATTAAAAAAAAATTGTTAAGATAACAAAAATATCTCATTATTTAAATATCAAATTTCAAAAATAGGATATTTGAACATTTTAAAATTTAAAAAAATAACAGATTAATTTCAGAAAAAATAAAAAAAATTCTGGACCAATCAGGCGGGGACACACGGCGTCAAAACGGGACCGCCGGGGCTAGACCGTACGTACAGTCCGTACGAACGTCCGTACGACATCCTGGCAGTGGCTTGGAGGTCGGCCTCGGAGGATCAGTGGCTGAAT
Organism: Humulus lupulus; assembly: GCF_963169125.1. Classification (NCBI taxonomy): domain Eukaryota; kingdom Viridiplantae; phylum Streptophyta; class Magnoliopsida; order Rosales; family Cannabaceae; genus Humulus; species Humulus lupulus. The sequence continues at coordinate 171,499,576 of NC_084793.1, forward strand.
TCTGAATCCCGGGCTCTGTTCTGACTTTTGTGTGATTGGAATTACAATTTTTATGGTGTCAGAAACCAAATAAAATTACATAAATCCTATGCCCTTTAATGGCTTACACAATGATCTAATCATAAACAAATCTTACCCAAAAACACCATACAATTAACGATTCAACATTCACATGCATTTAATCACATTAAGTCATCCATTCATTCATCAAAATAAATAAATGCATAAAAGTAAACCCACACAGATTCAATATATATATATGTGTGTGTGAAGATGGCTCTGGTACCATTTGTTGGTTTTTATTGATCAAATCAGAGATTATGCACAGCGGAACAACAATCAAATTGTTAGATTAATCCCATAAGATTTCTAGATCTACTTCTTCACATGCATATATATATATATTGAATCAAGGACATGAATAGAAAAATTACCTCAGGTCCTTCCTTGCTGCTATCTTTTCGTATGGCTAAATCCTCGAGATCTCACACCAAGATCTTCCAAAATGTTCTTAGGCACACAAAGAACGAGTGTGGGCTTGCTATACAAATAATAGGCAATAAACTATTTATCAGATGCTCTCAACACATGAGATCTGATAAAGTTTTGGACCTAGGTTTTGTGAAGAACAATGACTTTTGTTTATGGCACTGTTCTCTTTCTCTGAGAGAGATTCCTAGATATTTTCTATCCCTGAAAAATTACGTTCTGTGAAAAACTGATATCCTATATTTAATATATCCTATATATTAAAATATTTGTTATTTTAAACAAATTCAAAATAACTGATCAGTTATCAGATTTTTGTTTAAATAATAATATTTTAATCATATTAAAATATCTCATTATTTATTTAATATTTAAATAACTAAAATTGTGGAATCAAGAGACTAAGTACACTCTCTTATGTGTGTGGCACAATGCCTGTGCACTGTGCCACACGTGTACCACATGCCTATGATGGCATGTGATTTTTCCCAATTTTTTTTATTATTTAAATACCAAAAATCCCAAAAATAAATTAATTCAAAATTAATTATATTTTTGTTAAATCAAATAATTAATTAATTATTAATTAATTAATTAATTACACATAATTAAACAATAATTATGTTTGATACATAGAAAAATATTTTACTTATCACATAAGTCATTTTTGCCCATCTTTTGTGTTTACCTTTGTCAATGTTTGTTTGAGCCATTTCGGGGACCATGGACCTATAACATTAAGCTCCAATAAATTGAAACTAAATAATTAAACTCTTTAATTATAATAGTTAATTTATTAATTCTGATATTACTCCACTATAAATTCATAATTGCACTCTTTATGTAATAGATATACTTTTACAGAAATCTTTTTCTTAAGTCGCCCATTGATATAACCATCTTACAATAGTTCAACCCTCTAATTAATTAGTTCATAAATTAGAATGGAAGAATTACTATTTTACCTTTCTAATTTACTTCTTATTCCTTAAGTATCATTAATTCACTAGTGAATAATTAATCTATAATCTAATTATAGATTTGAGCTCAAAATCATTCAGTTCCAGAATTAACCCTTAAGGGAACTAATATACGATCCATTAGGAAAGATTAGATTCCGTATTGTTGATTCATGTTCCCAGCCATCCATGATATTAAATCTCCAAAACAAAAGTCATTAGCCTCATTCTTTGAAGAGACCTTAACGAATGAATCAAAAGATTTAATAAACATGAATAGGAGTTCATGAACACTCAGGATTTAGGTTGATCTATAAATGATCATCAGTTATGATATGAATTACAAGTCTTTATTGTTAAATGGTTTTTGGATAAAGACTTTAATTCATATCGGTCCATGTCATATATAATCATATTATATAAAGCACATTTACCGAGATGTCTTATCACATCAATAATCTGAATCTATATTATTTGTATCATTGCGATACTCAGTAAACCGTACTTACAACTCCAATTAAAGAATTCAATAACTTTAATTTGTTGTTGTTGACTATTTTTATTCATTCATGTGATCTTAATTCTCTCGTACTAATACAAGATCACATCCTCAATAATGAACATGAAATTTTTCTGATATTTACAAAATTATTCAAACAATAATTTAACAATCTAAATATAACAATAATAATAAACCATTGATATCTATTTATTCACAGAAAAACAAATGCATTTACATGCTTTTAGGACACAATCCTAAGATATATAAAAAAAATACTAATTAAATTCCTCAATTATTTTTTAAGAAAATAATCTCTTAATTTTCCTTTTATTTTCTTTAAGGTTTTAATCTCTAAAAAATGTTTTAAGAAAATAGCTTAATTTTAACTTAATTAGGAAAACCGTTAATAATTGTTTATCTTGACTAGTTAATTCTCCGAAATCAATTAATCAAGTTTACTTACTAAAAATAATTTACTTAATTATTTTCTCAAAATATAGGGTTTTAAACCCTTTTTTAATTTATTAATAAATTAAATCTTTTATTTTTAAAAAGAATAAAAACAATTTACACGTGTGAAAACCTCATTTTTCACATTTTTTACTACATATTTTGTTAGGTCATAACTTGAAATTTACTTACCCAACTGTTACAAAAAAATTTCAATTCAATCTTTGGTATGCCATTTAGGTCTCTGTAAAATCTTAGGTCAAAATGAGCATTTTTTATTGGTGGAAATATTTTTCAAACATTGAGGTAAAAATGACCTTATTTTTTCTAAACTTTGGCACTTAATAACTCTCAAACCATTCCATATTTTGTTACCAAATTTTACTGAGTCATACTAGGGTATGCGAAGAACATCTCCAGCAAATTTTAGCAAAACCTGGGTTCATTTGCCTCATACAAGGCTGTCCAAACTTAGTCCATAAATTAAGAATACGAAAAAACAGTTTTTTACCTAAACTTTGAAATAGCATAACTCACTCATTTCTAAACGTTTTTAGTGTTTCAAAAGCTCAAATTCATGTAGTAAATCTCAAAAACATTAAAGTATAATTTATTTTTACAAAATTAGTTATATAGTTGATGTCTTACCCCTTGAAAGTGAAGGCTCAAAAACCTTTTCTTTTTTTTTTTGGTGTTAGAGTTTCCAACAAAACCCTTAGGGATTTTGGGTCCCTATTTTCACAATCAACATACAAGCATCATAAATATTATCTAGAAACTACCATACCCTTATTACATCACCAAAAAGAAACTTTAAGCATTAAATACACAAAATAATGCTTAAAAATAAAACCATACAAAAACAACCATAAAAACTAAAATTTTACCTCTTGTTGTTCTTGCTTTAGGTTTTGATATTTCTACTAGCTTTAGAACCTTAAAAACTCTTTCAAAACCTTAAACCAACTCCCCCAACAACATATATAGTTAGTTATTGAAAGATGTTAAAAACTTTACAAAAGTCATGTTTTTGAAGCTTTTACCTTAGGAAAACTCTTCCAACATCAAGGCTTAAGCTTCCAAGCTTTCATAGGGTTTTTGGTAGTTGAAAATGATGAGAAAACTTGAGAGAAATTTTTGGAACAAGATGAGAGTGAGATGAGAGAAGGCGGGTCGGTTTTGGGGAGGTTGGAAGAGCTTAGACAACTCTAAAATATATCTAAAACACTTAAGTGTTTTTACTTTATGTCACTTTGTGTCATTAACATTAATTTGATGTAATTAAAGCTTAAATCAATTTTCTATAACCCTTTTCACTCTTATAAAATTATTAAAAAAAATTTAACACATAATAATTAAATTAAATGTCTCTCACATTTAATTTAATTAACCAAAAAATATAATTTAACCTACGGTCCATTTATGCAATAAAATTCCACAATTAGGCAAAAATTTAAGCATTTAACACAAAATGTCCTAAAGTTTCCATTTCCTCTTAGATTTATTATTTTTTACCAAACTTTAATTTTTATGAATGTATTTTATGCCCAAAATATATTTTTCATAGTTTATCATTTTATTTTCTGAGAATTTTACCTGATTAGGATTTTTGTGTCGGTAGAACACCAAAAGTCTTAACTTGACTTTAAATCACACAATTCATAATTTGGCTAGCAATAACTCATGGAAATAAATTCCAAACACGGGGAAAACAATCCCAACTCGAGTCATTTAAAGGTACCCGAAACGCAGGGCGTTACACAAATAAGGTAAATATATTTTAAAAAAATAAAATTATCTAAATAAGGTAAATAAATTGAAAATAAAAAAAATTAATGAGCCATAATAATTTCTCATAACATATTTTAAAATTTAATATTAAAGTATTTAAATTACTCTATCACTTATGTTTTAAAAATTATAACAAAAAAATATTGATGTGTTTAAATTTATTATTTTCTTTCTTTTATTAATTATTTATTTTGTCACTTAATATATTTTTTTTATTCAAGTGTATATGTAATAGTGACAAAAGACATATATACGCATATTTCTTAATTTTTTCGTTTAGTTTTTTTTTAATGAGAAATTACTTATTTTAATTACTCTAGCCATTAATTGAATAATATATATTTATATATAAATTTTGTTCACTTTAAAAAAAAAAGTAATTAAATAATTAAAAGAATATTAGAAAAATGATTCAATTTTAAAATTAAATCACCATATATAATATATACATCAAAACATAAGTGAACTCAAATTTAAATTATTATGAACACTAAAATTCAAACTAATAAACAACATCAAATAATTTACTTTGAAACTAGAATGCATCATATTTTTATATGTAAAAAGTGTGTGTCTAATAAATTCTTAGTTTAACGATTTATTTTAAATATAAATTATGATATTATTTATTTCTTTTAAAACTATAGACAATATTTTGGCTTAATTTTTTTGAAATATGTCTGTGTCATTCTTTTTATAATATATGACATTATGTTTTTTTTATTTAAAATTTAAATAATTATGAAAAAATATAATAATTTCTAAATTAAATTAACCAAATATGTATGGCGCGTTATTTAAATATAATATATATAAGTGATACATTAAATGTTGTGGAGGTGTGTTTAAAAATGTTCTTTTATTCTTTTTTAATATTTAATATAAATGTTTAAGTTAATTTATCAAAATAATATATTTGATGATAATTAATTAATTGAAAAATTGTAAATATTGGAAAAAAAAAAGTGTATATGCATATTTTATAAAATTGCCTAAAGTCAAAAGGATTATATAAGGTAACGACAACTTGCCACGATTTGGTGAAAAGCAGAACTTCCAAGAATACTAGGAAGAAAATAAAATTGCACATAAGTTATATATGGGTACTTAATCTCGGGTGGGTACACCAAGACCTTACCAAGTCCATTATTTCTTATTTATTTATTTGAAAGGAATAAGTCCATTAACTTAATTCTAATAAAAAAAGTCCATTAATTTAACGTTGCTTAATTAGCCGGCCTATGGAAAGCAAAGCATATATGCTACACCAATTCAACGCATCTAACAATTATGTGCGGGATGCCGGCGCCAGCTTTTGCTGTGCGTACGGAAATCCCTGAGCGAGAGAGGATCTTCACTATAGATTTTGATGATTGTGCGATCTGGGGGAAAGGCGGGAGGTGATGGGCTGGCTTTGGGAGTGCTGGTGGCTTCTTTCTGGCGTGGATGGAGTTGGATACGTGTTTTGAGGATGCGTTGCTTTGTCATGCTCGTTCTTGGGAATTCGAAGAGGGGTCCTGCCTCCACTGCTCCTTCCTTGTGCTATCTCTCTGTTGTCTTTGTTTTATTTTGTTTCATTTCTACAATAAAAGTGGTGTTTTTCGAGTGCCCTACTAGATTAATTGGGCATTTAGTTTGTATGGCGAGGGAGGATAACTTTGTGTCCTATTAGAAGGTTTTGTTTATTCCGAATTATTCAATCCACTTTTGCAGGGGCTTCAAGGATTCTCTCATCGGTTTCCACATCTGGGGGATTCCTAGATCTATATGGATTCTATGTTATGTGGTACCTCAATCTCTAGTGTCAAGACACCTGAGCATGGTTGATCATTTTTTTATGTCCTTTATTTCTTATTTGAATAAGGGAAATGTTATTTCCCACTTTTTTTTTTTGGAAGATCATTGGTTGTTAGCCACTAGTGGAGTTGATCTGTCATTTGCCTATGTGGAGATGAAATCTAAATTACTTCACACTCGTTGGATGCTTAAATATTGGTTCTATATTAGACCCTTAGTTGAAGTTTCTGTTAGGGTTTTCTTTCTTGTGTTTATTGTAAACTGTTTGATAAGCATATATTGGTTAATTTTGCACTATGACTGTCATCTTCCTTTAATGAACTATGTTCAATTGACTTATTATTAATTTTCATTTACCTTTTAAAAAACACAATTACGTTTGGTTGTGATTGGTAAATTTGTGAAATATATATTAATAGAAATATTTTATCGGGAAATTCTTGAGTAGTCTCCCTAAAAAAAGATTATCGGTGTACCGTTTGTGTTTTTCGTATGTGAATAGTTAGAATTATAATATATTTTTATATGATTGTGTGCATTGTAGTTATAGCAGACTTTCTACTAATTTTTAAAAAGATTTGAATAATTTATGAGCCTGAAAATAAGGTTCAAACATTTCTGTTACACACGTGTACCTATTTTTTTATACATGCGTATAATAAAATATTTAAACACTTATTTCAGTACCGTAAATTATTTTGATGTTCTCAAAAATTAGTAAAATGCCTATTTGTGCCGAAAACATGAAAGAAATGTACCGATAGTTTCCTTTTAGGAGGGACTCCTTGAGAATTACTCTATCTTATCAGTATACTAACTTAATACTTAGCTATACTATGTTTGTAAAACAGTAAAAAAAAAAAACTTTAAATTTAAATTTAGTCAAATATATTTGTTAATGTTCACGCATCTTTTGCTTGTATTCATCTTAACAAAATGATTCATGTTCATAATCTTCTACGAATAGCTATTAAAAGTATATTTTGCCATATTTGAATGCAAAATGCAATTTTTTTTTTACTATTTTGTAAAATATATAATACTAAATGAATATTATTAATAATTAAATTTTAAATCAAATCATATAGTATCAACATTATACATTCTTTTTTTTTTTAGGGTTTATACTATTTTGGACCTTGTGTTTTGTCTCATTGCTTGTTTGGACCCTGTGTTTTGATAAATTACTTTTTGGACCCTATGTTTTGTAAAATGGTTTAAATAGAACCATAAACCCGATTTTGGTCAATATTTTCTCAACTAAAATCACAAATAATTTACCAAACTAACAATTCAGAACAAAAATAAAATCATTCTGCTTAAAAACTGTATTGTTATATTCAATTTTTTCTTCATCAAAATTGAGTTTAGGATTCTATTTTAATCATTTTACAAACACATAGGGTCCAAAAAGTAATTTGTCAAAACACAGATCCAAACAGGTAATAGGACAAAACATAGAGTCTAAAAAAAATATAAACTTTTTTTTTTATTATATATATGGATCAATACTTGATGGTTACCTCAATATATACCATTGAAGATTACATTAATTTTAATCATTGGATCATTATTGAATGGTTGTAGTTAATTTAATAATTGACTAAAAATATTAATAGACATTGATTAATGACCTATAACCTAATACTAATGTGATCATATAATATTTATTTAAAATATTTATTTCTTTTAAAAAATATTGATTAAGATTTATCTTATTTAACAAAGAAATTATTATAATCGTTTCTAAAATTTCATTTTTATCAAAATATTATATAAGACTTTTTTGCAATTTAATGCAAAAATGTTTATGTTCTTTATACTTAAGTTCTTAATCATTATTTTTTAGCATTTAAATCCTTAACGAAAATCTTATTTTTAATTTTTTTTTTGCCAAAATCTTTATTTTAAGTTTTATTAATATGAGAGACAATTAGAAAATAAGAAAGTATACTTTTAAATTTTAATTTATAGATAATAATACCAATAATAGTAATAATAATAATAATATTCTCTACAAACTACCCAAACCACCGTTTGTTACACAATTTTTTTTTAAATACTCCTCTTCGCTTAGAATGTCTTGGGATTAACAATCTTATGTCCTCATTTTTCTCTCTCTCTTCTCATTCCTTACCCTCATTATTCTTCATTATTAAATATTGTTGTTATCCATTATAAAAGAGAAATTTCACTCTCTATGCTTCAAGTGTACCCAAAATACAAAAAAAAAAAAAAAAAATACCATCTCTATTCACCTTTTCAATTTGATGTTACACATTTCTCATCTACCAAAAATATCCCTCTCATTTTTCTACCCAAAAAATTGTACCTCTCATTTCTCATTTCTCTCTCTATCTCTTTCTGTTTCTCTCACTCTCTCAGACCCAACCCAAAAAAAACCCCCCACCCCATCGAGCCTCTCACCCATTTCCCCTAACTCCAGCAAAAAGCATCCAAACTGTGAGAAATCGAGACCCACGCAGTCGAGGACATCTGAAAACCTTTGAAACCAAGACCCACACAATCAAGGACATCTAAGAAGACAATCAAAGGTTAGATCTCAAATCCAAATCCAAATCCATTTTTAAGCTAAATGCATGTTGAATATGTGATCTGTGGAATGGGTTCGTCGATTTTGTGGGATTTTTTTTTTTTTGGTTTGGACTAGCTGCTTGATAGGTTCGATGGTTACTCGATAGAAAGCTCGAATGGAAGTATATGATGACTTCGATAGAAGCTCAATAGGAGGTCGATAGGATGAGTAAATATTTGCTCAATAGGCTAGATATGACTCGACAGTGTATTGATAGTCTCGATAGTTTTAGGGATAATATTTCTCGAGAGGCTTGATTGTAGCTCGATGCATGCTCGATGGTTATTTATGTAGACATATTAGGCTTTCTTTGATAGACTCGACAGTGGCCCGATAGTCTCGATAGTTTTAGGGATGATGTTGCTCGATATGCTCAATTGTAGCTTGATGCATGCTCGATGGTTCTTTATGTAGACAAATTATAATTTTCTCGATAGGCTCGATAGTTTCTCGATATTTTCTCGATAGGGTTATGTTGTAGCTCAATAGAGATCGATGACAGTGTTTACTTCAGTTTTCTTGTGATTTATTTTTTTGAATTTTTGCCAGATTTTTTTTAACATTCTGTTTTCTTACCAATTGTTTTCATGTGTCGAAGCAGATGTCGAAGTTTCTTATTCCGTTTCAAGATCACTTTGCTGGCCGAGTCACATATATGGGTGGTAGGACTTTGGTTGATATTAAGAAAATGTTTGTGGAGCTCGACTAGGTAGAAAGGGCTAAAGAATTCCATTTCAAGCAGTTCTTCTTGGCTTTGGAGTTTCATTTCTTAGAAGTTTTGGTATATTAGCTGATGTTGAGGAAAATAGCAAGTCAAAAAGAAGATGAGGTTCATTTCTTTTTGGGCTCAAAGTCCTGTAAATTCGGCATGGGAGAGCTTGCTCTAGTGACGGGGTTGAATTTTATTTCTGCACCATCACAAGCAGAGTTGGATGAGGGTCTGACCAGTGACCGCTTGAAAAAAGAGTATTTCAATGATGTTGAGAAAGTAAAGCTCCTACAGTTTGAGAATGCTTTCAAAACTTGAGTTGTGTTCAAAGATGTGTACAAGTTGGGTCTCTGTTTGTTGATCAAGGAGGTTTTAAATTCCATAGAGGGAAAGTTGAATATATGGCAAGATATACTGAAGATGGTTGAGGACATAGACTACTTATTAAGCTATCCATGGGGGAAGTTCTCTTACAAGAGGTTATTAAATTCTTGTAAGAAGGACATGCAACGCCATAAGGATAACTATGAAAAGAAGAAGGATGCCAAGGTGCAACAAGAGTCGAAGTATAGTTGTATGGTTATGCCCTAGAGCTACAATATTGAGCATATGAGGCCATTCAGCAGCTTGTGACGGAGTTTGTTGTGAGCTCGAGAATAATGGTATCGAGGATGCTTAGTTGGTCGCACCAGAAGAATAAGGATTTCACCAAGGTTGTCCTCTCACTGATGCTATCAAAGGGCACTATAAGTTATATTTGATTGACGATAATCAGTTATGTTTAGCTATATGTTTATCTTTCATGATTAATTGAAGTAAATCAATGTTTTATGTTGTTTATAGTTGATCTTCCTTCCATTGTTGAAGCAACCATCAGAGGTTGATTATTACAACTCCTTGACTCCGGGAGATGTTCCTATGTATCCTGAGCTTGCCCAGGTTCCTTAGGAGTTTGATGGAGAGGAGGAGGCGGCCATGGATTTCAAGAAAGTGGTCAAGATTGTTTCTTAGGTTGCCCAGGCATAGAAGATTTTTGATGATGATGTCCCTAAGGTGGTGGAGGTTGTAGGGCTCACCCTATCGTTGCCCCTTCTGCAGCCCCTGCCTCAGCCTTCGCTCTAGCCAATATTAAAGAGTTGATGCAGCAATTGGAGAGAATTGAGGGCTGACATGAGACCCTCCTGAAGAACAAGTCAGTGATCATGGACGCAGTCAGTCAGATCTTGACATTTATAAAGGAGCGATCAAGGGACTCCAGAGCAGATTCAGACTTAGAGTCACTGGATATTCCAGAGGGCTTTGAACTTGATCCATCCACTCCTCCCATCATTATTGTGACAACTGATGGTGCGACTCTGGAAGCCATTATTGTTAACCCTGAGGAGGTGCATGAGGTTTAGTTTAAGAGGATAACATGCACTGATACAGCTGCAGATACATAGGAGGCATTGGTGCTCGACCCTCTCAAGAAGCCAGATGCCAAATAGTATAGGACACTCTGCAGGTGGCTAGTTGGAAACATCCCCATCAAGACTCCGAGGGATGTAAAGACAAGGTGTCACGATCAAGCATGGTTTCTGACGTGGAAGACACCCCAGACGTGGCTCGATGATGAGGCAAGATATTTATTTAAAATTTAACAAATTCTATCCTATTTTACCATTATTTTAAGTTTTGTTTTGACTGGCTCCATAGGGGCTCGATATGAACTCAATGGGGGGTTATATAAGTTTGATAGGAGCTCGATAGGGGCTCGATGGGGGAACAACTAGGTTTTAAGGTTAAATGTGTGATCTGGCTAGATATGAGCTTGTTGGAGCTTGATATGAGCTCAACAAGGCTCGATATGAGCTCGGTGCATGCTTTTCAAACTACATTACATCAATTTATGATGATTTTTGCTAATATCTTTGTAGCATATTGATTCGGCACAACACACTCTTTGTAGGCGTCACCAGTTATTCCCCAAGACATATCGCCACAGTGTTGTTGTGATGAACGTGATGTTCTCACAAATGATACCTGCCAGATATGATCAGTACAAGAACAATACTAACAAAGAAAGGTACCTTTGGGATGCTGACATCATGTCCATGGTGACCGGCCTCGAGCAACATTTTCTAACATCTTGGTTAAGAGCTCAGGATGTATATTCGTGCCAGAACAATCAGTAGTCTCATTGGTTTGCCATTGAAGCTTATATTTCTAGTTTGACATTCACCATATATGATTTAGACATCTCAGTGATCAGTGACGCACAAATGGAGGAAATTATGAAGCCATGGTGCATGTTGTTTCCTTCTCTACTGCTGCAAAGTAAACTATTAAATGATAGCTTTATGTTGAAGATTTCTGCATCAAGAAAGAGACCACATCAGTTCATATGGCACCGCCTATAGTGACACGAGCTCACTTAGCCCAAGAGAATGTAAATAACATCATCTTTATACTATATCAGTTTCTAAGGAAATTTATAGTACTATACATTTAATGTTTATATGTTTTTTACAGTGGAGATTGTGGTGTGTATGCTATCAAGCATATTGAGCATCTCATTTCTGGCCTTAAATTGCACACCGTTTGCGAGGAAAATATAGAGTTGTTTAGGAACAAGTGGACACAAAGTTGTGGTATCAAAATGTGCAACCTTGAGTGGCTTCCACACCATTAAATACTTGTATATTTTTTTTTATTTGGACATATTTTATAAGAGTGATTATGATAGGCTCTTCATTTGTGATGATGACTGTATATATACAAGTTCTTTACATGTTCTATTTGTGTTTTGGGTTTTTTTGTGATATCTATAGAACTATATAACTGTTGTAAGGGTATTATCGAACTATTATCGAGCTCTATCATGGCACCCAAAAAACCATGACCGAAGTTTGAAACGAATGAATTCCACAAAAGTAGTGACTGGGAAGGTTCTTGCATCTTTGGTTTTGTTGTTGAATCTTTTGGCGTAGTTGCTTGTCATTATATTGTATCGAATCCCAGGAAAGTAAGCACGAGTCCACTTATCTAAGCCAATACCCTTAAGATATTGATCTATGGCAAGATCCATTTTCTTTATATTGTCAAAGAACCTGTGAAATTTTGACTTCCGAAATGCATATGCCGCATTCCACATCCCTGTGTGACAGTGATCAGTCTTGAACATAGCGATTACATTCATACTTATATGATGGTAGCATGCACTGTGGTAGGCATCAAGGAAGATGACCTCGAGAGCAGGAATAATGCTAGCATACCTATCTGATACAAAAGTCAGATTATCAACAACTCAAATGGCTTCCTTCAATTTCAACATGAAATACTTCCAAGAATTGTGATTCTCACTGTCCACCAACGTGAATGCAATGGGATAAATGTAGCTATTCGCATCCAATGTAGCAACACACAACTTGTGGCCACTATACCTTGTCTTCAAGAAAGTGCCCTCCACACATATCACAAGACGACATGGTGTAAATCCCATTCTAAAAACTCCAAGTGAAAAGAAGAAATAAAGAAAGAGACTATCCTCAGTGACAAAATCTGTTATTATACCTGGATTCTTTTGCTGCAACATGTGCAAGTAAGAAGGTAACTTGGAGTAGGATTCTTCTGGTGTCCCCCTGGCATAACTGAGTGTCTTCTCTCTACATCTCCATGCCTTCATATAACTCATGCCTACATGTTGTTTTCCATGTAGCTAGTGCCATCAATAGCATATTTGTTCTTGATAAGGTGCCACATGACCCAAGGTGCTGCTTGACGGTGGTCTTTCTATCACACTTCTAGTGAGCACGTATGTACACTATTGTAATCAGTGATCTCAAACATGGAAGACTGCGATACTTTTTCCCCCTTAATCTTCAACCACACTTGGGATCCTTCCAGGTGATATACCACACATCAGTACCAGAATTCTTCACCACAAACACAAAATTATTGTTCATTCCAAAGAGAGCCGCTTTGGTTTTCAAATCCATCTTATTCTCAAAATTCTTCCCAAGGTGTATTTATCCCAACAATATACCGCATGAGAAGGTCTGTGATCGACCAGAGGCCATAATATCTTCTTTCGTAAACATGTGAGCACTCCATCTTCTGTGATCTTCTATTGAAAATATTGGAACTTTCCCTGTAATGTTATCTTGTGTTCCATCAGGATGACTAGAGCTGGTGCCAGGTGTTCGACATCCTTTCCTTGGTAGGTTTGCCCATGCAATAGGAGGTATTGGTTTTTCTTGTACTTGTTCAACTTTCAAATCACCATACTTGTCAATCGGCACTTATGCACTATAATATGCCTCTGAATCGTACCTCGATCCCTCATTAAATTCAGCTACTGGATCATCATTCACATAGGGGGCTTACTCATACTAGTTGTCCCTCAAGTCATCATAGGACCTCCCACAGGATTTCTCTTAGGTCCAACAGTACCCACAGGAACAACACCAACAATACCCACATGATCTCCCACAAGATTTCTTTCTGGAACAAAAGTTCCCACCTCACTATAAACTTTATTAACACTGGGACTGGAAGTGGAATATGGATCTAAAATGACAGTCTTCTTAACAGAGTGGCACACAAGGAAATCCTTTCCTTCGATGTTACTCCTAAGAATGCATAGACACCAAGATCACTTTCAACATGAACGGGTGTAAAGGGTTGGTCGCTGCATGTGTAAGGAACCTCTAATTTCAACCCATACATTTGTTTATCAACACGAAGTTCCTTGTGCAATATGTCAAGAAGTTGCAAGTACGTTACATCATTCTCCATCGGTATCACCGTGCATTGAGCATCCTTGAAAATCCACTTCCCCCCTTCTATTTCCCAAACACCATTGTAAGATACAAAAACGTAAACAATGGAACTTGTGATGAAACAAAACCAAGAAATTGTTAAAAAGAAATTGTAATTTTTTTCATGCCTCAAAAATAAATTTATTGAGCTCCTATCGAGCCTCAATCGAACCTATATTAAGCAACAAGTTTTTCACAGAAAATGACCCTAAACAAACATTTCATCGAGCCACTATCGAGCACTAATCGAGCTCCATCGAGAACCCCTATCGATCCACAATCGAGCCACAATCAAGCAACAATCGATATCTTAACAGAACCCACACCATCTTCCTATTATTGAGCCCCTATCAAGCTCCCATCGAGCACATACAAGGGCCTAATCAATCCCCTTTCGAGTTCCTATTGAGCACCATCAAGAAATAAATTCTATATGTATTGAGCTATCATCGAGCCACTATCGAGCATCATCGAGCTCACAACTTAACCGTCTTCTACATAGTATCGAGCCCCTATCGAGCTGTTATCAAGCTCTTATTGCAGAAAATGCGGAAAACCTAGAATAGCACAGATCGTGAAATCTCTCTAACAAACCCAAAAAGCACACCAACATAGGCTCATATTTATTCGAAATAGAAAGAAAAAAAAGTAAACAAACAATACCCAACACAAAAAGTGAAAAATCTTCTTACCCATGATTTTTCTCCTCCAAAATCCCTCAAATGGATGTTCCCTTTGATATTGAGATCTTTACAGAGATAATGGAGATGGCTAACAATAATTTCAGTAAGAAATTTGGCACTCACCATGAGTTTTGGTGAGGGTTTTGTGTGTGAGAGAGAGAGACAGAGACAAAGACAGAGATAGAGATAGAGAAGAGAGGGTTTGGGTCTTCTCGATATAATGGGAGGGGTATTTTGAGTAGATGGGGAATGTTTATCATCAAAATGAAAGAGTGAATAGTGGTGGTATTTTCTGGTAAAAGTAGAGACTATTAAGCATAAAGAGGGAAATTTCCTTTATAGAAAGTGGCATGGTTTATTAATTGATATTACAACATAAATTTAATAATTATCCACAACCATAAACTATACTAGCTCACAAAACACAAAAAAGATAACAAATTATTTATAGAATTTGGTATAACAACTCGGAAGCATTGTAACTAATTTATAAATCTTACTAACTCAATCATTTTATTACTATAAATTTAAGGAAATTTTACAAGTAGCACCTTTTTTTAGTATTTTAATTACAATATTCACTTTTGATATATTACATACTGGATTTGAAACTTATTGTACCATTCTCAAACATATTCTTTCTCTCTTTTCTTGCTCTTTTCTCCATAACTTTAAAATAAAATTCCCACCACACCACGGTCGTTTGGGCTCAAGAGTGGTACCATCACGACCTACTCTTCAAGTATAGTGCCTCAGAATTTTACTTAGTTAGATAGTAGTATCTTATGCCATAGTATTTAAGTTTTTGTGATATTGGTCCAAGCCGGGAATTATTTGGAAACTCATGAAGCTAGTTATGAATTTTATAAGTTTAGCCTATGGTTTAGAAATAGTAATTTTATCATAAGGTTTATGTTGACGCGGTTCTTCGCAAACAGGTAATTAAGAGAAGAAGAGAAAGGGATTAGTACTGAAAATAGAACCGTCACAGATATGAAATCTTAGAGAATGAACTAGGTGATTCCAGACACGTTTTTTAAGTGGTTCAAAGGTTAAAATCCTTCTACTCCACTAGTCAATATTATTCATATATTCTGGGTATTTGGTTTACAAAGTATATGGCTCTTCAGAGACTATTTTTCCCAACCCCTTATCAACTCCCAAGGTCCCCATATTTATAGGAGAAGGCACCTGGAAGTTGGTAGGGAGGTCATCCCGTGACCTTACCATTTGTCATATCAACTCTGTGACAATTATGATTAATTTCTGAACCTGACACATAAGTGTGGTCTAATCAGTATGTAAGGAGATAATGGGCCGCACGGCCCAACCCAGCCGTGGGTGTCTGAATGCGCACGTTCCTGCT
Organism: Humulus lupulus; assembly: GCF_963169125.1. Lineage (NCBI taxonomy): Eukaryota > Viridiplantae > Streptophyta > Magnoliopsida > Rosales > Cannabaceae > Humulus > Humulus lupulus. Next base: position 171,515,717 of record NC_084793.1, read on the forward strand.
GCGTGCCCGAGAAGTCAGGGGGATATCGGACACGTGATGTTAGATATATGCACGTTTATCTTGCGTGTATTGACTTTACAAAGGGTCAGGGATCCATGGTCAGCTCGTACAATGAGCTGTTTCCTTGAACCGACCTTCAGCCTTCAGGTCTTCTGATGCCTTCCTCCGGTCTTGGGGGCCCTTGGCGAGCCTTTGAGGATCCCTCGAGCTAAGAAGGTACGATCTGGAAACAGGATCTCCGCCCTGGGGGAGTCCTCTGACTAAACCATGATTAGTCCGAGACTCGACCTGCTAATAAGCCCGTGGGAAAACCAGGGCGTACACCTGCCCCCAAGCCCCTGCTCGTGGTATATGACGTCATATATAGGAGACCATAGTAGGGGCTTTTAGACTTCCCCACAACCCTTCACATTCCATTCTTTGTGCAGGCGTCTGATACGTGGAACGTCGTGGGTGGTGACGGTACGCTTTACGAGAACCGCATTTAATGGCCTAGCCTATTTTCCAGCCATCGTTTCATATTTCGAGTGGAAGGCCTCGGATCCCTCACTAGGGCCATCCAAGAGCCTTCTTCACGTGATCCTTCCCTTATATAAAAAGGGAGTGGCCACCCTACGCACGGGCCACCCCTTCATTCCAAAATTTCCCAAATCTCTCTCCTTCTTCCTTCTCTGACTTTCAGAAGAACGAAACCCTCGACTCTACTGCCACCATTTTCCTTATTCAAGAAGCTTAGGCGCACGAGTTTCTCCAAAGCTTTGGAAGCTACTGCACCGACAAGGCTCCTACCAATGCAACACTCTCGTTTACCATCCAGCCATATACTGTAAGTTTTCTGACCCTGTTCATTTTGAAAACATGCCACTGTAGCTTAGGTAAAAAAATTTACTGTAGCCGCATGCAAGGGTTTTATGGGTTGCGTGGGTAGGAGGGCGACAGCCCCTTTTAGGCTAGGGCACACTTGTTGTAGGAAATCGCCTTAGAGTATGGGTTTCAAGATGCTTCTTCAAGAAAAATTTCTGGTTAGGATCTTTAGGAACTTTGGGTGCAAAACCGAGTAGCTTAGGGGATACGCCTCAAAAGCGGTTTTGCAAAGTTCTGCCTGTTGAAACTTCCCCCCCAAGGCAAATTTTTACTCTGAATCCCCTGACACATGAATTCCGAGTAATCTGGGATCTGTTGGGAGCATACGCGCGTGTTCATTGAACCGCGTGGTTCCACTCTCCACGGGCTGGGCTTACCTCAGCTCGTGTAAATAATAATTGCTTCGTCCTTCTGCTTGGGTCGCCTTTTCTAAAGTGTTTTCTTTTGTTCGATAGGTGACCAGATGGCTCCAAAAAGGAATCTGCCTCAGAAGAACGTGGGAAGCTCGGTCTCCCAGCAAGAGAAAGGAAAGGCAGTGATGTCAAGCTCGCCGATCCCCCACTTCAGGCCGGCCGTGGAGAAGCAGGTCGAGGTGGCCCCCGACGCATTCTTTGAGGCGGAGAGAATCGTCTCAAAGGTAACCGACCAGGCGAAGATCAAAAAACTCTTCCTCACCCACAACATTCCACTGGGGAGAGCCTCCGTGATTGCCCGACCTGCTGCGGAAGGCAAGCGGAGCTGCACGCCACTCGACGAATCGTTCGCGGCCTGGAGCGGCGAACACTTCAAGGCAGGGGCCTTCCTTCCCCTGGATCAGTATTTCGATGACTTCGTGAATTATGTGGGGTTGGCCCCATTTCAGCTCCCCCCCAACTCCTACCGTCTACTGGTGGGCTTGAGGTATTTATTCAAGAAGCAGGAGTGGGAGGTCCCCACCCCTGCGGATATTCTATATTTCTTCTGCCTCAAAGCCAGCCCGGACCAGCGGGGGCGAGGTGACGGGTTCTACTACTTAACCCGTTTTCCCAATACAGCGGCGGTCATCGAGCTTCCAAGCCATCCAAATGACTTCAAGGACCAGTTCTTCATGTCAACTGGGTTCCGGAATTGCGAGCACCATTATTTTAATCGCCCTCGTAAGTGATCCCTGACTTTAGCTCGCCTTTTGAGTGTTTTTTATTATTTTTTTATTTTAGCTCCTCCCGTATTCCACCCTGACTTCAGCCAATCTTGCAGCCATCTACGCAAGGACCAAAAAGTCTGCGACCCTTGGGGGCCAGTATGACACATTGGCGGGCCTGCCCCCCAGCGAAAAGGACTACCGCGTGCTCGTGACGGACGAGACGATGGTGTTCTGCAAATTGATCTTCCCAAACCAGACTCTAAACCTGAAGAGGCCTCGGGGGCCGCCCCCCGCCCGCGACAACAGGCCTATCACCGTGGAGGAGGTCGCGGCAGAGGAAGACGAGGAGGACGAGGTGGCTGAAGTTCCGCTCGTGAGGAATAGAAAGAGGACCTTGGAGGTCACTCAAGGGATGGACGAGGAGAGGATCCAAACCGGAGCAGCCGCGGGTCCTTCCGGCCAAGGTAACCCTTATTTGTTTAAGAATGTAGATAGGGCCACCGCAGACCCCCGGCTGGTTAGATTCAATCCTAGACAGATCGTCCAGCGTCACGGGAGGAACCCGGACCTGAATACACTCCTGTTCCATTGTGTAGACCGGCTCGTGCTGGATCACCAAGAGAGCCGGCCTAGGGGTACCGTAGTAGTAGATAACACCCTAGCTTTTAGGTCGATCCTCTTTGAGGAGTATGGGACCAACTTACGCACATGGCCAGCACTTCAGAGGGGTGTCTATGCTCCGGGGCTTAGACAGTATGTAGAAGAGTCCAGTCCCGAGTCAGAACCGGACCTAGAACCCGCGCCAGTTCATGAGATAATTTTCCTAGGCTCTTCCAGCTTGGGGGGTAGGGCTCCCTTAATATTCGTATACTTTTTGCTTTTAACCTCTGCATGATTGCTAACTTGTAATAACCATGTTTTTGTTTTTGGCAGAAGAGATGTCTCAGCCCGGGGGTAATCTGCGGGGTGTAGTCTTCGGCGGGAATCCCCCAGCAGGGCCAAGGTTGAAAAGGCTCCGAGAGTCTAAGAGCGCGGCCGGGGCCTCCACCAAAGCCCCGGCTAAGGAGAAGGAAAAAACCCCGCCATCCCAGGTCGGGGGGGGCAATCCTTCCTGCTGCCGGAGCAGGACACATGCCCCCGCCGCCCCAGCGATCTCCATTAGCCACCCAGGACGTGGTATTGGAGGTCGGGACTCCGGGCGTGGCAGCCCCGGACGTACGCATCCCGGTCGACCCCCAGGATCTGAAAAAGATCCCAGAAGCATTCCGAGGGACGGTGTATGAGTCGGCGAGCTATGCCGTCAGCCACTTCTACAAGCTCAAGGAGAGGGATCTCTGGGCTATTGAAACAATGAGCCCGGTCCGAGTCATAGAGTCTTCGATGGACATGACCCTAACGGTAATCAGCCCCACTTCTTTTAAAGCTTTAACATTTACACAATGCCTTGTTTTTCCACTTAGCCAACTTATCCTTCCTTCCTTTCTTGCAGGGCATTGCTGCCGTACATCGAGGTATCGCCAGGACCAAGGCTCAGCTCGAGGAGATGGAGGCTGAGCGCCAGGCCGCCCTTCAGGAAGCTCAGGCGGCGAAAGATGCACTGGCAGCTTCGAAGGCCGAGCTAGAGAGGAGCCGCTCAAGGAACCGAGAACTTGAAACCTCCCTTGCCACTTCGCGAACAGATCTCGAGGCAGCAAAGACCGAGGCGCAGGCCGCCCTGGAGGCCACCTTGGAAGCTGAGCGGGCCATCTCGAAGTAGTCCATGCAGGACCTATTCTATCACTGCTGGGCCCATAACCCGGATGCTGACTTCTCTTTTATGCCGCCGGACCTCTGGGCTATTTTGCTACCGAAGCTCCAAGCCCGCCTAAACAGAGAGGTACCGCCCTCGGAGACCGGGGAAGCCTCTGGCGCGGCGGAGCAGGGCGAGACTGCGACCTCCAAAGGACCAGCTGATGGGGCTTAGGGCACTTCTTATGCATTTTTAATTATTTTATTTTGTCTTTGTAACCTTTTCATGAAGTGTTTTCACCTCGAGACGATTTACTTGGCAATCTTAACTTATATATATATATATTGTATATAAGCTTAGTTCATGCTAACCGTTATTTATATCCCGAGCTCTTTAAGAAAGAGCCACGACCACCCGGTTAAAACCAGGAACTTATTATGAAAACTTAGTTCGTGTTAACTTTTATCCATATCCCGAGCTCTTTAAGAAGAACCACGATCAATAAATTTAAGTTAACTTCTAAGTTTTATGACCCGGTTAAAACCAGGAACTTATTTTGAAAACTTAGTTCGTGTTAACTTTTATCCATATCCCGAGCTCTTTAAGAAGAACCACGATCAATAAATTTAAGTTAACTTCTAAGTTTTATGACCCGGTTAAAACCAGGAACTTATTTCGAAAACTTAGTTCGTGTTAACTTTTATCCATAGATAGGAGTCAACATCTAAGTCGTTAAGGAGACCTGGTTATATCCAGGTACCATATGCCCCCCAAGTAACTGGGAAAGGGTCTTTCGTGGTTACTTTGAAATCACACTTGCAAATAAAAAGAAACATTTGATTTTTATTTATACATAGAAAGTGGCCTTCCAGGCCTTACAAGTGGATCATTGATAGTATTTTTTTAAGTGGATGGCATTCCAAGTCCGCGGGATCGGTCCTCCATCAAGTCGAGCTAACTTATAAGTTCCCTCCTTGATGACTTCGAAGACCTGGTATGGTCCTTCCCAGTTTGGTCCCAAAACCCCATCTTTGGGATCTTTTCCGGCCAGGAAAACTCTCCTTAGGACCAAATCGCCAACGCTAAAGGCACGTTTTTTGACCTTAGTGTTGAAGTAGCGAGTGATATTTTGCTGATAATGGGCGAGCTGGAGTTGCGAATCCTCCCGCCTTTCATCAACTAGGTCTAGGGAATGGCATAGGAGTTCGTGGTTCCGATCTTGGTCGTAGGACTGGACTCTATGCGATAAAACTTTAACCTCCACGGGGAGGACTGCTTCACTCCCAAAGGTTATGGAGAAAGGAGTGTGACCCGTGGGAGTCCGATGTGAGGTCCGGTATGCCCACAGGACCTGGGGGAGTTGTTCTGGCCAGACCCCCTTTGCCTCATCTAGCCTCTTCTTGAGGCTTTCCTTTAGAGTTTTGTTCACGGCCTCGACCTGGCCGTTCGCCTGGGGATAGGCCACAGACGAGAAGCTTTTCAAAATTCTGTGCCTTTCACAAAATTCGGTGAACAGATCGCTGTCAAATTGAGTGCCGTTGTCGGAGACGATCTTCTTAGGTAGGCCAAATCGACAGATGATGCTTTTCACCACAAAGTCGAGTACTTTCTTCGATGTTATTGTCGCCAACGGCTCTGCTTCGGCCCACTTGGTGAAGTAGTCAACGGCTACCACGGCGTAACGGACCCCGCCCTTTCCGGTGGGCAGGGTGCCCACTAGATCTATTCCCCAAACGGCAAATAGCCAAGGAGCCGAGATCATTTTTAGCTCGACTGGAGGAGCTCGGGCAACCACAGCGAATCGCTGACACTTGTCGCACCTTTTTACATACGTGATCGAGTCTTTGGACAGAGTCGGCCAATAATAGCCTTGCCTGAGAACTTTTAAGGCCAGGCTTTGCCCCCCAGTGTGGTCTCCGCAGAATCCTTCGTGAACTTCATGCAGGATGGCCTTCGCTTCACCCGGAAGAACGCAGCGGAGGAGAGGTAGGGAGTGCCCACGTCGGTATAACACTCCTTCGACTAGCGTGTATCTAGGAGCTTGATAAAGGACTCGCCATGCGTCGTTACGTTCTTCGGGTAACCTGCCCTCGACGAGATACTCCAGAATGGGATTCATCCAGGTCGGCCTAATATCAATCATCTCGATCTCCGCCCGATCTCCTTCTATACTTGGTTTTTCCAAGAATTCTACTGGCACCAACCCCAGGGTTTCTGCCTCTCCCGAGGTGGCGAGTTTGGCGAGAGCATCTGCGTTGGCGTTTTGCTCCCGAGGTATCTGTTCGATCGACCCTCGCCCAAATGCAGACAGCTCGGTTTTTACTTTTGCCAAATAGGCGGCCATCTTGGGTCCCCGCGCCTGATATTCTCCCAGAACCTGGTTCACCACGAGCTGGGAGTCGCTGAAGCACTGGACGGAGCTTGCCTTTAGCTCACTAGCTACCCTCAGCCCAGCCAACAAAGCCTCGTACTCTGCCTCGTTGTTAGACGCCTTGAATCCGAACCTTAGCGCCGAGTGGAATCTATGTCCCTCGGGGGATATCAGGATGATTCCGGCCCCGTAGCCATTCTCGTTAGATGAACCATCAACGAAGATCTTCCACGACGAATGTGGGGAGGCGACCTGAGGCAAGCCTTCTGATGGATTCTCCTGGAATCCCGTGCATTCCGCCACGAAGTCGGCCAAGGCCTGACTTTTTATGGTAGTTCGTGGAGTATAGAAAATCTCGAACTGACTGAGTTCGACCGCCCATTTTAACAGACGTCCCGATGCTTCAGGCTTTTGCAAAACCTGCCTTAAAGGCTGATCGGTCATGACGTGTACAGAGTGGGACTGGAAGTATGGCCTGAGCTTTCGCAAGGCCGTGATTAGGCAGAACGCCAGTTTTTCCATCATTGGGTATCTTGATTCTGCTCCGAGGAGTCTCTTGCTGATGTAGTAGACTGGCTTTTGAACTTGGTCCTCTTCTCGTACTAGCATGGCGCTAGCTGCGTCCTCAGTGACGGCCATGTAGAGGAAAAGAGGTTCTCCCGCCTTGGGCTTAGATAGCACAGGCGGTTCAGCCAGATGCGCCTTCAGGTCGAGGAATGCGCTTTCGCATTCTACTGTCCACTCAAACTTCTTGTTTCCCCGGAGCAGGTTGTAGAAGGGCAAACACTTGTCGGTTGATTTGGAAATGAACCGGTTGAGCGCTGCCACCCTTCCTGTGAGGCCTTGGACATCCTTTCGCGACCTAGGGGAAGGAAGCTCGAGCAGTGACCTGATCTTGTCGGGGTTTGCCTCGATTACTCGGGTATTGACTATGAAACCCAGGAATTTCCCCGATGCCACACCGAAGGTGCACTTCTGAGGATTGAGCCTCATGCCATACTCTCGCAGTATGTTAAAACACTCTTCTAGGTTGGAAACGTGGTTGTCGGCAGTCTTTGACTTGACCAGCATGTCATCGACGTACACTTCCATGTTTTTTCCGATCTGGTCTTTGAACATTCTATTTACAAGCCTTTGGTAGGTAGCTCAGGCATTCTTCAGGCCAAATGGCATGACCTTATAGCAATAGACGTTAGTCGGGGTCATGAAGCTGGTATGTTCCTGGTCTGCCGGATTCATCGCGATCTGATTGTAGCCTGAGTACGCATCCATGAAGGACATGAGCTCGTGCCCCGCCGTGGCATCCACCAGCTGATCGATCCTTGGCAATGGAAAGCAATCCTTGGGGCAGGCTTTATTCAGGTCGGAGAAGTCAATACAGGTCCGCCCTTTCCCGTTGGGCTTTGGAACCAGCACGGAATTAGCGACCCAAATTGGAAATTTGGCTTCGCGGATAAAGCCACACTTTTTGAGCCGGGCCACTTCTTCTTCAAGGGCTTCGGCTCGGGTCGTTCCTAAACGCCTCTGCTTTTGGGATTTGGCAGGAACACTCTTATCCAGGTGGAGTGTGTGCATGATGACACTCGGGCTGATCCCTATCATGTCCTCGTGCGACCATGCGAACACGTCTAGGTTTTTCTGCAGAAACGTAGTCAGCTCCACTTTTCTTTGGTCACAGAGGTTCTTCCCAAGCTTAACCGTTCGTGATGGGTTTTGTTTATCAATGTTCACCTCCTCGAGCTCTTCAATAGCCTGGAGCTCGGATCTATCCTCGCCTACACGGGGGTCAATGTCCTCACTTAAGGCAAGCTTTTCCTCTTCGGAAACCTGAGGTTTTTCAATCTCAGGAGCCGCCTTGGGTCCCTGAGATTCCTCTCCGCCCTGAATGGCCATTGTCAGCTGCCCGGGTTTAGATTTTCCCTTCGTGGAAATGCTGTAGCATTCCCTGGCAGCGAGCTGGTCACCCTTGATAGTACAGACTCCTGTTGAAGTAGGGAACTTCATGGCTCGGTGCCGGATGGAAGTGATAGCCTCGAAAGCTATGAGCGTAGGTCGGCCCAAAATGGCATTGTAGGTAGCGGAGCAGTCAATGACCACGAACTCGAGTAGTTTGGACACTGTCCGAGATTCTTCTCCTAGGGTGATCACTAGCTCGATCGTCCCTATTGCTGCTGATCCTTCTCCCGAAAAGCCATATAGCATCATCGAGGTTGCCTTTAGCTCGGCGACGGTCAGACCCATCTTTTCTAAGGTGGATCGGAATAGGAGGTTCACCGAGCTCCCATTGTCCACCAACACTCTCCTTACTTTCCGGTTGGCGAGCTGGACTGCTACGACCAAGGGATCGTTATGAGGGAATTGGACATGGCCTGCGTCTTCCTCCGTGAAAGTTATCGGTTGTTTCTCTAACCGTTGTTGTTTTGACTGACGTTGCTCCGGGACGAACTCCGCTCTGTTGTGAGACTTTAATTCATTCACATATCTCTTCTGGGCGCCTCTACTCGTGCCAGCCATATGCGGTCCTCCAGAGATGGTGGATATCTCTCCCTCGACCGCGGGGGGAAGGACGTCCTGATCTATCCGAGGCCCGGGCTGGCTGGCTGGGACCTCTGGAACGGGTCGACTTTCTGGGACCCTGTTTCGCGAGTATTGCGCCAATGGGCCTGCTCGGATGAGAGTTTCGATTTCATCTTTGAGATGCCTGCAGTCGTCGGTATTGTGGCCGACGTCGTTATGGAAACGGCAGAATTTTGAAGTATCTCTCTTTCCCTTGTGGTGCTTTAATGGCTCCGGCCTTTTCCAAGGGACCCGAGCAGCGTTGGCCAGGAAAATATTTTCCCTGGACTGGGTGCGCTCGGTATACGTTGTGAACACGGGCTTGAATTTATCCACAGACTTATTCTTCTTTTGACCGTGATGGCTGTTTTCACCATTCCCCTTTCTTTTGCCACCACCGGGCTGGTTGTTCTGCGCGACGTCGGGAATCGCCACTACGATCTCTGTCCCCATTCCAGCGGGCTTCTCGGGAATCTGGCTGGTCCCCGCGGCGGAAGCTTCAGCCTCTTCCAAATTTATCCACTCTTGGGCTCTGTTAAGGAATTCGCTAACCGAGCTGACTCCCCTCCTTTGAATATCTTTCCACAGGTCTCCACCGACCAGGATTTCGGTCCTCATGGCCATGAGCTTGGAGCTATCGTCAGCGTCTCTGGCTCGAGCAGCGACATTCGCGAATCTGCTCAAGTAGGCTTTCAGCGTCTTGCCGGGCTGCTGTCTCACGTTAGCAAGGGAGTCGGCCTGGACTTGGGCGGCTTGGGAGGCGCGGAATGCCCTTTTGAAGTCAGCCGAAAAGGTCTTCCAGGAGCTGATTGACTGCCTTTTACTCTGCTTGAACCACTGCCTGGCAGGTCCAGTCAGTGTGGAAGGAAAGATCAAGCAACGCAGCTCCGAGCCGATGTTATGGGCCATCATTAGGGTGTTTAACATCCCTAAATGGTCCGACGGGTCTCCGTCCCCGTTGAACTTTGACAAGTGAGGCATACGGAAGCTAGACGGGTATGCCGTCGCTGCTATGTTGGGGGCGAAGAGCTCCATTTCGTCACCCGAATCATATTCGTCTTTTTCTTTCTCTAATAGGAGCTTTCTCATTAGTTCCTCCATCTGAGCTAGGCGCTCGAGGGTTTTGTCCTGAGATCCTGGGTTATTCCGGGGCTGTTCAATAGCTCCGGACCCGTTGTACATATTAGGTGGGTTGTTGCCCCCCCTATCTTGAGATAGGTTATTTGGGACATTCCCTCCGTTACGTACTTCGGATCGGACTCCCACTGAATGGGCCTGGCTACCATCTCTGGCTCGATCGTCTCTGTGAGAGTTGAGGCAATCTCGGAGGTCGCCTCCCTGTGTAGTCTGGTGACTTTGTGCCGAGCTTAGTCGCTGACGCAGGTCTCCTCCCGAGAGATCACTCCGGCGACTACCAGTCTAGTGGCTCCTGCTGGATAGGCTTGGAGTGCGTCTTTGGCGGTTATGATCTGATCCTTCCCCTGGCGCCCTGCTGCGCCAGGAAGGCCCAGCCGACGGCGGGTCTCTCCTACTACTCCCGTAGGCCGGGATGTCTCGGACGGGCTGAGGAGACGGGTATCTGATTGGAGAAGGAGGATGCCTGACTGGGGAGGCGATCCTAGTTCCGTCCGGACGGATTAAATTCGGTGGGGGCCTTTCAGCCCTGCCAGACTGCTGGTCCCGCACTGGGCGAGCTGGACGAGGCGCAGGACAGTCTTCGGGGACGGGCCGACGTCTCTGGCCCTCCCCGGATCTTCTTCGAGAATTTCCTCGATCTCTCCTGGGAGTCCTCGAGGAAGGTTGAGAGCTAGGGGTTGATGTCCTAACCGAACGGCTGTATTGCTGTTGTACGGTTCTAGGCATTTCCCTGAAGTTTGCCTCTTGATGGTGTGATGAAGGGGTAGAGTTGGCTGCAGGAAGTCTATCCGAACGGCTGTGTCTGGACCGATTACTCCGGCGAGACTTAGGAGCCTCACCTTGCCTCTCTCCAACGTTAACGTTGGTTGTGAGAGGGGGTAGTCGGCCCAGAATATCCTGGATTTGCTGACCAGCTGCTGCTAACTGGCTCCTCAGCTGAGCATTCTCCATCTCCACCGCAGTATAATAACACGGATTCGGATTAGGTGGCCGGGGCGCAGAACTACCAGTGTCGTCTTGGCCCGCCAGCTGCTTTCCTGGCCTCTGCTGGACTTCAAGAATTTGCTCATCAGGGATGGCAACATGGTGGGCCTCCTGCCCAACATGCTGTTCTGTTTCGTTGCCATGTCTGGATCGAGTGGTCACCATAGTTGGATGTTTGTGGTAGTACTAATCGAACTTGCTCTCAATGAAAGCACCAAACTGTTGACGCGGTTCTTCGCCAACAGGTAATTAAGAGAAGAAGAGAAAGGGATTAGTACTGAAAATAGAACCGTCACAGATATGAAATCTTAGAGAATGAACTAGGTGATTCCAGACACGTTTTTTAAGTGGTTCAAAGGTTAAAATCCTTCTACTCCACTAGTCAATATTATTCATATATTCTGGGTATTTGGTTTACAAAGTATATGGCTCTTCAGAGACTATTTTTCCCAACCCCTTATCAACTCCCAGGGTCCCCATATTTATAGGAGAAGGCACCTGGAAGTTGGTAGGGAGGTCATCCCGTGACCTTACCATTTGTCATATCAACTCTGTGACAATTATGATTAATTTCTGAACCTGACACATAAGTGTGGTCTAATCAGTATGTAAGGAGATAATGGGCCGCACGGCCCAACCCAGCCGTGGGTGTCTGAATGTGCACGTTCCTGCTGCGTGCCCGAGAAGTCAGGGGGATATCGGACACGTGATGTCAGATATATGCACGTTTATCTTGCGTGTATTGACTTTACAAAGGGTCAAGGATCCATGGTCAGCTCGTACAATGAGCTGTTTCCTTGAACCGACCTTCAACCTTCAGGTCTTCTGATGCCTTCCTCCGGTCTTGGGGGCCCTTGGCGAGCCTTTGAGGATCCCTCGAGCTAAGAAGGTACGATCTGGAAACAGGATCTCCGGCCTGGGGGAGTCCTCCGACTAAACCATGATTAGTCTGAGACTCGACCTGCTAATATGCCCGTGGGAAAACCAGGGCGTACAGTTTAATTATTGAAGTTGGTCAAGAAATATTATTTATTATTGCCTAAGATTTAAATAGAATAACTAAGAATGTGACATTTGTCACATGTATGTTTAGTAAGGATTTAAGGATTTTAGATGAATAAAATAATCAAAGATAAGCCTAGGAAGTCTAGAACCTTCCCTCAGATGCTAAGATCTCGTATTACTCAGTTAAAGTGGTTTAAATAGCTTTAAGTGTGCTTAAAACACGCAAAAACATGGTTTAGTACGTAAGCCTAAGACGATATATCGCAGTTGTAGGGGGCGATATATCGCCTATGCTAATACTGAAAACTAGGTTGACTTTGCATGAACGAAACTGCGAACCCTCAGGAAAACAGGGCAGACGATATATCGCCTATACGGGACAATAGATCGACTCCATGAGTCATTTTTAAAATTTCGTGGAATCCGAAGCTAGAAACAGTGCCCAACAGCTTTTACTTGTTCTTTAACAATTTTGACCGAGTTCTGAGCATTTGTTGAGCAGAAAATGACATTTTTATTTATTCATTTTAATGCGATTTAGTTTCACTCCTTGAACTCTATAAACATGACATTTTACTCAGTCATTTGCATCATCTTTCAAACACTTTTCAGAGCCTCCAAGCTGTTATTTTTGTTCTAGAGGGAAACACTAGGGTTTTGGGGTTAAAGCTTTCAAATCTAAGCTTTTCTAAACACTTAGGAAGTAAGCTATAGTGTGATTTCAATGTTTGAGGTATAGATCGAAGCTCTAAGCTGTCTAAGGTACTCTTAATCCTAAGGTCTAGTCTATTTCTATTCTTCTTATTCTTTTCTTTTACTTCAAATCCTAACTCGTTATGATGGATTTTGGTGAGGAACTCGATTTCTTTGAACTTAAGGTTTTCGGTAAGTCATTATTCTAATGGTTTAGATCTTCTTTTCATTTTCTTTTCTCTAGGAAACTTATGGTTTTAATGTTCTATTTTAGGAGTATCCGACTTGTCTCCAATATTTCGAATTTGGTAAGGAAAATAGTCTAGATTTTATGTGCTTTGTGTTTGTATGTTTCTTTTTATGTCTATAGGCACTCGGGAAATATGGTTGCTTATGTTGACGGTAAGAACTCGTCAACTAAGTTAGATCAAGAACTTTGTGTGTTGTAAAAGAAGCGAACTTAAATTGACTGAACTTCAAGCAAACTTTATGATGGTTTCAAGAACACAAAACGTAAATGCTAGAATTTTAGAATGGAAAATATAGAGAATGTAGAATGTGTGTTTTTATTAGCAATGTTCTATTACAAAACTCCCAAAATTTGACCCCCTTCTCAGGTGAAGGGAGGTCATATTTATAGTAGAGAACTATTGGCTCACTGTACATGGTGGTCCCTAGGGAACATGACCCTGTATATGCAGTCTACAGATGGTAGTGGTGTCGGGAGTGTGGTGGTCACTTCCAGTACATGCAAAGGGTCTACGAGAGCACCTCAATTTTAGTACCTGGTTGTACCTCCGCTATCTATTTAGTATGAACGTCAGAGGCTTGCTGGGAAGGACCACATCAGGTACCTTGCATGCACGACCACCACTTGTCTGGCGTGGAGATTAGGATCAGACATCTAGGATTTTCAGGGTCGTAACCCCGTATGTATTTCATGCCTGGGGTGGACAAGGTTCACTACTTGTCTGCGCATTCCACACATGTGCGAGCTCTTCCGGTCATATGTGGGTTTTCATCTCCACAAGGCACCCTATTCCTACGAACTTCAAGTATTGAAGTCCCCATATGTCATCAGGGAGGACACGGTTCCAAAACGCCTTGGAGGCAAGACCCTCGCAAGATGCTGGCATGAGGTGAAGCGTGCGAGGGTCCTCGCGAGATGTTGATATGAGGCAAAGCAGATGGACGCCCTCGTAGGATGCTGGTGTGAGGCAGAGCATGCGAGGGGCCTCGCGAGATGCTCGTGCGAGGTGGAATAGGCAGGTGCCCTTGCGAGAAGCTGGCACGAGGCGGTGTAGGCAGGTGCGCTCGTGAGACACTGACATGAGGCGGTGTTGCAAGGAAAAGGCCTGCGGTGCAAGACAGGGTCCGTGGCGCAAGGCCATGCCTCTCCTGGTGCTGTCGCGGGGCCTTTAGCATAAGGCGCAAGGTCGGACTTGGCCACTTCCATCCCGAGCCTACATTTTGGAGGGCACAAGGCAGGGGCCTCGTGCAACTGGAATTTTGGCATCCACACTTGCCCCCCCCCCCCCCCAAGTCTATGAGAGGGCCTTTAGGCGCTCCGGTAGACTTCTTGGTACGGTGCCTTCAAACCACTTGTGGTGTTAGTGTGTTTCTTTGCTCTGGTGGTGTGAAGTAACACACTTTGGGGTGGTGATCCTCATGATTCCTTGAGGGTAAATGTGAGCCAATCATTTGGCTTCGCAGATCCAAATGAGGGTGCTTGGCTTCATTCTTGACCATAGATTAAATATTGGATTCAATGGCTAGGATGAGTTTGAGCCTCTTATAAATAGGTCTTCTTCTCAAAGACAATTACTACACTTACTTCTCTTAGCTTGGTGGTGCTTTTGTCTTCAAAGCTTCCAAGAGGTGAGTGGTTCTATCCCTCCCAAAGGTACTTTGTCTTTCTTTTCTCGACTTTTTTATATAAATATTTGTAAATATACTCGGAGACTAAAAATTGTGTTTTTCTATCTCCTTTCTTTTTGTAGGCGTGTACTTTTGACCCTCAGTACTTTTGCAACTGCGATGGTGTGCAACTTCACCCACCCAAGGTATGCCTTCACCCTTTCTTGTGTTTAATGGGTCTAAATTAGTGTTATTTGGGAAGGGTTGCCTTGGTTGAAACTCCTCGTGGGCAGACTTATGTATTTGCACCCATTAGCATGTATACCCTCCATTGCACCCCGTAGTTGGTCATTTTGAGCACTTGTGTCTAGAGGTTTTGAGCTTATTCCTTTGTATCTTGTAGTACACTTTCCACTTACACTTGCACCTGTATTACCAATGAAGCGTGGCTTTATGACATTTGAGGGGTCGTCTAGTGTTCCTCCGGGGGTCGAGTTTGTAGACTTGTCCTCAGACTCAGGGTCCCGCAAAAATAGCCCCTACCAAAGATACGACACCTTAAGGAGGGCTCATCTATGTCACATAGAACGCATGGCTGAGCTTAGGAAAAATATTTGGGTTGTAGAAAGCGAGATGGGCTTGATTATGAGGGGTGATGGAGCCCTATTTTCCTTTGATTCTAATGCCTACCTTGTCAGGCTTAGAGTGAGCCTTCTTGACCTACAAAAGGAGATGGAGTTCATTGAGGGCAACCTCCCTCCTGAACCCTCACCTCGACGTCCTCATAGCAATCCTGAGGTCACTCCTAGTTCCCCTCAGCGTTTTCCTTCAGTTCACCATTGTTTGATGCTCCCACACCTGATTTCTTGATGGAAAACTCTCGCAAAAGGAAGAAAATGGAGGGTAAAGTGCTCGATTTAAACCTCACCCTTTTCCTTTGATTTTGCAGACATGTCTAAGAGAATGAGGCGATAGGTTGCTCCCGAGAAGTAGGACTCCAGTCCTCTTCTGGCGTCCACCATTATTTCCAACGTGTCACAGAATAGACTGTTAGAGTTGTCTGAGAAATACCATATTAGTAAGGAGTAAAAACTGTATGTACCGTCCAATAAATGCCATGCTAATAACGCCCCCCCCCCCCCCAGGGCTACGTCACTTTGAGCGAACATATTTTGAAGGCAGGTGGGACCATTCCTCTACACCCGTTCTTCGTCATGATCCTAAACCACTTTGACCTCGCTCCATTCCAGCTGGCACCCAACAGTTGGTTGACCCTGAGCTTCTTGTACATGGCGTTCATGAAGCTTAATGGTTGTGATCCCATGACCTAGGAGGTTTATTTCATGTACAACCTCATGCCCACTCCAAAGTTGAAGGGCTTCTACAACTCTCAGGTTTATTTCAAATCCAACTCTCAGGTCTATTTGATCGAAGGATCTGTTTCTAACCCAGATTCGTGGAAGTAGGATTTTTCTTTGTCAAAGGTCCTCTTTCTGTCTGTGACCATTTCCATTCCTCTACAAGTAAGTACTCAAGTGTTTTCTTTTACATTGAGCTTGCTATTGTGGACCTTATACTCATATTGATAGTTGAGTTGGTTGTTCAGAGAGTTTTACTATCCCTGACGTTCCTGAGTCGGAGGCGACATCGGTGGATGTCCTCCTTGATTCAGGCCCTTCAATGAAAATGGCTTCCCATCTTTTTATTGTGGCTAACCTCAACTATTATGGTCTATTCAGGGTTTTGGAGCCCAACCTGCTACGGTACATTTCTGAGCAAAAGAAGGAGGCAGCTTTGGCAGAACCTCACTCAGACGATGGTGATGGTTAATGGATGCCCAAGGAAACTTCACCTGAATCAAAACATCCAGCTCAACTGTCTCCAGCCTCTAGGGGATGCCCTTCTTTTGCTCCTATGGACCACGACACAACTTCTCATTCCCACGGTCCACAGTCCGTGCAAGGGAGCTTTATTCTGTCTCCTTACGATGAATTTGAAAATCTCCCTCATGCCCCCGCTAGTCATGGCTATTCCAGGTACCCTTCTCCTAATGCTCCTGTGCCTCCTCCTCGCTCGGTCTTTGGTTCATCTGTCCCTACTCACCCGGATGCTCCTGATTTGGAAGGGATGTCTTGGGTGAGTCACACATCTACCCCTTATGTTCGAAGGTATTCCCAGGTTTCCAAGGATATCATCGAGACCGAGTGGAGAGGTCTCGAGAATTTTAACATGGCGGAGCTTGGGGGACCCTTATGCACTTCACTACTTGGGTGAGTTCATGCGTCTTACATTGGTCTTTTTTGTGTTTTGGGTTCCCTATTTGCTCACTTTTTGATTCCTTGCATACTTCTCTGGTGGCTTAGCGCTTGATAGACTCGGCACAGGACCTATCTTCATCCAACGCTAAAAGGGATCGTCTTGCGGCCAAAGTTCAGGAGCTAGAGGGACAACTTGCTGATGCCAATCTCAAGCTGGAGAAATCGCTCGAGAAGGCCTCTTCGTCATCCAAAAAGAAGAAGAGAGCAGAAGTCGAGACTGAGGTATTGCGGGAGAGGATCACCCTCCTAGAGGCCAATCTGGCAGAGGTTGAATACAAGTCTGTGGAGTGCACCCTGTATAGAGTGTGGAGGCAGAACCCTGGTTTCGACTTCTCCTCCTTTGGTGATCATGTCATTGCCAAGGTGGCCAAGTGGAATGCTCATGGCGGGAGGCCTTGAGATTTTATTTTTACAGCTTTTATTTTCCCATTTCGATTTGGTAGTATAATTATTAAAACCTTATTATACCGGAGAGGTTTCTTTAGGTTCTTTGCTTTTCCCTTCAAGAACTTTTTTAAGTCTTGTTGTGGTTGGTGGTGATTTTATCCTACAACATTATCACGACCTTTTCTTATATATATATATATGTGTGTGTGTGTGTGTGTGTGTGTGTGTGTGTGTGTGTGTGTGTGTGTGTGTGTGTGTGTGATCTTTTGTTATTGTTTCTTTATGCTTGAGGTCCTTTTGAGCCTAGAGCGAAAGGGGTTCGATAGGTCTCTCTTTTTTCTGATAACTTGTTGATGTTTTTTCTAGATCAATAACGATAGTATCTTTGGTAAACCTTGACTGTATTTGTAAGGATATATTGAGCCCTTTGGTTCTTACTATCCTTTTATATACTTTTGCCCGCGCTAATGATTTTTTGCGAGAAGCATCCTTCTCGTTGTTGTGTATAGTACTATTTTTGCAAGGGTCTCCTTTGGGACCCTTTTTGGCTGGACGACTTAATTGCCACTCCAGACTTATTGATGGACGTTCCCCTTGAATCCCTACTCCTCATGGAGGTACTGACCTTTTCTAGGAGGTTGTTTCTACCTATCTGCTAGGCCCCATTATCATCCACAAGGGTATATTTTCCTCATTAATTTAGGGAATACCTTTGTCTTGTTACCTCTTCATTCAGGGGTGTTACCCCCGCAGAGCCTCTTGGCTCTCCTGAGATCCACGAGGGTAGCTAATCCTCATGAACCCAAGACATGCTTTACGAGGCTCTTTTTTTTATACCCTCCTTAAGGCTCCTTTGATATTCATAGGGGTATGTAATCTTTATGAATTCAAGGGACATCATCATTTTATATATTGTTGACTGCGTTTTTAGCCAACGACGTGAGAACGTCAATAACGACAAGCCTTCAAGAGAATGTAAACGACAACAGACAGTTTAATAAAGAAAATAAAGAACACACAAGAGATTTTTATAGTGGTTCAGCCCCGATTGTCGGTAATAGCCTAATCCACTTAGAGTTGTGATTTATATATCTGTACTCAAGATCAGATGGACTGAGCCAACTGAGTTTCTTCAGTACTGATGGCAAAAATACAAGAATTCTCTCTCTAGAATACTCAGACCCAATTTTCTCTCTCTAGAATACACAGTCCCAATTTTCTCTCTCTAGAAAGAAGAAGCAGAAGACCCCTCTCTCATCCCATAAGCTCTCTATTTATAGGCCTGAGATCCTCAACTGATATCCCCTTACGATAGGGATATTTTATTATTCATCTTATATTTATATTACAATAAATGTTTAAAATACAACTGATTCCTCAATTTGAGTGAGAAATGAGAGATTCCCGGGTGCCTAGACCAATTCTTGCTAGAGTCGTTCTGGGGACTTTGACGTAGTCTCACATGCATGTTGATTACTCCTTCAAGCTTTCCTTAGACCAAAGGTGGTATATGCATGCTTGGCTCTCCTCGGACCAAGGTGGTCCGAGCCAACTCCCTTGGCACCTCACCTCGAGTAGGTTCGAGGCAATTCTCTTGTTTCTCACCTCGAACAACTTTGAGGCAACCTCTTCCATGACATGTCCGATCGGACATGATGGCTTTCTCCTCGGACCAAGGTGGTCTGAGGCATCCTCCTTGACATCTTACCTTGGACAAGTTCAAGGCATTCTCCTTTAGCACCTCCCAAGCATGGACATTGAGTAGGCTCTCCTTGTCAAAATCTAAGTCTCCACTCTTGACTTGCATGAGACTCCTCCTCCTTAGCTACCTACCTTGGACACGTTCGAGCCAACACTTAGGAAACCTTGGGAGGCTTACCTCAAACACACCCTTGGGGTCTCCTAGGACCACATCCTCCTTGGGGTCTCCTAGGACCACTTTCTCCTTGGGGTCTCCCAAGACCACTTTCTTGAGTTCTCCTCGACCTCATCCTTGGGCTCTCCTAGGATCACTCTCTTGGGGTCTCCTAGGACCACATCCTCCTTGGGGTCTCCTAGGACCACTCCCCTTAGCTCTCCTAGAATGCATTCTCCTTAGCCTCCTAGGATCCATTCTCCAATTTTCGGGTATAACATATATATATATAAATCTCCTTCCTGCCCCCAAGTGGTCGGTGAGATTTATCTCATTGAGCACTTTGGTCGTTTTATCCCCATTATGTGTGCATATATGTTATATTGGTGTTTTCATGAAAAAAAAAATAATGACTGGGATGAAAAATGAAACATTCTTGTTGAAGATAGGTATATTACAAAGGTGCTCATGGTAGTATTGCATCTATTGAGGCTTTTTAGATAACCTCCTTAATTCTTAACTATTTAACCCGGCATTGCATACTTAAACAAAGTAAAGACGTTATTGCCTCAGATATGGAGGTCTTACTAATAGTATTTTTTTAGGTGCTCTGCATTCCACGCTCTAGGTACCATGGTATCATCCAACGTGCTAGCTTGTAAGTGTTAGGGGGAACTACCTGGGCAACCTTTTAGGGTCACTCCTAGTTTTCCCCTAGTACACCCGCCCCTGGGTCGCAAGTGTTTGGCAGGGCTTTCCTTAACACGAGGTCTCCGACCTTGAATGCCCTCTCCCGCACCCTTGAGTTATAGTACCTTATGGCCTGCTGTTGGTATGTTGCCAACCTCAGCTGTGCCTTTTCTCTTCTTGCCTTCAACAGGTCCAAATTTTTAGCCAACGCTGCGTGGTTAGCCTAGTCATCGTATGCTTGTACACGAAAATAGTTGACTTTCATTTCTATTGGAAGAAAAGTCTCACGCCCATAGGTTAAGGCGAAAGGTGTTTCTCCAGTAGTAGAATGGGGGGGGGGGGGGTCCCGTAGGCCCAAATCACATTAGGCAGTTCTTTGACTAAGGTTCCCTTCAACTTCTCCAATTTTGTTTTCAGGTTCTTTTTGAGGATCTTGTTGATGGCCTCCACTTTTCCATTAGCTTATGGGTGTACAACAGCGGAAAAACTCCTCTTGATCCCCCTTTCTCTGCAATATTCCTCGAACAACCCTCCTTCAAACTAGGTGTTGTTGTTAGAGATTATCTTGTAGGGCACCCCATACCTGTTGACAAAGGCAGTGATTTTCTTAGCCATTATATTAACTAAAGGATCTGCTTCAACCCATTTGGTAAAGTAATCTATTGCTACAACCGCATACTTTGCTCCTCCTCTTCCTGCTGGTAACGCACCAATCAAGTCGATCCCCCACACAGCAAAGGGCCACGGACTGGTCATGCTCACCAGCTCATTTGGTGATTGTCTGGGGTAGTTTTCATGTCGTTGGCACTTGTTGTATTTCCTTGCGAAGTCGCCCGTGTCCTTTTCCATGGTAGGCCAATAATACCCTTGTTGCATGACCTTTTTTGTCGTGGATTGCCTCCAACATGATTTCCACATTCTCCTTCGTGTATCTCTCACAGAACCTTCAAAGCCTCATCATTGTTTATACATCGGAGGAGCAGGGTGGAGAAGCCCCTTTTATACAAGACTCCATCTACCAAGGTGTATCAGGCGACTTTGTAAACCAACTTGCGGGCATCCTTTTTGTCCAAAGGAAACATTCCATCACTTAAGTACCTTGAAATGGGTTTGGTCCATGAATCTTCAGGAACATTGACCATGTGAACGTCCCCCTCTGCTATACTTGGTTTGGACAGGTATTCCACGGGGATGGACTCAAGCATATCTCCATCTTGGGTGGAGGCGAGCTTTGTGAGAGCATCGACATTCATGGTTTGCTCTCTTGGGATTTGTTCTATGGTATACTGTTCCAACTGGTCAAAATACCCTTTCACCTTAGCCATGTATGCAGCCATCTTTGGGCATCTTGCTTGATATTCACCTTTCACCTGAAGTACTGCCAATTGTGAGTCACTAAAAACATGCAAATGTGTTACCTTTAGCTCATTGGCTAGTCGTAGGACGGCTAGGAGTGCTTCGTATTCTGCTTCATTGTTGGAAGCTTCAAATCTGAATCTCATTGCGCAGTACATCTTGTGCCCCCCAGGTCCCGTCATTACTATGCCAGCTCCTGCCCCTCCTTCGTTGGATGCTCTGTCTACATGGAGGATTCTTCAGGTTTATTTTCTTCTAGTTCTCCCTCTTCATGGGGTCGGTAGGCAAACTCGACTATAAAGTATGCAAGTACCTGCCCGTTGACTGAGATTCTTGGGGTATAAGTGATGTCAAACTGACTTAATTCAATCGACCATTTTAGCAACCTTCCTGAAGTCTCTGGTTTATGCAATACTTGACACAAAAGGGTGTTGGTGAGCACTTCAATAGCATGAGAATTAAAATAGGGCCTTAGCTTTCGCAAGGCCACCACCAAAGTGTATGCTAATTTTTCTATTTCTGGGTACCGGGTTTCCGCATCAACCAATCACTTGTTGACATAGTATACAGGCTGGTGTTTCTTTTCCCCATTGACTAGGGTCGCGCTAATGGCGTATTCCGACACTGCTAAGTATAGGTACAACCTTTCCCCTTTTTCGAGCTTAGCTAGAAAGGGAGATTTTCCATGGTGTTCTTTTAGCTTAGAAAAGGTTTCCTGACGATCTTCATCCCAAGCGAACATTTTGTTCCCTTTTAGAATGTTGAAGAAGGGTAGACACTTGTCAGTGGATCAGGAAATGAACCTGTTAAGTGCTGCTACCCTCCTTGTCAAGCATTGCACCTCCTTTTTGTTTCTCGGTGGGCTCATTTCCAATAATGCTATGATTTTATCAAGATTGGCCTCAATACTCCGGGAATTTACCATAAAAACCAAGGAACTTCCCCAAAACTCCAAAGGTGCACTTGAGCGAGTTCAACTTCAATCTGAATCTTCGAAGGGTGTCAAACATTTCACCAAGGTCGTTTGTGAGCTGTTATGCCCTCTTAGTCTTTACCAACATATCATCCACATATACTTCCATATTTCTTCCTATATGATTTGCAAACATTTTGTTTACCAACCTTTGATAAGTAGCACCTGTATTCTTTAACCCAAAAGGCATCACCTTATAGCAATAGAGCCCCTTGTCTGTTATAAATGAAGTATGCTCTTCATCGGCTGGGTTCATGGGTATTTGGTGGTACCCGGAATAGGCATCCATGAAGCTGAGGGAGGACACACGCGTGTCCAATCATTGCGTCTACTAACTGATCTATCCTAGGAAGCAGGAAGTTATCCTTGGGGTGGGCTTTATTGAGGTTAGTAAAATCCACGCACGTCCTCCAATTCCCATTGGGATTTGGGACTAGGACAGGGTAGGATACCCACACTGGGTAGAATGCTTCTCGGATAAACTATTTGCCTTCAACTTGTCAACTTCTTCTTTCAAGGTCGCGTATCTCTCTGGATCTAGTGCCCTCCTTTCTGCCTCACAGGTCTTGCTTTTGGGTCGATGTTCAAGTGATGGCACATGACTAATGGATCTATCCCCACCATGTCCTCGTGACTCCAGACAAACACATCAAGGTTATCTTTCAGAAATTCTACCAACTTTTCTTTTACATTAACCTATAGGTTTCTCCCAACCTTCAGCTTCCTCAATGACTCATTCATAACTATGACTTCTTCTAATTCCTCTACTAGCTCGGCCATGGGTTCCTCTGAGACCTGACGGTCTAATTCGTGTGGGTTTTCACTTCCATGCACTACCATCGCCATGGGTTGTGCGGAGGGACATGTTATAACATTCCCTCGCTTCCTTCTGCTCCCCTTTCACGCTCGCTATCCCTCCAAGAGATGGAATTTTATGGCCAAGTGATATAGTGAGGATATTGCCTTCAATTCTCTTAGGGAGGGTCTCCCTAATACTGCATTGAAGGCCAAGGCACAGTCTACCATGACAAAGTTTTCCATTACGGTGGTTTGTCTGGGTTGCTCTCCCATGGTGAGAGCTAACTCGATTGCCCCTAGGGGTTGTATCGAGTCTCCTGTAAACCCATACAGGGAGGTATTGTAGAGCTTTAGGTTCCTGATGCTCAGTCTCATCTTCTCTAAAGCTGGACAATATAGGATGTCTACGGAGCTCCCATTGTCCACCAGGACCCGATGCACCCTCATGCTAGCAAGTTATACAGTCAACACCAAGGGGTCGTTGTGTGGAAAATGCACACCCTGTGTGTCTTCTTCAGTGAAGGTTATTGAGTCGTTCTCCCCCTTAAAACTTTTTGGGGGTCTTTGCTCCAAACTTAAGATGCATGGAGGTGGACTTTGCCTGGCTTCCCTGGCATATCTATCTCGCCCCTTACTCGATTCGCCTCTGAATCCTGGCCCTCTGAAGATGGTTCTAATCTCTCCTTGCACCTCTGGGGCTACATCTCGTGCCCCTGGTGAGGGTGGTCCTTCTTTCGGTCTTTGATTTTCTAGGCAGACGTATGTACCCAAGTGTCCCTTGCGTATAAGTTCTTTGATTTCTACCTTTAAATGAGTGCATTCTGCCGTGGTGTGGCCAATGTCTTTATGATACTGACAATACTTACTGGGGTCTTTTTTCGATCGATCTTTCTTCATTGGCGGAGGTCTCCTAAAGGGTACCTGATTCTCATTTGTGATGAAGATACGATCCCTAGTATGCGTTAGGTCAATATAATAGGTGTATGGGATCTGTTTGTATTCACCTACACGTTGGGGTTTCTGAGGATGATCATCCATCGACCCTTCGTATGCCTTCTTTTTCTTTGCGCTATTTAGGCCTTCGCGGATTGAGGGTTTTAGGGATGAATCGCCCTTTCCAGCCTTAAGAATCTCGTGACCATCCTCAACACGAATGTATTTTTGTGACGTTCATAGAAATCGTCTAATTCAATGACCTCACTCTTTAACATGTCATCCCACAACTTACTACCCGAGCGCACTCCGGTCGTAATGGCCATTTTTAACTCCCCTTGGGTCAGGCTTCCTACTTTGGCTGTCTCCATATTGAACCTATGGATATAGCTCTTTAGGATCTCGTCTTCCCCTTATTTTATGTTAGCGAGGTTGGTGCCTGGTATGGTGTAATCACGCACAATGTGATGTTGCTAGAGAAATTCGTCAGAAAATTGTTGCCAAGATCTAATGGACCCTGGCTGGAGTCTCTTGAACCACTTGTACGCAGAACCCTTTAACGTGGCAGCAAAGCAGTGGCATCTGGCTCTGCTATTAATTCCCCTTAACTTTATTAGGTCATTGAACGCGTCAAGATGGTACTTTGGATCCGTATTGCCATCATAAAGGGTCATGTGAGGCTCTTTGATGTTGGCTGGGAGCCGCACAACTTGGATTTCCCTAATGAAGGGTGATTTGTAATCAAACTCGTCGTCGACAGCGTGCCCCCCAGATGCAGTGATTATCTTGCTCCGTAGGCTCCTCTTCTCGGTGTCTAAGTCTTGTCTCCTTTTGTTCAAGGAGTCTCTCAAGTTGGATGGGTTGGCCTTTCCTTTCCTTTCCTTTTTTATTCTGGGGAAGCCATAGGAGGTGTGGTCCTCTCATTCTTCCTTCTCCTATTGAGCTCTTCCCTCAAATCTGGGGGTGTTTCCCTTGAAGTGACCTCAACTACGTTTTGAGGGTTAGCGTCATTCCTTCGTTCTGGCCTCTTAGGATGCTTCGCCTGCTCGAGACGTTCATCCTACTTTGGCTGAGAGGTATTGCTAGTGGAGAGTCGAGTCCTCCCGTCATCTACAGGGACTGTGGTTTCTCCTCCCTCATGTCCTTTCTCCTTTCACTTAGGAAAAGGCATGCTTGACTTTCTCTGTAATAGGCCATTTAACACCTCTTGCGTATTTTCTAAGGTGGTTTCTAGCCTTTGATTCTTTTGATGTAACTCACGTATCTCCTCTTCGTAGAATCCAGTCCTAGAGCATGGGCTTATGGAATGTACTCAGGGACTCTTGTCGGCCCTAGGCGTTGAATGAGCTGGATCTTGCCGGCAAGAGTTCGGCACCTGCGCTAGCCTTGGGGGAGGAAACGCTCCTGCGCCACCTGTAGGGGTAGCCGCTGGTCCTGGAAGGTTTTCATTGAGTTGGACAGTAAGGGATGAAGCCTCCCTATCATCTTCAAGAGCCCTGGGTTCCTTTGGTGCATCCGCATTTTTGAGTGTTGGAGGCTTTCAGCTAATCTCCGTCCAGGTGGACCTCAACCTCTCGTGGTTCTCTCAAATTCTTAGAACGTCTTGGCATCTTTCCTTTCCGAAATAAATAAAAGAACAATGGCTTGACACTTATCCTTCCCACAAGCGGCACCAAACTATTGACGGTAAGAACTCGTCAACTAAGTTAAATCAAGAACTTTGTGAGTTGTAAATGAAGCGAAGTTAAATCTACTGAACTTCAAGCAAAAAATTTTATGGTTTCAAGAACACAAAACGTAAAAGGTAGAATTTTAGAATGGAAAATAGAGAGATCGTAGAATGTGTGTTTTCATTAGCAATGGCTGACTACCAAACTCCCAAAATTCAACCCCTTTCTCAGGTGAAGGGAGGTCAAATTTATAGTAGAGCACTATTGGCTCAATGTACATGGTGGCCCCTGGGGAACATGACCCTGCATATGTAGCCTACAGATTGTAGTGGTGCTAGGAGTGTGGTGGTCGTCTCCAGTACGCGCCAAGGGTCTGATGGAGCACCTCAATTTTAGTACCTGGTTGTACCTCCACTATCTATTTAGTACGAACGTCAGAGGCTGGCTGGGAAGGACCACATCAGGTACCTTTTGTGTACGACCACCACTTGTCTAGCGAGGAGATTAGGATCAAACATCTGGGGTTTTCAAGGTCGTACCCCCGTACGTATTTCGTGCCTGGGGTGGACAAGGTCCACTACTTGTCTGCACATTCCACACATGTACGAGCTCTTCTGGTCATACATGGATTTTCATCCCCACAAGGCACCCTATTCCTACGAACTTCAAGTATTGAAGTCCCCATATGTTGTCAAGGAGGACACGTCCCAAAAAGCCTGGGAGGCAAGACCCTTGCGAGATGCTGGTGCGAGGCGAAGCATGCAAGGGGCCTCGCGAGACCCTGGTACGAGGCAAAGTAGGCGGATGCCCTCGCATGATGCTGGTGTGAGGTGGAACATGCGAAGGGCCTTGCGAGATGCTGGTGTGAGGCGAAATAGGCAGGTGCCCTCACGAGACGCTGGCACGAGGCAATGTAGACAGGTGTCCTCGGGAGATGGTAGCACAAGGCGGTGTTGTGAGGCAGAGCCTGGGGCACAAGACGAGGTTCGTGGCGTGAGGCCATGCCTCTCTTGGTGATGTCGTGTGGCCTTTAGCGCAAGACGCAAGGTTGGGCATGGCCACTTCCATCCTGAGCCTACATTTTGGAGGGCACAAGGCGAAGGCCTCGTGCAACTGGAATTTTTGCATCCACAACTTAGATAGCAAATCATGAGATTTATATTGTTACCGTAGACTATAGTTGTGTCTAAACCTACCTCTTAAATAATAGTTAAAACTAGAAAACTATAGCGATTTTTATCACATACTACGAAAATGAGTTAATGACCATTAATATTGTAGTCCATTTTATGTTTTACGTATTATGTTTTAGTGGTTTTTCCTTACTGGGCATTAGGATCATTCCTTTTTATTTAGATTGTGCAGGTAAATGAACATGGAAGGCAGGACATGTAATGACCCAACTATTTCTAAGACATAGATCATTAAACCTACTAGACATAACTACTACTTTGAAGAGAACATACATGAGAAAAATTCATAACTTTATTGCAAATAATATTTGTAATACATAAATGAGCTCATTGTTTTAAAATAAAACATAACTTTAAATGAAATTTTTTACAAAGTTAAATGTGGAAAATACATAAAAACGTAATTTTAAGAGACTAAAGAAAATAACGTCGTCCTCGAATCGACACGCAGCCCATCCACTCCATTCACCTTAATACACATGCCAAGCTTCCAAGAATCCTTCCGCCTTTGTATCTATTTTCCTACATCAAACTAAAAGTAAAGGAGTGAGCCTAATGCCCAGCAAGGAAAACTACTAACAACATAAAACATATACATAAATTATATCATAACCACATATACTATAAACATATATCATATAATACTACAATGGCCATTATACTACTTGGGGCTTGTTAACTAGGCAAGTCATATGCCCAATAGATTTGTGGGGCTTGCTAGCTAAGCAAGTCATATGCCCATAATTATTGGGGCTTGCTAGCTAGACAAGTTATAACGCTCTACTTCCTTAGAGCCGTTACTAAGTGAGTTTAAAATGTGCATTTAACTCGCTAATCGAGGTTTTAAGGTAAACGTGTAATTAAATCATAATCAGAGACATAAACTTTGAAAATAATTCCATTTACTGAAAATCATAAAATGTTTAACATTTGGGATCCCAAAATACTGTTTATAAATATTTACAACTCAGAATATACTTATAGTTGACTAGACGACAAAATAGGGTTCTTTATAAACAATTCCCAAAAATACCCCTGGCCGTGGCAGCCAGGTAGACCAAACATGTACGCGCCGCCTCACGCTCTCCATACTCATGGTCGGTTGACTTTCTCCTTGCCCTTACCTGCACAACAGAGCACCCGTGAGCCGAAGCCCAGCAAGAAAACTCTCACAAGCAGACAACATATGCACATCAAACACTTAGCATATAAACAGGCCATCATTAAGCTAAACACATACGGCCAAGCTGTCCTAGGCGCTTTACCAGGCCCCTGGGTTCGCGGTCCACACTGTGAGGATATCCCAGGTATCCACGTGCTCAACGCTGCTCCCGGCCCCTTGCTGCACTCGGCCTTGCACTCCACGTGCCTAACGCCGTTCTCGGCCGCTTGCCGTTCCCGGCCTAGCCGACCTCGGCCTGCATCGTTCCCGGCTCTTGCCGAACATTTACACATATGCAACCATATCATAATAAAGCAAATGCAAAACTTGAACAAATTCAATCAAAGGGCTATGCCTTGCAACACATTCACATAGGGCTCAGCCCTGCACACAAGCTCTATGGGAACAGTGGTTTTCTTACCTGTAACCTGAGCTTCCCAAGCACCGCGATCACGAGCACAGTCCTCTATCCCGAGCCTAGAAGAAAACCTAGTCACAACGCACGATAAAGGATTCCATTAATATTCGAGTAACGGTTTCCAGATATAATTCTAGCTTCTGGGACATCGAATTCCACCAAACACAGTGGTGGAGTCGATCCCGAACACCCTAGGTTAGGTTCCCGCACTTAAAACCTCCATTCAGCCAAAATTTCCCTTTTGAGCCGCGACCCTAAGAGCTGGCACCGCGGCCCGCCCCCAAACCAAAGGCTAAAACCTCTCTGACGCCCATTTGAGACGCGGCCCTGCCCTATGGCGCCGCGGCGCTCCCCAGAGGCAGAGCCTCCCTGGCTCATCAGCTTCGTAGGGCCGCAGCACTCAAGAACAGAGTCGCGGCCCAACCCTTCGAGCCTAGAAAATAACACCATTTTCACCTCAAAAATCAGTCCAATTATCCCCAAAATCAAACCAACAATCCCAACTAATTATCACAATGGTTATACCATAGATTCAACAACAAAACCCAACAACAAACTCAAGCCAAAACCTTATCAAAATCAAAGTTGAATCCTCATCCCTCCAACATGAAAAACTCTAATATTCAACCTTAAAACCAGCTGCAAATTAACACAGTTCCACATATTAGGAGCTTACCTTGATGAGTTATATTTCTGTGTAGATTCTCTAAGTTCCAAGCTTTAATTCCTCAAGACCATCAGCCCAATTCCTTAGCTTTGGCTAGTTTTTCTCCAAGATGTTCTAAGTCTCCAAGAGTGTAAGAAAACCAGTGAAGGGAGAGGGAGTGAGTCAGTTAGAATAAGTTTGGGGGTTTCCTATTTGTTTGTTTTATTTAACTTAAGTCCATATGGTTACCTCAAGGCTCGGGGTACCAAAACGTCCCCGAGGGAAAAATGGTAAATTTCCCCAGTATTCATTCCTAGACATTCTAACCTCAAATATATCTCCAAATATTTATTTCTATAACCCAATAACCCCATAAGACATCTAGTACCCAAAATACCCCTCGACTCGCCCTGAGTCGGATTCTCAACCCCGTCGTGACTTTCCAGCTAACTGCTCCCCAGAACTGTCTCGGATCGTGCTACACAAATATATCACATACATATCATGTTTATTACATTTATACCCTCAACGGGCTAAAATCACAAACATACCCCTAATATCCAAATGGGGCCCACATGCATATTTAATTCAACTAAACATGCATCCTAACCACATATTCATTAAATTCACATATATTAATACAGTATAACAATTATTGCCCTCCAGGTACACTAATCAAGGCCCCAAGCCTTATTAGCAAATTTGGGTCGCTACAACTATCCCCTCCTTACAGAGATTTCGTCCTCGAAATTACCTAAACAACTCGGGATACCGCTCTCGCATGTCTGATTCAAGTTCCCATGTCGCCTCCTCAACTTTGTTGTTCCTCCACAGCACTTTCACCAAGGCGATGGTCTTGTTCCGCAAAACCTTATCTTTCCGGTCATGAATCTGAACCGGCTTCTCCTCATAGGACAAATCCTGGTCCAACTCCAAAGTCTCATAACTCAGCACGTGAGTTGAATCTGATACATACTTTTGGAGCATGGACACATGAAAAACATTATGAACTCCTGATAAGGCTGGAGGCATCGCCAACCTGTAAGATACCTCCCCAACCCGCTCTAGAATCTCAAAGGGTCCAACAAACCTTGGGCTCAGCTTGCCCCAAACACCGAAACATTTCACTCCTCTCAGAGGCGAAACCCTAAGGAACACATGGTCACCAACCTGAAATTCCACACTCCTGCGCTTCAGGTCTGAATAACTCTTCTGGCGACTCTGGGAGACGAGCATTCGCGCTCTAATTTTCTCAATCGCCTCTTTGGTCCTTAGAACCATCTCAGGACCCAAATAGCTTCTCTCACCCGTCTCGTCCCAATGGATAGGTGATCTACACTTCCTCCCATATAGCATCTCATACGGAGCCACTCCGATAGTCGCTTGATAGCTGTTATTATACGAGAACTCAATCAGAGGAAGATACTTACTCCAAGATCCCCCAAAGTCTAATACACAGGCTCGCAACATGTCTTCCAATATCTGAATCGTCCTCTCAGACTGTCCATCTGTCTAAGGATGATAAGCGGTACTAAACCGTAACTGTGTGCCCATAGCCTTCTGTAGGCTCTCCCAAAACTTGGAGGTGAAGGTGGGGTCTCTGTCAGACACTATCGACCTCGGAGCTCCATGAAGCCGAATAATTTCTTTCACATATAATTTAGCATACTGCTCCACAGTATAAGTCATCCTGACAGGCAGAAAGTGGGCTAAATTGGTATACCTATCCACGATCACCCACACCGAGTCATGTTGTCCCACAGTTCTCGGCAAACCAACCGCAAAGTCCATGGTGATGTCCTCCTATTTCCACTCCGGAATCCCTAGAGGTTGCAGCAATCCTACTGGCCTCTGATTCTCAGCCTTAACTTGCTGACATGTTAAGCACCAGGCCACATAATCCACCACATCCCTTTTCATGCCTGACCACCAATATAAAGCTCTCAAATCTTGGTACATCTTCGTCGTACCTGTATGTAAAGAGTAGGGAGTGGTATGTGATTCGTCTAGAATCTCCCGTCTTATAACAGAATCCATCGGAACACAAATCCGACCCATGTACTTCAGTAACCCCATCTCTGAAATGGAAAAGTCCTTAGTCGCTCCGACTAAGAAATTTTCTCTGTGACCTCTTAACTGGAAATCATTCCCCTGCGCCTCCTTAATCCTCTCAAGAAGTGTAGACTGAAGAGTGATGTTGGCTAACCGGCCAACCACCAACTCTATTCCCGCTCTAGTCATCTCCTCAGCCAGCTTATCAGATATCTGCCTTAAACTGAACAACTGTCCTGGGCCTCTCCGACTCAATGCATCAGCCACCACATTAGCCTTCCCAGAATGGTATAGGATATCATAGTCATAATCCTTAACCAATTCCATCCACTGCCTCTGACGCATGTTCAAGTCCTTCCGAGTAAAGAAATACTTCAGGCTCTTATGGTCGGTGTATATCTTGCACTTCTCACCATAGAGATAATGTCTCCAAATCTTAAGTGCGAACACCACCGCTGCCAACTCCAAATCATGCATAGGATATCTCTGCTCATACTCCTTTAACTGTCTCGACGCATAGGCTATCACTTTACCAGCTTGCATTAGCACACACCCCAAACCCTGTCTGGAAGCATCACAATAAACCATAAACTTCTCATTATCTGTTGGCAGACTCAACACTGGCGCAGTGATCAGTCGTTGCTTCAACTCTTTAAAACTATTTTCACATCTATCCATCCAGACATACCTTGTCTTCTTCTTTGTCAGTTCTGTCAAAGGCGTAGCTATTATGGAGAACCCCTCAACAAATCGCTGATAGTATCTTGCCAATCCAAGAAAACTTCTGACTTCAGGAACATTGCTCGGTCTAGGCCAATCCCTAACTGCCTCAATCTTACTTGGATCAACCAGAATCCCCTCCTTATTGACGATGTGACCCAGAAACGTGACTTGCGGTAGCAAAAATTCATACTTGCTGAACTTAGCATATAACTTATGCTCCCTTAACCGCTACAAAACCAACCGCAGATGCTGCTCGTGCTCTGTCTCTGACTAGGAGTACACCAAAATATCATCGATGAATACAATCACGAACTTATCCAGATAATCCTTGAAAATCCTATTCATCATATCCATAAAAGATGTTGGAGCATTGGTTAATCCAAAGGACATAACCAGAAATTCATAATGTCCATACCTCGTTTGGAAAGCGGTCTTTGGTACGTCCTCCTCTTTAATCCTTAACTGATGATAACCTGACCGGAGATCAATCTTAGAAAATATTGCACTCCCCTGTAGCTGATCAAATAAATCATCGATCCTAGGCAGTGGATACTTGTTCTTAATGGTTAACTTATTCAGCTCCTTGTAGTCAATGCACATCCTAAGAGATCCATTCTTCTTCTTAACAAACAACACAGGAGCACCCCATGGTGAGAAACTCGGTCTGATGAACCTCAAATCAAGTAATTCTTGTAACTGAATCTTCAACTCCTTCAACTCTACTGGAGCCATTCTGTAAGGCGTCCTAGATACTGACTCCACCCCTGGCGCCAACTCAATAACAAAGTCAATCTCCCACTGCGGCGGCAAGCGTGGCAGATCTGTTGGAAATAAGTCTAGAAACTCACACACCAATCTAGTCTCACCTGGTCCAACCGACTCAACCTTAGAGGTGTCCACAACATTTGCTAGGAATCCTATGCAACCCTCCTGCATCAGGTCCCTGGCCTTCAATGCTGAAATAATAGGTATTCGCGGTCCACTAGACATCCCCACGAATACAAAGGGTACCTCCCCTTCCGGTTCAAAGGCCACCATTCTAAGTAGTTAAGGCTTGTTTTTTAAATTAAAAACAAAAAATAAAAATAAAATGTTGCTAAGGGCGATATATCGGCTCTGCCCTAGTCCCGAGTCTTCGTTCGTCCGTTTGTGCAACGTCAACTTGTTTTCTGTATCCTTCATCAGGCGATATATCGGCTCCCAGCTGCGATATATCGGCATACGTGAATATTTTAAACACGTAATTGCACCTTTTTAGCATAATTTGAATCGGATAACTACTTTGACTGAGTCAAACTACGACCCTAACAGTTTCTGGTGAATACTAAGCTTATATTTCCTTATTTTATCATTAAAATACTTAATTCCTTAATAATCATGCTTATGACAAGTGTCATAATCCTATTGGATCTAATAAACCTTAGGTTATAATAAATATCATATTTATGAAGAGAAATATTAATCAAACCTTATGTTATAATTAATATTCTTTAACTATAGGTTAAACTTATAAAATCCATAACTATTGCTAGGAGTTTCCAACTAAGTCCCGGTTTGAACCAAAATCCACGAAATCTAAAATACTACAACTACTACTACTAACTAGCTAACTAAGTAAACATTCTGGGACTCTACAAGAAAAATTCGAGATGGCTTTGGCATGTGTATTAGGTGAGGAACTAAAGGAATGAACCGATGGGATCGATCTAGGATGTCATTGATATTTTGAGCCTTTTAATTATGTCTTTATGATTTCCGCACTTAGTATTTTTGAAATACTTAAAGATTTTGTTCTATTTATTATTTTTATGTATGAACAATTGGATCCTGTACTTTTGGATTTTCTATGTATTAATAATAAAGTGTGATTATTTTATGTATATATCCAAAAGACAAAAGTTATGTCTTAGTAGTTTTAAAGGTCCAAGGTCTTTAAATTAGTCAAGTCTTTACAGTTGGTACCAGATCCACGGTTCATATGCATAAAGTTCTCCTTGATACACACGCAAAAGCTTCGGATCTAACCTCCAATGAAAGTGTTTATATTATGAATATTATGCTTATGTTAAAACTAACATGTCAGTTAATATATTTTCAGTCAAATTGAATGGAGCCATGACTTATCAGGATATATGTGCCATTAAGGCATTGAAAATGAGTAGAGAGCCAAAGGATACAATAAATGTGCTAGAACGAATCACTCAAAGATTTGTCAGATTTCACAAGGAGATAGCTCACCTTCGAATCACTAGGAAAATTATGATGATAGCCTTGGATTAATATGTCCTAGTAATTATGCTTTTTGGAGATATGCCTTTTGTAGTTTCAAATTTGAAAGAATTATGGGAAGCTCTAGATAATGAGAATAACTTACTGGTAGCCATTAGATATTATTTTCTTATACTTAGGTTTACCTATAGGTTTGAGATTCAATTCACCAATGAACAAAAGAATGATATCTTAATAAATATTCCCCGTAGTAGATTCGAGGCTTATGATATTGATGACTATGAGGAAATAACTGATGATATTCTAGATGAAGGGTCATATGTAGACGATCCTAATTTGTAGAAATTTGTAGACGATCAATGTAATAAGTCCAAATGAATAAATTTATTATTATTTTTTAATTGTATGTATGAAATTTGAATTAATTTTCATAATTCAATAAATAATGGCTGAGTTTGGTGAGGGTGGATACAAATCAATGGACCGGGTTCTGTATTGAGAGTTTTGGGGGGCATAGTAGTGGGAACGATTTTACTGATCCCAGCCCCCCCCTCAATATGGTTAACTTCGGAACAACGACAAGTTTCGACCCTTAGAAGTAAGTCATATAGGGTGGCTAGAAACAGACTTAGAAAATAATAAAGATGGCATAATAGTCTAAGTATAGAAACACACCCTAATTTATAAATATGACTTACATAAATTTTCATAAGAAATCATAACTAGTATGCCCGAGTTATGTTTGCTTAGACTAAGTTCTTGCTTTAGAAACTATTATGATAAGTTCTAACGTGTTTCTCTCGACTATTAGAACTCTGCCGAAGATGTTGCTTTAAAGGTCTGCATGCACTAACAACAATACCCCCAACACCACCAACAAGACACTCGAGAACCCTCCAGTCCGAAGAAGGGGAAGACCTGCTGCCACTGCTGCTGCTAATGGGAACACACCTAATCTAGTTGACAATGATGCTGAAGTTATCCGGTTACGACGGCAAGTAGAAGAACTATAGCGACAGCAACAACAACCTCAATCACAGCCTTAATCAGCGGCTCAAGCACCCCAACCAGAGTAGAACAAAGGATATCCATACGGGGGATGGCCGATGGAAAATTTTGCACCCTATCCAGCTCAGTACTTGGAGCCAGTCTACGAGCGTTTTGGGAGAAACACACTCGTATATCTCGTTAGGAATGATAGAGAAAGTAGACAAGCCTTGTGAAATATTTAGAAATAGGTTTCTTATGGAACTGCCTTCGGGTGAAATCATTCGATCATCACGGATAGTATGAGGAGTACCGATCAAAGTTGAGGGCACGATGTTAGAAGGAGACCTGATAGAGCTAGAGATCAAGGATTTTGACGTAATACTGGACATGGACTGGCTAGAAAAACATGGTGTAACCATCGACTGTCGATGCAAGCAAGTGACGTTCGAAACCCCTGAGGGTCAGAAATTGTGTTTTTTGGGCAAGGTTTTAGGACTACGGATACCACTTGTCTCATCTCTCAAGGCCCAGAGAATGATAGAGAAATGATGTCACACATTCTTAGCAAGCATCACAGATATTGCACGGGAAACACCATTAAAGGTTGGAGATGTCCACATTATAAAAGAATTTTCACAGATATTTCCTGATTACTTACCAGGGTTACCCCCTAACTAAGAAATTGACTTTACAATCGAACTAGTCCCGAGAACCGAGCCTATCTCAAAGGCACCATACCGGATGGTACCTACCGAACTCAAGGAGCTAAAAACCCAGTTACAAGAGTTCTTAGACCTGGGATTTATCAGACCAAGCCATTCTGCGTGGGGGGCACCGGTTCTATTTGTGAAGAAGAAGGATAGAATGCTAATGTGTATCGATTACCGTGAGCTAAACAAGGTGACAATTAAGAACAATTACCTTCTACCCCAGATCGATGACTTATTTGATCAACTCTGAGGAGCGACAATATTTTCAAAGATTGATCTGCTGTCTTGTTATTACCAGCTCAAGGTAAAGGAAGAAGATATAGCAAAGATAACTTTTAGGACTTGATACAGACATTACGAGTTCCTAGTTATGTCTTTTCTTCTTACCAATACTCCAGCTACATTTATAGAATTAATGAACCGGGTCTTCAAGGATTGCTTAGACAAATTCATCGCAGTATTCATTGACAATATATTGGTGTACTCCAAGGACGAAGTCGAGCACGAGGAACACTTAAGACTTACCATGTTGCGACTGAAGGAGAACCAACTTTATGCTAAGTTCAAGAAATGCGAATTTTAGCTATCACAAGTGGCGTTCTTCGGGCACATAGTATCCAAGGACAGAGTCACAGTAGACCCAACTAAGGTAGAGGCTATGAAGGATTGGCCAAGACCTAAGAATGCGTCAGAGGTTAGAAGTTTTCTCGGGATGGCAGGCTATTACCGAAGGTTTGTGGAAGGCTTTTTTAAGATAGCCACTCCACTTACCAACCTGACTCGGAAATAGCAGAAGTTCAACTGGACGGATAAATTTCAGGAAAGCTTCCAGTTTCCCAAAGACAAATTATGTTTAGCACCAGTGCTTTGCGTACCGACCCCCAACGACAAGTTTTTAGTATTATGTGATGCATCCAAGCAAGGGTTGGGTTACATGCTGATGCAAAATGACAAGGTGATAGCCTACGCCTCAAGATAGCTGGAGGAATATGTGCAACGTTATCCAACACACGATATGGATTTGGCAGCGGTGGTTTTTGCACTGGAAATTTGGTGCCACTATCTATATGGAGAACGGTGTGCGATTTATACGAACCACAAAAACTTAAAATATTTCTTCCAAAAAAAAAAAACTCAACATTAGGCAGCGCAGGTGGTTGGAACTAGTAAAGGACTATGACTGCGAAATCCTATACCATCCAGGAAAGGCAAATGTCGTTGCAGATGCTTTAAGTCGGAAGAATTATGGAAGTCTGACAGCATTATCCAGACTTGAGAAGCCGTTACAGCAAAAGCTGATTAATGCCGGAATAGAAATAGTCATGGGTCAACTTGATAACTTGTCCATCAAGTAGATTTACTAGAGGACATACGGATTGGTCAAGGGCATGACGATATGCTATTACCGCATATAGCTGCAGTCAAAGAAGGCAAGACTACAAAGTTCTCTATATCAGGACATGTGTTCTTGAAATATAAGGGTTGGGTGTGTGTGCCGAATGGTCATGGTATTAAGACAAAGATATTGGAGGAGGCACACACTACTTCATACTCAGTTCACCTGGCACAAGATGCAGTGGAGCTAATTAGAAAGTGTATGCTTTCTGATTAGAGTCGACAAAAGAGTTATGCAGATGCCAAGCGACGAGATGTGGAAGGCAAGGTCATCAAGTCTTCTTAGGGATATCTCCAATGAAAGGAGTGAAGCAGTTCAGGAAGAAAGGCAAACTTAGACCCCAATACATAGGTCCTTTTGAGATATTGGACAAGGTGGGACCAGTAGCGTATAGATAAGCCCTACTGCCAGCTCTAGCAGACAACCATAATTTTTTTCACATCTCGATGATGTGAAAATATGTGTCACACCTGTCCCACGTTCTTAGGTACGATACATTAGCACTCCAGAAAGACCGAAGTTGTAGAGTCCAAGAATTTTACTTAGCTAGTTAGATAGTAGTAGTAGTAGGTATAGTATGTTTATTACTATGGATTTTGGTTCAAGCCGGGACTTAGTTGAACACTCGTAGCAACACTTATAGATTTTATAAGTTTAACCTATAGTTTAAGAATATTAATTATAACATAAGGTCTGATTAATATAGCCAATTATAAAGATGATATTTATTATACTATAAGGTTTAGATAGAACTAATAATATCATGACACTCGTCATGTGCATGTTTATTGAGAAATTAAAGTATTTTTTAGGAATAGTTTTATAAGAGTAATATTTGAAAACCCAAGAATCTGCCAGCAGCTTTAAAATCGTTAAATGACTCAGTCAAAGTTGTTTACTCAATTCAAATTAGGCTGAAAAAGTGCAATTACGTGTATAATATTTCAGCGTATGCCGATATATCACAGCTCTAGGGGCGATATATCGCCACTCGGGGAATATGAAAAACACGTAACTTCGCACGAACGTTTCGACAAGCCTCGGGAATATAAGCCCAGCCGATATATCGCCTACCATGGGCGATATATCGGCTCTACGGCAAGATTTTTGAATGATTTTGAAACTGAGCTCAATTCAACCCATAACCTCTTGGCAAGCCTCTAAATCTTTTTGACCGAGTCTTAAGCCTCTGCTGAATGAATATTCAAATGTTTTTCAATTAAATATTCATTATTTTATTCAAGCTAAAAGAAGATCTTTTCATTCTTAAACTCTATAAATAGGACCTAGTACCCAACCATTACATTCATTCTTCAAGCTGAGTTCATAGTCTTCAAGCTGCTAGGTTTACTTTAGAGTGTTAAACACTTGGGTTGGGGTTATAAGCTTTATCATCTTAAGCTTATTAAACACTTGGGAAGTAAGGTTAATAGTGTGTTTTTCGATATCGAGGTGTAGTTCGGTTATAGTGCATTCAAAGGTATTCCTATTCCTAGTTTATTTCTGTATGTTTCATTAGTTTTTATAGTTTTTCTCTACTCAAATCCTAACTCAATATTTTCCATTCTTGGTTAAGCATTTAAGTTCTTTGAACTTGAGGTTTCTTTTCGGTAAGCTCTTCGTCTCGATGGTTTTAGTTCATTCCTTTTCATCTTTTTCTTTTTAGAAAATACTCACCTTCTCAATGTTGGTTTTAGGAGTGTTTCGAAATCTCGTCCTTGTTCTCACATCCCGGTATTGGTAAGGAAAATAGGATAGTTTTTATATGCTTATGTATTATGTTTATGTATAATATGTTTATGCTATAATACGTCATGTTATGTTTTATCTAGGGCTCATAGTTGCTTAGTGCCCTAGTGTTTATTATTTTTATGTTTAGAGTTATAATATACCATACCTCAGATATTAAACAGGAGACCTAGATGGATTATCATATACTATCATGTGATCTAACCTACCTCAGATATTAGACAGGGGACATAGATGGTTTATCACATGTCATAATGGTCATTAATAGTATAGTCATATATGATATACGTCTTTATAGTTATATATTATATGTTTATAGTTTATGTTTATGTTTATGTTTCATGCTTTTAGTAGATTTTCCTTGCTGGGCATTGGGCTCATTCCTTTATTTTTATATGTGCAGGAAAATAGTTATGGCGGCGAAAAGATTCTTGGCAGCTTGGGATTGTGTATTGAGGGAGAATGGATTTGGTAGACTGCGTGAACGATTCGAGGACGACGTTGTTTTTAGTCATTTTAATTATGTTTTCTATGCATTTTCCGCACCTAATTTTGTAACGAATTTATTTAAGATTTAAGTTATATTTTATTTTTAAACAATGGGATCCCATATCACACCCCGAATTTTATGTATTTCAACATTCATCTTATAATTTTTAATAAAGTTATGAATGTTTCGTATGTATGTATTCTCAAGAATAGGGTCTATGTATAGTATTTTTAATGGTCCAAAGTCTTAGAATTAGTTGGGTCATTACAATATCCTTCCAGTTCCAAAAGTCAACTCTTAAGAGAACCATTATTCAATTCCTATTAGAAAGGTATAGATTCCATATCTGTATATTATGTCCTCAGTTATCTACATCAATGAGTTCTCAAAACAAAAGTTTTCAGCCTGATAATTCTGACAAGCCATAAGAGTGAATAAAAAAACTCATATGAAATAAACAGGAGTTCATAATAACTTCAGGATTAAGATCAATTTGTATATGATGATCTTATTAATATGATAAATTAATACTTATAAAGTAAACGTTATTATTAAGTATTAATAACATATCAGGTCTCGTTCATGTATAACCACTTTATACAAAGTACCTCTACTAAGATGTCCTACTACATCAGTAATCTAGATTTAAATTACATGTATTCACAATACTAGTGAACTCTACTTATAGTATTTAATCCAAAGATTCCATATAACTTTGTTTTACTGCGAACTATTTAAATTCATTCCCTACAATCTTAAGACTCTCGTACCAATACGAAATTGTAGTCACAATAACGAATTTGAGAATTTTTTGATATTCATATAATATTATTCTAATAATAAAAATAAACAATAAATATATGTAAAAAATCATTTCAATTATTTACTCCATAAGACATGTTCAGAACACATGCTTTAAAGGTACTAATCCCAACACGTATGACATGCAATTCTGCTTTGCTTGAAGCCTTTGGGAAATCTCGGACTGAGGTTGGCGTCCTTTCTTTAGTCACTACACTGTCCTTGTTAATAAACGAACATTTTTCTCAAAAATTCTATTTGAAAGGAAAAGTCCAACATGGTTAAAGAAAGTAAGAAACTATACCAATTAACTTCCATTGTACACTATAATTATGAGATTGGTGGCTGTAATCGGCCCTTTAATATTTGCACCCTTGCAGAGTTCATTTAAGTTATTGATGTCGGTATTGTAATCAGATTTTGACAGATTTTCTGTATTTACTAAATTGGTTTAATTATGTATATACTTTTGGTAGTTTTATAATTTTGTTGTCCTTAACTAATTCATTATTTTGCCTCAGGCATTTGCTTTGGCAAGACTTGGTGGGTGGAAGTTGCAGGGCATAGTAAAACAAAGTGTTCACTTTAAAACTATTGTCATATATTTACTTAAATGTGTGAAATCTCATTTAATATATTAAACTAATGCTTTAACTGGAATCAATAGCAAACAAGCTGAAAAATTAGCAGAAGAAGCAAAATTGGTTGGTATTTCTAATTATCTATTATGTTAGATTGAAATTTGTTCTTCTTGAAAATGAAATGATATTGTATGATATGGCTGTAAAATTTATTTAACCTATGTACTACTGCTCAATGCTCATCATTTATTTTTTAAGAGTTCTGAAGATCACACACTCAAGGTCACTGCTCAATGCTCATCATTTATCTTTTGTTTACAAGGACATACTTTTATGCCATTGTTGGTTGGTATTGTGGCATCATTCATCAGATGTTACCATTAGTTATTTTTTATCCTAATTATTAGTTTTAACAAAATTTTGATAGTGGTTATGCTTATGTTTTGCATATTTTTCTCGATGCATTTCTCCCGTTATGAATATAAGAAAATGTATATATAAGGCTTAAAGCCATCTATCTCTCTAGAGATGGCTCCGTCCTCTTGATGGTTGGATTAAATGAACTTTGATATAGCTTTTGGGGATGAAGTCATGGTGCAAGGGGCTATGGAGAGGTGTAGTTGGCTGTCTGCAACCATCAAAGCTTTCTACGGAACTAATGTGTATTGGGAGCTTAAAGCTCTTATTAAGGAAGTTTATATTTTGATTTCTCAAGTGTCTGATTGTAATTTTAATTTATCTTGAGTGGTGACCTTACTTTTAAAGTCCACAATTCGGTCAACATTATACCTTTTAGAGAAATTTAGTTTAAAAACTTGCAATCTGGCACTATAATTCTTATCTATTTTTCACTATGTACTAATTATGTAGGAGCCCTGCTACTAGTTACATTTATAAGTGACACAAAGTAGAGATACCTTACCTTGTGATACAATTTTCACATTTGATTTTTACAAAATGTATCATCTTAACTACATTTAAATTACAAAATTATTTAAATATTAAAATTTAAAATTAGAATATTAATGTGTCAAAAATGAATTAATTAATTAATTAATAAAGATATTAATGAATTATTTATTACTTAAATTGTAATCACATGAATATAATTTTGATAAATAATTAATTTAATTTCTTTTACATTTAGAAATACAATTTTAATTCCAAAATTAAAATCTAAATATAGAAAATTTATATTAACGACTTGTTCAAAAAATAACCACCTTACTAACGTCATCATTGAAAAGTCGTACACATTTAACTATAATATATATTTTTAACCAAATCAATATAGGAAGACTGATTACACGGTTAAGGTATGTACACACAAGTACTAAATTAGAGACTTTTTATTCAACCCAATTAATATCCAAATGCTTTAATTTAGAGATCCATTTTTGTGTATCTTGAGAAATGTAAGGATTAGATGATGTCTTGTTTTTCTCCTCCACAGGAGTTGCTGCTCCATTATCAGTTTTCTTCTCTCTTGCAAAGTTTGTCTGCCTGTTGGGATGCCTCACCTTCAGTGACAGTAGACGCGAAACTTCACGGAGACCCCCCCATTTTTCTAGTGCACGAGCAATGTCGTAGCGACCTGTATCGTGTTCAGAATCAATTTTCATTACCATACAACACAATTTAGTTAAGTATGCTAAGCATTCAAGCAAATTCCTAATAAAGACGTACTCTTAGTAACAAAGTGGTTTCTCACATAAATTTTACTAATTAAATATTATCAAGTACAAGTATACAAATTACCAGTAAATATTCATAAGATTATCAAGCAAAAATTTGACAAGGGGAACCAGGCTTAATCTCAAAGTAAAATCAACAAAATCAGTGTGTTCAATGAGAACATTAATATAAAAGAAAATATCTTTCCCTACCTGCACGCTCAAATGTCTTTCTACTGGGCATGAATGACGGATCCATTCCCCAATTCCTTTGAAATCGATCTATCTTTAAAATGTAAAGCAACTCCATCAGAAGAAAAAAAAAAGGAATACCAAAGACTAACCTTTCATAACATACTTCTATATACTAATTTATTTAAAATATATATTTTTAAAAGGGTTATTACCGGCGAAAATACCTAATGTTTATACATTGTTCCGCTTTTACACTCAATCTTTATTCTTCGCGGTGAATATACCCAAACCCACATAAACTGTGTCTCCGTCACTACTTAACCCCTAACAGCGTTAAAAACGCTTACGTGGCCGGTTGCGTGTACAAACCCTGACACATATACGTGTTATTAGACATTGAAGTGAAACAAAGCTATAAGTTGACTGGGGTATAGCTATCCAAACTGACACAAATAGTAGCACTATTATTATTTGGCTACTTGAGAGACTGAGAAAAACAAATCAATGGAAGTCAGTGGCGGTGGTTGGTGGTGGCTCAGCCTCATCATTATCCCTCTCTTCCTTCTCAAATTCATTTTCGGAAGAAGCCCAACCCTCCCTCCGGGACCCTTCACCCTTCCCATAATCGGCACCATCTTATCCCTCCGCAAATCCATCTCCGACCTCAAGCTCATCCTCCGCAACCTCGACTTCGAGCTCATCCATAATTAGACGGCCATATACGGCATCAAGGTTCTTTTATGGGATTCTTTCATTAATGTGGATTTTTTAATATAATTTTACAATAATATAGTTATTTCTAAAAATTAATTAAAATCTGTAAAAAATAAAGAAAGTTGACAAATCTAGAAAAAGTGGGATTCCTGTATAAACATTTTCCCCATAATATACACTAAAATTGTCGATACCCCTCCTGGTCTTCTTGAAGTCGCCATGGACATCTCCTTCCGATGATTTCTTCATCTTTCGTCAAGCTCCGACCTCGGCCCCATTGTCTCTCTCCGCATCGGCTCCCGCCCCGCCGTCTTCATCGCCGACCATCACCTTGCCCACCAAGCCCTCATCCACAACGGCGCCATATTCACCGACCGCCCTTCCGCTCTCCCCACCACTAAAATCTTCAACAGCAACCAGCACAACAGCAGCTCCGCCAGGTACGGCCCAACCTGGCGCCTCCTCCGCCGCAACATCACTTCCGAGATCCTCCACCCTTCGCCGGTCAAGTCTTATTCTCGCGCTCGCAAATGGGTTCTCGATATCGTCTCGAATCCGATGCTCAAAGCGCCGCCGTTGGTGTTCGCGTAATAGATCACTTCCAGTACGTCGTGTACGCCGTTGGTGCCGGAGGAGGGTTGAAGGCGGCAGCGGCTCCACACTTGTAGTAGGTGGGAGCAGTGATGGTAGTGGTGATTGTAGAGGGAGATGGGTTTTGAGGGGATTCGTAACAGTGTTGATGATCATGGTTTTCCATGACAGAGAGAGCTTAGCTTAGCTTTGGTTGGCAGTGAGAGAGGAGAATAGAATGAGCAAAAAGGAGGGAGCAAGAGTGTGTTTATGTGTGTCCGTAGAGATGGAGAGATGAGTCAACCCAAAATATAAAAGTGGACTTGGACTTGTAAGACTAAGCCATGGCTTGGGCTCCATGGGGTTAAGTGGACTGGGTTTGTACACGCAACCGGCCACGTAAGCGTTTTTAATGCTGTTAGGGGTTAAGTAGTGACGGAGACACAGTTTTTGTGGGTTTGGGTATATTCACCGCGAAAAATAAAGATTGAGTGTAAAAGCGGAACAATGTATAAACATTGGGTATTTTCGCCGGTAATAACCCTTTTTAAAATAAAAAACCCATGGAATAGCTTATTTCAATAACCTTCATTAAGTGCTTGAACTAAGGGAAATGGTACTGGACAAAGCGTAGGATTGACTTATAAAAAAACATAGTTTAAAGCTTAATATCTTTACCTCTTCTTGCAAATTTTCAAGATTCTCCCAGTAACCCTTTGGCTTACGATTTTTATAGGCAAGAGAAAGGTCCATCATTGATGCTATCCTTCTAA
Source organism: Humulus lupulus (assembly GCF_963169125.1). NCBI lineage: Eukaryota > Viridiplantae > Streptophyta > Magnoliopsida > Rosales > Cannabaceae > Humulus > Humulus lupulus. The sequence goes on from NC_084793.1 coordinate 171,560,081, forward strand.
AACCACCCATGCGTGTGATTGCCTTCTCAATGTCAACCCTTCCATGTAAACGTAGTTGCTTTCGCATGGGCATGAATCCTTCCTGCCCATGTTCAGATATGAACTTTAAAAGCTCAGCTTTAAGAATTTCAATATCCCTCTGCAAGCCTGGGACCCTAGGCCTTTGTCTTGATGAACTTTGACAGCTGCAATCTGATTTTTTATCAGCTATTGGACCCAAATTATCATCAATGTCAATATCTGATGAACTAATTTGTTCCTCCAAGCATGTTCTTTGATCATGTGTCACTGAAGAGCGAGCTGCCTCCCTCTTCTCTACGTAGTCGCGTATTGCACACAAATTTGAAGGAAGATCTTCATATATAACCTAGCATATAACAAGGTCATAAATGAGTTATTTCCAAACAAACTACTAATTAAAGCAGAAACTTGACAATCTAAAGAGAAAGCATGAAACACACTAAATACAACCCCAAAATTACTGCAAAGCCTTCTACTGTAATTAAACATTACAAAAAGAAACTAAACACTTAAGCAATCCAATACTTGACTATTTCCCATAATGACTCAAAATGTTCCTTGCAGTCTTCAAAGATCCTATTATTTCTCTCCAAACAGACAGCTTACCCCTGGAATATACTTAATTTAACGAAGAACAGTTGTCAAATGTGAAACATAGAAAAAAGAAAATGAAAAGTGTAAAAAACCTCTTCCATAATAGCTTCAGAAAGAAACGTATCCTTGTGCATTTTTGACTCGACTGTATACTTTAACAGGGTGTGGTGACTGCCTAGCTGCTCAAGAAGCCATTTTCCTTGAAAGGAGTCAAAGTCACCTTCAACCTGTTCAAAACTAATCTCTTGTTCATGGCTTTCACACAAGTCCAGGACAACACGAGCATGAAGTACCATGTAAAGAAGGCCCTTGCATCCTTCCTGTGTACAATTTTGATTAAGTCAAATCGGCAACTTGAAAATGTAGATGATCTTATAACTGAAGTTGCATTAACAAGTTGTATAGCCCAGTGAAAAATTCATATTAACTAGTTGAATAAAAATTGTTGGTTTGTGATAGTAATATTCTGTTTGAAGCATCTAAAGTAAAAGCTCGAACCATTTTTCTCAATCTAACCAATAGTGAAGAAAATGGGTCCCAAAAGAAATTTGTCAGACCAAAAATTCTTATTATGCCAAATTAGGACCACATAATCTGGATATGTAGAACATGTATATAGAATTCTACAAATAAAAATAATTATGCAGACACTAAAATTAATTTGTAAAGCATATTATTACTACCTGAAGAATGCGAACTTTGTTGTTGTCTCTTGATACTAATCTGCTGATTGCTAAATTTGGAACTATCCTGCATGATCAATTTCATGAATAAAATATACAGATACTTGAAAGAATAATAGAACTAAAAATATTAATAGAATTGTCCTCCTCCTCTCTTAATTTAGTAAAATATCATTCATTACATGTTTTATGGACTATAATATGTAAAAATGTGCACGTAGGTACTTCTAAAAGAACAGAAAAAAGGAAAAACTAAACTCCCCTTTAGTTAAAATTACCAGTGTTGTTGATAGAACTACAAACATATGATGCTAACTCTGAGAAATAAAAAATTACTTGAGAAACATATTTGTAATCCTTGTCAATTATGAAACGATAAGGAAAGCTTCCCACACAGATTTAAGATTGAAAACTATCATTTACACATTTGAAATATCAAGCAAGTAGAGGGAGGCTTAAACTGATGGCACTCATATTGACGGTGAACATTGATATATTTTTTTTCATTTTGCACGTTGTAAATTGTAGAGGTTCTTAATAAGGGCATAGGTTTCTAATAAAAAACACTCAAGACGCACATTTTCCTAATTAGCATGAAATTCTCTGCTTGCTTATCTAAACTAAATCAGCATTTATTCATATTCCAGGGACAGTTAATGTTGGGAGCAAAACTACCAATGACATACATTTATGTTTTTAAATTTATTTTTCAAATAAAGAGAGGAACGATATAAAAAGCTTAATCACAAGGAGTAAAAATTGAAGCCGAGAAACAAAAGAATGTAGGACTAAATAAAAGATATGGTCAATCAACTATCCACAAACTGCATATTTGAGACTAAAATGTAGTTTTTCAGCGTGTATGCAAATTTTGATATTAATTATTCAGGCAGAAGCCAGTAAGCACAGCCAAATAAAAGTGCAGGATGCTTTCAAGTAGAATCCTGCAATTGAACAGCATGGAAAGAGAGCAATGAAATAAGCTAAATGGACCAGAAAATGAGTTGGTGACAGGATTCACAAGAGAATTCATTCTTAATGTCATAATTTTTTTTTAATATTTTTTATGGGAAAAAATATATTGACCTCATGGTGCAACCAACCAGAAATCAATGAAAATATCACATGGTGCATTTTGTCTATGTTCCTTGTAGTATGTTACTAATCACCGGGTTCTATTGGAACAATCAGATCAATGCATAACAAAATTGTTTGTAGCCCTAGTAAAACCTTTCATTTTCAAAAACATAATTCTCATACTTTTTTTTTCTTTTTTTAAAAAATACATAAAAAAAAATTGCACACTAAAATCACAATTTCTTCTTTGCTACGTTTCTTTCCTCGTTCACCTTTATTCCTGAAATATGATCAACCTTAACAATTGTAAAAGTTTTCACTTTCTAGACACCTAGGTAATCATGTCAGTTGACCTTCAAAGCTTCTGATTCTACGTGTCTTCCCAGCACATGAATAATCAAGTGTTGTCAAAACATTCTATTTCACAAATCTTGAAAGTTAAACTTAAGTTCTTTATTTTCTATTTCACATTCTACCTAAACAAGATGAAAAAAGAAGAGTCTTTTACAAATATATATGGAATTGAAAAAAAGTAGTCATGATCAATTTCAAAGAATTGCTCAAGGAAAAAGTTGATATGCTTGAGGATAGATAGATATTACTTACTCGGGAAGACTTTCATAAGCTGTCAAAACATTCCATACTTCACGAACAGGAGCTTTGACTGTTATACTAGCCACGACAAATCGATGGACACCTCCATTTTCCTTCATCCAAGATTCTTTTATCAACAACATGAAGAAAGAATCTCATTAGGAATAAGAATAGTTTGGGTCCAGAAGGTACCAATAAACCATCAAATCTACGAAGGTGAACCTCATCCACCAAGCCATGCCTATCAAGGCTGCAAGCTTTTCCTAATATGCCCAATTTACTGTTTGAGTCACTAAAAGAAGGGGTCAAAGGACCAAGATTAGAGGTTGAGAAACCCTCTTTGAGCTCTGCAGGTGATAGATTATCCTTTCCGTTCAAAGCACTATCAACATTCAGTTTCAGTGAACTACCAACAGCTGTAGAAGTTTGAGTGGAGTTTTCAGTAACTGCCATGTTCTGATTCCCTCCAAAACTTTTTTCAGCTCTACAAGCCAAGGCTCGAAGATTAACAGGTAGATCTGATCTAATTATTCGTTCCAAGAAAATGGCAGGAAAGTTGAATCTTGGTATCACATTAACTTCATATGATAAAATAGCCGTAGATGATCTACAGTAATCAATAGACAAGAAAATTAAAACACAATGCATTACACAAATATTTAAATGAACATACCATATATTTATACCAAAATGTGAAGAAAAAAAAAATTATTGGCCTGTAAAGAACAAACTAGGCAAGCTAACTTACCCAAAATACCAATAATATATCAATAGTTGTGCGGATTATTGGAAAGATAAAGTAATTTATGCTAAGGTCTGTATTAAATGCTTACATCCCAAAATATTAATCACTAAACGTCATTTTGCCTTATTCTTTTTTTGGCATTTTGGTATTACTATTCATGGGTATAATGTCCGTCATTATTCCCAATTCAGAGGGTCAAGAAAATCTAACATCCTCCAGCATATAGTGACAACCTTATTGTGTATTTAATCAACTTGTTCAATTCCAAATAAGGCATTGCCAGCATGCTTAGACTTGTCATTATCATTGATATTTTTGAGAGCATAAATCCATATCTTACCTGGTACCACATCTTACAGACCATTGGCCTTCAAACTTTTTGAAGTCCCCATCGACCATAGAAAAAATGAGGATACGATCAAAATCCTGAAAATTTTAAAAAGAGATTATGTTATCAAAACAAACTAAAAATGAAGAAAACTGAAATATAGTAATCTATGTATTTTATATATATTTGATGTGAGACGCATATAATAAATGTGATAAAACCCACATGGGTGCAAGATTGAATCGTGAAGCTGACCAAATTGTAAGGTTATAACTTGTGGGATTTAGATGATTACTGAATTGATAATCTCTTGAAGGTCCAAAACAACCCGAGCTTCAATATGCCAATAGAGTGCCCTTTGGAAACCTCTTTGTTCCAACCATATCCGCCCCGGATATGGGCACGGAATTCTCCCACTGTCAATTCAACACCACAATCAAACGAATCAACCACACTATCACTTGCTCAAATACTGTTCTATTCAATGCAGATTAGTAGTAAATGGGAAGAAGTAACCTGGAGACTAAATTGGGAACGAAATCGGCTAAGCGTTCGTAATCTGTGAGAGCATTCCAAACCGATTCGACATCGGCATGGACCAGAGTTTCGGCCTTAATTCTGCGTTCTCTCCATGAAACCACCTCTACTTCGCAATGCACATTTATCTCCTCTCCTTCCTCTTCTTCGCCATCTTTTCCTCCTCCTCCTTCTTCTTCTTCTTCCTCTTCTCGTTTCCTCTGGCTCTTCAATCTTTGGTTTCCTGTGTTCTTCGAAGAGTATTGAGTTACAGAGGCGTTCCATTTGGAGGACAACACCATGAAATTGCTGCTGCGAGCGGTCTGGCTTCCGGTGGAGAGTTGTACATTTCTAGGAACTCGAATCGCGGTTAATTGGAGAGGAAGAATTCCGAAGCTGAACTTTGAAGGCTTGCAAGTGACCATTGAGTAAGGCGAGAGAGAGTGTGGTACTACAGTACTGTACAGATAGATATTCCCTTGACTCGGAGAGTGAGTCGGGTGGCTTTAAGAGGCAAAAGGAAGTGAGTCCACTCGACCGTTAACTGGTAACCACATGTTTTGATCATTTGTCGTTTACTGTAGACATGTGTGGCTCTCCAACCTCTCTCGCCTTTGGGAGAGAGGGGTATTTTCGTCTTTGACGATCAATGGATATTTTATGGGAGCGATATTTGCAACCCAAAAATTGATGTCACCTCAAACTAAATTTACCCCATTTTATTTCTTACATTATTAATTTTTTATAAATACACCCCAATATACTTCTTGAATTAAGTCTTAACCAATTATAAATAAAATCATGAGTAATGACATGCACACACACAAATTATACATAAACATTACACACACTTATGTGACAATTTTTTTCAACCAATCATATTTATTTAAGATAAGTCCTACTAAGTAAAAGTGACTTACAACATAAGTTCGTATAATATTTTGGTGTAATTTGTGTGTACACATGAAAATCACAGATCTTGAAGAAATCGTCTCTTTTTTTCTTATGAGAATAAATCTCCAACGCATTCTTTGCTTTTGAATACCTCGACAAAGCCTCAATAGAGGCTTAATCGTTATATTGTGGTTGGGATATTTGCAGCATAAATACCCAATGTTTAGGGAAAATACCCGCATGAACTCAATATTTTTTTTAGTGGGGAAAGTACCCAATGTCACTAAAAGTGTAATTCCGTCTAGTTCCATCCGTTAGGTTGTTAATGTGATGACTAGATTGACACGTATCATCTTCTTATTGGTCTACCTAATAATTATTTTGAAAAATAAATTTAATTCATTTTTAAATAGAAAATTAATTCAAAAATATATTTTTAAATAATATAAAATGAAAAAAAAAATTGTTTTTAATTATATATTTATTTTTTATATTTTATATCTGATTTTAACTTTTAAAAAAAATTAAAATTAAAAATCTTAAAACTATACCCCTCCCCCCCCCCCCCCTTCTCTTCCTCGGCACCGACAAGACACTCCTATCTCTTCTTCTTCTTCTTCCTTTATGCAGTGGGTAGAGATGGAAGCTTTTCCAGTGGCCATCAAAGGAGGAGGCGAACGGGGCTTCTGCGATGTCGACGGAGTGAGGACTTCTCTGGCTGGGTTTTTCTTCTTCCTCACCTCCGGAGGTGACGAGGCTTGGAGCAGCGGCTGGGTCATGGGCGATGAGTGAGGTTAGGGTTTCAGATTCGAAATTTGGGGTTGGGGTTAGGATTTGTATTAATGATGATGATGGTGGTGATGATATTTCTAAGTAATGGGTTTGTATTTTATTTGGATATTGAACTCATTTGTTGGCTGATGTGTGTATTGATTGAACCAGGGTTACATTTGGTATCAAAATTTGTAGGTATACATTTGATTTGGGAATTGAAATTTTTAGGTATGTATTTGATTTGGGTATTTTGTAATGTGTTCTTGAAGAATTTTGGATGATTAATGGTTTGAGAGTTGTTGATGATGATGGAAAGTAAAGTTTTATTTTTGTTTGTTTTAGTTAATTTAATTTTAATTTTTTTTAATTAGTGAAGATTTTAAATTAAATAATATTTAATATTTCTCTTAAAAATTATTCTTATATAATTTTATTAAATAAAAATGTATTTTTTAATTTATTTTATATTTAAAATATTTTAAAATATATATATATATATATATATATATGAATTGGATCAATAAGGACATGACACATGTTGGTCCAGTCATCACGTAACGAAGACCTAACAGAGGAGAGTGACGGAATTACACTTTTAGTGACATTAGGTACTTTTCCCACTAAAAAAAAGATTAGGTCCTTGCAAGGTATTTTCTCCAAACTTTTGGTACTTATGCCGCAAATATCCCTATTGTGATTCAAAACATTTCAGGAGGAAGGAAGCTCATGCACATGAATTAAATATATATATATATATTATAAATCAATTTAATATATATCTTTTCTATATATATAATAGATGTGTAGCTAACAATTTTTCTTCATTTTATTTGTTAACTTTAACATAATATTGAAAATATTTAATGAAATATACTTTTAAAATCAATTAAAAATAAATATTTATTAATTATATTAATATAAATTCAAATATTATAAAATATCATTATTATAATAATATTTAATACAAAACTAGATATATAATAAATATATTAATATATATTCAAATATTATAAATATCATTATTATAATAATTTATGATAATTCTTTAGTAGGGGCATATCTATGCCCCTATCGTATGGGCGTTTTCTATTTCTGGCATTTGAAAAAATTATAACTCGTTTTTTTGTCATGACCGTGTATATTATAGTTATAACAAACATTCCACCAATTTTTGGGAAATTTCGAATAATTTACAGTGTTCAAATCAGAGTTCAAATAGTCAATTGCACTCATGACTATTTTTTTTACGTGTGGAAAATAGATTGTTTGAACTCTGATTTGAGCACTGTAAATTATTCAAAATTTCTTGAAAATTAGTGGGATGCATGTTATAACTATAATATACACTCTCATCAAAAAATATTTGGGTTATAATTTTTCCAAATACTAGAATTAGAAAATGACCCTACAGTGGAGCCATTTTCTATACCCCTACTCTAGAATTATCCAATAATATATAATACAAGACTATATAATTGATAATTATATTAATATAAATTCAAAAGTTATAAAATATTTTTATTATAATATATCATCCTTATTTTTATTAAATTTCGGTAGAATAAATATTCAGTAACTATATTAATATAAATTAAAATATTATAAAATATCATTATTATAATAATATTTAATACAAAACTAGATATTTAATAATTTTATTAATATAAATTTAAATGTTATAAAATAATATTATTATAATAATATATAATACATTATTTTAATTTTGATTAAAAATTTTATCATTTATATTCAAAAAGAAAATATGATATTATTTTATTACTTAACCGAACTTATATAAATATATATTTATATTAAATAACAACAAACATTATAAATACATTATATATGTGTCGTGTGTTAGGAATGGTGTCATTTAAAGCATATGCATTGGACAATGTTTTTTTTCTGAAATAAATAATTAAAATGAAAGTTTGTATATATTAATTGTTTATTATTATTATTTGAATAATATTATAAGAATATCATCAAATTCTCAAATTTGTTATTGTGACTACAATCTTGTATTTGTACGAGAGGATTAAGATTGTAGGGAATGAATTTAAATATTTCACAGTAAAACAAAGTTATATGGAAACTTTAGATTAAGTGTTGTTATTACGGTTCACTAGTATTATGAATACATGTAATCTAGAGCAAGATTACTGATGTAGTAGGATATCTTGGGGGAAGTACTTTGTATAATGTAATTATACAAAATTGGACCCATATATGTTATTAATACTTAGTTAAATAATGTTTTATTTTATAAGTTTTATATGAACATATCAACAAGATGATCATATACAAATTGATCTCAATCTTGAAGTTATTATATGAACTTTTGTTTATGTCATTTGATTCATTCGTTATGGTTTGTCAGGATGATCAGGCTTAAAACTTTTGTTTTGAAGAGTCATTGATGTAAGTGGCTGGGGACATAGTATATAGATATGAAATTTATACATTTGTAAGAGGAATTGAATAATGGTTCTCTTAAGGGTTAACTTTTGGAAATGAAAGGTTATTGAGCTCCAATTCATAAATCAGTTTATGAATTAACATTCACTAGTAAAGTTAATGGTACTTGAGGAAACAAGAAACAATTAAAGAGGTAAAATAGTGATCTTATCCTGAAATATTAATATATGATTTAATTGTATGTAATTATTAAGTTGATGGACGCTTTTTATCTTTAAAAAGAATTCTATAAATAAATTTCTATAATTGCAAGCTTGCAATCTCATATTTTTAGCAGAATAATATTGAGATTAATAAATTAAAGTTATTATATTAAAGAGATTTAATTAATAATCTAAATTTATTGGTGTAATATCCATTTTCCCAGAAGGGCAATTTCATAATTTTTCCACTGTGTGCATCTTTGTCATTTTTTTTCTTTTCCTTTGATGGAATATTGGATATGTATGATTTCCAATGACAATAAAATTCATGATTTCTCATGTTTGAGTTTTTTGGTGGAATCATACCATGAGAATAATATCAAGTGAATAAATAACTGTAACGACCCAAAGTTACTATTAAGGCTTAAGGGCCTTGAATAGTGTGTCGAGAGGGCATAATTGGTAGTTATGTGAATTACTAATAAAACACATGATTATGTGATATGCATGTTCCTTTGATTATATGGATATGTGAAATGCATGTTTATGAGTATTAGATAAGCATGTGGGCCCTGTTTAGCTTGTAAGGGCATAATTGTAATTTTGGCCCATTGAGGGCATAAATGTAATTATTTGTAATAAACTGTTGAGACCACATTATTATGTGGATATATTTACAGCATGCGGCACGAGGTAATCCTAGGGAGCAAGTTAGCGGGAAAGTCACAACGGGACCTGATACCCGACTCGGGGCGAGTCAAGGGGTATTTTGGGTAATAGACATTTATTTGGGTTATGAAAATAAACAATTGGAGATATATTTGAAGTTAGAGAGTGTAGGAGGGAATATTGGGGAAATTTGTCATTTTACTCTCGGGGACGTTTTTGGTACCCCGAGCCTTGGGATTGACTTAGGTGACTTAAGTTAGATAAGACAAAAGGTAGGAAATGCTTAAAAGCCCTCCCTGAACTTACTCTTCCTCTCCAATTACTCTCTCTTTCCTCTCAAGAAGTCCTTCCAAGCTAGCCATTGAACCAAGGGATTTTTGGGCTAGGTTCACAAGAATTAGAGCTCTAGACTTGGAGATTAGTTCAGTATTAGCTGGTGGATTCAAGCAGAGTTTGAGGTAAGCTTTGAATTAATGTTTTAGCATTTAAATTCTGAGTTTTAAGTGTTCTTAGGTCTTTGAAGTTAAAGGTTGAATTGGAGTTTTGGATGAGGTTTTGAGCTAGCTTTCTGTTAGGTTTTATTGCTGGGAACATATTAGAATTATTGTGATAGTTAAATTATGTTGCTGGGATGATTTTGGGTTAGTTTTGTTGAGGTTTGGTGGATGAAAATGAAGATTTTTTTTGGGTTCAAAGGGTTCGGGACGCGGCTCTATTCTTGGTGTGCCACGACCCTCTAGAACAAATGGGAGCCAAAAAGAAGGGTGGGCCGCGACATGGGGAGTGTAGGGCCGCAGCGTGTGTCTGCTGAGTGGGGAGGCTGGGCCTCTGGTGGGAGGCAGGCCGCGGCATGGAGGGCTTAGGGCTGCAGCTCTTAAGGGAATTATTGTCCTTGAGGAGGTTTTAGGTGCGGGAACTTAACCTAGGGTGCTCGGGATCGATTCCACTGCTGTGTTTGGTGGAATTCGATGTCCCGAAGGCTAGAACTTAGTCTGGAAATCTTTATTCACTTATTATTGATGGAATTCTTTATCATGGTTGTGACTAGGTGTACGCTAGGGCTCGGGACAGGATCGTGCTCGAGGGTCGTCTTCTTAATCAAAGCACTCGGAATTAAAGGTAAGAGAACTGCACCCGGTTGCGTGACTATGTTGGGACTAAGGGTTCCCTATACTTGTAAGCATTATTGTATGATGGTATTATGCCATGTGAACATGAAATAAATGACCTAAGAATACCAGAATTAATATTGGCGCACAGGATGCGACTCGGCCACTAGTAGCCGAGGACAGCTTAATAATCACTGAGCTCGGTTTAAGCGGACCGGAGTTAGTGGGTTGAACACTGGGCTTGGCCTAAGTGAGACAAAGACAGTGGATTAAACAGAGGGTGCGGCCTAAGGGTGTCGACCCTAGTTATTGTATGGTATGTGTACTGATGTTAACTTGATGAATATGATATAATGAATATCTGGATGTTAGATTGTTGATTTATCGACTGTTATCACTGATTAAGTGAATGCTATGGTTTGCTGGATAATTGATTAATGTCTTGTAAATCATTTGGTTATGCTTTGTGAATTATTTGGTTATCGATATTGATTGTGCTATGATGTTATAGTTTTCTTGCTGGGCCTCGGCTCACGGGTGCTACGTGGTGCAGGTAAAGGCAAGGGTAAAATGAATCGACCATGGGTTGGAGAGCTCTGGGAGCGAGGTGTACATTGTCAACTGCTCAGCCGCCACGGTCGAGGGATTGTACAGTGACAGAAACCTAAAATGTGTATTTTTCCATTAGAGTGGCCTTTATTATATATAACTTTTGGAAATCTTGTAAATATGTCATTTAAACCCTGACTTGGGATCCCATGTACCAAACATTTATTTTAATGAAAATTATTTGTTTATCACCAAAATATTTTAAACCTAACATGTTTATGACTCTAAATTGACATTTTTATTTAAATGATTTGGTTAGCAAGTCTTTCACTATTTTAAACACACAACAGTCTTGGTTATCCAGGGCGTTACAACTTGGTATCAGAGTGGTTTAGGTTTAAGGGTTCCTAAAGATTGGCTGGACATGTACACTCACCGCTAAAGACAAGCTCAACTCAAGGTTTTGTAATTGAATATATGAGATTATATGCTTAAGTGCTTGAATGAAATATGAATGTATTAAGTTGTATGATTAATAGGAAGCATGAGATACTAATAGGGCTTAGCCCTTGACTATTGTGTGATGAGATTGAGGCGTGCTGATCAGCATTGCTATGTCATGTGAATGAATATTTTTATAATGATTTGTATACTGATTGTATGTGGTGAATTGTTTAAATTGAACTTATATGTTATACCTGTTTATTAATATATGGAAAGCATGGTAAGTGTGAATGTACCTGGTAGCAATAAAATTTGATAACTAAATGCATTGTAACGCCCTACTTCCTTAGAGCCGTTACTTAGTGAGTTTTAAGACAAAACAGTGTGCAAAGATCTCGCTAACTGAGGTTTTGAAACGAAAGTGTGACTAATTAAAAGTTAAGGCTGTAATCTTAGAAAAATGCGTTGTTTCAATAAAACTCCTAATATTAAACATTGGGATCCCAAAATAAGGTTTGAAAACTATTTACATCTTAAAAATGAGTTTACAGTTGATAAATCATAAAAATCATAGATTATTACAGCCATTTTCAAATAAACCCCCAACCAAAGCAGTCGGGCAGGCCAAACATGTACGCGTCGCTTCACGCTCTCCGTACTCATGGTTGGTTGACTCAGACATTGCCCTACCTGCAACATAGAGCACCCGTGAGCCGAAGCCCAGCAAGAAAACTCATGCAGAACATAACATATGCAATGTATACAGTTTATCATAACAGATAATCCTCAAATAAACAAGTCAACCATTAGACTAAGCAAACACGGCCATGCCGCCCCAGAGACCTTACCAAAGCCCTGGGGTATCGGTTCTCACCGCGAGGATAACTCATGTATCCCTTGGGTCCCACCCTGAATATAGCATCCCATGTGCTAGGTGTTACTTTCGGCCCACGGCCGCCCCGGCCTACGCCGTACTCGGCCCTTGCCGTTCATTTCATCATAATCACACATATAATATAACACAACAACATGCAATCAAATATTAATTCATTTAAGCCTGCACCTTAACATGTGATGCAATATAGGGCCGCGCCCCGCAATCATACTATGGGCCCACGCCCTATCCTACGGGTGTTATAGTTTTCTTACCTGAATTCCGAGCCTCCTGATGCACTAAAGCCGTGAGCACGGTCCTCAAGCACGAGCCTCACCAACAACCTAGTCACAACACACAAGAAACATCCCTCAATACTAATCCACCCAAAACCACTTCCCGGGACCAATCCCGCACTCTCGGGACCTCTAAAACCTTAAAACAACACCCCGGAGACATCCCCCGAACCCCCGGAGCAAAGGCCTAAAATTGCCTAAAAATGCCATCCTGAAATTTGCCTTGTGCCGCGGCACAACTTTCTTGTGCCGCGGCACCCAGAAACCAGAGGCTCCCCGCCGCGGCAAGCAAAACCCGTGCCGCGGCACGCCCTCGCAGACCCAGAATTCTGGGTTTTTCCTTCGCGCTTTCCCGAGCTTCAACCTCTCCAAATCACCCTAGACTAATATCTAAACCCCAAAAATCAATTCCAAGCTTCATATGAACAACTTAACAACCTATAGGCACTAGATACAAGATCAAAACATCAACACACCCAAGAATCCACCCCTTGATTCCTATTTTCAGCCACCCAAACCAAAACTCAAACAACTAACTCAAAACTCAACAAAAACAACTTAAGCTTTAGATTTTACCAATCAAAACAGAAATCAAAACTTAGGTGAGTCTAAAAACCTTACCTCAAATGGAGAACCCACACAAAGTCCTTGATCTCCTCCTAGACTCCCACTTCTCCTTCTCTTCTTCTTCTTGCCCTAACCTTCTTTCTCCTTCTCTTTCTTCTCTTCAATTTCTATCAAGCCTCAAGTGGCATAAAGGCCCCAAACCGTATACCCCCAAATCCCAGCTGCCATTTATCTATTTCCCAACCAAATGACCATTTTGCCCCTCCTTGCCTATCCTTTCCTACTTAAACCTCAAGGGCACTTAAGTCCTTTCATTTCTATTTCATTTCTACCATTTTCTTTCTAAAACTTGTTACTCTCAGCAGTAACTAATGGTTACCCAGGTTACTAAATCTCCAATAACCATTACCTGCTAAACCTCAACTTAACCATAAAATCCCGAGGTACCCCTAGGCTCCTCCCGAGCTGGGTATAGAAATCCCGTTGTGACTCTTGAGTTAACTAGCTCTCTAGGACCGTCTCGGCACGTGCATCACAATAAAACAACCACACCCACGTGGTACAATTCACAGAATACAATTATCACATATCAATACAGTTATGCCCAACATGGCCAAAATTACAATTATGCCCTTCTAACACGATCCGGGCCTACATGCATACTAGTAAACATAGCCATGCATCTCAGTTAAACAAATAGCCAAATAACATGCTTTAAATCATAATCATGCATTTAATTCATAAAATCACACATAAATCCCAACCTGCCCTCCTGGCACACTAATCAAGGCCCTTAAGCCTTATTAGCGAATTTGGGTCGTTACATGCATAGTATTGTAGGTTGGTGTTTATTATGCTTTATGTGTGCATGATTATTGTGGTTGCTTGGACCTGGCCATAGGATGGTTCGGAGTATGAACATCAGGACTGAGAGGTTTAGTCAGTAATGGCAGATGAATTCAAATTGCGTGCGCTCATAATTGTTAAGTGGACTTGGTATTGTTATAGTGAGGGTTGCAGATGATAGTTGGGGTTGGAATCCTCCATCTGCCCCTGACGGTCGCAGCAGATGCTCGCTAGTATGTGAGTAAGTTGTGGGGTCTAATAGTAGAGACTAGATGGGTGAATAGCAGACTTTTCTGGGAAATAGTTGATTTGTATATTTTGACAGTGGGGTTACCAGTGTTGGTTTAATATGAGGATATAGACAGATAAGAGTACTATACGGAAGGCTTAAAAGGCATTATCCTCTGGTTTTGAGGAAAGTTCAGATTTGCCTAGGAATTGGTCAGTGGATAGGCATAGCTAATTCCATCCTTGATTATATGAAGATGAGAGGTCGTGACTGAGGGGTTGCGCTAAGTATTTGTGGCAAAAGGATGCTCGGAAATGGTACTCAAACCGAGATGTTTGCATGATGGGTTGGGAAGAAATCAGATAGTGATTTGATAAAAGAGATTATAAAGATGTACTCTGAACTGCGGAGACTAATAAGTTTATGAGCTTGGTTTGGAATGGTAAAGTAACGACAATGTATGTCAATAAGTTTTGTGAGTTGGACAATTCGTTTTGGAAGTTGATACAGGCGGATGTAACCGGAAATGATGACCCATTTAAGGATTAAACTCTGGGATGGTCCAGAGCGTCAGGGCCGCTCCAGTGTGTGAGATCTTCATCTGTACTTGGGCAGCAAGGAGGGCCATGCTATTTGAGATATATGGAATGAGTTATGGAGCGTGAATGCCGTAGGGCAAGAGATGCAAATGACAGTATTTCCATTGGTAGAATTTAGTAAGGACAAATTCTTAGTAATCGGAACAGAAGAACCCCGGACAGTTCTATGGCTTCTGGTTTTGACAGGAATGGGTCTGTTTTACAAGATAGTCGTCAGGACGGTGATGGGATCTAGTGAGGTTATTTAGTATGCACCAGAGGCAGGAGACGCCATCTGGGAAGACACCAGGTAAGGGCATGACTTCTACATGGAATGGTTTGATATGTTAGGGTGGATTGCCCAGGATTAGAGAATGGAAAACTGAAATGCCTTGTTACATTTGAAGCCCGAGGCTAGTTCCTCAGAAATAACCAGTTGACTGGATAGTTCACGTTTTTGGTTATATAACGAGTTGGAAGAGTTCGGTGTTGAGTATCTCCCAAGAAAGGTTCAAACATGGAGTATATGCCTCAAGGATAGTATACGAGGGGCTCGATATATTAGTGCTTGTTGGGGAGGAATTAGAAACTTCTAAAAGAAGAATTGGAACACAAGTAATAAGGAGGTTTGTAGTGAAAATAATTGAGCTCGTCATATGGGAGCCTTGACATGAGCCGGAGTGAGAGTTAATTTGTTAAGAGACAACCATGGATTGTAGGGGGTATCACTTGGAGTATTTTAATTGGTCTGAATGGAAATTGAGCTGATCAGTAGGGATTCAGATGGGTACGCTCTAGGACTGGGCTATGGATAGATTCGGTATCAGGGACATTATGAAGGATGGTACTGGTTTGACAGAAAGAGTTATTGGTTTAGTTGAAGAAGTTTGACTTCAGGATGGATCAGACGGAGCATTGTACTGTGGGAATCGTTGATATCGTCTATTAAGGATGAAGAGTTTAAATGCCCAGTTACAAGACAGGACAATTGTAACGCCTTGGATAGCTAAGACCACTACACTGTGTACTTATAAAGGTGCAGGAATTGCTAATCAAGTCATTTAGTTAAAAATGTGTCACTGAAACCATTAATGTGCTAGGGTTAAAAGATTTTGGTCTCAAAAGATACATTTCATATAACTAAACATTTTACACATGGGATCCCAAAAAGGAACAACGTTTAAAAGTCAGTTTACAAAATTTCCTGAGTTCAGACAATCACTAGCCACTCTAAGGCAAAATAGACGTTTATGGTTCTCCTATCCCTGTCTCCCCTCAACCGTGGCAGCTGAGCAGCTGTTCATGTAAATTCTGCTCCCAGAGCTCTCCAAATCAGGGCTGATCAAGCTTGCCCTTGCCTTTACATGCACCACGAAGCACCCATGAGCCAAGGCCCAGCAAGAAAACATCATATTATATAACAGGCAATGATAACAATATAATAATCCTTTAAGCACGATCATATACTTAACATCCCACACTAGTCACATAGCACGTAGATACAACCAATGATTCAACCAATTAACACTCAGCTAATCAGCAAGATGAATCCACCAAACAATATTAACAATCAAATCACATAATAATCAGGGTCGACACCTTAGGTCGCACCCTCTATTTACCCCACTGACTCCGCCCGCTTAAACCGAGCTCAGTGCATATTAAGTTGTCCACAACTACCAGTGGCCGAGCCGTACCCTGTGCGCTAATGTAAAGTCCGGCACTCTTAGGCCGCTCATTTACTATTTACATGGCATAATACCATCCTTTATAAAGCATACAAAGAAGGGAACCCTTAGTCCCGTTACAAATCCACAACCGGGTGCAGTTTTCTTACCTTTAGTTTCCAAATGTAATGGTTGTGTGAGATGCCTCCTGAGCACAATCCGTTTCCTGAGCCCCTAGCTTATACCTAGTTGTAACCAAGATAAGGGATACCATTAATAATTGTAAAAGGCTTCTAAATAAGGTTCTAGTCTCCGGAACATCGGATTCCACCAAACACGGTAGTAGATTCAATCCCGAGCACCCTAGGTTAAATTCCCATGCTTAAAATCCAAAAATCCCTAATTTCCTTAAGGGTCGCGGCTCAAGCCTCCCATGCCACGACATAGCCCCAAAATAGAGCCCATCTAGGCTCAGAACCAGACACGGGCTGCAGCCCTACCTAGACCATGTCGCGGCTCGCCCTCCATCTCCAACACCCATCAGCTTCGAAGGTCCGTGACTCACCAAGAACTATGACGCGGCCCAACCCCTTCGAACCCAGAAAAACCTCCATTTTGACTCTCAAACCTCACTCAAAACCATCCAAAACTATCGCAATTCCACAACTCAATTATCACAAAGCTTCTAACACAATTCCAGTAACACAACCCAACAAAAACCCAGCCTAGAAACTCACCGAAATCTCACTTCAATCTCTGAAACTTAAAAGCTTAAAACATCAAAACCAGTCATGGAAACACTAAAGTTCAACCATTAAACCATAAATTTGAGCGTACCTTCTTTGATGAACCAACTCTATTAAAGATTTTTGAGCTAACTCCCAAGTTTCAGCTTCAATCCAATCCTTCAATATCAAAATCCATAAACACCTCAAAACCCAGCCAAAAACACAGAATTAATCACCATGCACAAATCTTATAACTTACCTTAACCCTGATTAAACTCCTAAGCTGAACATTGTTTTAATCCTCTAAAACTCCAGCTCAATCCACTGAATTCCAGCTGAGTTTTCCTTAAGTTTTAGTGGTTTTTCCTTGAGAAAGAAGAAGAGAGAAGTAGAGAGAGGGAGGAGGGTTGGTTCCTTTGTTTCCATCGAGTTCTGAGTTTTTTACTTAGTCTATCCTTAGGTAATTAAGTTAATCCCAAGGCTCGGGGTGCCAGAAACGTCCCCGAGGGCAAAATGGTAAAATTTCCCAGTATTCCCACCTAAGCTTTCTAACCTCAAATATATCTCCAATTATTTATTTCCATAACCCGATAACCTAAATAACCATTCAATACCTGAAATACTCCTTGACTTGCCCCAAGTCAAGTATTTAGCCCCGTTGTGACTTTCCTGCTAACTAGCTCCCTAGGATCGCCTTAAGTCGCATGCTGCAAATTTACCCACATAATAATGTGGTTCTCACGAATATAACATATAATCACATTAACATTCATATAACCATACAAGCATGCTTATTATATAATCACGCATTAAACTTAATAAATTCACACATAAACCAATTATGCCCTCCCGGCACACTAATCAAGGCCCTTAAGCCTTATTAGTGATTTTTGGTCGTTACAACAATGTCTTTAGGAATTTATCTTTGATCTGGTTATTACCAGCTGAGGATCAAGGAAAGAGACATTTCAGGAATTACTACTTGTACAAAGTAGGGTGTGATGAATTATTAATAAAGGTTCTCAACTGACTTAAGCTTCAGCAAAACAGGTAAGTTCTATAAGCAGAAAGTATGGGAACAGTGTGAACGAGTCACCTCCAGGTTTATTGGTGATATGTTGGACTACTCTCTAGTTAGAAGCGGAATGCGAATAACTACTACACTGGTGATGTTAACACTAAAGAAGCAAGGTCACAGGTAAGGCTCCAGAAGATGTCAGTTTCGATCTTGCCAAGGGTATTCATGGCAATGCTACAGGAAGAGAAGAGGTCAGGTATGAAAAGATTCAATATGAAGCCACAGATAAGTTACTGAAGAATGTCTGAAGGATAGGAAGCACAGCGAGACCGGTAAACATGTCATCTACTACGTAAGTATCATCGAAGGAAGCTACACCAGAGATTGGAATGACAGAAAACTTGAAGTTAGACTGAATGGGAAATTTTGTATCAGATGTTCAGAAGACAGAATGAGGATTGATTAGCACTTTCTAATATAGGAATCTGCATGTAATGGATGGATACGGAGGGGTAATATGAAGAACCTTATTTTTTGTTAAGACATGAAACTGTGAGCGGTACATCATAGGCTGAGACGCGCCCAGGCACAGACTGATGAAAGGATGGTTCGAGCCTCGCGGGAGGTGAAAGAATGGGAACATGGCTGATATACATGGAATGTTAAGTTAACGATGAATGCATAGCGTAAGGGATTTGAGTGTTTGGTCATTTGTAAGAAAGATAACCCTGAGACCAAGATTCAGTGAGACGTAATGGATGGTTGATGTTAGAAACCCTCGACGGTGCGAGGAGGAAATTTAATTGGAAGCAGACCTCTTACTTGGGAAGATGTGTGTCAGTTGGACAGAACGCCACAGATTACAGTAGGACTGACAAGGTAACGATTGAGATTGGTATAGTATCTGTGATTGGTGATGGACAGATACATATCTCTTTGGACAATGGAATCTAGAGTGATGATCTTAGAGAAATGGGGAAGAACCCTATTAGTGTAATATGAGTTAAGATACAAAGATCGGATGAGTGGTCCGATGGAAATTTGGTGTGGAGATGAAAGTTCTAAACGGATATCGTTCTACCTCCTAAAGTATATTGTAACCAGGAGGTTTGAATGGGTGACAAAATTTAATATATTCGGATATTGGAAGGTAAGATGGTATAGTGGTGGAACATAGGAATGGACCACATTAGACTATAAGTAAGATGATTGGACATGGAAGGTTGTAACTCAGCAGATTGAGTTAATATAATTTGGTTCATGTGAACTGGTAATGGGGCAGAGTAATTGATAATGCTGGGTTGAAACCCTTTAGTTTTCCATGTTTTGGAAAGAAATTAAAGAACGAAGGGAATAGGGTTGAAACCTAGAATTATTGGTTGATTACAGATAGAATGGCAATCTGAAGACTTAACAGTTATGCTAAGGGATTATGCATTGAATGTGCAAATGTTTGAGATATTAAGGAAAGTATAATCCTTTGATGGAATAGTCACAGTGATGAATGCTGGATTACAGCTAAAGTGACACAACATAGGATATGGTAAGATAGAAAGCAAGAAGTACTGTTATAAGTAAAGAAATGAAAGGCAGTGGGTACTACGGTTCAATATTGGTTTGGGGGAGAAAACCAATGAGGTTGTTGGAATTCTTAAGGCAGGAGTATCTGCCTATTTGAAAGGACATAAGAGCTCACAAGTTGTAAACTTTGGAGTACAAAGTTCCAAAATGAGAGATTTGTATTTCTTCAAGTAGTGCAGATAAGGAAGAGTATGATATACTGGGAAAGAAAGGGGAGTTCTGACTCCCGATTCGATAAGAATTATGAGATTGTACCAAGGTTTAGGCCGGGGGCCTACAAGCTAATCTTACCCTGGTATGGTTGATGGCTTATGAGTATTTCTGGCATAATGATAAGACATGAAAAATGACCGTTGATGAGATAAGCAGACCCTGGGGTTTCAGCAGATTTGATGTGCAAGAAAGGGTTAACGAAATTATAGTTATAAGACAAGATCTTGTGGAACAAGATTGTTACTCTAGTAAGAGTGTTATTAAAGGGTAAAAGGTAAAGGAATTGGACCTTGGAATTATAGTCAGAGGTATGAGGTTTATTATCTGATGTGTTCGAATAAATTTCGAGGATGAAATTGTTATGAGGAGGGGATAGTTGTAACGACCCAAAATTACTATTAAGGCTTAAGGGCCTTGAATAGTGTATCGAGAGGGCATAATTGGTAGTTATGTGAATTAATGATAAAACGCATGATTATGTGATATGCATGATCCTTTGATTATATGGATATGTGAAATGCATGTTTATGAGTATTAGATAAGCATGTGGGCCCTGTTTAGCTTGTAAGGGCATAATTGTAATTTTGGCCCGTTGAGGGAATAAATGTAATTATTTGTGATAAACTATTGAGACCACATTATTATGTGGATATATTTGCAGCATACAAGAAGAGGCGATCTTAGAGAGCAAGTTAGCGGGAAAGTCACAACGGGACTTGATACCCGACTCGGGGCGAGTTAAGAGGTATTTTGGGTAATAGCCATTTATTTGGGTTATTGGGTTATGAAAATAAATAATTGGAGATATATTTGAAGTTAGAGAGTGTAGGAGGGAATATCGGAGGAATTTACCATTTTTGCCCTCGGGGACATTTTTGGTACCCTGAGCCTTGGGATTGACTTAGGTGACTTAAGTTAGATAAGACAAAAGGTAGGAAATTCTTAGAGGCCCTGCTTGAACCGACTCTTCCTCTCCAATTACTCTCTCTTTCCTCTCAAGAAGTCCTTCCAAGCTAGCCATTGAACCAAGGGATTTTTGGGCTAGGTTCACAAGAATTGGAGCTCTAGACTTGGAGATTAGTTCAGTATTAGCTGGTGGATTCAAGCAGAGTTTGAGGTAAGCTTTGAATTAATGTTTTAGCATTTAAATTCTGAGTTTTAAGTGTTCTTGGGTCTTTGAAGTTAAAGGTTGAATTGGAGTTTTGGATGAGGTTTTGAGCTAGCTTTCTGTTAGGTTTTATTGCTGGGAACATATTAGAATTATTGTGATAGTTAAATTATGTTGTTGGGATGATTTTGGGTTAGTTTTGTTGAGGTTTGGTGGATGAAAATGAAGATTTTTTTTGGGTTCAAAGGGGTCGGGACGCGGCTCTGTTCTTGGTGTGCCACGACCCTCTAGAATAAATGGGAGCCAAAAAGAAGGGTGGGCCGCGACATGGGGAGTGTAGGGCCGCATCGTGTGTCTGCTGAGTGGGGAGGCTGCGCCTCTGGTGGGAGGCAGGCCGCGGCATGGAGGGCTTAGGGCTGCGGCTCTTAAGGGAATTATTTTCCTTGAGGAGGTTTTAGGTGTGGGAACTTAACCTAGGGTGCTCAGGATCGATTCCACTACCGTGTTTGGTGGAATTCGATGTCCCGAAGGTTAGAACTTGGTCTGAAATCCTTTATTCACTTATTATTGATGGAATTCTTTATCATGGTTGTGACTAGGTATATGCTAGGGCTCAGAATAGGATTGTGCTCGAGGGTCGTCTTTCTTAATCAAAGCACTCAGAATTAAAGGTAAGAGAACTGCACCCGGTTGTGTGACTATGTTGGGACTAAGGGTTCCCCACACTTGTAAGAATTATTGTATGGTATTATGCCATGTGAACATGAAATAAACGACCTAAGAGTGCCGAAATTAATATTGGCGCACAGGATGCGGCTCGGCCACTGGTTGCCGAGGATAACTTAATAATTACTGAGCTCGGTTTAAGCGAACCGGAGTCAGTGGGTTGAACACTGGGCTTGGCCTAAGTGAGCCAAAGATAGTGGATTAAACAGAGGGTGCGACCTAAGGGCGTCGACCCTAGTTATTGTATGATATGTGTACTGATGTTAACTTGATGAATATGATATACTGAGTTTCTAGATGT
The DNA here is from genome assembly GCF_963169125.1 of Humulus lupulus. Taxonomy (NCBI): domain Eukaryota; kingdom Viridiplantae; phylum Streptophyta; class Magnoliopsida; order Rosales; family Cannabaceae; genus Humulus; species Humulus lupulus. The sequence continues at coordinate 171,582,431 of NC_084793.1, forward strand.
TAGATTGTTTAATTATCGACTGTTATCACTGATTAAGTGAATGCTATGGCTTGCTGGATAATTGATTAATGTCTTGTAAATCATTTGGTTATGCTTTGTGAATTATTTGGTTATCGATATTGATTGTGCTATGATGTTATAGTTTTCGTGTTGGGTCTCGGTTCACGGGTGCTACGTGGTGCAGGTAGAGGCAAGGGTAAAATGAATCGACCATGGTCGAGAGCTCTGGGAGCGAGGTGTACATTGTTAGCTGCTCGACTGCCATGGTGGAGGGATTGTAGAGGGACGAAAACCTAAAATGTGTAATTTTCCATTAGAGTGACCTTGATTATATATAACTTTTGGAAATCTTGTAAATATGTCATTTAAACCCTGACTTGGGATCCCATATACCAAACATTTATTTTAATGAAAATTATTTGCTTATCACCAAAATCTAATAAACCTAACTTGTTTATGACTCTAGATTCACATTTTTATTTAAATGACTTGGTTAGCAAGTCTTGCACTATTTTAAACACACAGTGTAACGGTATTGGTTATCGAGGGCGTTACAATAAAAGTTTTTATTTATTTAATTAAAAATTATTATTATTATGGGCATAATAGTAATAATAATATGCTTGAAATTATTTTATCATATTATGTGTAATTTTTGGTTTGCCATAATTTTATTATTATTTAATTGAATTAAATAATAATAACTAATTGAATTTGCGAAAAGACCATAATACCCTCAAGTTTGGGATTGGTTCAATGGGCTTTTTAGAGACTTTATTTTTATGATTTAACATGATTAAATATTCATAAAATTAGTCAAATTTTTGAAATTTAACTGATGAAATCAGTTGTGGAACCTTAGTTTATTATTTTTAAAAAAAATATAAAGAAATCCTTGAAAAGAGGATCTTACCACTTCAAATGCTAACTTCTTTTCTAAACCTTTTTTAAAAACTATGATAATTTGAAGGAAAGAAATCGTGGAAATAGAGAGGGAAGCAAAGGGTCGAAGAGAGAGAGAAGGTAGTTATCGTTTTTTTGAAAAAGAGAAGAAATTTTTGAGTTCTTGCACTTGGGAAAATCTAGGTGGTATTGGACATTCTAGAATCATTCTAGGGGAGGAAATAAAGCTTTTGAGTGTGGGAAAAATAATTGTAAGGTCTCAGATTGTGATTCACCATTTTTATCCAAGAAAATGCATATTCTTGGATAATTTTATATTTAAGGGTGTTTAAGAGTGTATGGTGTGCGTGGTTAGTGACAAACAAGCTTAGGGGACTCCAAGAATTGGTTTGAACGTGAAGAAACAGGCTGAAATGGTCCAGAGCAAGAAAAACCAATTTTGAGCTTCATTATTGGCGGTACACCGGTGTTAGAGAAGAAGACTTCGACCAAGGCGGCTGTGGCATGATTGCTTGGTGTCTTAGGGTTGATTTGGACTGCTGGAATATGTGTGAGAAGTTTCCAAGTGGTTTGGAATGTTGGGGTAGCCGAAAATGAAAGAAACAACCTCGTCGGCGCTGGAGAAGACGACAACTCCGACGATAGCTCCGGCGAAGCCGATCTGGGCTTTTCCAGAGTTTTTTTTTTTTTTTTTTAATTTCTTGTTTTTAGATTCTACATGATAATTTAGAGTATTTGGTGAAGTTTGGTATTTTTTGACAAATCTTTGATTTATTATGAATTATTTAAATTTTCTTAGGAAATAATTATGAAAAATACTTAAAGTATTCAGAAAATTCTAAGATAATTTTTATGTGATCTGTGATTGATACCAAATTTTTCTGTATGTTTAGATTGAAGGTTTACAAGTTTTTGTAATTTTCTTGAATTTATTTGGTTATTTCTTAAATAAATTATAGAAAATACCTAGGCTAATATAAATGCCTCAGAATAATTATTGTAAGCTTGTTTAATGATTAGAAGCTATTATGTGAAATTTGGGATAATTCTTTATCGTTTTATTATTTATCTTGAGTTATTTGAATTAAAATGAGTTATCTATGTAGATAAATTATAGAAAATAACTTGGTGTTGCTAAAATTATTGCTTACTATTTGGGCACTGTTCTTATGAAGTTAAAATGGTATCTTAGTATTTACGACTGATTTAGAACTATATTAGGTTGATTTGTTATTTTTAGTTAATTATTTGGTATTTTATGCATGTAAAAAAAGAAGTAATTTATGCATAAATAGTAACAATAATTTGTATAAGCTTCTAAGTTGTTTAATTATGTTTCATAATCTGTATAAATGGTTATGAAGCATGTTAGATTCTAGTTTGGGTAATTGCATTGAGTATCCAATTATTTTGGGAATTATGTGTAATTAAAATGATAATTATTGAAAATAAATAATTATAAGGAAATAATTAGTTTAATCTGACTTTATAGGCGTAAAAATAAACTTAGAATATGATTTAGTAAATTATGTTCATTTATTTGATTATTTGCTTATGATCTATTTTTTGTGTGCATAAAAATGATAAGAAATGTGATGATTAGTATTATAGGTTGTAATTTTGTGGTGAAACCTTGATGTGTTTCATAATTGTGTTTTGAGTGTGTCATTGTATTGTTGGGTGTATAGGATCTAGTTCTCAACAATGACACTCAGGGGTTTGAGGTAGAACAAAGGAATATATATATATATATTTGCAATTGAGGTAAGAAGAGTGAACATCTGTGCACATGGTGTATGTTTAAGCATACAACCTTGTTTCTTGGTTTGTATTTATTTATGTTATGTACTGTGGTTGATTACTATACACACTTAGTATTGTTATCATGAGAATAGTGATAGGGTTTTTGCTGCTTGTGTGAGCATAACACTTGCAGGTACACTAAGAGCTTATAATTGGTGAGTACAACTTGTGGTAAGTGAATGCCCCATTGGATGCCAAGTGTGAGAATAACACGAGGCAGGGCATAGTACATTTCATGTCTGATCAACATGAGTGTATGGTTGATTATCGTATGTGAGCATAATGTGTTGTATGAGACTTTGTTTGTTATATGTGTGAGTATAACATGCATTGTATCAGTATTATATGAATTGTTATTGCTTAAGGTTTTGATTAAGCTATGTTGTATTATCTGGTTAGGGGGGTTATGTCCTACATAGCTCTTCTTACTAGGCGTTAGCTCACGGGTACTCTGTGTGCAGGTAAAGGCAAAGCAACACAGTGAGTGAAGTGGGCTCGAGGCGTGGATGTTACATGTTAGCGGAGGGTTCACAATGTTTTAATGTTTTAAAGACTTAATGAACTTTTATCACTTTTGGACTATGTTTTTTTTTTTATGTTAGATTAAGTTATAAGACTGGAAAATGTTTTATTTTAAAGAAATAGTGAGATCTCATGCGTTGTTTATTTCAATAAAATAGTATTTTAAATGGTTATTTTATTTATTGATTTAAATGGACTTTCATAAGTGACGTCTCAGGAAATCGGGGCATTACAATTGGAGCTTCAAATTATAGGTCCATAGGTCACCGATGTGGCTCTATCAACACTGTTCGATGTAAGAGTTGAAACCGGGATTAATCATTGAAAAGACATATTTAGAAGAAATTTATCCTTCAGGGAAAATATGTAATTAAGATTAATTAATTAATTATTAAGTTTTGAAATTAATTAATTAATTATTTATTTATTTATAATTTTTGAAATTATTATTACATATTAATTATAATTTTTGAATTTAATCAATAATAAAAAAAATTACTTTTGTATTAATTTGTTTTTTATTTAAAATTGTGAAAAATAAATATGATAATTCAAATTGGATTTGAATTGGTTCAGAAATTTATTCAGATAATTAAAATATTTATATGATCAGTGGTACGACAAACAACACTGCCTACACGCGAAGTAAGGTTGGTTATTAGTTTTTAGATATTTTATCATTTTTTGAATAAATAGATAATAAATAAAATGGTTAAGACACATGCCTTAAAAATGACATATGTCGCACGCTTGCACTCTGACAGGCATGTAACAAAGTCACAAGACTCAGTCTGGGATATTTGATTGTTTTAATAAATTTAATAATTATAATTGTTTCATTTTTTAATTTATTCCAATTATAAAATAATTAAATAGAAAAGAGTTTTCAAAAGACTTCCAAGAGGCTCAGATTTTTCACAGAGAGAAAACATATCGTATCTTTTCTCTCACTACAAGAAAAAGAGCATACAACGACAACTTTTGCTGTCGCTGTAGATCAAGAAATCGTCGCTGTAGGTATACAGCAACGACATATTGTTGCCTAAACGGCGTTGCTGTATGTTCGTATGTGTAGCAATCTACGATGATGACAAAACGCAGTTGTCACAGTAGTGTTTTACTACAGCAAGGACATGTCGGTCGCAGTAGGAAATACTTTTGTTCGGTTGGACTGGGATATTGTGACGACATGTCGTTGCTGTTGGTGGTTGCAAAATTTGAAAATTTGAATTTCAAAAACTTCTACAGCAACGACATGTGGTCGTTGTAGGTCAATCGACCTCTCCATCGACAGCGATGGCATGTCGTCATTGCAGAATGTGTTGGGTTATGTCTTCAGCGACGACATGACGTCGTTGTAGTGTCACAAAAACTTAGATTTTTTTATTCAGCGTTCACCCTACGGCGACGACATGTCTTTGCTGTAGGTATACAATTTTAAAAAAATATATTTAATTAATTATATTGATTAAAATTTATTTAATAAAATATTAAATAAATAAAACCAACTTATCTAATTAAATAATAAAACCAATTTATTAATTAAATAATAAAACCAATTTAACAATATCCATAGTCTCCAAAATGTAAGATAACAAAACATAAGTAGTATTGTCTCCAAAATAAAAAAACTCAAAATATTAATAATTTAAAAATAATAATATAACAAAACTAAATTTCATCAAAATCAATTCCAAAGTCATTATTGTCGGGCTGTTGTGGTGGTTGTTGTTGTGGTGGCTATGGTGGTTGTGGATGCTGTGGTTGAAAGCTTGCCATTATGGACTGTATCATGTTCATGCTCAACTTGATAGGCTGAAATTGTGGAGGTTGGATGCTCGAATTTGTTGTTTAAAAATATTGTTGCATTTGCTGGAAGTTGTTGTTCTGGGTCATAAAGACTTGACTGAAGTGTTGAATCATGGACTAGAAAGCCTCAGGTTGTATTGTTGGAGGGCCAACTGTGGTGGAGGAAACGGTGATGCCTCTGATTGTGAAGAGGATCCGGTGGCGCTTGAGGCAAAGGTACTAGTGCCCTTCAACTTCCATCCAATACCTCAGTTATGGCCACGACGTTGACCAAGTACCTTTGAGACGACTTGTGTCTCATTGACAGTGGCACTTCCTGCTTCAGATTCAAATTGAGATTGAGATTGGGATTGTGTCTGGACTTCTTGCTACAAGGCATCCTGTAGTTTAGAAACAAGACAATTAATAAATAATATAATTGAATAATATACATTGTAACGACCCAAAATTACTGTAATGGCTTAAGGGCCCTGATTAGTGTGCCGGGAGGGCATATTTGGCTTATGTGTGAATTTATTAATTTAATGCATGATTATATGATAAGCATGCTTGTATGATTACATGAATGTAAATGTGGTTAAATGCTATATCTGTGGGAACCACATTATTATGTGGGTAGGTCTGCAGTGTGCGACTTGAGACGACCTTAGAGAGCTAGTTAGCGGGAAGTCACAACGGGGCTTAATATTTGACTTTGGTCAAGTCAGGGGTATTTCAGGTATCAGGTGGTTATTTAGACTATCGGGTTATGGAAATAAACATATGGAGATATATTTGAGGTCAGGAAGCTTAGGCGAGAATATTGGGGAATTTTACTGTTTTTCCCTCAGGGACACTTTCGGTACCCCGAGCCTCGGGATTTATCAAATTATTTAAGATTAGCCTAAGTAATCAGAAAGTAGTAGAACAAAAAGACCCAAACCAACCTATTGAGCTCTTCTCTTTTCTCTTTCAAGAAAAACACTGGAATTTAAGGGAAATCAGCTGGGAAATTCTATGGTTTGGGCTGGAATTTTGAAGGTTTAATCTAGTGCTCAGTTAAGGGACACTCAACCAGAATCAAGGTAAGAATTGAGTTTTGTTTTTTGGTGTTAGAACTCTGAGTTTTGTGGCTGAATATTAAGGTGTTTATGGTTTTGATGTTAAGGGCTGAATTGAAGCTGAGAGCTAGGGTTTTAGCTCAGGAATTTATTAACGAAGTGGTTCAGCAAAGAAGGTAAGCTTCAATTCGTAATTTAGAGGTGAAAAGTTTGAGTTTGCATGACTGGTTTTTGGTGTTTTGAACTGCTGGGTTTCAGGAATCAAAATGGAATTTTAGTAGGTTTTTAAGCTCGATTTCTGTTGGATTATGATTTTAGAATCTTGTTAAAAGTTTTGTGATTAATGGGTTTTGAGTTAGGGTGCTTTGGGATGGTTTTGGATGAGATTAGGATGGTAGAAATGGCAGATTTTCTAGGCACGAAGGGTAGGGCCGCGACTCTGTTCTAGAGCATTGCGACCCTACGAAGCAAGGAAGCCAGGGAGGCTCAGACAAAAGGGAGCGCCGTGGCGCCACAGGGAAGGGCCGCGGCGCGTGTCTGTCCACTGGGGGGCTTGGGTTCTGTTTTAGGGGTGAGCCGTGGCTAGGTTTCAAGGGCTTCAGCCCTTAGGTGTATTCTTGATCTTTTGGGGATTTTAAGCTCGGGAATCTAACCTAGGGTGCTCGGGATCGATTTTACCATCGTGTTTGGTGAAATTCGATGTCCCGAAAGCTAGCATTGTACCCGGAAACCTTTATTTGAATATTAATAGAATCCATTGCATTGTTTGTGACTAGGTGTTAGCTAAGGCTTGGGAAACAGATCGTGCTCGAGAGACGTCGCTTGTAGTCGGTGAACTTGGAAATTAAAGGTAAGAAAACTGCACCCGGTTGTGTAATTGTAAGTGGACTAATGGTTCCCTAATATGTATGCTTTGAAAGGATGGTATTATGCCATGTAAACAGTAAACCAACAGCCTTAGAGCGCCAAGGTTACACTAGCGCACAGGGCGCGACTCGGCCACTGGTAGCCGAGGACAGCTTATTATGCGCTGAGCTCTATTTAAGCGGGCCAGAGTCAGTGGGGTAAACAGAGGATGCGGCCTAAGTTGTCGGCCCTGATAATCTCGTAGCTTGATTGTTATTAACGTTTAATTGCATCTTTGACCCTAAGTACATGCTATATGGTTAGTATGAGTGTTAAGTGTTTGATCATGCCTAAAAGATTAATTGTCTGCTATTGTTGTTTGTGATGTATATTATTTTTTCTTGTTGGGCCTTGGCTCACGGGTGCTATGTGGTGCAGGTAAAGGAAATTGCAAACATGATCAGCCCTGACTTGGAGAGCTCTACGAGCTAATTGTACATGACCAGCTGCTCAGCCGCCACGGTTGAGGGGAAAGCAGGAACAGGGGAACCAGAAATGTGTGTTTTGCCTTAGAATGGCTGATGGTTGTCTGTATTTTGGAAATTCCGTAAACCGACTTTTGAACACTGTTTCTTTTTGGGATCCCATGTGTAAAACTGTTTAATTATATAAAATGTATCTTTTGAGACCAAAACCCTTTTAAACCCTAGCACATTCATGGTTAGTGACACGTTTTTAACTAAATGACTTGATTAGCATGTCCTACACCCTTATAAGTACACAGTGCAGCGGTCCTGGCTAACCAGGCCGTTACAACTTGGTATCAGAGCATCCTAGGTTTAAGGGTTCCTGAAGACCGACTGGACATGTACATTCGCTGCTGGAGACAAGCTCGATTTAGGGTTTGGTAATGTGTATGTATGCTTATGTTCTTGTATGCTTGGAATGAATTATGAATGCTATTGTTCGTTGGATTAATAAGATGTATGAGATATTGATAGGGCCTGGCCCTTGACTGCAGTGTGAAAATATCAAGGCTTGCTTATTAGCATCGCAGTGCATGTAAATGAATATTGAATGATTAACTATATATTGTGCATGGATGAATGCTCTTATCTTAGTTGTTGTGAGGTAATGTTGGGGGCATGCTTATTAGCAGTCGGTGCATGTGGATGAATGCCTATATTTTGAATGTTTGTGATTGGTTATGTTCCCTTGGTGGATTTTGGGGAAGCTTTTACCCTGTCATCATGGTCTGACTGCTGAGTCGTTGATTGCAGATTGACTTGGATAGCTATGCGTCCAAGAAAATATACGCGACTAGCCGGCCCTAGGTCTGGGACCAGGGGTGATGACCAAGGCTAGATCCCTCCGCCAGTCCCTGAGAACTGGCAGCAACTCATGGCAGATATGCATGCTCGATTACAGAACCAGGATGAACAGATTCATCTACTGCGATAGCATGCTCCATCAGGGAGTGCTGCCCCTATTGTACCACCTGCAGTGGTACCGATTGTACAGCTAGGAGAGGTTGGAATCAGGTGGGAGCCGTTATTTGAGTGGTTCAGGAAGTAGCAACCCCCAATCTTTGAGGGAGGACCTGATCCACTAAAGGCCGAGCAATGGCTGACCATGATTACTACTATTTTGGATTTCATGAGAATAGAGGGACATGACAGAGTAGCATGTGCCACGTATATGTTGAGAGAGGATGCCCGTATCTGGTGGGAAGTGGCATCGCAGACCAGGGATGTGACCGCTTTGAGTTGGGAGGGCTTCAGAGACTTGTTTAGCCAGAAATACTATAATGTTGCCATCAGGGCAGCAAAAGTTAATGAGTTTGTGGGTTTGGTGCAAGGCAATATGACTGTTATAGAATATGACCTAAAATTTGACAGGCTTGCGAAGTTTGCACAAGATCTTGTGCCTACTGATGCTGCTATGTAGGATAGATTTATTAGGGGGCTTAATGCCATGATAGCCCGGGATGTTAGGATTACAACAGTACCTGGAGGAACAACTTATGCCCAGGCCGTCGAGAAGGCTCTTACCGCTGAGGAAGTGGAGAACAAGATTTGGAGGGAAAGTGCGGTGAGGTGCGAGGGCCGCAGAGTGGTGCCTCCTTATTCAGGGACAGGTAGGGGTGGAGGCCCCAGTGACTTCAAGAGAAAGACTCCTGACACTTCGACCGCTGCTGGTCCTGATAGGAGGGGTCGGGGTGGTCAAGGTGGCCATCAAGGTGGCGGCAAGGCATGGCAGACTTATCTAGAATGCCCGAGGTGTAGAAGGCATCATCTGGGTGAATGTCGGGCCAAAGCTTGTTTTGTGTGCGGAGCAGTGGGGCATCTCAGGAAAGACTGCCCAACAGTGAAGAATGGTGAAGCAGGGAAAGTGGATAGCTTGACTCCAGCTCGAGTATTCACTTTGACGTAGGCAGAGGCCGAGGCTAGTCCCTCGGCAGTGACAGTTCAACTTTCTAGCGCTGGCTCTCCTTTTACTGTATTAATTGATTCTGGTGCTACACATTCCTTTGTTTCTAGTAAAGTGATTGATAGATTGTGTATACCTAGTGAATATCGGACTGCAGGGTTTGGGACTTTATTGCCTATAGGGGAACTGGTAATTTCTAGGAGATGGATTAGGGCACTGCCAGTGAAGGTGGATAGTAGGGAACTTTCGGTAGATCTGATTGAGTTAGACATGGAGGATTTTGATATGATCTTAGGGATGGATTGGTTGGTCAGATATGGGGCTACTATTGATTGCAGGAAGAAGATGGTGACTTTTGAGCCTGAGGGTGAGGATCATTTTGTTTTTGTGGGTGCGGTATGTGGACCCCGTGTACCCATGATTTCAGCATTGAGAGCCAGGGATTTGTTGCAGGGGGGACGCGTAGGTTTTCTGACCAGTGTAGTGGATACCACTAGGGTTATGCCAGCAGGGCCGGGAGAGATCAGATTAGTGTGTGAGTTTTTAGACGTATTCCCTGAGGATCTACCAGGGTTGCCGTCGGGCAGGGAGATTCATTTTGAGATTGAGTTAGCACCGGGGACAAATCCAGTATCAAGGACACCATATAGAATGGCACCACCAGAGTTGAAGGAACTGAAGATACAAGTACATGAACTTCTGGATTTGGGGTTCATCAGGCCTAGTTACTCACCATGGGGCGCTCCAGTGTTATTTGTTAAGAAGAAGGACGGGACGTTGAGAATGTGTATAGACTACAGAGAATTGAACAAGTTGACTATCAAGAATAAGTACCCTCTACCAAGGATTGATGACTTGTTTGATTAACTGCAGGGAAAGACGGTGTTCTCAAAGATTGATCTACGATCTGGTTATCACCAGTTAAGGATCAAAGATGAGGATATACCGAAGACGGCCTTCCGGACGCGATATGGGCACTATGAGTTCTTGGTTATGTCTTTTGGTTTGACCAATGCCTCGGCAACTTTTATGGATTTAATGAACAGGGTATTCAAGGACTTCTTAGATCAGTTCGGCATTATCTTCATCGACGACATTCTAGTATACTCTAGTTCAGAGGCAGAGCATGAGCAGCATCTTCGACAGGTTTTACAGAGGTTAAGGGAGCATCAGCTGTATGCCAAGTTTAAGAAGTGTGAGTTTTGGTTTCCAGAGGTGACTTTCCTTGGGCATATAGTTGGTGCAGAAGGGATTAAGGTGGATTCGTCCAAGGTGGTAGCAGTAAGAGATTGGCCGAGGCCAAGGAACGCCTCGGAGGTGCGGAGTTTCCTTGGGTTGGCAGGTTACTACAGGCGGTTTGTGGAGGGATTCTCAAAGATCGCTTCACCGATGACAGAGTTGACAAGAAAGAATCAGAGGTTTGTTTGGTCAGAGAGGTGTGAGAACAATTTCCAAGAATTGAAGCGACGACTTATTTCTGCACCTGTGCTGAGTCTTCCTTTGGAGGAAGGAAAGTTTGTGGTTTACTGTGATGCATCAAGGATGGGTTTAGGCTGCGTGCTGATGCAGAATGAGAAGGTTATAGCCTATGCATCGCGGCAGCTGAAGGAGTATGAGCAGCGGTATCCTACTCAAGATTTGGAGCTAGCGGCAGTGGTATTCACACTGAAGGTTTGGCAACATTATTTGTATGGGGAGAAGTGCAAGATATACACTGACCACAAGAGTTTGAAATATTTCTTCACTCAGAAGGATCTGAACATGAGACAGAGACACTGGTTGGAGCTAGTTAAGGATTATGATTGTGATATCCTTTACCACCCAGGGAAGGCCAATGTAGTGGAGGATGCGTTGAGTAGGAGGGGTCCAGGATAATTATATAGTTCTACCCAGATCTCGAGAGAATTAGCTGATGAGATGGCCAGGGCAAAGATAGAATTGGTGGTGGGCCAGTTAGCTAATATTACCTTGTAGTCGACCCTGCTAGAGAGGATTAAGGAGGGACAATTGGTGGATGCGCAGTTGCAAAATGTTAGGCAGCATGTCCTAGCTGGGACAACTAAGGATTATTCTGCTTCTGAGACTGGTATACTTCGATACCAGGGACGGATTTGTGTTCCGGCAGATGAGAGGATCAGACGAGAGAAACTGGACGAGTCTCACACTACGCCATACTCGCTTCATCTGGGTACCACGAAGATGTATCAGGACCTACAGACATTATATTGGTGGCCCGGGATGAAGAAGGATGTGGGAGAGTATGTGTCTAGATGTTTGACATGTCAGCAAGTAAAGGCTCAGCATCAGCGACCAGCAGGACTGCTTCAGCCTTTGGGTATCCCAGAGTGGAAGTGGGAGGACATCACAATGGATTTTGTGGGAGGACTACCCAGGACAGTGGGACTTTGTGACTCGGTGTGGGTGATAGTAGACAGATACACCAAGTCAGTACATTTTCTGCCAGTGAGGTTGACGTACTCAGTGGAGCAGTATGCAGAGTTGTATGAGAGGGAGATAGTTCGTCTCCATGGGGTTCCAAAGTCTATTGTATCTGATCGAGATCCTATCTTTACCTCTAAGTTTTGGGGAGCTCTACAGAGAGCTATGGGGACCCAGTTGAAGTTTAGCACAACTTTCCATCCTCAGACTGATGGCCAGTCTGAGAGGACGATTCAGGTGTTGGAGGACATGCTTAGGGCGTGTGTGATCGATTTCGAGGGATCTTGGAGTAAGTATCTACCATTGATTTAGTTCTCGTATAACAACAGTTATCAATCCACGATTGGAGTGGCTCCTTATGAAATGTTATATGGAAGAAAGTGTAGATCACCCATTCACTGGGATGAGATGGGTGAGAGGAGGTACTTAGGGCCAGATATGGTTCAGAAGACTAATAAGGCTATTGAGAAGATTTGAGCCAGAATGCTTGCTTCGCAGAGTAGACAGAAAAGCGAAGCTGATCCTAAGCGTAGGAAGGTGGAGTTCTAGGTTGGGGACCACGTGTTTCTACGAGTCTCACCATTGAGAGGGGTAAGGAGATTTGGAGTAAAGGGCAAGCTGAGCCCTCGGTTTGTTGGACCTTTAGAGATCCTAGAGAGGATTGGACAGGTGGCTTACAGGTTGGCCTTACCACCGTTGCTGTTAGGAGTTCATGATGTATTCCATGTATCCATGTCGCGGAAGTATGTTTCAGATACAACTCATGTGCTGAAATATGATGACTTGGAGTTACAGACAGATTTGTCCTATGAGGAGCGACCAGTTCAGATTTTGGATCGGAAGGACAAAGTTTTACAGAATAAGACAATTCCATTAGTCAAAGTATTGTGGAGAAATAACAAGGTCGAGGAAGCGACCTGGGAGTTAGAGACAGCGATGCGAGATCAATATCCCGAGTTATTCAGGTAAATTTTGAGGACAAAATTCTCAGTAGGAGGGGATAGTTGTAATGACCCAAAATTACTGTTATGGCTTAAGGGCCCTGATTACTATGCTGGGAGGGCATATATGGCTTATGTGTGAATTTATTGATTTAATGCATGATTATATGATAAGCATGCTTGTATGATTACATGAATGTAAATGTGGTTAAATGCTATATCTGTGGGAACCACATTATTATGTGGGTAGGTTTGCAGTGTGCGACTTGAGACGACCCTAGGGAGCCAGTTAGGGGGAAGTCACAACGGGGCTTAATATTTGACTTTGGTCAAGTCAGGGGTATTTCAGGTATCGGGTTATGGAAATAAATATATGGAGATATATTTGAGGTCAGGAAGCTTAGGCGGGAATATTGGGGAATTTTACTATTTTGCCCTCGGGGACGCTTCCGGTACCCCGAGCCTCGGGATTTATCTAATTAGCTAATATTAGACTAAGTAATTAGAAAGTAGTAGAACAAAAAGACCCAAATCGACCTATTGAGCTCTTCTCTTTTCTCTTTCAAGAAAAACACTGGAATTTAAGGGAAATCAGCTGGGAAATTCAATGGTTTGGGCTAGAATTTTGAAGGTTTAATCTAGTGCTCATCTAAGGGACACTCAACCAGGATCAAGGTAAGAATTGAGTTTTGTTTTTGGGTGTTAGAACTCTGAGTTTTGTGGCTGAATATTAAGGTGTTTATGGTTTTGATGTTAAGGGCTGAATTGAAGCTGAGAGCTTGGGTTTTAGCTCCGGAATCTATTAATGAAGTGGTTTAGCAAAGAAGGTAAGCTTCAATTCGTAATTTAGAGGTTAAAAGTTTGAGTTTACATGACTGGTTTTTGGTGTTTTGAGCTGCTCGGTTTCAGGAATCAAAATGGAATTTTAGTAGGTTTTTAAGCTCGATTTCTGTTGGATTATGATGTTAGAATCTTGTTAAAAGTTTTGTGATTAATGGGTTTTGAGTTAGGGTGCTTTGGAATGATTTTGGTGGAGATTAGGATGGTGGAAATGGTGGATTTTCTGGGCACGAAGGGTAGGGCTGCGACTCTGTTCTAGAGCGCTGCGGCCCTACGAAGCAAGGAAGCCAGGGAGGCTCGGCCAAAAGGGAGCGCTACGGCGCCACAAGGAAGGGCCGCGGTGCGTGTCTATCCACTGGGGGGCTTGGGTTATGTTTTAGGGGCGAGCCGCGGCTAGGTTTCAAGGGCCGCAGCCCTTAGGTTCATTCTTGATCTTTTGGGGATTTTAAGTTCGGGAACCTAACCTAAGGTGCTCGAGATCGATTTTACCACCGTGTTTGGTGAAATTCGATGTCCCAAAAGCTAGCATTGTACCCGGAAACCTTTATTTGAATATTAATGGAATCCATTGCATTGGTTGTGACTAGGTGTTAAGCTAAGGCTCGGGAAACGGATCGTGCTCGAGAGACGTCGCTTGTAGTCGATGAACTTGGAAATTAAAGGTAAGAAAACTGCACCCGGTTGTGTAATTGTAAAGGGACTAAGGGTTCCCTAATATGTATGCTTTGAAAGGATGGTATTATGCCATGTAAACAGTAAACCAACGACCTAAGAGCGCCAAGGTTACACTAGCGCATAGGGCGCGGCTTGACCACTGGTAGCCGAGGACAGCTTATTATGCACTGAGCTCGGTTTAAGCGGGCCGGAGTCAGTGGGGTAAACAGAGGGTGCGGCCTAAGTTGTCGGCCCTGATAATCTCGTAGCTTGATTTTTATTAACGTTTAATTGCATCTTTGACCCTGAGTACATGCTATATGGTTAGTATGAGTGTTAAGTGTTTGATCATGCCTAAAAGATTAATTGTCTGCTATTGTTGTTTGTGATGTATATTATGTTTTCTTGCTGGGCCTTGGCTCACGGGTGCTACGTGGTGCAGGTAAAGGCAAGGGCAAACTTGATCACACCTGACTTGGAGAGCTCTATGAGCTGATTGTACATTACCAGCTGCTCAGCCGCCACGGTTGAGGGAAAAGCAGGAACAAGGGAACCAGAAATGTCTGTTTGTCTTAGAATGGCTGAGGGTTGTCTGTATTTTGGAAATTCTGTAAACCGACTTTTAAACACTGTTTCTTTTTGGGATCCCATGTGTAAAACTGTTTAATTATATAAAATGTATCTTTTGAGACAAAAACCCTTTAAAACCCTAGCACATTCATGGTTAGTGACACATTTTTAACTAAATGACTTGATTAGAAAGCCCTGCACCCTTATAAGTACACAGTGTAGCGGTCCTGGCTATCCAGGGCGTTACATACATAGATACAAAACTTAGAAAGTTTTTTACATATGCATCCTTAGCATTCGTGTTCACCCATCCTCGTGTCGGATAATTATGCATGCCATGGAACGTATCGATAATGCTGGACAGTTCCTTGGTCTGAAGATGCATCTTTAGAAAACAAAATTTAACAAAATCTCAGTTAAATATTGCAATTATAATTAAGATAACTTAAAATATTTCAAATTATCTATATATTTTTATTTACCTTCTTAAATCGAGAAAAAGCATAAGAAGTCGATCTATGGAGACTTGGATACTTATGTTTTGCTTTGTTGCAGCGATTTCCTTTGAGCGTGCCATGAACTATGGAGTGGTGAAAAGGTCAACCAACTTCTGCCAACTCTCGTTGTCAATGTCCTCCGGTGGATTCTTTCTGGCTGTCTCGATATCATCATACCCACCATGTTCATCGTAGTGTCTTTTCTTGCGACCTTTTCTATCCTTGTAGCGATCCTGAAACTCTCGCTCAATCCCAGTCTCTATCAGTCGCCACTCAGGGAGAGCTTGGGGAAGAATGAAAAATTCCTTCAAAAAAATTGGTGAGATTTTTTAAATTATATAAAAAAACATTACATGTGAATAAGTAGATAAATTTACCTCAAGTTTTTGCATCAATCCAATCTTGTGCTCATCCAAAACACTCTGCCACGAGTCATAATATAATGGGACATGGTGACCAATAAGGTTGCCAATAAGTCTCGTGAACAATGTCCCAAAATCACCCACTACTTTGTAGGTTTCTTCCTTTAGATCAAATTATAGAGTCAACGGACCTTTATTGTCGTTGATGAGCTGCTGCAAATTTTTTGATCGAGACCTACCTCTTCTTTTTGCTGCAGCCGCTGCATATGTTAATTAAACAATACAGTTAAATTGAATAAAATAATAACAATTTGTCATTTATTGATAAAAGATAGATTAATTATAGTATATTACCTGTCTCACAGGAAGTAGGAACTCGCGTGGGATCTGGAGGAGGAGGAGGATCCGCTCCATCATCGCCATGAGAACGAGCAATAACAACAGACATATCTTTGTAGTTTAAATAATTATTAACTTAAACTCAGTTATAGTTGGAGGTTAATTACATAACTTAAATAATTTTGGTACTGCAGTTGAAACTATTGAAAAACAAACATTGCATGTCAAAAGTCATATATTGATTGAAAAGTCTTCAAATTAAAACATACACATTAAACATACAAATATGAATATAAATATGCATAAGAAAATATTATTCCTCATCAATGTCAATTCATACATCATCATCTGTACATTCTAAATCATCTTCACTAATTTCGTCATCATCATCATCGTCATTGATGGAATCATCATCCACATCCGGAACAGATCGAGACGTTTCCCCAATTATGCTGGTGTGACCAGGTCGATCCAAATGCATAATCTCAAACTCTCCTAATTCCACAGTGAGTAAAAAATTTGATGAAGTGCTATCGTGTACGACATCAACATCGTTATCATCATCGACACTTGGATGATCCCAGATCTTTCGATGATTGACTTCTTATACTACCTTCCAATTTTTACTCCAATTAAGCCCTTTTGGATCTCGCTTTCTTTTCACACCCCCGAAACTGGCATGTTTACCCGGCAAATGATCTGGAACATGCGTTAATTATTCGAGTATGTCTTGACTACTGAATTTTCTTGGAGGACGTCATTTTTCATAATTCCCATCAAATAAGCAACTCTTCCTCCACTTATGCGTAGAAGATAAGAATCTTCTATGACCAACATAAGTCGTCTTCCCAATTACCCGACATGAAGGAGTATCTTCGTTGCATAAAGGACATGCCATATATCCTTGGCCACTTCAACCAGACAAACTACCATGGGCTGGCAAATCATTGATGTAACGCCCTACTTCCTTAGAGTCATTACTAAGTGAGTTTAAAACGTGCTAATCACTCGCTAATCGAGCTTTTAGGTTAAAAGTGTAGCTAAACTGAGATAAAAACCTGTTACCAGTCATTAAATATAAAACCTTTGGTTAATCATTGAAGCTTTAGAAAGTTTTACAATTGGGATCCCAAAATACTGTTTAGAAAATATTTACAACTCAAAATACATTTATGGTCGACTAGGCGAAAAAATTCAGGTTAATACATAACATTTCCCAATTGTACTCCTGGCCGTGGCAACCAGGTAGGCCGAACATGTACACGTCACTTCATGCTCTCCGTACTCATGGTTGGTCGACCTTTCCCTTGCCCTTACCTGCACCATAAAACACCTGTGAGCCGAAGCCCAGCAAGAAAACTCAACACAAAACAATTAACATATGCATATCTATCAGTCAGCATATAACAAAACAACCAACATGCTAAACACATAGTGGCCATGCCATCCCATGCGCTTTACCAGGCCCTGGGCTTGCGGTCTTCACCGTGAGGATGACTCCTGCATCCGAGAGGGGTCTCACCCTAACGGCTTGCACTCCACATGCTCAATGCCGCTCCCGACCCTTGCCGTACTCGGCTTTGCACTCCACGTGCCTAATGTCATTCCTGATCCCTTGCCGTACTCGGCTTCCTGCCATTCCCGGCCTTCACCGTTAATTCACAAATATGCAATACATAACATATAATCAACAAATACTTAAACAAATATAAAACATAAACATTAGGGCTATGCCCTGAAATTCAATCACATAGGGCCATGCCCTGCAATACAAACTATAGGGCCATGTCCTATTCTCTGGGTACAACCGTTTTCTTACATGTGTCCCAAGCTTCCTGAGCACCGAAATCCTGAGCACAGTCCTCTAACCCGAGCCTCGCTGAAAACCTAGTCATAATGCATCAAAAATAGCCATCCATCAAGCTCTAATCCATTAAATAACTTTGGGATATAATTCTAGTCTCCGAGACCTTAGATTTTACCAATCCGGGTGGTAAAATCCTTCCTGAGCCTTAACTTTTGGGTTCCCAAGCCAAAAGCTTTCAAACAACCAATATATAGAATTAGGGCCACGACCTAGTCCCTTAAGGGCCACGATGCACCCCAAAACAGAGGAAAATGCCTACCTGCTGGGAGACACGGGCCACGACATACCTTTCCTTGGGCCGCGGCGCGCCTGGCAGGCAGAGGGGGCCGCGGCGCCTAAAGAACAGGGCCGCAACTCGAGCCTCCAAACCCAGAAAACCTCCATTTTTTCTGCATTTTCTCGAGCCTAAACCTTAATTCTCATATTCAAACATCACTTAAACTCATAATTGAACCTGAGTTCCCTGTCTACACAACCTAGGCATCATAACAAAACCATAGACAATCCCATAAACTCAACCAACACCCATAATTAAACTTAAAATCCACTTTCATGCAAGCTTTAAAGGTCTAACAACAATTGGTGTTTAATAGATTCAATGGATAAAATTCCTTACCTTGCTGATATGTGTACCCTTGAGCTAATCCCCAACCACAACCAGCTTCCAATTCCCCAAAGAACTCAGTCTAAAATCCTCCAACCGATCCAAAGCCTTCAAACACCAAGAAGAGAAAGGGAGAACCGAAGGAGAGAGAGACTTGAGAGCTTCTGCCTTTTTCTTCACTTAGTTCTATTGGTTTCTCAGGCTATCTAAGTGTATAACCAGCCTTCTCTAAACCATGCATATCCTTACCAAAAGACCAGATTGCCCCTTAAGTCATCTAAGTCCTCAAATATCATCAACGACAATTTCGTCATTAGCCAAACCCTACTAATTCATCGAGTGTTACTATAAATCGCCGTTTAATCCCGATATATCTAAATCATTAATAAATTACTATCCATTGCTCAATAATTCCTGAACACATATTATATACCCAAAATATCCCTAGGCTCCTCCCGAGCTGGGTATTCGACCCTGTTGTGACTTTCTAGCTATACTGCTCCCTAGGACTGTCTCAGATCGTGCATCACAAATATATCATCACTCACATGTGGTATCAATCACAATATACACAATTATTGCATTTATGCCCTCAACGGGCTAAAATTACAAATATGCCCCTAACAACCAAAAGGGACCCACATGCATATTTAATCCACCTAAACATGCATTTCTAATCACATAATCACCAAATTCACATATTAACATAATAAATCAATTATTGCCCTCCAGACACGCTAATCAAGGCCCTAAGCCTTATTAGAAAATTTGGGACATTACATTGATAGTCCATAATAGTGCTGCACGCATTCTGAATACACTGTTCGTTGCAGTGTCTCTGGTTTGAACTCCTTCATCCCACAACTCCTTCAATTCGTCTACCACAAGCCTAAAAAAGACATCCATGTCCTTCCCAGGTGATTTCGGACCGGGAATTAATAAGGTCAGCATGAATGATGACTCTTTCATGCACAACCAATGAGGCATATTGTACGTGCAAAATATTACCGACCACATGTTGTAAGATAGACTCATGTTACCAAATGGATTAAAACCATCAACAACCAAACCCAATCGAACATTTCTGGGTTCTTTGGAAAAATCAGGATATTTGGAATCAAATTGTTTCCAAGCACCCCCATCAACAGGATGGCGCATCACACCATCTTCTTTCGATCGTCCCATACTATGCCAGGTCATATCATTTGTTGTATGCCTTGAACCATAAAGACGCTTCAGCCTAGGAGTCAACGGGAAGTACCACAACACTTTGTGGGCGACTTTTTTCCCCTTTGTGTCTTTGTTAACCCATCGGCTCTCACCACATAAAGGACAACTCTGTTTTTGGGAATTCTCCTTCCAGAACAAACAACAGTCGTACTTGCAAGTATGGTTTGATTGATAACCTAACCCTAACTTCCTCATTTTTTTCTTAGACTCATAGAATGAAGTCATAATCTTATTCTCCTTCGGGAGTGCAAATTTCATAAACTTCAAAAGTTCATCAAAGGAACTATTTGTCCATTTATTCATAACCTTCATGTGCATCATCTTCGCCAAGAAGTTCAAGGAAGACAACCATGTAGAACCAGAGTATAACTCAGCTTCAACCTCTCGATTAAGGTCATCAAATTGATTCTCCGTACTACTGCGACCACCATATGAAATTCCTTCATTTATGCCTTCTTTGTTAGTGTCCTTTTCACCAATAACATCATTGATGATGTCAATCATCTCATCAGTCATTGGAGCCCCATCGTTCACTACTGGAGGCATATCAACTTCACCATGGCAGGTCCACTTCACGTATCTTTGCAAAAACTCATATATGTGTATGTGAGCCTCCACCACATCCAGTTTCTGATTCGGCATATTGACACACGGAATGCATGGGCACCTAACTTCTCCCGAAAGATTCACATGATTCTTGTCCATTTGTATAAATGCTTGAAGACCATTCCAAAACTCATCAGAGTTACGACGCCTATTTGGTTATCCAACTCTTATCAATCGTCATAATTGATTCAAGTGGAAAAAAAATTATCACAATGTGATAATCATAAAAACTACCTTTATTTGGTAATAAATTTTGTATCACCAAAGCACTAATTTTTTTTAAGTAATTTATGATATCTTATTGAATCTTATGATGAATAAATTATTAATTTTTATGAATATCTTATCAAATTTTATGAACATATATTATTGTTAGTTATGAATGCACTATAAAGCTTCATTATATAAACAAATAATATTTAATTATACTTATTATTAAATTATTTAATAATTATCAAATTCTTTTTATAATTTTTATTTATTAAATTACCAATAAAGTTTTATTATTTTAAATTTATTATTTTAATTTTAAATTAGAGTAAAATTAACTTAATTACTTATTCTATCGATATATATTATTTTATTTTATAAATATATTATATTTATTAATTTACCATTAAAGATTACTATTTTAATTTCTACTTATTTTATAAAAAAATATTAATAAAGTTTTATATTTGTAAAATTTTTATTATAGTTTACCCTTTATTATTTTTATAATTAATTATTTTAAAATTAATTAAAAATTAAATTGTAAGGTTTAATATTTCTAAAACTACTAAAATTTCGGCAGCATAACGACTATAATCTAACCTATCCCAAAATTTAAAACCTGCATAAAAACTACAAAACCAGTCATAGAACATACATATAATTGGTTTCAAAGATTTATATTTTATATCAACAACATAAATCATATTATAAACATTTAATTATATTTATCTACATAATAATCTAATTATTATTTAAATTCTTATATTCACATCCACATTAAATCATATAAACATATTCACATTTTTTATACATACAGTCATATACACATAAAAAAAATAAACATATATATAAATAAATAAAATTATATCATCTATAATCTAAACCTATAATATGCATTTTTTATAACATAATATTTAATTAAATAAAATTAATAAATATGTTTACAATCTATCCCTAAAAAATACAAATATAATTAAATTAACAAATAAAACCTAAAAAATACAAAATTCAACACTCTATAAAATAACCAATTACACAATCGAAAACTTAATTTAACAATTAATCAATAATAAAAAACTTAAAAACAATACCCAAAAGTGGCTAAAGTGTTATCCAACACCAATAATCCAATCTTAAGGCTCGGGCGAGCACAAGTAATCTGTAAAAAAAAAAAGCCAACCCACAAAAAATTTCATAAACTCATTTATAACAAATACAAAATACACACATATATTAACAAAGAAAATACAAATTAAACCATAAAATACAAAGAAAATAGGTTTAGATTACCAAAACAAGGAAGAAATGGCCACAAATTAGCCTGGAAGACCTCAGATGGTGGTGGGGGATGGTTTTCCGTCACTGTCCTCTGAGAATTTTTTTGTAGAAATGAGGAAGAAGGCTTGAGTTGGAGGTTATATCGACAGACTCTATAGCGATGACATGTCGTCGCTATAGAGTATATGAATGTCATCGCTGATATCAAATGCACCATTTTACTCAAACGAAGAGAGTAGTCGTCGCTGTAGGATAGTGAGTAGTACACGAATCCCCTCATGTGCTACGCGTCTACTCTACAACGATGACATGTCGTCGCTATAGGCAATGAAATTTGACTTAAATTTTATGGCGATTCACGTTCCCACGTTTTATTTTGGACCCTATTGTGACGACATGTCGTCGCTGTAGAGTACAAAATAATTGATCAGTGGATTATATTGGACTCTACAGCGACGACATGTCGTCGCTATAGGGTGTCCAAATAGGAAACCAACTCTGGGCGGTTGAGTTCCCTGAGCATCCTACAGCGACGGCAGGTCATCATTATAGACAAACATATTTACCTCTTTTTTTCTTACGAATACCCTACAGCGACAACATGTCGTCGCCGTATAGTCAGTTCTCGCCTCGTGTTCCCTCCAAATTCTTGATACCCTATAGCAACAACATGTCGTCATTATAGGGTATCTAGAATTTGGAGGGCCAGATCATGTGTTTTTGATGACCCAACAGCGACGACATGTCATCGCTGTAGCTTATTTTTTTAATAAATTAAGAAAAAATATGTTTTTGTGGATTTTGCCTACATACAATGACGACTTTATAGTCGTCGCAATAGATATCGTCGCTGTAGAGTCTTTTTCTTGTAGTGTCTAAGCCTGAAAACCAAACTCAGACCTAATTCCAAGATCTCATGTATTGAGGACATCTTGTGAATTACTAAAAATTACACCATTATTCTACGTGTCCACACACGTCTTGAGGTGTAGAGAACATCTTGGAAGATCGTGGTCTGAGTACCTGCTGAGTGCTAGGATTAGATGTTCGTTATTTAACCACTAAAAGATTGAACTCTTAATAGACTTCAACTGGTATGTTCTTCTTCTTTGTGTGTGTTTTGATTAATATATGTATATTAATGGATCCGTTATTAAAACTTTGTTTAAATCCCTCTAATTACATAAGAAATTAGAATAACATTTATCTTCTATCAAGAATAAACAAACTTCTTCTCCAATCATTGATGTGTGTTTTGAATTATATTGATATAAATTCAAATATTATAAACTATTATTATTATAATATTTAATAATTATATTAACATAAATTCAAATGTTATAAAATAATATTATAATATATAATCCTAATTTTTATTAAATTTTAGTAGAATAAATATTCAGTAATTATATTAATATAAATTAAAATATTATAAAATATCATTATTATATTAATATTTGATACAAGACTAAATATTTAATATAAATTCAAATGTTATAAAATATCATTATTATAATAATATATAATACATAATACATAATCTTATTGAAAATTTTATCATCTATATTTTTTTTTTAAGATATGATATTATTTTATTACTTAATCTAACTTATATAAATATATTTATATATATATTTTTTTTATACCCGAAATTCAGCACTTCCACGTGGTAGCCCGCAAAGCAATGACGTGTCAAGACACAACAATCGCCACCAGTAACCATGAGGAGTGGCCCTCGCCACTCTCCTAACACTTAAGAAGAGATAGGACTCGCCAGAGCCGATCTACTTTTCTCATCGCGTGAAGCCAAATGATCCTTAAATGGCCACGCCAACAACAATCGCAAGAAAAAAAGGGCCCTAGCCAATCGCCCTAGGCGGACGTACAAGTCGGGATAACACACATCACAAGCACCAGCTAAGTCGTAATCAGCCATAGTTGGTTGCTGAGGCCCTCGCCGGTCGCCAACAGTGCTTGCCCTTCGTCAGCCCTGCTTACCAGTCGCCAGCCCTTCTCGCCGGTCGATTCTTTCGCACTAGAGTGCGCCTTCAACCTTTAAATGAACAAGACATGTTGGATTATCATTTTTAGTGAGACATAAACCTATCTACAACCAAGTGTACTGAAATTTAGCCTGATCTGGAAACAAGTTGCCACCGTCAGCTCTTGCCATCTCAGCGACTATAAATAATGCAAATTGACATGTAACAAGGGTTGGAAAGCAAGTCAGTAACTGTTCATTTTTGGAGAGAGCTTCTACTCACTATCACTGTAACTGCTTTAAGAAAAACATCAAACTCAGCTTGTTCTTGAGGGTTCAAAGTTCATCATAAATAATACTGACTAAAGTTGGCGTAGGTCATCTTTTTTGGGCGAACCACTATAATTCTTTGTCTCATTCATTTATTATTGCATTTATTCCTCTTTTCTTTGGCTCACAGTTCATCATTAAGTTTCGCTTTGAGAATTTACACACAAAATAACTCCTCATTTATTGCTATGTGCAAGTTGACGAAAAAATGACTCAACATTTTGGTGCTTTTGTTGAGAGTGAGAGTGTGATTTTCTCACTTACCACCCAAGGTGGCCCACCCCTTCATTGGTCATGGCAAGTAGGCGTGGTCTAGCCTAAGAGAACGGCCCTGCAACCCCACCGAATCCTCTTCCTCCTCCAAGGAACGTTGTGGGGGGACCTTTGTGAGAACTTGAACGAAGGAAATGGCAACTAAATCCCACAAAAGTCTGAGGTGGCAAGGGAGGACGTCTCCACCTTGAGGTGGAAAGGCAAGTTTTTACGTAAAAAAATAAAAAACATCAAGAACACACTGATACGAAATCTCAAAAAAAATTGCATGGAAACTTTGCGACAAGTAACAAAGAGTTATGCAAACACAAAAAATTAAGTTAGAAACTTACTGTGATTAAGATTTGGTTGGAAGACTGGGAGAAAAAGGGCTTTTTGGAAGAGGAAATGAAGAGTAAGGTCATAAGTTTGAGAGGATTTCAGAGAAAAAGAAAGTTTTGGAAGTTTGAAAGAGTAAAGCAGGAAAGGTTATGGGAAGACCTATTTATAGGTAACGACTCGGGAGCGAGCAGATGATGTCATCTTGAAAAATTCATCATGAGTTTCTGAGATGATGTGATGTCATGTGTGTGGGTTGGTGAAAGGGAACCTCATTTTTCACTGAAAAGGAGCCTTGTTTT
This sequence comes from Humulus lupulus, assembly GCF_963169125.1. Taxonomy (NCBI): domain Eukaryota; kingdom Viridiplantae; phylum Streptophyta; class Magnoliopsida; order Rosales; family Cannabaceae; genus Humulus; species Humulus lupulus. The sequence goes on from NC_084793.1 coordinate 171,607,428, forward strand.
TTCGCTTAAAAGGTGCAATGATGAAAGAGTGGGAAAGTGTGATAGACGCTTAGGAAACCCAAAAGTTGTTAGTTGTGTATTCGAGGAAGCGGTGACATGGCATATAAAAGCAAAGCTATGAGCTGTAAAGTGATATTAATAAGGTGAATAGATACTTACCTGGTTGAAGATTGGAATCTTATCCAGTGCTGGTCACCCTAGGATAAACTTGGGGGGCAAATGTTTAACCCAATTTTGACTTGATGACGTGGCTTCTACGAAAGAGACACGTGGCTTCATACCACATTAAATTCAAAAAGCTGGTCGAAAGGAGTAGCTGCTCGAGAAGGCTACGTCAGAATATAAAAGATTGCTTAGCAAAAATCCAGTAACCTGCTCAATGATTGTAACGCCCTGGTTACCCCAAGACCGTTACGGTGAACGTTGAACCGTGAATTTAACTCACTAATCGAGTTCTTTGGTTAAAATCTAGGTGTTATTAATAGGTTAAGGTGGAAAACAAATCAAAAGGAAATGATACATTTTATTTTAAACATAAAACTACTCATGGGCCCATCAAAACATTCACAAGTTATTTACAACTCAAAATGGTCATTATAGTTTAAATTTACAACCCGCCGACCTAAGCGGTAAAAATAGGGTAAACCCCCTAGTTCCTCTGAGAACTCCTTGGCCGTGGTGGTCAAGCGGCCGCATATGTACATATCACCACCTAAGCTCTCCACTCAAGGGTGGGTGAGCTTTTCTTTCCCTTTACCTGCACCACATAGCACCCATGAGCCAAAGCCCAGCAAGAAAACTCAATGCTGCATGAATATAATATCAACAATGATCATAATAATCATTCAGGACTTTCAATCCAAAATAGAAGAGTGACAGTTGCAAAAGTCACTAAGGTGGGATTCGTTCCCTTTACCGACAAGTGATCATTTCACTAGCTTAAACGAGATAGGTATCTGGTGAAATAGCCACCAGCATAAACCTACTGGGTGACCATAGAGTCATCAATGTGGGATTCCGTTCCCTCAGCCATGTGACAAAACAATCACCTAGGCCTTTGGCCCTGGCTCTGAGTAACTAGTCATAGACTAGACAAGCGCTTTTAGTTTTCTTCGACCTTAGGGACAGTCCAGCATTAATACCCCATATGAGTCATTCAACACTGATATCGATTAGATCTAATCTTTTATCGGCTCTGCGTTCATGACGCTTATGCCGTTTCTGACTCTTAGGTCAGTAACACGCGGCCAGTGCTGATCCTGAATAGTCAGTGCCATGCACAAGTAATAAGATTTTCCAAGCATTTAATATGCAATCAACACCCACATTTAACAACCAACATGCCTCATTAATAACCACGCATGTCACATATAGGGTGCAATTTTCTTACCTCTGGTTCGAGCAAGAATTAGTACAAGAACGACTCTTGAGAACAATCGACCTTTTGATTCCTTAGCGGTTACCTAATCATAACCAATTATAACCTTCATTAATGAAAATCAACAATAATAGGATCTTGACCCAAACCCCACTCTTGGGACCCCGAAATGTACCCACACGATGAGTAGATTCGATCCCGAGCCTTAAGGATTGAAACCCCAAGCCAAAAACCCTTAAAAATGCCCAAAACGGGAATCTGATTGAACAGGGTAGCGCCCTAGTGCTACCCCACTAGCGCCCCAGCACCATTTCCAGAACCAAAACCGCCCAAGCATCCCTGAGTAGCGCTGTAGCGCCCCCTTGTGGGCGCTATGGTGCTACACCCAGCCAGAAATGCCCCTGAACTTCTCCCCTTCGACTCCTCCATTTCCAACTTGATTACAATGCTTCCAAACATCAAATTAAGTACCAAATGAACCCAAAAACCACCCGCACATGACCTAGGCACCACAACCCCAAGAACCATAGCCAAAAACTCCAATCAAACCCATTCAACCTACCTAGAAATCCCAACTAAAAACCAAGACAAAACAGAGAAAACCAGAGATTTATTGGCTAGAATCTTACCTCAAGCTCAGATTATGATGCTCTTCAATGTAGGAACACAATCCCAATCCCTCAAGACTTACTTCCCAAGCTTGAACCCTCAAGAACAGCCCAAAAATCACAAAGAAAAAGGAAGAGAAAATAGGTACAGGAGATAACCTTTTGATACTCTGTTTTTCCAACCTTCTACAACCTTCAATGGCTTAAACCAATCCTAGGGGTGAAAAGACTACAATACCCCTCGGTCAAATAAAGGTTTCTAAAGGCTCCCAAGGACAAAAGCATCCTTTCCCGCCTATTTCGTTAATTATAATTAACACTCTCCAATTAACGTTAATCTCGATATTCTCAATTACCAATAATTCATATCTCGTTACCCTTTAATTCCCGGCAACACTCAAATCTCCAAATTACCCCGAGACTCGCCCTGAGCCCCGAACTTAATCCCGTTATGACCAAACCGCTAATTTTTACTCAAAGATCGTCTCATGCCGAATGGCTCGAACAAATCCACATTATAATGTGGCCTCAACAATAGATCACTGACATGCATACTAATATATAATTACGCCATCAATGGGCCAAATTACCAAAACACCCCTGTAATTAAATGTGGACCCACATGCATGCATTTAACATCATATTATAATATAATTCACATAAACATGCATATAATCATTTAATGGCATAATAAAACAATTATGGCCCTCCCGGCCTACTAATCCAGCCATTAAACCGCATTAGGGATTTCGAGGCATTACAATGACGGAGCAAATTAGTACCATCCCATGAAGCTATTCGGAGTACAATACTTGCTCGATGAGCAGGTCACTTTAACCCAAAGATCCGGGTTTCACAAGACACCTTCAAATATCCCAAGATATTTATGTAACTGATACTTAAATTGTATTATTCCTATATTATTTTAATATGTAACTGAATGTACTAATCCCACATCTACACGTGTAAGGCCTATATTTGCTTGTCAGGGCCTATAGCCCACTAAGATTCTTTATAAATAAGAGGTTCATTCAATCATTAATGTTAAGTAAAAATTACGAGAGAAAAAGCTATAGATTTCTTTTGTAAACACTTTATGTACACAACCCTTCTAATTGTATTTTTTTGAGCTTAAGAAACTCAGTTTAACCTTGTTTCTTCTTGATCTTGTGTTTGAGACTTCTTCGATAAATAAAAGTGCAAGTGGACGTAGGTCATTTCCAAATCTTGGGGATGAACCATTATAAAATATTTTGTGCTATTTTCTTGATTTCAGTTCATTATAATTCTTTTCTATCGTTTAAATTGTCTCAGTGTGTTGACCAAAACGTTTGTCAATAGCTCGGGATATTGATCTTGGATATTTGACTCTAACTCCTAGGTCGCTTCCTCAACCTTACTGTTCCTCCATAATACATTAACCAAAGGTATAATATTGTTCCTCAAGACCTTGTCCTTCCTATCCAAGATCTATCTGTAGCTCCAGATCTTTATAGGACAAATATGTTTGTAGTTCCAGATCTTCACAACTCAACACATGAGTCGTATTTGATAAATACTTTCAAACCATCGAGACGTGGAATACATTATGAACTCTGGATAGTGATGGGGTCAAGGACAACCTATAGGCCACTTGTACAATCCTTTCCAGGATCTCAAAGGCCTCCCCAAATCCATAGCTCAGCTTGCCCTTCTTCCCAAACTGTTTTACTCTTATCAATGATGAAACTCAGAGAAAAACGTAGTCCCTAACCTGGAACTCTATGTTTCTATGCTTAGGGTCGGTGTAGCTCTTTTGTCTACTCTGGGAGGTGAGCATTCAAGCTCTAATCTTTTCAATGATCTCATTGGTCCTTTAAACTGCTCCAGGACCTAGATACTTCCTCTCACCCATTTCATCCCAATGAATGGGTGATCTATACTTTCTACCATACAATATTTCAAATGGAGCCACTCCACTTGTCGACTGATAGATGTTGTCGTATGAAAATTCTATCAAAGGCAGATATTTACTCCAGGACCCTTCAAAGTCCAATACACATGTCCGAAGCATATCCTTTAATATCTTAATTGTCCTCTCAGACTTTCTGTCTGTCTGAAGATGATATGTAGTGCTAAACTTTAACTGAGTACCCATGGCTTTTGTAGGCTTCCCCAGAACTTTGAAGTAAAAATGGGATCTCGATATGATACTATAGACTTCTGAGCCCCATGGAGACGTACAATCTCCCTGACATACAACTCAGCATAGTGATCCATGGTGAAATTCATTCTCACAAGTAAGAAGTGCATTGACTTGGTATAGCGGTCCACTATCACCCAAAATGAGTCATGTTGACCCACCGTCCTAGGCAACCCAACAACAAAATCCATGGTGATGTCCTCCCATTTCCACTTAAGGACACCCAAAGGCTGCAATAGCCCTGTCGACCTCTGGTGTTCAGGTTTAACTTACTAGCAAGTCAGACACTTAGCCACGTATTCAATAACATCCTTCTTCATTCCAGGCCACCAATACAAAGATTTCAAATTCTGATGCATCTTTATGGTACCTGGATGCAGTGAATACAGAGTAATACAAGACTCATCCAAAATTTCCTGCATGATGCCAAACTCCATCGAAACACAAATCTGATCCTTGCATCTCAACAGACTCATCTTAGAAACAGTAAAGTCCTTAGCCACTCCAGCTAAGATGTCCTCTCTATGCTTCAGCAATTGAGAGTCACTCATCTGGCCCTCTTTTATCCTCTCTAGGAGTGTAGACTATAAGGTAATGTTGGCTAACTAGCCCACCACCAACTATATTCCCGTTCTGGCCATATATCTTGCTAACTCTCTGGATATCTACTTTAGGCTATACAACAGTCCTAGGCCTCTCAGACTCAGAGTGTCTACTACCACGTTGGCTTTCCCATGATGATAAAGGGTCTCACAATCATAATCCTTCACAAATTCCAGCCAACGCCTCTGTCTCATATTCATATCATTCTGTGTGAAAAAGTACTTCAAACTTTTATGATCAGTGTAGACCTCACACTTCACCCCATATAGATATTGTCGCCATATCTTCAAGGCGAACACTACTCCCGCAAACACTAAGTCATCGGTGAGGTACCGTTGCTCATACTCCTTTAACTATCTCGAGGCATAAGTAATAACTTTACCAGCCTACATCAGAATACAACATAATCCCTATCTCGAAGCATCGCAATAGACTACAAACTTTTCCTGATTTGATGGAAGACTTAGCACTAGAGCAGTAATTAATCGTCGCTTCAACTTCTAAATACTATTCTCACATCTATTAGACCAAACAAACTTCAAATTCTTACATGTTAGTTCGATTAATGGTATTGCAATCCTTGAGAAACCTTCCACAAAACGCCGATAATACCCAACCAAACCAAGAAAACTCGTGATCTCTAAGACACTCTTTGGACTTGGCCAATCTCTCACCACTTCTATCTTTGTTGGATCCACCATAATCCCATCCTTACTAACAATGTGACCAAGAAATGTCACCTGAGGCAACCAAAACTCACACTTTTAGAACTTAGCATATAACATGTGTTCCCCCAATCTCTGCAATACCAAACAAAGATGTTGTTCATGTTCTGTCTCTGACTAAGAGTAAATCAGAATGTTGTCGATGTAGACAATCACAAATATGTCAAGATAGTCCTTGAACACCCTCTTCATTAAATCCATGAATGTTGCAGGGGCATTAGTCAATCCAAATGACACAACCAAGAACTCATAATGCCCATACCTCGTGTGAAAGGTTGTCTTCGAGATATCCTCATCCTTGATCCTTAGCTGGTGATAACTAGATCGAAGATCAATCTTTGAAAACACTTTCTTGCCTTGCAACTGGTAAAACAGATTATCAATCCTAGGTAGCAGATACTTGTTCTTGATGGTTAACTTATTCAGCTCCCTGTAGTCAATACACATCCTTAATCATCCATCCTTCTTCTTCACAAATAGTACTGGTGCACCCCAAGGTGAGAAGCTAGGCCTGATGAATCCCAAATCTAGTAATTTCTGTAACTGATTCTTCAATTTCTTCAGTTCTGCTGGAGCCATTCTATATGGCGTCCTAGATACTGGTTCTATCCGTGGTGCCAATTCTATAACGAACTCAATCTCCCGTTGCAGCGGTAACCACGTAAGTCTTCCAAGAACACATCTAAGAACTCACAGACCAATTTGGTTTCTGTCGACCCGACTAGCACATCCCTGGTGGTATCCACTACGCTCAGTAGAAATCCTATGCAACTTCCTTACAATAGGTCTCTAGCCTTCAATGTAGAGATCATAGGAATGCGAGGCCCATTCACAGTACCCCCAAATACAAACGGGTCCTCTCCCTCGGGCTCAAAGGTCACCATCCTCCTTTTAAAATCTTTGGTTGCCCCATACTTGACTAACCAATCCATGCCTAAAATCATGTCAAAATCTTCCATTGCCAGCTTAATCAAATCTATAGACAGTTCTCTGTTATCAACTTCTACTGCTAATGATATGACCCATCTCCTAAAGGCTACCAATTCCCTAGTAGGCAACGGAGTCCCAAACCCCACATCATAAAAATCACAAGATCTACACAATCTATCAATAACTCTGCTGGATAAAAATGAATGTGTAGCACTGGATTAAATAAACACATTATAAGGAGAATCGACACTATAAATCTAACCTATCACTATTGAGGGACTAGCCTCAACCTTTGACTGTGTCAAAGTGAACACTCGAGTTGGAGTCAAGTTGTCCACCTTCTTTGGTTCTTCTTTCATCAATCTCGCACAATCCTTCTTGAGATGCCCAACCATCCCACACAAAAAGCACGCCTTCGCTCAACATGCTCCCAAATGGTGCCTCTTACACCTGGCACACTCAGGATAACTCCTCCAAACCTCATTGCCGCTTTAGTAGCCACTCTGAGCACCTCGAACCCTCCTATATGGGCCAATAGTAGTAGAATTGTCCGAGGTCTTCCTCTTCTGGTCACTAGGGCCTCTACCCTTACCAGATCCCATAAATGGAGGTACCACCCTCCTGGTATCCCGCCTAGCAGTGCTCTCACGCGAGATATTATTCTCAGTGCCCTCATCAATAAGGGCCTTCTCCACTACCTAAGCATAAGTAGTAACTCCAGGAAATGAGGTGATCCTAACTTCTCGGGCTATCATAGCATTCAGCCCTCGAAAAAATCGTTCCTTGTCACATCAGTTGGTACCAAGTTAAAAGCGAACTTGGTCAACCTATCAAATTTCAAGGCATACACTGTCACTGTCATACTGCCCTGAATTAGATTTGTAATCTCATCCACCTTTGATGTTTTGACTACATCATTGTAGTACTTATCGTTGAACAACTCTCTAAATTCTTCCCAATTCATTGTAGTTACATCTTGAGTCTGGGATGCCACCTCCCACCAAATACGGGCGTCATCCTGTAACATGTATGTGGCACAGGCCACTCTATCATTACCCATCATCATCATAAAATCCAGGATGGAGACAATCATACTCATCCACTGCTTAGCTTGCAGTGGGTCTGGCCCTCCCTCAAAAGTAGGAGGATGATGCTTCCTAACCTCTCATAAAGAGGTTCCCATCTATTCTCAATTGTTGGCTGTCCCAGAGTGGGTACTACCACTGGCGATGCGGCCAGGGCACCGTTCCTTAGTGGACCATGATACCTAAGCTGCTTAATCTCTTATTCCTGCCTTTGTAACCTTGCTTGAATTTCAGCAAACATCTGCTGCTAGTTTTAAGGGGCTGGTGGAGTGTTCTGACCCTGGTTATCATCTCTAGCCTCGATCTCAGCGCCGACTAGTCTATTTGATCACCTTGGAGGCATAACTCTCCAAGTATATCTGCAATTAATGGCTCGATTCATCATGCAATGATAATAGTATTAGGGTACCACCCCACGGTCCAAAACTGAACAAATAAGCATACACATGTAATAACAATGCCAATAATCATTTCAATAACTGTCACATACAATAACAATGCTAATAAGCGTGCCTTTTCCTGTTCACATAGCAATCAACGACCAAGCCCTACCAGTATAACTCATGCTTCTTACTCTAGCATGCAAATAAGGCATATATATTCCAATTAAGCATTTAAGCATGCATTCCCTTCATTAGTTACCGAATCGTGAGTCGAGCTTATCTTTAGCAGCGAGCACATATTAAACCATTCTTTGAGAACCTTTAAACCTTGGCAGCTCTTACACCAAGTTGTAATGTCCTACTAAACCAGGATCGTTACACTGTGTGTTTAAAATAGTGCTTAACTCATTAAGCATATCATTTGGAGTTAAATGTGTGATTAAAGTTAACTAATGCTTAGGTATTAAAATTTTTGGCTATCTCACAATCCTCACACTATGACGTTGCACTGGGTTTCCTTTTCAGGAATAATGCTTTCCTCAGTTTGTCGTTTATGATTTAATGATGATGATGAAAGTGATGGAATCTTATCAGCTGTGAGCTCCTCCAAAACTACTTTGCTCCGAGGTTTATAGTTATTCATATAGTCGTGTTCAAGGAAGGTCGCATTTGTTGAAACAAATACATTTTGGTCCTTGGTGTTGGTGATTAGGCTATAGATAACCTTTTGTTTGTGATACAACTTAAGAAAAAAGATACAAGTAAAACAATCTTTGAGAATAGTTAAACAAAAATTACATAAACACAATAAGGTAGAAGTTTAGAGTGGACCTTCTTTGAAGAACAAACCCTAGGAACATAAAATCACAAGCTATGATTTTATGTAAAACACAAAAGTTGCAAGACTTGACACAAATGAAGATTTGCTGTCCAAAAATCTCTATTCCAAGAATTTCTATGGAAATGCTTGAAGCTACAACAATGAAATGAGATTGGGATACACAAGCCTTGATCCTTCATACAACCCAGACTTTCTTGATGAAGATCTTGGAGAAAACTAGTAATCTTGGAGCTAGTGAGAGAGAGAGAGAGAGTAATGCCCCAAAATCCCTAATGAAGTTTAATGGTTGGATAAGTAGGCCGGGAGGGCCATAATTGATTTATTATGCCATTAAATTATTATATGCATGTTTATGTGAATTATATTATTATATGATGATAAATGCATGCTTGTGGGTCCACATTTCATTATAGGGACATTTTAGTAATTTGGCCCATTGAGGGCGTAATTGTATATTTGTATGCATGTTGGTGAATTGATGAGGCCACATTATAATGTGGATTTGTTCGAGCCATTCAGCATGAGACGATCTTTGAATACAAGTTATCGGTTTGTTCATAATGGGGTTGATTTCGGGGCTCGGGGTGAGTCTCGGGGTCATTTGGTGATTAGATCATTACCGGGAATTAAAGGGTAATTGGATATGATTTAATTAGTATTTGAGAATAAATAGCAATTGGAGGGCGTTAGTTATAATTAACGAGATAGGCGGGGAAAGGACGGCTTTGCCCTTGGGGGCTGTTAAGAGGTGAGTTAGGCATGGGGGGCATTTTGGTTATTTGACCTAGGTTATATATCAAGTGGATGGCTGTAGAAAACATAACCAAAACAGAGCCTTATTCTACCTCCCTCACGACCATCATTTCCCTTCTCTTTTCCTTTGAATTTTAGAAGCAAGTTTGGGGATTCAAACATGGAGATTGAAGCTTGAGGTCATAGGCTAGTGTTCAACCATTGAAGATGATTAAATTCAAGTTTAAGGTAAGGTTCTAGTTCAAGTTTATGGTTCCTTGCTCTGTTTTTATGTTAGTTTTGAGATTGGAGTTTTAATCATAGGAATGGGGATTTGATGAAGTTTTCATTGGTTTAATAAGGCTTAGGTTTTGTTGGATATATAGTGGATAAGTTGTGGTAATAATTGGGAAATTTTTTTTGTGGGATTGGAAGTGTTTTAATAAGGTTTTAAAATGAGTTCGAAGGGGAAAAACAGGGGTTTTTGGCTGAGTTTCAGGTGGGGCCACAACTCTGTTCTAGAGCGCCGCGACCCAAGCTTGTTGACGATGAAGGGTGCCTCTGATGGGCCATTGGGCCGCGACACGATGAAGGAGGACCGCAACACGTGTTGGGGGTTGGAGTGTGGCTGCTTCTGTTTGAGGAGGTGGGTCGCGACATGGTGGTGTAGGGCCACAACCCTTAGTGGCAATTTGGCCAGAATGATGTTTTCTTCATGGGGATTCAAACCTTAGGCCTTGGGATCGCTCCTACTACCCAGTTTAGTAGGATTCGATGTCTCAGAGGCTAGGTCTTGGTCCGGGAACCTTTATTATTCATTTTACTGATGGAATCCCATAATTGGTTATGAATAGGTAACCGTCAAGGAACTAAAAGGCTGGTCGTTATCAAGGGTCGTTCTTTTACTAATTCTCGCTCGAACTAGAGGTAAGAAAACTGCACCCCATATGTGACATGCATGTTTATTATTGAAGCATGTTGAGTGTTTAAATGTGGACATTGATTGCATATAAAATGCTTAGCAAATCTTGCTTACTTGTGAATGGCACCGACTCATTAGTCAGAATCAGCAATGGTATCAGTATTAACTGTGAAGTTGTGACTCATTAGTCAAGTTCGGCAGTAGTACTGAGCACTGGTTGTATGGTATTGACTCATAAGTCAAGAACGGTCTTAGCGTGTTTAATGCAAGCCGATAAAGATTAGATCTAATCGACATAAGCATTGAATGACTCATCATGAGCATTAATGCTTGATCAACCTCAAGTTCGAAGAAAACTAAAAGCGCTTGTCTAGTCTCATGACTAGTCACTTAGAGCCAGGGCCAGAAGGTCCAGGTGACTACATCGTCACATGGCTATGGGTGCTGAGCCCACGTTAGTGACTCACTCATCTTTTTAAGCTAGTGACTTACTCACCAGTCACTCATCTGGTTTAAGTTAGTGACTTGCTCATCAGTCGCTCATTTGATTAGGGCTGCAAACCTTAGCAAGGTTACCAAAACCTTGAAGTGATATTCACTCATCTGCTCAGGGCTATGAGCTCTGTATGATTATCATGATCATCATTTGATATTATATACATGCAGTAATGAGTTTTCTTGCCGAGCCTTGGCTCACGTGTGCTATGTGGTGCAGGTAAAGGGAAAGAAAAGCTCGCCCAACCTTGAGTGGAGAGCTTAGGTGGTGATGTGTACATATGCGGCCGCTTGACCACCACGGCCAATGAGTTTCTCAGAGGAACTAGGGGTTAACCCTATTTTTGCCGCTTAGGTCAGCGGGTTGTAATTTTACAATGTAATAACCATTTTGTATTGTAAATAACTTGTAAAAGTTTTCTTTATGGGTCCATGAACAGTTTTATGTTTTAAATAAAATATATCATTTCCTTATGATTGGTTTTCACCTTAGCCTGTTAATAACACCTAGATGCACGTTTATAACTAAATGACTCGATTAGCGAGTTAAGCACGGTTCAAAGCTCACAGTAACAATCTTGGAGTAACCAGGGAATTATAGAGAGTTCATCTTTTTATATATATATATATATATATAGAGAGAGAGAGAGAGGTGAGTGACCAATTAACTCATATTAAATCCTTAAATAGAGTAGGACCCTCATTAGGCTTAACCAATGAGATTAGAGCATTTAAATTTATGTTTTGGAGGTTATTTACGTAACTGTACAAACTTTCCATAACAGCCCAGGCGATGCATCGCCTGGCACTAGGCGATGCATCACTTGATACTAGGAGATGTATCGCCTATGACCAGCGATGCATCGCCTGGTCCGTCTCAGCCAAGGGTTTCATGCTTTTGGCGACTTGTTGCCTCATAGAGGGCGACACATCACCAACGCCTCTATTTTGGCACTCCAAGACTTGTCTCAAAACACCTCCAAATGCTCCCAAACTTCTTGGGTACTCCAAATATACTCCAAATAAACATTTAAAAATGCATATATTGAAAGTAAACTTTCACATGCTGATTTTATGAAATCGTTATTGTTTTAGCACCTCTTCGTGCCTGGACAATTTCACCATGTATTTAACCAATCTCAACATTTTGGACTATAGAAATTGTTGGGAAAAACTTATACAGGATCTTTATTTATTTTCATGTAGATCTAATATTAAACAAATTAATATGAGATAACCTAGAACATGTTTCTAAAATTGAATTCAAAGAGAAATAATAATAAGAATACTTACATTATACGCAGCGGAATGAATAGAGTCCTTCCTTCAGTTTCTCTAACCCTTGTATCCTTTCTGTCGCAGAGTATAACCAAGAAACTGAACCGATCTTCAATTTTTTTCACAGTCTTCCAAAGTATACTTGGAATCACCTAGACTAGAGTGGGAAATTCTCAACTCATGAGATAGATATAGAGAGAAGAAGAGAAAAGTACAATAAGGCTTAGAAAAGGACTTATGTTTAGAGAGAATCTAAAACCTATCAGAAACTTGTGTTTCAACTTGTGACTTGACTTGTCAAACTTGTGTTTTCAACTCTCTCTTAACATTCCTTTTATAGACTCAATTAGATCATTTATTTCATTAAAAATCAATAAAATAATAGCCAATTATCAGCCCTAGGTCGAAATTATCATGGGCTTTAGGCCCGTGAAATTTCTCATTTGATTATATGCCCATTGGACTTAAAATCAAGGCGTGCATTATTTTCTATTGATTTAATTAATTAAATAATTATTTAAATCCTTTATCAAATTAATTATTTATAATTTGAACCTTGATTTAAACTTATTTATTAATTTAGATACCAATTTATCTTAATTAATAAATCTGTCCCAATTTCTCTATTCTTCTCAAAATTACATAACTCTGTGAAACTATCCAAAATTGACCTGGTCAACTTTGATAATTCTAATTGATAATTAAATAAATTAATTGAGACTATCTAGATGATTTTATCCAAGGTATAGTGGGGACCCTAGGCCTATGAAATTGAATTCCAATAAGTTATCATTTGATCAGATGATCGTTCCATGCAGTTCAGCTTCCTGAAAGTAGTTTGTCATTTTGATTAGATGATCGCTGATATGTTGAGAAAGTGCCATCCGAGAATTTATGGTGCCATCAAGAGCATTTACGGTGCCATCACGAACGTGCAGACATGGTGCTCGTTCTAGGGATTCCTCAGTCATGACGAACTTGGAGTTGTCACCAATCAACTCTATGTTAATATTCTGCTTCCAATTAAGGAAGTCCATCAAAAGTTGAGAAAGGATGGGAGTAGAAATAGACACTACTTAACTTAAAACTAAAAATTATCAATAAAATAGAAATCAATCACATTTTCTCAATAAAACTCCCATTCACACAAATTTCAAGAAATAACACAATATATATAAAAAATATGTAAGTTATGAGAAAAAATACCAAAATAATCATATCTCTATTTCTTTAGGTTTTTAACTAATCTATGATATCCTTATCTCGATTGGTGAGAGTAAAAAATACAGCTAGTTAAATAAAGTTGTAAACTTATTTAATAATGGACACCATTATTAACAGCCTACTATTCGATCAAAATAAGAAAACAAAATCTCTTATTTTATGAGCTGGACCCATGGTTTCGATAATACAGATTTAGTCCTAGTAGTCACTGTAGGGGCGAGTCTAGTAGCATTTGACCTATAATTATCTATCTTTCAAAATCTAACCTTGTCCAAATAACTAATGAACACCTTCCGTAGGGGGACAAATCAAAGTGTCTCGATGCCTCATTATGTTATTGACTTTGTTAAACCAACAGTGGAGATCAAATATAATTCTTAAAATAAGCTCATTATAAAATTAAAAATAGTATTTTTATTATTTATTTTTAGACATTAATGACTATGGTTCTCCAAAAAATTGAAAAGATTAAATTTTTACAACCAAAGTCTTATAATTTCCTATTAATTCTAAAGTGTCACATTGAAACAAATTCAATTAATTTAGAATTAATTTGTTGCTAATCAATATTTAGGTTTAACTAATATAATTAACCTATACAATTAAGTCTAACTCGGGTAAATGGGCCTTAAGAATTGGGCTTGTGTGGAGGAGGGTTGTGTCCAGTATGTTGTTCCCAGTACAAAGCCCCCCATACTTCCATACAAGGTCCAAAAGACAGGAATTTAAACCTTCGTTTTATTAATCGTTATTAATTGATTAGACCCACTATAGTCATGAAAATCAAATGAGCATTCACAAGTGGAATTACCCACAGGAGAGGAATTTAAACTTTACATTTTCTAATGGGCCCAAATAAAACCTATCATTTTATGAATAATTTATTTAGCAAAAATTCATATATCTAGGAAACATATGGGCCACTACCACATATAGTGCAAACATATATGTTATAATTGGATGGGCCTAATCATGTTACTATATGAGCAATTCTATGAATTTATGCAAAAATACTACAATTTATTTCATTTGCAAAATACCACAATTAATTTTCTAGAATTTATCAAAAAATTCGAATTAATTAAATTTTTACAAAAAAATAAGTCAATTTAAATGAAATTTATCAACAATTAACAATAGTTAATTTAAATTTCATTTATCAACAATCAACTTGGTTTAAGTTAATTTTAAAAAAAAATATCAATTTAATTTAAATAGGATTTATCAATAATTAAACAAAGTTAATTTAAATCCTTTTTATTACATTTTTTTTATTAATTGGTTGAAAAAAATGATATTTTTCAAAATTTAACCAATTTTAAATTTTAAAATCAATATCTTAACTGTTTTTAAAAAATATCTTGTGTTCTTACAACAATAAGCTAATATTTTAACTATTTAAAAAAATATTAACAGATATAACAACCCTAAAATATCTTAAAACAGTTAAAAAAAATTCAAATATCCATGAAAATATATAACTAACAAATTTCAAATTTCAAATAATTTAAATATTAAAAACTATGGAATAAACATAAATTTATATTTTCAAATAAAGATTTAATAAAAATATCAAGTATTTAAAAGAAAATACCTTAAATATCTAATATCTTAATTCTAATATTTTAATATATTAAAAGATTTAAAATTAAGTTGTTAGTTTATTTTTTAATTTGAATTTTAATTTTTGTAGAAAATTTCTAATTATTTAAGTCTCAACCAACAAAAATATCTTATTTTAAAAAATATTTTTAAATAAAAAAAAATATGATATTTTTGACTTTGATTAAATATTCAATTTTCACATTTTAATTTCTTTAATTTAAAAAACATTTAAAAAAAATTGGATGAAGAGCACCCACAGGTACTGTTCATCGTGTGCGGCTGCAAGGAGACGTGCGCGCATAGACCTTCTGGCTGCCGAGGGGTGTGCGCACGTGAGCGTGCGGCTGCTGGGTGGTGCCTGCGCAGGTGCGCGTGCGCAAAGGGTGATGAGCGCATGTGCGCGCGTGACTGGCAGCTAGACCAAAAAAATTTTGAAATTTTTTTGTTCAATTTTTCTAACCAAAACCATTTTCTAATTAATTTTTAACATGATTTATACAAAATAAAGCATATATAAAAATTAATGGCATATAAAACACAACAAAATAACCTAAAAATTGCTAATGATCACATAAAATCAACATGCTTCATAAAAACATGAAAATCCATCCAATTATTCAAACACATCAAATAATTCAATTTTTAACATGTTCATGCATGAAAATAAAGATTACTAAAAGCTCTGATACCAGTTGTTGGGAAAAACTTATGAATGATCTTTATTTATTTTCATGTAGATCTAATACTAAACAAATTAATATGAGATAACATAGAACATGATTCTAAAATTGGATTCAAAGAGAAATAATGATAAGAATGCTTACATTATATGCAATGGAATGAATAAAGTCTTTCCTTCAGTTTCTCTAACCCTTGTATCTTTTCTGTCGCAGAGTATTACCAAGAAACTCAACCGAACTTCAATTTTTTTCATAGCCTTTGAAAGTATCCTTGGAATCACCTAGACTAGAGTGGGCAATTCTCAACACATGAGATAGATACATAGAGAAGAAGAGAAAAGTTCCATAAGGCTTAGAAAATGACTTATGTTTAGAGAGAATCTAAAACCTATAAGAAACTTGTGTTTCAACTTGTGACTTTACTTGTCAAACTTGTGTTTTCACCTCTCTCTTAACATTCATTTTATAGACTCAATGAAGTCATTTATTTAATTAAAAAATAAATAAAATAATAGCCAATTATCAGCCATAGGTCAAAATTATCACGGGCTTTAGGCCCATGAAATTTCTTATTTAATTATAAGCCCATTGGACTTAAAATCAAGACCTGTATTATTTTCTATTGATTTAATTAATTAAATAATTATTTAAATCCTTTATCAAATTAATTATTTATAATTTGAACCTTAATTTAAACTTATTTATTAATTTAGATATCGATTTATCTTAATTAATAAATCTGCCATAATTTCTCTATTCTTCTCAAAATTACATAACTCTACGAAACTATCCAAAATTGACTAGGTCAACTTTGATAATTCTAATTGACAATTAAATAAATTAATTGAGACTATCTAGATGATTTTATCCAAGGTACAGTGGGGACCATGGGCCTATGAAATCAAGCTCCAATAAGTTATCATAAATCTAACAAATAAATTTACTAGCTTATTAATTCCTCGTGACTCCACAAAAGACTCGGAATTGCACTCTTGAATTCATAGAAAGCTCTATAACAAATATAGATATGCTATTAATTATCCATTATTACAACCATAATTGTCACTCAATCCTCCATAGACGGTCTACAATGAGATGAGACTAAAATACCATTTTACCCCTCATTGTATTTTATCCTTAAAACACTTAGTTCCTTGTAAATGATATTTCAGTAAACTAATATTAATTACTAAAATGAGATCTCTATCATTTAGCACCTTGAACCAAACTAAAATGAAACCATCATTTCACTTATTCATTAGAAGCTATAGATGTTCATATCTATGATTAACACTCCCACTCAATTATACTACTGAGTTCCCAAGATGTAAGTATGTGCTAGTCCGTAGGGTAAGATGGTAATGAAAAAGTCAAAGAACTCAAATAATACAATCAGTTAGAATACTAACCACTCAGAATTGAGATTGAATTGACCTATGGTCAACTATATGATATGACTAGAATAGATAATAAAAATATGTTTACTTATCCTATCAATTGTCAATATCATTCCAGTCCGATGTAGCAAATACATCTGATCTGATCTACTTTGCTAATGTTCTGGAAAGAACATAACACTACAATGTGTAAGTAGATCATATCGTAGATTGGCAAGTCAGTGTAAATCCTGTGCACTAACTAATCTTAGGACTAACTTATTTTTTAACATATAATCATATTTATATTCCACTGTGATTACATCACTATAAATATGATTAGCTATATGCTCGGGATTTAATAGAAGTTTATTTTAAACAAATAATCATGAAAATAAAATATGTGGGCAAAGTGATTGATCAAGTCAAAAAATGATTTCTATTCTTTTATTGATAACAAATGAGATTACAAAGAAATTTGGTTTTAATTAGGGCATAAAACCACAACATAAATATCTGCTTCTTGTTTCTGGAGCATAGCCCACAAAAATGCATACTTCAAACCTCGAATCATGTTTATGTGATTTAGGTCTAAGAACATGAGCAGGACAACCCCAAATGCGGAAATGGTGCAAACTAGGTTTGTTACCATTCCACAGTTCCAATGGCGTTTTGTTTATTGTCTTAGATGGGACTACATTCAAAATGTAGGTAATCGTTTGAAATGCATAACCCCAGAACGAGAGAGAAAGTGAAGAGTAGCTTAACATAGACTTGACCATGTCCAACAAGGTCGTGTTTCTTCTTTTTGAAACACCATTTTGCTATGGTGTTCCAGGACCTGTGAGGGGATTTAATAGCATGCTCCAGTATGAAATCTTTGAATTCCAAATCCAAATATTCCCCACCTCGATCTGATTGAAGTGTTGAAGAGTCTTGCCTAATTGCTTCTTAGCCTCAGCTTTGAAGTCTTGAAACTTACTAAATGTTTCAGACTTCCTAAACATTAAGTAAGTATGACCATATCTAGCTTAATCGTCAATAAAGGTGACAAAGTACTCATATCAACCTCTGGCATGTATGATTGGACCACAGACATCGCTATGTACAAGCTCTAAAGGATCTTTATTTCTATTGTCTTTCGTTGAGAAATGACATTTGGTCATTTTGCCTTCTAGACAAGACTCACAAACCAGAAGAGTTCCAACTCTTAGTTCTCTCAATGGTCAATCTTTTGTTAACCGGTTTATCCTGCCTAGTCCTATGTGACCAAGTCTAAGATGCCAAAGATATGTGTCATCCTCATTTGAAATCTTTTGTCTTTTGTATTCTTTTGGTTTAGCTACTTTAAATAATTTCGAGTTATTTAGCGGTTGTTCAATTAATGAAAGCACTTAAAGTTTGGAATTCTAATTTCATGTCTAAAGAAAAATTAAGAATAATGATATTATAAATAAAATATTCGAAAGTTAATACATGCAATAAAATTCAAAATACTAAAAGAAACAAACGAAAATATTGTTCAAAATAACAATAAAGTTTTACCTTTTAATAAAACTAAAGAACAATAAAATAAACAAACTTTCTTCAACACTTTCTTGAACTAGATGCTTTCTCTCTCTTCTTTATAGTCTTTTTATCTCCATCTGCAAGTTTCTCTTGATTGCTGAAGTGTCTATAAAGAAGAACAAAAATATGTTTAGTGGTTTCTAAATCAAAGATTCAGAATGATACATTATAATCCACTATTAAGCATAAGGTAAATGCAAATCATATTTACCTTTTTTGCAAATGTGGTCTTGTATGTATATCCTCATAGATAGCATCCCACATATCACGAGCATGTTCAATATCTTCAAACTTTTTCCTCAATTTTTCTCCAATGGTGCTAAGAATATAAAATCTTGCCATGTGATTTGTGTTGGGAAAATGTATACATGATCTTAATTATTTTCATGTAAATCTTATATTAAATCGATTAATATAAGACAACCTAAAACATGTTTCTATAATTGAATTCAAACAGATATAATGATAAGAACACTTACATTAAACGCAACAGAATGTCTAAGTCCTTCCTTCAGTTTCTCTAACCCTTGTATTCTTCCTGTCGCAGGGTATCACCAAGAAGCTGAACTGATCTTCAAATTTCTTCATAGTCTTCCAAAGTATCCTTAGAATCACCTAGACTAGAGTGGGAAATTCTCAACACATGAGATAGATACAGAGAGAAGAAGAGAAAATAATATAAAGGCTTAGAAAAGGACTTTTGCTAGAGAGAGTCGAAAACCCTAAAGCGTCAACAATAGATCTTTTGATCTTCTGTCATATCGTCTTTCAAAAATCTGATTTCAACTCTCACTTAGCATTCTTTATATAGGCTCAATTAGGTCATTTATTTTAATTAAAAAATCAATAGAATAATAAATAATATCAGCCATTAGGTCGAAATTCTCATGAGATTTAGGCCCGTGAAATTTCCTATTGAATTATAAGTCCATTGGACTTAAAATCAGTGCATGTATTATTTTCTATTAATTTAATTAATTAAATAATTATTTAAATCCTTTATCAAATTAATTATTTATAATTTGAAACTTTATTTAAACTTATTTATTAATTTAGACACCAATTTATCTTAATTAATAAATCTGCCCCAAAATCTATTTTCTTCTCTAAATTGTATAACTCTGTGAAACTATCCAAAATTGACCTAGTCAAGTTTGATAATTCTAATTGATAATTAAATCAATTAATTGAGACTATATAGATGATTTTATCCGAGGTACAGTGGGGACCATGGGCCTATGAAATCAAGCTCCAATAAGTTACCATAAATTTAACAAATAAATTTACTAACTTATTAATTCCTCGTGACTCTACTAAAGACTCAAAATTGCACTCTTGAATTCATAGAACACTCTATAAGCAATATAGATACATTATTAGTTATCCATTGTTACAACAATATTTGTCACTCAATCCTCTATAGACGGTCTACAATGAGATAAGACTAAAATACCGTTTTACCCCCCATTGTATTTTATCCTTAAAACACTTAGTTCCTTGTAAATGATATTTCAGCAAACTAATATTAATTACTAAAATGAGATATCTATCATTTAGCACCTTGAACCAAACTAAAAGGAAACCATCATTTCACTTCTTCATCAGAAGCTATAGATGTTCATATCTATGATTAACACTCCCACTCAATTATACTACCGAGTTCCCAAGATGTAAGTATGGGCTAGTCCGTAGGGTAAGCTGGTAACGAACAAGTCAAAGAACTCAAATAATACAATCAGTTAGAATACTAACCACTCAGAATTGAGATTGAATTGACCTATGGTCAACTATATGATATGGCTAGAATAGATAATAAAAGTATGTTTATTTATCCTATCAACTATCAATATCGTTCCAGTCCGATGTAACAAATACATCTGATCTTATCTACTTTGCTAATGTTCTAAAAAGAACATAACACTACAATGTGTAAGTAGATCATATCATTGATTGGCAAGTCAGTGTAAATCCTGTGCACTTACTAATCTTAGGTGTAACGACCTAAAATTACTATTTAAGGCTTAAGGGCCTTGATTAGTGTGCCAGAAGGGCATAATTAGTTTATGTGTGATTAAATGATTAAATGAATGATTATATGATTATGTGAATATGTGAAATGCATGTTTATGAATATTAAATATGCATGTGGGCCCTGTTTAGCTTATAAGGGCATATTTGTAAATTCGGCTCGTTGAGGGCATAAATGCGATTATATGTGATAAATTATTGAGACCACATTATTATGTGGATATATTTGTAGTATATGACTCGAGACGGTCCTAGTGAGCGGATTGGCGAAATAGTCACGATGGGGATTTATACCCGGCTCGAGGGGAGCCTGGGGGGTATTTTTGGGAATTTAGAATATATATATATCAGGGATTATTAGACATTGGATGAATAATTGAAATTAATTAGATGATGGGATTATCTGAAAAATAGTGGAACATTGGAGGAATTAGCAGGAACTGGGGAGAATGACCACTTTACCCTTAGATTAATTAAGGAACTAAGTTTTATATGGGAGGTATGGGAGGGAAAAATAGTCTTTTCTTAAAATCTAAGATTATACGTAGGATTTAGGCACTAGAGAAAACTAGAAACAGAAGGAATCAATTGGAAGACTTTTTCACCTCTCTCACGTACTCCCTCTTTCTCATTCTCCCTTGTTGAACATTGAAGCTAAGGTGAACAAAGGGGCATAAACTTGGGCTTTGGCTTGAGTTCTTTGAAGTAAAGCTAGGGGGTTTCTAGCTTGGAGTTGGAGCTGGAAAACAAGGAGGATCTCAGTCATAATTGACGTAAGGATTGTGGTTTTCAACTTTGAATTTTACTGGGTTGTTAAGTAGAGTTCTGAGTATTCAAGCGATGAATTGTTACTGAGTTGGGGTATGGATTCTAGTTGTATTGAGCTAGTAATTGAGGGATATTGCTGAGGTTTTTGGTGTGTAAAATAAGTAGTTTAGTCTTGAATTCGTAATTGATTTGGGGTTGAATTTAAGAGAATTGTTGGGGAAAATTCTGGGTTAGTTCTTGGTGTTCTTGGTTGGGAAAAATGGTGTGAAAACCCAGATTTTCTGGGTTCGAAGGGGCGCACTACGACCCAACCTAGTGGGTGCCGCAACGCGTGTGGCCTTTTTGGCCTGGGAGTGCCTCTGACTTGGGGGTGCGTCGCGACTCACTAGGCCAAGTCGCGGCCTGCCTCCCCTTTTGGCTGGGGTGCTTGCTCTCTGACTTGGGGGCAAGTCGCGACCCACTAAGCCAAGTCGCGACCCGCCTGTGGGTTTTAGCCCTAGAATTGTTTCAAGGATTGTTAGGGCTTGGGGTATGAACCTAGGCGCTCGGGACAATTTTCTACTACCCGATTTAGTAAAAATGGAGGTCCCAGAGGCTAGTTCTCTCTTCTAGGTATTTTATTTTAATTAGAAGTTCATGAAGACCATTGGCACTTGTGACTAGGTTTATCGCCAAGGCTCAGGTCTAAGGATCATGCTCAAAACCATTTTACCTTCTCCGCTCAGAATTAAAGGTAAGAAAACTGCACCCTTTGTGTGGTTGTGTTGGGACTGAGACTCCCTATATTTGAATGCAAATGCTATATGCCTATGATATGCCATGTGAGCATGAAATAAATGGCCTAAGAGTGCCGGGACTGATATATGCGCACAGGGCATGGCTCAGCCACTGAGAGCTGAGGTCAACTAAATAATCACTGAGCTCGGCCTAAGTGAGCTGGAGTCAGTGAGTTAAATAGAGGGTACCCTAAATATTGTATGATGATTGTGATAGGATTATTGCTGTTAATTGGATGTTTATGGTTTGTTGAATAATGGGATGAATGGCTTGTGATTCGTTGATTTCCATCATTGATTATGTGTCTGTCATAACATGTTGAATACCTGGTTAATTTCCTTATGGATCGTTCAATTGTCTGTATTGTTTATTCTATGCTTTATGGTTTTCTAGCTGAGCCTTGGCTCATGGGTGCTACGTGGTGCAAGTAAAAGCAAGGGTAAGGTGGACCAATCCTGAGTTGGAGAGCTCTGGGGGCGGGATGTACATAGTTAGCTGCTCGTCCACCACGGCCGAGGGATAGTACAAGGACATGAAAACCTCAAATGTGTATTTTTCCATTAGAATGGCTTGTGAGTGTATATGATTTTTGAAATTTTGTAAATTGTCCTTTAAACCTTGTTTTTGGGATCCCATGTATCAAACGTTTATCTAAATGAAAATTTATCTATTTATGACCAAAATATTTTAACCCTAACTCGATTATGGTTTTAGGGTCACATTTTCAACTAAACGACTTCATTAGCAAGTCTTGCACATTTATAAACACACAGTGTAACGATTTTGGTTATCCAGGGCATTACATTAGGACTAACTTATGTTTGAACATATAATCATATTTATATTCTCTTGTGATTACGTCACTTTAAATATGATTAGCTATATGCTCGTGATTTAATAGAAGTTTATATTAAGCAAATAATCATGAAAATAAAACATGTGAGCAAAGTGATTGACCAAGTCAAAAATTGATTTCTATTCTTTTATTGATAATGAAATGAGATTACAAAGATATTGGGTTTTAATTAGGGCATAAAACCCTAACAAACTCCTACTTGCACTAATTGAAACTATTGCCTTAATTCAACTAATCCCATTTCCTTGATATGCTTATAAAATGTAGCTTCTGGTAGTGTCTTTGTAAATGGATCTGCAAGATTGTCTTCAGATGCAATCTTCATAACCTTCACATCTCCCCTGGCCACATATTCTCGAATTATGTGATACTTTCTTTCAATATGCTTACTCCACTTGTGACTTCGAGGTTCTTTCGAGTTGGCTATCGCTCCTGTGTTATCACAAAACAACACAAGCAATTTATCCATATTTGGAATAACACCAAGATATAAATAAAACTTCTTTAGCCAGACTATTTCCTTAGCTGCTTCAGACACTACTATGTACTCAGCCTGCATGGTGGAATCTGAGATTGCAGACTGCTTTACACTTCTCCATATCACAGCTCCACCCTCAAGAGTAAACACCATTCCAGAAGTAGACTTCCTGTCATCAACATCAGTCTAAACATCTGAATCAGTGTAGCCTCCATGGTTCAGAACACCACCCTTGTAGACAAACATATAATCCCTAGTCTGACTTGAATACTTCAGAATATGCTTAACTACTATCCAATGTTCCGGTCCTGGGTTTGCCTGATACCTGCTCACAACTCCCACTGCATAACATATATCTTGTCTAGTACACAACATAACATACATTAGACTTCCAACTGTAGATGTGTAAGGAACTTTTCTCATTTCATCTTTTTCTTTAGGTGTCTGGGGAGACTGCTTCTTTGAAAGATGAATTCCATGGCGGGACGGTAGACGTCCTTTCTTGGAATTTGTCATTGAGAAACGTTCAAGCACTTTATCAAATTAGATTGCTTGAGATAGAGCTAAGAGTATGTTCTTTCTATCCCTAATGATTTGGATACCTAGAACATAACTTGCTTCACCCAAATCCTTCATCTGGAATTGAGTGTCACCCAATTCTTCACATTTGACAATTTCTTAACATTGTTTCCAATGAGTAAGATATCATCTACATAAAGAACTAGGAATACCACTATTTGATTTTCCTTCAGTTGGTAAACACAAGGCTCATAAATATTTTTTTCAAAGCCATAGGTTTTGATTATTTCATCAAACCTAAGGTTCCAGGAACGATTAGCTTGCTTAAGTCCATAAATGGACCTATTCAACTTGCAAACTTTTCCTTCTTGTCTAGCTACTTTAAATCCTTCTAGCTAATCCAAATAAATGACTTTCTCAAGCTTTCGATTAAGAAAAGTTGTTTTGACGTCCATTTTCCAGATCTAATAGTAGAGAGCGGCTGCTATGGATAGGAGGATGCGAATGGACTTGAGCATGGCTACCGGTCTAAAAGTTTCCTCATAGTCCATGTCTTCTCTTTGGGTATAACCCTTTGCCACTAATCGAGTTTTATAAGTTTTGATCTTTCCATCGACACCTCATTTCTTGTTGTAGATCCACTTGCACCCAATGACCCTAAAGTCACTAGGTGCTTCCACAAGATCCCAGACAAAATTTGAGTACATGGACTCCATTTCCTATTTCGTGGCTTCGAGCCATAGTTCCTTTTTAGGGCTAGCCATTGCCTATTTGAAAGAAAATGGATCATCATCACTAGTGTCACAAACAACCATATTGGTTTCACCATCCAAAACATAGCGAATTAGGTTCCTAGAAACCTTCCAACTACAACGAGGCTCTGTGACTGTTTGCTCAGGAGCAGTGGTACTTTCTTCAAATAAATCGACTTGCGTCAGTTGGCCATGAAGAGTGGGAATTTCATCATCAACTTGCGTTGATGATGATGGAACATTGGTTAGAGTCAATTCTTCAACCATCTCCTCTAAAACTACTTTGTTGCGTAGTTTAAAGTTTTGGACATAGTCATTTTTCAGAAATGTAGCATTCATAGAAGTAAACACTTTCTTTTCTGAATGACTACAGAAAAGTCCACCCCAAGTGCCTTTAGGATAGCCAACAAACATGAAAAATTCAGTTCGTAGTTATAGCTTTCCTTCCTTTTTCCTCAGGGCGTGGACGGGACACCCTTATATTCTAAAATGACGTAAGCTAGGTTCACGACCATTCCAGCGTTCTCAAGGTGTTTTGGGGATTGATTTGGACAGTACGACATTTAGAATGTCGTTCGTAGTTTTAATTGCATATCCCCATAATGAAGTTGGCAGAGTTGAATAACTAAGCATGCATCTAACAATTTCCAATAAAGTTATGTTCCGACATTCCGCTACACCATTTTGTTGCAGAGTACCTGTAACCCCCTGGATAACCAAGACCGTTACACTGTGTATTAAAAATAGTGCAGGACTTGCTAATCAAGTCGTTTGAACAATAATGTGTTCCTAAAGGCAACTACCTGGTTAGGGTAAAAATATTATGATCTAAACGGTTAATTTCCATTAAAATATAAGTTTGGTACATGGGATCCCAAAAACAGGGTTTAAGAGACAATTTACAACTCTAAAAAAATTTATACAACAAAAAACCACTCTAATGGGAAAACAAACATTTTAAGGCTCTGTCCCTGTACTTTCCCTCAACCGTGGCGGACGAGAAGCTGACAATGTACACCTTGCCCCAAGAGCTCTACAACTCCTGGTTGGTCAAGCTTCCCTTTTCCATTACCTGCACCACGTAGAACCCGTGAGCCAAGGCCCAACAAGAAAACCATAACAGCAAGCACATAAAGCAACAGTTAAATATAATCAATCTTAACTCAACTAGTTCAATAAGTTAACAAAATTTAAATATAAAACCAAACAATGGTAAACACTTCATCTCAAATACATATCAAAGTCAATTACGCAAATGCTTAGGGTTGGCACGCTTAGGATGAGCCCTCTGTTTATCTGGTTGACCCCGACTCGCTTAGGCCGAGCTGCGTTCAGTATGCTTATCATAAACCTGACACCCTTAGGCCGTTCATTCTTAGATGTCACATCAATCATACAATCACACAGTACATGTTTTCAATTATTGGGAACCATATTCACAACCACAAGGGTGCAGTCTTCATACCTCGAATCCCGAGCAAAGAATACAGAACGGTCCCGAGCATGATCCTCAGTCCTGAGCAGAGCTGTAAATGTGGGTCGGCCCGGCCCGGCACGACCCACATTTTCGTGCCTCCAAAAAAAGTGGGCCGGGCCAGCCCTTGTAAGAAAGTGGGCCAGGCCGGGCCAGCCCGCATATAAATATATAAGCCCAACACGGCCACAAGCACGGCCCAAATGAGCCGTGTGCCGTGCTAGGCCGGGCCCATATCGTGCTAGCCCATATTTCTAAAGTGGGCCAGCCCATTTTAAAAAATGGGCTATTTTCGTGCCCTGAAAATGGGCCTTAAGTCAGCCAAAATATGGGCCCAATTTGGGCTCAATTCAAGCCCACTTTTTTCCCTGTTTTACTTTTTACACACATATATATATGTATATTTACTTAATTAATACAATAAAAATTCCAAATTTAAAAATAAAAATAAAATAAGCATTGCCTCATTAAAAACTTTACCAAGAAAAAGTTAAAGAAATAAAATCTTGGTAAAGAAAAAAGAGTGCAATCATAAGTTAACTATCTTACTGTCGTTTTGTATGCCCATAGGACATTTGGTAGTTCCTCTGGCCATCTTCCCATAGCTTCTTCTAGCCTTTTCTTCATAAAAATCTTTAGAGCCTTGTTTACTGCTTTGACCTCACCATTTGCATGTGGATGGGCTACGGAGGTGAAGCTTTTAATTATCCCATTCTTTTCACAGAAGTGTGTGAACATGTCGTTGTGGAATTGGGTCCCGTTATCTTATACGATCTTCCTAGGCATCTCGTATGTACAGATTATATTCTTTACTAGGAAATCTAGGACTTTTTTTTGAGGTGACAGTAGCTAAGGGTTCAACTTCGGTCCACTTCGTAATATAATCAATGGCCACTACAGTGTATTTTGCCCCTCCTTTTTTGGTCGTCAAGGAGCCTATGTGGTCGATCCCCCATACCGTGAATGGCCATGGTGAGCTCGGTGGGTGGAGCTCACAATATTGAAGCGAATCGTTGACACTTGCCACAACACTTAACGTATTCGAACTAGTATCCTTTAACTGTAGGCTAGAAGTATCCTTGCCTAGTCACCTTTTTTGACAGGCTATGCCCCCAGTGTGGTCTCCGCAAAACCCTTCGTGGATTTCTTCTAAAATCTTCTTTACCTCGAGGGAAGTTACACACCTAAGTAGTGGCATGGAATAGCCCCTTTAATACAATTTTCCCTCCAAGATGGTGTATCTTGGAATTTTGTACATAAGTTTCCTTGTCTCATTCTGGTCTACAGAGAGACTTCCGATTTTGAGGTAATCAATTATGGGGGTCATTCAAGTGGGTTGCGAGTCAATCATGTTGACATCTTCTTCCTCGGGCTCGGTTATACTCGGGACTGGTAAGAACTCGACTGGCACCACGTTGAGTGTGTTAGCCTCTTTGGTCATGGCGAGCCTAGCCAATTCGTCCGCATTTGAATTTTTCTCCTGTGGAACTTGTTCTATGGCATAGAACTCAAATTCCCGAAATGTCACCTTAGGCTTCTCCAAATAGGCTGCCATTTTAATGCCACGAGCTTGATACTCACTTAGGACCTCATTAACGACTAATTGGGAGTCACTATAGCAGTGAATGGCCTTTGCCTTGAGCTCGATGGCTATCCAGAGCACTGCTAATAGTGCTTCGTACTCAGCCTCATTATTTGACACTTCGAAGCCAAATCGTAAGGCTGAGTGAAAACAATTTCCCATCAGAGTGATCAAAATGATTCCTACCCCCGACCCATTCTCATTGGAGGACCCATCGACGTAAAGTCTCCACAGCTCGCGGGTTGGGGTTACGACTTCCTTGTTGGAGATTCCCGTACATTCAACAATGAAATCTGCTAAGGCCTGCCCTTTGTTCGTCGTTCTTGGATGATAGGTGATCTCGAACTGTCCAAGTTTGACAACCGATTTCAACAATCTCCCGGAGAGTTTAAGCTTGGATAATACTTGCCTTAATGGCTGATCAGTTAATACATGTATAGGATGCGCTTGGAGATAGGGTCGAAGCTTTCGAGATGCATGTATTAGGCACAAAGCCAGCTTTTCCATTAATGGGTATCTTGATTCTGCCCCCAATAACCTTTTGTTGACATAGTAAATGGATTTTTGCACTTTCTTATTCTCCTGAACAAGTACTGCACTGCTGGCATGCTCAATTTTGGCGAGGTATAAGTACAAAACTTCCCCCGTGATTTGTTTGGAAAATATTGGTGGCTCAGTGAGGTGTTTCTTAAGGTTTTGAAACGCGAGTTCACACTCCTCAAACCACTCAAATTTGTCGCCCCCTCTTAAATGATTAAAAAATTGAAGGCACTGGTCTATAGACTTTGAGATGAACCTACTTAAGGCTGCCATTCGTCCAGTTAGGCTCTGGACATCTTTATGTTTTTGAGGTGAGGGCATATCAATTAACACCTTGATCTTGCCGGGATTAGCCTCTATACCCTGAGCATTCACTATGAATCCGAGAAACCTTCCCAAGGACACTCTGAATGAGCATTTTTGCGGGTTAAGTCTCATATTGTATTTTCGAAGCACAACGAAGCATTCAACTAGATCATCCACATGGTTACAGTTATGCTTGGATTTAAATAGCATATCGTCCACATAAACTTCCATGTTATTCCCTATCTACTCAGCAAACATCCTATTCACCAGTCTTTAGTATCTGGCTCCTGCGTTCTTGAGCCCCAAAAGCATTTCATTGTAGCAATACATACATTTATCGGTCATGAAGCTCGTATGTTCCTGGTTTGGCGCATGCATGGATATCTGGTTATATCCAGAGTAAGCATCCATGAATGACATGATGTCGTGTCCTACAGTGGCATCTAGAGCTGATCGATTCGAGGCAAGGGAAAGCAATCCTTGGGACATGCCTTGTTGTGGTCCAAATAATCAATGCAAGTTTGCCACTTTCCATTGGGCCTAGTCAGGGTAGAAAGCATCTCGGATAAACCAATTTTCCTTCAGTCTTTCGACCTCTTCTTTGAGAGCTTTCTTCCTATCATCATCCAGGAGCCTTCTTTTTTGTTGCTTCGGAGGGAAGCGTTTATCTATGTTGAGTGCATGGCTTATAATGCTTGGGCTAATCCCAACCATATCTGAGTGTGACCATGCAAACACATCTTGATTTTCTCTCAAGAAGCGAATTAATTGCTATTTCACATCCTTGGAGAGGTTCCTTCCTATTTTTACCACCCTCGTGTCATCTTTCTCATCGAGTTTTATTTCTTCAAGCTCCTCTATTAGTCCGAGATCGGCCCTATCTTCATCTACTCCAGGGTCGATTTATTCTTTGATTTTGAAGACACATCCATTCATTTCCCGGATAACAACAAGTGCCTGTGCACTTGTTTGGTTCTTCCCTCTCATGGAAATGCTATAGCATTCCCGTGCAACGAGCTGGTCTCCCTTCAGCGTCCCAATGCGACTAGATGTTGGGAACTTGATGGCCAAATGCCTAATGGACGACACTGCCCCCAGCCCAATCAGAGCTGGTCTCCCGAGCAGTACATTGTAGATAGATGGGGTGTCCACCACTATGAACTCTATCATCTTGGTCACCGAGACTGGATTGTCTCCCAAGGTTACTGGGAGCTCAATGGATCCCATGCTGGCTATCTATTCTCCTGAAAATCCATACAATGTCGTTGCACAGGCTTTCAAATCTCAATGTGTGAGTCCCATCTTTTATAGAGTGGCCTTATAAAGGATGTTAACCGACCTCCTGTTATCTATCAGAACCCTACGACCCTTTTGTGGGGAATTGAACGTGTGAAGCATCCTCTTCTATAAAAGTAATGGGTTGAGTTTCAACCCTTTGTTGCTTTAGAGCTCATGGTTCAAGTTCGTAGGGAGATCTGTCTCCTATCTTGAGCTCGTTCACATATCTTTTCTGGGCATTTCTACCCGATCCAGCAAGGTGTGGTCCTCTGGAAATGGTTACCACATCCTCTCCATCTATTAGGGGAGGTCGATCATCCTCCCTTGCTCATGAGGACGTATTCTGTTGGGTTGGCTGCGTAGGAGCTGCCCTCTGTCTAGCCAACGCGTGAGTTGGATTTCAGTTTCTTATATATTGTCCAAAATACCCTCTTGAGATCAGACCTTCGATATCATCCTTTAGTTGTCGGCATTCATCGATTGTATGCCCAATGACCTTGTGGAATCTGCAGTACTTATTGGTGTCTCTTTTTTATTTCTTATTTCGCATTGGGTCAGGTCTCCCAAATGGGACTTGATTTTCATTTGTGACAAAAATGTTCTCCCGAGTTTTAGTAAGCTCGGTGTAAACCGTGTAAATGGAGAAATACTTGTCTCCTTTCTTCTTTTCCCCCCGTCCGCCTCTGAGTTATTCCCTTCATTTTTCTTTCTATTTGAATGGTTGTCGCCTGAGGGTCGAGATGTTGAGGGGGTAGCCGAGGTCGAGGCTGAGTTAACATACGTCGTTGTAGTTATAACAGGCTGAGGGGTCAGTTTTAATGCTGACCTCGCCTCCTCTACATTGACAAATCTCTGAGCCCTTTTGTTGAACTCGGTTATTGTTCTTATCGGTTTCCTTTACATATCATCCCAGAGGGGACTTCCTGGCAATATTCTAGCTCATACTGCCATAAGGTGACCACTGTAATCGACATTATGGGCTCGTGCCACCACAATGTTAAACCTCGCCAGGTAACTCTATAATGACTCTCCCGGCTGTTGTTTGACATTTTTCAAGGCTGAGGCTTCAGGCCTAACGCCTATCATGGCCTTGAATTGTTTCTTGAACTGTTTTGCTAATTGTTCCCAAGACAAGATCAAATGCCTTTGGGACTTGTCGAACCAATTTTTTTGCTGGTCCTATCAGAGTTGTTGGAAATAGCATGCATCTAAGCTCATAACCAACGTTGCTGGCACGCATGAATGTGTTAAACATGCTTAGATGGCTATATGGGTTTGAGTTCCCGTCGAAAGAAGCTACATGAGGTATCTTGAACCCGTAAGGGACTGGTGTATTAGATATATGTGGAGCATAAGGCTCAAGCTCCTCATCAGAGTCGTCAGCCTTATACTTATTCCTTTCATCTTGAAGGAGTCTGAATGCTCTCTCGAGCTAGTTAATTCTTTCCTAGACTAAGTCCAACGTAAGTTGAGCTTGCACTTGGGGTAGCTTGTTATTTTTTGTGAAAACTCCAGCTCCTTGCCCCAGTACAATGTTATATTATTTCCCATATATTGGATGCATGGGCTCATTTTGGCTATTCAGATGTGCCCGCAAATTAGGGTTCGAGGGGTTAGCCTACCCCCAGTTTTGATTAAGATGATCTTGAAGATTAGGATTATTCTCACAATTCCCAGTATTCCTGGGTTCGCATTATAGACACTCACCGGGCTACTAACGTTCAAACTTTCGCTGATGAAACTAATATTTCTTTCTGGTTGAGAGGCTTGATGGTTGTGAGGTGGATCTTCCACTGGCCACTTGGCTCCGGTTGTTTGTGAACTCAACATGTGACTTCCTGCTGGTTGGGATTCCCTACGTCCTTGGGTTGCCTCTCACTCGCCCCTGAGTCCAGGTCGAGCTCTGCAGTTCCTGTCTCGATTGCCACTCCGAGAAGGCCTTTGTGGTGCTCGCTCCCCTGTCTGGTTCCTATTAGGAGTCGACTGGTGTGCCTCTCGAACCGGAGATGGGTACCTTATTGGAGACAGAGGATGCCTTATAGGCGATGGTGGGGGCCTTCCATTGTTGGGCCTGGAACGTCCAAAATTGGCAAAGATTGGCTCCGGGTTATTCCTGACAGGCGCAGGGTTAGTGTTCCGAGCTGCTGAGGGAGCTCAGTTCTTCCCCGTTCTTGCAACTACACTCACCGTCGAATTACCAGCAGTACTAGTTTAAGTATTCCTCCCAGGGCGACCATTGTCGGTGTTTTCCTTGGGCCTTGGCTGGGTCTGCCAGGCCATTTGTTTGGCCATTATGGTGGTCGTGCTCCCGCAGGGACGCCCTCTGGTCCTCTGAGGAGGTGCCTGGGCCTCTGCGGCCTACCTGGCCAACTCTTCATTACATCGTGTGGCTTCGGCCAATTTTTGGCGCAATTGGTGATTCTCCAATTCCACAACAGGAACATATCTCTCGGGGTTATAATAGAGATCCTCATTGGGCCTAGGGGTTGAAGCAGGTGGCCCCCTAAAGTTGAATGATGTGCTTCCCTCATTCGGGCCTTGATCTTCCATAGGTTGTTTCCTAGGCCTTTGCGGATAGTTCTCAGTCTGAGGAGTACGTTCCTCATGGATTTGAGGCAATGGTCGTGCACAAGCTCCTAGATTGTTCGTGGCAGCCATTGATGCTATGCAGGAAGTTTCTGATTAAACAATACAAAGATTTTCTTGATGCTCTCAACGAAAGCACCAAACTGTTGACGTCATTTTTTGTCAACTTAATTTTGAAGAGCACTAAACAATATTTCAGAAAGAATAGAAGAAAATAATTGCTTTTACATGGTTCAGCAGTTAAAATCTGCCTAGTCCACGGGTCAATATTATTAATCTTGACACTCTCTCAAAGCTTTTTCAAAGTAATTTGGCAGAGTATTCTCTGGCTAATTTTGTGCGTCCCTTCAAATGAAAAATCTCAAGCTATTTATAGACCTGGTTATGAGAATATCTTCCACTGATTCAAGAAAGTTACAATCAATTATTAAAATTCGAAATAAATGTAAATGAATACATTAATTACATAATATCCCATGATAATTGGGATTTAATATCTAATAAGTACAAATCCCTAAGGAATAGGGATTTTCTAACAGTTGTCGTGTGCAAAACACGTTGCTAACCTCGAATGCAAGGTTAACGCGTTTTCGAGACCGATCCAAACTTTAAGCTCATCATTCCAGTTAACTTCCTTCTCATCTAGCGAATTCGTCAAACTCATGCTTCGGAGAAAGTTCCAGCTTTCGAGCCTAAAACTTAAGCTCGAGCCTTTCAACTTGTGCTTGATTGCCAATAACAACAGACCAGGAATTATGTCATTTTATACAAGTGTTTAGCCAATGCTTGTTATTTTCGAGCTTATGCTTTACGAGCCTACATTTCGAGGCTCATTTATTCATTCTCGAAATATGGGTGTAACAAATAGATATTATATTCATCATTGATCATTGATCTAAAATGATCAACAACTATAGAAGGTATAAATTTCTTATAGTCATGTTATAAAAATCTTAAAAAAATTATAAAATTAACCATACAAATATAAAAATTCTTTAAATATACATACTTCTATTTTTTTCATAAAAAAATGAGCGAAGCGCAGTCACGTTTCCTAGTATAAAATAATACGATTGGTGTGAGAAAATATAGGGAAAAAAACCACACAAAGAATGAAGATAAGAAAAACAATAAATTTAACAACAACAAAAAAATTCAACAAACACTTTCCTACATTTTGAAAAAAGGAAAATCAATTTTTCTGTTATATTTTCAATTAAAATTTTCAATAACCATATTTACGACAAATCCATTTATTTCTTTTAGAATTCAAATAAAAACAATTTTTTTTTTGTGTATTGAAATTACTACAACTACTTTATTTATAGAAAAATTAAAAATTCTACTTCTTTAATTATGTTAGACATATAATATATTTTAAATATATATATATCTAAACACAAAGCAAAGTGTGATACTGTAACGTTGTAATGCCCCAAAATCCCTAATGAGGTTTAATGGTTGGATTAGTAGGTCGGGAGGGCCATAATTGATTTATCATGCCATTAAATGATTATATGCATGTTTATGTGAATTATATTATTACATGATGATAAATGCATGCATGTGGGTCCACATTTCATTATAAGGGCATTTTGGTAATTTGCCCAGTTGAGGGTGTAATTGTGTATTTTCATGCATGTCGGTGAATTATTGATGAGGCCACATTATAATGTGGATTTGTTCGAGTTATTCAGCATGAGACAATCTTTTAATGCAAGTGAGCGATTTGGTCATAACGTGGTTGATTTCGGGGCTCGGGGTGAGTCTCGGGGTAATTTGATGATTAGAACTTTACTGGGAATAAAAGGGAAATGGGATATGATTTATTAGCATTGAGAATATTGGGAATAACAGAAATTGGAGGCATTAATTATAATTAACGAGATAGACGAGAAATGACGATTTTGCCCTTGGTGGCTGTTTAGGGTTTTATTTAAGCTTAGGGGCAATATTGTCTTTTGACCTAAGGATAGAAACTTGCAAAAATAGAGTTTCTTTTTCTTCTTCTCCCGTTCATCTTTTCTCTTCCTTTTCATTTTGAATTTTTGAGCTCCTTTTGAGGAATCAAGCTTGGGAAGTGAACCGTGGGGGTCTAGGGTTGTGTTCCACCATTGACGTGGGTTCCATACTGAGCTTGAGGTAAGTTTCTAGAAATTGAAACTCTAGTTTTTTGCTTTGTTTTCATTTGGTTTTCAATTGGGATTTTGAGTTGGATAGTTGAGAATTGATGGGAGTTTTTGGCAAAGGTTGATTGGGTTATGATGCTTAGGACTTGTAGAGTGGATATGATGCACAGGTGGTTGAGAAGGTGCTCACAGCTGAGAGTGTAGAGAACAAGATCTGGCGAGACAATGCAACCAGAAGAGAGCTTAGGAGGACATGTCCTCCATTTAGTTGTTCAGGTAGGGGTGGAGGCCCCAGTGATCAGAAGGGGAAGGTTCCTGACACCTTCCAAGCTCCAGGTCCTGACAGGCGACCGCGAGGTGTTTCAATGGGTCATCAGGGTGGCAGTGAGGCCTAGAAGACTTATCCAGAGTGCCCTAGGTGCAAGAGGTTCCATTTGGGAGAGTGTAGGGCAAAGGCCTGGTTCTTATGTGGGGTAGTGGGTCATTTCAAGAAAGACTGCCCTAAAGCAAGAAAGGAAGAACCCAGAAAAGCAGATAGCTCGGCCCCATCTTGATTGTTCTTATTGACACAAGCAGAAGCTGAGGCTTCACCCTCAGTAGTTACAGGTCAGCTTCTTAGTGCTGGAGCCCCTTATACTGTTTTGATTGATTCTGGTGCTACACATTCTTTTGTTGCTAGTAGAATTATTGATACACTTTGCAGACCATGTGATTATTATGTTATGGGGTTTGGAACCTTATTACCCACTGGGGAGTTAGTAGTATCCAGGAGGTGGGTCAGATATTTGCCAGTGACAGTGGAGGGCAGAAAATTGTCAGTGGTTTTGATAGAGTTAGTTATGACTGACTTTGACATGATTCTGGGTATGGATTGGTTAGTGAAGTATGGGGCAACCATTGATTGCAAAAGGAAGATGGTCACCTTTGAGCCTGAAGGTGAGGATCCTTTTGTGTTTGTTGGCACTGTGCATGGACCCCGCATACCGATAATTTCTATTCTGAGAGCTAGAGATCTATTGCAAGGAGGTTGCATTGGATTCTTAGCCAGTGTAATTGACACCACTCAGGTCATGCCAGTGAGACCAGACTAGTCTGTGAGTTTCTGGATGTGTTTCCAAAAGATTTACCGAGGTTGCCACCACAGAGAGATTGAGTTTGTGATAGAACTGGCACCAGGGACGGAGCTAGTGTCTAGAGCACCTTACAGAATGGCCCCAGCTGAGTTGAAAGAATTGAAAGTGTAGTTGCAAGAGTTGTTAGGTTTTATTAGACCTAGTTTCTCATTTTGGGGTGCACCAGTCTGTCTGTAAAGAAGAAAGATGGTTCTCTGAGGATGTGCATTGATTACAGAGAACTGAATAAGTTAACAATTAAGAACAAGTATCCTTTGCCAAGGATAGATGATCTGTTTGATCAGTTGCAAGAAAAAAAGGGTATTATCAAAGATATACCAAAGACTGCTTTTCGCACTAGATATGGGCATTATGAGTTCTTAGTCATGTCTTTTGATTGACTAATGCCCCAGCTGCTTTCATGGATTTGATGAACTGGGTGTTCAAGGATTATTTGGACCATTTTGTGATCGTCTTCATTGATGATATCCTTGTTTATTCTCAGTCAGAGTCAGAACATGAGCAACATTTGAGATTGATTTTACAGAGACTGAGGGAGCACAAGTTGTTTGCAAAGTTCAAGAAATGTGAGTTCTGGTTATCTCAGGTATCTTTTCTTGGGCACATTATCTGTAAGGAGGGGATTAAGGTAGATCCAGCCAAGATTGAGGTATTCAGAGATTGGCCAAGGCCAAAGAATGCCTCTGAGGTTAGAAGTTTCCTTGGATTGGCAGGTTATTATAGACATTTCGTGGAAGGGTTCTCTAAGATTGCTACTTCATTCACTGAGCTGACACGCAAGAACCAAAAGTTTGTGTGGTCAGACAAGTGTGAGAACAGCTTCCAGGAACTAAAGCATAGGTTAATTACAGCTCCAGTTCTGAGTCCTCCAACAGATCAGGAGAAGTTTGTGATATATTGCGATGCTTCACATCAAGGTTTGGGTTGTGTCTTGATGCAGGCAGGAAAGGTGATTGCTTATGCCTCACGTCAGTTGAAAGAGTATGAACAGAGATATCCTACTCATGCTTTAGAGTTGGCGGTTGTGGTCTTTGCTTTAAAGGTATGGAGGCATTACCTTTATGGGGAGAAGTGTGAGATCTACACTGACCACAAGAGCCTGAAGTACTTCTTTACGTAGAAATACTTGAATATGAGACAAAGACATTGGCTGGAGTTAGTAAAAGATTATGATTGTGAGATTTTGTATCATCTAGGAAAAGCCAACGTGGTAGCTGATGCTTTAAGACGGAAGGGTCCAGGACAGATTTATAGTGCAAGGCTGATAGCCAGAGAGTTAGCAAAGGATATGACCAGACTTCGTATAAAGTTGCTGGTGGGCTAGTTGGCCAATATTACGCTACAGTCTACACTGTTGGAAAGGATAAAGGAAGGTCAGTTGGGTGGTCCACAGCTGATCAAGATCAGAGAGGATGTTTTGGCATGAGCATCCAGAGATTATACAATGTCTGATTTTGGCTTGTTGAGGTACAAGGGTCATATATGTGTTCCATTAGACACTGCTTTGAGACAGGAGATTGTGGATGAATCTCATACTACTCCTTACTCTTTTCATCCAGGCACCACTAAGATGTATCAAGATGTGAGATCGCTGCATTGGTGGCCTGGGATGAAGAGGGATGTAGTGGAGTATGTGGCTAAGTGCTTGACATGTCAACAGGTCAAGGTTGAGCATTAGAGGCCACCAGGGTTATTGCAGCCTCTAGATATCCCAGAGAGGAAATGGGAGGACATCACGATAGATTTCGTGGTGGGGTTACCCAGGACTGTTGGTCAACATGATTCAGTATGGGTTATAGTGGATCGCTACGTCAAATCAGCTCACTTCTTACCAGTGAGGACTACTTATACAGTTGATCAGTACACAGATCTTTATGTGAGAGAGATCGTGCGCCTCCATGGAGCAACGAGGTCGATTGTGTCAGATCGGGACCCCACTTTACTTGCTTATCATCCTCAGACAGATGGACAATCTGAGAGGACGATTAAGATATTAGAGGACATGCTGCAAGCATGTGTGCTGGACTTTGGTGGATCCTGGAGTAAGTATCTACCTTTGATATAGTTTTCCTACAACAATAGTTATCAGTCAACCATTGGGGTGGCACCTTATGAGATGTTATGGTAGGAAATGAAAATCTCCCATTCATTGGGATGAGACAGGAGAAAGAAGATACTTGGGTTCTGATGCAGTTCAGAGGACCAGTGAGGCCATTGAGAAGATTAGAGCCTGGATGTTCACTTCTCAAAGGAGACGAAAAAGTTATGCAGATCCCACGCACAGGAATGTGGAATTCCAAGTGGGAGACTATGTATTCCTTAGAGTCTCGCCATGGAAAAGGGTGAGGAGATTTGGGAAGAAGGGCAAGCTGAGCCCTAGATTTGTAGGTCCATTTGAGATCCTGGAGAGGATTGGTCAGGTGGCTTACAGGTTGGCCTTACCACCGTCATTTTCGGCCGTGCATAATGTATTTCACGTTCCAGCTCTTCAGAGGTATGTATCTGATGAGACTCATGTCTTGAGTTATGAAGATCTGGAGCTTGAGGCAGATCTCATCTATGAGGAACACCCAGTCCAGATACTTGACAGAAAGGACAAGGTCCTCAGGAATAAGACGATACCTTTGGTTAAGGTATTGTGGAGGAACAACAAGGTCGAGGAAGTGACCTGGGAGCTGGAGTCAGATATGCAGAATAAGTATCTTGAGCTATTCAGGTAAATTTTGAAGAAGAAATTTCTGTAAGGAGGGGATAGTTGTAATGCCCCAAAATCCCTAATGAGGTTTAATGGTTGGATAAGTAGGTCGGGAGGGCCATAATTTATTTATTATGCCATTAAATGATTATATGCATGTTTATGTAAATTATATTATTATATGATGATAAATGTATGCATGTGGGTCAACATTTCATTATACGGGCATTTTGGTATTTTGGGTCGAGGGCGTAATTGTGTATTTTCATGCATGTTGGTGAATTATTGATGAGGCCACATTATAATGTGGATTTGTTCGAGCAATCTGGCATGAGACAATCTTTTAATGCAAGTGAGTGGTTTGGTCATAACGGGGTTGATTTCGGGGCTCGGGGTGAGTCTCGGGGTAATTTGATGATTAGAACTTTACTGGGAATAAAAGGGTAATGTGATATGATTTATTAGCATTTGAGAATATTGGGAATAATGGGCTTTCGAGAGCATTAATTATAATTAACGAGATAGACAGGAAATGACGATTTTTCCCTTTGTGGCTGTTTAGGGTTTTATATAAGCTTAGAGGCAATATTGTCTTTTAATCTAAGGATAGATATATGAAGTAAGAAGGCTGTAGAAACATGCAAAAACATAGTGTCTTTTTCTTCTTCTCCCGTTCATCTTTTCTCTTCCTTTTCTCTTTGATTTTTTGAGCTCCATTTGAGGAATCAAGCTAGGGAAGTGAACCTTGGGAGTCTAGGGTTGTGTTCCACCATTGAAGAGGGTTCCATACTGAGCTCGAGGTAAGTTTCTAGCCATTGAAACTCTGGTTTTTTGCTCTGTTTTCATTGGGTTTTCAGTTGGGATTTTGAGTTGGATAGTTGATAATTGATGGGAGTTTTTGGCAAAGTTTGATTGAGTTATGATGCCTATGACTTGTAGAGTGGATA
Organism: Humulus lupulus; assembly: GCF_963169125.1. NCBI lineage: Eukaryota > Viridiplantae > Streptophyta > Magnoliopsida > Rosales > Cannabaceae > Humulus > Humulus lupulus. The sequence continues at coordinate 171,646,892 of NC_084793.1, forward strand.
TTTGGGTTCATTTGGGAGTTTGGATGGAGTTTGGGATCAAGTTTTTAAGGTTGGAAGTAGAGAAATCGAAATCCTCTATTAGCGCCGCAACGCCCCCAAATAGGGTCGCGACTCCCCCACACTTAGGGTCGGGGCTCCCCACAAACAGAAAGCCCCATCCCAAAACCTCTGGACACGGGCCACGACTCAGCTCCATGAGTGCCACGGCGCGACAGCAGTTCAGGCAGCTGCCAAGGTTCTGGGTTCATGATGGTCGTGGCACCCATGAAAAGAGCCATGGTACGGCCCCGTGAACTTAGCTTTCTCAGCTTCAAATTCACCTAAAACTCACCCCAAATCCGTACAAAACTCACCATTCAATCTCACAACATCCCTAGAATGTCCCAGGCCACAAAACTCGCCATTCAAATGAATTTAAAACTCACCGAACCATAAAATCCAAATCAAAAATCAAGAAACTTATGGAAACCAAAACTTAGAAACTTAAAGCTTTGATTACCTCTGATTATGTCGTTTTCCAGCTAACAAGCTTCTAATCTTCCGTAGAATCGTTATGACTTTAACCTTGCTTGATTCTGATCCCTAAAACTTGAGTTTCCTTTGAAAATTCTATCGAACGCCAAAACAAGAACGAGAGAGAGAGAGAGGGAGAGAGAAAACTGAATGTACTTTTCTTTTTGTCAGGTTACTTCGAGCTTAAGTAACCTTAAGCAAATCCCAATGATCGGGGTACCCCAAAAACGTCTCTGGGGTAAAATAGTCAAAATCCCCAGAATCCCCTCCTGATCTCACCAACTCCAAATATACCTCAACTATTTATTCTCATTACCCAATATCCCGCTAATGTACTAAATACCCAAAATTCCCCTTGACTCACCCTGAGTCAAATATTGGTCCTGTTGTGACTTTCCCACTAGCTTGCTCCCTAGGATCACCTCGTGCCGAGTAACCCAAATATATCCACATAATGATGTGGTCCTACACATATATCACATATATGCCAAATATACCCATAACGGGCCAAATTATGAAAATTGTCATTTTAACCAGAAACGGGCCCACATGCATATTTAATACACCTAAACATGCATATTAAGTCGTATTATAACATAACTCACATAATCATATAATGATACACATATATCACATAATCACATATTTTCCATAATTTGCCATCCTGGCCCTCTAATCAAGGCCCTAGGCCTTATTAGGTAATTTAGCACGTTACAACTATCCCCTCCTTACAGGAATTTTTCCTCAAAAATTTTCTTGAACAGCTCAGGATATAGATCCCGCAAATCTGATTCCGGTTCCCAGGTCCCCTCGACCTTACTGTTTCTGTATAATACCTTAATCAAAGGTATAGTTTTGTTCCTCGGAACCTTATATTTTTTGTCTCATATCTGGACTGGCTATTTCTCATAGGATAACTCTGCCTCCAATTCCAGATCCTCATAACTCAACACATGAGTTTCATCTAAAACATGTTTCCTTAACCTAGAAATATGAAATACACTGTGTACGAATGACAGTGTCGATGGTAAGGCCACTCTATGGCCACCTGACTGATCAACTCCAGGATCTCAATGGTCCTACAATTATAGGGCTCAACTTGCCCTTATCTCCTCACCCCTTTCCATGGTGATACTCTAAGGAAGACATAGTCTTACACTTGGAACTCCACGTTCCTGCATTTCAGATCAATATAACTTTTCTATCTATTATGAGAAGCAAACATCTGAGCTCTAATCTTTTCCATAGCCTCAGTGGTCCCCTGAACTACCTCAGGACTCAAATATTTTCTCTCACCCATCTTATCCTTGTGAATGGGCGATCTAAACTTCCTACCATACAACATCTCATAAGGTACCCCTCAAATAGTCAACTAGTAGATATCATCATAAGAAAAATTCTATTAGAGGCAAATATTCATTCTAGGACCCTTCAAAGTCCAATATACATGCTCTCAGCATGTCCTCAAATATCTGAATAGTCCTCTCTGATTTACCACCAGTCTAAGGATGATAAGTTGTACTGTACTTCAGTTGTATACTCACCACCTTCTGTAACCTTCCCCAAAACTTGGAAGTAAAGACAGGGTCCCTATCCAATAGGACAGACCTCAAAATCCCAAGAAGGCGTACTATCTTTCTCACATAGAGATCTGCATACTAGTCAACTGTATTGTTGTCCTCACTGATGAAAAGTGAGCTGACTTCATATACTGGTCCATAATGATTCGAACGGAATCATGCTAGCCCACTATCCTAGGCAACCCCATCATGAAATCCATCGTGATGTCCTCCCACTTCCACTTTGGGATACTCAAAGGATGTAATAGCCTTAGTGCTTTCTGATACTATACCTTGACCTGCTAATAGGTCAGGCACTTTGCCAAGTACTCAGTTACGTCCCTCTTCATCCAAGGCCACCAATAATAAGCTTTCAGATCCTGGTACATTTTCATGGTGCCTGGATGTAGAGAATAAGGGGTAGTATAAGATCCATCCATCTAATCCCAGTGTCCATCGGAACACAAATCCGATCTTTATACCTCAATAAACCTATACCTCACACTGTACAGTCCTTAGCTAATCCAGCTAGGACATCCCCTCTAATCTTTCCCATCTGTGGTTCACTCAACTATTTCTCTTTGATCCTTTCTAAAAGAGTAAACTCAATCGTAATGTTGACCAACTAGCCCACCAGTAACTCTACTCTAGTTCTGGTCATATCTTTCAACTAACGTGATGCATAGGCAATCACCTTTCCTGTCTACATAAGAACACAACCCAAATTTTGTCTCGAGGCATCATAATAAACCATGAACTTGTTTTGATATGTAGGAAGACCCAAAACTGGAACTATAATCAATCTCTGCCTCAATTACTGGAAGTTGTTCTCACACTTATCTGACCATGCAAACTTCTGATTTTGTGTGTAAGTTTTATCAATGAGGTAACAATCCTTGAGAAATCCTCCACAAAACAAATGTAATAACCTGCCAATCCAAGGAAACTCCTAACCTCTGAGGGGTTCCTTGGCCTTAACCAATCTCCAACTAAGAGTATACCACAATATCGTTGATAAAGACGATCACAAACCAATCCAAATAATCTTTGAACACCCTTTTCATCTATTTATAAGTGTTGCTGAGGCATTAGTCAATCCAGAAGACATGACTAAAAGCTCATAAATATGATACAAAAAGCATTCCTATGCATAATCCTCTCCCTGATCCTCAGCTGGTGATAACCAGATCAAAGATCCATCTTGGAGAATACCGGCTTACCTGATAACTGAACCTTTAGTTCCTTCAGCTCTGTTGGAGTTGTTCAATACGGTTCCCTAGACACTGGTTCCGTCCCTGGAACCAACAACTCATCATTCTATCTCTCAGTGTAGAGGTAACCTTGACAGATCCTCTTGACACACCCAAAAATTCACAGACTAATCTAGTCTGTCTTGGTCCCACTGGCATGACCTGAGTGGTATCCACCACACTAGCTAAGAGTCCCATGCATTCTCTCTGCAATAGGTTTCTAGCTCTAAGTACAGATATCATAAGTATATGGGGTCCATGCACAGTGCTAACAAATAGAAAGGGTTCCTCACCCTCAAGCCCAAGGTTACCGTAGTTTTTTTGCAATTTATCATTGCCCCATACTTGGCTAACCGATCCATAACCAAGATCATATCAAAGTCGGTCATAGCCAACCCTATCAAGTCAACTAATGAATCTTTTCCCATAGTAATCTAACCCATGACTTCAAAGTTAACAATAGGGTACCAAATTCTCATCACAACATAACCACGTAATCCACAGACCAAGTTTTTTCCTCTACTAGATGCAACAAAACTAAGAAAACATGGCACCAGAACCAATCAACACATATATAAGAATCAGAACTAGGAAGCTGACCTGTCACTATTGAGGGACCAACGTCAGTCTTAGTCTCTGACTCTGACTGTGTCAGAGCGAACACTCGAGCTATTCGCCCACTTTGGTTCATCCTTCCTTAGCCCTAGGCAATCCCTCTTGAGGTTCCCAACCATCTCACATAAGAAACATGCCTTTGCTCAGCATCCTACCAAGTACATTCCAGGTAGAGTTTCCAATCCTCGCCCTCACCTTGATGGCCCATCTGAGCACTTCAGAACCCCTTTTCTAGTCTAGAGGTAGCGAATATGTTGATAGCGTTTCTTTTCTGATCACTATGGCCTTTGCCCCTGCCTGAGCCAATAAACGAAGGTATCACTGCCTGACACTCTCCCTCCAAATCTCATTTCCTATGCCCTCAATAACAAGGGCCCTCCCTACAACCTAAGCATAGATAGAGATCTCATGTACTGGGGCGATTCTAACGCCCTGAGTGTTAGAGAATATATTTTATTGCTCAATGGAAATATGGAAAAACCAAAATACAACTCTATGCAAAGAATACAATAGACAAGGTAATTGATTAAATAAATATTACAACTCAATTGCTCAAAATACAAGTAAATAGAAATAAGAGAATGAAGAGAATTATAAGATCTAAAACCCTAAAACAAAAGATACCAATGAATATGTAAATAGAAATTGAGAAAAGGATTACAAACTCAATACACTAATAATACAAGAAGAACAACAGAATGAAAAGACCAATGGAAAAAAAAAACTCTCACACAACCAAAGTGTAGAGTAGTGGGGATCACCAACTTGAACAAGGTTCAAAACCTTTGTCCAAAAGCTTATTTCCCCCTATTCTCTAAGCACTAAGGGATCTCTCTAGGAAATAGCTCTCTGGAATTATCAAGCCTCTATGTTGTATTTTCCAGCCAAGTGCTTTGTGGATGGAAAATGGTGTGTCTTACAAGTGAGCATTAGACTCCTATTTATAGAGTTTGAGATACCCCTTTGAATTTCAAATTTCATCAACCCCCATGGATGTTACCAATGTTTAATTGAATGTTTATGGAATAAAAATGGAGATTTGGGAGTTATTTGGGATGTTAGAACCGTTCAATTTGGAAAAAACTGAAAAATCATATAGGTTGTCAGCCTCACTGGCCGCGGCCAGGACTTTTCAGTGGCCGCGGCCACTGGCTTCTATTCCCCTTGTCACGGGCAAGGAATTATAGTGGCCGCGGCCGCAGCCTCTTTTTAGCACAAAAATGTGATTTTTCCAAAACGTTCCAAAATGTCCCAAATCCTTTCCCACATGATTTTTTAACCTCCAAACACCTATTGGGAGTTAAAAACATGTCTCCAACAATCATATATCATCATGACTTTGTGAAATCCAATCTCAAATGTGTAACATATAATATACACATTATTGGGTAATATTTGGGAGTTACAAATTTGTAACTAATTTTGTAACTCCAAAATATGTCACATTTGGGCACACACATGTGTCTAATTTTTGTGACTCTCAATAATATGTTACAAGGTGTGACAAATCACATTTTGTCACATTATTTAATCTAACATTATATTATATGAAATAATATAACATTCTCCCACTAGATTAAATAATCACTTTTTTGTAACACTTATTTAATCAATCAAACATTATATTAAAATATAATATTCCCCCACTTGATTAAATAGTCACTCTCTAAAGAAACCTTTGCATTGGTGCATAAAGTAAAATGTCTTTCGACTTGAATTTTACCTTAGTGTAATTATTACAAAGTTTGTTAAAATCTTGGTTGCCGAAGCATTGAACCACTATCCCTTGATGACAAACCGTTGATAACACACACCTTTGTTGTGTTCACTTGAGACCTCAATGTCTCGCTTTTGCACCGTTAATGGCCATGTGCACATTACATTCATAGAATTTTCTTGAGAATGACTCCCAATTCTCATGAGGGGCGGCACCACCCCTAGGTCTATATAGGTAGAACTCTTACAGTATTTTGTTACCCTAAAATACTTGTCTTTTCAAGACTGAGTTCTATTAAAAAACCATTCGGTTTTAACCCTCATTTTTGTAACACACTAGTACTCATATCTTACATGGGACAAAATTTTAGTACTACTACTATTCACTTGATTGACTTGTTATTACCTATTGAACCTAATACTAGTTTGGTGACTAGTATTAAGATAGGTTACCATCAACCGTGAATCTCTTTAGGGAGTCTAAGTCCCACCCCTTGAAATGTAGAAATGATTCCATTTGAATTATTTCTTTTCTCATGAATGCATACTAAGACACTCTCATTATTTTATTCAAACTTTGTTGCTAGCCATAGTTTGATTAAAATAGTGATTTTGACCATAGTCAACACCCCCACTATTTTATAGTTTTATATCCAAGATAAACATTTTCCTTGAATATTAATTCTAGAAACCTCTTTGTTTCTAAAATTCTTCTTTATGTTTTAAATTGATGCCTTCTTGGATCAAAATATTACAAACAATGACTTTAGACACCAAACATGTCTAGATTTGTTCATTCTATACATATATAGCCAATGTGATTTAGAATGTAGAATTCCAAATCACCTATTTGATAGAATGACCAAATTAATCAATTAATTAACAACAAAATAAATTGATTAACTTTGGAGCATCACCCCCACATTTATCACATAGTGACAATAAAATATCACTTTAAAATAGAAATCTCTTCATTTATATTAAGTCCTTTATCCTCCAAGATAAATCTAGACCTATGATTCTCAAAGTTCATCATGAGTCCTCTATGCCACATGATAAACTCTCAATAGATCAAGATAAAAACCTCAATGTTTATCTTGATTTATTTACTTGCTAAAGCAAGGCACATTTCTTTCAAAGCAACTTTTACTTAGTTTCTTTCTTTTATGTATTTCACAAAATAAAATGTGAACACAAATGTAGTGTGAGAATTTCTCAAATAAATAATCACAAATTTTCATTTTTTAGTTGTATAAATAATCTCAAAATCACTTAAACAACTTTTGTGTATTTCTTAAGAGTCTCTTTGAGATTCTTTTGAAAACGTTAATTTATCATCCATTGATTTTCTCATCAAAATCAAAATGAAAATGTCAATTTTTTTTAAACACTTTAAATCAAAGAAAATAAACCCTCATTGATTTGTTTAAACACTTTGATTTCTTATGTTTTGTTTAAAATTATCTCCTAATTGAGATGAATTTAAACATATTACCATCTTTAACCAAAATGAATAAAGTTCTCTTTTATTCACTATTGGTGTAAAGATTCAAAATTGCTTCTCCAATTTTGTAATGTCTCCTCATTGAGATATTCAATATTTAAGAATTATTGTCACTAAATAATTCTCAAATATTTTCTCTTTTGACCATTCTTTAGACTATAAGTCTATTGAGTCAATATGTCATCCCACAATTTTTTAATCCACTTTGATCCATTTTTCTTGCAATGGCAAGACACAACCATTAAAAGATGTAACCCCCTTAGTTTCATCTTTTCTTATCTCATAAAATGAGATGCTCATCTTTTAAATGAGAAAATTTTAAATTCTCAAATAATTTTTTTATTCACAAATTGCATACTAACAATAATATAGGATAAAACTTATTAAAATCTCACTAATGTTTGCATGATTATATTTCAATATAATTTCACATTGATGTCAACATACATGACTAATATCATACTAATATGACTCTTTATTAATATGAGAACATGAATTACAAATATCATACACATATGATTTCACATTTCTATTGATTCACAAAATCAATATATTTATACATGTCATATAAAACTCATATAGTTGTCATTCTAATAATTTCCCATCAACACAAAATAGGAAAATTCTATGACATGCTAGCATATTCTACTAGATTATTTACACATTGATCACATATAATAAAAACTCAAGATATTAAATTATCTTCAAATCTAGCCACTAAAAAACAAAGAAGATTAGAAAACATTGAATCTCATTTATAAACTTTTCTTCTTCTCATTTTTATCACTACAAGAAAACCATTAGATCTTCTAAGAAAACAAAGAAGAACATTACCTTATCTTACCATCTTTTCAAAGTTGGATCCTCACAAGATCTCTATGGTTTCTCCTTCCATTGAAAAGGATCAAAGCTTTTGATTGTTAGAGAATATATTTTATTGCTCAATGGAAATATGGAAAAACCAAAATACAACTCTATGCAAAGAATACAATAGACAAGGTATTTGATTAAATAAATATTACAACTCAATTGCTCAAAATACAAGTAAATAGAAATAAGAGAAGGAAGAGAATTATAAGATCTAAAACCCTAAAACAAAAGATACCAATGAATATGTAAATAGAAATTGAGAAGAGGATTACAAACTCAATACACTAATAATACAAGAAGAACAACATAATGAAAAGACCAATGGAAAAAAAAAACTCTCACACAACCAAAGTGTAGAGCAGTGGGGATCACCAACTTGAACAAAGTTCAAAACCTTTGTCCAAAAACTTATTTCCCCCTATTCTCTAAGCACTAAGGGATCTCTCTAGGAAATAGCTCTCTGGAATTATCAAGCCTCTATGGTGTATTTTCCAGCCAAGTGCTTTGTGGTTGGAAAATGGTGTGTCTTACAAGTGAGCATTAGATTCCTATTTATAGAGTTTGAGATACACCGTTGAATTTCAAATTCCACCAACCCCCATGGCTGTTACCAATGTTTAATTGAATGTTTATGGAATTAAAATGGAGATTTGGGAGTTATTTGGGATGTTAGAACCGTTCAATTTGGAAAAAACTGAAAAATCATATAGGCTGTCAGCCTCACTGGTCGAGGCCAGGACTTTTCAGTGGCCGTGGCCACTGGCTTCTATTCCCCTGGCCACGACCAAGGAATTATAGTGGCCGCGGCCGCAGCCTCTTTTCAGCACAAAAATGTGATTTTTCCAAAACGTTCCAAAATGTCCCAAATCCTTTCCCACATGATTTTTTAACCTCCAAACACCTATTGGGAGTTAAAAACATGTCTCCAACAGTCATATATCATCATGACTTTGTGAAATCCAATCTCAAATGTGTAACATATAATATACACATTATTGGGTAATATTTGAGAGTTACAAATTTGTAACTGATTTTGTAACTCCAAAATATGTCACATTTGGGCACACACATGTGTCTAATTTTTGTGACTCTCAATAATATGTTACAAGGTATGACAAATCACATTTTGTCACATTATTTAATCTAACATTATATTATATGAAATAATATAACATTCTCCCATTAGATTAAATAATCACTTTTTGTAACACTTATTTAACAATCAAACATTATATTAAAATATAATATTGAGCTATTCTAAAATTCAATCCCTCGATAAATTCCTCCTTCCAAGCCACATCTGTGGGTACCATATCAAAAGAAAACTTGGCCAACTCATCGAATTTGTTAACATACTTTATTACTGTTGTATTTCCCTAAACCAGGTTCAGAAATTCTTTTGTCTTTGCAGTCTTAACTGCATCATAATAATATCTCTCATTAAAAAACTGCCTAAATTCTTCCCAATTCATTGCAACTGTATTTCGTGTCTGGGATACCACTTCCCACTAAGTCCGGGCATCCTCCCGTAACACATATGTAGCACAGATCACCCCATCGTGACCTACCACCCCCATACTATCGAGGATGGAAGTGATCATGCCCAACCATTGTTCAACTCTCAATGGATCTAGGGCTCCCTCAAAAACTGGAGGGTAATATTCCCAAAATCTCTCATATAGAAATTCCCATCTGTTCTCAACCCTAGGCTGAGCCAAAACTGGTGCCACTCCTGGCATAGCAAGGGAAGAGGTGTTCCCTGACATAACCTGCTGTTTTAAACACCTGATCTCTTCCTCTTACCTCTACAATCTTAATTGCATATTTGTAAACACCTACTGCCAATTCTGAGGGGCAGGCGGAGGGCTTAGGCCCTGGCTGTAATTCCCAGCCTCAACATAAACACCACCGGGTCCTATTAACTACCTTGGGTACATAACCTCATAATTAGTCTGCAGTCAATAACTTGACCCATTAAGCATGATGAGCACACCCAAAAACCTTCCCCACAGGGAAATCCAATAGCACCACATTCACATAACACCGTAGTGCAAAAATACATGCCAATAACATTCATGCACAAATCAATAAACCTTTCTTGTACCAAGAAAATATCACGTGCTCTACTCTAGCATACAGATTACACATTCATAAATCAACTAAGCAGACAAGCACATAATCATATCAACTGTCAAGGGACAGGCCCAATCAGAACATCTCATGCTTCCTAATAAGGCATTCAAGTAAAGAATTTATATCTTATTTAAGCAGTTAAACACATAACCTCATAAATAGTTACCATACACTGAGTGGAGCTTGTCTTTAGTGACAAGTGTACATGCCTAGCTTGTCTTCATGAACCTTTAACCTTGGCACACTCTGCTACCAAGTTGTAACGCCCTACTACTCAGGGACCGTGACACTGTATATTTTAAATAGTGTTAGACTCGCTAAACAAGTCATTTGGCCATAATCGTGTAACTAAACGTGATTAATGGTTTAGGGTTAAAATTTTTTGTCAATGGTACATCCGCTTCACTAAAACGTTTACTTCCATACATGGGATCCCAAAATACATTTAAAAGGTTAATTACAATGAAAAAGTTACAACCTGCCGACCTAAGCGGCAAAATAGGGTTCGACCCTAGTTCCTCCTTAAACCCTCGGTCGTGGTGGTCGAGCAGCCACATATGAACACAACTTCACCTAAGCTCTCCAACTTAAGGATGGACTAGCTTTATTTTCCCTTTACCTGCACCACAAAGCACCCATGAGCAAAGGCTCAGCAAAAAAACTTAAACATGCTCATAAGTAGTTAATAATATGTTACCAAATCATAATAAGCATGCCTAGAGGTAGAAACCTTACTCATGCATGCATACCATTCATATAAATGACTATTGCGTCATATGGGACAAAAGCCCAAGATAAACGATCAATGAATCATACTGGGGTCCAATGCCCAAAATACATGATTATGGAATCACACTAAGGCTCATCGCCCTAATACATGATAAATAAATCATACTGGGGTTCAACACCCTAGGATATGGGAGTCACCCTGAGGCCCTTTTCCCTATCCTCTGTATAACCAGCCTTGGAGATGGCCCAGCGTACCTGGCACTCCAGTTTTCTCACAACCAATAGGTCAGTCAAGCATATGATGCACTCATGGTTAGGCATAACCATATCAACCAACGCTCAATGCGTTATTGCCATCCTTGACTAATAAGTCAATGATTTACGACCAGCACTCAGCGTACTAAGGTCGTCCTTGACTAATAGGTCAATTCTTTATGACCAGGACTCAGCGTGCTAAGACCGTCCTTGACTAATAAGTCAATGCTTTACGACCAGCACTCAGCCTGCTAAGGTCGTCCTTGACTAATAAGTCAATGCTTTACGACCAGCTCTCAGCGTGCTAAGGTCGTCCTTGACTAATAAGGCAATGCTTTACGACCAACATTCAGCATACTAAGGCTGTCCTTGACTAATAAGTTAATGTTGGGGCCCAGACTAGGATATGGGACTAATATGTCACCCCAGGGGACCATTGCCCTATTCTATGTATAACCAGCCTTGGAGCTGGCCCACCATACCTGGCGCTGAACTTTCCATGACCAATGGGTCGGACAAGCGTATGATGCGCTTCTGGTTAAGCATAACCATATCGACCAGTGCTCAACGCGCTATTGCTTCCCTTGACTGATAAGTCAAGCCTTTCTCAATCCAATTGTGCAACCAAACATATATCATATATCAAATATTCAAATATAAAGCATTCAACATGCTTAATTAATAGTCACAAGCATTATCATAATCATGCACATTCTCAGGCATTCAAGCCCTATTCATATTCCTATATAATAATTGGGGCCAAGCCATAATCACATGTATCACATACCGAGTGCAATTTTCTTATCTTTAGTCCAAGCATAGGTTAAGAATGAACGACTCTCAAGCACGATCACGGTTCCGAGCCCCTAGTGATAACCTAGTCACAACCAAGTATAAAATCATGTAAATAACGAGTAAACACAGGCTTCTGAACCAAGTCGTAGCCTTCAGGACGTCGAATTCTACTAAATCGGGTAGTAAGATTGATCCTGAGGCCTTAGGTTTAAGTTCGCGCACTCAAAACCTTCATTGGCCAAAATCCTCTATTAGCGCCGCAACGCCCCCACACTTAGTGTCGTGACTATGCACAAACAGAAAGCCTCATCCCAAAACCTTTGGACATGGGTTGTGGCTCAGCTCCACGAGCGTCGTGGCGTGACAGCGGTTCAGGCAGCCGCCAAGTCATGGGTTCATGATGGTCGCGATGCCCATGAATAGGGCCACGACACGACCCCGCAAATCCAACTTTCTCAGCTTCAAATTCACCTAAAACTCACCCCAAATCTGTACCAAACTCACCATTCAATCTCACAACATCCTCAAATGTCCCAGGCCACAAAACCTGCCATTTAAATGAAATAAAAACTCACCGAACCATAAAATCTAAATCGAAACTCAAGAAACTTAAGGAAACTAAAACTCAAAAACTTAAAGATTTGATTACCTCTTATTATGTCATTTTCCAGCTAAATTCCTCTGGCTAACAAGCTTCTCATCTTCCCTAGAATCATTATGACTCTAACATTGCTTAAATCAGAGCCCTAAAACTCGAGTTTCCTTCGAAAAGGTTGTTGAATGCCAAAACGAGAACGAGAGAGAGAGAGAACTGAACGTACTTTTCTTTCTGTCAGGTTACTTTGAGCTTAAGTAACCTTAAGCAGATCCCAATGCTCAGGGTACTCCAAAAACGTCCCCAGGGTAAAATAGTCAAAATCCCCATAATTTTCTCCTGATCTCACCAACTACAAATATATCATCAACTATTTATTCCCATTACCCAAAATCATGGTAATGTACTAAATACCCAAAATACCCCTTAACTCACCCCGAGTCAAATATTGGTCCCGTAGTGACTTTCCCACTAGCTTGCTCCCTAGGATTTCCTCGTGTTGAGTAACCCAAATATATCCACGTAATGATGTGGTCCCACACATATATGCCAAATATACCCATAACAGGCCAAATTACGAAAAATATCATTTTAACCAGAAAACGATCTCACATGCATATTTAATACACCAAAATATGCATATTAAGTCATATTATAATAGAACTCACATAATCATATAATGATACACATATATCACATAATTATATAATTTTCATAATTTGCCATCCTGGCCCCCTAATCAAGGCTCTAAGCCTTATTAGGTAATTTGGGACGTTACAGATACTATTTCCTAATTAATAATAATAATTGCATAACCCTACTACTACTTTTGCAGTTCATCCTCATAAGTTCAGGACACATTGGAAATCGATATATCTATACAAATGAGAGTTTTAAGGAGATGATGTGACACTCTAAAATTTCTCTAAAACACTCTATCTGTTTTCTCCTTTAATCTAATTTTTTTATTCATTTTATATATTATAATAATATTGTAATTTAAAAAAAATGTAAGTAGTTACATGTTTTTAAAATTTAAATAAGATATTTAAAATATATTATTATTTACTCTACCTATTTTACACGTTTAAAAAATTAAAATTACTCCAAAGCACTTTATCTATGTTCTCATTTAATCTAATTTTTTTATTCATTTTCTAGATTATAATAATATTATAATTTTAAAAAATGTAAGTAGTTACATGTTTTTTAAATTTAAATAAGATATTTACAAATATTATTATTTACTCAATCTATTTTACATGTTTAAAAAACTAAAATTACTCCAAAGCACTTTATTTATTTTTTCCTTTAATTTATTTTTTTATTCGTTTATAGATTATAATAATATAATAATTTTTAAAAAAAATACCATACACATTTTAAAAAATATGTAGTTACATATTTTTTAAATTTAAACAATATATTATTATTTACTAATCTATTTCACACATTTAAAAAATGTAGTAATAATAAAAAAAAACTTAACTAATAAGTACAGCTACATATAAATTAATACATTAAAAAAATATATTTGATAGATTAATGTAGTAATATATTTTACGTAAATAATATTTTATTTTAGATATATGTATTTTAGATATACGTAAATAAAAATAGCATTTATCTATAGATAAAAAAAAATGTAAAGAACTATTAATTAATACTTAAATATATAACTTATGGAAAAAATAAAAAAAAAAAAAAGGTAAAAATTTCAAGTTCCAAACCAAAATATCTTAACAAATAAAAGTATCAATATATGTACACATCAATATGTATACACATATTATTAATATGATTAGAAATTTATTTAAAGAGCTATTAAAACGTAAAAAAATTCAAATTCAAAACCAAAATATCTTAACAATTAAAAATATCAATATATATATATATACACATGATATTAATTTGATTAAGAATTTATTTTGTTTCATAGCTTGGCTCTCAATTACTCAAGTGAGTAATAATCAATAATTCAAGTTTTAAGGTATATATGTGTATATATACAAATTGTATATCTAAAATTGTTAATTTGTGTATATCATATGAGTATCATTTTTATGTGTACCAACATTTCCTTAAGTTTTTATGTATCGTAATTTATTTAGCTTCGTGGTTTGGCTCTCGAAAGAGTAATAATTAATAATTCTAGTTTCAAGGTAAAAAAACATCTCTCTCTCCATCTATCTATATATATATATATAATATGTGTATAGATAGAGAGTGATTGTATATCTAAAATTGTTGGTTTGTGTATATCCTATGAGTATCATTTCCAAGTGTATCAGTCTTTCCTTAAGTTTTTCGTGTATCATACACAGGTACATGACTTTCAATGTATACCATGCATATTTTCCACACACATGAATATCAAACTATTTTGATACTTTAATATATCTCAAAAAGTATTTTCAAGTAAGTTTTGTGCACCTAACATATGTAGAGAGAACTCACCGATTGTGCAATATATGTATACTAGAAAATATAACCGAGCTTTGCGCAGTTTTATAATAACAAAAAACTACATATATATTCAAAGAATTTTTATATTTATTTGGTTAATTATAATTTTTTTTAGAAAAAAAATATAATCTAATTAAAAAAACTATAATTTTTTTTATAATAATTGAAAGTTATAATTTTTGTATACATTTTGTAATTTCTCAAATTTTTAATGCTATGTTTGTGTAATTCACCTAAAATTATATATATACATACACATATATATTAACTCATAACTTAAAACTATCTCAAGAATCAATTTTTTTCTTCAATTTGCTAATAATTTTTATAATTCTTAATTATAAAAAATATGTATCACAATTTTTTTTCTCTTTTATCTTATAAGATTAGCAAAAAAAAGATAAATAATAACATAAGAAAAATAAAATTATATTATAGGGTCTTATTTTTCTTGATTTTCTTAAATTTATTAATATGATAGAGCATCTATCTATATAATCTTTTATATACCTCTTAAAAGAATGTGACAAGATTTTTTAAAAAATAGGTAATAATATACATTCTTGTTACATTATATATTATTTTATTTTTTTAATTTATAATATGTAATTTACAAATTTAAATATTTAAAAATATATATTACGAAAAATATTATAAAATGTAAATAATATTTAATATTAAGAAAAAATTTGATGAACTCAACAATTATAACTAATTATGCAATATTGAATTAATCAATCACTTTTTTGAGAAAAAAAATATTAATTTTTAGACAATTCAAAAGTGAATGAAAGAATACTTTATTTATAAACTACAAGTATAATGCCCACAATAACAATTACTCAACAAATACATAAAAAAAATACTTATATTCACCAACATTTCAAATTAAATAGACAAAAGACCTCTATCAACATCATCTCTTCAAAGCTTAGACATATTGTTACACCCAGATTTTGAGACTTGAGGTAGTGACCTCGAAAGCTGGATTCGTCAGGTGTAAGCTCGCAATAGATAAAATACATGTTCGTAATCTAGACGCCAAATCTTCAAAGCAGGTGGCAACCTCAAAGATAGGTAGCCTCGAAGTCCTTATAAGCTCGAAAGATAGAACATCGGAGTATGTCCATTGTCGGGTGGCCTCGGATCAAGTGGTCTGAGCTTGGCATGGGTGTGAGCTCGAAATAAGGCGGCCTCGGTGATACACCCACTCCGAGCTGGTCTTGGGGGAAGTAATGCAACTCGTAATTTACTCAGAGACCTAGACTGGCATGATGCTGATTGCTGATCTCGAACAGCTTAATAGGTTACCTGAGGAGACACAATCCATGCATTCAAGAGATATTTATTGTTGTAACTTCCCTACAATAAAGGGATATTAACTAGTCGGTTATACGCCCCTGGTCTTCAGGGGACGTTTCCTTGTATATAGGAGTTACAAACTTTAAAGTCATTAAATTTATTAATGAATAGAATAACTTCCCGAAACGTGTGGGATTGTATTATGAGATCTCCTCTATAAATAGAGAAGTCATGTACCTTTTTAAAGGATCGAAATTTTGTGATCTTGAGAGAATCTCTGGAGAATTCATCCCTGAAAAATTTCCAGAAATTTCCTAAGTTCTAATAAAAAAGACTCGTGGACTAGGCAGAGTTAACTGCTGAACCACGTAAAAAACTCTCATTGTTTTAGTGTGCGTATTCTTGCCATAGTTTTTACTGTTTACGTGCTCTACATTTTAAGTTGACGAAAAATGGCGTCAATAGTTTGCTTTCATTGAGAGCCTTAAGAAGTACGATCCCTGAACATCTATGGCCGAGAATGATCAAAATATTCTTGAAGAAAACTATCCAAGACACCTTGGGAAGCAGCCAATGGTAAATCCAGAGACTAAAGAGAGAAGCAAGTCCTCCAATTCTCGGGGACCTCCAGCACCTCCAGCCCCAAGGGATGAGGACATGTACTATAATCCTGAACGGTACGTCCCCATTGTGGAACTTGAAAACTGACAGCTGAAAAACAGTTGGACGAGGCCAATAAGCGGAACGAGGAATTGCCTAGGTTAGCCGCGGAGGCCCAGGCGGCTCAACCCCCACCTCTGCGTAAGAACCAAGCCCCACCTCCGAGGGACGTGTATGTTCCTCCCCGCAGGCCTCGTGGACGACCTCGAAAAAATGCTGCCACAAGGAGACCAGAGCAACCTCCGGCACAGGCAGAGCAATCCGCTCCCTCGAGATCCCGAAGAAGTACTCGAGCTAGGGCTCCAGTTAATTCAATTGCGAAGGTACCAACGGGAACTGGGAACAACCGAGCCCCTACAGAGGCTCGGACTCAAATCCCTGGTAACATGCAGAATGTTACCGACCCAACACGGGCGAACTCAGAATCGTCTAGGCCTCGAAATGGGTGGCAGCCACCGTCACCCATATGATTCCCTCCATCTCATATAAGATACCCTTCACCGCCTCGTAGGAACGCTCAGCCAGCTCGAGGTGATGAGGAAAGGCGTGCAGGGAGGAAACAAGGAAATAGAGAAGCCTTCAGGGAATGAAGAGGCGCCCAGCCTACAAGAAGTCAAATGTTTCGGTCTCGCACTACGGAGACGAGGAAGCATGAAAGAGATCCATCTCGGAATAATCATGCAATGAGCCTTGCCAGTGATGATTCAGGAGACACTAGATCAGCCAGCGTGTATGATCAAGGTCGAGGAAATACTGGAAACCATAGGAACCGCTCCGACCTGCGAGAACATCTGAATCAGAATCGGGGTAGTGGTAATCCATCGAACCCAGACCTGAGAGATTGCCTAAATGGGCGCAAAGATCCCCTGCGAAGGCGTGAGCTTGGAATTGTGATCAATGATAGCCAATTTCAGGCAAGACCCCTTGCGGACCCGGTTCAAGAAAGAATTGATCAACTGGAAAAGGCCTTTAGGCTCCTGCAAAATGAGCGAGGTCAGAGTCGGGATGAGGATTCTGAAGAGGAGCTCGAACCATTCGCTCCCCATATTTCCAACACTTCGTTTCCTCAAGGGTTTCAGATCCCTCATGTCCCGCCTTTTGAGGGGAAGTCCGACCAGTACAGCCATCTGAGTACATTTATTACCATAATGAGAGCAAGTAATGTGGGTTACGAGCTCAGATGCATGTTATTTCCAGCATCGCTTATAGGACCAGCAAAAAGCTAGTTCGAGAAATATAAAAGACATTCGATCACTTCTTGGGATCAGCTATCAAAGGATTTCAAGAAATAGTTCAGAGCCATGATCGGGGTAAGACCCGAGGCATCAACTCTGACCAACGTTCGGCAACACCCAGGCGAGACGTTGAAAAGCTACCTTACGAGGTTTTATTTGGAAGTTGCCCGAGCTCGAAATGTGGATGACAGCGGTCATCTAATGGCTGTCCAAGCTGGAGTAATGCTTGGAAGTCCTCTCTGGGACGATATGTAGAGCAAACCGGTGAGGTCCTTAACCGAGTTTAATAAGCAAGCTCAGAGGTTTGTCAATGTAGAGGAGGCGAGGTCAACACTGAATATGACTTCTCAGCCCGTAACTACAACGATAAACGTAAACTCTGCCTCAACCTCGGCGGAGCCACCAGTTTCAAAGCCTCATGTGGAAAACCCTTCCAAAAGAAAGAAGAACAAAGGGAGTAACCCCGAGGCAGAAGGGGGAAAGAAGAAGAAGGGGGAAAGATATTTCTCCATGTACAAAGTGTACACCGAGCTCAATGAGTCTCGGGAGAATATATACCTGGCTAATGAAAACCAAGTCCCTTTCAGGCGTCCAGACCCCATGAGAAATCAGAAGTCCAAGAGGGACTCCAACAAGTACTGTTGATTTCACAGAGACAGTGGGCACACTACTGATGAATGCAGGCAATTGAAGGATGAGATCGAAGGATTGATCTCGAGAGGCTATTTCAGACAGTATGTCAAAAACCAAAGTAATAATCAGGCTTCTACTAGCCAGAGGGCAGCTGCGCCACAACCTGCTCAAAACAAAAATTCCCGAGCAAGGGAAGAAGATAGGCCCCCTCCAATTGATGGAGAAGACGTGATAACCATCTCGGGTGGGCCTCATCTCCCAGGGATGGGCAGGAATGCCCAAAAGCGATATGTGAACGAGCTAAAAGCTGGGGATGGGTCTCCTTATGAACCCGAACCTAGAGCTCCAATATGCCAAAAGATTGAATCTCAGCCGATAACCTTTACTGAGGATGACGCGTCCCATGTTCAGTTTCCCCACAATGACCCACTGGTCATCACTCTCCAGCTCGCGAAGAAGAGAGTTCACCGAGTTCTCATAGACAATGGGAGCTCAGTGAACATTCTCTATAAGGCCGCCTTAGAAAAGATGGGACTCGCGCTTCGAGACCTAAAAGCCTGTGCAATGACCTTGTACGGTTTTTCAGGAGAGGGGATTGCTTGTATGGGGTCCATCGAACTCCCGGTAAACTTGGGAGACTACTCAGTCTCAGTAACCAAGATGATGGAGTTTGTAGTAGTGGACCTGCCATCGACCTACAACGTGTTGCTCGGGAGACCCGCCTTAGTAGGGCCGGGGGCAGTCTCGTCTATAAGGCATTTGGCCATCAAGTTCCCGACTTCTAGTGGCATCGGGACGCTGAAGGGAGACCAGCTAGCCGGAAGGAATTGCTATAGCCTTTCCGTAAGAGGAAAGAAACAGGCGAGCGAACAAGCACTCGTCGTTATCCAGAATAAGGACGGGACAGTCTTGGAGATAGATGAAGAGATCGATCCAAGAGTGGAGGAAAAAGCTGATCTCGAACCATTAGAAGAGCTTGAAGAAATCAAGCTCGAAGAGTCAAATCCCTCGAAAATGGTAAAGGTCGGGAAACATGTAACGCCCTGGATAACCAAGACCGCTACACCGTGTGTTTGGAATAGTGCAAGACTTGCTAATCAAGTCATTTAATTCAAAATGTGTTTCTAATGACACAAGCAGATTAGGTTTCAAAGAATTTTGGTTATAAACGATTAAACTTTATTAAAAACAGATGTTTAATACATGGGATCCCAAATCAGGGTTTAAATAGCGTAAATATAAAATTCTTAATTGCAAGTAGATAACTGAGCCACTCTAATGGAAAAATATACGTTTTAGGTTCCCGTTCCTGTACAAAACCTCGACCGTGGTGGCCGAGCAGCTGACAATGTACACCTCGCCCCCAGAGCTCTCTAACCCATGGTCAACTTATCTTACCTGCACCATGTAGCACCCATGAGCCGAAGCCCAGCAAGAAAACATAATATCATAACATAACAGTATTAACAACTAACAGTTCACAGAGCATAGTCCAATAAGCACAAAATACTATTCGGTTCCATCAAGCCATAAAATTCATTCAAAGCAACACACTGATCAATAACCATTAATCCTGCTCCAGATACTCATTAAGTCACCGACAATAATCCACAATAAACACATATCAAGCAATAACTAGGGTTAATGCCCGCAGGCCGCACCCTCTGTTTAACTCACTACCTTTGGCTCGCTTAGGCCAACTCCAGTGACATGCCCACTGACTCCGGCCAGCTTAATCGAGCTCAGTGAATAATAAGCTATCCTTGGATACCAGTGTCCGAGCCGCACCATATGCACAAGTGTGGATTTCGGCACCCTTAGGTAGTTACCACATGTCCCCATGGCATAATACCACCTTATGACATTCATACGATTATAGGGAACTCTTAGTCCCAACATATTCACATGGTTTATTATGATCACATAATAATACATTCAATTATAGGGAATGCTTAGTCCCATCCTATCCACATACACAGGTGCAGTTTTCTTACCTTGATTCCAAGTGCTTTAATTAGAGAGGACAACCCCCTAGCACGATCCATTCCCGAGCCCTAGCTTATCACCTAGTCACAACCAAGATAATGGATTCCATTAATATTCACATATAGATTTTCATGTACAAAACTAGCTTCCGGGAAGTCGAATCCCATCAAGCACGGTGGTGAGATTGATCCCAAGCACCCTAGGCTCGATCCCCGTACTTTAAAACCTTGAACGTTCAAGTATGCATCTAAGGGCTGCAGCCCCTAAAGCTTAGCCGCGGCCCTGCCCTTAAACAGAACCAAGGCCCTCCCTGAAAGAAGACATGCGCCGCGGCCCTTGCCTTGGGTGCCGCGGCGCTCCCCCTTGGCCGAGCCCTCCTGGCTTATCTTCAACCTAGGGCCGCAGCGCTCTAGAACAGAGCCGCGGCCCTTCCCTTCGAGCCCAGAATTTCCACCATTTCCAACCTCTAAACCTTACCCAAAATCATCCCAAAGCTCTCTATTTCATTATCAATCATTCCCAACACTCTTAGCATAATTTAAACAACATAATTCAACATAATTATAGCCCAACAACCTACTAGAACCCCATCTCCAACTTCTGAAACTCAAGAACCTCAAACACTCAAACTAACCATTCAAACTCAGATTAAAACCACTAAACCATGAATTGAAACTTACCTCTTCTGCTGAACCACTTCACCAAGCCAAAACCAAGCTAATTCCCAAGCTTTCCTCCTTAATTCTGTCTTTAAACATCAAAACCATGTTTACCTCAAAACCAAACCAAAACCCAGAATTTATAATCACAGAAAAGAAGATTCAATGCTTACCTTTGTGTTGATTCTATTCCTTTGATGATTCTTGAACTAAGCCCCAAAGATCCAGCCTCAATTTCCAGAAATTTCCCAGCTTGTTTCCCTTTAGATTTCTGTGTTCCTTTTGCCTTGTTTTTCCTTAAGAGAGAGTAGAGTATAGAGCTGAAAAAGAGTCGGTTTATTTTCCTCTAGGGGTTTCCTTAATTTTATCTTATCTGCTAAGTTAATTCCCAAGGCTCGGGGTGCCGGAACCGTCCCCGAGGCCAAAACAGTAAAATTCCCCAATATTCTCACCTAGACTTTCTAACCTCAAATATATCTCCATATATTTATTTTCATAACACGATAGTCTAAATAACTACCCGATACCTATGATATCCCTGACTTATCCAAAGCCAACTATTAAGCCCCGTTGTGACTTCTCCTGCTACCTGCTCCCTAGGATCGCCTCGTGTCGACAGTTACAAATGCACACACCTGTACACACATAAACATTTATCTATCTATCCACATAATAATGTGGTCCCAACGATTTATCACACAGATTCACATTTATGCCCTAACGGGCCAGAATTACAATAACACCCTTACCATCCAAACAGGGCCCGCATTACTTATCCAATACCCATATTCATGCTTTCTTACCATTAATTCTCTTAACCTCCAATTATGCCCTCCCGGCACACTAACCAAGGCCCTTAAGCCTTATTAGTAATTTTGGGTCGTGACAACTATCCCCTCCTTATAATAATTTCGTCCTCGAAATTTACTTGAACATGTCAGACAGTAAACCTCATACCTCTGACTAAAATTCCCAAGAACCAACGCCTTTACTTTTAGGCTTCGATAATACTCAAACATGAGTAACCATATCACTTCATATGATCTCAACTGATAACTATACCTCCTTTAACTTTTGCTCGAACACCAGATCCACTGTAATTCCAGAGTCTGTTAATTCTCAACGATCTCTTCATTGATCTATTCTCAATGCCAGAAATACTTATGAATAATCACCCTTGCCAGAGTAAGATCAACTCATAGGCCCTCGGCCAAACCCTTGTTACGATCTTAGAACTCTTGTCGAATCGGGAGTCAAATTTCCCCTTTCTTTCCCAACTGTCATATTCTTTCCTGCTGTCTAACTTGGAGAGGTACAAATCTCTCAATCCTTTACTTCACATGGTATTCCTTGCTTTTATCTTACCAAGTTCTATGCCATGTCATTTTTAGTTGTATACCAGCATCCAATACCATGACTGTCTTATCAAAGAATACACTTTCCTTGATATCCCAAATGTTGCACATTCAGTGCCTAATCCCTTAACATAATTGTTAAACCCGCAGTTTGCTGTCCCATCTGCAACCAATCGGTAATTCCAGATTCCCTCTCTATTCTCTTCGCTCTCTGGTCCCTTTCCAAAACCCAGAAAATTATAGGGTCCCAATTTAATATTATCAACGCTCTACTTCATTACCAATTCATACGAACCATATTCAAAAAATCATCCAGCTGTGTCACAACTTCTTCCCTGTTCAAACACCCTATTTACAGTCTAATGTGGTCCATTCTATGACCCACCATCATATCATTTACCTTTCAATATTCGAGTATCCCAGATTCTTCTATCAGCTAAAACCTCTCGGTACGACAAACCCTAGGAGATGAAACGTTACCCACTTATAATTCCCATCTCCACACCAAACTCTCCTTGGACCATTCATTCGGTCCTTGTACCTTAACTTATATAATACCCATAGGGTTCTTCCCTGTTTCCTCAAAACCGTCACTCTGGACTCCATTATCCAAAGAAAACATATATGTTCATTACCACACACTAATATTATATCAATCTCAATCATTACCTTATCCATTCCGTGGTAAACTATGGCGGACTTAATTTGATTTTTGAAGAAAAACTAGGATGTCTTTGCGTGGTCACATTTGGACATGGTAGGAATAAGTCCGAATATAGTGAGCCACGCGCTAAATATCGATAAAAGCTTCCCACCGAAGCAACAAAAGCGAAGACAACTGGACGACGATAGAAAAAAGGCACTGAAAGAGGAAGTCGACAGGTTAAAAGCAAACTGATTCATTAGTGATGCTTTTTACCCCGATTGGGTAGCCAATACGGTACTGGTCCCGAAGCCCAATGGGACATGGCGAACCTGCATTGACTACTCGGACCTCAACAAGGCTTGTCCTAAGGACTGCTTTCCTTTACCACGGATTGACCAGCTCGTGGATGCCACGGCAGGGCATGGACTAATGTCATTCATGGATGCCTATTCTGGATATAACCAGATTGCCATGCATGCCCCTGACCAGGAACATACGAGCTTCATAACAGATAAAGGGTTATACTGTTATAACGTCATGCCATTTAGGCTAAAAAATGCTGGAGCCACATACCAGCAGCTCGTGAACATGATGTTATCGGAGCAAATAGGGAACAACATGGAAGTTTATGTTGACGACATGTTAGTCAAGTCTCAACTTAACGATAACCATGTTGATGATCTCAAAGAATGCTTTGCCATGCTCCGAAAATATAACATGAAGCTTAACCCTCAGAAATGCTCCTTTGGAGTATTTTCAGGAAAATTCATGGGTTTCATTGTAAATGCTCGAGGAATAGAAGCTAACCCAGACAAGATCCAGGCCCTGATCGATATGCCCTCACCTCGAAAACACAAAGATGTCCAGATTTTGACCGGCAAAATGACGACACTAAGTAGGTTTATCTCGAAATCTACAGACCGTTGTCTTCCATTTTTCAACCTGTTGAGGGGAGGCAAGAAATTTGAATGGACGGAAGAATGTGAGTTGGCCTTCTAGGAGCTTAAGAAACACCTCGTAGAACCCCCAATCTTATGAAAACCTATTACGGGAGAAGTGATGTACTTATATCTTGCTACTACCGAGCACGCCATAAGTGCAGTGCTCGTACGAGAGGAAGAAAAGGTGAAAAGGCCCGTATATTACGTCAGAAAAAGGTTACTGGGGGCAAAGTCGAGATATCCCTTGATGGAAAAGCTAGCTCTCAGCTTAATTCACTCATCTCGAAAACTTTGATCCTACTTTCAAGCGCACCCCATCCATGTACTAACTGATCAACCACTAAGACAAGTCTTGTCTAAGCCGGAAGCTTCAGGTCGACTTCTTAAATGGGCAGTTGAACTCGGGCAATTCGAGATCACCTATCATCCAAGGACGACCATTAGGGCACAAGCCTTGGCAGAATTCATAGTGGAATGTACTGGCATGACCAACGATGAAGTTATAACCCCGGCCCACGAGCTATGGAAACTTTACGTTGATGGGTCATCTAATGAAAATTGATCGGGGGTAGGAGTAATTTTGATCACTCCTGCAGGAAGCAGATTTCATTCTGCCTTGAGATTTGACTTCAACGCATCAAATAACGAGGCCGAATACGAGGCTTTACTGGCGGGACTTCGTATAGCCAAGGAGCTCAATGCTAAAGCAATACATTACTACAGCGACTTCCAGCTAGTGGTTAACCAAATTTTGGGAGAGTACCAGGCCCGCGGTACAAGAATGGAAGCTTACTTAGAAAAGGCAAAATCAGCATGGAACACTTCGATTTCTATGCGATAGAACAGGTCCCCCGAGAACAAAACTCGAATGCAGACGCCTTAGCTTGGCTCGCTACCTCCACCGAGAATGATGAGCTAAATATCGTACCAATTGAACATCTCTCGGCACCTAGTATTAATGAGCCAAAGCCGAAAGACGTGTGTATGATTGATTCCGAGCCAACCTGGATGACTCCGATAATCGAATATCTCGAAACTGGCGTCCTTCCAAAAGATCGGAATCAAGCTCGAAAGTTGATGTATCAAATCCTCCGTTACACCATAATGGATGGAAGGCTGTATAGAAGAGGATATTCCATGCCATTACTTCGGTGTGTGACTCCACCCGAAGCCAAGAAAATCATTGAAGAAATTCATGAAGGGTTCTATGGAACCATACTGGGGGGCATAGCTTGTCCAAGAAAATCATACGCCAAGGATATTTCTGGCCTACCATCAAGTCAGATTCTTTTGAGTATGTAAAGAAGTGTGATAAGTGCCAGCGATTCGCCACAATTCCTCGAGCTCCACCGTCTGAGTTGACTATGATGACCTCCCCATGGCCATTTGCGGTATGGGGAATCGATCTCATAGGCTCTTTCCCAACTGGCAAGGGCGAAGTGAAGTACGCGGTAGTTGCCGTAGATTACTTCACGAAGTGGTCAGAAGTTGAACCGCTAGCAACTATAACCTCCAAAAAAGTCATTGACTTTGTAGTGAAGAACATCATATGTCGATATGGGATGTCGAGGAAAATTGTATCCGACAACGGAACCCAGTTCAACAACGATCTGTTTACCAACTTTTGCAAAAAAAAATGGAATAATAAAGAGTTTTTCGTCAGTAGCCCATCCCAGGCGAATGGCCAGGTCGAAGCAGTAAACAAAACTCTAAAGAGTTCGCTGAAGAAAAATTTGGAAGAAGCAAAAGGAAGATGGCCCAAAGAATTGCCCCAAGTCCTATAAGGATATAGGTCTACGACCCGAACATCGACAGGACATACCCCATTCTCTCTGACGTACGGTTTCAAGGCTATGTTGCCAGTTGAGGTCCAAATTCCCACAATTCGAGCCCTTGCTTACGATCAAACCTCTAACCACACTCAGCTCAAAGAAACTCTTGACCTGATCGAAGAAAGAAGGAATGAAGCTCAGCTAAAAAATGCTGCATACCAACATCGAACTACCAGGTACTTCAACAAAAGGGTTCGGGATCGAAAATTCGGCGTGGGAGATTTAGTGCTAAGGCGTGTATTCTTGGCAACGCAAGATCCAGCAGCTGGCGTGCTTGGGCCAAATTGGGAAGGACCCTACCAGATAGAGTCAGTCATCCAACCCGGTGTTTACAAGTTGGCGAGATTGGATGGAAGTCTAGTACCGCGAGCATGGAATGGCGAACACCTACGACCTTACTATCAATAGTATAGGAAGGGTGTTGCATGTAACCATGCTTGTTTGTCTGTACTGTTTTGTCTATTTTTGGATTTTGTCAAATAAAGGTTTATTTCATTTAATATGCTATGTTTTTTTTTTTTGCAATCTCTCTTAATTTAATAACCTA
Source organism: Humulus lupulus (assembly GCF_963169125.1). Lineage (NCBI taxonomy): Eukaryota > Viridiplantae > Streptophyta > Magnoliopsida > Rosales > Cannabaceae > Humulus > Humulus lupulus. The sequence continues at coordinate 171,673,688 of NC_084793.1, forward strand.
TGGTCACATCCATAGGATATTAAGGGGGCATTATTGGTATATATACCATCAGCTTGAAAAATAAAATAACATATACGAAATACATGCAAGTGTTTGGATATAACCAAATCCGCGAGCTAAGATAGTTTGGATGCAACCAAGCTATCAAACATAAAAAAATGTACAAGTGTTTGGACATAACCAAATACGTGAGCTAAGACAGTTTGGATATAACCAAACTAGATTAAAATGCAAGTGTATGGATTACAAACCTAGCACAACCTTAATAGGTTTGGAACAAACCAGCCAAAACTAATCGGCAGTAAGTTGGAGCATAACCCACTTCGGATAAGCCGAGACCGAGGCTGGAGTATCTTACAAAACAATAGTTTCGACCTCATAACCTCGGAGAGATAACCGAGGGCGAGAAAAGTAACTAAAAAGTAAGATATAACTAAACTGTTTGCATTACATACCATACAAGTACTTTCGGGTGCATGGTTAAAGTAATATCCGACCTTGACAAATAACGAGATCGGAAGCGGATAATTCGAGCAAACTGTGCATGAATGCATTGAACCTCGAGCTTAAATCCAAACTATGTTTGTGTGATTAAACAAGCATATACGACTATTTAATATAAAATGTGAAAAATATTTCAAACTGAGAAATGTAAAGCATATATATTAAAAGAAAGTCAAAATGAAAGAGAAATTGTATCAGCCCTACGGGCATAAATTAAAACAATTACAAAAATAAAGGGACGCAGCCCCGAGGAAAGATTTATGAAGGAGCAGTCTCCTTAGCCTTCTCAGCATCAGCCGCACTAGACTCTCCAGGCCGAATAGCATGACTACCCTTATGAGCCTTCTGAGCAGCCTCCTCCGCTTCAAGCCGAGCATGCCATTTGGCCACGAATCCTGCCTCAAAAGAGCCTAGGAAGCTGGTGTCGAGGTCGGCGTTGCTGGCCCAGATCCTATACATGGCTAAATCAACCGCCTTGTCCTTCTTCTCTTTAAACTCGGAGAGGAGATAGGCTTTTTCATTCTCTATTATCTTGAAAGTGGTGGCCTTCTCTTCCTCAAGCCTGGCATTGGCCTTCTCCAGCTCCGCAAGCCAAGCATTCGCCTTTTCAAGCTCGGTTGTCTTAGCCTCGACCTCTGTCTTCGCAGCCTTGAGCTCATCAGCCATCTTAAGCTGAAGATCCTTCGACTCTTGGGCTAAAGACATGCTCGAGTGCACCTCGTTGGTCAGCTTATAATTAAGCTGAGCTGAGACAAAAAGAGCCTAGCTGTAATGCCCCAAATTTCCTAATAAGGGTTAGGACCTTGATTAGGAGGCTGGGAGGGCCATAATTGAATTATGATGCTATTTAATGATCATATGCATGTTCATGTGAATTATATTATTATATGATGGTAAATGCATGCATATGGGTGTATTTATGATTATAAGGGTAATTTTTCCCCTGTGGGCGTAATTGTGTATTTTGGGTGCATGGTTGTGATTAATTAATATAGCCATACTATAAGGTGGATTGGTTCGAGCTATTTGGCATGAGACGATCATGAAATGTAAGTATTCGGTCTAGTCATAACGGGTTTAAGTTCGGGGCTCGGGGTGAGTCTCGGGGTCATTTTGATGATTAGAGCATTACCGGGAATTAAAGGGTAATGGGGTATAATTTATTGGCGTTTGAGAATATTGGGAATAGCGGGGATTGGAGAGCGTTAATTATAATTAATGAGATAAGCAGGAAATGATGGTTTTAGCCTCGGAAGTCTTTAGAGGGATTTAATTGGCCTAGGGGCATTATGGTCTTTTGACCTTAAGGATTTGTATCAGCCTTTGGGAGTGTTTAGAAGGCTGTGGAAAACAGAACAAAGCAGAGCCTCATCCTCATCTTCTCCTTTCTCTTTCGTACAAGTTTTCCCTTCATTCTTTCCTTTGAATTTTGAGAGCCCAAATTGAAGAAGCAAGCTAGGGAGTCAAGGCTTGGGGATTATAGTTTGAGTTCAGCCATTGGGAAGGATTCAAATCAAGCTTGAGGTAAGTTCCAGCCATGAATTTTATGGTGTGCTCTGTTTTTAGCTTTAGTTTTCAACTTGTGAATTTCTTGTGGAAAGTTTGGATTAATAGAAGTTTGGTTGATGTTTATTTTGGGTTTTGATGAGGGTGAGTTGTAGATGATGTTTGGTGGTTGAATTGGGTGTTAGGTTGAGGTTTGGGTCAGGTTTCAAGGGCTGGTTTCAAGGGAAAACGCAGGGGAAGGCGAGCTGGTGCGTGCTGAGTTTTTGGTTGGTCTGGGTTAAGCGCCGCAGCATGGCTGTGGTGCGCCACGAATCTTGGCATGTGACAGAGAGGGCTGCCTCTGTTTGAGGGGCGCGCCGTGGCACAGCTAGGGAGGGCCGCGGCCCTTAGTGGCTTTTTGGCCAGAAATGCGTTTTTAGCTTGGGGATTCAAGCCTTAGGCCTCGGGATCGAACCTACTACCCGGTTGAGTAGTGTTTGATGTCTCGGAGGCTAGGTGTTGGTTTGGGAACTTATGTTGATCATTTTTATTGATGGTATCCTATATTTGGTTATGACTAGGTGACCGCTAAAAGACTGAAAGTTGATCGTTCTCAAGGGTCGTTCTTTTAATCATTCTAGCTCGACTCTGAGGTAAGAAAACCGCACCCTGTGTATATGTGACATGCATGGCTGTTATTGATGCATGTTGGTTGATTATTGAGTATGACATGCATGGCTATTCTTGATGGATGTTGGTTGACTATTGAACGTGACATGCATGGCTATGATTGGTGCATGTTGGATTGTTAAGTATAATGCATGTGATGCATGAGAAACATGTGATTAGGACATGCTTTGAGTACTGATTATGATATTGTTCAGAGCTTGTGCCTCTGGGTTTGTGCATGGTCCTAATTGTATTAATACTTGTTAAGTAAGCTTGCTGAATACCTTGTTTATGGATATTGGATATGTGACATATGTTTGGTGGCATGACTTACCTATGTATGGCGCTGACTTATTAGTCTGAATCGGCAATGGTGTCAGATCCGTCTGTGAAGCTGTGACTTGTTATTTAAGTTCACAACGGGCTGAGCACTGGTCGTGTTTCACTGACCCAAGCGTCAGAAATGGTAGAGCGTTGTGAATGCGGGGCAAATGAAGATTAGATCTAATTGAGGTCGGCATTGAATGACTCATATGGGGTATTAATGCGGGACCGACCGGAAGGTCAATGAAGACTATAAGCGCTTGCCTGGTCTAAGACCAGATGTTTTTAGCCAGGGCATATGGCCCCGGTGACTGTTTGTCACATGGCTAGGGGACGCTGTCCATAGTTACGACTCTAGAGTCGGGAGGAAGGTTATGTTGGTGACCATTCACCATGCACCTGTCCTGATCGAACTTATGAAAGGACAACCTACCAGTTAAGCCCTGGTGACCCTATCGTCACATGGCTAAAGGGTGCTGACCCCACATTTGTGACTCTTGTGTTAGTCACCTATTTGCTTAAACTGTTGGTCCTGAATAATGAATACAATTACTGTTGATATTATATCATGTTATATTGTGTTTTCTTGCTGGGCTTCGGCTCACGGGTGCTATGTGGTGCAGGTAAAGGCAAAAGGAAGTTGGACCATCCTTGAGTTGGAGAGCTTAGGTGATGACGTGTACATATGCAGCTGCTCGTCCACCACGGTCGAGGTTTAAAGAGGAACTAGGGTTGAACCCTGTTTTGCCGCTTAGAACGACCTGTTGTAAATATTTTTCTGTGATAGACTCTGAAACTATATTTTTGGGATCCCAATGTATATATTAACCGTTCTAGTGAAACGTTACATCTTAACCAAAAATTTTAATCCCTAAACCGCTAATCATACTTAGTTACATGATTTTGGCAAAATGACTCGATTAGCGAGTTTAGCACTGTTTACAAGGCACACCGTAACGGTCCCTGGAGTTGGGGCGTTACACCAGCACATAAAGAGATTGAATTAGAACATATGATAAGGCACATAAACAATTAAAATTAAGTTGTGAAAAGTTACCGCGGCAGTAAGCTTAATACTCTTATCATAAAGAGTATTGCAGTCCCGAGCTTTATTCAAAAACTCCCAGTGCTCAGCGTCGAAACCACCAAGGCTCTGACCCACCCGAGACAGGATATCCAAACCGAGTATAGCCCCGTGGGCACCAGCAGCATTTTCAATCACAAACTCATCAACATGAGGTTGGATCGACAACATATGTGACTTGGAAGTTGAGGGCTTCTTCGGGGGTGGGCCGAGTACTGGGTGGACTGTGACTGGGGGAAGCATGGAAGAAGCGGCCGAGATGAATGCATCGACCTGGGCATTCGGGTCCTCGGCTGTGCTCGTAGTATTCTGAGCTGGTGGAGTCTTCTCAGTGCGCTTGAGGACTTTGGAGGGTCGGTCCGACCTCCGCGAGCCTCTCGGGCGCTTACTTTTTTGAGCCCCCTCGCCACTAGCGAGCACGACATCAAGGTCGGAATCCATGGCACTTGCACAATTGCAATTAAGATTTAGCATGGCGCTAACAGACAAAGAATAAAGAACAAGTAAAGAAAAACCTAACTGGAACTCTCCCCCAAGCTCGTGCTCGGCGACCAAGAAATCCCTCTATCTTCAGAGGAGGCTGAGGGAGTACCTTCCCTATAGGTGGAAGTCAATCTCGAAAGGTCCCTATAGTCATTAGTTCCATACTGAATGGCTACTCCATCCCACACCTCATTCAAGCTATACATGGTGTCGTATTTCCCGAGCCATCTATCAAACCTATGAACCTTATCGTCTACCCAAGACCATACATAGAAATGGTTCCTATCGTCCTCACACAATACCAACCTATCGGGTTTATGTTTTAGCAATGAAGGAGACCACATATTTGAGCTCGAGGCCTCATCGTTGGCCTCATTCCCCGATTGTGGACTCCTATGGCAGGCTAGAGACGGGGGCCTCGCATCTCTTCTCGGGGGGAGGTTGCCGGTTGGTAAAGGAACGAGCTCCCATCTGGTGTATTTCTTATTGGACCAATCCGATGTAGACTGATCTTCCCCTAAGATCCCACATGCTTGGAGCTTGTCTTCGTGCAGGAGATAAGAGAGGGATCTCCTGCCGTAAGGGAGCTGGAGCAAAGTCTCTCTATGCTCCTTCATCTCCTCAGTGGGAACAGGGCGATGACAGTTGGCTGGAAAATCAAATGCATTTCAACTAAGTACGGGCCTAAAAACAAAGTTCGAGCACAGAAAAGAAGGAGGTTGAGGTGTTGGAAAAAGCTTATACAGGATCTTTATTTATTTTCATGTATATCTAATATTAAACAAATTAATACGAGATAGCCTAAAACATGTTTCTAAAATTGAATTCAAAGAGAAACAAATAATATAATACTTACAATATACGTAGCGGAATTAAGAGTGCTTCCTTCAGTTTCTCTAACTCTTGTATCCTTTCTGTCGCGGAGTATTATCAAGAAACTGAACCGATCTTCTATTTTCTTCACGATCTTCCAATGTATCCTTAGAACCACCTAGAATAGTGTGGGCAATTCTCAACACATGAGATAGATATAGAGAGAAGAAGAAAAAATAACAAAGAGGCTTAGAAAATGACTTGTGTTTAGAGAGAATATAAAACTATCAGAAAATCTTATTTGTGACTTATCTGTCATCTCTAAAATCTTCTCTCTAAGCACTCCTTTTATAGACTCAATTAGGCCATTTAATTTAATTAAAAAATCAATAAAATAACAGACATTTTGAAGCCCTAGGTCAAAATTATCATGGGCTATAGGCCCGTGAAATTTCTCATTTGATTATAAGCCCATTGGACTTAAAATCAAGGCCTGTATTATTTTCTATTGATTTAATTAATTAAATAATTATTTAAATCCTTTATCAAATTAATTATTTATAATTTGAACCTTGATTTAAATTTATTTATTAATTTAGATACCAATTTATCTTAATTAATAAATCTGCCATAATTTCTCTTTTCTTCTCAAAATTACACAACTCTGTGAAACTATCCAAAATTGACCTGGTCAACTTTGATAATTCTAATTGATAATTAAATAAATTAATTGAGACTATCTAGATGATTTTATCCAAGGTACAATGGGGACCATGGGCCTATGAAATCAAGCTCCAATAAGTTATCATAAATCTAACAAATAAATTTACTAACTTATTAATTCCTCGTGACTCCACTATAAACTCGGAATTGCACTCTTGAATTCATAGAACGCTCTATAACAAATATAGATACGCTATTAATTATCCATTGTTACAACCATAATTGTCACTCAATCCTCTATAGACGGTCTACAATGAGATAGGACTAAAATACCGTTTTACCCCTCATTGTATTTTATCATTAAAACACTTAGTTCCTTGTAAATGATATTTCAGTAAACTAATTTAATTACTGAAATGAGATCTCTATCATTTAACACCTTGAACCAAACTAAAAGGAAACCGTCGTTTCACTTCTTCATCAGAAGCTATAGATGTTCATATCTATGATTAACACTCCCACTCAATTATACTACCGAGTTCCCAAGATGTAAGTATGGGCTAGTCCGTAGGGTAAGCTGGTAACGAACAAGTCAAAGAACTCAAATAATACAATCAGTTAGAATACTAACCACTTAGAATTGAGATTGAATTGACCTATGGTCAATTATATGATATGACTAGAATAGATAATAACGACATGTTTACTTATCTTATCAACTGTCAATATCGGTCCTGTCCGATGTAACATATACATCCGATCTTATCTACTTTGCTAATGTTCTGGAAAGAACATTACACTGTAATGTGTAAGTAGATCATATCGTAGATTGGCAAGTCAGTGTAAATCCGGTGCACTGAGTAATCTTAGGACTAACTTATTTTGAACATATAATCATATTTATATTCCACTGTGATTACGTGACTATAAATAAGATTAGCTATATGCTCGGGATTTAATAGAAGTTTATATTAAACAAATAATCATGAAAATAAAACATGTGAGCAAAGTGATTGACCAAGTCAAAAAATAATTTTTATTCTTTTATTGATAATAAAATGAGATTACAAAGAATTTGGGTTTTAATTAGGGCATAAAACCCCAACAAACTCCCACTTGCACTAATTGAAACTAATGCCTTAATTCTACTAATCCCATCTCCTTGATATGCTTATCAAATGTAGCTTCTGGTAGTGTCTTTGTAAACGGATTTGCAAGATTGTCTTCAGTTTCAATCTTCATAACCTTCACATCTCCCCTGGCCACATATTCTCGAATAATGTGATACTTCCTTTCTATATGCTTACTCCTCTTGTGACTTTGAGGTTCTTTTGAGTTGGCTATCGCTCCTGTATTGTCACAAAACAACACAAGCGGTTTATCCATTTCTGGAATAACACCAAGATCTGAATAAAACTTCTTTAGCCAGACTATTTCCTTAGCTGCTTCTGACGCGGCTATGTACTCAGTCTCCATGGTGGAATCTGAGATTGCAGACTGCTTTACGCTTCTCCAAATCACAGCTCCACCCCCAAGAGTAAACACCATTCTAGAGGTAGACTTTCTGTCATCGACATCAGTCTAAAAATCTGAATCGGTGTAGCCTGCAGGGTTCAGAACACCACCCTTGTAGACTAACATATAATCCCTAGTCCGTCTCAAATACTTCAGGATATGCTTAACTACTATCCAATGTTCCGGTCCTGGGTTTGACTGATACCTGCTCACTACTCCCACTGCATAGCAGATATCTGGTCTAGTACACAACATGGCATACATCAGACTTCCAACTGCAGATGCGTAAGGAACTTTTCTCATTGCATCTTCCTCTTCAGGAGTCTGGGGAGACTGCTTCTTTGAAAGATGAATTCCATGGCGGGACGGTAGACGCCCTTTCTTGGAATTTGTCATTGAGAAACGTTCAAGCACTTTATCAATGTAAGCTGCTTGAGATAGAGCTAAAAGTTTGTTCTTTCTATCCCTGATGATCTGGATACCTAGAACATAACTTGCTTCACCCAAATCCTTCATCTGGAATTGAGTGCTCAGCCAATTCTTCACATCTGATAATTTCTTAACATTGTTTCCAATGAGTAAGATATCATCTACATAAAGTACCAGGAATACCACTATTTGATTTTCCTTCAGTTGGTAAACACAGGGCTCATCAATATTTTGTTCAAAGCCATAGGTTTTTATTATTTCATCAAACCTAAGATTCCAGGAACGAGAAGCTTGCTTAAGTCCATAGATGGACCTATTTAACTTACAAACTTTTCCTTCTTGTCCAGATACTTTAAATCCTTCTGGATGATCCATATAAATGACCTCGTCAAGCTTTCCATTAAGAAAAGCTGTCTTGACGTCCATTTGCCAAATCTCATAGTCGAGAGCGGCTGCTATGGATAGGAGGATGTGAATGGATTTGAGCATGGCTACCGGACTAAAAGTTTCCTCATAGTCCACGCCTTCTCTTTGGGTATAACCCTTTGCCACTAATCGAGCTTTATAAGTCTCGATATTTCCATCAACACCTCGTTTCTTCTTGTAGATCCACTTGCACCCAATGGCCCTAAAGTCACTAGGTGCTTCCACAAGATCCCAGACGGAATTTGAGTACATAGACTCCATTTCCTGTTTCATGGCTTCGAGCCATAGTTCCTTTTCAGGGCTAGCCATTGCCTGTTTGAAAGACAATGGATCATCATCACTAGTGTCACCAACAACCATATTGGTTTCACCATCCAAACCATAGCGAACTGGGTTTCTAGAAACCCTCCCACTACGACGAGGCTCCATGACTGTTTGCTCAGGAACAATGGTACTTTCTTCATTTAAATCGACTTGCGTCAGTTGTACATGAAGAGTGGGAATTTCATCATCAACACGCGTTGATGACGATGGAACATTGGTTGGACTCAATTCTTTAACCATCTCCTCTAAAACTACTTTGCTGCGAGGTTTAAAGTTCTGGACATAGTCATTTTCCAGAAAAGTAGCATTTGTAGAAATAAACACTTTCTTTTCTGAATGACTATAGAAAAGTCCACCCTGAGTACCTTTAGGATAGCCAACAAACATGCAAACTTCAGTTCGCGGTTCTAGCTTTCCCTCCTTTTTCCTCAAGACGTGAGCGGGACACCCCCAGATTCTATAATGGCGCAAACTAGGTTCACGACCATTCCAGCGTTCTAAATGTGTTTTGGGGATTGATTTTGACAGCACGACATTGAGAATGTCATTTGCGGTTTCAATTGCATGTCCCCAGAACGAAGTTGGTAGAGTTGAGTAACTAAGCATGCATCTAACCATTTCCAATAAAGTTCTGTTTCGGCGTTCGCGGAGTACCTGGGGCAGTAAGTTGTGATAAAATCCCAAGTTCAGTTAAATGATCTTGGAACTGCATATCAAAATATTCTCCACCCCTATCAAATCGCAAGATCTTTAACCTTTTACCTAATTGGTTCTGAGCCATTGCTAGGAATTCCTGAAACTTTGAAAATGTTTCTGATTTCCTATGCATTAGGTAAAGACATGAGTATCTAGAGTAATCATCAATGAAAGTGACGAAATACTCAAAACCACCCTTCGCTTGTATATTCAAAGGTCCACAAACATCTGAATGCACAAGACCAAGTGGTTCTTTGGCCCTATCACCCTTTGCAGAGAATGGACACTTAGTCAGTTTGCCTTCTAGACAAGATTCACAGACAGGTAATTCACCTAAGGTGAGTTCCCTCAAAGGTCCGTCCTTTGTAAGTCTTTGAATCCTATAATAGCCAATGTGACCTAGTCTCAAGTGCCATAAATACGTCATATTATTGTTATCGGTCTTTTGACGTTTATTGGTCCTAGGTTTAGTTACTTTGAATAAATCATTATTAAGAGTGAGGGGTTCATTAGGTCGCAGAATATAAAGCCCGTTTTCCAAACATGCAATACACAATTGTGATCCATTGAAAGAAATAGATATATTAAAACTTGTGAAAGTCATAACAAATCGTTCTAATTGCAACATGGAAACTGAAATTAAATTTCTACTAAAATCAGGAATAAAAAATACATCTTTTAAAATTAAAAATTTATTTCCGAACTTCAGACGAGCTCTTCCTCTAGCTTGGACCGCAACGAACACTCCGTTCCCAGCTCTAAGCTTTAAGCCACCTTCGTCCACTTCCTCCCACGATTCAAGAAGTTGTAAAGAGTTACAAACATGGTTGGTAGATCTAGAATCAATAATCCAAACAGATTTATCATTCTCTAAAACACATGTTTCTAAGATAAATGAACTATAATCATTACCTTTGTTTTTCGCTACTAGAAACTTGGGGAAATCTCGTTTCCAATGCCCCTTCTCTTTGCAGTGAAAACATTTATCTTTACCTTTCTTGTTTTTCATGTTCTTCCCCTTAGGCGTCTGTGCACGTGGTTGTGCACTCGTCTTTGCAGGCTTGGGGTTGTTTATTTGTCCACCTTTCCTCTTGTTTCCAGCTTTCGAAGACGAAGCTTGGTTAGCTTCAGCCTTAGCTAGATGAGCAGCAACATTAGCAGTCTTATTTTCACCTCCTTTACTAGGTGCACCCATGACAGGTTCAATAATCTGAAGGTCGTTCATGAGCTGCGTCAGACCATAGTTGAGTTGAGCACAAACGAACGTGCAGACACGATGCCATCCGAGAATTCACGGTGCCATCACATACGTGTGGAGACGGTGTTATCCAAGCATTTACGGGGCTATCAAGAACGTGTGGAGACGATGCTCGTTCTGGGGATTCCTCAATCATGACGAACTCGGAGTTATCACCAATCAACTTTATGTTGATATTCTGCTTCCAGTTAAGGAAGTTTTTTCTACTGAGTTTCTCCATCGAAAGTTGAGAAAGGGATGAGAGTAGACACAAACACTACTTAGCTTAAAACTACAAATTATCAATAAAATAGAAATCAATCATATTTGCTCAATAAAACTTCTATTCACAAAAATTTCAAGAAATAGCACAACATATACCAAAAATATGTAAGATATGAGAAAAAATACCAAAAACAATCATATCTCTATTTCTTTAGGTTTTTAACTAATCTATGATATCCTTGTCCCGGTTGGCGAGAGTAAAAAATACCACTAGTTAAATAGAGTTGTAAACTCATTTAATAATGGACACCATTATTAACAACCTACTATTCGATCAAAATAAGAAAACAAAATCTCTTATTTTATGAGCTAGACCCACGGTTTCAATAATCATAGATTTAGTCCTAGTAGTCACCGTAGGGGTGAGTCTAGTAGAATTTGACCTATAATTATCTATCTTTCGAAATCTAACCTTGTCAAAATAACTAATGAACACCTTCTGTAGGGGGACAAATCAAAGCGCCTCGAGGCCCCATTAGGCTATTGACTATGTTAAACCAACGGTGGAGATCGAATAAAATTCTTAAAATAAGCTCATTATAAAATTAAAAATAGTATTTTTATTATTTATTTTTTAGAAAATTAATGACTATGGTTTTCCAAAAAAAAAATAAACAGATTAAAAATTTTAACACCAAAGTCCTATAATTTCTTATTAATTCTAAAGTATAGCATTGAAACAAATTCAATTAATATAGAATTAATTTGTTGCTAATCAATATTTAGGTTTAACTAATATAATGAACCTATACAATTAAGTTCAATTCAGGTAAATGGGCCTTAACAATTGAGCTTGTATGGAGGAGGGTTGGGTCCAGTATGTCGTTCCCACTACAAAGGCCCCCTATCTTCCATAAAAGGTCCAAAAGGCATGAATTTAAACCTTCGTTTTATTAATTGTTATTAATTGATTAGGCCCATTGTAGTCATGCAAAGCAAATGAGCCTTCACAAGTGGAATCACCCACAAGAGAGGAATTTAAACTTTACATTTTCTAATGGGCCCAAATAAAACCTATCATTTTTATGAATATTTTATTTGGCAAAATACCATATATCTAACAAACATATGGGCCACTATATGCATCTAAGCCCAATTGCAAAAATACCACATATAGTGCAAACAGACATGTTATAATTGGATGGCCTAATCATGTTACTATATGAGCAATTCTATGAATTTATGCAAAAATACCACAATTTATTTCATTTGCAAAAATACCACAATTAATTATCTAGAATTTATCAAAAAAATTCAAATTAATTAAATTTTTACAAAAAATAAGTCAATTTAAATGAAATTTATCAATAATTAACAATAGTTAATTTAAATTTCATTTATCAACAATCAACTTGGTTTTAGGTTAATTTGAAAAAAAAAATATTAATTTAATTTAAATAGGATTTATCAACAATTAAACAAAGTTAATTTAAATCCCATTTATTAAAAAAATATTTTATTAATTGGCTGAAAAAAATGATATTTTTCAAAATTTAACCAATTTTAAATTTTAAAATCAATATCTAAACTATTTTCAAAAAATATCTTGTGTTGTTACAACTATTATCTAATATTTTAACCATTTAAAAATAATAAAATACAAATAGTTATAACAAGTAGTTAAACAAATTCAAATATCCATAAAAATATCTAACTAAGAATATTAAATTTCAAATAATTTAAATATTAAAAACTATAGAATAAAAAGATATTTATATTTTCAAATAAAGATTTAATAAAAATATCAAGAATTTAAATGAAAATATCTTAAATATCTGATATCATAATTATAATATTTTAATATATTAAAAGATTTTAAATTAAGTTATTAGTTTATTTTTAAATTTGAATTTGAATCTTTGTAGAAAATATCTAATTATTTAAATCTCAACTAAAAAAAATATCTTTTTTTTTAAAAAAAGAAACAATTTAAAATGATAAAACAAAAAAGATATTTTAGGTTTTGATTATACATAATAAATTTCTACAATTTTAATTTTATTTATTTTTCAAAACAAAAATAATTTTTTTTAAAAAAAAATCTGGATGAACAGTACCCGTATCGGGTACTGTTCACCCGAGTGCTCTGGCTGCTGGTGGCGCGCGCACGAGCCTGGGGTGCGCACATGAGGCGCGCGGACGGGGCTGGGTGGCGGCGCGCTGGGCGCGCGCGCGGAGGGGTGCGGTGCGCGCGCATGGGAGCCAGGCCAAATTTTTTGAAAAATTTTTTTTGAGCAATTTTTCAAACCAAAACCATTTTGTAATTAATTTTTAACATGTTTTACACAAAATAAAGCATATATAAAATTTAATAGCATAGAAAACACAACAAAAATAACCTAAAAATTGCTAAAATTCACATAAAATCAATATGCTCATAAAAACATGAAAACCATCCAATTATTCAAACATATCAAATAATCCAATTTTAAACATGTTCATGCATGAAAATAAAGATTACCAAAGGCTCTGAGGCCAGTTGTTGGAAAAAGCTTATACAGGATCTTTATTTATTTTCATGTATATCTAATATTAAACAAATTAATACGAGATAGCCTAAAACATGTTTCAAAAATTGAATTCAAAGAGAAACAAATAATATAATACTTACAGTATATGCAGCGGAATTAAGAGTCCTTCCTTCAGTTTCTCTAACTCTTGTATCCTTTCTGTCGCAGAGTATTATCAAGAAACTGAACCGATCTTCTATTTTCTTCACGATCTTCCAATGTATCCTTAGAACCACCTAGACTAGTGTGGGCAATTCTCAACACATGAGATGGATATAGAGAGAAGAAGAGAAAATAACAAAGAGGCTTAGAAAAGGACTTGTGTTTAGAGAGAATATAAAACTATCAGAAAATCTTATTTGTGACTTATCTGTCATCTCTAAAATCTTCTCTCTAAGAACTCCTTTTATAGACTCAATTAGGCCATTTAATTTAATTAAAAAATCAATAAAATAACAGCCATTTTGAAGCCCTAGGTCGAAATTATCATGGGCTATAGGCCCGTGGAATTTCTCATTTGATTATAAGCCCATTGGACTTAAAATCAAGGCCTGTATTATTTTCTATTGATTTAATTAATTAAATAATTATTTAAATCCTTTATCAAATTAATTATTTATAATTTGAACCTTGATTTAAATTTATTTATTAATTTAGATACCAATTTATCTTAATTAATAAATCTGCCATAATTTCTCTTTTCTTCTCAAAATTACACAACTCTATGAAACTATCCAAAATTGACCTGGTCAACTTTGATAATTCTAATTGATAATTAAATAAATTAATTGAGACTATCTAGATGATTTTATCCAAGGTACAATGGGGACCATGGGCCTATGAAATCAAGCTCCAATAAGTTATCATAAATCTAACAAATAAATTTACTAACTTATTAATTCCTCGTGACTCCACTATAGACTCTGAATTGCACTCTTGAATTCATAGAACGCTTTATAACAAATATAGATACGCTATTAATTATCCATTGTTACAACCATAATTGTCACTCAATCCTCTATAGACGGTCTACAATGAGATAGGACTAAAATACCGTTTTACCCCTCATTGTATTTTATCCTTAAAACACTTAGTTCCTTGTAAATGATATTTCAGTAAACTAATTTAATTACTGAAATGAGATATCTATTGTTTACCGAGTTTTTCGGAAACGAATACAAACAAAATAATAAAAAGATAAGAACTGTAGAAGTGCAGAAATATAAATGGACAAATAGGTTTTTTACGTGGTTCATGCGTTAATGAGCCCTAGTCCACGAGTCAATGTTATTATACTTGTAGAGAACTACAGCAAGATGGCTGGTGTACAAGAACCTCACAAACTCACAGTGTTTCTCTCGAGTTCTCTAGAAGAAGACGAAGTTAGAGAGATTTTGACAGAGTTCTTGCTATGTAATTTTTTCCTCCCCCTCCTATTGCAAAATGAGGAGGTTTTTATAGCCAGAGTTCTGGATTAGGGTTTTACTCTGCCCCCCTGAGTCTTAATTACACCAGCCATAAATAGGGGATACAATTACAGTAGTCGCCTGGCTACCAGGTTCTATGTGGGTATATTTACATGAAAGTATGGGGAATGTAAAAAGGCAGCTGTCTTTTCCAAGTTGTCAGCGGAACAGTAGGCGAGAAGGTACTTTTAGGCGTGATGGGATGTGTGCGGCCTTGACCTGTCGGGCGTGTCAGGCGGGATCCTGTGTCAGGTGAGTATCATTCCAACTATGCCTCCTCCATGACTCGACCGCTTGATCTTCTTCCGTGCGAGGCACGGAACTGTATCCGCGAAGGCGACCCGAAGAGTCTTCTCCTGGAGGGACCTTCCCCGAAGGGTATCCCTTCGGGAGTCCGGGAGGATTGATTAGCTTCCTGGTCGCGGTTGCTTGAAAGAGTATGCTGGACACTAAACGGGAGAGGTGGAGCCTTTTTGTCCCTCCGTGAGCTCTGGTCACCTTTCGTGAAAGACTTTGATAATTCTGCTTCCCCGAAGCTATCCATCTAAACGCTATCCGGAAATCTGGATAACATTTACCCCCCAAGGTCACGGGGCTTGAGAGGTCTGGGAGCTTGTACAGTCCTCTGGGAGTTCTGGTCTCTAGATTAGGCGAGGGGTCACCTTCTGCATTCCTGGAAGGGTTCCTTTCTCCCGCCTGAGTGTCAGTACAAAAAGAAAGGAAATTTCTTCCGTTTGAACTAAAGTACTCAAGTGTGGCAAGGGCCACGCGTCATGCAGGGAATGGCTCTGTGACCAAGACGTGTGTGTGAGGTGACTGGCTGAGCGTGCATGCGTCAGGCGTCTGAGTAGTGATTTGACGGTATTTAATGGTGCGCTGGGCCCGAGATGGTATAATGATGGGAAATAAATACTTTATTCCCATTCGAGGAGCCATAAATGGGACCGGCGCTTCATCTCCAGCCGTCGGATCTGGTGCATGCGGTATGGGAAGATCTAGACCGTCCATATGTGGAATTCGAAACGATTTCGTTCCTGTTATAAAAATGAGGGAACGGACATTTCTTCCTCTTTACGCTTTCAAATTTTCGAGCTTTCAGATTCTCAGATTCCCAAATCTTCGAACTCTCAAGCTTCCTAGCTTCCTTTCCTTCGAATTCGTCACTTCTTTTGGTAAGGAATCCAGAAACCTTTCTTTCGATTAGGCAGTAGGTTTGATCGCTGAAGTTCTAAGTTTGAATCGTTGCTTGTCTTTGCAGCCTTTACTTCACGTGTTCGTTCGGTGCAGCGACCCGGTTACTCCCTCAATCTTCAACTACTTGAATACCAGTAAGTATTTTTACTTTGCTTTTTCCTTCTAAACCCCAGATTGTTGGTAGTTGTTAGGGTTGAGTTTTCTGCCGGTGTCATCTTTATGCATGCATGAATAGGGCTTTGATAGGCATGTGTCTAATGCGAGTCAATGAGTCATTTCTTTGCATGCTTTGACGATTTGCTTTTGGAAAGTTGTTTCTCGTCTGCTTGTGCTGTTCTGGTTTGTTATTTTAGGGCATAAGCGTGAACGCCTTTAGGGTGTCTTCCCCTGGGAAAACACTTCTCTCGGCGGGCTTAGGCTCGAAGTTTGAATCTGGTTCCTTGCTGTCCTCCGGGTGGCATGGTGCCAACCCCTCGGCAAGCTCGGTGGGAGCCTCTCCAAGCAGTTTTCGGGGAGGGTCTCCCCGACGCCTTTAATACCGTTAGGGTATGGCAAGGGTGCTGACTGCTTGGGGTGTTTTCTTCTTTGTTTCTTTTTGCTCAGTGACGAGCACCTCAAAGGAACAAGTCATTGCTGTGGTAGAGGTTGAATCCGCCCAGGAGCAAGGTTCCCCTGTTGCCGGCGCAAAGGGGAAAGAAAAAACTAAGGTGGCCTCGGTTAGCCCACCGACTACCAACAGTTCCATCTGGGAGATGGACCAGAAGCCGAACCTGCTCAGGAACTACGGCATGCTGGAGCTGTACTCCTCAGAGGCAGGTTTGAAGAACATCCCAGGCCTGATGTGGCACCGTCTGTCGGTGCTGGGTGAGGCTGCCAGTCAGAGTCACGAGGGTTTTGGTGCCTGGAGCTGGGCACACATAGTGTGTGGGGCACACTTGCCCCTAAGAAGTTATTTTGCCAATTTCTGCGTGAAGGTGGGGATCGCCCTCTTCCAGTTGATTCCCCCCAGCTACAAGCTACTAGCGGGGTGGTTTATCTTTTGCAAGTCCAGGAATCTGGAGGTCCCTACCCCGGAGGAGGTGCTATACTTCTATGGGCTGAAGTCTCAGCCCACGAGAGGTCATGCAGACAAGGTGGGGTTTTATAGGCTGGAGAGGTATCCGGACGTGATGTGCCCCACATGTCATACCGCGAGGGTTCCAGATCTCCGGGAGTACTGGTTCCTGACGACTGGCTTCCCATTGAAGAGGGTGCCAGCTCTATCTTTGGACTTCAAAGTCCCTGGTAAGGGCTCCTTCTTCTCTTCTTTAACTTTGTTTCTTTAAGTTTGGTCTGCCTTCCGGGAGGATCTCTAACACTCGTGTTTGGACTTTGCAGAAGCCGTCCCGCAGACACCTCGCTGTGCGGAGATGATAAGGAGGTCAAACTTCTATGAGGGGCTCTCGGAGGAAGAGCCGAAGGTGGAAGGACTTGTGACCACCGAATCTTTAAGGGAGTATGGGCTACTCGCCTCTTTCCAAAATATTGAGCCAGTGAGTGGCAGGGGGCAAAGTCAGGTGTCAGCTGACGTCCGGGAGCAGATTGCCCTGGAGCTGTCCAAGGTGATCTGCCAAGCGGCCCGGGATGAGAATAATTTATCTCCTAGTTGGGCGGAGAGGTTCCCCGACCCCCAGCCGGAGGAAGAAGAGATCGAGGCTCGCCACGCCGCAGCTTATCCCAATGAAGGGACTCCGGGAGCTGGTACCTCCGGGAGAGGAAAGACTAGTTTTCGATTGATCCACACCCCCAGCCTGTCTGAGGTTTCCCGGACTTCCCAGGTGGGGTTCGATCCCCGCTTCCTTAGGCTAGATCCGCGTAGGATTCCCTTTGACAGATATTGCGATAGGGTAGATGAGCTCCTCGGGTGTTTGAGTGACGGTAGTCTGCCAGAAGGTGTCACCATTGTTGACCCTTCCTCCCTCAGCATGTCATTCCCGGACTTCAAGGAGTACGGGAGCTTCCTGGATCAGGAAGCGGTGTCTTGTTTTGCTCGGGGAAGGCCATCCACGTTTCTCGTGCATGGTCGTCCCTTTCAAACTTTTTTTCTTTTTTGTCTCTTGTTCCCTGCTGGTTGGTTAACCTTGCTCCGTTCATCTCTTGCAGAACATCCCGAAGCAAAGATGTTGGGGAGAGCTACCTCACTTATCAAGAAGGCCGCCACCAGCCCAGACCCGTCTAAGGGGAAAAGACGAAAGACCGCAGCTGGTACGGGAGGTAAAGCTGCCACGCCCAAGAAGACAAGTGGCGAGGCGCAAGGGTCTCCGGCGGTGGAGAGGTCAATCGTGCCCGTGGTGGAGAAGCTTCCTGTAAAGGGGCCTTCCGAGAACGTAGTGGTCTCGAGCAGTAGCAGCGATGGGGAAGGTCTTGTGTTCCCCGCGAAGAAGGCCGGGGTGAGCAAACGCCCCGGAGGGGAGGCTGAGGGCGACAAGAGAAAACGCCTTAGACATTCTCCACCTGGAGGTGATGGAGATATCCGGACTGCGCGCAGTCCCCACCAGACTACCCCCACTCAGCAGCAAAAACAACCCCAACAGCAACAACAACAACAACAACAACAAAGGCAACTAACACCGCCACAACAGCAGCAAAAACAACAGCAACATCAACAGCAACAACAGACCGGGGCGGTAGTGTCTTCACTACCGTCCCTAATACCCCGTCTTCCTCCTCCTCCAGCCCAAAGGGAGTCCACCCTTTCGGGGTCTCCTTCTTCTCAGCAAACAAACCTTCCTCTGCCTGGCCTGAAGTTCCACTTCCCTCAGAAACCAACCCGTTTCCCCGCTGCCCTCCTGGAGGGTGTAAGACGGGCCGATAATTTTTTGAAGAGGCGGTTGGAGGCCGAGAAGGCTGTTACTCAGGGAAGGGCAGACAACTTGTCTGCCGTGAAGAGAGCTGAGCTGGCCGAGGGGGTGAGATTCCTTCACCCGGCTGGAGCGGTTTTGGATGGCCCAGCCTTGGAGAAGAGGCTGGTGCCTAGGCTCGGACGTTCATTGGCGTCGTTTCAGAGCGGATATGATGGAGGATATGGCCCTGAGCTTGTGCGAACTCAATTCTGAGAAATGGGCCATCAGTAGCAGTAAAGACCCGTTGCTGCTGACACATGCCGTAAAGCAGCAACTTTCGGGGGTAAGCTGTCAGTAGTTGTGCTCCGAGATCAATTGTCTTAGTACATTTGGTTCCGCTTAACTCATTCTGTTGTCTTTCCTTGCAGGCCTCTCTCATCGCAGAACGCTCGTTCCGGGAGGTGGGTGCAGTTCTGGTTCAGCTGGAGGAGAGCCAGGTGGCTCGCCAGGCCTTGGAGGCAGAGAAGCAGAAACTGACCCAACAGGTCGAGAGCATAAGGGGGGAGGCTTCGGAGAAGATTGACCAGGCTCGGCGCACGGCTGAGGAAGAGGCGGACAAGAAATATCTTGCCAAATATCGAGAGTACCGGGCCAGCGCAGAGAATGAGTTCAAACAGCGGTCGGATGACTTGAAGGCCGAAAACTCCAAGCTCCGGGAAGAGCTATCCCAAGCCAGGGAGGAGAAGGATACCTTGGAAGCCCGCTTGCAATCGAAAAATGATCTCCTCCTTAAGCAGCAAGAGGAATATTCCACTCTTCAGAATAAGCTGCACGAGGAGGAGCAATTTCATAAGAGGAGCAGGGATCTCGTGTCTATGCTGGAGTTGGGGCTCGCCGAGAAGGATAAAGAGATCGGAGCCTTGCAATTCACTGCCAGGGGGCATGTGACCGAGAAGCAATCCGTGCTGAACCAAAATAAGGTGCAGCGCAAGGAGATTGATTCTCTTAAGGGAGAGCGGGATGCATCCAAGGCCGAGATGGAAAAACTGAGGGCTCAATTAGCTGTCGCGGAGGCAAAGCTGGCAACCTCCGAGGCAGAGCGCTTGAAGGAGAAGGAGGATGCCGAGGTGGTACTGAACAGGACGATTAACATATCGCATGTGGTCCTCATGCATCAACTCTGGAAAATGAACCCGGAGGTACTAGGCTATCTGGGAGAGGATGCCGACGCCATGAGGGAGAAGCTACAGGTGTGGGATCAAGACCCAGAGGTGTACGTCCAAACTTACAACATTGACGAGCCTGCTGGAGCCCCTGAGGCAGAAGTCCTTGAAGGGGCGGGGACCTTTGATCCAGCCAGTGATGCCGTTCTTCCTTCCAAAGAGCCGACTCCGCTGTCCCCAGTTGAAACCGATGTCCCCGAGGCCCCGGTCGTGAAAGCCGCAGCCACCCCCAATGCTTGAAGGGGTCTTATCTTTCGTAAAAAATATTCTTTATTGATTATCGTTTTTCATTTGTATTTTCCTTTGGGGCGAAGCTCCCTGTACTCTTTTCTCATTGCAGACGTATTTTCCATAATTATAGCATTTTTCATTCTTTTTCTGCCGAGTTCTTTGTTTTGCTTTGCGTTTAGCATAGATAATTTTATACGATAGAAACTGCCGTAGGGGCGCATGAGGTTCTGGTTCCAACGGCCAGAACCTATGCATTTCCAACTTGAAGCTCCAAAAGCTTATGTCTTTTCCCACGTAGTTTCTAGGTTGCGGAGGATTCTTGGTTCCAATGGCCAGACTCCTTCTTTCATCGTACTCAGCCTTCCTAAGGTAAATAGCCAATCTCGGGACTTGTAGTTATACCGTCCACTGGGATGGCTAGGGTGACCCGTTCCATGGTGCCAGAACGGGAATTCTTTTGGTGAGCGTCGCTAGACTTCGGGCTAGGTCTTTGCGAAGCAAAACTAACTGTCGTTGCGAACCCCACGGTGGCTGACTTCAGGGGCTTGGCACGAAGCCCTGCGAGGCAAGTTACGGTCGGGGAAATTGCCACGCCAGCCATGGGCGATCCTGGAGCAGGGGCTTTGCGAAGCAAGGCCTGCTGTAATTGGGGGATCGATCGTATCTGCTCCAAGAGCTGAAGCTTGCGAAGCGAAGCTTGCAGTGGTCGGGGAGCTTGCCATGCATTATTTTGTGAGGTCCGGAGCTGAAGCCTGCGAAGCAAAGCTTACAGCGGTCGCGGATCTTGCCATCTTTCGCCTTGCGGGACCCAGAGCTTCGCTCGCGGATCTTGCCATCTTTCGCCTTGCGGTACCCGGAGCTTGGGCTTGCGAAGCAAAGCTTATAGCGGTCGCGGAGTATTCTGCGAAGGACTTGTCAGGGAGTTGGGGGTATTTCGACGTAGCTCTCTTAATGTGCCTCAACCCCCAGTCCTGCTCATCGCTGGGCTACACAGGATAATTTTCATGATGCATAATGGCAGACATTTTCATGGCAATTTTCACATAACCACATAATGCACATATGACACGTAATGCAAATATGTTCATGGCAACAAATCAACCTAAGCTTAACAATTTAAAAATTTCAAACACAATGCTAATACATAAGTGGTGTTCTCTGTATGTTTTGTTCAAGGGGCGTATGGCTAAGGCATAGCCATGTATACCCCTCCAAGTGAGCGTGGGGTCCGGACGTCTCCGGACCGCATGGTTACTTGTTAAAATGCAGCTTGGAACAAAGGGATAAAAAATGCGGTAAAAGTGGAGTGAATCTCTCCGTGTTTCATTAAATTAGCCTGTGGGGCATGTGTTTTACAGCTGGGAGGATTGTCTCCATATTTTACATTTTTGCTACATCCACGAAGGACCTTCGACTAGATGGTCCTGGGCTTACTGATAGTAACGGCGGAGGTGCTCCGCGTTCCAGGCGCGCGGGACTTTAGATCCATCGAGTCTCTTTAAGTGATACGTCCCATGGCCCACTTTTTCTTGGACTTCATAGGGGCCTTCCCAGTTGGGTCCGAGGACTCCCACTCCCAGATCCTGTGTTGCAGGAAATACTCTCCGTAGGACAAGGTCTCCAACTTCGAATGTACGGCTCTTGACTCTTGTGTTGAAGTGTCGGGCTATCTTGCCTTGGTACATTTTGAGTTGGACCTGTGACTGCTCCCGGAGCTCTTCGATCATGTCCAGGGACTCCTAGAGAAGGGCGTGGTTCCGGGTAGGGTCGTAGGTGTTCTGCCTGTGAGAGGGGATCATAGTTTCTACTGGGATGACGGCCTTGCAACCGAAGGTCATGGAATAAGGTGTGTGCCCCGTCGAAGTTCTCTCTGTTGTGCGATAGGCCCAAAGTACTCGCGGAAGCTCTTCCGGCCAGCGAGCCTTGCATGCTTGGAGTTTTTTCTTCAACGTGGTCTTTAAAATTTTGTTCACTGCTTCCACTTGCCCATTGGCTTGAGGTCTGGCGACTGCGGAAAAGATTTTGATGATTCCATGCGAAGCACAGAAGGCCGTGAAATGCTCACTATCAAATTGTTTCCCGTTGTCGGACACAATTTTTCGTGGAAGCCTGAAACGACACAATATATTCTTGATGACAAAGTCCAGTGCTTTCTTAGACGTGACCGTGTTCATAGGTTCAGCTTCAGCCCATTTGGTGAAGTAGTCTACCGCGACTATGGCATACTTCACTCCACCCTTTCCAGTTGGAAGGGAACCTACTATGTCAATGCCCCAAACGGCGAACGGCCAGGGGTTGGTCATTAAGGTAATTTCTGTAGGCGGCGCTCGCGGAACCTTGGCGTACCTCTGGCACTGCTCACATTTTTCTGACATAATCCACACAATCCTTCTTCATGGTGGGCCAGAAGTATCCTTGACGAAGGACCTTTTTGGAGAGGCTCAGCCCGGAGGTATGGTCGCCACAGAAGCCTCCGTGAATCTCATGGATGATGGTGCTGATTTCGGTTCCGGAAACACACCTAAGGAAGGGTATGGACAACCCCCTGTGGTAAAGCTTTCCATCCATAACCACGTATCGGGGAGCTTGATATTGGAGCTTTCTTGCGTCAGCTTTATCAGGGGGGAGCTCTCCGGTGGTGAGAAATCTGAGGATGGGTCCTATCCAGGAATGGGAATGGTCGATGATGGCATTTACCCCCTGTGTCTCAGTACTAGGTGCTTCTAAGTGCCTGATGGGCACTAGGCCATATTGTTCAATTTCCGGGTCTGTTGCAAGCTTGGCCAGTGTGTCCGCGAGTGAATTCTGGTCCCGGGGGACCTGGCGGATTCGGTAGCCTTTGAAATGCTGCAGGAGGCCGCGGGAGAGAGACACGTAGGCAGCCATTTTTTCACCCTTCGTTTGGTATTCTCCGGATATTTGGTTTACCACAAGTAGGGAGTCACTATATACTTCTATTTTCTGGGCTCCGACTTCTCTGGCCAGTTGTAATCCAGCTAACATGGCTTCGTGTTCTGCCTCGTTGTTGGATGCTAGGAACGCGAAACGGATGGCGCTCTGGAGTTGATGTCCTTGGGGAGAGATTAGGATAACCCCTGCTCCAGCTCCTTTTTCATTGGAGGCTCCGTCTACATAGACCTTCCATGTGGGAAGTTCCGGGACAGGATCTTCCGGGAGGTCGTTCATTCCCGAGCATTCCACAATAAAGTCCGCGAGAGCTTCACCTTTTATGGAAACACGTGGCTGGTAGTGGATGTCAAACTGGCTTAGTTCCATGGCCCACTTAAGTAATCTGCCAGAAGATTCGGGCTTCTGCAGGACTTGCCGGAGAGGGTGGTTGGTGAGTACTCTGATGGTGTGCGCCTGGAAATAGGGCCTTAGCTTACGCGAAGCGATTAGCAAGCAGAGGGAGAGTTTTTCGATCATTGTATATCTGGACTCGGCGTCCAGTAACCTCTTGCTCACGTAATACACAGGGAGTTGGAGACGGCCGTCTTCCCGGACGAGCGCGGCACTTACGGCATGCTTTGTCACAGCTAAGTACAAGAACAACGCCTCTCCTTCGACAGGTTTGGACAGAATGGGAGCTCGAGTTAGATGTTCCTTGAGGTGTTGGAAGGCTGTCTCGCATTGGAAGGCTGTCTCGCATTCGGGGGTCCACTCGAACCTCTTGTTTCCTCGCAACACATTGAAGAAGGGGATACATTTGTCAGTGGCCTTGGATACGAAGCGGCTGAGAGCAGCTATCCTTCCGGTAACGCTTTGGACGTCCTTATGCTTTCGGGGAGAAGGCATATCTATGAATGCTTTAATTTTCTCAGGGTTGGCCTCCACTCCGCGGGAGCTGACAATGAAACCGAGGAACTTCCCCGACGAGACCCCGAAAGTACATTTCTTCGGATTCAGTTTCAGTTTCATTCCGTACTTTCGGATCACGGCGAAAGCTTCCTCGAGGTCGTCACTATGGTCTCCGGAGGTCTTGGATTTCACCAACATGTCGTCTACATACACCTCCATGTTCCTCCCCAGCTGATCCTTGAACATCTTATTTACTAGACGCTGGTATGTCGCCCCAGCATTCTTTAAACCGAAAGGCATGACCACGTAACAGTAGACACCCTTGTCCGTGAGGAAGCTGGTGTGTTCCTGGTCCGCGACATGCATCTTGATCTGGTTGTATCCGGAGTATGCATCCATGAAGGATAAGAGTTCATACCCGGAAGTTGCGTCTACCATCTGATCGATTCGTGGAAGAGGGAAACAGTCTTTTGGGCAAGCTTTGTTCAGGTCTGTGAAGTCAATACACATTCTCCAGGACCCATCGGGTTTTGGGACCAGAACCGGGTTGGCCAACCACACGGGATAGAGTGACTCCTGGAGAAAGCCTATGGACATCAGCTTGTCCACTTCAGCTTTGACTGCTTCGGCCCTTACTGGGTCTAACGGCCTCCTCTTCTGGCGAACTGGAGTTGCAAACGGGTCTATGTTGAGTGCGTGGCACGCAACATTAGGATTAATCCCCGTCATATCAGCGTGGCACCATGCCAGGATATCCTGATTATTCTTCACAGTGGCCATGATCTTTTCTCGAATGGCCGATGGAAGGTTTTTCCCCACCAGAATGACTTTGGCGGGATCTTCCGAGTTGAGGATCACCTCTTCGACTTCCTCCATCGGCTCTATCGCCCTCTCGATTCCCACTCTAGGGTCGAGTTCGTCAACGTATGCCTCTCGGGCACCCCCAGTCTCTGGTAAATCCTCTGCCAAAGGTGCGGCAACAATCGCCTCCTGGACCGTGTAGACGGATCAGACAGAGACGTTATAACAGCTTCATGCACTTCGTTGGTCTCCCCGGAGGGTTCCGATACGCCCGTTGTCGCATGGAAACTTCAAGCATAAGTGTCGTATCGAGGTTATGGCCCCAACATCGATTAGGACCGGTCGGCCTAGGATGGCATTATACGCTGTGGGGCAGTCGACCACCACGAATGTGCAGTGCTTGAAGGCACAAGCGTCGCTGTCCCCTCTGAGGGTGACTGGAAGTTGAATTTTGCCTAAAGGCATGATTGCATCCCCATTGAACCCCTGAAGTTGGATGGGGCATGGGATCAGATCTGTCTCGGTTAATCCGATCGCGTGGAAGGCAGCTTTGAAGAGGATGTTTATGGAGCTTCCATTATCGACTAGGATCCGTGACACCTTCTTATTGGTGATCTGGGCTTCAACGACGAGGGGATCGTTGTGGGGGAAGTGCACATGTCGGGCGTCATCTTCCGTGAAGGTGATGGGAAGATCCATCATTCGGGGACGCTGAGCAGGTGACTGAACCAAGGCGCACATCTCCCCGGTGTGTTCTAACTCCCTCAAGTACCTTTTCTGGGAGTTGCGGGTGCTTCCGGCAAGGTGCGGTCCTCCGGAAATGGTGGCCACGTGTCCGTCAACGGGTGGCAGAGCAAGGCCAGGCGGATATGGTTTTCCGGGTCCTGGAGTCAACATGGCAATGGGTGCCGGAGAGGTCAGAGCAGGAAGCGCTGGGAATTGAGATCCAGGAGCTTGGGGGTGACCGGCCCCAAGAGCGCTAGCGGTCCCCCTCTGTCCCGGAGAGTATGCAGCTCCGTGAACTACTCCCTGTCCGGGATAGATTATGGGTATCCTCACCCATTGACCGAGGTGTCCCGCTCTTGCCAGGGACTCGATCTCATCCTTCAGCTGAAGGCATTCGTTTGTGGTGTGCCCCACGTCTCCGTGGAACTCACACCTCTTATTGGAGTCTCGCGGACGCCTTCCTCCGTGAGACACTTTCGGGGGCTTCCGGTAGTTGACCATATTACAAGTCGCTCGATAGACATTCTCTCGCGAGTCTATCAAACTGGTGTACTCCGTGAAATTGGGCTCATAGTTCTTCCGGGGTTTCTTTGAATGGTCCCCCCGGTTGGTGTTTCTTCCACCTCGTTTATTCCGTGATTGGCTCAGATTTTGTTCTGGGCCTTCCGCTTGCGGTTGCGACGGGCCGGGAGCGATACTACATCCGGTTGGTACAGCCCCGTATCCAGAGAAATGGGTTTGGCTCGGCGTTTGAGCAGATGCGGAAGGTCCATACACGCTTGGAGTGAACTGGGTTCCTGGAAGCGTGAGGGCTGGTGCGGGAGCTTGCGAAGCGAAGCTCGGTGCAGTCACGGAAGGCGTAGGAGCTGGAGGAACTCCAAAGGCCTGTTGGTAGGCGTCTTCAAGGTTGATGATTCCCTGAGCTTTTGATATGAATTCGGACAGAGTTTCTGCTCGTATCCTTTGCATTTCTCCCCATAGCAGGGAGCCGACGGTAAGCCCCGATTGAAGGGCGATCAGCTTCATGTCATCGCTGACCTTGGTCTTAGCAGCAGCTTCCATCATTCTTTGAATGAAAGCTTTGAGGCTCTCATTGGGTAGCTGCTTGATGTTGGTTAAGGAACCAACCTCCATGTCGTGGTCCCGGGCAGCAATGAACTGCCTCCGGAATGTGGACTGTAGCTCCTTCCAACTGTGGATGGATCCGGGAGCTAATCTTTTCCACCAGTCCTCCGCGGACTTGGTAAGGGTAAGTGAGAAGCACATGCATTTGGCATCCTCACTTACGCGCGCCACTTGCATCATCTTGTTGTATTTAGCTAGATGGGTGCGCGGGTCTGTCCTCCCCTCATATAATTCTATATGAGGCATTTTGAAGTTCTCCGGGAGGGACGTTTCCGCGATCCTCCAAATACATGGTTCCAGGTCTTCTTCCTCAGAATTTGACAGGGCCCCACTTTGCTTCCGGACCAACTTGGTCAAGGCAGCGATCTGTTCCTCGAGCCTCTTTGTATCGCTCTCCGGGAGGTCACGTCCCTGGAGCTTGTCGTTGAGGTGATTTCGCAGGTCATCTTCGCGAGGACGGGCCTTCTCTCCTTTGGCCTTTTCATACTTGGCCTCCAACTTTTTTCTTAGGTCCACCGTGGACCAGCTATCTTCGGAGTGCGTGTCCGCAGCCCGACCGTCCTAGTTGACGGAATCACTGGGGCGGTTGTTCCTTCCCCTAGGCCTGGGTGCTTTAGCACCGGGCCCTTTAGGCACAGAGTGCCCCCTTGGGGCTGAAGGACGTCTGGGCTTAGGAGAGCCAAAGACCTTCTGCGCGCGGGGGGGGGGGGGGGGGCAGTCGGCCTGGTGATCCACGTCTTTAGGAGGTGCAGGGGCGTTAGTGCGCACAGGCTCCCCAACTTTCTCTTTGCCCTTGTTAGGGGCGGTTTTGGATGGTCCAGCAGCGGCGGGATCCGGCATGGTGGCATCAGCACCACCTAAAACAGGGGCGTCCTCGTCCGAGTCGCCTAGATCTCCGAACTTGCTTTGGAGGCGCTCCATCATGCGCTGCATTTTTTCGGAGACACGCTCCTGTTCAGCAAGCTTGGCCTTAGTGGCCCCCAGTTCTTCGGCTACTTGGACCAGTTCTGGATCCTTCTCGTAGTAGTAACCGTCTTTGTAGTAACCGTCTCGGACATACTCTTCTTCGCTTTCTAAGTATGTCGTATCTTCAGTACTGACCCGATCCTAGCGGGATGTCGGGTCTTCACCTTGGTAATCCGAGTCGTGGGTACTTTCTCCTTCGGTCTGGGCAGCCGAGGGTTCGTTTTGTACCGCATCTTTCATCATAGTATCGGGGTTGACCTTAGTATTCTTGTCAACTGCGGATTTTCTCGTAGTCACCATCTTTTCAGTACGCAAAAAAAAAAGAGCTGACTAACAACTTCCTACAGCTCTCAATGAAAGCACCAAAATGTTTACCGAGTTTTTCGGAAACGAATACAAACAAAATAATAAAAAGATAAGAACTGTAGAAGTGCAGAAATATAAATGGACAAATAGGTTTTTTACGTGGTTCAGGCGTTAATGAGCCCTAGTCCACGAGTCGATGTTATTATACTTGTAGAGAACTACAGCAAGATGGCTGGTGTACAAGAACCTCACAAACTCACAGTGTTTCTCTCGAGTTCTCTAGAAGAAGACGAAGTTAGAGAGATTTTGACAGAGTTCTTGCTATGTAATTTTTTCCTCCCCCTCCTATTGCAAAATGAGGAGGTTTTTATAGCCAGAGTTCTGGATTAGGGTTTTACTCTGCCCCCCTGAGTCTTAATTACACCAGCCATAAATAGGGGATACAATTACAGTAGTCGCCTGGCTACCAGGTTCTATGTGGGTATATTTACATGAAAGTATGGGGAATGTAAAAAGGCAGCTGTCTTTTCCAAGTTGTCAGCGGAATAGTAGGCGAGAAGGTACTTTTAGGAGTGCTGGGATGTGTGCGGCCTTGACCTGTCGGGCGTGTCAGGCGGGATCCTGTGTCAGGTGAGTATCATTCCAACTATGCCTCCTCCATGACTCGACCGCTTGATCTTCTTCCGTGCGAGGCACGGAACTGTATCCGTGAAGGCGACCCGAAGAGTCTTCTCCTGGAGGGACCTTCCCCGAAGGGTATCCCTTCGGGAGTCCGGGAGGATTGATTAGCTTCCTGGTCGCGGTTGCTTGAAAGAGTATGCTGGACACTAAACGGGAGAGGTGGAGCCTTTTTGTCCCTCCGTGAGCTCTGGTCACCTTTCGTGAAAGACTTTGATAATTCTGCTTCCCCGAAGCTATCCATCTAAACGCTATCCGGAAATCTGGATAACATCTATCATTTAACACCTTGAACCAAACTAAAAGGAAATCGTCGTTTCACTTCTTCATTAGAAGCTATAGATGTTCATATCTATGATTAACACTCCCACTCAATTATACTACAGAGTTCCCAAGATGTAAGTATGGGCTAGTCCGTAGGGTAAGCTGGTAACGAACAAGTCAAAGAACTCAAATAATACAACCAATTAGAATACTAACCACTCATAATTGAGATTGAATTGACCTATGGTCAACTATATGATATGACTAGAATAGAGAATAACGGCATGTTACTTATCTTATCAACTGTCAATATCGGTCCTGTCCGATGTAACATATACATCTGATCTTATCTACTTTGCTAATGTTCTAGAAAGAACATAACACTGTAATGTGTAAGTAGATCATATCGTAGATTGGCAAGTCAGTGTAAATCCGGTGCACTGAGTAATCTTAGGACTAACTTATTTTGAACATATAATCATATTTATATTCCACTTTGATTACGTGACTATAAATAAGATTAGCTATATGCTCGGGATTTAATAGAAGTTTATATTAAACAAATAATCATGAAAATAAAACATGTGAGAAAAGTGATTGACCAAGTCAAAAAATGATTTCTATTCTTTTATTGATAATAAAATGAGATTACAAAGAATTTGGGTTTTAATTAGGGCATAAAACCCCAACATGAGGTACTTACGAATCCGTCTGAACGAGTAGTACCGAGACGGGGCTAGGCCATCTGTCCAGAAGAAGGCCTTCTTGAAGTCAGGAGGATGGTTAGGAAGATCCTCGAACATCTTCTTCTCCTTGGGATAGCTCGAGAGGTAGTAGAAGCCATCTCCTCCCCGAGCTCGGGAGGGATTACTTTTCAAATAAAAGAGATATAAGATCTCTACACGTGAAGGCCCTTCCCACTTCAGCTCGTGATAAAGCGACCTTAGGGCTGACAAAACCCTATAAGAGTTGGTATTGAGTTAGAAGGGAGCCAGCCCAACATAGTCCAAGAAGCCTTTAAAGAAGGAATTCAAGGGAAGGATAGCTCCCGCCTTCATATGCTCCTGGCTCCAAGCCGCATACCTCAGCCTGCTGTCAAGGTTTCCATCCCCCGGAGCACGGCAGCTCGGCTCGTGGGCAGTCAGAGCTCGGCACCTAAGCGAGCCCGACAGCCCTAAGCCGTGAAGGGCTAGAATATCAGAGATCTATCCCAGCGACGTGACCGACCTCCAGTAGTGTTCGGCCTCGAAGAATTTCCTCCTCGGCTGCGAAGTGGAGGCTTCCCCCATCAGTGAAAACTGCAGGTCACCTAGTTTGTAGGCAACTGTCACTCTAAGCTTAGGGTCGAGGGGAATCGGTCTAGGCTCGGTATCAGGATCTGGGTGAAGGGTCTTTTCCTTTTCCCTTCTTC
The DNA here is from genome assembly GCF_963169125.1 of Humulus lupulus. Taxonomy (NCBI): domain Eukaryota; kingdom Viridiplantae; phylum Streptophyta; class Magnoliopsida; order Rosales; family Cannabaceae; genus Humulus; species Humulus lupulus. The sequence continues at coordinate 171,704,146 of NC_084793.1, forward strand.
GACCTCGTCTATCTGACGTCGAAAGTGATCTCGAGTGTCCTCTTGCTCACCCCTCAGTTCGTGCTCCCGAATTAAACGCTGGTTCCGAGTAAAAGGAGACTTCGGACTTGGAGCTACTGGTGAACAAGGAATCGCGAGCTTTGACCCCCACCACTTTCCCGAATTCTGTGGCATCTAACAAGAAAGCAAAAGGGTGAGGGCGAAGCGAGCAAGAAATAATGAGAAATAATACCTAAGCACGAATGATCGAGGCTACAAGGCAAGCTCGTTCCAAAGGATGAGGTCAATCTCAGAGCGTGTTTTCCACCGAAAGGAAAGAAGGTGGACATGTTGTGGGAAATCCCAAAATATCAGGGAAAAAAGATGGCGGTTATTAAAAAGGTGATATTTTTTAGAACCGTATATTCTTTAAAACACAGATTTTGTACCCGATATCTTGGTGTGCAAGATAGTGTTGGAAAAGCTTATACAGGATCTTTATTTATTTTCATGTATATCTAATATTAAACAAATTAATACGAGATAGCCTAAAACATGTTTCTAAAATTGAATTAAAAAAAAACAAAAATTAGAATACTTACAGTATACGCAGTGGAATTAAAGAGTCTTTCCTTTAGTTTCTCTAACTCTTGTATCCTCTCTGTCGCAGAGTATTATCAAGAAACTGAACCGATCTTCTATTTTCTTCACGATCTTCCAATGTATCCTTAGAACCACCTAGACTAGTGTGGGCAATTCTCAACACATGAGATAGATATAGAGAGAAGAAGAGAAAATAACAAAGTGGCTTAGAAAAGGACTTGTGTTTAGAGAGAATATAAAACTATCAGAAAATCTGACTTGTGACTTATCTGTCGTCTCTGAAATCTTCTCTCTAAGCACTCATTTTATAGACTCAATTAGGCCATTTAATTTAATTAAAAAATCAATAAAATAACAGCCATTTTGAAGCCCTAGGTCAAAATTATCATGGGCTATAGGCCCGTGAAATTTCCCATTTGATTATAAGCCCATTAGACTTAAAATAAAGGCCTGTATTATTTTCTATTGATTTAATTAATTAAATAATTATTTAAATCCTTTATCAAATTAATTATTTATAATTGGAACCTTGATTTAAATTTATTTATTAATTTAGATACCAATTTATCTTAATTAATAAATCTGCCATAATTTCTCTTTTCTTCTCAAAATTACACAACTCTGTGAAACTATCCAAAATTGACCTGGTCAACTTTGATAATTCTAATTGATGATTAAATCAATTAATTGAGACTATCTAGATGATTTTATCCAAGGTACAATGGGGACCATGGACCTATGAAATCAAGCTCCAATAAGTTATCATAAATTTAACAAATAAATTTACTAACTTATTAATTCCTCGTAACTCCACTATAGATTTGGAATTGCACTCTTGAATTCATAGAACGCTCTATAACAAATATAGATACGCTATTAATTATCCATTGTTACAACCATAATTGTCACTCAATCCTTTATAGACGGTCTTCAATGAGATAGGACTAAAATACCGTTTTACCCCTCATTGTATTTTATCCTTAAAACACTTAGTTCCTTGTAAATGACATTTCAGTAAACTAATTTAATTACTGAAATGAGATCTCTATCATTTAACACCTTGAACCAAACTAAAAGGAAACCATCGTTTCACTTCTTCATCAGAAGCTATAGATGTTCATATCTATGATTAATACTCCCACTCAATTATACTACCGAGTTCCCAAGATGTAAGTATGGGCTAGTCCGTAGGGTAAGCTGGTAACGAACAAGTCAAAGAACTCAAATAATACAATTAGTTAGAATACTAACCACTCAGAATTGATATTGAATTGACCTATGGTCAACTATATGATATGACTAGAATAGATAATAACGGTATGTTTACTTATCTTATCAACTGTCAATATCGGTCCTGTCCGATGTAACAAATACATCCGATCTTATCTACTTTGCTAATGTTCTGGAAAGAACATAACACTGTAATGTGTAAGTAGATCATATCGTAGATTGGCAAGTCAGTGTAAATCCGGTGCACTGACTAATCTTAGGACTAACTTATTTTTGAACATATAATCATATTTATATTCCACTGTGATTACATCACTGTAAATAAGATTAGCTATATGCTCGGGATTTAATAGAAGTTTATATTAAACAAATAATCATGAAAATAAAACATGTGAGCAAAGTGATTGACCAAGTCAAAAAAAAATGATTTCTATTCTTTTATTGATAATAAAATGAGATTACAAAGAATTTGGGTTTTAATTAGGGCATAAAACCCCAACAGATAGGTCCTCAAAAATTTAAAAACTCCGAAAAAAGACCATATTTGGGTCTTCCTACATATGAACTGGATTTAGAACCAGTAATGTGGAAACCTAAACCTAATATCTATCGATCAAAGCATCCTAATGCATTAAACTAAAGAATGAACCAACACAGTTTCAGTGACTAAGATGCAATGGAGTCAGAAACACACGTAAAAGAGGAAAAAATATATAAAGCCAAGATCAGATACTTACACAATGTAATCGGTGGAAACAGAGAAATGGATGACTGAACGAGCGGTTGCAAGTACGATCTCACCGATTCAAAAAGTCCAACCGTGTTTTGTCTTCTCGGCTTGGAGAACATGCAAGAATCGGACAAGAATGGCTCTGGTATTTTCTCTCTAAAAAAATTTTGAATGTAAGGGGAAAATGAAGAAGACGACTGGAAGCTTATTAATAGGTCCATGGAGATGTTGAAAGTCGAATCAATCTAGGCCATTGGCCAAATTCCGTGCCAAATCTGACGGTCAGGGATAAGTGACATGATGGTACTGTAAAGGTGGTAGGCAAACGATCGTGGGCAGGTTTCCAAGGTACTCAAGTACCTTGAATAAGCAATCCTCAACTGACGCATGTCCATACTCGAGTATGTGTGACGGTGCGGTTCCCGAAGAAAGTAGTTCAAAAGTTTCCTTCTCATAGGATTCGAACTAATACTTTTGAGGGGGAAAAATGTTACACCCAGATTTCGAGACTTGAGGTTGTGACCTCAAAAGCTGGATTCGTCAGGTGTAAGCTCGCGATAGCTAAAATACATGTTCGTAATCTAGACGCCAAAACTGCAAAGCAGGTGGCAACCTCGAAGATAGGTAGCCTCGAAGTCCTTATAAGCTCGAAAGACAGAACATCGGAGTATGTCCATTGTCGGGTGGCCTCGGATCAAGTGGTCCGAGCTTGGCATGGGTGTGAGCTCAAAATAAGGTGGCCTCGGTGATACTTACCCACTCCGAGCTGGTCTTGGGGAAAGTAATGCAACTCGTAATTTACTGAGAGACCTAGACTGGAATGATGCTGATTGCTGATCTCGAACGGCTTAATAGGTCACCTGAGGAGACGCAGTCCATGCATTCAAGAGATATTTATTGTTGTAACTTCCCTACAATAAAGGGATATTAACTAGTCGGCTATACATCCCCTGGTCTTCAGGGGACGTTTCCTTGTATATAGGAGTTACAAACTTTAAAGTCATTAAATTTATTAATGAACAGAATAACTTCCCGAAACGTGTGGGATTGTATTCGGAGATCTCCTCTATAAATAGAGAAGTCATGTACCTTTGTAAAGGACCGAAATTTTGTGATCTTGAGAGAATCTTTGGAGAATTCATACCTGAAGAATTTCCAGAAATTTCCTAATTTCTAATAAAAAAGACCCGTGGACTAGGCAGAGTTAACTGCTGAACCACGTAAAAAACTCTCATTGTTTTAGTGTGTTATTCTTGCCATAGTTTTTACTGTTTACGTGCTCTACATTTTAAGTTGATGAAAAACGGCATCAACACACACATATATATATATATACATATTCTTTAATGACATTTTTGTATAATTCACCTTAATATTATATATTTATATACAGGCTAACATGTATTATATTACTACTTAAAATTTTCTCATAAATCAATTATTTTTTTAATATGCTAATACTTTTTCTAATTATTATACGGAAAATATGAGAAACTATTTAAATTATAAAAAAGCATTACTTAACAAATACAAATAAATACATAAAAAAAACTCATATTCACCAAAATTTCAAATAAAATAGATAAAAGACCTCTATCAACATCATCTCTTCAAAGCTTAGACTTATATATATATATATTTATATTCTTTAATGACATTTTTGTATAATTTACCTTAAATATTATATATATTTATATACAAACTCACATGTATTAGATTACTACTTAAAATTGTCTCATAAATCATTTATTTATTAATATGCTAATACTTTTCCAAATTCTTATATGGAAAATATGAGAAATTATTTAAAGTATCACAATTTAATTTTCTCTCTTTTATCTCATGTAATTAGCACATAAATCATTATACAACAAAAATAAATTAATATTATAGGATCTTAGTTTTCTTTATTTTTTTTTAAAAATAAGTCATACAATATATGTCTTTTTGTTACACTATATACTATATTTACAAATTTAAATGGTACAAAAGTATTAAATGTATATATACATATCAATATATAAAATACTAATTTTAATATTGATATAAATTTGATAAATTAAAAAATAATTATTATTTGGAAAGATTTTATTAATCAATCACCCATAAAAAATTAATTGTTGGACGAATCAAATTGAATGAAAAATAATTTATTTATAGCATTCAACTATAGCACCCACAATAGTTTGTAAACAATGTGGGTTTTTGTCAAAGAAAATTATTACTTAACATATACAAATAAAAGTCAAATTCAACTAAATTTTAATAAAATAGAGAAAATAGCTCTAAAAAATTATAGTGTCACATCACCTTTCCAAAACTTTCCTTCATAGATTTATATAGATATATAGATTTACAAATTTATATGATATATAATATTAAATGTATAGATATAAATATAAAAAAAAATACTAATCTGAATATTGATATAAAATTGACAAACTAAAATGTTTAGCTAATTGGGAAAGAATTTATTAATCAATCACCCATAAAAAAAAATAAAAATTGTTGGACAAATCAAATTGAATGAAAAAATATTTTATTTATAGCCTACAACTATAGCACTCACAATTGTTTGTAAACCATGTGGGATTTTTATAAAGAAAAGTATTGTAATGACCTACTAATTAGGGTATGTTACCATTGTTGGGAAAACTTATACATGATCTTTATTTATTTTCATGTAAATCTAATATTAAACAAATTAATATGAGATAACCTAGAACATGTTTCTAAAATTGAATTCAAAGAGAAACAATGATTAGAATACTTACAATATACGCAGCGGAATGAAATAGTCATTCATTCAGTTACTCTAACTCTTGAATCATTTCTGTCGCAGAGTATTATCAAGAAACTGAACTGTTCTTCTATAATCTTCACAGTCTTCCAAAGTATCCTTAGAATCACCTAGACTAGAGTGGCCAATTCTCAACACATGAGATAGATATAGAGAAAAGAAGAGAACATAACAAAGAGGCTTAGAAAAGGACTTGTGTTTAGAGAGAAACTAAAACCTATCAGAAAATCTGACTTGTGACTTGTGTTTTCAACTCTCTCTAAGCACTCCTTTTATAGACTCAATTAGGCTATTTAATTTAATTAAAAAATCAATAAAATAATAGTCAATTTGAAGCCCTATGTCGAAATTATCATGGGCTTTAGGCCCGTGAAATTTCTAATTTGATTATAAGCCTATTGAACTTAAAATCAATGCATGTATTATTTTCTATTGATTTAATTAAGGGAATATACTCATTTGGTACCCTAAGTTTTTGCAAAGTAGCATTTTGGTACCCTATGTTTTCAATAATGCTCATATGGTACCCTGTATTTTAAAATCGTACATATTTGGTACCCTAAACTCAGATTTGATAGATAAAATTTTTTCAATTTAATCAAACTGCTGTCAATTATGTAAGTTACAAATTTAAATTTAATTACATAATTACATATAACTGATGACAGTTTGATCATATTGACAAAATTTTATCTATCAAATCTGAGTTTAGGGTACCAAATATGTACGATTTTAAAATACAGGGTACCATATGAGCATTATTGAAAACAGAGGGTACCAAAATGATACTTTGCAAAAACACAGGGTACCAAATGAGTATATTCCCTTTAATTAATTAAATAATTATTTAAATCCTTTATCAAATTAATTATTTATAATTTGAACATTGATTTAAACTTAATTATTAATTTAGATACCAATTTATCTTAATTAATAAATCTGCCCTAATTCCTCTTTTCTTCTCTAAATTTCATAACTCTGTGAAACTATCCAAAATTGACCTGGTCAACTTTGATAATTCTAATTGATAATTAAATAAATTAATTGAGACTATCTAGATGATTTTATCCAAGGTACAATGGGGACCATGGTCCTATGAAATCAAGCTCCAATAAGTTATCATAAATCTAACAAATAAATTTACTAACTTATTGATTCCTCGTGACTCCACTATAGACTCGGAATTGCACTCTTGAATTCATAGAACACTCTATAACAAATATAGATATGATATTAATTATCCATTGTTACAACCACAATTGTCACTCAATTCTCTATAGATGGTCTACAATGAGATAGGACTAAAATACTGTTTTACCCCTCATTGTATTTTATCCTTAAAACACTTAGTACCTTATAAATGATATTTCAGTAAACTAATTTAATTACTGAAATGAGATCTCCATCATTTAACACATTGAACCAAACTAAAAGGAAACCATCATTTCACTTCTTCATCAGAAGCTATAGATGTTCATATCTATGATTAACACTCCCACTCAATTATACTACCGAGTTCCCAAGATGTAAGTATGGGCTAGTCCGTAGGGTAAGCTGGTAACGAACAAGTCAAAGAACTCAAATAATACAATTAGTTAGAATACTAACCACTCAGAATTGAGATTGAATTGACCTATGGTCAACTATATGATATGACTAGAATAGATAATAACGGTATGTTTACTTAGCTTATCAACTGTCAATATCGGTCTTGTCCGATGTAACAAATACATCTGATCTTATCTACTTTGCTAATGTTCTGGAAAGAACATAACACTGTAATGTGTAAGTAGATCATATCGTAGATTAGCAAGTCAGTGTAAATCCTGTGTACTGACTAATCTTAGGACTAACTTATTTTGAACATATAATCATATTTATATTCCACTGTGATTACGTCACTATAAATATGATTAGCAATATGCTCGGGATTTAATAGAAGTTTATCTTAAAAAAATAATCATGAAAATAAAACATGTGAGCAAAGTGATTGACCAAGTCAAAAAATGATTTCTATTCTTTTATTGATAATAAATGAGATTACAAAGAATTTGGGTTTTAATTAGAGCATAAAACCCCCACAACCATGTGTGTTTAAAATTAGTGCTGGACTCGCTAAACGAGTCATTTGGACTAAGACATGTGATTAAGCCACTAATGGTTTAGGTATTAAAATTTTTGGTCAAGACAAACATTTCCATTAAACAAAATTTTAGTCTTTACATGGGATCTTAAAATACAAGTTTAAAAGTTTGTTTACCTCTCGGGGAATACAAAACAAGTCATCCTAAGCGGCAAAACAGGGTCCAACCCTAGTTCCCCTTACGATACCTCGGCCGTGGCGGTCGAGCAGACTGCATATGTACACACTGCCCCTAACGCTCTCCAACTCATGGCTGGCCAAGCTCCTCCTTACCCATACATGCACCTCAAAGCACCCGTGAGCCAAAAGACTCAGCAAGAAAACCTACTAACAGAATATAATAGCATGCTTTACAGTATTAACTAAAACCAAGCACACACATTATACCAGTAAGTGACCATAGGGTCACACAAGTGTGTGTCGCACTCCCATTCATTCATATGGCATTCGAGCCAGTTAAGTGCATGATGCACTCCCATTCATTCATATGGAATCCTAGCCTGTCAAGTGCATGATGCACTCCTATTCATTCATATGGCATCTGAACCAGTCCAGTGTGTGATGCACTCCCAGGGTGGCCTAGTCATAACGGCCTAGGTTTAGCGTGCATAATGCTGGTCACGACTGATAAGTCGAGCCTTGCAAACCCTCGACTCATAAGTCGAGCCTTGTGAACCCTCGACTTGTAAGCCGAGCTAGTAAATCCTCAACTTATAAGCTGGGCTTGAAAATCCTCGACTTATCAGTCGAGTCTTGTAATTCCTTGACTTATAAGTCGACCTTGTAATTCCTCGACTTATAAGCCGACCTTGTAAATCCTCGACTTATAAGCCGGGCCTTGTACTTCCTTGACTCATAAGTCTAGCCTCATGGACCCCTCGACTCATAAGTCGAGCTTTGTAAACAACTTGACTCATAAGTCGAGCTTTGTAAACCCCTCGACTCATAAGTCGAGCCCATTTTGCCCCTCGACTTATAAGCCAAGCTCTTGTTGAATCAAATATACCCTCGACTAGCAGGCCGAGATTTTGGTTAGGTGCAATAAATAGACTCCCAACTTATAAGTTGAGCCTCTCAGTCAGGAACAAACATACATATAATACCTTTATCACACACGAAAACCACACACTACAATGAACTTACTTAGGTATACACATGCATAATTATAATCATACTCATTAGCTGGGTTCGAGCCCTAATCATGATTACATTTAACAGTTTGGTCATGCTCCAATCATATTACATTTAATAGTTGGGTCGAACCCCAATAATATTACATTTAAAAGTTGGGTCGAGCCCCAATAATATTACATTTAACAACGAGCCAAGCCCTAATCACGTATCTCACACATCGGGTGCATTTTTCTTACCTTAGGTCCGAGTGTATTGTATATTAAGAACGACCCTCGAGCACGATCTGTTCCTGAGCCCTAGCGATAACCTATTCATAACCATAATACATGATATTCATCAATATCGAGTAAATAAAGGCTTCTGAACCAAGTCATAGCCTCCAGGACGTCGAATTTTACTAAACCGGATAGCAGGTTCGATCTCGAGCCCTTAGGTTCGAGTTTCTGTCACTTAAAATCCATTTTGACTAAATTTCCCATTTTGAGCCACGGCCCTGCTCAAGTCAGGGGCCCAAAACCCTCTCTGACTACACTAGCGTCGTGGCGCTCCTAATTGGTGTCGCAACTCGAATAGCCCAACAACACCATCTTCTCCTTCGTTCAGCTTGAGTCGTAGCATCCAAGAACAGGGTCGCGGCTCGACTTGGAACTCTAATTTTTCCTCCGTTTTTCTCATACCAAATCCCTCCACAAACTTATCCAAGCATATCCCAACTTCAAAAATCAATCCCAAAACATTTTCAACATCCCATAAACATCAAATCCCAACTTCAAACTCAACAAATTACCCACCAAATACAAAAAATCACCTTAAAGTTTCAAAACTCAAAAACCATAAACAAAACAGAGTTTATCCTTGAATTACCTCAGTTATTCTAATTCCTAGCTGTTCTCTAAGTCTCCACAGCTCCCAAACTTTCCTCAAACTTCTTAATTCCCTTAGCAAAAGTGTTCCTAAGCTTGACTTCAAGCAAAGAAGGTATAAGGTTCCAAGGCACACCAAGAAAGAGAGAGAAAAAGAGCAAAACGTGTGAGGGAGGGAGAAGAAATTAGAGTGTTTGATATGCTCTGTTTTGAGGATTCCTTTAGCTAAAGTAACCCATGACCTAAGCCACTAATTTTGGCACCAAAAGACCCCCATGCCCCTTAGCCTAAGCCTTGCCCTCTTAAGCCCTTAAGGGTAAATTTGTCATTTGCCACTTATCCCGTTAATCATAATTAACATCTCACAAATTCTTGCTATTCCCAATATCCTCAAATAATTACCAAATAATTTCCCATTACTCACTCAATCCCGATAATGTAATAAGTTACCAAAATAGTCCTAGGCTCACCCCGAGCTGGGTATTTGACCCCGTTGTGACTTTTACGCTAACTTGCTCACTAGGATCACCTCATGCCGAATAACCCAAATATAGCCACATAATTATGTGGTCTCAATTATAAAGCACACATATTTACAATTATACCCTCAATAGGTCAAAATTACGAAAATGCCCTTCTAATAAGAAACGGGCCCACATGCATATTTAATACTCCTATACATGCAAGCATAATTATATTATAAGATAATTCACATAATGACATGCTCATAACACATAAGCACACAATTAATACAATTATTGCCTCCCGGTCCCCTAATCCAGGCACTAAGCCACATTAGGGAATTTGGGGCATTACAATTATCCCCTCCTTACAAGAATTTTGTCCTCGAAATTTAACCCTAACAACTTGGGATACTGGTCCTGCATGGTTGATTCCAACTCCTAGGTCCCCTCCTCAACCTTGCTGTTCCTTCATAATACCTTAACTAAAGGTATGGTTTTGTTCCTCAGGACCTTGTCCTTCCGGTCTAATATATGGATTGGCGGCTCCTCAAATGATAAGTCTACCTGCAGCTCTAGATCTTCATAGCTCAGTACATGAGTCTCATCAAATACATACTTCCATAGCATAGAAATATGGAACACATTGTGCACGACCGACAATGCAGGAGGTAAAGCCAATCTATAGGCTGCCTGACCGATCCTTTTTAGGATCTCAAAAGGTCCTACAAATCTAGGGCTTAGCTTTCCCTTCTTCCCAAACTTCTTCACCCCCTTCGGTGGTGAGACTCTAAGGAAGACATAGTCTCCCACCTGGAACTCTACGTTCCTGCGCTTTGGATCCGCATAACTTTTTTGTTTACTCTGTGATGCGAGCATCCAAGCTCTGATCTTCTAAATAGCTCCATTGGTCCTCTGACTGCCTCAGGACCCAAATATCTACATTCACCCATCTCATCCAAGTGAATAGGATATTTCCATTTCCTACCATACATCATCTCGTAAGGAGCCACTGCTATTGTTGTCTGGTAGCTGTTGTTGTAGAAAAACTCTATCAGAGGAAAATACTTACTCCAGGACCCTTCAAAGTCTAGTACACATGCTCTCAGCATGTCTTCCAATATATGGATAGTCCTCTCAGACAGACCATCGGTCTGGGGATGATAAGTTGTACTAAATTTTAGCTGCATACCCATCACCTTCTACGAACTTCCCCAAAACTTGGAAGTAAATATGGGGTCCCAATCTGACACTGTTGTACCCAGTTTTCGAGCCATGTTAAATGTGACCTCGAAAGTTGGATTCACAAAAAATTGGACTCGTAAGGTTTAGAGTATGCTCCAGGACTAAATATCGAGCCTGCAAGACATAGACGACCTCGAATATGGTGACCTCGAAGTGTACATGATCTCGAAAGGTAGCTCCGGAGACGCATCCATCCTCAGGGATGACCTCGGATCAGGGGTCCCGAGCTCGACGCACATACGATCTCGAAAGCCATGTGACCTCGGGAGATGTCTCTAGCTCGAAAGCTGACGAGAAACCTGGGAAGCTAAGGCCTTGGAGATATATGATAAAAACCTTGAATATCTATAAGTGTTGTCCATACGAGATGTAATCCTCATTTATTACTGTAAATCCCCTAGAATCGTGGGATATTATTTGGTCAGTTATACGTCCCCTGGTCTTCAGAGGACGTTTCCTTTTATATTTGATTATAGGCATTTAAAGCCATTTATTTAATTTACACAAAAAGAGTAACTACCCAAAATATGTGGGATAGTATTCCGCAGCCTCTCTATAAATAGAGAGGTCATGCGCCATTGTAAGGGGCCGAAATTCTGAACCTTGAGAGAAAACTCTGAAGAATTCATGCTTAAGAATTTTCAGAGATAATCTTGAGTTTAATAACAGAGACTCGTGGACTAGGCAGATTTAACTGCTGAACCACGTAAAAATTGTGTGTTTGTGTTGTTATATTTTAATTGGCCATTATCAGTTATTGTTTACGTGCTCTCCTTTCACTGTTGACGAAAAACGGCGTCAACAGTTTGGTGCTTTCATTGAGAGTCTTAAGCATTCATCCCTGAGAAAATCATGGCCACAAACAATCAGAACACACCTGAAGAAAATTACCCAAGACGTCCTGGAAAACAGCCAATGGAGAATCCGGATGTTGAAGAGAGAAGTGGGTCTTCTGATTCCCGGGGACCACCTCCTCCACCAAGAGATGAGGATATGTACTACAATCCTGAGCGGTACGTTCCTATTGTGGAACTTAAAAACCAGCAACTGAAGCAGATGTTGGCAAAGGCCAACAAACAGAATGAGGAGTTGACAAGGATAGCCGCAGAGGCGCAGGTGGCTCAGCCCCCGCCTCCGCGCGAAAACCAAGTCCCTCCTCCAAGGGACGTGCATGTTCCTCCCCGGAGGCCCTGCGGGCGTCCACGAAAGGATGCTGCCACAAGGAGGCCGACTCAACCTCCGGCACCAGCAGAGCCATCCGCTCCACCTAGGCCCCAGAGGAGTACTCGGGCTCGGGCCCCGGCTAACCCTCCTGTGGAAGTGCCTGCGGGAGCTGAGAATAACCGAACCCCTGCAGAGGCTCGGACTCAGGTACCTGGGAGCGCACCGTATGCGACTGACCCATCTCGGGCAAATTCTGGACCCTCTAGGCCGCGACAAGGGTGGCAGCCACCGTCACCTATACGGTTCCCTCCGTCACCCATAAGATATCCTTCGCCCCCCCGCAGGAACGCCCAGCCCGTTCGAGGTCAGGATGAAGGGCGTACAGGGGAAAGACAAGAAAACAGGGAGACTTTCCAGGAGCGGAGAGGCGCTCCATCTGAGAAAAGTCAAACGTCTCGGTCTCGCACGGCGGAGACGAGGTGACGTGGGAAGAATCCATCACGAAATAACCGAGCAATGAGTTTCACCAGTGATGAGTCCGGAGATACCAGGTCCGTCAGTAACACATGACCGAGGTCGTAATAAAACTGGAAGCCGCAAGAATCGTCCCGACCTGCGAAATCATTTGAACCAGAGTCGGGGTAATGGAGATCAAACAAATCCGGACCTGAGAGATCGCTTGAATAGGCATAGAGATCCCTCGCGGAGACGCGAGCCTAGAATCACGATCGATGACAATCAATTCCAGACAGTACCTCCTACTGACCCAGTCCGAGAAAGAATCGATCAGCTCGAAAGAGCCTTTAGGCTTTTAAAGAATGAACGAGGAAATGGTCGATATGAGGACTCTGACGAGGAGCTCGAGCCGTTTGCTCCCCATATTTCCAACACTCAATTTCCTCAAGGGTTTCGAATCCCTCATGTCCCAACGTTTGAAGGAAAAACCGACCCGTGTAGTCACCTGAGCACGTTCAACACCATCATGAGAGCCAGTAACGTGGGTTACGAGCTCCGGTGCATGTTGTTTCCAACGTCATTGGCAGGACCTGCCAAAAGTTGGTTCGAAAAATATAAGAGACACTCAATAACTTCTTGGGAGCAGTTGTCTAAAGACTTTAAGAAGAAGTTCAGAGCAATGATGGGGGTCAGACCAGAGGCATCCACCTTAACTAACGTCCGACAACAGCTGGGCGAAACACTAAAAAGTTACCTAACAAGATTTAATCTGGAAGTAGCCCGAGCTCAGGACGTAGATGACAGTGGGCACCTAATGGCTATCCGAGCTGGTGTATTACCGGGAAGTGCCCTTTGGGACGACATGCAAGGGAAACCGGTAAGGTCAATAACCGAGTTTAACAGACGAGTGCAGAGGTTTTTCAATGTAGAGGAAGCGAGGTCAACACTCAAAGCGACACCCCAGTCCGAAACTACAACGATAAACATCAAATCTGCCTCAACCTCGGCGGACCCAGCAGCTCCAAAGCCTGCCACGGAGAACCCCTCTAAGAGAAAAAAGAACGAAGGAAGTAACCCCGAAGCTAAGGGAGGAAAGAAAAAGAAAGGGGAGAGGTATTTCTCCGTGTATAGAGTATACACCGAGCTTAATGAGTCTCGGGAGAACATATACCTGGCTAATGAAAACCAGGTCCCCTTTAGGCGCCCAGACCCGATGAGAAATCAAAAATCCAAGAGGGATTCCAGTAAATATTGTCGGTTCCACAGAGACACCGGACATACAACCGATGAATGTCAACAACTGAAGGACGAGATCGAAGGGTTGATCTCGAGAGGTTACTTCCGGCAATATGTCAAAAACCAGAGTACTGGTCAGACGTTCGCGAGCCAGAGAGTAGCCGCATCTCCGACGACACAAAACAATAACTCCCGAGCTCGGGAAGACGACAGGCCCCCGCTGATAGATGGAGAGGATGTAATAACCATCTCGGGAGGGCCTCTTCTCGCAGGAGGGGGCAGGAATTCCCAAAAGAGGTACGTTAACGAGTTGAAGACAGGGGACGGGTCTCCTTATGAACCCGAACCTAGGGCACCAAAAAGCTAGAGGATTGAAACACAACCAATAACCTTCACTGAGGAAGACGCCGCCCATGTTCAGTTCCCTCATCATGATCCGCTGGTCATTACTCTTCAGTTGGCCAATAAAAGGGTCCACCGAGTTCTCATAGATAATGGGAGCTCAGTCAACATCCTTTATAGAGCAACCCTCGAGAAAATGGGACTCTCCCTTCGCGACCTGAAAGCATGTCCAACTACTTTGTACGGTTTTTCAAGAGAAGGAACTGCCTGTATGGGATCCATTGAGCTCCCCGTGACCTTGGGAGACTATCCAGTCTCGGTGACCAAGATAATGGAGTTCGTGGTAGTAGATTTACCATCTGCCTACAATGTGCTGCTCGGGAGACCCGCTCTGGTCGGGCTGGGGGCAGTTTCATCAGTAAGGCATCTGGCCCTTAAGTTCCCGACCCCTAGCGGAGTCAGGACATTAAAAGGAGACCAATTGGCAGGGAGGGAATGCTATAGCATCTCCTTGAGAGGAAAGAAACAAACGAACGCTCAAGCACTCGTTATCATACAAAACAAAGACGAAACAGTTTTAGAAATTAACGAGGAGATTGATCCGAGGATTGAGGAGAAAGTTGACCTCGAACCTTTAGAGGAGCTCGAAGAAATTCAGCTCGAGGAAACTGATCCCTCGAAGAAGGTGAAGGTCGGAAAACACCTCCAAGACGAGGCAAAATAGCAATTAATTTGTTTTTTGAAGAAAAACCAGGATGTCTTCGCGTGGTCACACTCAGACATGGTAGGGATAAGCCCGAATGTAGCAAGCCACGCTCTAAACATAGACAAAATCTTTCCCCCAAAGCAACAAAAGCGAAGACAGCTGGACGAAGACAGAAAGAATGCGCTAAAGGAGGAGGTTGACAGGTTGAAGGCGAACCGATTCATTAGGGATGCCTTTTACCCTGACTGGGTAGCCAATCCGGTGTTGGTCCCAAAGCCCAATGGGACGTGGAGAACCTGTATTGATTACTCAGATCTCAACAAAGCTTGCCCAAAAGACTATTTTCCGTTACCAAGGATTGACCAGCTCGTGGATGCCACGGCGGGGCACGGCCTGATGTCGTTCATGGATGCCTATTCTGGATATAACCAGATTCCCATGCATGCCCCCGACCAAGAACATACGAGCTTCATCACGGATAAAGGGCTGTACTGCTATAATGTCATGCCTTTCGGACTCAAGAATGATGGAGCCACATACCAGCGGCTCGTAAACATGATGTTTTCAGAACAAATAGGGAACAACATGGAGGTTTATGTTGATGACATGCTTGTAAAATCTCAACTCAACAAGAACCATGTTGATGACCTCGAAGAGTGCTTTGGCGTGCTCAGGAAATACAACATGAAGCTAAATCCTCAGAAGTGCACTTTCGGGGTATCTTCAGGAAAATTTCTGGGCTTTATTGTGAACTCTCGTGGAATCGAGGCTAACCCCGAAAAGATCAAGGCCCTGATTGACATGCCCTCACCTCGAAGGCACAAAGATATCCAAAGTCTGACTGGCAGGATGGCAGCCCTAAGCAGATTCATCTCAAAATCTACGGATCGTGGTCTTCCCTTTTTCAACTTACTGAGAGGAGGTAAGAAGTTTGAATGGACAGAGGAATGCGAGCTGGCCTTTAAGGAGCTCAAAAAGCACCTAGCGGAACCACCCATCCTATCAAAACCTGAAACGGGAGAAGTATTGTACCTATACCTTTCAACCACCGAACACGCAATAAGCGCAATGCTCGTTCGAGAAGAAGAGAGGGTGCAAAGACCCGTTTACTACATCAGTAAAAGATTACTGGGGGCAGAGTCAAGATATCCATTGATGGAGAAACTCGCGCTCAGTCTAATTCATTCATCCCGTAAGCTCCGCCCCTACTTTCAGGCACATCCCATCCATGTGCTGACTGATCAACCACTTAGGGAAGTCCTGTCTAAACCAGAAGCTTCAGGTCGACTTCTTAAATGGGCTGTTGAGCTCGGACAGTTCGAGATCACCTACCACCCGAGAACGACCATTAAGGCACAGGCATTGGCGGACTTTATAGTGGAATGTACTAGTATAGCCGATGACGAGGTAATAACCACGGCCCACGAGCTGTGGAAACTTTACGTCGACGGCTCGTCAAATGAAAATGGAGCAGGGGCAGGGGTCATTTTGGTTACCCCCGCAGGAAGTAGATTTCATTCTGCCCTAAGATTTGACTTCAAAGCGTCGAATAATGAGGCCGAATACGAGGCTTTGCTCGCGGGACTTCGTATAGCTAAGGAGCTCAAAGCTAAAGCTATACATTGCTACAGTGACTCCCAGGCTCGTGGTTAATCAAATCCTAGGAGAATACCAGGCTCGTGGTTAATCAAATCCTAGGAGAATACCAGGCTCGTGGCACTAGAATGGCAGCTTACCTGGAAAAGGCAAAATCCGCATTGGAGTATTTTGAGTTTTATGCAATCGAACAGGTTCCCCGAGAACGGAACTCAAATGCAGATGCCTTAGCTCGACTCGCCACATCCGCCGAAAATGAAGAGCTGAATGTTGTACCCATAGAACACCTATCAGCACCTAGCATTAACGAGCCAGAAGAGGAAGATGTGTGTATGATCGAAACAGAGCCGACCTGGATGACCCCGATAGTTGATTATCTCGAAAATGGAACTCTTCCAAAAGATCGGAATCAGGCTCGAAAGTTGATGTATCAACTTCCCCGTTACACCGTTTTGGACGGAAAGCTATACCGAAGGGGATATTCCATGCCATTACTTAGGTGCGTAACCCCTCCCGAAGCTAAGAAAATCATTGAAGAAATTCATGAAGGGTTCTGCGGAGATCACACCGGGGGGCATAGCCTGTCCAAAAAGATCATACGCCAAGGATACTTCTGGCCAACCATTAAAATGGATTCTTTCGAATACGTGAAAAAATGCGACAAATGCCAGAGATTCGCCACGATACCCCGAGCTCCACCATCCAAACTGACCATGTTGACTTCCCCATGGCCTTTCGCGGTATGGGGCATCGACCTCATAGGCTCTTTCCCGACTGGTAAGGGCGGAGTAAAATATGATGTGGTTGCTGTGGATTACTTCACAAAGTGGACGGAGGCTGAACCGTCGGCGACTATAACTTCAAAAAAGATCCTTGATTTCGTGGTAAAAAGCATCGTGTGTCGCTATGGGGTGCCAAGGAAGATCGTATCCGACAACGGAACCCAGTTCGATTGTGACTTGTTCACCGATTTTTGTGAAAAGAACGGCATAATAAAGAGTTTTTCATCAGTGGCTCACCCTCAAGCGAATGGCCAGGTCGAAGCTGTGAACAAAACTCTCAAAAGTTCTTTAAAGAAAAAGTTAGAGGAAGCAAAGGGACGGTGGCCCGAAGAATTGCCCCAAGTTCTTTGGGGATACAGGACCACAGCTCGAACATCAACAGGACATACCCCGTTCTCTCTAGCATATGGCTGCGAGGCAATGTTGCCTATTGAGGTAGAAATCCCAATGATCCGAACTCAGATTTACGATCAAAGTTCAAACCACACTCAGCTCGAAGAAACCCTAGACTTGATTGAAGAAAAAAGAGAAGAGGCTCAGCTGAGAAATGCTGCCTACCAGCAACGAACTACCAGATATTTCAACAAGAGGGTTCGAGATCGAAAGTTCGGAATGGGAGATCTGGTGTTGAGACGCGTATTCTTGGCAACTCGAGATCCAGCAGCTGGAGTGCTCGGGCCGAACTGGGAAGGACCGTACCAGATAGAGTCAATCATCCGTCCTGGTGTGTACAAACTTGCGAGATTGGACGGGAGCCTAGTACCACGAGCATGGAATGGCGAACACCTTAGACCTTACTATCAGTAGTGTAGGAAAAGTGTTGCCTATAACCATGAGTTTCTATTTGTATTAGTTTGTTTGCCTTTTGATTACCATCAAATAAATATTTATTTCATTCAGTATATTGTCTCTTTTTATTTTTTATTTTTGCAATCTCTCTTAATTTAATAACCTATGGTCACACTCATAGGATATTAAGGGGGCATCATTGGTATATATACCATCAGCTTAAAAAATAAAAAATATATGAAGCATTTGGATATAACCAGATGCGCGAGCTTAGATAGTTCGGACATAACCGAGTTATCAAAAACATGAAGCATTTGGATATAACCAGATGCGCGAGCTTAGATAGTTCGGACATAACCGAGTTATCAAAAACATGAAGCATTTGGATATAACCAGATGTGCGAGCTTAGATAGTTCGGACATAACCGAGTTATCAAAAACATGAAGCATTTGGATATAACCAGATGCGCGAGCTTAGATAGTTCAGACATAACCGAGTTATCAAAAACATGAAGCGTTTGGATATAACCAGATGCGCGAGCTTAGATAGTTCGGACATAACTGAGTTATCAAAAACATGAAGCATTTGGATATAACCAGATGCGCGAGCTTAGATAGTTCAGACATAACCGAATTATCAAAAACAGAAAACATTTGGAATTAACCAAATGTGCAAACTCAACAGGTTTGGAACAAACCAGCCAAAAAACTAATCGACGATAAGTAGGAACCTAAACCTACTTCGGGATAAGTCGAGATCGAGGCTGGAATGTCTTAAAGAAAAATAGTTTCGAACTCTTAACCTTGGAATGAAAACCAAGGATGAGGAAAAGTGACTAAGAAAAAAAGATATAACCAAATCATTCACATTACATACCATATAAGTACTTTTGGGTTCATGGTTAAAGTAATATCCGACTTTGAAAAATAACGAGGTCGGAAGCGGATAATTTGAACAAACTGTGCATGAATGCATTGAGCTTCGAACCTAAATCCACAATATGTTTGTATGAATAAATAAACATAAATGATTCATCCATAAAAAAATGTGCAAAATATTTCGAGCCAAGAAATGTAAAGCATATATAAGTAATATTTAAAGAAATTGTATCAGCCCCGTGGACATAAGTTAAAATAATTACAAAATAAGGGGACGCAGCCCCAATAGATGGTTTCCCCGAGATCATATTTAAGGAAGAGGAGTCTCCTTGGCCTTCTCAGCATCAGCAGCACCGGATTCCTCAGGACGAATAGCATGGCTGTCCTCCTGGGCTCCCTCCGAAACGGCCTCCCGAGCAGCCTTTTCCTTCTCGAGCTGAGCAGCCTCTTCCTTCTCGAACCGAGCATTCCACCTGTCAAGAAGTGTCGCCTCGTGAGGACCTAAGAAGCTGGTTTCCAGATCTTCATTGTAGGCCCACATTCGGTACATGGCCGAGTCAACCGCTTGATCCTTCTTCTCTTTGTACTCAGCAAGGAGACGAGCTTTTTCATCCTCCATGATGTCAAAGGTGGCAGCCTTTTCCTCTTCAAGCTTCTTGTTGGTCTCCTGGAGCTGGGTGATCTCCTTCTTATGCTCCTCGAGCTCAGTTTTCAGCTTCCCGAGCTTGGTGGCCATGTCCTCACGTTCCTTGGCTCCTGCCTCAAGCTTCGCATTCGCTGCCTTCAGATCATCGCTTGCTTTGAGGTGGAGATCCTTCGCCTCTTGAGCATGAGACTTGCTCGAATGAATCTCGTTGTTCAACTTATAATTGAGCTGGGCGGTAAAGGCAAGAGACTGAAAAAGAAAAAGTCATCATTAACACCAAGTCTGTGTGATTATAACCAAGAAGAAGGACTATAGAAGGATACTTACCGCGGCAGCGAGCTCGATACTCTTCTCATAGAGGACAGTGCAGTCTTGGGTATCGTTCAAGCATTGCCATTGGGGAGCTTCGAGACTGCCAAAGCTCTGGCCGATCCGGGACATAACATCCGAGACCAGCGTAGATCCATGGGACCCAGCGGCATTGTCGACCACATATGCATCCATGTGGGTGGAAACTGATAGCTTCTGAGCTCGAGAACCAGAAAGCCTTTGAGAAGGCAGACCTAAGGATGACTGAACCACCACAGGAGGTTGGGACTCAACCATAACGGAGGGACCGACCAGCGAAGTCGGGGCCACTGCAGAGGCGACGACCTGCGAGGACGGCGCCGTTGTGGAAGCGCCGGCCTGGGAAGTCGCCGCAGCAATGGAGCTCGAAACCGGTGGAGCAGGAGGAGGGGTTTTCTTAGACCTCTTGGGGCCCTTGCCCGGCCGGTCGGTCTTCAACGACCCCGCTCTGGGACGCTTGCTCCTCTTGGCGCCACCACTTTCGATGATGTTGTCGAGGTCGGAGTCCATCTTGCCTGCAAAAGTCACAACACAGAGTGAGTTAATAAAAGAGAAGCATGCAAGTTGTTTCAGTATCACAGACATATAAAGTGATGATAGAAGAAACCTAACTGGAACTCTCCCCCGAGCTCGAACTTGGGGACCATGAAATTCCCCCGTCTTCAGAGGAGGCGGGGGGAGTGCCTTCCCTATATGTGGGTGATAATCTCGAAAGGTCCCTATAATCGTTGGTTCCGTACTGAACAGCTATCCCGTTCCACACCTCGTCCGTGGTATACATGGTGTCGTATTTCCCGAGCCCACTATCAAACCTATGGACATAGTCATCTACCCAACTCCATATGTAGAAGTGGTATCTATCCTGTGGGCATGAGACTAACCTATTGGGCTTATGTTTTAGTAAGGTGGGGGACCACATTCTCGAGGTGGGGAGGACTTTACCTTCATCCGAATCTGAGCTCGAGGCTTCATCATTAGCCTCATTCCCCGACAGCGGACTCCTCAGGCGAACTGGAAGTGGTGGCCTCGTTTCTCTCCTCGAAGGAAGAGCGCCTGTGGACAGGGGCACCTGCTCCCAGTGTTCATATTTTTTATTGGACCAGTCAAAGGTGGACTGGCCCTCCCCCAAAAGTCCGCACTTTCGGAGACTATCCTCGTGTAAAAGGTATAAGAGAGACCTCCTGCCATGGGGGAGTTGGAGCAGGGACTCTCTATGCTCCTTCATTGTCTTGTCAGGAGTGGGACGCTGAAAATTGGCTGAAAGACAAGACATATTTCTACTAAGTACGGATCTAAGAGCTAAAATCTCGAGCACAGAAATAAAGATAATGAGAATACTTACGAATCCTCCTGAACGAGTAGTGTCGAGACGGGGACAGACCGTCTGTCCAGAAGAAGGCCCTTTTGAAATCAGGCGGATGATTGGGAAGATCTTCAAAGACCTTCTTCTCCTTGGGATAGCTCAAGAGATAATAAAAGCCATCCCCTCCCTGAGCTTGGGAGGGGTTACTTTTCAGACAAAAGAGATACAAAATCTCTTGAGGCGAAGGTCCTTTCCACCCCATCTCGTGGTATAAGGACCTCAGGGCAGACAACACCCTGTAAGAATTGGTGTTGAGTTGGAACGGGGCCAACCCAACGAAATCCGTGAAGTCCTTGAAAAAAGACTTCAAGGGAAACAGTGCTCCCGCCCTCATGTGTTCCTGGCTCCATGCCACGTACTTCAACCTGGCGTCATGGCCCCCAGGGGCGAAACAGCTTCGTTCATGGTCGGCCGGAGCTCGACACTTCAAGGAGCCTGACAGGCTGAGGCCGTGGAAAGCCAGGATTTCAGTTATCTGACTAGTTGTGGTAACCGAGCTCCAATAGTGCTCGGCCTCAAACATTTCTCTCCTCGGCTACGAGGAAGAAGGTTCCCCCATTAGTGAAAATTGGAGCTCTCCTGGATGGTATGCGACAGTGACCTTTAGTGCAGGGTCGAGGGGAATCGGCCTAGGTCCTGAATTGGATTCTGGATAGAGGGCCTCCCGAAGAACTCTCCTCTTCCCCTCTATGACCTCGTCTATCTGGCGGCGGTAATGAGCTCGAATATCCTCCTGCTCACGCGCAAGCTCGTACTCCCTTATCCGACGTTGATTCCGGGCGAACAACAATTCTAGGCTCAGGGTTTTTGGCTCGTAAGGGATTTCCAGCAATGACCCCCACCATCTTTCCAGATTCTGTGACATCTAGCGAGAAAGAAAAAATGGTGAGGGCCATGCATGCAAGAGTTGCGAGCTTGAAGTTACGAGCTCGGGGTTTAGGAACAAAACAAGCTATATATTAAGGCCCTTATTAAAGAGTCAGGACGTGCGTTCCACGAGAAAGGAAGGAGAGTGGATATATTTTTTTTTTTGAAAATCCCAAAAATCAAGGGAAAAAAGAGTGGCGGTTAACCAGAAAAGGCAGCCTTGGGTTTCGTGCATTTGTCAAGGCCAATGTTTTTTACCCGAAATCTTGGTGTACAAGAAACGTCTCTTAAAATTTTAAAACCCAAAAAACAGGAATCTTGCTCAAACATCAAAACTGGATATGAACCAGTGATGTAAATTCTGTGTTGGGAGTCTAAAAAAAGCCGAGAGCCTATCGGATAGAAACCTCCTATCATATTATGCTAAGGATGTAAACTAGTACATACACATACACAGCAAGAACAGCATGAACAAAAACTAACAAAATGGAAAACAAAGATTGCATACTTACACAATAATGGCGATTGCAGAGAGATCGTTGACTGAAGGAGAGGTTGCAAATAAGAACTCACGGACTCGAGCAAATCAGGGTTTCTTTGTTTCTTTGGCTGAGAAAACATGCACAGAATAGAGACTTTATAGGAAGGTCTCTGGTTTCGTGTTTTCTTCTTTTCTTGCTTTTGGTGAACGAAGATAAAAAAGAAGATGAAGAGTGGGGTCTCGTATATATAGATGGAAAAAGGGGGATTAATCTGGGGCGTTGAATGAAATCCTTGCTAGATCCAATGGATGGGGATCAATGACAAGATGGCGCCGAAAAAGTGGCAGACGGATGATCGTGGGCATGTTTTCAAGGTACTCAAGTACCAAAAATGAGCAATACCTGGCTGACGCGTGTCCATTTTCAAAAAGCGTATGACGGTATGGTACCCGAGGAAAGTACTTCAAAAGTTTCCTTCTCTTAGGATTCGAAAAAATACTTTTGAGGGGGCAAGATGTTGTACCCAGTTTTCGAGCCATGTTAAATGTGACCTCGAAAGTTGGATTCACAAACAATTGGACTCGTAAGGTTTAGAGTATGCTCCATGACTAAATATCGAGCCTGCAAGACATAGACGACCTCGAATATGGTGACCTCGAAGTGTACATGATCTCGAAAGGTAGCTCCGGAGATGCATCCATCCTCAGGGATGACCTCGGATCAGGGGTCCCGAGCTCGACGCACATACGATCCCGAAAGCCATGTGACCTCGGGAGATGTCTCTAGCTCGAAAGCTGACAAGAAACCTGGGAAGCTAAGGCCTTGGAGATATATGATAAAAACCTTGAATATCTATAAGTGTTGTCCATACGAGATGTAATCCTCATTTATTACTGTAAATCCCCTAGAATCGTGGGATATTATTTGGTCAGTTATACGTCCCCTGGTCTTCAGGGGACGTTTCCTTTTATATTTGATTATAGGCATTTAAAGCCATTTATTTTATTTACACAAAAAGAGTAACTACCCAAAATATGTGGGATAGTATTCCGCAGCCTCTCTATAAATAGAGAGGTCATGCGCCATTATAAGGGGCCAAAATTCTGAACCTTGAGAGAAAACTCTGAAGAATTCATGCTTAAGAGTTTTCAGAGATAATCTTGAGTTTAATAACAGAGACTCGTGGACTAGGCAGATTTAACTGCTGAACCACGTAAAAATCGTGTGTTTGTGTTGTTATATTTTAATTGGCCATTATCAGTTATTGTTTACGTGCTCTCCTTTCACTGCTGACGAAAAACGGCGTCAACAGACACGATCGACCTCGGAGCTCAATGAAGACATGATATCTCTTTCACATAGAGATCTGCATACTGATCAACTGTATAAGTCATCCTTGCTAGTAAAAAGTGAGTTGATTTAGTCTATTTGTCTACAATAACCCACACTGAATCGTGTTGACCCAACATCCTGGGAAATCCCACCAAAAAATCCATTGTGATGTCTTCCCATTTCCACTATGGGATATCCAAGGGCTGTAATAGTCCCACTGGTCTCTGATGTTCAACCTTGATCTGTTGATACGTCAGAAACTTGGCCACATACTCGGTTACATCCCTCTTCATCCTCAGCCACTACTATAAAGTCCTCAGGTCATGCCACATCTTCATGGTGCCGGGACGCAAAGAGTATGGGGTAGTGTGAGGTTTATCCAAAATCTCTCGTTTGATAACAATATTCATCGGAACACAGATCCGACCTTTATATCTCAGTAAACCTATATCTGATATTGTATTGTCCTTAGCTACCCCCAGCTAGGACGTCCCATCTGATCCTCGTCAGTCATGGATCACCCAACCGACCTTCCATTATTCTCTCCAACAGTGTAGACTTTGGCGTAATATTGGCCAACTGGCCCACCATCAACTCTATTCCATGTAATTGATCAAACAGATCATCTATCCATGACAAAGGATACCTGTTCTTAATTGTAACGCCCTAATCTCCAGGGACCGTTATGGTGTGCATTTAAACAGTGCTAAACTCATTAACCAAGTCATTTGGCCATAATCGTGTAACTAAGTATGATTAGCGGTTTAGGGTTAAAATACAATGTTTCACTAAAACGTTTACCATATCCATTGGGATCCCAAAAATATAATTTAAAGGTTAATTACAACAAAATATTTACAACCGGCCGACCTAAGCAGAAAAATAGGGTTTAACCCTAGTTCCTCTTTAAACCCTCGGTCGTGGTGGTCGAGCAGCCGCATATGTACACATTGTCACCTAAGCTCTCCAACTCAAGGATGGTTCAACTTTCTTTTGCCTTTACCTGCACCACATAGCACCCGTGAGCCGAAGTCCAGCAAGAAAACTTAATATGCTCATGAACAAGTAATAACATGTTACTAAGTCATAATAGGCATGCCTATCAGTAAACACCCTACTCATGCATGCAAGTAGGTACAAATAAATGTTTGTGGAGTCCTGCGCTCTGAGTAGATAACTAATAAGTCTCTCGCTCTGAGGTAGATGACTAATAAGTCTCTCTGAAGTAGATGACTAATAAGTCATTCTGAACAGTTGACTAATAAGTCACTCTCTAAATAGATGACTGATAAGTCTTTCTCGATTAGATGACTGATACGTCTATCTCGGTCAGATGACTAATAAGTCTATCTCAGTCAGATGACTAGTAAGTTCATCTTGGTTAGATGAATAATAATTCCATCTCGGTTAGATGACTAATAAGTCTGTCTCAGTCAGATGACTAATAAGTTCATCACGGTTAGATGACTAATAAGTCCATCTCGGTAAGATGACTAATAAGTTCATCTGGGACAGATGACTAATAAATTCATATTGGTTTGATGACTAACAAGTCCATCTCGGTCAGAGGACTAATAAGTCTATTTCGGTCAGATGACTAATAAGTCTATCTCGGTCATATGACTAATAAGTCCATCTCGATCAGATGACTAATAACTCCATCTCGGTTAGATGACTAATAAGTCTATCTCGGAGGTCCCATACCCTCCTAGCCATGTGACGTGTAGGTCACCTTAGGGTATGATTGGTTCGCGATTAGAAAACTGTATTTTTGAAAAGTGGGATTCTGAAATGAAAATCTGAATTTAGTGACTGAAAACATGTTTCTGAAAATGTGATTGGTTCAATGTCAGTAAACTGTTTTTGAGTTTTGAAAAACTGAATCTGTGCTTGGGATTAAATTTGAAAATATAACAGAAAGTGAATACATGATTGGTTTAGCTGAAAGTAAAATTTAATAATAGTGCATTAATTAAATTCATAACAATATTGCATTATCATTAACTTTGATTTTTTTATATTAAAGTTATATTTTTTTAGGGCATGATTGATTAGTGATTTAAAAATTGTATTTTGACAAAGTATGATTTTGAAAAAAGAATCTAGATTTAGTATCTGAAAATATGTTTATGAAAATGTGATTGAATGTATTGTCCGTTAACTATTTTTGAGTTTTATAAAATTGAATAATTTTTTAGTAGAAAATCTAAAAATTGAATATGTAATATATATTTTTTATTTTTGGTATAATAATAATTGAAGTGAAAATATTTTTTTATTAATTTGTTGTAATTTTTATTTGATCAATGATTTTTTTTAGCAAATATATTGTAAATTAGAATTAAATTATATTCTATTATATGATTTTATAATTAATTATTTTACTAAATTTATATAGATAAAAATTTTAAAAAGTAGATTAACTTGTAAAAATGACAAAAGAAAAAAAAATCAAGACTATAAGAAAAATAAAAGAAAATTAACAAGAAAAAAAATATTTTTTAAAATAGTAAGATTATACTGAAAACAATAAATTTTCGTTTTCAAAATCCTTCATTAAAATTGAAGTAGTTTTTGGAATTAGTTTCCAAAAACATTTAACCAATCAAGTTTTATTTGTAGGTCCCACATCTTTTAATTTTTGAAAACATAAAATCATTCTTGAATACTATACCAATCATGCCCTTAGCCTTTTTGGCTCTAGCTCTAAATAACTAGCCTTTGGACTAAACAAGCGCTTTTAGTTTTCATCGAACTTGAGGTCGGTCTGGCATTAATGCTCATGAAGAGTCATTCAATGCAGATGTCAATTAGATCTAATCTTTTTCGCTTGCGTTAACACGCTAAAACCGTCCTTTACACATAAGCCAATACCATACGACTAGTGCTCGGTACTACAGCCGAAATTGACTAGTAAGTCACAGCTTCACAGTTAATACCGACACCATTGCCGATTCTGACTAATAAGTCAGTGCTATTCACAAGTGAGCAAGATTTGCTAAGCATTTGATATGCAATCAACGTCCACATTTAAACACTCAACATGCCTCATGAATAACCATGCATGTCACATATGGGGTCCAGTTTTTTACCTCTGGTTCGAGCGAGAAATACATTAAGAACGACCCTTGAGAACGATCGATCCTTTGATTCTTTAACGGTCACCTAGTCATAACCAAATACAATCTCCAATTAATGATATGAACAATAAAAGGTTCTTGACCCAAACCTCACTCCCGGGACCCCGAATTGTACCCAAACGGTGAGTAGATTATATCCCGAGCCTTAGGAATAGAAACCCCGAGCCAAAAACCCTCAAAAGTGCCCAAAACATGCATTAGAGAAAATAGGGTAGCACTACAGCGCTGCGCCCCTAGTGCCCCAGCGCTACAACCAGGGTTGATTTGTCTTGGCTAGCGCTGTAGCGCCACCCTTTGGGCGCTGTAGTGCTAGGACCAAGCTGATCAGCCTTGGTTTTAGACTTCTTCGAGTTTTCCATTTCCAACTTGAAACTCAAGCTTCCAAACTCCATTTAAACCCCCAATTGAACCCAAAAACCATCTACAAATGACCTAGGCATCATAACCCAAGTATCCCTAGCCAAAAACTCCCATCAATTCCCATTATCCAACTTAAAATCCAGCTGAAACTCAAATAGAAAAACAGACCAAGAACAAGAGTTTTAATGGTTAAAAACTCACCTCAATCTCATAATCATACCCTCTTCAATGGTAGAACATAACCGAAAACCCTCAAGGCTTGGTTCCCTAGCTTAGTTCCTCAAAAGAAGCTTCAAAAATCAAAGGGAAATGAAGAAGAAAAGATGTACGGGAAAAGAAGATGAAGATGCTCTGTTTTGCTGCAGCTTAATGGTTTATATCTATCCTTACGGTCAAAAGACCAAAATGCCCTCATGCCTAATTAAAACCCTTAACAGCCACCAAGGGCAAAATCATCATTTCCCGCCTATCTCATTATTCATAATTAACGCCCTCCAATTCCCGTTATTCTCAATATTCTCAAATGCTAATAAATCACATCCCATTACCCTTTAATTCCCAGTGATGTTCTAATCACCAAATTACCCCGAGACTCACCCCGAGCCCCGAAATTAACCTCGTTATGACTAGACTGATAACCTGCATTCAAAGATCGTCTCATGCCGAATGGCTCGAACAAATCCACATTATAATGTGGTATTATTTATAATTCACCAACATGCATGAAAATACACAATTATTCCCTCAACAAGCCAAATTACCAAATTTTCATTATAATAAAATGTGGACCCATATGCATGCATTTATCATCATATTATAATATACTTCACATAAACATGCATATAATCATTTAATGACATAATAAATCAATTATGGTCCTCCCGGCCTCCCAATCAAGGTCCTAAACCTTATTAGGGATTTTGGGGCATTACAACTATCCCATCCTTACAGAAATTTTATCCTCGAAATTTATCGAAACATCCCGGAATATAAATTCCGCGCAACTGATTCCAGTTTCCCAGGTCATTCCCTCAACCTCACTGTTTCTGCAACATACCTTAACCCAAGGTATAATTTTGTTCCTTAGAACCTTATTCTTTCTGTTAAAATATGAACTGGTTATTCCTCCAAGGATAACTTAGCCTCAATCTCCAGAGCCTCATAACTCAACACATGAGTTTCTTTTAACCCATGTCTTCAACATGGAATACATAATACACTGTATACAGCTAGCAGTGCCAAAGATAAGTCCAATCCAAAGGCAACCTGACCAGTCCTATCCAGGATTCATACAGTCAAATTAATCTAGGGCTCAACTTTCCCTTTTCTCCTCACCCATTTCCATGGTGATACTTTAAGGAAGATACAATCTTCTACTTGGAACTCCATGTTCCTGCATCTCAAATCAATATAACTTTTCCATTTACTCTGAGAAGTAAGCATCCAAGCTTCAACCTTTTCAGAAACCTCCATGCTCCCCTGAACTACCATAGAATCCAGATATAATATCTCATTCATCTTATAAGATGTCCTTCTAATAATGATTAGATAACTCTCTCTCTGATTTACCATCAGTCTGAAGTAATAAACTGTGTATTTAGCACCTTCTGCAACCCTTCCAAAACTTGGAAGTAATAATAGAGTCTTCATCTGATAAGATAGACCTAGAATTCTCATAAAGGCATACTACCTCTCTCACACAAAGATCTGAATACGGATCAGCTGTATTATTTGTCCTTACTGATAGAAGTGAACTCACTTTAAATACTGGTCCATAATGACTCAATCCAATTTACGCTGACCCACTATCCCGGGCAGCCCCACTGCGAAACCCATCGCAATGTTTCCTTATTTCCACTATGGAATACTCAAAGGCTACAATAGCCTTACTGATTTCTGATGCTTTGATTTACATGCTAACAGGTTAAGAACTTTGTCATGTATTCCATTATGTCCCTCTCCATCCCAGGCCATCACTATAAAGCTTTCATATCCTGTTACATTTCCATGATGCCTGGATGAAGAGAATAAGAGGATAATATGAGATTCATCCAGAATCTTCCATTTAATCCAGTGTCCATCGGATCCCAAGTCCGATCCTTATACCGCAATAAACTCATACCTGACATTGCATAATCCTTAGCTAATCAAGCTAAGACTTTTTACTCACTTCTTCCCATCTGTGGTTCACTTAACTGTCTTTCCTTTAATCCTCTTTTAAGTAGTAATCTCAAATGTAAAGCTAGCCACCTAGCCCACCAGTAACTCTCCTCTAGTTTTGGTCAGATCCTTTTACAAACATGATGCATAGGCAATCACTTTTCTCTGTCACTGCGGTGTCATAACAACCTACAAACTGGTTCTAATCTATAAGAAGACTCGTAACTCTTCCCTAAAACACATGTAATATCCTACCCGTCCAAGGAAACTCCTGCCCTCTAAGGCGCTCCTTAACCATGGCAAATTGCCAATTGAGAGTATACCATAATACCGTCGTTCAAAACGATCACATATCCAATTAAGATAATCTTGAATACTCCATTCACCTATTTCATCAGAACAACTCAGCACTCCTAGTGCCCTTATCTGATATAAAAACAATCTTCTACATATCCTTCTCCCTAATCTCTAGCTGGTAATAACCAGATCAAAGATCCATCTTGGAGAATACCATCTTACTCAATAATTGAACCATTTAATTCTTACAGCTCTACTAAAGTTGTTCAATACAACTAAACCAGATTCCATCCCTGGCACCAATCCAATCACCATTCTATCCTAAAGGTAACCCTGACAAATCCCCTAGAAATCCATCCAGAAACTCATAGACTACTCCAGTCTATCCTGATCCCACTGGCCCAACCTAAGTGGTATCCACAACACTAGCTAGGAGTTCTATGCATCATTCTACTATAGATCTCTAGCTCTAAGTACAGATGTCATCAACATACCAAATACATGCACAGTGCTTACTACCACAAGGTCTCCCACTCTCAAAACCAAGAGTTACTATCCTTTCCTTGAAATTTAGCATTGCCCCACACTTGGATAACCAATCCATATCCAGGATCATACTGAAGTCAGTCATAACCAACTTTATCAAAACAATTGATGAGTCCTTTCCACCATAAACTAACTCATCACTTAAATCACCAATACAGTATCATATTCTCATCATAACATAATCACGCAATCTACATATCATCTCTATACCTCTATATATGCAACAAACAAAGAACAACATGGCACAAAACTAGTCAGCACAATACAAAATCAGAACTAGAAAGCTGACCCGCCACCCTTGAGAAACCAGCCTCAGTCTCAGTCTCTGACTGCCTCAGAATGAACACTTGAGCTAGAGTCGAGCTGTTCATCCCCTTTTTCTCATCAGCTCCTTCTCTTGGGCAATCCCTCATGAAATGCCCAACCATTCCACATAAGTAACATCCTTTGCTCGACATTCTCCCAGATGATGTCTCTTACACTGGGTGCATTTTGGATAAGTCATCCAACTCTTTTTCTTGCTCACTCCAATAAATGGAGGTGTCACTGCCTGAGCTCCTCGCTCTCTGGCACTCTTCTTCTCATTTCTTATGCTCTCAACAACAAGAGCCTTCCCTACCACCTGAGCATAGGTGGAGGTTTCATGCACTGAGGCAACTCTAATGCCCTGAGCTATTATGGGATTCAATCCCTGAATAAAATATTCGTTCCGAGCTACATCTGTGGGTACCATATCAAAAGCAAACGCCAACCCATCGAATATGTTACCATACTCGGTTACTGCTGCATTTCCCTGAACGAGGTTCAGAAACTCATTCATCTTAGCAGTCTTGGCTGCATCACAGTAATACCTTTCATTAAACAGCTGCCTAAATTCTTTCCAATCCATCACAACAGTGTCTCATATCTGGGACACTACTTCCCACCATGTTCGGGCATCATCCTGCAATACATATGTAGAACTGATCACCTTATCGTGACCTACCAGCCCCATACTGTCAAGAATGGAACTGATCATGCCCATCCATTGCTTCGCTCTTAATGGATCTAGGCCTCCCTCAAAGACTAGAGGGTAATATTCCTGGAATATTCCACAAAGGAATTCCCATCTATTCTCAGCCCTAGGCTGAGCAAAACTAGTGTCACTCCTGACATAACAATGGAAGAGGTCTTCCCCGACAAATTCCGCTGTTGCTTCAAACACCTAATCTCTTCCTCTTGCCTCTACAATCTTAATTGCACATCTGTAAACATTTGCTATAAATTCTAATGGACAGATGAAGAACTCAACCCCTGGCTGAAACTCCCAGCTTCAGTATAACCACCATCAGGCCTCATTATCTGCCTTGGATACATACCTGTTGGTTGAATCTGCAGTCAATAACTTGACCCATTAAATATGATGAGCATATCAAGAGCTTTCCCCACGGGAGCAATCTTACCACACTACAATCACAAACCATTGTAGTGCTAAAAACATGCCCATAGCATTCATAAATCAATCAAAATCCTTGCTCTTCCCACATACCTACCATGCCTCCAACTCCACCATGAAAATATCACATTTATATATATTCACAAAGCATGTAATCATATAATCATTTAATAGTCAAGAGCCAGGCTCTATCAGAATCTCATGCTCCCTAATACAATGTGCAGGTAAAGCATTTACATTCTATTTTAGCAGTTAAGCACATAACTACAGAAATAGTTACCATTCCTTAAGTGAAGCTATCTTTGATGACGAGTGTACATGCCCATCTTGTCTTCAAGAACCCTTAACCTTGGCTCGCTTTGATACCAAGTTGTAACGCCCTAATCTCTAGGGACCATTATGGTGTGCATTTAAACAGTGCTAAACTCGCTAACTGAGTCATTTGGCCATAATCGTGTAACTAAGTATGATTAGCAGTTTAGAGTTAAAAATTTTGGTTAAGATACAACGTTTCACTAAAACGTTTACCATATACGTTGGGATCCCAAAAATATTATTTAAAGGTTAATTACAACAAAATATTTACAACCAGCCGACCTAAGCAGAAAAATAGGGTTTAACCCTAGTTCCTCTTTAAACCCTCGGTCATGGCGGTCGAGCAGCAGCATATGTACACATCGTCACCTAAGCTCTCCAACTCAAGGATGGTCCAGCTTTCTTTTGCCTTTACTTGGACCACATAGCACCCGTGAGCTGCAGCCTACAAAGAAAACTTAATATGCTCATGAACAAGTAATAACATGTTACTAAGTCATATCAGGCATGCCTAGCAGTAATAACCCTACTCATGCATGCAAGCAGCTACAAATAAATGTTTATGGAGTCCTGCCCTCTGAGTAGATGACTAATAAGTCTCTCGCTCTGAGGTAGATGACTAACAAGTCTCTCTGAAGTATATGCTAATAAGACATTCTGAACAGTTGACTAATCAGTCACTCTCTAAATAGATGACTGATAAGTCTATCTCGATTAGATGACTGATAAGTCTATCTCAGTCAGATGACTAATAAGTCTATCTCGGTTAGATGACTAATAAGTCTATCTATGTCAGATGACTAATAAGTCTATCTCAGTCAGATGACTAATAAGTCTATCTAAGTTAGATGACTAATAAGTCAGTGCCATTCACAAGTGAGCAAGATTTGCTAAGCATTTGATATGCAATCAATGTCCACATTTAAACACGCAACATGCCTCATGAATAACCATGCATGTCACATATGGGATGCAGTTTTCTTACCTCTGGTTCGAGCGAGAAATACGTTAAGAACGAACCTTGAGAACGATCGATCATTTGATTCTTTAACGATCACCTAGTCATAACCAAATACAATCTCCTATTAATGATATGAACTATAAGAGGTTCTTGACCTAAACCTCACTCCCGGGACCCCGAATTGTACCCAAGCAGTTAGTAGATTCGATCCCGAGCCTTAGGAATAGAAGCCCTGAGCTAAAAACCCTCAAAAGTGCCCAAAACATGCATAAGAAAAAACAGAGTAGCACTATAGTGCTGCTCCCCTAGCGCCCTAGCTCTACAACCAGGGTTGATTTTCCCTTGCTAGTGCTGTAACGCCAGGACCAGGCTGATCAGCCCTAGTTTTAGCCTCCTTCGAGTTTTTCATTTCCTACCTGAAACTCAAGCTTCCAAACTCCATTTAAACCCCCAATTGAACCCAAAAACCATCTACACATGACCTAGGCATCATAACCCAAGTATCCCTAGCCAAAAACTCCCATAAATTCCCATTATTCAACTCAAAATCCAGCTGAAACTCAAATAGAAAAATAGAGCAAGAACAAGAGTTTTAATGGTTAAAAACTCACCTAAATCTCATAATCACACCCTCTTCAATGGTAGAACATAGCCCAAAACTCTCAAGGCTTGGTTCCCTAGCTTAGTTCCTCAAAAAGAGCTTCAAAAATCAAAGAGAAATGAAGAAGAAAAGATGTACGGGAGAAGAAGATGAAGATGCTCTATTTTGCTGCAGCTTAATGGTTTATATCTATCCTTAAGGTCAACAGAACAAAATGCCCTCATGCCTAATTAAAACCCTTAACAGCCACCAAGGGCAAAATCATCATTTCCCGCCTATCTCGTTAATCATAATTAACGCTCTCCAATTCCCGTTATTCTCAATATTCTCAAATGCTAATAAATCACATCCCATTACCTTTAATTCCCGATAATGTTCTAATCACCAAATTACCCCGAGACTCACCCCGAGCCCCGAAATTAACCCCGTTATGACCAGACCGATAACTTGCACTCAAAGATCGTCTCATGTTGAATGGCTCGAACAAATCCACATTATAATGTGGTATTATTTATAATTCACCAACACGCATGAAAATACACAATTACGCCCTCAATGGGCCAAATTACCAAAATGTCCTTATAATAAAATGTGGACCCATATGCATGCATTTATCATCATATTATAATATAATTCACATAAACATGCATATAATCATTTAATGACATAATAAATCAATTATGGCCCTCCCGGCCTCCCAATCAAGGTCCTAAAACTTATTAGGGATTTTGGGGCATTACATTAATGGTCAACTTATTCAGTTCTCTTTAGTCTATGTACATCCTCAGAGACCCATCCTTTTTCATCACAAATAGAATTTAGCGCACCCAATGGCGAGAAACTGTGTCTGATAAAACTAGAGTGTTTGATATGCTCTATTTTGAGGATTCCTTCAGCTGAAGTAACCCATGACCTAAGCCACTACTTTTGGCACCAAAAGACCACCATGCCCTTTAGCCTAAGCCTTGCCCTCTTAAGCCCTTAAGGGTAATTTTTCATTTGCCACTTATTACGTTAATCATAATTAACATCTCGCAAATTCTCGTTATTCCCAATATCCTCAAATAATTTCCCATTACCCGCTCAATCCCAGTAATGTACTAAGTTACCAAAATACCCCTAGGCTCACCCCAAGCGGGGTATTTGCTCTGTTGTGACTTTTTCGCTAACTTGCTCACTAGGATCGCCTCTTCCTGAATAACACAAATATATCAACATAATAATGTGGTCTCAATCATAAAACACACATATTTATAATTATACCCCCAATTGGTCAAAATTACGAAAATACCCTTCTAATAAGAAACGGGCCCACATGCATATTTATTACTCCTAAACATGCAAGCATAATTATATTATAATATAATTCACATAATGACATGCTTATAACAAATAAGCACACAATTAATACAATTATTGCCTCCCAGCCCTCTAATCTAGGCATTAAGCCACATTAGGGAATTTTGGGTGTTATATTGCTTAACACATACAAATAAAACTCAAATTCACCTAAATTCTAATAAAATAGAGAAAATAACTCTAAAAAATTATAGGATGCCAATACGTTTTTCTAATTCTTATATGGAAAATATGAGAAACTATTTAAAGTATCACAATTTATTTTTTTCTCTCTTTTATCTCATGTAATTAGAACATAAATCATTATACAACAAAAATAAATTAATATTATAGGGTCTTAGTTTTCTTTATTTTTTTTAAACAAATAAGGCATACAATATATATGTCTTTTTGTTACACTATATACTATATTTACAAATTTAAATGATATAAAAATATTAAATGAATATATATAAATTTATAAATAATAATTTTAATATTTATATAAATTTGATAAATAAAAATTATTATTATTTGGAAAGATTTTATTAGTCAATCACCCATAAAAATTTTTAATTGTTGGACAAATCAAATTGAATGAAAAAATACTTTATTTATAGCCTACAACTATAGCACCCACAATGGTTTGTAAATCATGTGGGATTTTGTCAAAGAAAATTATTACTTAACATACACAAATAAAACTCAAATTCAACTAAATTTTAATAAAATAGAGAAAATATCTCTAAAATATTATAGTGTACATCACCTCTCCAAAACTTTCCTTCATAGATTTATATAGGAATATAGATTGACAAATTTAAATGATATAAAAATATTAAATGTATAGATATAAATATAAAAAATACTAATATTAATGTTGATATAAATTTGACAAACTAAAAAATTATAACTAATTGGGCAAGATTTTATTAATCAATCACCCATAAAAATAAATAAAAATTGTTGGACAAATCAAATTGAATGAAAAAAATACTTTATTTATAGCCTACAACTATAACACCCAAAAGTGTTTGTAAACCATGTGGGGTTTTTACAAAGAAAAGTATTTCTTAACACATACAAATAAAACTCAAATTCACCTAAATTATAATAAAATAGAGAAAATAGTTCTAAAAAATTGTAGGATGCCAATAATTTTTCTAATTCTTATATGGAAAATATGAGAAACTACTTAAAGTGTCACAATTTAATTTTTTCTCTCTTTTATCTCGTGAAATTAGCACATAAATCATTATACAACAAAAATAAATTAATATTATAGGGTCTTAATTTTCTTTATTTTTTTTAAACAAATAAGTCGTACAATATATATGTCTTTTTGTTACACTATATACTATATTTAAATATTTAAATGTTATAAAAATATTAAATGTATATATAAATATATAAAATACTAATTTTAATATTGATATAAATTTGATAAATTAAAAAATTATTATTATTTGGAAAGATTTTATTAATCAATCACCCATAAAAAAATTAATTGTTGGACAAATAAAATTGAATGAAAAAATACTTTATTTATAGTCTACAACTATAGCTCCCACAATGGTTTGTAAACCATGTAGGACTTTGTCAAAGAAAATTATTGTAATATTTCAAATTTCCTAATAAGGTTTAGGACCGTGATTAGGAGGTCGGGAGAGTCATAATTAATTTATTATGCCATTAAATGATTATATGCATGTTTATGTGAATTAGATTATTATATGATGATAAATGCATGCATATGGGTCCATTTTTCATTATAAGGGCATTTTGGTAATTTGGCCCGTTAAGGGCGTAATTGTGTATTTTCATCGGTGTTGGTGAATTATAAATAATAACACATCATAATGTGGATTTTTCGAGCCATTCGACATGAGACGATCTTTGAATGCTAGTTATCGGTTTGGTCATAACAAGGTTAATTTCGGGGCTAGGGGTGAGTCTCGGGGTAATTTGAGGATTAGTACATTACTGGGAATTAAAGGGTGATGGGATTTGATTTATTAGCATTTGAGAATATTGGGAATAAAGAGAATAGGAGGGTGTTAATTATGATTAACGAGATAGGCGGGAAAGGATGGTTTCACCCTTAGTGGCCGTAAGAGGACTTTAAATGACCTAGGGGCATTTTGGTCTTTTGACCTTAAGGATTATATCAACTTGAGAAGCTGTAGAAGGCTGTAAAAAATAGAGCCTCTTTCTTCTCCTTCCATTCTGTTGACCCTCGATTTGGCCAACGACACGGAGTCAATTAAGAGTTTAATTTAATGGTAAAGAAGAAACACCAACAATTTATAGTGGTTGGGCCCCGATAAATGGTAATGAACTACGTCCACTTAGTGCTATTATTAATATTGAGTTCCAATACCGTGATCAAAGAACTAGGGTTCTTTGAATTTCACAAACCTTGGGAGAATTACAACAAGACGATGGATAATCGCACTATAATCTCTCTCTCTCAATATTCAGAAAAAAAAAAATCAAGGATCCAAAAGTCCCCTCCTTGAGGTATTTCATGCATATTTATAGGCTCAAGGGGGGTTACATGGGCTATTGGCCCTTAACTCTCCTTAATATCCATGTATCAAGGTAATAAAGATGAAATAATAAATGTAATTATTACAAGATCACAATCTTATAAGGGAATAAACTAAATCATACGACCAGCCTGGTCGTACTTAATAGTCAGTCTTGATGAAGCAATGTGTATCTGGTCGATAACCGAACAACACCGCCTTATTTCAATTCTGCTACATGTCATCCACATGTGAGAAATACCTACCACGTCATAAGCAGCCGTTTTTGGGTAAACATTTTCCCCCCAAGTTTACTTTACTACGACCAGCATAAAGTAAACTTAGGAAACTGACTCTTTGCTTACCCCACCAAATTTGTCAGAGCCGCCCATGCTTTCTCGAAAAAAGTGATCAATCATGTCTAATCAAGTCTTTTCAGTTTCCCAAAAAACTGTCTGACGGCTATTGCACTTCCCCATGCTTTGAAAAAAGTAATTCCATGATTACCTCTTTTACGGCGCTACGATCGCTATAAATAATACCCCCATATCACATTTTTACATTTTACCTCTTACTCGCCTTCTCTTCTTCAAGAACCTTAAAGAACATCAATTTTCAGAGCTCAGGAAACTCAGAAAACCTTGAAGTGCTCACTGCTGATTTAAGGAATTTTTGCTCAGACGCTTGAAACATTCGCGCTCATACTTTAACTTTCATCCAAGTAAGTTTCCAGAATCTTTCTGCTATTTGAGATGCCATGCAAAACTGTCTTATACCCGTTTTTATCTCTGAACTTTTGAATGTTCTTGGCTGAAACTGTTTTAGGGTAAATGCACATATTGATCGATGCTTGTTAGGGAAGTGAAATAATGCTATGTAGGAGTTAGGAGTCAGTTTGGTAGTCGAGACTGTAGATTTAAGGTGTAAAATCGAAGTAAAAATTCGATTTTTAAGCTAGTTGAAAAACTAGGTTTTTCCCGCCCTCTCGGAGTCGAAAAAGTTTTCTCTAAAAAACTTTTTACTTTCGCTTTTTAATCTATTTCTCAAACTGCTCGTAAGAGACTTAGTGTTTTTGCTAGAATGTTGCTGGCCATATAAAAGCTTATTTTTTATACACGAGCAACGTTATTCCAACTCTCAACACAAGCTTTTAGGCTCCAAGTTCTAATCTCCCATTTTTTCTGTTCGCAGCCTTTTCATGCAAGATCTGTGGGGAGGTGAAAGACCTATCAACGACGACCTGCTAGCCCAGTTACTTGAGGACGAGGAGCAACCGTCGTTGCTGATACCTGAAATTCCCTTCTCTCGTGCCACCTCAAACACTCCATCGACCCTCCTCCAAAATATGGGTCGAGTAAAATCCAAAGCCTAGAAAAAGAAACCTTCAAATCAGGCTGCTTCTCATGCTGAAATTCCCTCGACCAGTGGTCGAGAAAGAAATATCCCCGACCCCAGCATCCAAATTCAAGCTCATCTTCAAAACGCCATTCAACCAGATGTTGAATGGTACGTCGCCCCTCCTAGCCGAGAAACAGTTAGGATGATTGCGAATTACATTAAAAAATACGGACTTCCTAGGGTGACCCTTGTCCGACCTAATAGAGACCAACGGGCGAACTTACCTGGAGGCGCCTTCAGCGCTTGGTCGAGGTATCACATCGAGGCAGGGGCGATCCTGCCTCTCCATCCTTTCTTCCAAGGAGTGGCCAACTATTTCGGGGTCGCTCCTTTTCAAATAACCCCTAACAGATATAGAATGCTCTCTGCACTCTATATCCTTTACAGCCATAAGAAATGGCTTGTCCCCACACCACATGAGGTCAACTATCTGTTTGACCTAAAATCCAACCCCAACCAAGAAAGCACAGGGTTCTTCCACTTCTGTCACCAGGAAACATCTCGTACTTTCCTGAGTGACACAACCTTTATTTCCAATGTGGGGAAGTACCACCTAGAGTACTTTCTGACTACAGACATGGTTGCCAACAACTTGGCCTTCACTCAAGGAGGTAATATTTTTACTCCCCTAGTCGTTTACTTTTCTTTAATTTTTCTTGCATTTCCCTTAGATTTTTAGCGCCTTTCAGGCACATGGCTGCGACCAGCCCCCACACTGGACATGGAAGTCCGATCAGCCCTCTTGGCTAGCTTGACTAACGTGGAGAAGGGCGTCAAGCATCTGGTCACAGAGGCTAACCTTAGGCTGGTCGGACTTTTGGCACCTCAGCAGGATGTGAGGGACTCAACAGCGGGAAGTGCCACTGGCGAGGAGATTCCAGAGCAGCACCCAGATGTGTCACAACCTCAAAGGAGGAGGACGACTGGGGTGACAATCAGGAAACCCTCTTGCATCCCGCGAGCTACCGCTCCCCCTGCCCCACTGGGAAAGGGAAAAAAGAAAGCCACTGAACCTTCCACTCCCATCGATGAGTCCTCAGAAGAGAACGGTACTGATCTCTCGCTCTTAGATAGTTTGCCAATTCCCTGTCACTTATTTGACGGGGACGGAAACTTTAAGTATACTCTAAACTTAAGTTCAGATTTCTTCCAGGCAGTAAGTAATGTAGCGACTAGTAGTTGTAGCACGGGTACTTTACTTATAATCTCCTTACTTTCATTTTTAGTTCCATCCATATATCTTGTCTCACTGCTCGTATTGTTTCCTTTTGTGAAGATATGTCATCTGAAGACATGTTCGAACATTACAAGGCTGCTGCTGCTTCCTCAGGCAGGAAGAAAGACAGCAAGAGGACTCAGGGGAGAGCAGTAAAACTGTCTCAAAGAAGGCCCGAACTGAGGACCCTTCAGCCACTATTCCTTCAAGGGAAAACATGCCACCCCCATCTCCACTCGAGCAGCTGGCCTCAATGCCTTCGGCTGACCAGCATTCCACTCCTCCAACTCCTGTCGATCAGCACCCCACTCCTCGGGAGCCTACCAGCCAGACACACCGCACTCAACCCGAAGGCTCCCTGTCCAGCTC
The DNA here is from genome assembly GCF_963169125.1 of Humulus lupulus. NCBI lineage: Eukaryota > Viridiplantae > Streptophyta > Magnoliopsida > Rosales > Cannabaceae > Humulus > Humulus lupulus. Next base: position 171,744,986 of record NC_084793.1, read on the forward strand.
CGTGGTCAGCTCAGGCAGGGAGAGAATATACAAGCTCTCCAAACACAAACACAGTCAAGAGGCCATCGACGGCACCATCTCCATGGAGACCGACCAAATACTCAATCAAGGGCTCAATGAGATAGTCAGTGTAAGTTACTTTCTGATGCTGAATAACTTGCTTTTGATTTTCTGCCATTGCCTTACTATTTTCATCTGATTGCAGGGATTGCTGACCATGACTGCTAGATGGCGTCATGCGGGTGCAATGGTGTCTCAGACCAAAAACTTTGACACCCGGCTTGCTGAGGCCATGAAAGCACTCGAGGGGAAAAATGCTGACCTGCTCGAGAAAAATACTGAACTGTCCAAGAAGAATGGTGAACTGCTTGAGAAAAACGTGGAGCTGACAAAGTTGAATGATGGGCTGCTCGAGGAAAAAGCTACGCTAACAGAGGAGCTATTGGAAAACCGGGCTACCTTGAAGAAATCCAATGAAGATAAGGAAAAATTCAAGGTAGGCGCCAAACTCAACTACCAACGATCCAAACAGCTTGAGCTCGATTTGATTGCGAGCAGGCATGAGACAGAGGAGTTGGAAAAGCGCGTGAAGGAGCTTGAGGAAACTGAAGCCAAGAACTTGGAGAATTACAAGGAAGCCACCCACCTTTGCTTCTATGAATTTTAGAAGCACAACCAGAAGGCTAACTTCAGCTACCTGTCAGAGCGTCTGAGACGGACTTTAATGTCTCAGTGTGCCATTCGCATGGAGGAAGAAGAGAGGGCTAAAGTTCCTGCTTCTCCAGAGATTTCCTTGGCAACGAGGATAGATGACGCGGCAATGAAGCCGGTGCTGCTATCGACCAGGACGCTCCTCAAGACCCTCCAGCCTCTTAGTCTTTTTCCTTTCTATCTTTTAATATTTTGATTACACGACTTACAGGTCGTGATGTAAAGACATTTTATTTTTCTAGTTAAAATTTTATTGCTGCATGGGCAGCTCTTACTTTTAATTGAACAATTACATCCGAGCAGTGACTTCTCGCGGTGTAAAAAGTTTCCTTGAGATATTATAATATTTGCATTTTATTATAACATCTGTTCGCATGACCGAACTTAGCATAGTACTTTGGTTTGATTTAACAAAATACAATTTTTTTGGAAAATACTCTAAGTATCGTAGCATGCTTTCACTTATTTTGCTCATGTGTTTATATACCTTTTGATATGCCTTTCTTACTAGATGCCTTATATGCCCCCAAGTGATTGAGGAGCTTTAGGTCCCTAGTAACTTGCCTTGACCAAAACCTACTCGAACATTACTGCTCGGAGTAAAGGAATTAAAATAATAATACAGCAAAACAACACACGTAATGAGCAAATACTTGTAATAAATACAATAATTGGCAAGAATGACTGGCTGCGCACAGTCCCTTATATTTCTCGTAATAAATGGAAAAAATGTGTCTGTACGAGTGATCAATAAGATCTTACACTTATAAGCGATTAGTCACATAAAATGACCAACCCTTTTTCATAACTTGTAAAAAGTAAAATTAATACAAGCCAATTATTTAAGAAGAATTGTTCATTGAAAGTACTTGCGCATGTGTTCTCCATTCCAATAGCGAGGAACAAGATCTCCATTTAAGTGAGCAAGTTTGTAGGTGCCTAGATGGAGGACTTCTTAAATCTGGTAAGGCCCTTCCCAATTAGGTCTGAGTACTCCAGCAGCCTGGTCGCGGGTGTTTAGGAAAACTCTTCGAAGTACTAGATCTCCGACGTTGAATTTTCTTTCACGCACTTTAGCATTGAAATATCGGGTGACTTTTTGCTAGTACGGAACTACTCGAAGTTGGGCTTGCTCACACTTCTCATTGATCAAGTCCAGGGATTCCATCAATAATTGGCTGTTAGATCCTTGATCGTACGTTATTCTGTGATACGACGGTGGATCTAACTCAACAGGAAACATAGCCTCATACCCATAAGCCAAAGAAAATGGAGTATGGCATGTTGCTATTCGGTGGGAAGTTCTGTACGACCAAAGGACTTCAGGCAATTATTCCGGCCATGCCCCCTTGGCTTCTTCTAGTCTTTTCTTCAGAGTATCCTTTAGCATTTCATTGACTGCTTTGACTTTTCCATTTGCTTGGGGATGACCGACTGAAGAAAAGCTCTTGATAATCCCATGTCGTTCGCAAAAGTCCGTGAATAAATCACTATCAAACTGCGTGCCGTTATCTAAGACGATTTTCCTTGGTAATCCGTAGTGACAAACAATGTTCTTAACCACAAAATCCAGCACCTTCTTGGTCATTATGGTTGCGAGTGGCTCGGCTTCAGCCCATTTAGTGAAGTAATCGACGACAACCACATCATACTTGACGTCACCCTTTCCTGTGGGCAAAGATCCGATTAAATCTATACCCCACACTGCAAATGGCCATGGACTTTGCATATGTTTCAATTCATTAGGGGCAGCTCACGGGATTTTGGAGAACCTCTGGCACTTGTCGCACCTCCGTACAAATTCCATTGAATCTTCATTCATTGTTGGCCAGAAATACCCTTGCCTCAGGATTTTTTTGACAAGCTTTGCCCCCGGCGCGGTCCCCGCAAAAGCTTCGTGTACCTCTTTCATCAATTCCTTGGCCTTCTCTTTTGAAATACATCTAAGGAGTGGCATTGAGTATCCCCTTCGGTACAAGATTCCATCGACCAGGATATGCCTAACAGCCTGTCACTGAAGGGTCCTAGATTTGTTTCTGTCCGTTGGTAACACGCCTTGCGTCATATACTCTATGTATGGTGCCATCCATGTATCTGCCACCTGGATCACCAGAGTGATCTCCTCTGCTTGGATGCTTGGCACAGATAGTCGTTCGACTTGCACTATGTTCAGAGTATAAACATCTTTCGCACTTGCTAACTTGGGCAAAGCATCAACATTTGAATTCTGGTCGAGAGGTACTTGCGGAAGGGTGTACTTGTCAAACTGCACTAATAGATCCTTTGTTTTGTTCAAATAAGCAACCATCTTTAAACCTCAGGCCTGGTACTCTCCCATGACTTGATTTACCACCAGCTGAGAGTCACTATAGATGTCGAGTACCTTTATATTCATGTCCCTGGCTAATCGTAACCCAGTGAGCAATGCTTCATACTCGGCCTCGTTGTTGGAAGTAATGATGTCAAACCTGATTGCGCAGTGAAATTGTAACGCCCTGGTTACCCCAGAACAGTTACAGTGAATGGTGAACTGGAAATTTGACTCATTGCCTTAGTCCTTTGGTTAAAAACGTGATCTAAGTGTTATTAACAGGTTAAGGTGAAAACCAGTAAAAAGGTAAGGATATGTTTTATTGATACATAAACCTGTTCATGGGCCCACAAGACCATTTAAAAGTTATTTACAACTCAAAAAGGTCATTACTGTTCCAAAATTTCAAACCTTGCCGACCTAAGCGGCAAAAATAGGGTAAACCCCCTAGTTCCTCTGAGAACTCCTTGGCCGTGGTGGTCAAGCGGCCACATATGTACACATCACCACCTAAGCTCTCCACTCAAGGCTAGGTGAGCTTTTCTTTTCCTTTACCTGCACCACATAGCACCCATGAGCCAAAGCCCAGCAAGAAAGCACAGTATTATATGTAAACATCATCAAATGATTATCATTATAATCACACAGAGCTCATAGCTTTCAAACAGATGAGTGAATATCACTTGAGGTTCTGATAAACCATACTGAGTGACTAACAAGCAAGTCACTAATTCAAATGGAAGAGTGGCTCCTAGGTAAGCCACTAGCCTTCAACAGGTTCTGGTAAACCATACTGAGTGACTGACAAGCAGGTCACTTATTCAAATGGAAGAGTGGCTGATGGGTAAACCACTAGCCTTCAAGCGCTTATAATATTCCTCGAACTTGAGGTCAGTCCGGCATTAATGCTCTTTGAGTCATTCAATGCAGAAAGTCGATTAGATCTAATCTTTACTGGCTAATGAGTCACCATCTTTAAACCTCAGGCCTGGTACTCTCCCATGACTTGATTTGCCACCAGCTGAGAGTCACTATAGATGTCGAGTACCTTTATATTCATGTCCCTGGCTAATCGTAACCCAGCGAGCAATGCTTCATACTCGGCCTCGTTGTTGGAAGTAATGATGTCAAACCTGATTGCGCAGTGAAATTGTAACGCCCTGGTTACCCCAGAACAGTTACAGTGAATGGTGAACTGGAAATTTGACTCATTGCCTTAGTCCTTTGGTTAAAAACGTGATCTAAGTGTTATTAACAGGTTAAGGTGAAAACCAGTAAAAAGGTAAGGATATGTTTTATTGATACATAAACCTGTTCATGGGCCCACAAGACCATTTAAAAGTTATTTACAACTCAAAAAGGTCATTACTGTTCCAAAATTTCAAACCTTGCCGACCTAAGCGGCAAAAATAGGGTAAACCCCCTAGTTCCTCTGAGAACTCCTTGGCCGTGGTGGTCAAGCGGCCACATATGTACACATCACCACCTAAGCTCTCCACTCAAGGCTAGGTGAGCTTTTCTTTTCCTTTACCTGCACCACATAGCACCCATGAGCCAAAGCCCAGCAAGAAAGCACAGTATTATATGTAAACATCATCAAATGATTATCATTATAATCACACAGAGCTCATAGCTTTCAAACAGATGAGTGAATATCACTTGAGGTTCTGATAAACCATACTGAGTGACTAACAAGCAAGTCACTAATTCAAATGGAAGAGTGGCTCCTAGGTAAGCCACTAGCCTTCAACAGGTTCTGGTAAACCATACTGAGTGACTGACAAGCAGGTCACTTATTCAAATGGAAGAGTGGCTGATGGGTAAACCACTAGCCTTCAAGCGCTTATAATATTCCTCGAACTTGAGGTCAGTCCGGCATTAATGCTCTTTGAGTCATTCAATGCAGAAAGTCGATTAGATCTAATCTTTACTGGCTAATGAGTCACAGCTTCATAGTTGATACTAGCACCTTTGCCAAATCTGACTAATGAGTCAGTACCATGCACAAGTGAGCAACATTTGCTAAGTATTCCACAATCAATTCACGTCCACATTCATACAACCAACATGCCTCATGAATAACCATGCATGTCACATTTGGGGTGCAGTTTTCTTACCTCTGATTCGAGCTAGAATGAACAAAAGAACGACCCTTGAGAACGATTTAGCTTTTAGTCCTTTAGCGGTTACCTAATCACAACACATCATAGGATACCATCAATAACATGATAATCAAAGGTTCTCAAACCAAGATTTAGCCTCCGAGACATCAATCCTCACTAATCCGGGTAGTAGGAGTGATCCCGAGGCCTAAAACCATGATCCTGGGGTCAAAACATGCAAATGGGCTCAACCTTGCACATGAGCCGCAGCCCTGGTACCTTGTGCTGCGGCCCCCAGAAATTCCAGAGGCAAGCGCCGCGATGCCCAACCCAAGGGCCATGGCGCCCAGCGCAAATAGAACCTCTCCCACAACCTCGAGCTAGGGCCGCGGCGCCCAAGAACAGAGCCGCGGCCCCCAACCCTGGGCCATTCCCAAAAGCGTTTTCAACTTCTCAAAACCTCCAAAATCATACCTAAACATTCCCCAATCATCAAAACAAGGTTTCCAAGCTTCCCAATACATCAAAACCCTCAAAATCCAAGGTTCAAACGGATCGAAAACTCAACAATTCGGAAAGTCCAATTCAAAGCTTAGAAACTCTAAAAACTCAAAACTTTAAACTTAGATTACCTTCGATTAGGCTGTTTTCTGTCAAATCCTTTGGTGAAGAAACTTCTAATCTTTCCTAGGATCGCTATGCCTTGATCCTCACTTAATTCCAACTCCTAGAACTCAAGATTTCTTCAAATATGCTCCGGGTGACAAAAATGAACTAACGAAGGAGAACGAGAGGTTTTCTAATCGTAAGTTCTATCTGACAGCTACTTCAAGCTTAAGTAACCTCAAATAAAACCTAATGCTCGGGGTCCCGAAAATATCCCCGGGGACATTATAGACAAAACTTCAAGAATTTCACCCTGATCTCAAATATTCCCAATTTATCATCAAATAAACATTTCTATTACCCCAAAATTGACCCCGTTATGACAAAACTGCTAATCCACTAAAAATGACCGTCTCATCCCGAATAGCTCGAATATATCTCCATAATAATGGAATCTCATTCACAAATCACATCATGCACCCAAATACACAAATTTACCCTCAATGGGCCAAATTATCAAAACATCATAATATATCAAATGTGGACCCACATGCATGCATATGACATCATATTATAATATAATTCACATAAACATGCATATATTCATTTAATGGCATAATTAAACAGTTATGGCCCTCCCGGCCTACTAATCTGCCACTAAATCATATCGGATAATTCGGGGCATTACAGAAATCGATGCCCTTCAGGCGTAATCAGGATCACCCCCGCCCCTGGGTGATGCTCATTGGAGGAGCCGTCTGTAAATAATTTCCATGGGGGAGGTTTGTTTTTAGATTCAGGCTCTTCGGTATGCTCGTTATCTGGAAGTTCAGTGAACTCTGCAATGAAGTCAGCCAGGGCTTGCCCTTCTATCGTTGCTTGTGGCAAGTAAGAGATATCGAACTACCCAAGTTCGACTGGCCATGTCAACAATCTACCTGCGGCCTCTGGCTTTCGCAGAACTTGCCGTAGAGGCTGGTCGGTCAAGACCGTGATTGGGTGAGCTTGAAAGTAAGGCCGCAGCTTCCTAGAGGCCAAAATTAAGCAATAGGCTAACTTTTCAATAGGTGGGTACCGCAGCTCCGCTCCTATTAGCCTTATGCTCACATAATAAACAGCCTTCTGGACGCCTTCTTCTTCTCTTACTAAAACAGCAGCAGTATATTCTGTAATCGCCAAGTAGACAAACAAAGTTTCCTCATCGATCAGCTTCGATAGAATGGGTGATTGCGCCATGTGAGTTTTAAATGCTTGGAAAGCCTGCTCGTACTCCTCCGTCCATTCAAATTTCTTATTGCCTCTAAGTAGATTAAAGAATGGAACGCGCTTGTCAGTTGATTTTGAAATAAATCTACTGAGAGCGACAATTCTTCCGGTCAAACTTTGAACATCCTTAATTTTTGCTGACGATCTCATACCAATCAGGGCTTTGATCTTCTTGGGATTGGCTTCAATTCCTCTTGAGTTAACTATAAATCCCAAGAACTTCCCTGATCCTACCCCCAAGGAGCATTTGAGGGGATTCAACTTCATCTGATATTTGTTCAAGGCGTTGAAGCACTCTTGCAAATCCTCTATATGCCCTTCTACCTTCTTCAACTTAACCAGCATGTCGTCGACATAGACCTCCATGTGTGTGCCGATCAGCTCCCTAAACATGTGGTTGACCAGTTGCCGATAAGTCACACCAACGTTTTTCCAACCGAAGGGCATTACTTTGTAACAGTAAAGCCCGGTGTCAGTCCGAAAGCTAGTTTGATCCTCATCGGGTGGGTGCATACTAATCTAATTATATCCAGAGTATGCATCCATGAATGAGAGAATCTCGTGCCCTGCGGTGGCATTGACCAGTTGGTCGACTCTAGGAAGTGGGAAACAATCTTTAGGGCAGGCATTATTAAGGTCTGTGAAATCCACGCATATTCGCCATTTTCCATTCGGCTTGGGAGCTAGTAAGGGATTAGAGACCCATGATGGTTAAAATGCCACCCTGATGAACCCATTCTCCTTCAGCTTCTTGACTTCTTCTCTTAGGGCCTTTGATCTATCTTTATCGAGCAACCTTCTTTTCTGTTGCACCGGTGGAAAACTCTTGTCGATGTTCAGGAAATGGCTGATGACTGCAGGGTCTATTCCAACCATGTCTTTGTGAGACCAAGCAAAGACTTCCTGGTTCTTCCTAAAAAACTCCACCCGTGCTTGTTTTGTTGTTGTCTCTAAGTTTTTACCGACTTTCACAACCCTGGTCGGATTTTCTTCATCGAGTTGGACCTCTTCAAGGTCCTCGATGGGTCATATTTCTTCCTCAAAATCCCCAAAGCGAGGATCCAAGTCTTTATCCTAACTTTGGGCAACGCCCTATTTGGTGACATTATCACCTGACTGGGCCTGAACATCAACTGCCATTTGCAACTCTTTTTCGGTAACATCTCTCAACATACCTTTCTTTGCTTTGGTTATCGAGGCGTTGTAGCATTCCCTTGCTTCCCGCTGATTTCCCAATACACATCCTACCCCTGCGTCTGTTGGGAATTTCATGGCAAGGTGCCATATTGAAGTGACGGCTCGTAGGTCGACCAGAATTGGCCTCCTAATTATAGCATTATATCCTGAAGGACATTCAACTACTATGAAAGTAGTGAGTAATGTCCTATTAGCAGGTGCAGTACTTGCTGTAACTAGAAGCCTAATCAACCCAGTTAGGGCGAGCCCATCGCTGGAAAAACCATAGATGGTTTGGTTGCATGGCTCCAGGTCCTTGACGGACAGTTTCATTCTCTCCAGTGAAGACTTGTATAGGATGTTGACCGAACTTCCTATGTCAACCAATACCCTCTTCACCATCATGTTGGCAACTTTCATGTCCACGACCAGCGGATCAAAGTGTGGGAATCGTACGTGTTGGGTATTGTCTTCAGAGAAGGTTATCAACTCCTCCTCTGTTCGAGCCTTCTTTGGTGCTCGATCCTCCACACTCATCATCTCGATGTCCTGGTTGTGGTGTAGGGTTTGAGCGTATCATTCCCTTGCCTTCCCACTGTCCCCTACAAGGTGTGGGCCGCCGCAGATGGTGAGTAGAGTGCCTGCCACAGGAGCTTGCTGTAAAGGTGGCGAGCATTGGCGTGCAGGCGCTTGCTCGTTGCCACCTCGAGCCTCTTGTTGAGACCCTCCTACGGCTCGCACATACCTTCTTAGATGTCCCTGCCTAATCAGGAACTCAATCTCATCTTTCAACTGGTTGCATTCGTTAGTGTCGTGCCCGTAGTCGTTGTGAAAATGACAGAACTTCGTTGTATCTCTCTTGGAGATATCTTTCCTTATAGGTGCGGGTCATTTATAAGGCACGCTAGAGCTGGTTGCCTGGTAGACTTCCGCTCGACTTTCGACAAGTGCCGTGTAGTTGGTGAATCTCGGCTCGTATCGATTGCCCTTGGGGCATTTATTCTCAGAAGCTAAGGGCTCATTGCTTGCCCGTTTTCCACCATTCCTTCCATTGACATTCTCGTTGCCTTTGCCTTTGTTGTTGCCATTGGGTTTTTCCGACCTGTTGGCGGCCTTGGCGGGTTCTTCCTTTGGCCCCTTGTCTTCTGTTGGGGATTTCCCCTCATTAGCAATCGCGTCCTCGAGCTTTCTATATCGATCAGCCCGATCCAAAAACTCCTGGGTACTCCTTACCCCATTCTTTCTTAGGCTACTCCAGGGGGGTGAATGGCGCCTAACCCTAGGAGTTAAGGCTATCATCTTGCCTTCATCACCCACCATCTTGGCTCCAGCTTCTGCTCGCATGAAGCGCTGGACATATTCCTTTAAAGGCTCTCCCTCCTTCTGGCGTATCTCGACCAACTGGTTAGCCTCTGTGGGGTGTACGCGACCCGCATAGAATTGTCCGTAAAATTCCTTCACAAACATCTCCCAAGATCCTATACTAGCAGGAGGGAACTTAAAGAACCACTCTTGGGTGGTGTCAGATAGTGTTACGGGGAAGATCCTGCAGCAGGCATCTTCCGACACTTTCTGTATATCCAATTGTATCTCAAACTTGTTAACGTGAGATACTGGGTCTCTGTACCCATCAAAGTTTGGCAGTGTTGGCATCTTGAATTTACTTGGGGTTTCAGCCACAGCAATCCTCAGTACAAAGGGACGTCCCCTCCTCCTATCGTATTCTATGTGGGACGTTCGTCCCCCGACCAGCTGTTGTACTGCCTGGTTCAGAGCATCAATCTAAGCCCGAACTGCTTCTGGGATTGCAGGGGCGACCGGTGCCGAGGGAGCGTACTCATCATGCCTTTCACAATGGTTGTTGAGTACGTCCCTTAAATCATCATCCCTGCGTCTCTTCTCGCTAACTCCTAGCCAATCAAAGATGTTCTGCTGCTTGGGTTGCCCCCCAGTGTTATGGCTAACTGGCCTATTTTCCCTAGGTGGGGGGCTTCTGCCTCCGCCTCTCTCCTCATTCCTCCAACCAGCATTTCCTCTGCCAGAGTTAGCTTCATTATAATCGTAGCTATCTCTAAACTGGGGCCGGCTACGGCGTGACTTACTGTTCATGCTATTTCCTCCTCGAGCTTGAATTTCCTGAGCGTCAGGGGGAGGCTTGTACTGGTCGTTGGGTCCCCGTGCATTGTTATGCCGTGGGGGGCCCCTGACCGCAGAGCCTGACTCGATGTTCCTTCTGTTGGCAGAAGGACGCTGTCCCCTACTCGGTGGATTCGTCTCTTCGTCCCCTGGGCGTCTAGGGCTGCGGGGTGGCTGCCCGGCCCTATTCTGCCTTAGGCGTTGGGCATTGCCTCGACCAACATGAGATGGAGGCAGCTGCTCAGGATCCCTAGCTGGGACATCATCCTGAGCCATAGGTGACTACTCCAGCCTTTGAGGGCTTGCTGGCTGGAGCGGAGGGCTAGGATTGGGAGCTCTCTGAGGTAGCGCATTCGGTGGCTGATCTGGCTGAGAGGCTGGCACAGCCTGACTCTGAGCCAATTGGATGGCTGCTTTGAGAGCGGCCATGGCATCCCTCTGCCGACGGTCCATGTTCGCTTGCTGCTCACTCAACTCCTGGCATTGGCGTTCAATTTCTCTCTACCGCAGCGCCATTGTCTTCGTAGTACTCTCCTGATTGGCCCTCAGATTAGCCAACTCATCCTGCAGCACCCCCAGTGTTGCCCTCAACATTTGCGAATCTAACTCCTCCTCTTCAAACTCTAAATGTGGTTCATTCTCAGCCACATTTGGGGGAGGTTGGGATGATGCAGCGCCAGCGGTTTGTCTAACTCTCTTGGATGTCTTCGCCATTTTATTTTCTTACAATTTATTGTTCAATCTCTCGATGAAAGCACCAGAATGTTGACCCTCGATTTGGCCAACGACATGGAGTCAAAAATATGACAGGACAAGAAATGATAATTAAGAATTTAATCTAATGGTAAAGAAGAAACACCAACAATTTATAGTGGTTCGGCCCCAATAAATGGTAATGACCTATGTCCACTTAGTGCTATTATTAATATTGAGTTCCAATGTCGTGATCAAAGAACTAGGGTTCTTTGAGTTTCACAAACCTTGGGAGAATTACAACAAGACGGTGGATAATCACACTATAATCTCTCTCTCAATATTCAGAAAAAAAATTCAAGGATCCAAAAGTCCTCTCCTTTAGCTATTTCATGCATATTTATAGGCTCAAGGGGGGTTACATGGGCCATTGGACCTTAACTCTCCCTAATATCTGTGTATCAAGGTAATAAAGATGAAATAATAAATGTAATTATTACAAGATCACAATCTTATAAGGGAATAAACTAAATCATACGACCAGCTTGGTCGTACCTAATAGTCAGGTTTGATGAAGCAATGTGTATCTGGTCGATAACCGAACAGCACCGCCTTATTTCAATTCTACTACGTGTCATCCACGTGTGAGAAATACCTGCCACGTCATAAGCAGTCGTTTTTGGGTAAACACATTCATCTTCTTATCTCCTTCTTTCTTTGAATTTTGAAGCTCTATTTGAGGAACTAAGCTAGGGAGTTGAACCTTGATGGTCTAGGGTTTTGTTCTACTATTGAATAGTGTGTGAGTCTGAGCTTGAGGTAAGTTTCTAGCCATTAGAACTCTAGTTTTCTGCTCTGTTTTCATTTGGTTTTCAGTTGGGATTTTGAGTGGGATAGTTGAGAATTGATGGGAGTTTTTGGCAAAGGTTGCTTAGGTTATGATGCCTAGGACTTGTATGTTGGGTATTTGGAAGTTTCAATGAGGTTTGGAAGCATGTTTTGAAGGTTGGAAATGGAAAACTCGGAGGAGGAAGAACCAGGGCAAACAAATTCTGGTTGTAGCACTGGGGCGCTAGGGGGGCAGCATTATAGCACTACCCTACTTTTCCTGATTCATATTTTGGGCACTTTTGAGTGTTTTTTGCTCGGGGTTTCAATTCCTAAGGCTCGGGATCGAATCTACTTACTTTTTGGGTACGATTCGGGGTTTCGGGAGTGAGGTTTAGGTCATGAGTCTTTTGGTCCTCATTTTCATTGATGGAAGTTATATTTGGTTATGACTAGATGACCGCTAAGGGATCAAAGGATTGATCGTTCTCAAGGGTCGTTCAATTGTTATTTATTGCTCGAACCAGAGGTAAGAAAACTGAACCCAGTATGTGATGCATGAGAAACATGTGATTAGGGCATGACATGAATGTTGAATATGAGATTGATTAGAGCTTGAGTCTCTGTATTTACGCATGATCATAATTATGCTAGTGATTGTTAAGTAAGCATGTTGAATGCCCTACATTTGGATATTTGACATATGATATATGCCTGGTTGCATAGTTTACTTGTGTATGGCACTAACCCATGAGTCAAAAATTGGCACGAGTCGTATGGTATTGGCTTAAGACTCAAGAACAACATTGATGTGTTTAACATGAGACAAAATGATTAGATCTAATCAACATAAGCATTAAATGAATCATCATGAGCATTAATACCTGACCGATTTCAAGTTCGATGAAAACTCAAATGTCTAGCCTAATGGCTAGTCACTTAGAGCCAGGGCCAAAAGGCCCAGGTGACAGCATCGTCACATCATCTCCAGGTGGACTAGGCAGAGTATATTGTTGATGTTGTTTTTCCTCAACTTAAAATGTAGGGCAATTAAACAATAAGAATTATGGCGCAGACGAATAATATGGTAGAACAACAAGAATTTTACGTGGTTCAATAGTTAACTCTGCCTAGTCCACGAGTCTATTTTATTAAGACTTGGAGTTTTCTGGAAATCCTTCAGGGATGAATTCTCCATAATTTCTCTCTGTATATCAAAAGATCTGTCCTTTACAAATGTTCATGAACTCTCTATTTATAGAGAGTTTTCAGAGTTCATTCCCACATATTTCGGGAAGATCCTTCTGCTTATTAATTAAAATAATGATATTAAATACTATAATTCCTATATACAAGGAAACGTCCCCTGAAGACCAGGGGCGAATAACAGACTTGTTAATATCCCTTTAATGTTGGGATGTTACAACAGTAAATATCTTTAAATGCATGGAACGCTTTACATCAGATGACCCATTAAGTTTTTCGAGGTCGGAAATCAGCATCATGTCGGTCTAGGTCTATAAATAAGTTACGAACTAACCACCTTACCCTAAGTCCAGCTCGGAGCGGGTAGATACCATCAAGGCTGTTACATTCAGAGCTTGTACTCTTGCTAAACTCAGGCTACTTGATCCGAAGACACCCGACAATGGATATACCCCGATGCTAAGTTCTTTCGAGCTCAGAAAGAACTTTGAGGTAAAATGTCTTTGAGGCTGCCATCTTGACTCGAGGGTTTGACATCTGGGCCAAGAACATGCGTTTTAGATATCTCAAGCTCACACTTGACGAGCCTAGCTTTCGATGTCACACTCTCAGGTCTCAAAATCTGGGTGTAACATTTTGCCCCCTCAAAAGTATTAGTTCGAATCCTACGAGAAGGAAACTTTTGAACTACTTTCCTCGGGAACCATTCTGTCACACACTCGAGTATGGACACACGTCAGTTGGGTATTGGTCACTCAAGGTACTTGAGTGCCTTGAAACTCTGCCCATGTCTATCCGCCTGCCCTCCTTTGTGTACTATCATTTCACTTGTCCCTGGCCGTCAGATCTGATATAGAATCTGGCCAATGGCCCAGATTAATTCAACGTTTACATCTCCATGGGCCTATAAATAAGCCTCTGGTCATCTTCTTCATTTCTCTTTCACGTTCAAATTCTCAGAGAGAAAAAACCAGAAACTTTTGCCTAGTTCTTGCATGTTCTCCAAGCCGAGAAGACAAAGCAACGTTGGACTTTTTGACTCAGTGGGATCGCACTTGCAACCGCTCATTCAATCATCCATTTCTCATTTTCCACCGATCACATTGTGTAAGTTCTCGGTTCATGGCTTCTTTGCGTTATATATACATTTTTTTTCTTCATGTATGTTTATGCTTCTGTTACACCATGGGCATTAGGATTTATTTTCGACCCATTCATTTGTTTAACACACTAGAATTAGGGGGATTCGACTGATAGACATTAGATTCAAACCCAATTTTTGTGAAAAAGGGTCCAAATATGTTTCCTTTTTTGGGTTTTCAAATTCCAGAGACCATACCTTGCACACCAAGATATCGGGTACAAAATCAGGGTTTTTTAAGGAATGCACGATTCCCAAAAATATCACCTTTTTATTAACCGCCACCTTTTTTCCCTAATATTTCGGGATTTCCCATAACTTATCCACCTTCCCTCCTTTCGATGGGATACACGCTCTGAGATTGGCTTCATCCTTTGGATCGAGCTTGCCTTGTAGCCTCGATCATTCGAGCTTAGGTACTATTTGTCTCTTTATTTCTTGTTCGCTTGGCCCTCACCCTTTTGCTTTCTTGTTAGATGCCGCAGAATTCGGGATAGTGGTGGGGGTCAAAGCTCGCGATTCTTTACTCACCAGTAGCTTCAAGCCCGGAATCTCCTTTTACTCAGAACCAACCCTTAATTCGGGAGCACGAACTGAGGCGTGAGCAAGAGGACATTTGAGACCATTTCCGACGTCAGATAGACGAGGTCGAAGAAGGGAAGAGAAAAAGATTAAGGGTTGCCCTTTATCCGGATCCAGACACAGAGCTTAGACCGACTCCTCTCGATCCTACACTCAAAGTGACAATCACCTTCAAGCCGCGCTCTTCAATTTTTATTGATGGGGGAATCTTCTACCTCGTAGTCGAGGAGAGAAGTTTTCGAGGCCGAGCAATACTGGAGCTCGGTTACGTCATTAGGTCAGATAGTTGATATTCTGGCCCTTCACGGCCTAGGACTATCGGGCTTGCTGAGGTGTCGAGCTCTGACCTCCCACGAGTGGAGTTGCTGCGCTCCAGGAGATGGAAATCCTGACAGCAAGCTGAGATACGCAGCTTGGAGCCAGGAGCATATGAAGGCAGGGGCAATACTGCCCTTGAAGTCTTTTTTCAAGGACTTCAAAGACTTTGTTGGGTTGGCTCCCTTCCAGCTCAACACCAATTCTTACAGGGTTCTGTCTGCCTTGAGGTCGCTGCACCACGAGCTGAAGTGGAAAGGACCTTTGCCAGAGGAGATCTTATATCTCTTTTGTTTGAAAAGAAATCCCTCTCGAGCTCGGGGAGGAGAAGAAGATGTTTGAAGATCTTCCCAACTGACCGGCAACCTTCGGGCATGTGGGCTCTTAGGGGTGGATTAGTCTACATCTGACTGATCCAACAAGAAGTAGGAACGATGGGAGCTCGTGCCTCAGCCGACCGGTAACCTCCCCCCACGGAGAGATGTGAGGCCTCCATCTCCGGCTCAACGTCAAAGGAATCCACAATCGGGGAATGAGGCCAACGACGAGGCCTTGAGCTCGGGCTCAAATGAACAAGGTACAGTCATCCTTAGCTCGGATTTATGGTCTCCCTCACTACTAAAACATAAGCCAGATAGATTAGTATTGTGTGAGGACGATAGGAACCATTTTTATGTATGGTCTTGGGTAGATGAGAGGGTACATAGGTTCGATAGCTGGCTCGGGAAATACGACACCATGTATAGCCTAAATGAGGTATGGAACAGAATAGTCGTTCAATACGGGACTAACGACTATAGGGACCTTTCGAGATTGACATCCACCTATAGAGAAGATACTCCCCCCGCCTCTTCTGAAGATGGGGGAATTTCGTGGTCGTCGAGCACAAGCTCAGGGGAGAGTTCCAGTTAGGTTTTTCTCCACTTGTCTTTTTATTCCTTGTCTGTCCGTATCATGTTAAATTATTTTGTTTTTGGGATAACTCATAATGTGGTATAAATGTGCAGGCGAGATGGACTCCGACCTTGACAACATCCTAGAGAGTGGCGGGGCCAAGAGAAGTAAGCGCCCGAGGGGCTCGCGGACGTCCGAGCGACCCGCCAAGGTCCTCAAGAGGATTGAGAAAACACCTCCTCCACCAGCTCCAGTTGCTATGAGCCCGGCTGTGGAGCTGACTCCTTAGGTCGAAGCGTCCACTACGGTCGAGCTCCAACTCCAATCATGGTTCACTCAACTCTCGGCCCACTGATTAGTGCTCAAAAATATCATTTTATTAATCTTAAAGTGTAAAATTAATTAAGTTTTAATTAATATTTTCATGGATTTATTGTCATATATTTTATATTTGAAAATATTAATTTTAATTTATTTTGTGTTTAATTTTCAGGAAATAAAATGATTTTTGACACAAAGAAAAAGAAAGAGGAAATAAATAATTAAAATTGAAGAAATCATGAAGAAAATGGCATTTTTGAAGATGGAATGGCCCAAAATTAAGCCCAAAACATGCCTGACGCCGCCTGCCACGCTGACACATTCTGACGCCGAGGGTCCCATCAGCCTGACGAGACTCTGACAGCCGCCAGCCTCCCTGACATGCCTGACGCCGCCTGCCACGCTGACACATTCTGACGCCTCCAGCCCAGCAGCGAACCGTAGCCCGCCACGCGTCCCACTCGTCAGCCCATGCTCCCTAGCACCCGACCACGACCAGTCTGTGTCTCCCATTTTCATCAGCTTTTTAAGCCACTTTCCCACTATTTTATACACGGTTTTACACGATTTTGAGTCCTATTTACACTATAAATAGAGTACCAAATGGTGAAAAATGAGATCAGATTGTGCAAGGGAATAGTAGAGAGTATTGGAGAGAAAAACACTTACTTTTCCTATTTTTCTTTTACATTTTCTTGAGTGAAAACAATGCCTATTTTAGGCTAAATTTTCTTGTGGAAAGGCTAGAGTGGAGTTCATGTTTAATATTATATTTTTAATATATTGATTCTTTATTTTGTTCTTCATTTCTATATATTTGTTACAATTAAATTTATTTTTTTCTAATTTTTGTTCTAAATTTATTATTATCTTTTACATAAGTCTAGTCATGCTCTTCTTATGTAATTTAGGTTTTTAATTTAATTTAGAATATTTGTTATATTATATGCTTTTTACTGCATTCTGCCATTGGTATTTTGTCGCTCTAAAGTATATAATATGATAGGTTTTAAAATTAGAAGTTAGTATAATTTAATTAAAGAACATATTTTAAGGTGAGCTTTAATATATATATTTTCCAACTATAATTAATGGTGTAGAATTATAGTTGAGTATAATGAATCAATTTTATTAAAATATATATATGTTTGCATGAATGAAACTTATGCCTTCCATACTTTCTTTCTGATTCTAATCCCTCGATTTTATTCATTTAATGCTTATATTCTTTTTCAAATTCACATTTTTACAAAGTTTATTATTTTTAATTTACTAATCTTTCTTTTAATTTTGTACTTTACCTCTCTGTGGATACGACATAGCCCGATTACTACTGCGACCGCTTAGGAATTTATTGGGCGATATCAATTTTTGGCGCCGTTGCCGGGGAGGTAATTCTACAATTAAAGGTTTGCCTAGTAAATTAATTTTTTTCTTTCAATATATATAAAAAAAAAAATAAAAAAAAAGTAGTGTAATTTTTAATTTCTCTTTTATTTTATTTTTCCTTAGTAGTTTTATTTATTTATTTTATTTATTCATTTTTTTTTAATTTTAAGTTTAGAATTTTTATTTTAGATTTAGGTTTTTTCCGGAAAAAAAAAAATCAAAAAAAAAAAAAAATCACAAATAAAAATCAAACAAAGTATTGAGAACATTTGTGTAATCGTGGAAATTAGTAAAAACCAAACTTGTTCTGTCTTAGAAAAATTGGTTCTTAAATAAGGTCTGTGTTAGCGTTACCCTCCAATCTTTTCTAAGAACCTCGGGGAGTTCTAGAAAAGCTCTTGGGCCTAAAGTGGTACCTTGGCAGCCTTTCCAATTGGCCTGGGAACATTTTGGTGTATACTTATTACATTATTACATATTTGCGCTTATAATACTTACAAAATAAAAAATAAAAAATAAAAAAAAATATTTATGCCACGAAACAGAGACACACTAGGGAGATTTGTGAGACAACAAGTAGAAACTTTAGAAAACTCTCCTAGTTCGTCGTTTTCTTCCATTCGTTCAAACACTCCTGATTCACCGAGACTTCCTGAACCACCCACGATGGCTCATCAAGATGAAGTCCAACCAAGAACGCTACAGGAATATTTACATCCTACGCGTACAGCCACACCTTCGTGCATAATGTATCCCAACAATATGCCAAATTTCGATTTCAAACCCGGCATGATTAACCTCCTACCAACCTTCCATGGGTTGGAAAATGAGAGTCCGTACGTGCATATTCGGGAATTCGAAGAGGTGGTGGCTACATTCAACAACCGAGCTGATGTCACCAACATTGTGAGATTGAAATTCTTTCCTTTCTCACTCAAAGACAAAGCAAAAAGCTGGTTGTATTCCTTAAGGCCTAGATCTATCGGAACATGGGACGAAATGACAAAAGCATTCTTTTCCAAATATTTCCCGCCCCATAAGACTAGCAGCCTTAAGAGACAAATCTCTACCTTCATCCAGAAAGACCATGAAACTTTCCATCAGGTTTGGGAGAGGTTTAGAGATTTGATAAATCAATGCCCACATCATGGATACGAAAGCTGGCGTCTGATCAGCTATTTCTATGACGGTCTCACAACTGGACAAAGACAATTCGTACAAATTATGTGCAATGGCGAATTCCTTCAAAAAGATCCCGATGAAGCTTTCGAGTACCTCGACGATCTTGCTGAAAAATCCTACACATGGAATGGACCAAGTCCTATGGACAAGCCACGATCAACTGGAATCTACCAATTGAAGGAAGAGGATAACGTCAAAAGCCAAATTGAATCATTGAGACAACAATTCGAGGCTTTCAAATCTCAAGAAGGTAGAGGAATCCACATGGCTGCAAAAGTAGAGACACGAGATCCATGCTTCATCTGTGGAGGAACGGAACATCAACCGCAAGAGTGCCCAACTCTTAGTGAGTTAAGAGGAGGAAAAGAGGAACAATGCAATGCCTTAGGGGATTACAAGAAACCTTATAACCCTTTCTCAAACACTTACAATCCTGGTTGGCGCAACCATCCAAATTTCAGCTGGAAGGATTCGAACCAAGCATCTGGGAGCCAATGGAGGCCTGAGCAGCAACAACCACCAAAATCATACAACGCTCCTCAAAATATCATGCAGTCAAGTAATTCTCTTGAGAGTACTTTGCAAATGCTTGCACAAACTCAAATAGCCTCAACTCAAGAGCTCAAAGCTTGTTTCACACAAATGGTAGAGGAAATGAAAGACATGAAAGTCCAAATGACAAAGCTAAACACTACTTTGGCTATTCAAGAGCATGGGAAACTTCCCGCTCAACCTCTAATCCATCAAAAAGGGCAACACATGGCACAAACCTCCTCCTCTGCAGATACAAATTTCAAAGAGGTTAATGCCATAACTACTCGAAGTGGTCAAAGTACGGTTTCACCGTTAACAAAGACAACGAGTACGTCAATGCCCGCTCCAGATAATGATGTGCCAATAAACATTCCAGTAAAGGCACCCTTTCCTCAAGCTTTGAAATCCACTGGAAAGGTACTGGAAAATCATGGTGAAATCCTAGACCTTTTAACACAAGTGAAGATCAACTTGCCATTGTTGCATG
The DNA here is from genome assembly GCF_963169125.1 of Humulus lupulus. Classification (NCBI taxonomy): domain Eukaryota; kingdom Viridiplantae; phylum Streptophyta; class Magnoliopsida; order Rosales; family Cannabaceae; genus Humulus; species Humulus lupulus. The sequence continues at coordinate 171,764,866 of NC_084793.1, forward strand.
TGATCAAACAAGTGCCGGCTTATGCCAAGGTTATCAAGGATTTATGCACCGTTAAAAGAAAGCATCATGTCAAGAAAACTGCATTCTTGGCAGAACAAGCTAGCGCGGTAATTGACTGCAAAACACCGCCTAAGTACAAAGATCCTGGTTGTCCCACCATCTCATGTCAAATAGGGGAACAGGAATTTGGTCAAGCCCTTCTAGACTTAGGAGCAAGTGTAAATCTCATGCCATATTCAATATACTTGCAATTAGGTCTAGGAGAACTCAAGCCCACATCTGTGGTGCTACAACTGGGTGATCGATCAGTTAAGAAACCTCGGGGAATAGTAGAAGACGTTCTGATTCAAATTGAAAAATTCTATTACCCTGTTGACTTTCTCATCTTGGACACTCAATCTGAAGTAAGTATAGAGTCCAAAATTCCCATCATTCTCGGTAGACCTTTCCTCGCAACAGCAAATGCACTCATTAACTGTAGGAATGGTCTCATGAAAATCTCTTTCGGGAACATGACTCTAGAAGTGAATGTTTTCCACATCGGCAAACAACCACCTGACAACGATGAGTGTTTCCAATCCTATCTCATCGATACACTTATTTCGGAAGAGGTCGAATCAAAATACACGTCTAATCATTTTAATCACCTCTTCCAAATTTCAGAAAGTTCTGAGCCTGATGAGTCGACAATCAACCCTGAAATCGTTAAACACTCACAGGCTAAAAGAACCATGTTTTGGAATCCAATCTTTGAGGAACTCCCTCAAGATCGAGAAACACCAAAACCATCTATTGAACAAGCTCCTCAACCAAAGTTGGCCCAACTTCCTGACGGTCTTAAGCATGTTTTCCTGGGAGCTGACAACACTTTTCCTGTCATAATATCCTCCAAGATCACTGCCACACAAGAGCTCCAACTCATCAATGTGTTGCAAGAACAAAGAGATGCATTAGGATGGACGATAGCTGACATCAAAGGTATTAGTCCATTAATTTGCTCCCATCACATTCAATTGGAAGACGGGGCTATACCACGTCGTGACCCGCAAAGAAGATTGAACCCAACGATGAAGGAAGTAGTAAAGACTGAAGTCTTGAAACTTCTGGATTCTGGCATAATCTATCCTGTTGCTGATAGTAAATGGGTCAGCCCAACTCAGGTTGTGCCCGAGAAATCTGGGGTAACAGTGGTACCAAATGAAAAAGGGGAACTTGTTCCTACCAAGGTCACAACTGGGTGGCGCATGTGCATTGATTATAGAAAATTAAATGCAGCCACCCGCAAAGACCATTTTCCACTTCCATTCATCGATCAAATATTGGAACGTGTGGCAGGTCATCCTTTCTATAGCTTTCTCGATGGTTATTCAGGGTATTACCAAATCGAGATTGCCTTAGAAGATCAGGATAAGACCACATTCACTTGTCCTTTTGGTACTTTTGCCTTCCGGCGTATGCCATTTGGCCTGTGCAATGCTCCAGCCACTTTCCAGCGATGCATGATGAGCATATTTAGTGATATGATCGAGAAATGTATGGAAGTATTCATGGATGATTTGACAGTATTTGGAGATTCCTTTGAATCAAGCCTTCTCAATTTGGAGTCTGTGCTTAAACGTTGCAAAGAGAAAGGCTTAGTACTCAACTGGGAAAAGTGTCATTTCATGGTGCCATCAGGCATAGTATTGGGGCATGTCGTGTCAGAACGAGGAATTGAGGTTGATCAATCAAAGATTGAACTCATATCAAAGTTGCCCACCCCCAAGACTGTTAAAGACATTCGGTCTTTTCTTGGGCATGCAGGATTCTATAGGAGGTTCATACAAAACTTTTCGACAATTGCTCGCCCTTTGTCAAACCTCCTAGCAAAAGATGTTGTGTTCAGTTGGACACCTGAGTGTGAGGAATCTTTCCGAACACTCGTTGCAAAACTCACTTCCGCCCCTATCATTCAGCCACCAGATTGGAACTTACCGTTCGAAATCATGTGTGATGCTAGCAATTATGCTATAGGGGCTGTCTTAGGTCAAAGAAGGGAAGGGAAGCCCTTCGTTGTCTATTACGCAAGTAGAACTCTTAACAGTGCTCAAATGAACTATTCTACCACTGAGAAAGAGTTACTTGCTGTAGTATTCGCACTTGACAAGTTTCGTTCCTACCTGATTGGTTCACCTATCACAGTCTTCACGGACCATTCCGCCTTAAAATACCTCCTTTCCAAAAAGGATGCTAAGGCGCGTTTAATTAGGTGGATCCTTCTGTTACAGGAATTTGATCTGACCATAAAAGACAAGAAAGGAGTTGAAAACGTGGTAGCGGACCACTTATCTCGTCTTGAATTTTCTGATTCCGCTGATGGCCCAGCCATTCGAGATGACTTCCCTGATGAACATCTCTTCGCAGTCACTAAGTTGCCATGGTACGCTCATATCGTCAATTACTTAGTGACTGGCGAACTTCCAACTGCATGGAGTGCACAAGATAAACGTAAATTTTTGGTCGAGGTTCGTAACTTCTATTGGGATGACCCATATCTTTTCAAGTATTGCCCCGACCAAATTATGAGACGTTGCATTCCAGATGATGAAATTTTTAGTGTTTTGAACTTTTGTCATAATGAAGCTTGTGGTGGTCATTTTTCAATGAAAAAGACTGCTGCAAAAATCTTACAGTGTGGTCTTTATTGGCCTACTTTGTTCAAAGACACTAACAATTTCTGTCGATCATGTGAAAGGTGTCAGAAATTAGGTGCCCTGTCCCGACGACATATGATGCCATTAAACCCAATTCTTGTAATAGAAATATTCGATTGTTGGGGAATAGACTTTATGGGACCATTTCCACCTTCTTCTGGCTACCTTTACATTCTCCTCGCCATAGACTATGTCTCGAAATGGGTGGAAGCTGTGCCTTGTCGAAATAATGATAACACAACTGTTGTGAAATTTTTAAAAGAAAATGTGTTATCTAGGTTTGGCACACCACGCGCTATCATAAGTGATCAAGGCACCCATTTTTGCAACTATTCTTTTGAGACCTTAATGCAAAAATATGGTGTAATTCATAAGGTTGCATTGCCTTATCACCCACAGACAAATGGCCAAGCTGAGTTAGCCAACCGAGAAATTAAGCAAATTTTAGAAAAGACGGTTAATCCTGACCGCAAAGATTGGTCCTCACGACTTCTCGATGCTCTCTGGGCATACCGCACTGCTTACAAAACTCAACTTGGTATGTCTCCTTATAGGCTAGTCTATGGTAAAGCCTGCCACCTTCCTGTTGAGCTGGAACACAAAGCTTATTGGGCAGTTAAAAGCCTAAATTTTGATCTCAAGGCGGCAGGACTCAATCGTAAGCTTCAATTGTCAGAAATTGAAGAGTTAAGGAACGATGCTTATGACAACTCTAGGATCTACAAGGCTAAAATGAAAGCGGTTCATGACAAGCAGATCCTAAGAAAAGAATTTGAGCCAAACCAACGAGTGCATCTTTATGACTCTCGTCTGCATATCCACCCTGGCAAGCTGAGATCAAGGTGGACTGGCCCATATGTTGTAAAAACCGTCTTTCCCAACGGTGCTGTTGAGGTCATAGACCCAACTGATGGGAGAGAATTCAAAGTAAATGGCCAGCGACTGAAACACTACATAGAAAGGGTGACCCAGCCTGAAGAAGTCACTCTCGTGGAACCAGTTTACCAAGTCTGAGTAGTGTTCCAAATTGTTTGCAAATAGGTTTGTTTTCTGTTTATTTCCCTTTTGTCATTTTATTTTATTTGTTATCATTTTGTGTTTTCAGTTTTTCATGTTTTAGAGAATCAATATTCGCTCTACCACTCGACACTCGCTATCCAGGTGTTCTCTTTCCCTGCTCTTTTACATTTATTATCTTTTGAGACATTGAGGACATTGTCAGATTTTGGTTGGGGGTGGTGAGCATATTCATGCACGTTCATGTTGATTTTTTTCATATTAATATTTTCACGATCAAATTTTAAAAAAAATTACTTATTTATGTTTGCAAAATGTTACTTTTGAGTCAATTTTTGTTATCTATATTACTAAGAGTTTCTCTAGAGTTACCTAATGCACATGCCAATTGTTGTGGTAAGATGGTTGTTAGCACATATTTGCTTAGAAATTTGCCATGTTTAAGTAATTCATTCTTTTGTGTGAGAAGTGAGACTTGAGAAAACAACTTTTAAATTTTTATTGATTCTTAGAAATGGTTATAATTATTTGGACAAGGTATTGTGGTATGAATGGATGATGTTTTAGGGATAATATTTTCTATAGACAAATCTTATTAAAGAGCCTTTTATTATGTTGTTCATAAAAAATAAAAAAAATAAAAAAAATAGCAAAAAGGAGAAAGACACAAGAACAATATTTCTATCATTTTCAATTATGTTGTCCCTTGTGTCCAAAAAAAAAAAAAAAAATGTGTTTATTAATTTTTTATTTTATGGCTCTTAAAATAAATATAAAGATTGTCTATTTAACTTAAAATCCCGAAAAACTGGTTTTGTGGTACTATTTATGGTGGTTGTCCAAATAGTCTATTTCCTATCTTCGTTTCAATAATTATTTATGAGTTTGTCCTAAATATATACCCATTTGATGAGTGCTTACTTCTTTTCCAACTCCATGAGTGAAACCCTTAAGCTTTAAATACTTTCAATTACATGGGAGGTTAATGGAGTTGAGACTTTTACTTGGCATAATTTCGAAGGCTCTTATGTGCTCTGGTTTGCGGTAAGAAGGTTTAAGTTTGGTGCACACACTCACAACTCTAGATTTATTCGAAGTAATTTTGATAACTCTTGTTGACTTGTTACTAACATTTTGTGTGAATACTTAAGTTCTTTTTATAATTTTTGACCGGAAACATATCACCCACCTCCGAAAAAACCCTCAGTTTCCACAACACGAAAGTTGTCAGTTTCTACTCACGTCGATGAGTATGCAATTGACAATGCTGCCAGATCCCACGGGGCTACACTTGGCTCGGACATTCTGTCTCGAGTAGGCCAGAGGTTTAGTGGCTTTAATGCCCCTCATTGGCAGTTTTTGAACAATGCTCGAGACTGCAATACACTTTATGAGAAGAGTGTCGAGCTCACTGCTACAGTAACTTCCCTCATCTTTCGGTATTAGCCATATTTACACTTGGTCCATATGCTAATTTGATTTCTTTGTATGCCAGAATCTTGTTGTCTCTGGCCAGCTCAATTATAAGTTGAACAACGAGGTCCATTCGAGCATGTCTCTTGCTCAGGAGGCGAAGGATCTTCAACTCAAGGTAACAAAAGTAAAGGTGGAGGCAGGAGCTGAGGAGCTAAAGGCCAAGTCTTCCGAGCTTAAAAAGCTAAAGGCCCGGCTCACAGAGCTTGAAAAGGAAAATGCTCGGGTCAAGGAGACCAATGCCAAGCTTGAAGAAGAGAAGGTTGTCACTTTCGAGATCATGGAGGGTGAAAAGACTCATCTTCTTGAAGAGTTTAAGGAGAAGAAGGACCAGGCAGTCGACATGGCCATGTACAGAATCTGGGCCAACAATGTCAACCTCAACACCAGCTTCTTAGGCCTTCTTGAAGCGAAGCTCGTGGCCCAATGGCAGGCTCGACTGGATGATGAGGAGACTGCTCGAGATGAAGCGGAGGGAGCTGGGGAGGATGCTGATGCCGAGAAGGCCAAGGAAGATGCTGAGAAGGCCAAGGAGAATGCTCCTCCTTCTTAATACTTTCCTCGGGGCTGCGTCCCTTAGAATCTTTTCTAATAGCCTTTTATGTTTGATTTATTATTTATGCCCATAGGGCTAAGACAATTCTAAAGCTCGTAAAAGAGCTATTTTTATATGATATTTGATATACCATTTTTTGTTTTTATTTTAATATATGTGCTTTACATTTCTTGGGCTGAAATATTTTGCATAATTTATATTAAAATGGTGTATATGCCTATTTATTCATACAAACATAGTTTGGATTTAAGCTTGAGGTTCAGTGCATTCATGCACAGTTTGCTCGAATTATCCGCTTCCGATCTCGTTATTTGTCAAGGTTGGATATTACTTTTACCATGCACCCAAAAGTGCTTATATGGCTTGTAATGCAAATGGTTTAGTTATATCTTACTTTTTTAGTTACTTTTTCTCGTCCTCGGTTAGCTCCCCGAGGTTATGAGGTCGAAACAATTGTTTTGCAAGATACTCCAGCCTTGATCTCGACTTAACACGAAGTGGGTTATGCTCCAACTTACTGTCGATTAGTTTTAGCTGGTTTGTTCCAAACCTATTAAGGACGTGTTAGGTTTGTAATCCATACACTTAAATTTTTATCTCTTGATAATTTCATTATGTTCAAACTTTCTTATCTCGCGCATTTGGTTATATCCAAACACTTGTATGTTTTCAATAGCTTGGTTATATCCAAACTATCTTAGCTCGCGCATTTGGTTATGTCCAAACGCCTGTATGTTTTCGATATATGCTTTTTATTTTTTCAAGCTGATGGTATATGTACCACTAATGCCCCCTTAATATCTTATGAATGTGACCATAGGTAAATAAATTAAGAGAGATTGCAAAAAATACAGCATATTAAAATGAAATCAAACTTTATTTGATAAATATGAAAATAGAAAAATAGTACAGACAAACAAGCATGGTTATAGGCGACATCCTTCCTACACTATTGATAGTAAGGTCGTAGGTGCTCGCCATTCCATGCTCGTGGTACCAGACTTCCATCCAATCTTGCCAACTTGTACACACCGAGTCGAATGACTGATTCTATCTGATAGGGTCCCCCCAATTTGGCCCGAGCATGCCAGCTGTTGGATCCCACGTTGCCAAGAAGACACGCCTCAACACCAAATCTCCTACGCCGAATTTTCTATCTCAAACTCTTTTGTTGAAGTACCGGGTAGCTCGCTGTTGGTATGCAGCATTTTTTAATTGAGCTTCGTTCCTTCTTTCTTCGATCAAGTCCAGAGTTTCTTCGAGCTGAGATTGGTTCGAGGTTTGATCATAAGCGAGGGCTCGAATTGTGGGAATTTCAACCTCGATTGGCAACATAGCCTCGCAACCGTACGCCAGAGAGAATGGGGTATGTCCTGTTGATGTACAGGCCATGGTCCTATATGCCCATAGGACTTGGGGCAATTTTTCGGGCCATCTTCCTTTAGCTTCTTCCAACTTTTTCTTTAGCAAACTCTTTAGGGTCTTGTTTACAGCTTCGAACTGGTCATTCGCCTGGGGATGGGCCACTAATGAGAAGCTCTTTATTATACCATTTTTATCGCAAAAGTTGGTAAACAGATCGCTGTCGAACTGGGTACCATTATCGGATACAATCTTCCTTGGCATCCCATATCGGTAAATGATGTTCTTCACCACGAAGTCAAGGACTTTCTTCGAGGTTATTGTTGCCAAAGGTTCGGCCTCAGTCCACTTTGTGAAGTAATCTACGGCGACCACTGAGTATTTTACTCTGCCCTTGCCAGTCGGAAGGGAGCCTATGAGGTCGATTCCCCAGACCGCAAATGGCAACGGGGAGGTCATCATTGTAACGACCTGAATTCGCTAACAAGGCTTAAGGGCCTTGATTAGTGTGCCTGGAGGGCATAATGGGAATTATGTGTGGTTTTAATGATTTAGATGCATGATTATGGTTTAAAACATGTTATATGACTACTTGAGTATTTGAGATGCATGACTATGTGTGTTAGTATGCATGTAGGTCCTGATCAGGTTAGAAGGGCATAATCATAATTTGGCCATTAAGGGCATAACTGCTTTGATATATGTGATAATTGTCGAGACCACATTATTATGTGGATATATCTATGATCCGTGACTCGAGACGATCCTAGTGAGCAAAGTAGCGGAAAAGTCATAGCGGGGATATATACCCGGCTCGGGGTGAGCTTAGTGGTATAAATGGGAGTTTGGCGGGTATATTGGAGTCTATTTTGACATTGAGGAATACCATTGGTGATTAATTAGGTATCGGGAATTAAGCGGGAAATATTAGAGACACTCGAGGAATTAGCGGGAATTGGGTAAAATGACTAAGATACCCTTAAGTGGACTAAAGGGTTAGAATTAATAGGGAGGGTATAATGGTCATTTTCTTTACATAGGTTAAGTAATACCAAGGCTTTATGTTAGTGGGATTTGTAGAATATTATAGAAGTCTGAAAAAGGAAGAAAAAGGAAGGAAAAGAAAAAGAGAAAACAGAGGGAGTTCTCTGAGTCGGTTCAAGCTTCCTTCACCATTTTCCTGAGGATTTCTGGAGTAAAACGCAGAGGAGAGCTGGGATAATTAAGCATCAAGAATCCTAGACTAAGATTGAGGAATTAGCAGAGGTTTAGCAAGGTTTCATCAGCACTTGAGGTAAGGTTCTGTAATTCTTCAACTGCTGGTTTAGTTTCTGAACTTTGATGTATAAGCTGAGTTTGATGGGGAACTCTGGGGAAATTCAGGGCAAAGATCAAAGGAAAGCAAGTCAAGAATGTCTAGGGATAGCTTGTGGGAGAAATCCTATCAAAGGTATGGATTCTAAGCTCTAACTCTGATGTTCAGCTGGTTTATGCTGGGTTTTAGAGTTTAGAAGTGGCTATGGTGAATTCTGAGTTTGTGATTGCATGTGCTTGGGTTTTAGATGTTTGGGGTGCTTGGGATGAGTGGAATGTGTTCATGAGGTTGTTTTTAAGTTTGGGTAAGAGTTGGAAGAGGTTTGGTTGAGGTTGGTTCGAGAAAATCGCAGAAGAGAAATTCTGGTGCTGGGCTGTCTATGACTAGCGCTACAGCGCCAGCCTTTGGGCGCTGTAGCGCTAGGCCATAATGCTGAGAATTTGGCTTCTGTCTGTAGCGCTGTAGCGCCCTCCCAAGAGCGTTGTAGCGCTACCCTGCCTTCTGAAGGGGATTTTAGGTTTATTTGCAAGGGTTTTTGACCTAAGGTTTGGGGTTTGGTTCCACCACCTTGTTTGGTGGAACTAGGACTTCCCGGGGGCTCGGGATTGACCCCGGGGCTAGGTTTTGAACTTGAGGGTTGATGATGACTTTGGCCATGATTGTGTTTAGGTGAGCGCTAGGGCTCGAGGGGGATCGTGCTCAAGGAGTCAAGGGGTCAAAGCTTGTGAATTGAAAGGTAAGAAAACTGCACCCGGTTATATGATCGTGACGGGACTAAGTGCTCCCGAGAATTGTATCGTGTCAATGTTGGTATTACGCCATGGGACATGTAAAAGCGGCCTAAGAGTGTCGTACATACTATTAGCGCACAGAGCGCGATTTGGCCACTGGGAGCCATGAACACTGGGATAACAGAGGGAGCAGCCTGTGAGCGCTAGCCTTGGTTATCGTTTATAAACTGTGCATGTTATGAGTTGATGTGCCTAGTGTGTGGAATACTTGACTATATTGAATGGTTATTTGACTGAGGCTATGTGATGCAATGTGAGATATTGACTTGTATGATATTTGCTTATGCTCTGCTGTCATTGTGTTTTCTTGCTGGGCCTTGGCTCATGGGTGCTACGTGGTGCATGTAAAGGCAAGGGCAAGCTAGACCAAGCCTGAGATGGAGAGCTCTGAGGTGTAATTTACATAGCCAGTTGTTCGATCACCATGGTCGAGGAGTGGACCAGGACAGGGATTACCTAACTTCTTGTTTTGCCCTAGTATGGCTGGTTATTGTATCTGAGTCTTATAACTTTTGTAAAGGATCTTTAAACTTGTATTTTTGGGATCCCGTGTAAACAGATAACGTTCCATAATGAAAGTGCGGCTTTTGAGACCAATACACTTTTAACCCTTGTTCCTTCGTAACTTCTGTAACACATTTTGAGTTAAATGACTTGATTAGCAAGTCTAGCACTTTATAAACACACAGTGTAACGGTCTTGGCTATCCAGGGCGTTACAATCATAGTTAGCTCGGACGGTGGAGCTCGGGGAATTGTGGTGAACCGTTGGCACTTATCACACCTCTTGACGTAGTCGAACGAGTCTGACTTGATGGTAGGCCAGAAGTATCCCTGACGTATGATCTTCTTGGACAGGCTATGCCCCCCAGTATGGTCTCCACAGAACCCTTCATGAATTTCTTCGATGATTTTCTTAGCTTCGGGTGGGGTCACCCATCGGAGTAGCAGCATGGAATGTCCTCTCCTATAAAGCTTTCCATCCACAATGGTATACCTTGGGATTTGGTACATCAACTTTCGAGCCTAGGCCCGTTCTTTCGGGTGAATGCCGGTCTCGAGGTACTCAACTATCGGAGTCATCCAGGTTGGCTCAGAATTGATCATACAAACATCCTCTTATTATGGCTCGTTAATACTGGGTGTCGCAAGATGTTCGATTGGCACAATATTCAGTTCGTCATTCTCGGTAGAAGTAGCAAGCCTGGCTAGGGCATCTGCGTTCGAGTTTTATTCTCGGGGGACCTGTTCTATCTCATAGAACTCGAACTGCTCTAGTGCCGACTTTGCTTTTTCTAAGTATGCCGCCATCCTCATACCACGAGCCTGGTACTCTCCTAAATTTTGGTTAACCACCAGCTGGGAGTCGCTGTAGTAATGTATTGGTTTGGCTTTGAGCTCCTTGGCTATGCGAAGTCCTACTAGTAGAGCCTCATACTCGGCCTCGTTATTCGACGCGTCGAAGTCAAATCTTAAGGCAGAGTGAAATTGGCTTCCTGCAGGGGTGATCAAAATTACTCCTGCTCCTAATCCATTTTCATTAGAGGACCCGTCAACATAAAGTTTCCACAGCTCGCGGGCCAGGGTTATAACTTCATCGTTGGCTACGCCTGTACACTCCATTATGAAGTCTGCCAAGGCCTGCCCCCTAATGGTCGTCCTTGGATGATAAGTGATCTCGAATTGTCCGAGTTCAACGGCCCATTTGAGTAGTCGACCTGAAGCTTCTGGCTTGGACAAGACTTATCTTAGTGGTTGATCAGTACGTACATGGATGGGGTGCTCCTGAAAATAGGGTCGGAGCTTTCGAGATGAGTGAATTAGGCCGAAAGCTAACTTCTCCATCAAGGGATATCTTGATTCTGCCCCTTGTAATCTTTTGCTAACATAATACACAAGCCTTTGCACTTTTTCTTCTTCCCGCACGAGTATGACGCTTATGGCGTGCTCGGTCGTAGCGAGGTACAGGTACAGAACTTCTCCCGTAACGGGTTTTGACAAGATGGGGGGTTCTGCGAGGTGCTTCTTGATCTCTTGAAAGGCCAACTCACATTCCTTTGTCCATTCAAATTTCTTGCCTCCCCTCAAAAGGTTGAAAAATGGAAGACACCGGTCTGTAGATTTTGAGATAAACCTACTTAATGCCGCCATCTTGCCAGTCAAACTTTGGACATCCTTATGTTTCTGAGGTGAAGGCATGTCGATCAGAGCTTGGATTTTGTCTAGATTAGCTTCTATTCCTCAAGCATTTACAATGAAACCCAGGAATTTTCCTGAAGATACTCTGAAAGAGCACTTTTGAGGGTTAAGTTTCATGTTATATCTCTGTAACACGGCAAAGCATTCTTCGAGGTCATCCACATGGTTATTGTTAAGTTGAGATTTAACTAACATATCGTCAACATAAACTTCCATGTTATTCCCTATTTGTTGGGAGAAAATCATGTCCACGAGTTGCTGGTAAGTGGCTCCAGCATTCTTGAGCCCAAATGGCATGACGTTATAACAATACAGCCCTTTTTCAGTTATGAAGATCGTATGCTCTTGGTCGGGGGCATGCATGGCAATCTGGTTATATCCAGAATAGGCATCCATGAATGACATGAGTCCATGCCCTGTTGTGGCATCCACGAGCTGATCGATCCGCGGCAAAGGGACGCAGTCCTTAGGACAGGCCTTATTGAGGTCCGAGTAGTCCCGTGGAGGTGGGACTTAGTTCTCAAGCGGAGGTTGAGGCTGAGCAGCCTGCGCCTCCGCAGCTAACCTGGCTAGCTCCTCGTTCCGCTTTTTGGCCTCAGCCCACTGTTTTCTTAACTGTCGATTTTCGAGTTCCACAATGGGGACATACCGCTCGGGATTATAATACATGTCCTCATCGTCCCTTGGAGTCGGAGGTGCCGGAGGTCCTCGAGAATCGGAGGACTCACTTCTTTCTTCTGGTTCTGGATTCATCATTGGCTGTTTCCCAGGGCGTCGTGGATAGTTTTCTTCTGCAACATTCGGATCATTTGCGGCCATGGCTAATATCAGGGATTGTACTGCTTAAGGTTCTCAATGAAAGCACTAAACTGTTGACGCCATTTTTCGTCAACTTAAAATGTAGAGCAATTAAACAATAAGAACTATGGCGCAGATGAATAATATGGTAGAACAACAAGAATTTTACGTGGTTCAGCAATTAACTCTGCCTAGTTCACGAGTCTATTTTATTAAGACTTGGAGTTTTCTAGAAATCCTTCAGGGATGAATTCTCCATAATTTCTCTTCGTATATCAAAAGATCCGTCCTTTACAAATGTTCATGAACTCTCTATTTATAGAGAGTTTTTAGAGTTCATTCCCACATATTTCGAGAAGATCCTTCTGCTTATTAATTAAAATAATGATATTAAATACTGTAATTCCTATATACAAGGAAACGTCCCCTGAAGACCAGCGGGTGAATAACAGACTTGTTAATATCCCTTTCATGTTGGGATGTTACAACAGTAAATATCTTTAAATGCATGGAACGCGTTACATCAAATAACCCATTAAATCTTTCGAGGTCGACAATCAGCATCATGTCGGTCTAGGTCTATAGATAAGTTACGAACTAACCGTCTTACCCCAAGTCCAGCTCGGAGCGGGTAGATACCATCGAGGCTGTTACATTCCGAGCTTGTACTCTTGCTAAACTCAGGCTACTTGATCTGAAGACACCCGACAAGGGATATACCCCGATGCTAAGTTCTTTCGAGCTCATAAAGAACTTCGAGGTCAAATGTCTTCGAGGTTGCCATATTGACTCGAGGGTTTGACATCTAGGCCACGAACATGCATTTTAGATATCTAGAGCTCACACTTGACGAGCCCAGCTTTCGATGTCATAATCTCATGTCTCGAAATCTGGGTGTAACAGTATTGGCGTAAGAGTCAAGAACGACATTGATGTGTTTAACACAAGATGAAATAATTAGATCTAATCAACATAAGCATTAAATGAATCATCATGAGCATTAATGCCTGACTGATTTCAAGTTCGATGAAAACTCAAATGTCTAGCCTAATGGCTAGTCACTTAGAGCCAGGGCCAAAAGGCCCAGGTGACAGCATCGTCACATGGCTATGGGTGCTAAGCCCAGGTTAGTGACTCACTCATCAGTTACTCATCTGGTTTATGTTAGTGACTCACTCATCAGTCACTCATCTGATTAGGGCTATATGCCCCAGCATGGTTATTAGAACCTCAAAGTGTTAAATCACTCATTTGATTAGGGCTATATGCCCTAGCATGGTTATCGATACCCCAAAGTGTTAATCACTCATCTGATTAGGGCTACATGCCCCAGCATGATTATGAGAATCTCAAAGTGTTAATCACTCGTCTAATTAGGGCTACACGCCCCCAGCATGGTTATTAGAACCTTAAAGTTTTAAATCACTCATCTGATTAGGGCTATACGCCCTAGCATGGTTATCAGAACCTCAAAGTGTTAATCACTCATCTGATTAGGCTACACGCCCCAACATGATTATCAGAATCTCAAAGTATTAATCACTCATCTGATTAGGATTTACTTGATAGTCATCCATTCAGGAGGGCAGGATCCCCCATCATTATTTGAACTTATTTTCATGCATGAATACGGCTATTATTGCTAGGCATGCACAATATGATTTAGTAACATGTTATTACTGTTCATGAGCATATTGAGTTTTCTTGCTGAGCTTCGGCTCACGGGTGCTATGTGGTGCAGGTAAAGGCAAAAGAAAGCTGGACCATCCTTGAGTTGGAGAGCTTAGGTGACGATGTGTACATATGCGGCTGCTCGACCACCACGACCGAGGGCTAAAAGAGGAACCAGGGTTAAACCCTATTTTGCCGCTTAGGTCGGCTGGTTGTAAATCTTTTGTTGTAATTAACCTATAAAGTGTATTTTCGGGATCCCAATGTATACAGTAAACGTTTTAGTGAAACGTTGTGTCTTAACCAAAAAATTTAATCCTAAACCACTAATCATACTTAGTTACACGATTATGGCCAAATGACTCGATTAACGAGTTTAGCACTGTTTAAAATGAACACTGTAACGGTCCCTAGGTAGTAGAGCGTTACAACTTGGTATCAGAGCGAGCCAAGGTTAAGGGATCCCGAAGACAAGCTGGGCATGTACACTCGTCATCAAAGATAGCTTCACTCAGGGTATGGTAACTATTTCTATAGTTATGTGCTTAACTGCTTAAATAGAATGTAAATGTTTTACCTGCACCTTGTGCTAGGGAGCATGAGATTCTGATACAGCCTGGCTATTGACTATATGATTACCTGCTCCATGAATATATATGAATGTGATTATATGATTACCTGCTCTGTGATTATATAAATATGATATGCTCATTCTAGAGTTGGAGGCATGGTGTGAATGTTGGAAGAGCATGGATTATGATTGATGTATGAATGCTATGTGCATGTTTTTACCACTGCAGTGGGTTTGTGTATATGGAGTGGTTTGTGGATGTAGTGTGGTAAGATTGTTTCTGTGGGGAAAGCTCTTGATATGATCATCATGTTTAATGGGTCAAGTTATTGACTGCAGATTCAATCAGAAGGTATGTATCCAAGGAAAATAATGAGGCCTGGTAGTGGTTATACCGAGGTTGGGGATTACAACCAGGGTTTGAGTTCTTCACCTCCCCTCATAATTTCCAGCAAATGTTTACAGATTTGCAATTAAGATTGTAGACGCAAGAGGAAGAGATTAGGTGTTTGAAGCAACATCGGAATCTGTCGGGGAACACCTCTTCCATTGTTATGCCAGGAGTGACACCAGTTTTGCTCAGCCTAGGGCTGAGAATAGATGGGAATTCCTTTGTGGAATATTCCAAGAATATTACCCTCCAGTCTTTGAGGGAGGCCTAGATCCATTCAGAGCGGAGTAATGGATGAGCATGATCAGTTCCATTCTCGACAGTATGGGGCTGGTAGGTCACGATAAGGTGATCTGTGCTACATATGTATTGCGGGATGATGCCCGGACATGGTGGGAAGTAGTGTCCCAGACACGAGACAATGCTGTGATGAATTGGAAAGAATTTAGGCAGCTATTTAATGAAAGGTTTTACTATGATGCAGCCAAGACTACTAAGATGAATGAGTTTCTGAACCTCGGTCAGGGAAATGCAACCGTAACCGAGTATGCTAATAGATTTGATGGGCTTTCCAAGTTTTCTTTTGACATGGTACCCACAGATGTAGCTCTGAAGGAAAGGTTTATTCAGGGATTGAATCCCAGAATAGCTCAGGGCATTAGAGTCGTCCCATTGCATGAAATCTCTACCTACGCTCAGGTGGTAGGGAAGGCTCTTGCTGTTGAGAGCCCAGGAAATCAGATTGAGAAGGAGAGTGCTGGAGAGCATGGAGCTCAAGTAGCGATACCTCCATTTATTGGAGCGAGTAACAAAAGTAAGAACTGGAGGACTTACCCAGAATGCACTCGGTGTAGGAGGCGTCATCTGGGAGAATGCCGAGCAAAGGCATGTTTCTTATGTGAAGTTGGGCACTTCAAGAAAGATTGCCTAAGGCGAAGGAAGGATGAGAAAGTGGGGTGGACAGCTCGACTGCAACTCGAGTGTTGGCTCCGATGGAGTCAGATTCAGAGACTGAGACTGAGGCTGGTTCCTCAAGGGTGGTAGGTCAGCTTTCTAGTTCTGATTTTTGTATTGTGCTGACTAGTTTGGTGACATGTTGTTCTTTGTTTGTTGCATCTAGATAAGCATAGATTTAATATACAGATCGCATGATTATGTTGTGATGGGTTAGGTTATGATGGAAAGCACTCATCAGTAGTTTTGATAGGGTTGGTTATGACTGACTTTAGTATGATCCTGGATTTGGATTGGTTAACCAAGTGTAGGGCAATGCTAAATTGCAAGGAAAGAATAGTAACTCTTGGGTTTGAGAGTGGGAAAAACCCTTGTGGTAGTTGGCACTGTGCATGGATTTTGTATGCTTATGACATCTGTATTTAGAGCTAGAGATCTATTGCAGGAGTATGCATAGAACTCTTATCTAGTGTGGTGGATACCACTTAGGTTGTGCCAATGGGATCAGGACAGACTGGATTAGTCTGTAAGTTCTGGATGGATTTCCAGGGGTTTTTCAAGATTATATTTACATAAAAAGATAATTGGTGATTGGATTGGTGCCAGGGATGGAACCAGGTTTAGGGCACTGTATTGAACGGCTTCAGCAAAGTTGTAAGAACTAAAGGCTTAGTTACTGAGTAAGATGGTATTCTCCAAGGTGGATCTTTGATATGGTTAGTACCAACTGAAGATCAGGGAGAAAGATATGCAGAAGACTACTGTTATTTTAGAAAAGGACATTGGGAGTGATGGGTGATGTTCTGAGAATTTGGTTAATGCCAAGTTTTTTTTATGGATTAGATTAACAGAGTATTCAAAGATTGTTTGAATTGGATGTAGGATCGTCTTGAACGACGATATTGTGATATACTCTCAGTTGGAGATTTTCCAAGGTCAAGGAATGCCTTAGAGAGCAGGAGTTTCCTTGGACGGACAGGATAGTACATGTGCTTTGAGAAAGAGTTCTGAGTCTTCTTATAGGTCAGAACCAGTTAGTAGGTTGTTATGACACTTCAGTGACAGGGAAAAGGGATTGCCTATGCATCATGTTAGTTGAAGGATATGACCAGAACTAGAGTATAGTTATTGGTGGGTCGGGTGGCCAACATTATGTTTGAGTTACTCTTGTATAGAGGATCAAAGGGAAAACAGTTAAGTGAACCATAGATGGGAAGAATTGAAGGGAATGTCTTAGCTGGATTAGCTAAGGACTATGCAGTGTCAGGTGTGAGTTTATTGTGGTATAAGGATCGGATTTGGAATCTGATGGACACTGGGATTAAATAGGATATTCTAGATGAATCTCATAGTATTCTCTTATTCTCTTCATTCAGGCATCATGAAAGATGTATTGAGATATGAAAGCTTTATATTGATGGTCTAGGCTGGAGAGGGACATAACAGAATACGTGGCAAAGTTCTTAACCTATTAGTAGGTCAAGACTGAGTATTAGAGACCAGTAAGACTATTGTAGCCTTTGAGTATTCCATCGTGGAAATAAGGAAACATCGCGATAGGTTTCGCGGTGGGACTGCCCAGGATACTGGGTCAGCGTGATTGGAATTAGGTCGTTATGGACCAGTATTTAAAGTGAGATCACTTTTATCAGTAAGGACAAGTAACATAATTGATCAGTATACAGTTCTCTATGTAAGAGAGGTAGTATGCTTTCATGGAATTCAAGGTCTATCTTATCAGATGAAGACTCTATTATTACTTCCAGGTCTTGGGAGGATTAAGGAAGGCGATGAGTATATAATTGGTGTTTAGTACACTTCATTATCCTCAAACTGATGATAAATCAGAGAGAGAGTTGTCCAATTATTGGAAGGGCACTCTATGAGACGAGGTATGATAGAGAATGTATATCACCCATTCATTGGAATGAGATGGGTGAGATGTTGATTTTGGATCCTGAGGTAGTTCAGGGGATCATTGAGATTATTAAAAGGTTAGAGCTTGGATGTTCACTTCTCAGAGTAAATGGAAAAGTTATATTGATTTGAAACACGGGAATGTGGAATTCCAAGTTGAAAATTGTATCTTCCTTAAAGTATCACCATGGAAAGGGGTGATGAGATAAGGGCAAGTTGAGCCCTAGATTAATATGACTCTTTGAATCCTTGATATGACCGGTTAGGTTGCCTTTGGATAGGCCTTATCTTTGGCACAGTTGGCCATATATAGTGTATTTTATATTTCCATGTTAAGGACATGGGTTGGAAGAGACTCATGTGTTGAGTTATGAGAATCTAGAGATTGGGGCTAAGTTATCCTTTGAAGAGTAGCCAGTTCAGATTTTAACAGAAATGATAAGGTTTTGAGAAGCAAAGCTATACCTTGGGTTAAGGTATGACACAGAAACAGTGAGATCGAGGGAGAGACATGGGAATTGGAATCAGATATGCGAAATTTATATTTCGGGCTATTCAGATAAATTTCGAGGATGAAATTTCTGTAAGGAGGGGATAGTTGTAATGACTCAAATTTCCTAATAAGGTTTAGGGCCTTAATTAGGAGGCCGGGAGGGCCATAATAGATTTATTATGCCATTAAATGATTATATGCATGTTTATGTTAATTATATTATTATATGATGATAAATGCATGCATATGGGTCCATTTTTCATTATAAGGGCATTTTGTAATTTGTCCTGTTGATGGCATAGTTGTGTATTTTCATGCATGTTGGTGAATTATGAGTAAGACCGCATCATAATGTTGATTTGTTCGAGTCATTTGGCATGAGACGATCTTTGAATGCAAGTTATCGGTTTGGTCACAATGGTGTTTATTTCGAGGCTCGGGGTGAGTCTCGGGGTAATTTGAGGATTAGTACATTGCCGGGAATTAAAGGGTAATGGGATCAGATTTATTAGCATTTGAGAATATTGGGAATAACAGGAATCGAAGGGTGTTAATTATGATTAACGAGATAGGCAGGAAAAGGCGGTTTTACCCTTGGTGGCCTTAGGAGGACTTTAAATGACCTAGGGGCATTTTGGTCTTTTGACCTTAAGGATTATATCAACTTGAGAAGTTGTAGAAGGCTGTAGAAAACAGAGCCTCTTTCTTCTACTTTCGTTCATCTTCTTCTCTCCTTCTTTCTTTGAATTTTGAAGCTCTATTTGAGGAACCAAGCTAGGGAGTTGAACCTTGATGGTCTAGGGTTGTGTTCTACCATTGAAGAGGCTGTAATTCTGAGCTTGAGGTAAGTTTCTAGCCATTAGAACTCTAGTTTTCCGCTTTATTTTCATTTGGTTTTCAGTTGGGATTTTGAGTGGGATAGTTGAGAATTGATGGGATTTTTTGGCAAAGGTTGCTTGGGTTATGATGCCTAGGACTTGTATGTTTGGTATTTGGGTTCATTTGGAAGTTTGGAAGCATGTTTTGAAGGTTGGAAATGGAAAACTCAATGGAGGAAGAACCAGGGCTAGTTCAGCTTGGTTCTAGCGCTATAGCGCCCAAGGGAGGGTGCTACAGCGCTAGCTAGGGCAAACCAACTCTTTTTCTAGCGCTGGGGCAAGAGGGGGGCAGCGCTGTAGCGCTACCCTACTTTTCCTAATTCATATTTTGGGCACTTTTGAGGTTTTTGTCTCGGGGTTTCAATTCCTAACGCTTAGAATCTAATATACTAACCATTTGGGTACGATTCGGGGTTCCGGGAATGAGGTTTAGGTCATGAGCCTTTTGTTGCTCATTTTCATTGATGGAAGTTATATTTGGTTATGACTAGGTGACTGCTAAGGGATCAAAGGATTGATCGTTCTCAAGTGTCGTTCAATTTTTATTTCTCGCTTGAACCAGATGTAAGAAAACTGCACCCAGTAGGTGATGCATGTGATGCATGAGAAACATGTGATTAGGGTATGAAATGAATGTTGAATATGAGATTGATCAGAGCTTGAGTCTCTGTATTTATGCATGATCATAATTATGCTAATGATTGTTAAGTAAGCATGCTGAATGCCGTACATTTAGATATTTGACATATGAGATATGTCTTGTTGCATTGCTTACTTATGTATGGCACTGACCCATGACTCGGATTTCAGCACGAGTTGTATGGTATTGTCTTAAGAGTCAAGAAGGTATTGATGTGTTTAACACAAGCCGAAATGATTAGATCTAATCAACATAAGCATTGAATGACTCATCATGAGCATTAATGCCTGACCGACCTCAAGTTCGATGAAAATTAAAAGCGCTTGTCTAGCCTAATGGCTAGTCACTTAGGGCCAGGGCCAGAAGGCCCAGGTGACTGCATCGTCACATGGCTATGGGTGTTGAGCCCATGTTAGTGACTCACTCATCAGTTAGTCATCTGGTTATGTTAGTGACTCACTCTGATTACGGCTATATGCCCCAGCACGGTTATCAGAACCTCAAAATGTTAAATCACTCATCTGATTAGGGCTATATGCCCCAACATGGTTATCAGAACCTCAAAGTGTTAATCACTCATCTAATTAGGGCTACACGCCCTAGCATGATTATTAGAATCTCAAAGTGTTAATCACTCTTCTGATTAGGGCTACACACCCCAACATGGTTATCGGAACCTCAAAGTGTTAAATCACTCATTTGATTAGGGCTATATGCCCCCAACATGGTTATCAGAACCTCAAAGTGTTAATCACTCATCTAATTAGGGCTACACACCCCAGCATGATTATCAGAATCTCAAAGTGTTAATCACTCATCTGATTAGGATTGACTTGATAGTCATCCATTCAGGAGGGCAGGATCCACCATCATTATTTGGACTTATTGCATGCATGAATAAGGCTATTAGTGCTAGGCATGCACATTATGATTTAGTAACATGTTATTACAGTTCATGAGCATATTGAGTTTTCTTGTTGAGCTTCGGCTCACGGGTGCTATGTTGAGCGGGTAAAGGCAAAAGAAAGTTGGACCATCCTTGAGTTGGAGAGCTTAGGTGACGATGTGTACATATGTGGCTGCTCGACTGCCACGGCCGAGGGTTGAAAGAGGAACTAGGGTTAAACCCTATTTTGTCGCTTAGGTCGACTGGTTGTAAATCTTCTGTTGTAATTTACTTTTAAATTATATTTTTGGGATCCCAATGTATACTGTAAACGTTTTAGTGAAACATTGTTTCTTAACCAAAATTTTTAATCATAAACCGCATATCATACTTATTTACACGATTATGGCCAAATGACTCGATTAGCGAGTTTACCACTGTTTAAAATGCACACCGTAACGGTCCCTAGGTAGTAGGGCGTTACAATTATTACTTAACATATACAAATAAAACTCAAATTCAACTAAATTTTAATAAAATAGAGAAAATAGTTCTAGAAAATTATAGTGTCCCATCTCCTCTCCAAAACTTTCCTTCATAAATTTATATAGATATATAGATTTACAAATTTAAATTATATAAAAAATATTAAATGTATAGATATAAATATAGAAATAACTAATCTTAATATTGATATAAATTTGACAAACTAAAAAATTATAACTATTTGGGCAAGAATTTATTAATCAATCGCCCATAAAAAAAAAATTGTTGGACAAATCAAATTGAATGAACAAAAATACTTTATTTATAACCCCTATAGCACCCACAATTATTTGTAAGCCATGTGTGATTTTTACAAAGAAAAATATTACTTAACACAAATTAAACTCAAATTCACATAAATTCTAATAAAATAGAGAAAATAGCTCTTAAAAACTATAGAATGTCAAATCACCCCTCCAAAGCTTTTCTTTATAGATATATATAGATAGGGAAATTCTCCTATAGGGGCTTCACTTTAAGCCCTACCGGTGGGGCTCTCAGTGTTCTCGACTCATGAATAGTTTTCAGCGTGATTTTTTTTTATGACCATGTATATTGTAGCTATTTAGAGCATCCTGCAAATTTTCAGAAAATGTCGAATAGTTTACAGTACCGAAAACTAAGTTCAAACATGTTGTTACACTCGTGACTAATCTTTTTTATGCGCGTGGAAAACAACATGTTTGAACCTAGTTTTCAGTATTGTAAATTATTCGGAATTTTCTAAAAAAAGTTCGGATGCTCTAAATAGCTACAATATACACAGTCATAAAAAAAATTGCACCAACAACTGTTCACGAGTCGAGAACACTGAGAGCCCCACCAGTAGGGCTTAAAGTGAAACTCCTATAGAATAATTGTCTTATATAGATATAGATAGATTTATTTATGGTTGATTTATAAATTTTGGTATTTTTCTTACGTTTTGGAAGAAGAATAAATTGAACGCGGATCATGGTGTTGTGATATTGTATATTATATGTACTGAAAAAAAGTATATTTGTATCTTCAAATTTAATTGGCTAACAAAGTCATGGTATTAGTATTGTTTGAATTTTGGTTCTCTATATTTTTTATTCAAAAGTGAATAGTTGTACAAAATATTATAATTATTATCATCAATCATCAAAATTAATAATTGTATTGTTCTCTCATTTGATATTTTCTCAAGCTTGTGACAAAATGACATTACTAATGGTATTGTTTTGATTTTTTATTTGTTTACACCATAGTAAATAAATATTTTCTAGATTGTCATTTAGTGGACATTCCAGCTGCAACAAAAGATGTTGAGATTGATGTGAAGCACAAAAAATAATTTTTAGAAACAAGGAACATATTATGAATTAAAAAGTTTATTATTATGACAACTAGTAAATAGTGTCGCGCTTCACGTAGGTTGTTTAGATATATGTATTTTTTTTTTTTAAAAGTACTACTTAATTCTCACAACTATATCTTTTATCGTTGATTTTATTAGTTTTTTATATCAACTTTTTTAACTCATTACTCTAATTGAAAACTAATTTATTTGATCATTTTTTTTATTCAAATATTGTGTAAACTGATAAATGAAATACACAAAAATTAGTACATTATATGTAAATGTTACATAGTGGGTATCCTATGACTTTTTACTTTGTGGGCTCCACAATAATAAAAAATATTTACAGTAGTACATGTTATAGTGCAAAATCATGTTGTTACTCTAAATTTTGAAGCTCATTCATATAGATAGGGAGTTTGAATCTTCACCCATGATAAAATGCTTGCAAAAGATTCATTTGGTATTTTATGTCACCCAGTTTGTAGATACATATGTATATTAAAAGCAATAATTAAATCTTATATGAGCTCAAGTTTATTTTACTTTTAATTGCACGTATCAGAGTATAATAGTTCCCAAAAGAAATTTGTCTATGTAGTTAGTTTCTTGGACCATAAAAGATAAATTATCATAAAATATTAATTAATAACTATAAATTAGAAAATTTTGAATAAAAATGAGAAAAAAAATAAAAAATATATATAGAGTGGTTTGGGATATTTTAAAGTGTCACATCACTTCTTTGTGGCTCTAATTTTTATATAGATATAGATATAGAGAGATTATATATATCATTTAAATAAAAAGTTTAAATAAATCAAATTAGACTTCAAATTGAAATTATATATGTCGTTAAGATATATGTTTCTAAATCTATTTATGTTTGAATAAAAAACATAAATAATTTGAATAAACGTTTATTATTATTATTATTATTATTATTATTATTATTAACCATAAATTTGAAAAAGTAAAATAAAAAAAGGATAAAAAAACAGAGATAAAGTAAGATTAGAAAAAAGTAAGAAATTGCTCGTTTGGAACTTTTATTTTTATAGATATTAATAATCATATAGGTAGATAATGATATAGATTTTTATAGATATTTTCCCTTAATGAATAATTATAAATAAGAAAAAGTAGAACAAAAAAATGAGAAAATAAAAAAATAGAGTAGATTTGAAAAAATTAAAAGTGTCAAATCAGCTATTATTATAAGTGTTTTTCATATGTAAAAAAATAATGAAAATAATAATAGTAATAGCATGAAGAATCATAGTATTATTATTTTTTATAGATATTTTATAATATCAATATTATTTTTTATGGAAATTTTATCTTAATTAAATATATTTATATATGAGGGCACTCTTAATGGTTACTACCAATGGATAGTTACTTTAATATTAACTATTGGATTAAGATCAATGGTCCATATTTATAATTGTTAATTAATATTTCTAAAAATAAAGTTTGACTTTTTTCAAATTTTGGAAGGGTTACCTGGTGACATGGCGGTCACATATTTATTAATTCAAAAATAAAAAAAAAGATTCTTATTTAATATTCCTTCTTCTTTCTCGATTCATTTTTTTTATCCATTCCATGAGGAAAAAAAATCATTTTGGAATTTAATGTTAATGTGACCATTATCTTTCCAACTAATGTTTATTGCCTAATTAATCTAAAAATTTTGAAATTATTGATTTTATATATTTTATAATTATTTTCATCATCATTATAATTTGTTGACCTGTGAAATTGGTCAACGGTCGTATGTACAATATACGACATATTTTGAATGGAATGAATCTAATATACGACAGAGTACAAATATCTAAATAAAAACACACAGGAATTTATAGTCGTTCAGCCCTGTTCTTCTTGACAGTAACAACCTAATCCACTTAGTTTTTAGTATTGAATTGCTTGATAGACAATTACCAAGATCAACTCAGAGTTCACTCTTCACATGTTCATCCAAAAGATCGATCCAAAAAGTCCAGCCAAAGAGCCCTTGAAAGGAAGCCCTGGGTCCTTTATTTATAGTACTTAGGGGATGTTACATGATCAGTAAGAGTGGGGATCGTGGTTTGGTACACGATCTTTGGGAGTGGAGATATGTGTCCACCCTCCCATGATTATGAGATTGTGGTTCGTCTCGTTGTCTTCTCTGGATCGTGGTTGATAATGCATGATCGATACCTTTGAGAAAATGCTAAGACTTGATTGGTTAATGAGACTTAGGTGCTAGGCTCAACGACCCTTTAGAGCTTGGGTACTAGACCCGTTGGTCCTCTGGGTGCTAGGCCTGTAATCTTTTGGGTGCTAGGCATGTTGATCTGTTGGGTGCTAGGCCTATTGATCCCAATTTGAATGGCGTGAGTTCTACTCAGCAAAGTATCTTTGGGAGTGTAGGTCGTCCACCCTATAAAGGATAGGGTGGGCCAACCATCCCAAGGGGTTCTTGGGTTTGCTTAGGCCGACCACCTGTAGGGGTTGGGGTCAGGCCGACCACCCTAGGGGGCCAATGCCAGGCTGACCACCCCTAGGGGGTTTAGGCCTGGTTGACTTTCTATAGGTCCTAGACCTATCTTTTTTTATTTTCGGTCTTTTTTCAATACTTCATCGTTTTTCCCTGACTTGTGATGCCACGTGTCGCTTTCTCATTCGCTACGTCATCTCTGGATTTTTTAGGGATAACATTTTCCCCCAAGTTTATCGCAACGTGTTCAACATTACAACAAACTTGATTTGGCCCGAGAAACATATCATTACAGGCTTGATTACCCTATTTGGACGAACCAGGTCTAGATGGGCTAATCGAGCCTATAATGAGTCTTAGATCAAATTATCGATCGATCCCTCAAGGACCAGATTTGATTATGATCCGATGATGGAGACTAGTCTTCGGCCACTTTCTTTTTTGATCGTATGGGTCAATAGGTTCCTCAAGAACCAAGATCAAACATGATCAAATAAATTGGCGACAAGGTCCTCATACCAGTATCTTGTTCAGATCGTATGGGTCAATAGGCTCCTCAAGAACCAAGATCGAACATGATACATAATTTGATGACAAGGTCCTAGGACCTGTCTCTCTTGTTGATCGTGTGGGTCGATAGGTTCCTCAAGAACCAGGATCGAACATGATACAACAACAAATTGGACTCCTCCCCTTCCCGTGGGTAGATTTTTGATCAGGTCGATTCCCCAAACAGCGAAGGGCCAAGGGCTTTGCATTTGTGTTAATTAATTAGGTGCCGTCAAGGGTATCTTGGAGAACATCTGACATTTGTGGAACTTTTGACATACTCCATCAAGTCTTCATTCATCGTTGCCCAAAAGTATACTTGTCTTAGGATTTTCTTTGATAGGCTCTGCCCCCAGTGTGATCTCCATAATACCCCTCATGTACCTCCATCATTAACATCTTTGACTGGTCGAGTGTAACGCACCTTAGCAGTGGTAGGGAGTACCCTCTTCGGTATAGGATCCCTTTGACAATCATATATCGTGTAGCCTGTCACACCAACTTTCTTTCTTTATTCCAATCACTGGGTATAACTCCTTGGTTAAGATAGTTAATAATATGGGTCATCTATGTATCTCCTCACTCAACAGGTAGTGCTCTTGCTCGGTTATGCTTCTTTCTATCGAGTATTCAACGAGAACAACATTCATGGTGTCCGCATCTTTGGCACTGGCAAGCTTTGCTAAGACATCAACATTGGCATTCTGCTCCCTCGGGACTTGTATAATTAAGTATTTCTTGAACTATGTCAACAAGTCCTTCACCTTGTTCAGGTACTACACCATACTAAGTCCCTTGGCTTGATACTCCCCTAGTACTTGGTACACCACTAGCTGGGAATCACTGAATATCTCCAGGGATTATTCATGCACATCCCGAGACAAGCGTAACCCTGCTAATAATGTCTCTTACTCAGCCTTGTTTTTTGAAGCGTTGAATCCAAATCCGAGGGCGTAATGGATTTGATGATTCTCTAGAGTGATCAGTATGATTCCTACGCCTGAGTTGTGTTCATTGGATGCTCCATCAACATATAGCTTCCATACAAGAGTATCTCCTTCCTTCTCGGTATCTTCCTACCAATCAGAAAATGGAGATACCGAGAAGGAAGAAGATACTCCTGTATGGAAGCTATATTATGATGGAGCATCCAATGAGCACAACTCAGGCGCAGGAATCATACTGATCACTTTGGAGAATAATCGAATCCATTGCGCTCTCAGTTTTGGATTCAACGCTCAAACAACGAGGTTGAGTATGAGACATTATTAGCAGGATTATGCTTGTCTCAGGATGTACATGCACAGTCCCTGAAGATATTCAGTGATTCCTAACTAGTGGTGTACCAGGTACTGGGGGAGTATCAAGCCAAGGGACTTAGGATGGTGCAGTACCTGAACATGGTGAAGGACTTGTTGACACAGTTCAAGACATAATTGATTGCACAAGTCCCGATGAAGCATAATGCCAATGTTGATGCCTTAGCAAAGTATGTTAGTGCCAAAGATGCGAACACCGTGAATGTCGTTCCCAACGAATCCTTGGCAGAAAGAAGCATAGCTGAGCAGGAAGAAAATTTATTATTTTCGAATTATCTGCACAACAACCATTGTGCTTCAATGAATGAATGAATTGAATTTCTTAAGTTTCACTTAATTCTGTAAATTTCTTTCAACGAGGGACTTGTCCTGGAGACTTGTCAACCCCATCGAATCATGTTCAATTCTAGTCCTTGAGGGACCTATCGACCCATAAGATCCAAACAAGAGAGACAGGTCCTAGGACCTTGTCGCAAAATTAATTGATCATGTTCGATCTTGGTTCTTGAGGAGCCTATCGACAAATATGATCCAAAAGAGAGACAGGTCCTAGGACCTTGTCACCAAACTATTTGATCATGTTCTGTAATGCCCCGAATTTTCCTAATAGGGTTTAGGACTTTGATTAGGAGGCCAGGAGGGCCATAATTGAATTATGATGCTATTTAATGATTGTATGCACGTTTATGTGAATTATATTATAATATGATGATAAATGTGTGCATATGGGAGTAATTATAATTATAAGGGTATCTTGGTAATTTGACCGCTGTGGGCGTAATTGTGTATTTTGGGTGCATGTTTGTGATTAATTAATATAGCCACACTACAAGGTGGATTGGTTCGAGCTAGTTGGCATGAGACGATCATGGAATGCAAGTGCTCGGTCTATTCATAACGGGTTTAAGTCCGAGGCTCGGGGTGAATTTAATGATTAGAGCATTACCGGGGAATTAAAGGGTAATGGGATATGGATTATTGGTGTTTGAGGTTATTGAGAATAGCAGGAGTTGGAGGGTGTTAATTATAATTAACGAGATAGGTGGGAAAGGACGATTTTACCCTTGGGAGTCTTTAGAAGCCTTTATTTGACCTAGGGGAAAAATATTCTTTTCACCCCTAAGATTTATATAAACTCAAGGCTGTAGAAGAACAGAACAAAAACAGAGCCTCATCATCCTTATCTTTCTCCCTCACCCGTGCACCATTTTCCCTCTTTCACTCTTTGAAATTTTGAAGCCAAATTGAAGGGGCAAGCTAGGAGATCAAAGGTGGGAGCTTAGAAACTTAATTCAACCATTGAAGAGGGTTTAATCTCGAGTTTGAGGTAAGTTTCAGCCATGAAATCTCTGGTTTTACTCTGTTTTTGGTTTAAGTTTTTAGTTTGTGATTTCTTGGTGGATAGTTGGAATTAATGGAAGCTAGGTTGGTGTTTAACTTGGGTTTTGATGAGGGTGAGTTGTAGATGAAGTTTAGTGGTTGAATTGGGTGTTAGGTTGATGTTTGGGACTGGTTTGAAGGGTTGGTTTTAAGGAAAAACGCAGGGGAAGAAAACTGGTTCTTGTTGTTTTGTGTAAAGGGTCGTGGCACAGCTATGGTGAGCCACGACCTGTGTTGCTTTCTAGGGGAGATGAACCTCTGTCTGAGGTGTGAGCTGCAGCGCGGCTAGGGAGGGTCGCAGCCCATAGAGGCATTTTCGGCCAGAAATGGGTTTTTGACTTGGGGATGCTAGCCTTAGGCCTTGGGGTCGATCCTACTACTCGGTTTAGTTTGGATTGATGTCCCGGAGGCTAGATATTGGTTTGGGAACCTATGTTAATCATTTTTATTAATGGTGTCCCGTATTTGGTTATGACTAGGTGACCGCTAAAGGACTAAAAGTTGATTGTTCTCAAGGGTCATTCTTTTAATCATTCTAGCTCGAATCTGAGGTAAGAAAACTGCACCCTGTGTATATGTGACATGCATGGCTATTCTTGATGCATGTTGGTTGATTATTAAATATGACATGCATGGCTATTATCGGTACATGTTGGATTGTTAAATATAATGCATATGATGCATGAGAAACATGTGATTAGGACATGCTTTATATATTGAGTATGATATCGTTCGGAGCTTGAGCCTCTGTGTTCGTGCATGGTCCTAATTGTACTAGTACTTGTTAAGTAAGCATGTTGAATACCTTGCATATGGATATTGGACATGTGATATATGTTTGGTGGCATGGCTTACTTGTGTATGGCACTGACTTATTAGTCAGATTCGGCAATGGTGTTAGATCCATCTGTGAAGCTGTGATTTATTAGTCAAGTTCACAATGAGTTGAACACTGGTCGTGTTTTACTGACCTAAGAGTCAGAAATGGCATAGCGTTATGAACGCCGAGCCAAGTGAAGATTAGATCTAATCGACATCAGCATTGAATGACTCATATGGGGTATTAATGCTGGACCGACCAGAAGGTCGATGAAAATTATAAGCGCTTGGCTAGTCTGAGAGTAGTTATTCAGAGCCAGGGCATATGGCCCCGGTGACTGTTTGTCACATGGCTAGGGAACGCTGTTCCACAGTTATGACTCTAGAGTCAGGAGGAAGGTTATGTTGGTGACTAATCACCATGCGCCTATCCTGTTAAAGCTAGTGAGATGCTCACTTATTTGTTAAGCCCTGGTGATCCTATCGTCACATGGCTAAAGGGTGTTGTCCCCATATTTGTGACTTTTGCGATAGTCACCTATTTGTTTGGACTGTTAGTCCTGAATAATTAATGCAATCACTGTTGATATTATATCATGTTATATTGTGTTTTCTTGTTGGGCTTCGGCTCACGGGTGCTATGTGGTGCAGGCAAAGGCAAAAGAAAGCTGGACCATCCTTGAGATTGGAGAGCTTAGGTGATGACGTGTACATATGCAGCTGCTCATCCGCCACGGCCGAGGTTTGAAGGGGAACTAGGGTTAAACCCTGTTTTGCCGCATAGAACGACCTGTTGTAAATATTTTCTTGTAATAGACTCTGAAATTATAATTTTGGGATCCTAGCATACATATTAAACGTTCTAATGAAACGTTATATCTTATCCAAAAAATTTAATCCCTAAACCGCTAATCATACTTAGTACACGATTTTGGCCAAATGACTCGATTAGCGAGTTTAGCACTATTTACAAGGCACACCATAACAGTCCCTGGAGTTTAGGGCGTTACATGTTCGATCCTAGTTCTTGAGGAACCTATCGACCCACACGATCAACAAGAGAGATAGGTCCTAGGACCTTGTCGCCAAATATATGGATCATGCTCGATCTTGGTTCTTGAGGAGCCTATCGACCCATAAGATCGAAATGAGAGACTGGTCTGAGGACCTTGTCGCTAAAATTATTAGATCACGTTCGATCCTGGTTCTTGAGGATCCTATCGACCCATACGATCAAAAGACAAGAGAAAGGTCCGAAGACCAGCGCCATCATCGGATCATAATCGAATATAGTCCTTGAGGGACCGATCGATAATTTGATCTAAGACTCATTACAGGCTCGATCAGCCCATCTAGACCCGGTTGGTCAAACTTAGACACTTCTGTCTACAATCATTATAACGAGTACACGAGATATTATGTAGATCGTGATCGACACTTGCTACACAATATGCATATGTGTATATGTATCATTACTACTGAGTATGAAACCATCACCCGACTACCAATGAGGGACAAGCATTTTCTGCTTGCATCATTGGGTGAAAAGGATAGTATTATGTGTCTAAATTCTCGAAGCAAGGCATGGTCAAGTAGCATGTGACCAAGGCATTAAAACCCATGATCACTTGGGGGCATATAGTACATACCAATCAGGGTAAACACGAGCAATGAGGGTGTGACTTTAAGTACTATGCAAGCTCAAGTTTTTCTAGGACATTTGTTCAACATATGTTCTGAAAGTGCACAGAACAAAAGAAAAAGGCATTGGTAGGGAGATTCCTAGCCATGTCCCATATGGGGTGGTCAACCAGTCTATCAACCCTATAGGGTGGTCGACATATCACCCATGGTGAAAAATGTAAGGGAGTAAGGTTAGTATGGCACGTGAAATATGTGTTCAGAGTATACTGATACCTGAACCAATGTGGGTTGTGAGTTGATATACTTAGTAAGCATTGGAAATAAAAAAATTCAATCAATACACTAGGTACTCATAACAAAAAAACATAAAGGCATAAAATGTCATATAAAAAATTGTCGAGTACAAGGTTCCCCACCAATGGCATGGAAGGAAAGATAGAGTTAAAAACCAAAAGAAGACTAACTAGGGCGAGGAGTACCATATGAAAGACCACCCTGAGCCTCGGTAGCCTCACGAGCGAGACACTTACTAAGCTCCTTCGCTCGCGTCTTCTCGGGAAGGAAATCCAAGTTCAATTTTTTGTTGGACTTCCAGATCAAGTAAACGCAAGAGAAAGTTGTCTCTGAATACTCCTCCCGAGCTTTGTCCCGGGCAGCTTTGACCTCTTGCTCCTTCTCGATAAGAGTGTCCTTCTGCAATTGATCCATGTCAGCAATCAGCTTCCCTTTCTCGGCTTCAGGTTGTTGGAGCTGATCGGCAAGTTTCCCCTCAATCTGGGTTATCTTGAGAGTCAACTTGATCACTTCCTACTGTTGAGCTCCATGGTACTACGGAGGGTGTTGATCTCTTCATCCTTTGAAGCAATGTCAGCATCCCTAGAGCCAAGAACGCACCTAAGGTCCAACACCTCTTGGCGGACAACTTCAAGCTCAGAACGAAGGTTGGAGAGCATAGAGGTATACTCCACAAACCTATCACACACATGAGAGACTAGCATCAGTGCCTGCAAAAAACATACAAGTGTTAGATAAATATCATAGCACAAGCTAACAAGGCAAGGAGAGAACTGCAAATGACTCACACTCTGAATGTCTAGGAGTCACTTCGTTAAAATGGTGTTCAGGTCCTCATTCTTAATTCCATTAAAAGTTTTTGTCGTCTGCTCCAGATGAGATGCTTGATCCATAAGGGCATTTAAGTTTCGTATAGCAGATTGATGTGGCTCGGATAAGGGAGCAGGCGCAGAACAGGAAGCACCCACATTAGTGAAAATAGGAGGAACTGGTGTAGATAAAGATGGCTTTACCTCTGCGATAGGACTAGACGCCAAAAGAATTGGACTAGACGCCAAAGGATTCGAAGGGGACACCTCAGGAGGAACCTCCATGACCGACTCAGCCTCAACCCTGGCCTTTCTTGCCACTCAAATAGAAGGACTGGCCTTGGTGGGAGTCGGCCTCTGCTGGGTAGGAACAAAACCAAACATGTCTGAGCCTGCAAAAGAAGATCAAATGTTAGAAGGATATTAAGCACAGATGAATCATAAAATAAAGGTGATAAAGTGTCGAACCTTCTGAATGAGATTCGAGTTCGAACATAGTCTCATCAAAGTCGTTTGAAGCAAGCGATGAGCATGCAACAGATGCACCCACCTCGTCACCCTCATGTCATGCCGGTACCGGCGAAGAGGGTACCTCCTCGACATGAATGGGTCCCGGGAGTCTATGGCAGTCACGGTCTCGGGACCATCGTCATCCGGAACATCGGCTATGGTAGGAGGAAACAGCCTGACCTTCCTAAGGTTCTCTGGAGTAATGAGGGTCTTGACATTCTTCTCCTTAGAGGTCATGGAAATCAGTTCCTTGGCCCTAATTGTCATAGCCTGGGTCGGGAGCGGTCTATAAAAGGGCCCAACGTGCTTAAACTTGGAGTAGTTGGCCTCTGCTGATTAGCGAGTTTTAGACTTGTTTTATTGTGTCTACTTAGGAAGTATTTTAGAGGTTTAGAATTGTTTTGTTCTATTTTACGCTTGTTTTATGTTGTTTTTGTTTATTTTCAGGTTTTGAAGGATTGGGATGATTTAGAATGAAAAAAGATACCAAAAAGCACAAAAATTCGTAAAGCTGTCAAAAACGCCTTTTCTGAGAGAGTAGCGCGACCTCGCTACTGTATAGCGCGACTGCGCTAGGTTGCTGGAAATTGAAATTCGGCAGATTTTTAAATGAAGGGCTTTTTGGTCCATTCACAAGGGCTAATTTAGGGTAACGAGTTCTGATGCGAGGGGAAGGTAGAAAAAACGTGAATTAGAGGCTAGAGACAAAGAGGAAGGAGAGGAAGGAAGAGGAAAAAGCTTGGAGCAAGCGGGGGCAATCTGTGACAATTCCCCATCTAGTTTTATTCTCTTTTTCTTTAAATTTTCTATGTCATTGTTTATGTTTAATTTGATTATGGATTTGAATATTGAGATGATGAGCTAAACTCTTATTAGGGATTTGATGGATATTGACTGAGATCATCCCATGGTTAATGCTATTTGATTATTTCTTCTTGCTTGTTTATGAAATTTGTTCATCTTTATGCTTAATGTATGCTTGAGATTGATCACCTTAAGCATGATTCATGATCCTAATGTGAAATCTGAAAAGTGAATATTAGGAATGCTCTAATTGAATGAACATAGGTTTTGATGCGAAACGAAAGTATTCGCATAGCTTATGTGACTTATAGATTATTACTTAATGCGAATTGATTGTTGTGCTATCTCAGAAATGCAATAGTTGGCAATGCAATTTAGAACCTAAATGATCTGAAAAGAGTTTAGGTGATTTTATAATCTGTCATTTCATTGAAAGAAGAAGAATAGTTAACTAGTGTTAACAATTGGGTAATCGAAGCAATTGAATCATATCCCTATCTTCACATCCATTGTTAAACCCTTAATTTCTTATTTGTTGATTTAGCTTGTTGAGTTTTCTGCAATTTAATTTAAAAACCAATTTTTATTGTCACCAAATAGAAATATAAATCCAATTTGGTTAGTACTTAGCTGCAATTCCCTTGGGTTCGACCTCACCTGTGTGAGTACTACTTGTATGATACGTGCACTTGCGTGTATTAAAAATTAAGCAACATCTGCGTCCTTAGTAAAAAAATAGTTGTCGGCATATCTAAATTCCTTACTATTTCCAGAGATCTCTTCAAAGAAGGTGTTGGTACCTTCGCTCATATAATGGTGGAAGTGGAAATACCCCGAGTTGCGCTAAGAAGAGTTTATCTTCAGGTCAAACAGGTAGTGAATCTCGTGAGGCACTGAAGCAGCCCATTTTCTGTGGTGATAGATAATGTACAATGCAGATAAGGCCAAGATCGCATTAGGAGCCAGTTGAGAAGGACTAATACCAAAATAGTCTGCAACACTACAGAAGTACCGATGAAGAGGAAGTAGGGACCAAGACTTAATGGCAGAATGTGTCAAAACGCACATACCCAGAGGGGGGTCCTCAGCTCTGTCATCTTGACCAGGGATAGTAATAGACATGCTGGAGAGGTCAAAGGTCTTCCTTAAGTTCTTTACCTTTTCTTCAGTCATGTCAGAGGCCGCCCCCTTGAACCAAACAACCTCATAATCAGCAGGGCGAGGCTTCTCAACTGGTTTCCATATGATTTCATTGGCAAAGGTGGCCCCAAAATCTGATGAATTGAACTCCTTTTGTCGTCTCTTCTTCTGCTGCACAGTTGGTGAGACCGTCTTGCTCTTGGAACAAGGGTGAACCACCTTGGGTCAGAACCTGTGAATAGAATGCTCCTGAGAGTGAGTAGCATAGCGATGAGAACCCTCGGTATGTTCTTGCTGAGAAGAAGATTGATGGGGAGCCCGACTAGTATCTCGGTGCAAAGGACGTTGCAATGAGTCTCGCTGACCTAACCTATCTCGCTGAGAAGAATGACTCTGTTGAGATGTGCCTTTGGAGCCGCGGGGCATACTGTGCTGAGAAGAAATTTGAGAAGAGCTAGGCAAGGAGCCCTGAGTGATGTGCCTAGCAATATGAGGATCATCTTCAGAGGGTTGTCGAGTCGTCTGTTTTACTCTCGCCATTGGACAGTACTTTTTCAAGAAATCTTCCTCACTTAACAAATATAAAGTGGAGCGAGGGAGAATCCTTTTCACCCTTTCCAAGAACTCCTGGGGAGTACGCTCACTTACTGACTTGTCTGATGAAGATGAGCTGGACATCTACAACAAAAGAAAAATGAAGATCAAAGTTAGTAAATGAGCACAATGAAGCCAATAGCTGGGGGCATATCCATGAACTAAGGAGTAAAAATGAAGAAATCAGGAGTAAAATTCTATATAGGGATTGACCCAGTGAGCCTAAGTCTGGGCCGACACCATGAATCCATCAAATTACGAAGCATGAAAAATGGGGCATAGGTGGTCGGCCTACCACCTTAAGTTGACCACCTTAGGATGCAAACCTTAGAAAAGTGCCAGAGGACCGTTCAAATCTCCAGAAGAAGTCATTTTTACAGTACAAGGAAGGCCCCCAAAGAGATCAATTAAGGTGAAAAAATTATTTTTAGGGTCCCAGGTGGTCGGCTTATGCTTGGGCCAACCAACCTGGATCCTTGAAAATTGCCTAAGGCAAGAGAAAGGAAGTACTTGACCCATGAAGCTCTAGGGGTGGTCGGCCTAACCCTAATTCTAGGCTTGGAAATCACCTAAGAGAAGGGAAAGAGAGTACTCAGCCCATGAAGCTCTAGGGGTGGTCGGCCTAACCCTAATTATAGGCCTAGAAATCGCACAAAGGAAACCCTGAAGGTGCTCAGCCCAAACCCAGTTCCTAGACCTGGAAATCGCACAAGGAGAAGCCCTGAAGGTACTTAGCCCTAACCATGATCCTATCCCTGGAAATCGCAGGTGCTAGGGTTTGGAGTCCCAGAAATTGCCAGACTAATGAGGTGGTCGGCCTAGGATCTTACATCCCTGGAAATCGTCCATCCTAGGGTTTATAACCCTGGAAATCGCCATTTTTCAGATAAATCTTGATTCAAGTAAGTTAATTCTTTTTTTTATCGAGATACACCAAAACAAGAAGAGTCAAACAAAAATTCCTCAAAAATTCAAACTGATTCTTATAAATCTAAGCATATTTAAATTAAATGATATGAGGATTAGAAGAAAATACTTACCAAAGATCTGAGTTTGATGAGGAACTGAAGAAATCAGACTTGGATCTTGTTTAGAAGTGGCGCATATAGCAAGAATGAGAAGAGAAGACCTACTTAGAACCTCTTAGGCAGATAAGATATTTTTAGGAATTCAAATTTCCTTGAAAAATATCTGATATGGTTACAATTTAATTTCCTTGAAAAATATCTATATTTTTAGGAATTTAAAATTCCTTGAAAAATGTTTATATTTTTAGGAAATCAAATTCTTGAAAAACTATCTTATATTTTTAGGAATTAAAATTCCTTGAAAAATATTTTTTATTTTTAGGAATTAATATCCTTGAAAAATATATTATATTTTTAGGACTTTAAAACTCCTTAAAAAATATGTTATATTTTTAGGATTTCAAATTTCCTTGAGAAATATATTAGATTTTTAGGAAATTAATTTTCCTTGAAAAACCTAATTATTTTTAGGAATTTCTAATTGTCCCTAAAAAATTTGTACCGAGCAAATTATCGATAGTTAAAAAAGTATTATGTAATGTCCAGATGGACTTGACTATTTAAGTACTACTATGCTATGTTTCTTGGGCCATGATCAAGTTTACCGTAATGTTGAAAACATTACAATAAACTTGGGAGGCAAATGTTATCCCTAAAAAATACAAGGATGACGTGGAGAATGAGAATGCAACACGTGGCATCACAAATCAGGGAAAATTTGAGAAAGTATTGAGAAAAGACCGACGGGCAAAAAAGATAGGTCCAGGACCTATGGGGAAGTCGACCAAGCCTAAACCCCCTAAGGGTGGTCATCTTGACCCCTACCCATAGGGGTGGTCGGCCTAAGCAGGCCCAAGAGCCCTAGGGGTGGCTGGCCTTACCTCTACCCCAGGGGTGGTCGGCCCCTGTGTGTCCAAGAGAGTGGTCAGCCTGACCCCTACCCCAAGGGTGGTCGACTCCAGTATGCCCAAGGATCCCTAGGGGTGGTCGGCCTGACCCCAACCCCTAGGGTGGTCGGCCTGACATGCTCAAGAACCACCTGGGTGGTCGGCTCAAACCCCCAAGTACTCTTCATTGAGAAATACTCACTCTCGTTCAAACTGAGATCAACAGGCCTAGCACCCAAAGGATCAACAGGTCCAGCACTGAGAAGGTCACAGGCCTAGCACCCAAGCTCGGGTCGTCGGGCCTAGCATCTAAGTTTCACATACCAACAGAGACTTAACATCTTCCCAGAGGTTTCTATCGT
Organism: Humulus lupulus; assembly: GCF_963169125.1. Classification (NCBI taxonomy): domain Eukaryota; kingdom Viridiplantae; phylum Streptophyta; class Magnoliopsida; order Rosales; family Cannabaceae; genus Humulus; species Humulus lupulus. Next base: position 171,801,967 of record NC_084793.1, read on the forward strand.
GCATTAACCACCATGATCTAGAGAAACAACGAGAAGATCCACGATCTCATAATCATGGGGAGGTGACCTGATAATCGTGTACCAAACCACGATCCCAGTATTACTGGTCATGTAACAGCAGTTGGGTATTATAAATAAAGGACCTAGGGCTTCATTTCAAGAGATCTCTTTTTCTTGAATTTTGGGAGAAAAATCTTTTGGACAAGTGAACCCATCAGTTCGTACTTGTAATTGTCGAGTAATTCAATACTAAAGACTAAGTGGAACTGAACCACTATAAAATTCCTGTGTGTTTATTTAAGATAATCGTACTCTGTCGTTTATTCCATTTATTTAGTTCAAAAGGTGTTGTATACTGTACATACAACCGTTAGCCAATTTCACAGGTCAACAAAAAGAATTACGCGAAGGCAAGTATATTTTCTAATATCTTGATATGATGTGACACTCTAAAATTGCTTCAAAGCATCTTATCTATTTTCTTCTTTTTTAACATTTTTTTAATTTGAATTCAAATTTGATTAGATATTTAATTACGACAATTGTTTAATTGAAATATAAATTTAAATAACCGTTAATTTTTCTCATTTTTTATTTTACTATTCTAATTTATGGCTATTAATTAATTAAAGAAAAAACTCTGTCTATTTTGTCTATTTTTTCATTTTTATTTTAATAATAATTATAATAGATGTCAATTAAAAATATCTATATATAATAATAAATACTCTATCTATTTGTATTTTTAACCTTTTGACAAAACACAAGATCAAAATGTTAGTTTTTAACAATAAAGAATCCACATGGGTAATAAAACCAAATACACGTGGTTCAAATAATCTAACTATATATTCATATATTAAACATTTTGACAAACACACAAGGTCCACAAGTTAATTTTAAAAAATAAAGGGTCCAAACGGATAATCAGCTAAAATACAAAGTTCAAAATGGTGTGAGCCCTTATAGAAAACATAAATCATATAGATAATTATATGTATTTATATAATTTACTTTTTATAAAGAATTTTTAACCTTTTGAATAAACACATGTTCCAAAAGTTATTTTTTTAAAATAAATGGTCAAAACGAGTAATCGGTCAAAATATAGTGTTCAAATAATAGATCTATCTATTCTTATTTTTAACATTTTAACAAAACTTGTCCACAAGTTAATTTTTAAAGATAAAGGTCCCAACGAGTGATTGACTAAAATACAATGTTCAAAATGGTATGAACTTTTACAGAAAATATAAATTATATATATAATTTAATTTTTATAAAGAATTTTGAACCTTTTGAATAAATACATGGTGCAAAGGTTAATTTTTAAAAATAAATGGTCAAAACGGGTAATCGACCAAAATACAATGTTCAAATAATCGATCTATCCAATCCTATATTAACATTTTGACAAAACATGAAGTCTAAAAGTTATTTTTTTTTTAAATAAAAGGTTCAAACAGGTAATCGGTAAAACTAAGTCTTACACAAAACATAAATTTTCTTATACGTAATTTAGAATTGTTATAAAAAAATGTATAATAATGATAATAATAAAAAAAAAGTACACGCACGACAAATTTTTTTGAAGTTTGTTTTCGACACTTTAATTATTCAAAAATTTTAAAAAACTTGCAAGATGTTTGCTATACAATGAACACCATTATGAAAAAAATTGTGGTCAAGACGCTATCACATATCAATATAAAGAGCATGTTGTACGAGTATAATGAAAATGAATCCCACCCTACAATCTCCCAAAAAATATTTTAAAATATGTATATTTTTCAATAATTACAAAAGAATGTGTGAAACGCGGTTATGTTTTCTAGTTTTACAATAAATTGGATTTATAAAGAAATCAAGTATTTTTTTAATAAACTTTAATTAAACAAGGGTTAATTACATCTCCCACCGTAATATAAAAAAAAAATTCATTTCATACAGTATATTTAATAAATTACAAAAATACAGTTTTCCCCAACCATATATATATGTTGACCCTTTGTTTAAAAAATTTTTTTTGTCTTTTTTGTCTCAATTTTTAATGAGAATTCAGGCATATAAAATAATATAATAATGAAATTAATAATAATTATAGTTACTACCTTCAATAAAATAAAATAAAGTAGATTGATTTATTTTTATTTAAAATGAATGTATTTATTAATATTAAAATTAATATTTATACAATTACTCAAAAAATAAATAAATATTTATACAAGTTACAATATGTTGTTAATTAAAATTAATATTAATAACTATATGTTACAATATACAATTAAAGATAATCACAATATTATTATTCCTTATAAAAATATTATATATATTTTTTAAATCATAGCTAGTCAAATCTCAACACTCAATGTTAAACCAAAATCATAATCTAATCCAAGTTTCAAGTTTTGTTACAAAAATATATTTAAAGTTAAAAAATTAGTTTTGTAAATCTTTGTAATAATCATGTTAAATAAATTTATAAGTATTTATGTAAATGTGAATTACAAAAATAAACTTTTTAGTTGTGAAATTAGTTTTGTAAATTGTTGTTACAAAAATGTAAAACTTGTTTAAAAAAAATATTGTATTTCACTACTATATTCAATAAAGTGTTTTATAAATAATGAATATCTTAAATTTATATTTTTAAGTTGTATAGCTTAAATATGATGGTTCATGTAATTTTTTGATACAATATTGTAATAATATAGAAAAGTATAATATTTTTATGTATATTTTGTTTATGATTTCTTAACTATAAAATATTTTCGTAAATGTTAGTTACATAAATATATTTTTTAGTTGTAAAACTAGATTTGTAAACCATTGTTACAAAAATAAAAAAAATTAGTTACAAATTTATTTGTAAGTTTTATCTACCAAAAAAAAAAATCTACAATTCTATAACTGATTTTGTAAATATTATTTACAAACATGTAACTGATATTTACAAGTTTGTAAGAGATATTTACTAGTTTGTAAATGTTGATTACAAAAAATTATATTTTACAATTTTTATTTATGATTTTGCCACTCCGTATTTATACTTTTGTCATCCAAAAATTCCGTATTATTTTAATGCACCATATTTTTCTTCAGATTGTTTTTAACTTTTAGTACATTTGTGTAGACTTCACATTAAACAAGTAGGTTTAAAGTGGGCCTCCCTATAATCAGGTGGAGGCCCAAGTACTAGCTTAGCCCAAGTTCTCAAATAATTTGACCGTTAAAACTGAGGGAGGAGCCTGCGATTCGGACAAAGAAGAAAAATACCGCGTGACGCTTTTTCTTGCGATCAGACATTAGGGCCCCCTTCTCTCCCTCTGTGTTATTTAAACCCAAATGGGTTCAACGGTAACCTCAAGTAAGTGGAGAAAATGACAATCGGCGTAGAAGGCAATGCCGTTGCCCTCGACCAGAGCCAGCAGCTTCATTTGTCGTCATCTCTAGCCCAGCTACAGGTTCTCTTCTCTTTCTATTCAATCAGTTTCATTGTCTCAACTTTTCTTTCTCTACATCTTTTGTTGCGTCCGGAAAATACTTAAGACTGTTGTCTGAATTTTAGATTGGAACTACTTTATTGGTTTTTTTCTTTAATTGTTTCGGTTGAGGAGCTTAATTTTCTGAATTACTAGCATGCAAAACACACCGCAGTTTATGCAGGTTAAAAGATTTTGGTGAATTGTGGAGTATGGTGTTGGCAAAATTGATTTTATTAGAAGTTGAATTTCACATTCTTAATTTATGTAGAATAATTATTGTAAACAACGATTGTTTTAGTATGTAATCTAGTTAGGGTCCACATTTAACTTTTATTTATTTATTTGGATGGTTTGAAGTCTTTGTTGAACTATTATTCTAAAGAGTCAGTCTCATGTCATTCCCATTTAGGTCCGATTCGGATCCCTCTGTTGTTTCCTTTTCCTCCTGCACCTTTTCCTCGAAATGAGAAAGAATATGGTACACTCGAATTGTATTATTTAAGTGCTTATTGCTTGCCAAAGATCCTACTTCTACAATTGGGAGGTCACCGGGTTATTAAAATAAGTCGTGTTTTCTGTGGTTTTCCCATGTTACAACTTTTGTACCAATTCGGTCGATCCGGAATGGATCGTGGCCAGAGATAGAGTTGTATAACGGAACCGGATGCATAACGAAATAGGATAAAAAGAGGCTTCCCTCGGAGGAAGATCCAATTGCTATGCTCTTGAAGAGCCTGAACCCTGAGTATACCAATAGGTTGACTACATCACCCAACTTTTCATTCTTGTAAAAGAAAAAAAGATCAGATTGAACAAAATTTTATGTATGATGAAAAAAAAGGGGTCATGTTTTTCACTATGGCGAAGGGTGTCTTGCTTTCTCTTCTGCTATACCATGACATTGACAAATGTTCTATTTGAAATGCATAAATCGCAGAAATTAGACACATGTTATAATGTGAAATAGTTTTATCCTATTTATGTTGAGATTGTTTAGATTGCTTTTTTGTTTTGTTGCGTGATTGATAAGAATAATTTCACATTACAGCGTGTTTATATATGGAAATTTAGTTTAGCAATCCCTTCATTTACTTACTAATTTCCGAAGATGACTAATTACTAGAAACAGGAAGAAGCAACTAAGTGTTGTGGTTTCTGCAATCTTCTAGTTTCACAAGAATGTTAAATAATCTATTTTGACTAAAACTACTTTAGTAGTAGGTTCAGACTTCAGAGTCTTTTACAGGAACAAGACAAGGTCCATCCTATTGTTGTCCATTTTAGGAAATTTATATTCTAGTCCATATGGTATAGTTCTAACATGAGTATCTTTATATGTGATATGAAGATTCTTTTTTTAATCATTATAATGTAGAGAAGAAAAAAATTTCTTGTTGGAATGATATGGTAAAATTAATTTGATGTGAGAATTCTTGATTTGTTATTATTAGTGTTGTTTAGAGAATTAAATAACGTGGAAGAAATAGAAAGAATAGTCATTCCTAAGAACTTCAAATAGAAACTAAAAAAGGAGGATAATCTATCACAAAGCCTTTCGATTCATGACTGAGCATGTTGGATATATACTTAGCATTTGGGTTGGCCTATATTGTTAAACTTCCTTACAAGCTTAATAAAAATATAATATAAGTTTTGATTTCCCAGATATTCAAGTTGTTCTTTTAGGCTGAATTTGTGCTGGCTGTGCTCTTTCTAGGAAAAGTACTGTTTTCACTATATTTATTAATTATTTTATTGTGATTTTTAACAAACATTGAGATTAACATTGAAATAGACCACTAGAGCTATTCTTGAATTAGACTTAAACTCTTTGATGCTTTTATACTTCTTAATATAATACAAAGGTAAAAACACAATTAGGCAAAACACAAAATGACTTTTTGCACAATTAATGTTGAGATCTCGAGAGTATCAATTTTAGTATTTCAATGTTCATTATAGAATGTCTCGTTGGAAAGAATTGAGAGTAGAAGAAGTGGTGCACCTTAGCAATTTCCATGTGGTGCGAAATAGTTTTCTTGGATGAAAACTATTTATTCTCTGTCGAACTTGATCTAGGGTAGAACTTGATCTAGGTCGATTTATTCTCTTCTTATTCTACTTGTGTCTTGTATGGTCGATCCTTTTATGTACATATGACAATTGTGTTTAAAAATATTGCTTTATTATTTTCTGTACTGCAGTTGTGGTTCTTGTGGGTTTCAACTGAACCTAAACTCTAGCAATCGCAACACTTCAGTCATCTGTTCTAAATATGGAAAACTGATAAAGAAAGGGATAATCTCATTCTTCTGTATCGACGAGAGCAGATTCGTGCAAGTTGAAAAGCTACAATGGATTCCCTTCCTTGCATCGAAAAATTCATGGAGTTTGTTCCAAAGAAGAACCAAGCTTCTTTGTCGAAACTGTGGGAACCACATTGGTAATGCATACAAGGAGAATACATCTTCAAGTCCTCAAAGAGTCAATAAATCTTACTCTCTTTACTGGGATGGGATATCTGATAGCAAAATTTATGATATTAAAATACGAGCTTTGCAGCCTTCTTCCAATGATGAGTTAAGTTTATTACGTTTACATGATACCAAGTCAATGACTAATTAGAGCATATAAACAACACATAAAAGCTTGAGAAGTATGTTAAGTGAAGGTGGACATGGCACAAATTGAGACACGACCTGATTTTCCATTTTCGTTCACTAAATATGCTCTATCATGATCGGGAAAGAAGTTTAATATGGATTTGCCTTTTTTTCCCCTTTTTGCTTTAATACCATTTTATCCTACATGAGTATTGAAAGAAGTTTAACATATGGTTCGATTTGTGTAAGATTTTGAAATGTTTCCATTTTATCTATCCTATATGAGTCCGTAACATGAAGTTTGAATTTTTCTCACAAACAATTTGGGTTTGTAAGCTTTCAATTAAGTAGCGAGACTTGTGTATAAAGGAAGTCGCAAACACTTCAATTATAAATCTCATTTTTTATTTTATGCTTGATGTTCTTTTTTTCTTTTTCATAAGGATGATTCATCACTCAATGTTAAGGAAAGCATGTTTTGGACACACTGGAACATATTCTGAGCAAGACATTAGTGTAGGGTCAACTCTGAAAATGGTGGGTGACCAAAAATAGTTGATCGCAAACTCCAAATAATCATTAATGATTATTGATTAACTACTATTAGCTTTGTTAAAAAGTATGTTAATTTGTAGAAATGAAAACTTACCGGGATAAAATATCGGAAAAGCACCCAAGATTTAACCTAGTGAAAGCATTAACTTGTGTAGAGATAGATTGATCTAAGCAATAACTTCAACAACTGTGATTCATTCAACTTTGGTTATATTTTTTATCACAATTAAAAGAAGCTTTAACCTAGTTTCTAATTATGAATTACCACAAATACTTTGACCTAATCTCTAATTAGGTGAATATCAATTCTAAGATGGCATTAGATTAAAACTATATCTTATTCAGTGGCCTTCCAAACAAGATAAAAGTAATAATTATATCATTATGCAAGTAAGAACTTAAGCAACTTGATTTAAAAGGAATAAAAAACAATATTCATTACTAAATAATTGAAAACAAGTGCAGAGCTTCGAAATAGCCTTTAACTTAAAATAAACCACTTCATAACAACTAGAAAAGAGAATTCACAGAACATGATAGACATAATTAAACCAATGAAAGAGTTAAGAAGACAAAGAAATTAGTTTGATGATTTGATGCGATTCGATCTCCTTCACTCTTCTCTCTTTAGTCAATGCTCTCTAGCTTCTATAAAGTGTCTAAGTAGTAGCCTAGGTCGTACTCTAATGTTCAATTTATAAGCCCCAAAAAAACTATTGGGAATTTATGGCTCAAAAGTTTTAAATCAACAATGAATAACCCCATTCATAGTATGAAGGAAAATCTTGATTATTCATAGATTAAATATAATCAAGAAATTGACATAAAATCAAGAGTGAAATTACACCACCTAAATAAATGGAATCAACACACAAAATATAATAGAACTGTCTCAAAAGAAATAAGAAAAGGAGAAGGAAAACACCAAACTGAAAACCAAATGTGCCTATGTCGCAAAACCACAAAATGTAAACTAAGGCTTATACTCCAAGCATTGCCAAAGTTGCTTGAAGCTTCTACAAACATAGAATGAGAAATGAGATTAAATAAGCATGTAAAAAATCACACAAATCAAGAAATTCTTTGTGATTTTCTTAGAGAAAATGAGTTTTCTTAGAGAGCTAGAGAGGTTAGAGAGACAGAGAGACAGAGACAGAGTTGAAAAGTGTGATCAATACTTTTGACCCTCTAAACCTATATATATATATATATATATTGTTAACAGCGTTCTAGGTAAGTCCCACAAGTTACACTTTTAAAAACACAACTTCTGGAGCCAAAACAAGTTGTCTCACGTCAGGAGGAGGCGACACCACGCCACTTAGTGGTGACGCATGGCTTCCGAATAGGTCCTACAACTCAGGTCCCTCTAATTTTTGACCATATCGACTTGCACAAATCAACTCCAAATTTGCAATTTTTCTCACAACATGTTTAGATGTGTTAAAATACCTCGTTGTATCAATCCAAATCTAATTTGATCAACTATTGATACTTAACACAAAATCTCAAATTTTACTTCAACTTAAGTGAAACTATTAAGTTGCACCTCATTGTGTGTGCAAAACACTTAGCCATTATATTTTAACTAGTCTAACTAAAAATTTCTTTAAAAATCATGTTTTAAAATAAAAACAATTGAGAGAACATGTCGCAGCGCAGTAATGCTTGAAAGGTAGAACCTCAATGCTCAAAACAAACCACTTGAAAAAATTCAAAGTAACACTGTAATGCCCCGAATTCTCCGATGTGGTTCAATGGCGGGAATAGTAGGCCGGGAAGTCCATAACTGTTTAATCATGCCATTAAATGAATATATGCATGTTTATGTGGATTTATATTATAATATGATGTTATATGCATGCATGTGAGTCCACATTTGAATATTATGATGTTTTGATAATTTGGCCCATTTAGGGTAAATTTGTGTATTTGGGTGCATATTGTGATTTGTGAATGAGATTCCATTATTATGGAGATATATTCGAGCTATTCAGCATGAGATGATCCTATTTAGTGGTTAGCGGTTTTGTCATAACGAGGTCAATTAATGGGTAGTAAGAATGTTTATTTGATGATAAATTGGGAGTTATTGAGATCAGGGTGAAATTCTGGAAGTTTTGACTATAATGTTGTTGACCCACGATTTAGCCAACTGACACGGAGTCAAAATATGAATGATATAGAAGAATATGTATAGATAATAACGTAATGACAAAAGTAAAGAAAACACAGTAATTTATAGTGGTTCGGCCCCAGGATCTGGTAATGACCTACGTCCACTTAGAATGATATTGATATGGGACCAAAAGTGTGATCAAAGAACTTGGGTTCAATGAGTTTCAACACTCCTCATAAACAATACAAGTTTTACTCAGATAATTTCTATAATCTCTATGATTTCTGGGCTCAAAAGTCCCTTCCCATGAGCCATCTCTTGCTTTTTATAGGCTCATGGAGGGTTGCCCAATATTGTTACAGATATTATCCCCTGAATCATGGGATATTCAGAAGATTGCATGAAATAAATTCGGGATACATAAGATCTTTCCATAAATTTTGTTTTGCCAACGGAACCACCGACCAGTCTGGTCGTGGTAAAGACAGGTCTGTCCTGCTTCTGGTGTGTCTCCTGGTCGATACTCTAGCAGACGCTCCAGGTGTCAGCCACGTGTCAAGAGATTATTCACCACGTCACAAACGCTAATTCATTGGATAACATTTGCCCCCCAAAGTTTATTTACCACGAACAGTAAATAAACTTTGAACGAACGACCCTTCGGTAACCCCTCCTGATGTGTTAGAGCCCTTCGTGCGTTCTTGAAAAAGGCAAACCACTCCTGTCTAATCAAGGCTTTTCAGTTTCCCAGAAACAATTATGACGGCCATTACGCTTCCCCATACTTCGAAAATGGAAAACTAATGATCACGCCTTTTGAACACCAAAGACAAACTTATATAAGGTTACTTGAGGCACTTCTTTCCTTTTTACGCACGTCATCTCTTTGTCGAAAAACCCTAAAAACCAGAGCTTTACTCTCTCCGGCGAACCTTCCTTTGCGCTGTAGGATCAGACGGTGGGCTCATTGACTCCCGAAACTCTCACTTCCATCTTCACGACCACTTTCCTTGGTAAGTTACTCTGAAACTCCATGCTTCTAACCTTTCGTGGTGCATGCTTTTAAACGGTGTACTGTTTGAATCTCTTGGTTTCTGATTTTTTTGAACGCCTGTAGATAAGATGTTTTTTGTAGGCAAAGTAGGCTTTTGATTAGGTTTAAAACCAAGGATTAGTGCTTTTTAGGACGTAGGATCGAAGTAGCATTTCGATTTTTTAAACCAGTTGGAAATAATTTCTTCCCATTGTAAGGGGAGTCGAAAAAGCTTTTCAGGAAAACTTTTCACTTTCACCCTTTTGGTCCGTTTTTTAAACTGTTTGCGCAGAGAGACTTAGTTAGAATGCTGCTATATAAAGGCTTAGCTTTTATACTCGACCAGCGCTACTTTAAGAATCTCCTAGATTCCTCTGACCTCGCCTCCCCATTCTTCTGTTTGCAGATTTTGATGCCAGATTTGTGGGGAGGTGAGAGACCCATTGACGACGATCTCCTCGCCCAACTGCTCGAAGGAGAAGAACAACCAGCCGATCGCATCCATCAGATACCTTTCTCACGAGCCTCTTCTAGACCGCACCCTTCTCCTTCAATGGCCCGTTCAAAATCCTCTGGCAAGAAAAGGCCTGAATCTGAAAGTAACCCTTCTTCTGCCCAGCCTGATTCACAGGCGGGGGCTCCCTCGACCAGTGGTCGAGAGAATCTTGTACCTGACCCCAATATCCAAACTAGGGCTTGTCCTCGTCATCGCAATCCGCCTGATGTCGAGTGGTACACTCCTCCAGCCAGTTCGATGACCCTTCGGATGGTCGCGAACTGCTTCTGAAAATACCCCCTAACGGGGGTAACCATTACACGTCCTGCTGCGGAGCAGAGGGCTAACCGTCCAGGAGGAGCAAACAGCGCCTGGTCTCGGTATCACATTGAAGCGGGGGCTTATCTCCCTCTTCATCCTTTCTTTGTGGGGGTGGCCAATTATTTCGGCGTCGCTCCCTTTCAAATAACCCCTAACAGATATAGGATGTTGGCTGCACTCTACGTCCTGTACAAACTTAACAAATGGCCAGAACCTTCACCTCATGAGGTTAACTACCTCTTTGACCTCAAGTCCAATCCCCAACACAACGGGACGGGCTTTTTTCACTTCTGCCATCAGGAAACTGGCCGGACGTTTTTGAGTGGCACCACCCACATATCAAACGTGGGACATTACAACAAGGAGTACTTCTTTACTCCGGATATATCCAGTGACAACTTGGCTTTCGCGAGAGGAGGTACAAATTTGTCTTTGCACTGGTCGATACTTTATCATATAGTATTTCCTATCGTCATTTCTCAAACTCGATCTGCTTTTCAGGCCCCTGGTTGCGCCCGACCCCAACACCAGACATGGTGTCGAGGTCTGATACTCTGGCCAAGATGTCCGCCGCAACCAAATGTGTCAAGACCTTGACACTAGAAAAGAATTTGAGGTCATCTGGCCTTCTCGCTCCTCGCCATGACAATAGAGGGTCCGAAACGGACGAACCCACTGCCGGGGGGGTTCCCGAGCAGCAACTTCCTGTGCCCTCTCCAAGGAGGAGGCCAACAGGAGTTACGATCAGGGAACCCACGGGCAGCCCTTCTGCAGAAAGGCCTTCTGCTCCCCAAGGGAAGGGGAAAGAAAAGGCCAAAGAACCAGTTGTTGACTTGGGAGAGTCTTCTGATGACAATGGTAACGTTATTTCGCTTTTAAATGGTCTGCCAATCCCCTGTCACATGTTTGACGGGGATGGAAACTTTACATATGCTCCAAATCTAGGGCCAAACTTCTTCATGCCAGAAAATGAGTATATGATTAATAGAGTCAATAGTATAGCGACCAGTAGTTGTAGCTCGGGTATTCACTTTATTATCTTCTTTCTGTTGTATTACTTTTTTTCACCTTTTTCTTCCCTTATTAACCTCTTGTGTTTATTTTCATGCAGATATGTCGACTCCCAATATCTTTGACATGTACCAGGCCGAAGAGGAAGAGGAAGTCCCTCAACTTCAACGGAGGTCAAAGAAACGAACTGGTGAAACCAGTCGAGGCCCTTCAGCGAAGAAGAGTCGACCAGAAGACCTTCCTCAGGGCACTCCAACTGGGCAAAGTCCTGCGCCAACTGGGCGAACTCCTACCCCTCCTCCAGCTCCTTCTGAACAGCAAAACACCCCTGCTCGGTCCAATCCTCCACCTGCGCCTGCTAGGGAGCATCTTTCTCGCGAAGAGGCTCATGAGGCCAGGCTCGTGAGCCATACCATTCGATCCGATAAGGATCGAATTGAACGGAATGGCAGAGGTGAGCATGTTGGGGCTGCCATGATCCAAGCTGTAGAGCTACCTGTCGATCAGATCCTGAACAGGACTCTGAACGAGATCTCCAGCGTAAGTATTTCTTTGTTTCTCGAGTCTTTGTTTTTTTTCAGTTCTCGTGATAAGTCTTGACTTCTTTTTCTTTCGTTTACAGGCCTTACTTTCTGCCATTACTGCTCGTACCCGAGCCCAGGCCTACTTTGAGCAGATTGAGGCTAAAGTTCTCGAGAAAAATCAGGTGAAGGCGGCTGAGGAGCTTTCGGCTGCTGAAGCCAAACATGCTAAGGAGTTGGGGACGGTGGTCCGAGAGCGGGATGCAGCGGTGACCAAACTGTCCGCGGCTGAAGCTACTAAAGATGCAGCGGTTAAGCTGAGGGAAGAGTACCGGTCGTACAATAAAACTCATCTCCGCGAGATCAAGCATCTGGAGGGGGTAGTCAAGTCTAAGGACGAGACTATTGCCACTCTCGAGGGCAAGGTGCAGCAGTCGGAGCTTGACAACTCCAAGAATCTGGAAAAGTATAAGAGGGCGACACTCCGATGTTTCTATAACTTTTGGAAACACAATCAGGGTGCTGAATTTAGCTACCTTTCAGAGGAGGTTAGAGTTGCGGAGTTGGCTCGGTGCGCTGCTCAACTGGCTGAAGAGGAGGCGAGAGCTGCGACTCCTGCAACCCCAAGCGTCGTTGGTTTGGACGAAGAAACCATCGAGGAAGAGACTGACCAGGTTGTTGCCCAGGATCCTCCTGTCCCCCATGCCTCTTAATTTATTTAGCTGTTCTTCTTTCTTTTTAAACACGCGACCCACGGGTCGCAATGTAAAGACAATAATTTCTTTTTAAACTTTGCTGCACGGGCAGTAAATCTTTTTGTTTGAACAATTACATCCAAGCAACAATGCTTGCGGTGTAAAAGCTTGACTCTTGGTGTTATAATATTTTTACTTATTATAACGTTTGTCCGTATGACCGAACTTAGCATAGTACTTTTGGCATCATATATTTTGAAAAAATACTCTAAGTACTTGAAGCATGCTTTCACTCATTTTGTTCATGTGTTTACATACCTTGAGAGTATGCTTTGCTATCGATGTGCCTTATATGCCCCCCAAGTGATCGAGGAGCTCTTAGGTCCTTGGTCACTTTCCTTGACCATGGCCTGTCCGAACATTCCTGTTCGCGCGGAAAAATGATACTTGTAATACAGCAAAACAACACACGTAATGAACAAATACTTGTAAATGTAAATTCACAAAGGTTGGCAAGAACGACTGGCTGAGCACAGTCCCTTATAATTTCGTATTAAAAATGGACTAATCATGTCTTTACGAATGATTCTGAAACATAATCTTACATATACGAGCAGTTAGCCATACACCGTGGCTAACCCTCTTTGCAAAACTTGTAAAAATTAATGGGAAAATTTGAACAAGCCAGTCCTTTAAGAAGGGCTGTTTATTGATAATACTTGCGCAGGTGTTCTCCATTCCAGTAACGTGGAACGAGATCTCCGTTTAAGCATGCAAGTTTGTAGGTGCCTGGGTGAAGGACTTCTTCAATCTGGTAAGGTCCTTCCCAGTTAGGTCCGAGCACGCCAGCAGTGGGGTCGCGGGTATTCAAGAAGACTCGTCGTAACACCAAGTCTCCGACGTTGAATCTTCTTTCTTTAACTTTGGAGTTAAAGTACCGGGCGACTTTTTGTTGATAAGCAGCAACTCGGAGTTGAGACTTTTCTCGTATCTCATCAATTGAGTCTAAGGACTCCAGTATTAGCTGGCTGTTTTTCTCTTGATCATACGTTAAACGCCGATGTGAGGGGGGATCTATCTCGACGGGTATCATGGCCTCATACCCATAGGCTAAGGAAAATGGGGTACGCCCTGTGGCTGTTCGATGAGATGTTCTATATGACCAGAGGACTTCCGGTAGTTATTCTGGCCATGCTCCTTTCGCTTCTTCAAGTCTTTTCTTCAGGGTGTCCTTGAGGGTTTTGTTTACAGCTTCGACTTGCCCATTCGCTTGGGGGTGTGCGACTGAAGAAAAGCTCTTGATTACCCCATGCCTTTCGCAGAAATCGGTGAACAGGTCGCTGTCAAATTAGGTTCCGTTGTCTGAAACTATCTTTCTGGGCAAACCATACCGGCACACAATGTTCTTGATGACAAAGTCGAGAACTTTCTTAGTCGTTATGGTTGCGAGTGGTTCAGCTTCGACCCATTTTGTAAAGTAATCGACTGCCACAACTGCGTACTTTACTCCTCCTTTTCCTGTCGGTAGTGATCCAATTAAATCTATTCCCCATATTGCGAAAGGCCACGGGCTTTGCATCTGCTTTAGCTCGTTTGGAGCTGCTCGTGGGATTTTGGAGAACCTCTGACATTTATCACACCTTCGTACGTACTCCATTGAATCCTCGTTCATCGTTGGCCAAAAATAGCCCTGTCGAAGAATTTTTTTCGCCAAACTCTGCCCCCCAGCGTGATCTCCGCAGAAGCCTTCATGCACCTCTTTCATGAGTTCCTTAGCTTTTTCTGATGTAATGCACCTGAGCAGTGGCATTAAATATCCTCTTCGGTACATAACACCGTCGAGCTATATGTACCTAGCAGCTTGTCTTTGCAGAGTTCTGGCTTTGTTTCTATCTACTGGCAATGTCCCATTTGTCAGATACTCCAGGTAAGGTGCCATCCATGTATCTTCTACTCGAATTTCCATGCTGGCTTCGGCCGCATCAATGCTTGGTTCACTTAATCTCTCTACTGGGACTATGTTCAAGGTGTCAGCATCTTTGGCACTTGCAAGTTTGGCCAAGGCGTCTGCATTCGAATTTTGGTCTCGCGGAATTTGCTGGAGGGTGTATTTTGTAAACTGTGCTAGCAAATCTTTTGTTTTATTAAGGTAGGCCATCATTTTTAACCCTCGCGCTTGATATTCTCCCAGGACTTGATTCACGACCAGCTGAGAGTCGTTGAAAATATCGAGCGCTTTTATGTTCATCTCCCTGGCCATTTTCAGTCCAGCGAGGAGTGCTTCGTATTCCGCTTCATTGTTTGACGCTGCGAAATCAAACCTGATTGCGCAGTGAAATCGATGCCCATCGGGCGTTATCAATATCACTCCCGCTCCAGCGTGAGATTCATTAGATGATCCATCTGTGAATAGTTTCCACGAAGGAGTCTTGTCTTGAGGCATGGGCGCCTCAGGTTTTTCGCACAACTCGTTGCTGGAGAGTTCGGTGAACTCCGCAATAAAATCGGCTAAGGCTTGCCCTTTTATTGCTGCTCGCGGTGAATAAGTCACGTCGAACTGTCCCAATTCGGCCGCCCATTTTAACAGTTGTCCAGCCGCCTCAGGTTTTTGGAGGACCTGCCGAAGGGGCTGGTCGGTCAAAACCGTGATAGGATGGGCTTGGAAGTACGGTCGCAACTTTCGGGAGGCTAGAATTAGGCAATATGCTAATCTTTCGATCGGTGGGTATTTTAATTCTGCACCGATCAGCCTTTTGCTGACGTAGTAAACAGCTTTCTGCACGCCTTCTTCTTCCCGTATCAGTACCTTACTAGCAGCAACTTCGGTAATCGCTAGATAAATATACAAAGTCTCTCCTTCCATTGGTTTTGATAGGATAGGAGGTTGCGACATATGAGCCTTTATTGTCTGGAATGCTTGCTCGCAGTCTTCCGTCCATTCAAACTTTTTATTTCCCCTAAGTAGATTGAAGAATGGAACGCACTTGTCAGTTGATTTTGAGATGAATCTACTAAGGGCAGCTATCCTTCCGGTCAGGCTTTGGACATCCTTGATCTTTTCTGGCGACTTCATATCGATCAGGGCTTTTATCTTGTCGGGGTTGGCCTCGATTCCCCTTGAGCTCACTATAAATCCCAAAAACTTTCCTAACCCGACTCCAAAGGAACATTTGAGGGGATTCAACTTCATATGGTACTTGTTTAACACATCAAAGCACCTTTGAAAATCCTTCACATGTCCTTCAGCCTTCTTGGACTTTACCAGCATGTCATCCACATATACTTCCATGCTTACTCCGATCAGCTCCTTGAACATGTGGTTGACCAATCGTTGGTAAGTTGCACCTGCGTTTTTCAGTCCAAAGGGCATTACTTTGTAACAATATAAACCCGTATCGGTCCGAAAGCTGGTATGATCCTCATCTGGGGGATGCATGCTGATCTGATTGTAGCCTGAATATGCATCCATGAACGAAAGGGTCTCATGCCCAGCGGTTGCATCGACTAGCTGGTCGATCCTCGGGAGTGGGAAGCAGTCTTTTGGGAAGGCCTTATTGAGGTCTGTAAAATCCACACAGGTCCGCCATTTGCCGTTAGGCTTGGGGACCAACACCAGATTGGAGACCCATGATGGATAAAACGCCACCCTGATGAACCCATTTTCTTTAAGTCTTTCGACTTCTTCTTTCAAGGCTCTTGATCTGTCTTTATCGAGCAACCTTCTTTTTTGTTGCACCGGTGGAAAGACTTTGTTTATGTTCAGGACATGGCTGATCACCGCAGGGTCTATTCCGACCATGTCTTTATGTGACCAGGCGAAAACTCCCTGGTTCTCTTGCAAGAATTCCACCAGCGCCTGTTTCGCGGTAGGTTCTAAATTCTTCCCAATCCTTACGATTCGAGTCAGGTCTTTTTCATCGAGATGGACCTCCTCCAGGTCCTCGACGGGTCCAACATTTTCTTCAAAATCCCCAAAGCGAGGATCCAAATCTATATCCTCACTTTGGGCAACACCCTATTTGGTGACTTTTCCACCTGATTGGGTTTGTCTGTCTTCCGTCATCTGTAATCGTTCTGGAGTAGCGCTCCTCGATGCTCCACTTTTTGCCTTTGTGATCGAGGCGTTATAGCACTCCCTGGCCTCCCTTTGGTTTCCCAAAACGCATCCTACTCCTGCGTCCGTTAGGAATTTCATGGCTAGATGCCACATGGAGATGATTGCCCTTAGTTCAACCAGTATGGGTCTTCCAATAACGGCGTTATACGCTGAAGGACAATCGACCACTACAAAAGTGGCGAGTAATGTCCTTGAGGCAGGCACTGTACCCGTTGTTACTGGGAGTTTGATCATTCCGGCTGGTGCGAGTCCTTCTCCAGAGAAGCCGTATATGGTTTGATTGCAGGGCTCCAAGTCCTTCACGGACAGCTTCATGCGTTCCAGCGTTGATTTATACAGGATATTCACTGAACTCCCTGTATCGACCAGTACTCTTTTTACCATCATATTGGCCATTTGGATATCCACGACCAGCGGATCGGAATGTGGGAACCGGACGTGTTGGACATCGCCCTCAGAGAAGGTTATCCCGCACTCCTCTGAGCGGGCCTTTTTCGGCGCTCGGTCCTCCACAGTCATCATCTCGATGTCCTGGTCGTGGCGCAGAGTTCGAGCATATCGTTCTCTAGCCTTTCCGCTATTTCCAGCGAGGTGTGGGCCTCCACAGATGGTTAAAAGTGTTCCGGCTACGGGGGCAGGCTGTAATGGTGGCGAGCGTTGGCGTGTGGACGTCTGCTCGTTGCCACCTGGAGCTTCTCGTTGGGAAGTTCCCGAGGCCCGTACGTACCTTCTCAAGTGTCCTTGTCTAATGAGGAACTCGATTTCATCTTTTAGCTGGTTGCATTCATTAGTGTCATGTCCATAGTCGTTATGGTAACGACATAATTTGGTAGTGTCTCTTTTCGAAATGTCTTTTCGAATGGGCCCAGGCTTCTTGTAGGGCACACTAGAGCTTGTGGCCTGGTAAACCTCTCCTCGAGACTCAACGAAGGCAGTGTAGTTAGTGAACCTAGGTTCATAACGATTACCCTTGGCTCGTTTATTGTCGGAGGTGGAAGGCTCATTGTGTTGCCGTTTCCCACCATTCTTGCCATTACCGTTGCCGTTTCCGTTGCCCTTGCCGTTGCCATTTCGTTTGGTGCCATTGGCGGCTTTTGCGGGTTCGGCAGCCTTCTTGCCCTTGTTCGAGGATTTTCCATCATCGGCAATGGCTTCTTCGAGTTTGATATACCGATCAGCTCGGTCTAAGAATTCCTGGGTGGTTCTGACCCCATCCTTACGAAGACTTTTCCATAGGGGCGAACGGCGCCTCACTCCCGCGGTTATAGCCATCATTTTTCCTTCGTCCCCGACTGTCTTTGCTCCGGCTGCCGCTCGCATAAAGCGCTGGATGTAATCTTTTAGTGATTCTCCATCTTGCTGGCGGATCTCAACCAGTTGGTTTGCTTCGGTCGGGTGGACACGACCTGCGTAGAACTGTCCGTAGAACTCCCTTACGAACATTTCCCAGGAAACTATGCTTGCAGGTGGGAACTTAAAGAACCATTCCTGCGCGGCTTCAGAAAGTGTTGCAGGAAAGATCCTGCACCGAGCGTCTTCGGACACCTTCTGAATGTCCATCTGGATTTCAAACTTATTCACATGCGAGACGGGATCTCCGTATCCATCAAAGTTCGGGAGCGTGGGCATCTTGAACTTGCTGGGAGTCTCTGTATTGGCTATTCTTTGGATAAATGGAGTGCCTTTTCTTCTATCGTGGTCAATATAAGAGGTCCTTCCTCCGACCAACTGTTGCACAGCCTGATTTAGTGCGTCTATCTGGGCTTGCAAGGAAGTAGGAATAGCTACGGTCTCTGCTGCTGGGGGGATGCTCTCACCATGCTTCTCTCGACGATCATTGAGTATGTCTCTTAGATCTTCCTCTCTTCTCCGTTGCTCGCTACCTCCGAGCCGGTTGAAGACATTATCTTGCCGGGGTTGCCCCCCAGCATCTTGTCTATTTGGCTGATCATCTTGAGGTATTTGGCTCCTGCTCTTACCTTTATTTCCGTTCCTCCCATCAGCATTGTTCTTGCCTGAGTCAGCCTCGTTGTAGCCGTGGCCATCTTTGAACTTTGACTGGCTATGGTAAGACTGGTTGTTCCCTCTATTCCCGTCTCTGGCAGAAACACCCCGAGCGTTAGAGGGTGGCCTGCGCTGGTCGCGATGTCCCCGTGCATTATCATGCTGTTGGGATCCACGGACCGCAGAGCCTAACTTCGAGTCTCTCCTGTTACCAGGAGGGTAGTGACCCCTGTTCGCTTGGTGTGGCCCATCATTCTCGCGGCGTCTAGGACTACGAGGCCGTCGTTCGGCCCTATTCTGCCTTTGCTGCGGGGGATTACCTCGAGCAGCGTGGGATGGTGGATCTGCCTCGGGGTCCAGTGGGACGTCGTCATGGGGCATCTGGGGCTGTTCAGGCCTTTGCGGACTTGAAGGATGGACCGGTGGGCTAGGATTGGGACCTCCCTGGGGTGGCCTAGTTTCAGGTTGATTAGGCTGCGAGGCAGGCGCGGCCTGATTTCTGGCCAACAACAAGGTCGCTTCAAGGGCTGCCATGGCCTCAGTCTGGCGGCGATCCACCTCCGCTTGTCTCTCGCTTAACTCCGCCCTCTGACGATCAAGTTCCTGCTGCTGCCTTGCCATAGCTTCTGCGGCAGTCTCTTGATTGGCTCTCAGACTAGCCAGCTCTTCCTGCAACGTGCCCAAGGTGCTCCTCAAAGTCGCATCGTCCATTTCCTCCTCTTCAAAATCTAGTTGCGGCTCATCTTCCGCCATGCTTGCAGGGGGAGGAGGAGGTGGCGGATTCGACGGTGCAGCGGCGGCGGTCTGAGCAGCTTTCTTCCCTGCTTTCGCCATTAGTTTTATCAACAATGATGAGTCGTCCTCTCAATGAAAGCACCAGAATGTTGACCCTCGATTTAGCCAACTGACACGGAGTCAAAATATGAATGATATAGACGAATATGTATAGATAATAACGTAATGACAAAAGTAAAGAAAACACAGTAATTTATAGTGGTTCGGCCCCAGAATCTGGTAATGACCTACGTCCACTTAGAATGATATTGATATGGGAACAAAAGTGTGATCAGAGAACTTGGGCTCAATGAGTTTCAACACTCCTCATAAACAATACTAGTTTTCACAGATAATTTCTATATTTCTATGATTTCCGGGCTCCAAAAGTCCCTTCCCATGAGCCATCTCCTGCTTTTTATAGGCTCATGGAGGGTTGCCCAATATTGTTACAGATATTATCCCCTGAATCATGGGATATTCAGAAGATTGCATGAAATAAATTCGGGATACATAAGATCTTTCCATAAATGTTGCTTTGCCAGCGGAACCACCGACCAGTCTGGTCGTGGTAAAGACAGGTCTGTCCTGCTTCTGGTGTGTCTCCTGGTCGATACTCTAGCAGACGCTCCAGGTGTCAGCCACATGTCAAGAGATTATTTGCCACGTCACAAATGCTAATTTATTAGATAACAGATTCATTGTGATATTGTTGAGCATACTAAATGTGAACTGTGTATAAAATAAAAAATAGTTAAGTTCCTAATGTTGATAGAAATTCTAACTTGCTAGATTTGATACACACTGATTTATGTGAACTAAATTGTATGTTGACTATAGGTGAAATCAGGTATTTTATTCCATTTATTGACAATTGTTCTAGGTTCACATATGTTTATTTTCTAAAGAAAAAGATGAATCATTTAATATGCTTAAAATATATAAACTCAAAGTTGAAAATCAATTGGGAAAGAAAATTAAAGCGCTTAGAAGTGATAGGGGTGGTGAATACTTTTCACATGATTTCAACTTGTTTTGTGATGAACATGGTATAATACATGATTCTATTGCCCCATATATTCCACAACAAAATGATATAGTGGAAAGGAAAAATAGGACATTTCTTGAAATTGTTAATGGCAGGCCATTACATTCTAAATTGAGTTTTAATTTGTGGGGATGAAGCCTTGTTATCCGCATGTCATATTTTGAATCATATTCCTTTGAAGAAAAAGATATCTCTCAATATGAGTTATGGAAAGGAAAGAAACAAAATATTGACTTTCTTAAAGTATGGGGCTGCCTTGCTTACTATAAGAGCATGGATCCTAAAAGGACCAAGTTGGGTCCTAAGGCTATAAGATTTGCTTTTGTTGGCTATGCCTCAAATAGCAAAGCTAAAGCAAATCTTATAGATTATTAAACCTAGAGTCTAATGTAATAATTGAATCAAGAGAGGTTGAGTTCTTCGAGACCATATTAAATTTAGAGAGTCTCAAGAGGAGTCCTCTATAAAGGTTGATGAGAAACCTACATTGCCTAGAAGAAGCCAAAGACTTAAAGAGTTAGGATCAAATAAGAAATATTCTCAAGTGGAGACATTTTATCTAGTAGAGGGAAACCTTGAAGAAGTCACTTGGAAATTTCCAATAGTTCTTCAAATTGAAGATGATCCTAAAACTTTCAAAGAAGCAATTGTTGGAAAAAAAAAATTCAGAGCACGAGTGAAATTGGCGTGGTGGGCCCATTGGGTACAACAATAAATGTTTTCATTAATCATATAAACAATTTATATGACTAAGAAAATAATCCAGAAACATTAACATACAATATTATTAATCATGCAACAAATATATAAATATACACTATTATTATATATAACATATAAACACAAAAATTCAAGAACATAAACAATTATCTCTTGAAGCCTATCAAGTGTCCTTAAGTCTTTTTGAATATTTTTCGATCTTTCTATCCAAAGCTTTAAGCACTCAAACCACGATCTTCTGGAGTGTTCTCTGCACCTCAAGATGTGTGTGGGCACATAGAGAACATGAGTTTGTATTTTTATGAATCACAAGTATTTCTCAACACATGAGAACTTAGATTATGGTCTAAGAATGGCTAGAACAAAGAAGAAGAAGAAGAAGAAGAAGAAGAAGAAGAAGAAGAAAGACTTTTTGGCTGACAAAAAATCTGAAAACTATTTTGAATTGTCTCTTTATTATGTATCTCTTATGTTGTTTCTTCTCTTTATTCTATGTCATATATATAGAGATAATTATATTACCTTATTATTCATAATAATAATAGTAATATATTAAAATATCACAATGATGATAGGATTTGATTTAGATAAATATCTAACTTACCAAATTTGAAAAAACTAATTTTAAATTATTAATCAATTAAATAAATAAAATAAAAACAATACTGATACAATATCAGTGCAATTAGTACACGCATGGCACAGTCTTTGGATTGTGTCATTGTAACGACCCAACTATTCTAGACCTTGGACCATTCAAAACTACTATACACAGACACTAATCTTAAGAAAACATACATATGAAATAACCATAAACTTTATTATAAACTGTAAAGCAAAGGTAAACATACATAAAATTCATTTAGGATATGAGATCCCATTGTTTTGAAAATATTAAAATAAACATAACTTTAAATCTTAAAATTCGTTACAACTCAGATGCAGAAAAATACATAGAAAATATGATTGAAATGACTAAAAATAACTTCATCCTCAAATCGTTCACGCAGTCCACCGAATCCATTCTTCCTCAATACACATTCCCAAGCCTCTAAGAATCTTCCCGCTGCCATAACTATTTTCCTGCACATATAAAACATAAAGAAATGGGCCTAATGCCCAGCAAGAAAAATCTACTACAAGCATGAAACATAATCATACACAGAACATATATCATATACTATAACACATATATCATAATTCTAACCCATGTACATGGTAACTGTTGGGGTTTGCTAACTAAGCAACTATAAGCCTCAAACTACAATGAGGTTTGCTAGTTAAGCAAAACATACATATATTATAACACATAAAATCATACTATAGCATAATCATAACATATTAAAATCATAGCACATATCACATAGGAACTATCCTATTTTCCTTACCAAATACTGGGATGTGAGAACAAGGACGGGATTTTGCAACACTCCTAAAAATCATAATTGAGAAAGGTGAGTATTCTAAAAGAAAAAGATGAAAAGGAATGAACTAAACCACCGAGAAGGTACTTACCGACAAGAACCTCAAGTTCAAAGAACTTAGATGCCTAACCATGAATAAAAACAGCGAGTTAGGATTTGAGTAGAGAAAAACTATAAAAACTAATGAAACAATACAGAAAGGAACTAGAAATAGGAATACCTTGAATGTACTATGACCGAACTACACCTCGAAATCGAAATACACACTATGAACCTTACTTCCCCAAGTGTTTAGTAAGCTTAGAATGATAAAGCTTATAACCCCAACCCAAGTGTTTAACACTCTAAAGTAAATCTAGTAGCTTGAAGGCTCTGAACTCAGCTTGATGAATGAAGAAATGGTTGGGTACTAGGTCCTGTTTATAGAGTTCAAGAATGAAAATATCTTCATTTAGCTTGAATAAAATAATGGCTTTTTAATTGAAAGATATTTGAATAATCGTTCAGTCGAGGCTGAAGACTCGGTCAAAAAGAATATGGCTTATCAAGAGGTTTATGGAATAAAATGAGCTTAGTTTCAAAATCATTTGAAAATACAGCCCTAGAGCCGATATATCGCCTACCATAGGCGATATATCGCCTGGGCTTATATTCCCGAGGCCGTCGAAGTGGTCGTGCGAAGTTACATGTTTTTCGTATTCCCCTACTGGCGATATATCGGCCCCTAAGCTGCGATATATCGGCATACGTTGAGATATTATACACGTAATTACACTTTTTCAGCCTAATTTGAATTGAGTAAACAACTTTGACTGAGTCTAATAATGATTTCAAAGCTGCTGGCAGACTCTGGGATTTTCAAATATTACTCTTAATAAACTATTCCTAAAAAATACTTAATTTCTCATTAAACATGCACATGACAAATGTCATTATCTTATTGGGTCTATCTAAACCTTATAGTATAATAAATATCATCTTCATAATCAGTATATTAATCAAACCTTAGGTTATAATTAATATTCTTAAACTATAGATTAAACTTATAAAATCTACAAGTGTTGCTACGAGTGTCCAACTAAGTCCCGGCTTGAACCAAAATCCACAGTATTAAACATATTATAACTACTACTAGCTATTACTACTACTACTACTACTACTACTACTACTACTACTACTACTACTACTACTACTACTACTACTACTACTACTACTACTACTACTACTACTACTACTACTACTACTACTACTACTAACTAGCTAAGTAAAGTTCTTGGACTCTACAGTCATGCATGACCTGCTATTCCCTTTTCAGGGATTTTGTATTTTTCTTTTATTTATTTATTTAATAAAAGTCAATCTTCCACAAAATAAAGTATTTATCTTTTTAAGGAAAAAATGACAACCATATTTCAAAATTTAAATTTTAAATTCAAAATTCAAATTGATGATCATCATTATCATCATCTTTTAAACTTCAATGAATCAAAAACTATTTTTGACTTACCAATTTTATTTTCTCCCACTCAAATAAAATATTAAATTTAAAAAATTTATTTATTTATATGAATTTTGAAAATTTATATATTTAAATTAATAAATATATTTTCAAAAATTAATAATTAATTCTAAATTAATTATTCAACCTCAATTATTATATAATTGTATACTTGACCCGAAGAATAAAATTCTTCTCAAATTCTCAAATTACAGTTATACCCTTGTATCAAATCTTACCTTGATATGGTGTTGATAGATTCACCCTGGAGACCTATGGACCTATAATATCAAGCACCAATAAATATTACATTATTAATCAAAGCTCTTTGATTAAATAATCATATTTATTAATCTCATGATTACTCCACTATAAATATGAGATTTACCTTGATAATTATAGACATATATTTACTGAGTACTTAATTTAAGAATAAAGTGTCCATTGATATAATCATTACATAGAGCGTCAATCCTCTATTAATGGTTCATAATTAAAAGGAAATAAAATTATCGTTTTACCGTTTTAGTTATATCTTGTTCCTAGAGTACCATTGACTTTACTAGTGAAGGTTGTGTCACAACAAGTTTGCGATGTGAGCGCTCATAACCTTTTCAGTTCCAAAAGCCAACCCAATAGGGAACCATTATTCAATTCATAAGAAGGTATAGATTCCATATCTGTTAAACTACGTCCTCATCCATATACATCATTGAGTCCCCAAAACAATTGTTCTTAGCCTGATCATTCTGACAAACCTTAACACATGAATCAAATGATCAGATGACATATACAAGAGTTCATAGCAACCTCAGGATTACGATCATCGTATATATGATCATCGTTTGATGTGTTTGATTAATACTATGAAATAATTTTTAAACAAGTATTAACAAATCACATCTGGTCCAGTTCTACATACTCTCAGCATGCAAAGTGCCTCCACTAAAGTGTCCTACTACACTAGTAACCCGGATCTAGGTCACATGTATTCATAATACTAGCGAGCCGTACTAGTAGTAATTAGTCTAAAGATTCCATAACTTTATTTTATTGCAAACTGTTTTAAGTTTATTATCTTAATCTCGATCCTCTCATACCAATATGAGATTAAGACCACATAGATAAACTTTAGAATTTCTTGATATTTACTTAATATTATCAATATAATATCAAACATAGTCTATATATATAATAATTCAATTCAATTATTTATTTCATTTAAAATATCTGTCAACTACAATTGCTTTAAGGGCACTATTCCCAATAGTAATGTCTTCAAGAGACTCCATTTTTTTGAAGGAGGCAATTAATGATGAAATAGATTCAATTATGTCTAACCATACCTAGGAATTGGTTTACCTCCCCCAAGGATCAAAACCAATCCGGTGTAAATGGGTGTTTCGAAGGAAATATCATACCGATGACACCATACAAACCTTCAAGGCTAGATTAGTAGGCAAAAGTTTAAAACAAAAAGAAGGAATTCATTATTTTAACACATATGCACCGGTAGCAAAGACAACTTATATTACATTGTTATTTTCCTTATCATCAATATATAACCTTCATGTTCATCAAATGGATGTCAAGATGACATTCCTAAATGGAGATCTCGAAGATGTGGTCTATATGGAACAATTGGAGGGTTTCATTCTCCAAGGAAATGAAAACAAAGTATGTAGACTTGTTAAATTATTATATGGCTTAAAACAAAAACCAAACCAATGAGATGAGAAGTTTGATAAAGCCACAATTTTTTATAGGTTTAGACATAACAATGCAGACAAATGCTTATTGGTGTGAATCTCAAAGTCAACAAGCAGGATTAGATGTTTATTATTTTATACTAAAGATAACGATGACACTTGATAGGATACAAGATGTATTAGATCTATCTCTTATTTGTTTAGATTTAATGTATATATATATGTATAAATAAGAACCTAGCTTGGTATTGATGCAAAATAAATTTGTAATACTTCTACTGTGCACGTGATGTGCTCTTTTCAACCAAACAGAGGCTAGATGTGTTAGAGCTACGAAATCATTTTCATGCATGACCACCATCTTCTTGCCCTATTTCTAACCTAAGAAGCCCTAATCAGATTTGTTGGGTCAAGGATGATTCAGAACTGATGTGTTCATGTAGTTATGAAGATTTTGGTTTTAGTTTTTGAATTGTGTTTTCGTATGAATTTTGGACTAATTTAGGGATTTTTTTAACTAGTTTAGGGATTTATGATTTTAGATTTATAATTGAGATGAACAAGTTGATGATGATGTGTGAATCAGGGTATATATAGATTTGATAAAAGAATTATATTTTTAGTTGTAATTTAATTTTCGATTAAATATGTATAAATGGTTAGTGAATTTGTTGAATGGAATTTAGTTTTTTTTGTCATTAATTAAAAATTTTAGCTAAATTTTAATGTTTAAGTTTATTAAATGATTGTTTATGATATTTTAGGTTTGAATCAATTTTTATTTTTTTTTAATTATTTTTTAATTTTTTTTAAATTTATTATGTTATTGTTTTGTCTATATTAAATTTATTTTTTTAAAAAAAAATTCTATTTTAAAATTAATTTAAATGATTTTTTGTTAAAAAAAATATGTGTTGGACCAATGACAATGAAACACTTGGTCGTCTAGTCAACAATTAACAGAGCAGCTAAAATGGGTAGTGATGGAATCACACATTTGGGTTTTTGGGTAGTTTTGACACCAATATTCAAGATTGGTTTTTTATGCTCCAAATACCCCTTTAAAATAAGATGACATAATTAATTCAAAATTAATTATTTAATTAACAATTATGAAAGTTACTAATAAATAAATATTAAATATATTTTCAGCAATTATCTTATTATTACATATTTGCTTGAAAACTAATTTTATATACAAATATACCCATGTGTTTTATGGTTACTTTTACTTTACCCTATTAGTGTTTATACAACTAGCCAGGAGACCTATGGACCTATAATTTCAAGCTCCAATAAATTATATTATTAACTAAACTCTTTGATAACAACTCTTTGTTTATTAATCTTAATATTATTCCACTAAAAATATGAGATTGCACTCATGAAATTATAGAATAATGTATTGAGTACTTACAGAAGATTCATCGATGCAATCATTACATGCAATTCAATCCTCCAATAACTGGTTAATAATTAGAGATATGTTAAATTATTGTTTTACCCTTATAATTATCTTTTTATGCTTAAGTGTCATCAATTCTAATTTATAAAAAAAAATATAAATTACAAGGCCTAAATTGTTCAGCTCCAGAATTAACACTTAATGGAACCATTATTCAATCTTATTATGAAGAAGGCTTGGATTCCATATTTGTAAATTATGTTGTTGTCCATATTTCCTCCAAGACATGACACTTGTGCCTTTCGAGACAAAAGGGTGTAAGCACCTAGCTGGATGATGTAGTCAGAGAACAAAGCGAAAGAATGGGACAAAGATGCTGCTTAGATGGATTGGACACCCAAGAAGACCTGACTATGCATATCCCCAGGTAAGAGTTTCTAAAGTTTACTCCCAGGTAAGAATTTACCTTAACATGTCCTTTCAGAGGCACATGGAACTATATATAAAGACACTCGTCACCTACGATTGTTGTGACAACACATAGAGTCCACAACCTCGCTCTATATAGCCGACATTATTCCTTGGAGTGCGTTCACATGTCACATGAAAGCTTGGCCCATATTCCCAATGCGTTCCCCACTTGGGAGGAACTCCTCAAGGACCATGAGAAGCTATATCAAGATCAATATACATGCAGATAGCTCAGTTGGCACGTGAAGAACTCCCCTAGAACTTGTAACCTTAAGGAAAACCCTTGTCAACCTCAAAATTAGGGAGAATTAGCATGAATAATGTAATTAAGCCTTATTATACAAACTTATAATCCTCCGGCCACCTATAATAGGGGCGATGATTCTCATTTGTAAGGATGGATCTTTTTAGGTACATGCTCATACGCTGCCCACATTGAAAAACTTAAACACTTATAAGTTCTTCCTATAAAATACAAATCTAGTGGACGTATGGCGAGCTTGAATCACTCGAACCACTTAAGAAATTCTAATCTGTTCATTTTCCATCAAGGAAATCCGCTTTTTATAAGTTGACGAAAAAATGAGTCAACACATGTCGTCAGCCATTTGAACAAATGAACCTCCAAAACAAAAGTCATTAGCTTGATTTTTCTAATATACCTTGGCGAATGAATCGAAAGGTCCAAATGACATAAACAGGAGTTCATGATTACTTTAGGATTCAGATTGATCTGCATATGATCATTAAGTAATATGATTATAACTCTTTAAGGTAAGCATTATTTATTAAAGAGTTATATACATATCAGGTCCAATTCTATAAAATCTTATTATATAAAGCACCTCCACTAAGATGTCAAAGTACACTAGTGATCTGGATCTAGATCACATGTATTCATAATACTAGTAAACCATACTAGCAGTGTTTAATGTTGAGAGAGAGTGAACTCACACCACCTTTCTAGATAGATTCAGAATGAAACTTACAATGTAGAGAACTAAAAAATTCAGAAAGAAAACAAAGGAAAATCATAAAACAAAATCCAATATATGACAAGAAATAGAACACCACTTTGTAAAGTCAACGTTGGGGGAGAAAACACCATAACGCTCATACACGAGGAGTATCATTGTCCAAATTCTCTATTTTCTAGCCCACCATTGATGCTTGAGGCCTTAACAAGCCTTTGAAATTCTCAAGACAAGCATTTTCTTAATGGATATCTAGGAGAAATCTTGTGATCTTTGAGAGGTATAAAGAAAGTGGTTAGAGAGAAAATTGAAAGTGTGATCAACACTTCAAAACTCTAAAATATCCATTTTATAGTGTAGGCATCGTCATTAAGTCTAACCAATAGGATTATAGCTTTTAAGCACATCATTTGGAGCTTTAAAATACGTCAGTGTATGAACTAAATAGGCAATGCATCGCTTGTCTATAGGCGACATATTACCTGCCAAGAGATGTGTCGCCTGAAGTGTTTCATCTAGGTTTTTCAGACCTAGGCGATGCATCGCATACAAGGGGGCAACACAACGTCTGGTGAGCATACCTTACTTCTCAAAAGTGACCTTAAACACCTCCAAATGCTATCAAACGTTTTAGGCTCTCTTATTTACCCCAAAGTATCACTTTGGGCCCAAAAATAAATTTTTTAAATGCCTATAACAATAAGTCAAATTTCACTTCTACATTATGTGATACCGCTAGGGTTTTACACCTAGCTTGTGTAATACCACTTAGACTTTGTATTTTAAATAATCCTACATTTGATTAAAGATTCCATAATTTTAATATAAATTGTGGATTGTTTAATTCATTATTAATAATCTTAATCCTCTCATACTTATACAAGACTATAGCAACACTAATGAATTATGAATTTTATGATATTTATCTAAATATTATTCAATAAATAATAAATATTAATTATATTAAATTTCATAAATAATGAACTACTTTAATTCTTTAAGGGCACCATGCCCAACAAATATTTCCTCAACCAGTACCATGGCCTTAATCCTATATGTAGAAGGGAATGGTGTATGACTTGTTGTGGTCTAAACAATGGTTTGATAAGCCAACAAAGCCTATGATAGCTCATCATCCCAAAGTCCTTTAGCTTGCTCAAGTCTATGCTTTATCAAGCTCTTTAGAGTTTTGCTTGTTGTCTCCTCCTGTCCATTCAATTTAGGATGAGCAATAACTGAGAAGCTCTTAGTAATGCCAAAAGTCTATAGATTTAGCACTTGCAAATTGGGTTCCATTGTCTGAGACAATTTTGTGAGGAAACGCATATCTACAAATGTAATTATGGTTAACGACTTAAGTTCTACCCACTTGGTGAAATAATCCATAAATACTATGGCATATTTAACTCTATCTAATCAAAGCAATTCCTCATAATTTGAATGGCCAAGGGCTACTCAACATAATGAACTCGTTGAAGGGTGTTTGGGCTATGTTTGAGAATTGTTAACATTTGTCACATTTTTTCACATATTCCAAGGAGTTGTTATTCATTGTGGGTTAGAAGTAGCCTTGTTGTAGTATCTTCTGTTATGATTGATTAAATACATGGTGAAATTGGTTAGGCACGAAAATGTGCAAAACCATAACAATTTTACAAAGTCAACATGCGAGAGTTGACTTTCAGTATAGGCATTTATAAATCATTTTTTGGGTCCAAAGTGTTTCTTTGGAGTATTAAAGAGTATCCAAAAAGTTTAGGAGCATTTGGGGATGTTTTGAGACAAGTTTTGGAGTATCAAGTCAGTGTCATCTGCGATATGTCGCCTTTGGGAGGCGATGTGTTACTCGGCCTTGAAAGAATAGACCAGGCGATGTGTCGCCTAAGCCGTCCGTACAATTCTATACAATAATGTGTTTTTGCTCCAAAATTCAAATTAAAATTCTCTAATCTCATTGGTTGAGTCTAATGAGGTTCTTATACTATTTAAAGGGTTCATTTGAGTTAATTGGTGACTTGATCACTCACCTCTCTCTCTCTCTCTCTCTCTCTCTAGTGCTGAAGATTACTAGTTTTCTCGAAGAAAATCATCAAGCATTGCTTGACTTGCATGAGTTTCAAGGCTTGTTATATCAAAAATCTCATTCTACTTGGTTAAAGCTTCAAGGAATAAGGGAATGATTGGAATAGAGATTTTGGACAACAATATTCTTATTGTGTATAAGCCTTAGAAATTCCTCAAGTTTGAACATTCGAGTTGCTCAAAATAAAAGGTTGTATCTCTCTGAACCCTAATTTTGTATTTGTGTCATTCTATTGTGTTTATGTTGTTAGTATTGACGATTAAATATTTCCAAGTTCATCTTATAATCATTTAATCACCTAATCATTTATAGTCAAGATTCACATTCATACCATGAACATGACTCTTTGATTATCAAGATTTGCATTCATACTTTGAATAAGGTTATTGATTAGCATCTAGAGTTTGTAATATTGAATTATTCCTATTATGTATTGTTGATTTAGAAAGTGTAAAGCCATAAATTCCCAACAATTAAAATCTCTATCTCTATTGTGTTTTGCATAATCAACAATTAGGGAAATTTGTTCATCTTCTACAATCTTCAAATCCTTGCTTCAATATTTGGTTGTGTTGAACACATAACCATCAGAGATCAAAGAAAATTCTATTTGAATATGTGCTACATGAATATGTGACTATGGATTTAAAGTCTTCATCAACAAATAATGAGACTACTCATTGGGATTACAAACTTAAGACAATTGGTATCATTAAATTCATTATTTCTAAATGTGTAGATTTCAAGAAATTGAATGAAATGTGTTTGCTCCCATATTTTTGTTAGTTTGAGTTTATTGTTTATGTTAAAAGTACAATGGTCAATGTTAATGAACAAATCAGGGTTATTGTTATACTTGTTTTATTTGTAAAGTTATTGATCATCATGTGACATATGGTAATTGTAAAATTAACCGTAATGAGATTAGGGTTAAAGTAATTGATGTTGAGATCATTGCTATTCTAAATGAATTTAATTGTTGATGATCAGATCTTTGTGACCTTAATGAAATTTGATGCATTCAATGAGGAATGCATTGTAACCCTAATTGAGATTAATGTTGGTATTAAATGATCAAATCAAAGGTATGCAGTGGAATATATGGACTCATTTTAATAAATATTAATACCAGCTAGGATCATACACATATATAAATATTAAATCACAAACAAATAAATCAAGGATTACCTCTTGTAGCCTATCAAGTGTCATTGAGTCTTTTTGTATAAATCAATGATCTTCCTATCCAGTGTTCTGAGATCTCACACCCTGATCTTCCTGACTAATCCTCAAACTCACAAGGACATGTCTG
Source organism: Humulus lupulus (assembly GCF_963169125.1). Taxonomy (NCBI): domain Eukaryota; kingdom Viridiplantae; phylum Streptophyta; class Magnoliopsida; order Rosales; family Cannabaceae; genus Humulus; species Humulus lupulus. The sequence continues at coordinate 171,834,345 of NC_084793.1, forward strand.
GGCACATAGGATTCAAAATGTTGATTTATGTGACTCCCTAGATGTACTCAACACATGAGATCTAGAGAGTTTTGATAGAGAGAAGGTTTAGAATAGTTTTCAGGTTTAGAGAAAACTATCACTTTAGAGAGAGAGTCTGTATTTTTAATATTCAAAATAATAATAATTCCTTATTCTGAAAGTTATGTACTATCAGACTTATAAAGATATTTAATCTAATTAAATAATCTTTATTTAATTAAAATATATTTCAAATTAAAAACTGATTTGATATTTTTATTCAATTATTTATTTAAATCATATTTAAAAAGAATAATTAAATAACTGATTAAATACACTTATTTGAAATTCAAAATTCAAATCCTAGGGATAAAAATCCCTGATGTTAGGCACCACACTCTACTGTACAGTGTGTGTTGCCCAAACCTACTAGGGTTGCCTTAATTTTCTCAATTTGTTTATTTAATCAACTTTTAAGACAAGATATTTATCCCAACATAAATATCAATTAATTCAAAATTAACTTTATCCTAAAATATATTTTAAATCAAATAAATAAATATCATATTATAAATAAGATATTTATTATTCTCTCTCTTTATATATTAATCCAAACAAGATTAATATTAATTTTAACCTATAGTTTTTCAAAATAAAAACTATATAGTTAAATAATTAATTCACAATTAATCAATTACCCATAATTATCAAATAAGTATTTCCTTGCCCTGGAAAATTAATTCCTTTGCAATTTAGTTCTTTCTCTTTACAAATCTTTCTTTTGACATCCTTACCCTTGATAGTATATGACAGAGGTGATCTAGGGGCCATGGACCTATAATACGAAGCTCCAATAAACCAGATTATTAATTAAACTCTTTAATCTAATAATCTCATTTATTAATTCCATGATTACTCCACTATAAATATTGAATTTCACTCTAAGTATTTATAGAATTATATTTACAGAGTTTTCTCTAGTAGTCCATTGATATAATCAATATATATAGTTTTGTCCTCCATTATTAGTTCGTTAATTAGAGCTGGCCAAAATTACCGTTTTACCCTTCTAATTACCTCTTGATCCTTAAGTACCATTAATTCACTAGGGAATAATTAATCTATAATCTAATTATAAATCTGAGCTCAATAATTATTCAGTTCTAGAATCAACCCTTTAGGGAACCAATATTCGATCCGTTAGGAAAGCATGGATTCCATTATTGTAATCCATGTTCCCAGCCATCCATGATATTGAATCTCCAAAACAAAAGTAATTAGCCTCATTATCCTACGAGACCTTAACGAGTGAATTAAAAGATCCAATAAACATAAACACGAGTTCATGAATACTAAGGATTTAGACTGATCTACAAATGATCATCTATTATGACAAGAATTAAATCTTTACGTCAAATGGCAAGTTTATAACGATAATTAATTCTCATCGGTCTTGTCATATATAATCTCTATTATATACAACACATTTACTAAGATGTCTATCAACATCAGTAATCTGAATCAAGATTACTTGTGTAATGACCCAAAATCACTAATAAGGCTTAAGAGCCTTGATTAGCGTGCCGGGAGGGCATAATTGGTATATGTATGGTTTAATGCATGATTATGTGGCATGCATGATTAATATGATTATATGACTATGTGACATGCATGTTTGTGAGTATTAAATATGCATGTGGGCCCTTTATAGCTTATAAGGGCATATTTGTAATTTTGGCTCGTTGAGGGCATAAATGTGATTATATGTGATAAATTGTTGAGACCACATTATTATGTGGATTTATTAGCAGCATATGGCTCGAGACGGACCTAGTGAGCAGATTAGCGAAATAGTCACAACAGGGATTAATACCCGGCTCAGGGAAAGCCTAAGAGTATTTTTGGGAATTTAGAGAATATCTTGGGAATTATTAGATACTGAATAAATCAATGGTAATTAATTGGATGACGGGATTGATTGGTAAATATTAGGGACATTCGAGGAATTAGCAGGAATTTGGGGAAAATGATCATTTTACCCCTAGGGACAACTTGAAGGTTAGTAAACTTAGAAGGGAAAAAAAGTCTTTTGCCTAGAAATTAGAGATATGTTTAAGTATTAGAAGTTATTTGAAGCTTTAGGAAATATCTCAAACCTTTTCCTTCAGCCCTCACGATTTCACTCTCTCTCACTCTCTTATTGAGCTTGAAGCTAAGGAAGGAAAAATGGGCAGAAGCTTAGGCTTGAAGCTGGATGCTTTGAAGGAAATTGGAGGTGATTAAGCTAGGAATTAAAGCTAGAACTTGGGAGGATTCAACCATTGTTAAGGTAAGCTCTAGTATTTTAATTTGTTGAAGAATTTAGTTCAATAAGGTGGAATTGAGCTGAGTAGTCTTGAAGCTTAGAACATGCATAATTCTGGGTTCTTGGGTGTAAAATTGAGTGATGAATTGCCACTGATTTGGGATAGAACTTCAGTCTATCTTGTGGTGATTTTATGTTTAAATATGTGAATTAAGGTCCAAACTTGTAGTTAACTTGATTATGGATAGGGAGGCTTGTTTAGGTGAAATTCTGGGGAAAATTGGCTGGGAGAAGCATGTGAAAAACCCATAATTTCTAGGCTCGAAGGGGGAGCGCTGCGACCTAGCCCTGGGGCGCTGCGACGCGTGTTGCCTGTTAGCCTAGGTGTGCTCTCTAAGATGGGGGCGTGCTGCGACCTACTAAGCCAAGTCGTGGCCCGCCTCCCCTTTGGCTTGGGTCCTTGCTCTCTGACTTGGGGGCAAGTCGCAACCCACTATGCCAGTTCGCATCTCGCCTAGGGATTTTAGCCTTAGAGTGGTTTCTAGAATTGGTAAGGCTTGGGGGTTCGAACCTAGGTGCTCAGGACAATTTTTACTATCTGGTTTAGTAGAAATTGAGGTACCGGAGGCTAGTTTTTATCTCCTAAGCTTTTATTTTGATTGGAAGTTAACAATTACCCATTGGACACTATGACTAGGTTTATCGCCAAGGCTCAGGGCTCAGGATTGTGCTTGGGACCATTCCGTTATCTCCGATCATAATTAAAGGTAAGAAAACTTCACCCTTGAGTGGTTGTAACGGGACTGAGTTTCCCAATACTTGAACATATTTATTGTATGGCTAAATGAATGATTTGGCATATGAAAATGAATGACCTAAGAGAGCCGGAGGTTGATAATTTATGCACAGGACGCGGCTCGGCCACTGTGAACTGGGGTCAGCTAGATAAATACTAGACTCGACCTAAGTGAGTCGGAGTCAGTGGATTAAACAGAGGGTGCAACCTAAGGGCATTGACCCTGAGTATTACGTATTGATTGAGATAAATTATTGAATATAGATTTTTACTGTTGTCAGCTTGATGCTATGGCTTGCTGAATATCTAGCTAACTGTCTTGTGAATTAATTGATTATCGTCATTGATTATGTATTATTGCTATGATTTTCTTGCTGGGCCTTGGCTCACGGGTGCTACGTGGTGTAGGTAAAGGCAAGGGTAAGCTAAACAAACCATGAGTTGGAGAGCTCTGGGGGTGAGATGTACATTGTCAGCTGCTCGTCCGCCACGATCGAGGGAAAGTACAGGGACATAACCTAAAATGTGTATTTTTCCATTAGAGTGGCCTCTGGGTTGTATATAACTTTTGAGAGTTTGTAAATTGTCTTTTAAACCCTATTTTTGATATCCCATGTACCAAACATTTATTTAATGAAAATTAACCATTTATGATTAAAATCTTTTAACCCTAACCTAATTATGACTTTAGGATCACATTTTTTATTCAAATGACTTGATTAGCAAGTCTTGCACTGTTTAAAATACACAGTGTAACGATCCTGGTTATCCAGGGCATTACAACTTGCATCTCGTATGCTTAGCAAACCGTACTAGTAACCATTCATTAAAGATTCCTTACTTTAATATGTTACTAACTATTTTATTCATTATATATGATCTCAATTCTCTTGTACTAATTCAAGATCATATTCTTATGAAAGAATTGGGAATTTTCTTGATATTATTATATAATTAATTCAAACAATAATTATAACATTCAAATATGACAAAATTGTACTTCTATTTAAAATAAAAAAATGTCTTTACATGCTTTTAGGGCATTAATCCTAAAAATTAATGCATTCGATGAGGAATGTATGATAACTCTAAAATAAATTGACAAAGTTTATGCATGTTGTAATGAGACTAATGCAACCTTAAGAGAATGTAAATATGTTAATGAAATTGATGTTGAGATCATTGCAATATTGAGTGAAGTTAATGCAACTCAAGGAAAGGTGCAAGGATGGTGGTATGATACTTGTGCCACAATTCGTGCAACCTATGATAAAACTCTTTTCAAAACCTTTGAAAATGAAAAGGTGAGACATGAAGTCCAAATGAGAAATGAAAAGAGATCCAAGGAACTTGGAAGGGGCCGCATTGATTTGTTATTCACTAAAGAAAAGAAAGTGACCCTAACTAATGTTTTCTACGTTCCCGATATGACTAGAAACATTATAACTGAAGTCTCTTGAGTAGACTCAGTATCAAAATGGAGTTTGAATCCGTTAAACTTATTTTGACTAAATTTGACACTTTTGTTAGAAATGGTTATTCGTGTGATGGGATGACCAAACTATGTACTCTTGATAATGACAATAATTATATGGCATCTAATTCTTGTAACGTGATTAATTCTAGTTCTATTAATTTGTGGGATAATAGACTTGCTCATATAGGCTATAGCCCAATTATGAGAGTTGTCAAATGTGGATTGATTAATTGTGATGTGAATGAGCATGATAAGTGTGAATTATGTGTTAAATCTAAAATGGTAAAGAAAACTTTTCCAAGTATTGGTAGATGTTCAAACTTGCTGGATTTAATACATAGTGATTTATGTGAAGTAAATAACATGTTGACTAGAGGAGGAAATAGATACTTCATGAATTTTATAGATGATTGCTATAGGTGTACTTATGAGTATTTTCTTAAGAGTAAAGATGAGGCATTTAATGCATTTAAAATCTATAAAGCTGAAGTAGAAAATCAATTGGAAAGGAAAATTATGGCTCTTAGAAGTGATAGAGGTGGTGAATACTTTTCAAATAACTTTAATATGTTTTGTGAACATGATATTATACATGAATGCATTGCACCATACACTCCACAACAAAGTGGAATAGCTGAAAGAAAGAATAGAACATATCTTGAGATGATTAACCCTATGTTTTTTCATGCTTAATTGTGTTATAATTTGGGGGGTGAAGCTTTGCTTGCTGTGTGTCATATATTGAATCAGATTCCTATTAAAAGGACAATTTATATCCATATGAGTTGTGGAGAGGAAAGATGCCTAACCTATGCTATCTTAAAGTATGGGGTGTCTTGCTTATTGCGAGAGCACGGAGCCTAAATGAACCAAGTTGAGTCCAAGGGTCGTTACATGTGCATTTGTTGGCTATGCCTCAAATAGAAGGTTGTATAGGCTATTAGACTTGGAGTCTAATGTGATAATTGAATCAAGAGAAGTGGAGTTCTTTGAGAATATGTTATATTGTGATAGCAACTATAAAGAACCCACAAGTGTTGGAGAATCTCGTAAAGAGAAAGATCCAAAGGTTGATGAGCAACCAATATTTCCTCGGAGAAGCCAAAGGCTTAAAGAGTTGGGATCAATTGAGAAATGTTCTCAAGTAGAGATACTCTACTGTAAACTTGAAGAAGTCACATGGAAATTTCCTATGATTCTTCAAATTGAGGATAATCCCAAAACCTACCAAGAAGCAATGTCTTCGAGAGACTATGTTTTTGGAAGGAGGCAATAAATGATGAGGTGGATTAAATTATGTAAAATCACACATGGGAATCGGTAGATCTTCCACAAGGTTCAAAACCAATTGGGTACAAGTGAGTATTTCGGAGGAAATATCACACCAATGGCACATACAAACCTTAAAAGCTAGATGAGTAGCTAAAGGGTTTAAAAAAAAAGGAAGGGATCGATTATTTTGACACGTATGCATTGGTTGCTAGGACAACCACAATAAGAGTTTTATTTGCCTTATCATCAATATACAACCTTTGTGTTCATCAAATGGATGTCAAAATGACATTCCTAAATGGAGTTCTCAGTGATGAGATCTATATGGAACAACCAGAGGGTTTTTTTCTAAGGAGAAATAAACATAAAGGGTGTAGGCTTGCTATATCATTGTATGGATTCAAACAAGCACCGAAACAATAACATGAGAAATTTGATAAAGCTATTGTTTCGGATGGGTGTAGACACAATATGCAGACAAGTAATTATACTGTAAGACTTGTGATGGCTATGTCATCTTGGTGTGTCTATATATTTATGATGGTTGATTTTGAGTAATGAGATGAGAGGCATAATAGAAACGAAGAGGTTTTCATCTTCCACTTTCTAGATGAAGGACCTTGGAGAGATCAATACCTTCTTTGGTATAAAAGTGAGAAGAAATAGTGGGGGTTATGCTTTAAGTCAAGCTCACTTTGTTGAGAATGTACTTGACAAGTTTAGTAATCTCAAATTCAAAGAGGCAAATACACCATTCGATTCAAGCATAAAGCTTGAAAAGAACAATGGTAGAGCAGTTAGTAAACTAAGTAGGTTTACTAACAATCCAAGTATCGAACATTAGAAGAAAATAGAGAGAATTCTAGGGTACCTAGAGAGGTCCAATGTAACGAACCAAATTAGCTAATAAGGCTTAAGGGCCTTGATTAGCGTGCCAGGAGGGCATGATGAGATTTATGTGTGATTTTTATGAATTAAATGCATGGTTATGATTTAAAGCATGTTATATGACTATTTGTTTATCTGAGATGCATGACTATGTATATTAGTATGCATGGAGGCCCGGATCGTGTTAGTAGGGCATAACTGTAATTTTGGCCATGTGGGCATAACTGTATTGTTATGCGATGATTGTTGAGACCACAGTGGTATGTGGGTGTATCTGTGATTTGTGACTCGAGGCGATCCCAGTGAGCAGGCTAGCGGAAAGTCATGGCGGGAATTTATACCCGGCTCGGGGCGAGCCTGGGGGTATGAACAGGAATTCAGAGAATAGATTGAGATTTAGTATGATGATGGGGGATACTTATTTGGTGGTTTATCAGGTGTTGGAAGGTAGCGGGAATTGGGTAAAATGACTAAAATGGCCCTATTTGGACAAAAGGATTTAGAGTTAATAGGAAGGGCATTTTGGTCATTTGGCTTTCAAAGACAGGTTTTTATAAGGCTTTATAGAGAGTGAGAATGCTGAAAGAAAAGAAAAGAAAGAATAAGGAAAGAAAGAAAAGAGAGAAAACAGAGGGGTTTTCACAAGGGTCGGTTTGTGCATTTTTGCACCATTCTGCTCCATTTTTCTTGGAGCAAAGCTTAGTGGAGAACAATGGTAGGCTGTGCATCAAGGATCTTGGGTTAGACTTGAAGATTTGGCAAGAACACATCAACTTTTGAGGTAAGTTTTAGAGATTTTAGTTTTAAGGGTTTTTGATGGTTTGAGCTGTGTTTTGAGCTGAGTTGATGGGAATTTTAGGGAATTTCTGAGCACGCTTTGAGGGAGAGCAAGCTATGGAGGAATAGGGTTGAATCAAGGTCGAAATTTGCATCAATGGTAAGAATTCTAAGCCTTTAACTTTGTTGTTGACTGAATTTTTGGGTTTAGGGTTGTTCATGGTGAATTTTGAGATTTGGGTTGAATGTGCTTGGGTTTTGAGTTCTTGGGATGCTTGGGATGAGTGTGAGATGTTTATAAGCTTGATTTTGGGTTTGGAAAAGGTTAGGACAAGTTTGGGGTTGATTTGGTTGAAGGAAATCGCAGAAATGCGATTTTGGGTTTTCTGGGCTGCAACTAGCGCTACAGCGCTAGTCAGTGGGCGCTGTAGCGCTAGCCCCTGTTCTGGGGGGGTGTGTTCTGTTTGTAGCTCTACAGCGCCCTCTTTAGAGCGCTGTAGCGCTGCACTGTTCACAGAGGTGAATTTTTGGGTTTTTGATGAGGGATTTTGACCTAGGGTTCGGGGCTCGATTCTGCCACTTTGTTTTGGGGATTTAGGACTTCCCGGGGGCTCGGGATTGGTCCCGGGGCTAGGTATTCGGACTTGGGGTTCGGTGTTGACGTTGACCTATGTTTGTGCCTAGGTGTGCGCTAAGGCTCGGGTGGGATCGTGCTCAAGGAGTCAGGTGATCTAAGCTATTGATTGGAAAGGTAAGAAAACTATAACACCCGTAGGATAGGGCATGGGCCCATAGTGTGATTGCGGGGCATGACCCTATATTGCATGTTGCATGATGAGATGATTGCCGGGCATGGCCCTATATTGCATGACATGTTAGGATGCAGACTTAAATGAATTATTATTCGTTCGAATGTTGTTGTGTTATACTATATGTGTGATTATAATAAAATGAACGGCAAGAGCCGAGAGCGGCATAGGCCGGGTGCGGCAGCGGGGCCGGAAGTAACACTTAGCACATGGGATGCTATAGTCAGGGCAGGGACCGGTGGATACATGTGTTATCCTTACAGTGTGAACCGATACCCCAGGCTTCGGTAAGGCTTCTGGGGCGGCATGGCCGTGTTTGCTTAGTCTAATGGTTGACTTGTTTATCTGTGGACTATCTGATATGATTAACTGTATATTTGCATATGTTATGTTCTGCATGAGTTTTCTTGCTGGGCTTCGGCTCATGGGTGCTCCGTGTTGCAGGTAAGGGCAAAGACTGAGTCAACCAACCATGAGTACGGAGAGCGTGAAGTGACGCGTACATGTTTGGCCTGCCCGACTGCTTTGGTTGGGGGTTTATTTGAAAATGGCTGTAATAATCTATGATTTTATAACTGATCAATTGTAAACTTATTTTAAGATGTAAATAGTTTTCAAACCTCATTTTGGGATCCCAAATGTTAAATACTAGAAGTTTTATTGAAACAATGCATTTTTCTAAGATTACAACCTTAACTTTTAATTAGTCACACTTTTGTTTCAAAACCTCGGTTAGCGAGTTCATTGCACACTGTTTTGTCTTAAAACTCACTTGGTAATGGCTCTAAGGTAGTAGGGCGTTACAACTTGGTATCAGAGCGAGCCAAGGTTTATTGGTTCTAGAGATCGACCGAACATGTACGCTCGCTGTCAGTGACAAGCTCGACTCAGGGATGGTTGGTATGATTGATTGACATGTTTGAATATATGTTTGAATGCATGTTTGCCTGCTTATCTATATGGAGCACGAGTAATGAGTTGACATATGCAGGAGATACTGTTGGGCTGGGCCCTTGACTGTTGCATGTTGAGATTAATGCGTGCTGAATAACATTATTATGCATGTGGATGAATATTGGCATAATGGTTCGCATATTGAGCGTATGCGGTTAATTTTCTGAATTAAATTCATATGTTATATCTGTATATTGGCTTGTATGAAGCATGATGAGTATGGATATACTTAGTGGTGATTAAATTCGGTAGCTAAATGTATATCATTGTGGATTCGGCCTAGTTTATGCTTGTGTGTGCATTATACCTGTGGATATTTGGATCTAGTTGTGGGTTGGTTCAGGGTATGATCCTCAGAGTTCAGGAGTTGGGTCAGTTTTGACAGGTGAACTCGAGTTGTTGGTTCCTAGAAGGGTGTGGACCTGTTATTAGGTTGAAAAGGGGGATTCTAGATAAGTTGGAGTTGAGATCTCCAGTTATCCCGAAAAGTAGCAGCAGAGGGTCACTAGTGTGAGTAAACTGTGGAGTTTGTTAGTTGTAATGGGATAGAAGAACAGCGGAATTTCTCTGGGGAAATAGCTGATTTAGATGTTTCAACAGTAAGGTTACCAGTGTTGGCTTACTGTGAGGTATGGACAGAAAAGGGTATTAAATGAAAGGCTTAAAGGGTGTTATCCTCGGGTTTTGAGGGGAGTACAGGATGACAAAGGAATTTATCAATAGATGGGCAGAGTTAATTCCACCCTTGGTTAAGAGGATGAGAGATCCTGGTTAGAGGGTTGTGTTAAATGTTGAGGCAGGGAGATGCCTGGAAATGGTACTCGGGCTGAAGTACTGGCTTAATGGGTTGGCAAGAACCTAGATGATGAATTGTTAGAAGGGATTATTAAGACATGATTTGAACCGTGGAGACTGGTGGGCTTATAAGTTCGGTTTGGACTGTTGGGGGTAACAACAGTGTAAATCAATGAGTTTGGTGAATTGGATAATTCATTTCGGGAATGTTTACTGGCGGATGTATCCGGAATTGATGGCGACCCATTTAAGGATTGAACTCTGGATTAGTCCAAGGTGTTTGGGCCGCTCTGATGTAAGAACTTATCGTCTGTGTGTGGATGGCGGAGAGGGCCATGTTGTTCAAGGAACTGATGGTTTATGATTAGAGCATGAGTGCTATAGCCGCAAGGGCGGTGCTTCCTTTGATGGAATTAGTAAAGATAGATTCATGATAATCAAGTTGAAAGAACCCCAGATAGTGTTGTGGCTTCTGGTTTTGCCAAGAAAGGGGAAAAGTCTGATTGATAAGATGGTACTTTTGTTGATAGGACGCAGCGAGGTCGAATTATCGATTTTTGAGGTAGAAGGACCCCAGACAGTGCTTGGGCACCTAATTTGAGATTGGAAAGAAGCCTGATTGAAAAGGTAGTTATCGAGAGGGCGACAGGAACCAGGGAGGTTATTTGGTATGCACGAGGGAAAGGATGCCACCTGAGAGGAGGTCAGGTGAGGGCATGACTTCTACATGAAATGACTCGATATGTGAGGATGAATTTCCCATGGTGAGGGAACGGGGAACTGGAATGCGTTGATACGTTCAAAGTTCGAGGCTGATTCCTCGAGGTTGAGTAATTAACTGACGAGCTTATGCTTTGGGCATGTAACGAACTGGAAGGACTCGGTGTTGAGAATGCTCCGAGAGGGTGATGGACATAGAGAGGTTGCCTCAAAGGTGTTATTCGGGAGGCTGAGGACAGTAATACTTATTGAGAAGGAATTAGGAACTCTGGCAGATGGATTGTAGAGGATATCATCTGGAGTATGTAAAGGAGACTGAGTGGGAACTGAGCTGACCAGTGGAAAAATTATGTGGGTATGAAAAGGAAGACTCAGGAGTATTTCAAGGTTAGACTACAGATAGGATTGGTATAAAGAATGTTGTAAAAGACGGTTTTGGCCGACAGAAAGTCTAGTGAAGCAATCGAAGGAATTGACCCTGGTGTAGCCAGTGTGTTACACTGCGGGGATTGTTAGCATCGTCGGGTTAGGACGAAAAGTACGATGTTGGATACAAGATGGGACGATGTCTCCAAGAGTTGATCTAGGACCTGGTTATTACCAGTTGGAAACCAAGGATAAAGACATTTCGTGAATTGTTTAGTTTGCATCGGGTAGGGTGTGAGGAGCTGGTAACAAAGATTCTGGAATGGTTCAAGCTACAGCAGCACAGGTAAGTTCTTTAGGCAGAGAATGCATGAACGGTATGGACAAGTCCCCTTCAAGCTCACGAGCAGTGCGTGTGGATTACTCCCAGATGGAAATGGTGAGCAAATGACTATGCGGAAGATGTTTGTACCCAAAAGGCGGAGTCTCAGGTAAGGTTCTACGGAGTGTTAGTTTGAGTGTCGTCAGGGGTACTCAGAATAGAGCTACAAGAAGAAAGGACAAGCATGAGGAGAATTGATCTGAAGCCGCAAGAAGCTAAGGATGGATATCTAAAGAATTGAAGGCATAACAAGACTGGTAAGCGCGTCATCTATTGCACGAGCACCTCCGGAGACAACTACATCAGAGATGAGGAGAACAGTAAAACTTGAGGTTAGACGGACTGAGTGGTGTCAAATCAGAAAGAAATTCAGAAGACAAGGTAAGATTTGATTGGTATCGGGCGATGATGAAATTTGTGTGTGTTATGGTTAAGTATAGACTGATGGCATAAAGGACCTGATCTAGGGTAAGGAGATGGGATTGGGAGTGTGTACCACGATTTGGGCACGCCCAGGATTAAATTGACGCGAGGATGGATCGAACCTTGCGGGAGGTGAAAGAATGAACGTGGTTGATATACTTGGAGCGTTAAGTTAACAGTTACGCGTATCACAAGGTGCTTGAGTCTTGGGTATTAGTAAGAAAGATAGCATTGAGACACAGAGGTGGTGAAAAGTAACAGACGGATAATCAGTGTTTGAAATCCTCGATTGAGCGAGGGGAGATATAATTGGAGGCGGAACTCCTAGCTGTGAGGCATGTGTCAGTCAAGGAATAACGCCATAGATTGTAATGGAGGATACAAGGCAACGATTGAGATTGGCGTAACGTTGGCAGGTATGATTAGCTGGTGAGTGTCACTGAGCTATGGAATCCGAAGTGTTGGCTTTGGTTGAAACAGGAAAGGACCCTGCTAGGGTGGTACAAGTTGGGATACCAGGGATGGATGAAGGATCCAATTAGATTTGGTTTTTGAATGAGAATTCTGAACGGATATCATTCCACCTCCTTGGGTACGCCGTACCAGGAGGGTCGAGCGGGTGACAGAATCTAGTGTTTTCCTTTGGACCCTGAGGGGTTAGGTGAGGTGGTGGTGTATCGTGGGAATAGACCACAATAGACCTTAAGTAAGGCGTTTGGACATGAAAAGCTTTAACTCGGTTGTTTGAGTTAATGTTGAAGGGTCAAGTGAACTGGTTTCAAGGTAAAACGTCGATGATACTGAATTGAGACCCTATAGTATTTTAAATTTTTGAATGGATTTAGAGAACGAAAAGAACAGAGTGGGAACCTGGAATTATCAGTTGATTGCAAGTGGAATGGCAGTCTGAAAGTTTATCAGATATCTGGTATGAGTAAGCGAATACGTGAGGTATTAAGGGAAGTGTAATCCCTGATGGATTAGTCGTGGTGGCAGTTGCTGGTGTCTTGTTAATGCAACGCGACATAGGGCTTGGTAAGAGGTGGAGGATAGTGAATACTACGGTTTGGCTTTTGTTCAGAGAGAAAGCCAAAGAGGTCGTTGAAACTTCTTAAGGCAGAAGTGTCTGCCTATTTGAAAGAATAAAGAGCTGGTAAATTGCTAAGTTATGAGGAAATAAAGTTCCGGAAGGAAAGATTTGTAACTCTACGTAATAACAGACGAGGATCTGTAAGGTGTTCAGAGAAAGAAGGGAGAGTTCTGACTCTTAATTCAACATAAAATTCTGAAGTTTTACTAAGGGTTAGGCCAGCGGGGCCTACAAGTTGATCCCACCTAGTAGAGGTGATGATTTTGAGTATCTCTCGAATCAGGAATAAGACAATGAATTGGTCATTGTAATCTAGGCAGACCCTGAGGTTTCAGCAGGGTTGCGGTGTAAACAAGAAGCAATCGAGAGGATGGCTATTAGACTAGATCTTGTGGGGCAAGATTGTTACTCTTGTGAGAGTGTTGTTGAAAAGTAAAGTAAAGGAGGTGGGCCTTGGAAATGATGGTCAGCGTTGCGGGTTTACTGACTGATGTGTTTGGATAAATTTCGAGGACGAAATTTTTATGAGGAGGGGATAGTTGTAACGACCCAAATTAGCTAATAAGGCTTAAGGGCCTTGATTAGCGTGCCAGGAGGGCATGATGAGATTTATGTGTGATTTTTATGAATTAAATGCATGGTTATGATTTAAAGCATGTTATATGACTATTTGTTTATCTGAGATGCATGACTATGTATATTAGTATGCATGTAGGCCCGGATCGTGTTAGTAGGGCATAACTGTAATTTTGGCCATGTGGGCATAACTGTATTGTTATGCGATGATTGTTGAGACCACAGTGGTATGTGGGTGTATCTGTGATTTGTGACTCGAGGCGATCCCAGTGAAGAGGCTAGCGGAAAATCATGGCGGGAATTTATACCCGGCTCGGGGCGAGCCTGGGGGTATGAACAGGAATTCAGAGAATAGATTGAAATTTATTTTGATGATGGGGGATACTTATTTGGTGGTTTATCAGGTGTTGGAAGGTAGCGGGAAAATATTAGAGACACTTGAGGATTAGCGGGAATTGGGTAAAATGACTAAAATGGCCCTATTTGGACAAAAGGATTTAGAGTTAATAGGAAGGGCATTTTGGTCATTTGGCTTTCAAAGATAGGTTTTTATAAGGCTTTATAGAGAGTGAGAATGCTGAAAGAAAAGAAAAGAAAGAATAAGGAAAGAAAAAAAGAGAGAAAACAGAGGGGTTTTCACAAGGGTCGGTTTGTGCATTTTTGCACCATTCTGCTCCATTTTTCTTGGAGCAAAGCTTAGTGGAGACCAATGGTAGGCTGTGCATCAAGGATCTTGGGTTAGACTTGAAGATTTGGCAAGAACACATCAACTTTTGAGGTAAGTTTTATAGATTTTAGTTTTAAGGGTTTTTGATGGTTTGAGCTGTGTTTTGAGCTGAGTTGATGGGAATTTTAGGGAATTTCTGAGCAAGCTTTGAGGGAGAGCAAGCTATGGAGGCATAGGGTTGAATCAAGGTCGAAATTTGCATCAATGGTAAGAATTCTAAGCCTTTAACTTTGTTGTTGACTGAATTTTTGGGTTTAGGGTTATTCATGGTGAATTTTGAGATTTGGGTTGAATGTGCTTGGGTTTTGAGTTCTTGGGATGCTTGGGATGAGTGTGAGATGTTTATAAGCTTGATTTTGGGTTTGGAAAAGGTTTGGACAAGTTTGGGGTTGATTTGGTTGAAGGAAATCGCAGAAAAGCGATTTTGGGTTTTCTGGGCTGCAACTAGCGCTACAGCGCTAGTCAGTGGGTGCTGTAGCGCTAGCCCCTGTTCTGGGGGGGTGTGTTCTGTTTGTAGCGCTACAGCGCCCTCTTTAGAGCGCTGCACTGTTCACAGAGGTGAATTTTTGGGTTTTTGATGAAGGATTTTGACCTAGGGTTCGGGGCTCGATTCTGCCACTTTGTTTTGGGGATTTAGGACTTCCCGGGGACTCGGGATTGGTCCCGAGGCTAGGTATTCAGACTTGGGGTTCGGTGTTGACGTTGACCTATGTTTGTGCCTAGGTGTGCGCTAAGGCTCGGGTGGGATCGTGCTCAAGGAGTTAGGTGATCTAAGCTATTGATTGGAAAGGTAAGAAAACTATAACACCCGTAGGATAGGGCATGGGCCCATAGTGTGATTGCGGGGCACGGCCCTATATTGCATGTTGCATGATGAGATGATTGCCGGGCATGGCCCTATATTGCATGACATGTTAGGATGCAGACTTAAATGAATTATTATTCGTTCGAATGTTGTTGTGTTATACTATATGTGTGATTATAATAAAACGAACGGCAAGGGCCGAGAGCGGCGTAGGCCAGGTGCGGCAGCGGGGCCAGAAGTAACACTTAGCACATGGGATGCTATAGTCAGGGCAGGGCCTGGTGGATACATGTGTTATCCTTACAGTGTGAACCGATACCCCAGGCTTCGGTAAGGCTTCTGGGGCGGCATGGCCGTGTTTGCTTAGTCTAATGGTTGACTTGTTTATCTGTGGACTATCTGATATGATTAACTATATATTTGCATATGTTATGTTCTGCATGAGTTTTCTTGCTGGGCTTCGGCTCACGGGTGCTTCGTGTTGCAGGTAAGGGCAAAGACTGAGTCAACCAACCATGAGTACGGAGAGCGTGAAGCGACGCGTACATGTTTGGCCTGCCCGACTGCTTTGGTTGGGGGTTTATTTGAAAATGGCTGTAATAATCTATGATTTTATAACTGATCAATTGTAAACTTATTTTAAGATGTAAATAGTTTTCAAACCTCATTTTGGGATCCCAAATGTTAAATACTAGAAGTTTTATTGAAACAACGCATTTTTCTAAGATTACCGCCTTAACTTTTAATTAGTCACACTTTTGTTTCAAAACCTCGGTTAGCGAGTTCATTGCACACTGTTTTGTCTTACAACTCACTTGGTAACGACTCTAAGGTAGTAGGGCGTTACATCCAAGAAGCTAGATCTCCAATGTTTTCTAAGATACTTGAGGAATACTCTGATGCAAGTTGGATATCGAGTGTGAGAGACAATCTCTCCACCATCAGTTGGGTGTTATGCTCAAAAGAGGAGCAGTTTCTTGGGGCCCAAAGAAACAAACATATATTTCACTCAACCATGGAGAATGAGTCTATAACTCTAGCGATAAATGGTAAAGAGGCCAAGTGGCTTAGGGATTTCATGAGGAATACCCCAATGGTGATAAACAAGCCACATTAGCTAGAGCTTATAATGACATATATATAATGGGAAGTTTAGACATATAAGTCTAAGACATTAGTATGTGAGACAATTGATTCGAGGAGGAATCATATCGATCTCTTATGTTAAGGAAGTGAGAACTTAGAGGATCCATTTACAAAACTTCTTGCAAAGAGGTTAGTAAGTTCCACTTCAAAAGGGATGGGACTGAAACTCCTAGAAGAATATATTCATCAATGATTGCTACCCAACTCCAAAGTTGTATACATCAAGGGAAATAATTCAACTGGTAAGAACAAATCATTGAGTGAATAATTTCAACACTAACATAGTCATGAGTTCCATCCAAGAATGGTTTGTATTGTTTACTACTGAGTGAGGGTTAAGGCTAGGGCTTTTAATGAAGATCAGTTGTGTGCAACAAGCATCTCTAAAGGTAGCAAAGATGATGTATGAACTTCACCTATGTGAACTTAGAGGTGGTAACGTCTCTCATGGGAGTTGGAGTTTTTCCCCGAAAAGTTCATGAAATGGATGAGCACAAGGCCATTAAAAGTGTTAAGCGCAAAAAGTGAGAAATACATGAATAATCAGATAGAGGTGAGTGAGACATTACCGGCTTTTTATCACTAGGAATATTGAGATCAATCTTTTAAGGATACCTTAGCATTTCGGTATAAAGTTCAAACCCAAAATGTACTTTATTTTATGCACTAATATCGTTTGGCTAGAGAATTGAGGATGTATTTAACCAAGTAGGGGAATTTTATGATTGGTTAAATACATGTTGAAATTGGTTAGGCAGGAAAAGGTGAAAAACCATAACGATTCACAAAGTCAACATATGAGAGTTGACTTTTGTTATAAGCATTTATAAATCATCTTTTTGGATCCAAAGTGTTTCTTTGGAGTATATAAGAATACCCAAAAAGCTTCGGAGCATTTGGGGGATATTTTGAGACAAGTTTTGGAGCACCAAGTCAGTGAAATCTATGAGAGGTTATGCGTCGCTCGGCCTTGAAAGAATGGACCAGGCAACGTGTTGCCTGGGTTGTCCGTATGATTCCGTATAGTGATGTGTTTTGGCTCCGAAATTCAAATTAAATTACTCTAATATCATTTATTGAGTCTAATGAGGTTCCTATACTATTTAAAGGGTTTATTTGAGTTAATTTGTGACTTGATCACTCACCTCTCCCTCTCTTTCTAAAATCGTCTCTCTCTAGCTCTCAAGATTACTAGTTTTCTCCAAGAAACTCATCAAGCATTGCTTGACTTGCATGAGCTTCAAGGCTTTTTAAATCCCAATTCTCATTCTACTTGGTTAAAGCATCAAGCAATAAGGGAAGGCTTGGAATAGAGATTTCAGACAATAATATTCTTACTGTGTATAAACCTTAGATATTCCCCAAGTTTAAAGATTCGAGTTGCTAAAAATAAAAGGTTGTGTCTCTCTAAACCCTAATTTTGTATTTGTGTCATTGTATTGTGTTTATGTTGTTAGTATTGATGATTAAATATTTATAAGTTCATCTTATAATAATTTAATCACTTAATCCTTTATAATCAAGATTTGCATTCATACCATGAACATGGTTATTTGATCATCAAGATTTGCATTCATACTTTGAATAAGGTTCTTGAGTAGCATCTATGGTTTGTAATATTGAATTATTCATATTATGGATTGTTGATTAAGAAAGTGTGAAGCCATAAATTCTCATTATCTTCTTATACAAACTTTGGCCTTAGTATGATCACCTCAAAATCTCTTGTGGACTTCCTAAGAGATTGGTTGAGATTCTTTCATTTCTCTCTCAATATATATATATATTTAGAACATTACATGCTACAATAAGATGAATCACAATTATAGTACAGAACATGTTATGTTGAACCTCACATTCTACCAAAGTAGTCCCCAAGTCGAGCACTGCCCACCTGCACATATACTTCAGGAGACTACATAATTGATTTTGCTCTTCTTTAATGTTGGTAGCATATCCTATGGTATATCATTGGGAGGAAAGTAGTAACAACTTACACATAGGGGGACGCAATACATCACCATAAAGGGGACAAACTATATATCTTTATATATTATAAATGTGTGTTTAACTAAAATTGTTATTTTCTGTTAGATTTAACACTTTTTTTATGTTGTTATCATAATTGTTTTAAGTATTCATTTAATTAAAAATTTGAATTTGAATTAAAATAGTTTTAATTTAGAAATTTCTTTAATTGAAATAATATTGATTATTTTCCTTAATTATAAATGTTTTAATTATTCTTTTCCATAATTAAAATTGTTTTAATTAAAATATCCAAAATTAAAATTATTATGAATTTTAATTTATTAAAATTAAATTGTTTAATTTTATTTTTGAATTAAATTACTCAAATTCAATTTGGGTCTTAGAAACTATTTGGGTGTTAAAACCCAAAGTTTAATTATTTTAAAAGTTTGTTTAAAATAATTAAAAACTTGTATAATTCAAAATAGACATGGAAAATTTTGGCATTGGCTCAACAAAACTACATCTCAAGGTTCGAGATCAATGTGCTCTTAATACGACCTTAGATAGTCTAGATTACATTTTCTTGTATTTTTTTGCAAGTGTTGTAATTTTTCTAGAAATACTCAAAAGTTACCAACCCGCTTTTATTTACTTATTATAAATGTTTGAATGCGATTAAAGTGTTTAATATTTTGTCATGCATTATAACATGACATTCATATATGTAACGCCCTAAACTCCAGGGACCGTTACGGTGTGCCTTGTAAACAGTGCTAAACTCGCTAATCGAGTCATTTGGCCAAAATCGTGTAACTAAGTAGGATTAGCGGTTTATGGATTAAAAAAATTGGTTAAGATATAACGTTTCATTAGAACGTTTATTATATACATTGGGATTCCAAAAAAAATACAATTTAGAGGTCTATTACAGGAAAATATTTACAACCAGCCGATCTAAGTGGAAAAAAGGGTTTAACCCTAGTTCCTCTTCAAACCTCGGCCGTGGTGGTCGAGCAGCTGCATATGTACACGTCATCACCTAAGCCATCCAACTAAAGGATGGTCCAGCGTTCTTTTGCCTTTACCTGCACCACATAGACCCGTGAGCCGAAGCCCAGCAAGAAAACTCAATATGCTCATGAACAGTTATAACATGTCATCAAATCATAAGACACACGCCTAGCAAATATAGCCCTATTCAAGCAGGAAAATAAATTCACGTAATGATGGGTATCCAGGATAAGGAATCCTGCCCTCCTGAGTGGAGGACTATCAAGTCAATCTCAATCAGATAAGTGACTTAACACTGGTGGTTCTGGTAACCATATCGGGCTTATAGCCCTGAGTAGAAGAGTGACAGTTGTAATAGTCACTAAAGTGGGTTCCGTTCCCAATAGCCATGTGACGATAGGGTCACCAAGGCTTATAGATAAGTGATCATTTCACTAGCTTAAACAGGATAGGTGCATGATGACTAGTCACCAACATAATCTACCTCATGACCCTAGAGTCATAACCATGGGATTCCGCTCCCTAGCCATGTGACAAGCAGTCACCTAGGCCTTTGGCCCTGACTCTGAGTAACTAGTCCTAGACTAGTCAAGTGCTTATAATTTTCATCGACCTTTGAGTCGGTCCAGCATTAATGCTCCTAGAGTCATTCAACGCTGATATCGATTAGATCTAATCTTTTATCGGCCCTGCGTCCTCGACGCTTATGCCGTTTCTAACTCTCAGGTTAGTAATAGGTGACTAGTACCGATCCTTAACAACTGGTGCCACACACAAGCAAGCAATGCTACCAAACATATATCATATGTCAAATATTCGAATATAGGGCATTCAGCATGCTTACTTAACAACTTCTAGCATAATTAAGACCATGCATAAACACAGAGGCTCAAGCTCTAAACAATCTCATATTCAATATTCATAGCATACCCTAATCACATGTTTCTCGTGCATCACATGCATCACATTTAATCACCCAACATGCATCAAGAACAACCATGCATGTCATATACACAGGGTGCAGTTTTCTTACCTTTGGTCCAAGCACGGGTTACTAATAAATGAGCCACAAGCACGATCCTGATTCCAAGCCTCTAGTGATAACCTAGTCACAACCACAAATGGTGATCCAATGAGTTCAAGTTCTAAAACCCACCCCGGAACCAAAACCTAGCCTCCAAGACATCAAACCCCACCAAGTCGGGTAGTAGGAATGATCCCGAGGCCTAAAACCAAGTTCCCGAGGTCAAAACACTCAAACGGGCTCAAAAACCTGCCTGAGCCGCGGCCCCCAGCCATCCCAGGAGCAAGGGTCGCGGCACCCAGCAAGGCCAACAAGCCCCCACCAGCTTCTTCGAACTAGGGCCACGGCGCCCAAGAACAGAGCCGCGGCCCCAACCCAGAACCAGCCATAACCCTGATTTTACCCTTTTAAAACCTCCCAAAAACATACCTAAACACCTCCAAATCCAAAAATCAAAGTTCCCAAACACCCCCATGATCCAAAACCCATAAAACCCAAGCTTCAAATCTAACAAAAACTCATCAAAACACAAAGTCCAAATTCAAGCTTAAAACTTTAAAAACTTAAAACTTGAATTACCTCAGCTTGAGTTGTTTCCAACTAAATCCTCCGGCTAATAAGCTTATAATCTTTCCTAGGATTGCTATGCCTCGATCCTCACTTGATTCCGAGTCCTAGAACTCAAGTTACCTTCAAAAATGCGACCGGGAGACGAAAATGGAACTTTGAGGGAGAGAGAACGTACATAACGTTCTTTTATTCTTTTTAAAGGTTACTTCAAGCTTAAGTAGCCTCAACCAAATCCTAATACTCGGGGTCCCGAAAACATTCCCGGGGCAAAATAGTCAAAACCTCCAGAATTTCCCCCTGATCTTACTAACTCCCAATTTATCACCAAATATTAATTCCCATTACCCAATAACCTGATAATGCTCTAAATACCCCTTAACTCACTCCAAGTCAAGAATAAATCCCGTTGTGACTTTCCCACTAGCTTACCTTCTAGGATCGTCTCGTGCTGGGTAACCCCGGCATAACCAAATAATAATAAAGCACCACACACATATCACATATATGCCAAATATGTCTGAAATGGCCAAAATATGAAAATCACCCAATTACTCAGAAATGAGTTCACATGCATATTTATTACACCTAAACATGCATATTATCATTTAATAACACAATAAATCAATTATGGCCCTCCCGGCCTCCTAATCAAGGTCCTAAACCTTATTAGGAAATTTGGGAAATTACAATATACCCACACAGTATGCAATTAGCATGCATTACATTCGTGTAGAAACATGCTATGTTTTATTATATGTTTATATATGATAATTCATATAATAATAAACTTATTCTTAATTAGTTAAGATGGTAAATCAAAATTAAAGTTGTTTAATTTGTTATTTTAATGAAAAATATTTTATTAAAATAAAAATGATATTCTCTTAATTAAAGAAAAAATAAAATTAGAATTAAGGGCACAATTTTTATTTTTTTCTTAATTGGATTAGTAATTATTAGAATATCATTTGGTAAAAATAATTAAATTTATTTTTATTTTTACAACTAAATTAAAAAAATATTGATTTTGTAAAAAAACACACTTTTCCAAAATAGTGAGTGGGAGAGGGAGTTATGACAATAAGTCTCATGGTCTCTATTATTGGTTGAACACCGGGAGGCATAGAAAGGGCCTTGTGTTGGCTCTGTTTGCAGCCTCCCTAAGGAAAGACTTTCGAATATGTTTATTTTATCTCAAGGTTGACTTCTCTTATGAACATATAATTAGTGATGTATTTCAAGTTTGACTGATCCTAAAGCACAATCTTGAGTTAAGTCATTAGTTGAAAATAATGGGTTACACTCCGAATGTGTATCTAGACTTTCGAGCACGACTAGTGCATCTTGACTAAACTAGCGGTAGTTCATAAGTCAAAAGAGAAAAATGCATTTTTTCACTTATGAAATTGAGATTTGTCTCAAAATTAATTTGGAGTTAGTCTGACCTACCCTAAGGCTGGTCCATTAATTTATTGTGGATTAGTATAATTTTTATGTGTTTTTATATGTTGCATTCATGCATCATGTTTACTTTTCCAAATAATATCCGGTATTTATTATATGTTTTAATTAATTATATTTTATTTATTTATTTCCAGCAATAATGTTAATTCCCTTAATCTTGATCAAGCACTTGAAAACTTTGGAATTTAAACACACCTCATTGATAAACTCTTGGAAATAATTCCATTTAGTCTTAACTGCATAAGAAGATGGTACAAAGGGATTCACATTGTCTTTGGAATACAAAACTTGTATAGAGCGATCTATGATCTACCTCCAGAGGTTCCAAGCTTTTCATCTAGCTTTGATTAACATGAAAAATACGGTGAATGAATGAGATTGGATCACCTGGCACGTCAATGCATGTTATAGACTATGCATGGAGACATTAAAGAAAGATATACAGTTATTGAAACTGCATACGAGATGTGGGCCTTGATAAAGAGTGATGTTATGGCACATGCTCAATTTTTGAAATAAGGGGTAAATTCGATTTACTCAAAAAAAATTCTTTAATATTTTTAATGATTGATTCAAAATTATGCCACTAATATTATTTTTCATTTGTTCTTGTCTTCAGGGATGCATAAATCTTTTGAGAAAAATGATAATTGGATTGAAACCAAAGCAAAGAAGAAATGATGAAGACTATTGAACAAAGAAAAGATTAGTTTAGAAATTTATTTTAAAAACAATTTAGACTTTTTGTCATTTTGAAATAGTTGATTTTCATTATGAAATAAACTAATAAGTTCTTTCTTTAAATTAGTTCTAGAATTCTTTCTAGAAACTATATTTTAGATTCTTTTATTTGATAAGTGAAATTTTTTTATATTTCTTTTAAATAATAAATTCAGTTGTTATTTTTTAAAAATATTTGTTTCACCTATTTCATCAATGAGTACAAATGATAATTATGCATTATTCATTATTGTGTAAATCATAGATTTAATAAATAAGACATATTATTCCAACCATAATTAAGTGAAACATATATGTGAATTATTTTTTAGATTGACTTGTAATCAATTAGACACATAAAACAAATAAAAGATAGTCTTTTATTGGAACCATTAATTGGTTCTCTCCCTATTTATATAGTATATTAATTAAAGTTAACCAAAAGACTTTTATCTAATAAATGCTCAAAAATTACATAATCGTTTAGCTAATACATAGAGATGTATGTTGAATCTTTTAATGTTCAAAGCTAAAAGAAATAATAAATCATTAGTCAATATTGAGTGACATTTATGTTTATTTTTGTTTAATGCAAATAAAATTTCTAGAAAGTTTCATGCAACACTCAAAGTAAAGTCACTTATAGAATTGTTTAATCTGATCAAAAGGAAGTCTATACTTGAATTTAGAATTAAAGTAATTTGCATGTGAACTTGGAATTCAAATCCAACTCACATACAACCAGAATGCTAAGCAAAATTAGTATTTTAGAAATGAAATATAATCATATTAGATAAGATTAAATAGATACTGAGTAATCATTATTGTCTTTATTATTTCTATAATTTTAACACTTATTATACTCTGTACATGGTTGATTGTACAATATCAAAGACTTAAAAGTTAGGATTCACAAGTGGTTATGTGAATAAATTGAAAATTTTCCATGAAGTCAATTAGTGAAACAATTTAATAATCATAAAAGATTACAAAAGTGTTTGTATCTCTTAAATGCTACATTAATGAAGCATGATTATTATAATCACTATATTTTTCTAGTTAAATTGTACTAGAAATAATGACTATAAGTCTAGTAAGCAAGATACTGATAATTAACAATGATATAACCAAAGAATATCACAAATTATGTAAAACATTATTGTAGTGGGAGCGTTAGTTAGTAACTACTCCATTACAAATATAAAGTTTAGTTGGTTGTGTGTAACACAATTTAACTATATTTCATTCACATACTAGTATATAATGAAAAGTTTTTTTTACATAAAACAATGGTAGAAACACCATGAATATAGAAATAAAATTTGGAATTCTATGACATCTGGATTCTTGAACATCTAACTAAAGTTCATTAAACTTTAGTTTGAAACAGGATATTCAAGATGAAGAGGAGAACAGAGGAAAGTATAGACTTTTCAAAGTAAGGTTAATAGCTGTAACACCCCGATTTCCTGAGACGTTACTTAGGGAGTCCATTTAAAAATAATAAACAATAAATACTTTAAGACACTAAGAGAAAATATTTATTTAAAATTTAAGCAGACAATGAGATCTCATTATTTAAAAATAAAAATGTTGGACGCTAGGTTTAATAACAAAAACATAAGGAAAATAACCATTCAAGTCTGAAAATTTAAAAACATAACATTTATTTCTAAAAACATAAAATAACTGGAGCCCAGCCTCTAACATGTTCCGTCCATGCCTCGAGCCCGCACCACTCACTGCTTTGCTTTGCCTTTACCTGCACACAGAGTACCCATGAGCTAGCGCCCAGTAAGAAGAGCTATGTAGGACATAACTCCCCAAACCAGAAAACATAAACTTTCAACTAAACATAACTAAACATCATAAGCACAATAATCATCGTGTGATATATAAACACCATATCACACTAACATAATGTGAGTTACACTCACACACATAAATACTAACAAGTCATGTTGATCGGACATGAAATGTAATCTGCCTTGCCTGCGCTGTACTCACACTCGGCATTCCCACGGTGGCACATAGTCTAGCCTGCGCTGTACTCACACTCGGCCGTTCCCTCGAGACATCGTTGCTCTGCCTGCGCTGAACTCACACTCGGCAGTTTCGTGGTGGCATCCTATTATCCTGAGTTATACACACCCAAGATAATTCTTGCAAGTGCTATACTCACACAAGCAGCTAAAATCTAGTAGCACGCCTACTCTATCAACTAAGCATGTCTACTAACAAAAATCCCTAGCACTATCCTCATGCTAGTCAACCTAATGCAACAATTCAAGTCACAAATATAATTACATAGTTAAACAAATAAGAAAACAAGGTTGTATGCATAACGTTCACCCTCTGCGCAGATGTCCACTCTTCTTACCTTAAACAGTGCGTTTTCCGCTGACGTGTCTCGAACCACTCGCTGCGTCACCTCGATGACCGCTAGCTCCTAGACGTCCAATTACACAGCGAAAATTTAGGAAAAATAAAATAGGCGTTAAGGTTTTATTTCGAAACCTTAATTATCGAAATAATTTTACTATGTCATTTTAACATGCATGACACGTAAATTAAAACAATTTTCCACAAAAGGTTCAAACCATCATGTCACATACACAAACAATGATGTTTCTAACATATCGCATGAATTCATATAATTACTTTTTATGTGAAAATTACCAAAATACCCTTTAATATCATAATTACATTAAAGACTCAATAATTTTATAAAAATTATCATACGACAACAAAATTTAATAAATAACTTTTCCAGAACCCTGAATAATCAGAAAATTCTCATATACGACCAGAAAAATATTTTTTTAACATTTATAAATTATTTTCCCTCAATTTCTCAAATAAAACCCAAATAATATAAATAAATACAGAATCAAGCCTAAAAATCAAACTAACATACAGAGCTGTTTAAAAATCCAAAATAAACTTATATAAATTATTTTAGAATTTTCTGGGCAAAATAACTATTTTTCTTAATTAATTTTATAGAAAAACTAATTAATTAAATAAAAATTTATAACTGATTACAAATAGAATCTAACTATACAGATCAGTTTCTACACCCTACAGTAACACACAAAAATTACCTAGGGTTCAGAACAGTAGCATTAATATTTTTTTATATTTAAAATATAACATAAGCCAAATAAATCATGAAAATTACATAAATGATAAAAATTCGTAATAAAATTACAGAGAGCCTTAGAATCTCATTTTAAACATATACAAAAATTCTCAGAATTTTTAGAATACTTTAAATAATTTTTCACATTTATTTTCTTAAATCACATATTTAAAAGAAAATAATTGAAGAAAATTATAACATACGATCAAAAATTAAATATAAACATACAAAGCCATTCTAAATAATACAGATATCATTAAAACATAAAATCATATTTTTCTGAACAATAAAAATATTTTTCATAATTAATCTTTATTTAAACTTCAATAAATCATAATAATTCAAAGAAAAATCAGAAAAATATGAAACCAGTTGGAAAATGCTCTAAAATTAATGTACTGATTTTTAAGAATGAAAAACAAAAAAAACACCTCAGTAAACACCCAGATCGGGTTCGCCGGAAATATCGCCGGTTTTGTCTTCTTCTCCGACGACGGCGCTCTATGGCTGAGTTTTGCTGCTTTCCAACCTTTCTCTTGCTTGGAAAATGATCCCCTTATGTCCAGAACTTCAAAACAATAGACCCCAGCCCAAAAAGATGTCCATAACCCCTTGTTCCGAAGTCTTCTTCTCCAAGTCCGGTGTACCGCCAAAAATGGAGCTCAAAATTAGCTTTTCTTGCTCTAGACCATTTCAGCCCATTTCTTCACGTCAAAACCGATTATTGGAGTCCCCTAAGCTTGTTTATCACCAACCACGCACACCATACACTCTTGAACACACTTAAATCCAAAATTATCCAAGAATATGCATTTTCTTGGATAAAAATGGTGAATCACAATCCGAGGTTTTATAAATGTATTTCTCACACTCAAAATGTTTATTTCCTCCCCTAGAATGATTCTACAATGTTCATTACTGCCCAGATTTTTCCCAAGTGCAAGAACTCAAAAAATTTATTCTCTTTTAAAAAAAAACGATAATAACACTCTCTCTCTTCAATCATTTGATTCTCTCAATATTCCCACGATTTCTCCATCAGATTATCATGGTAACACGTTTTAGAATAGGTTTAAAAAAATAACTTAGCGTTTGAAGTGGTAAAATCCTCTTTTCAAGGAATTTTATTTTTTTTTTCTTTAAAAAAATAAAATAAATTGACTAAGTTCCACAACTGATATTATCAGTTAAATTTAGAAAATTTAACCAATTTTATGAATATTTAATCATGTTAAAACAGAAGAAATAAAGTCTCTAAAATGCTCCTTGAACCAATCCCAAACTTTAGGGTATTATGGTCTTTTCGCAAATTCTAATATTTAATATTATGGCAAACCAAAAATTACACATAATAAGATAAAATAATTTCAAGCATATTATTATTACTATTATGCTCATAAGAATAATAATAATTACTATTATAATTTTTAAATAAATAAATAACTTAACCTGAGCCATTATTTATTCACTTGACATTATTCTCATGTTGTGATTCCACAAAAACTCAAACATGAGAAACCATGAATTTTATTTCCATTGGAAGTCATACAAATCCAATAATCCATCAAAGGAAAAGAAAAAAAAAAGACAAGGATGCACACAATGGGAAAATTACGAAATTGCTCTTCCGGGAAAACGGATATTACAATAGCCAAAGGCTATAAACATAAAGAAAAAGTTGTTATTCGAATAAATACCTTCTACTGTAACGAAGCTTAAATTTGTTTACATACTCTTATCCATTGCTTTATGCATGGATTATGAGATTAATTTAAATGGATGTCTAAGTAGTCTTTACTGAATGGTTGACATGACAAAACCATTTGAAGATCTCTACCAGAAAGATTCTGTTGTGATTCTTATTCTTAATATTGATAACGTTTTGATCATTGGGAATGATGTAGAGAAATATCAATAGAAAAAAAATAGTTGGCTGAACATTTCTAAATATTAGATTTGGAAAAGCCAAGAATGTTCTATACATTCAAGTCTGTAGAGATTGAAAGAAAAATCTTTTGTGGCACTGTCTCAAACGACTTATATAGATAAGAAGCTTAAATACTTTAGTTTACAAAAAAATCCAATAAAGGCTTTTTGGCTTCTCGGTCAGAAGGATGCAATATCTAAATAATAATGTCTATTTATTCTCTTACTAGAAAAGAAGGACATGATAAAGTATTCCTACAACTCAGTGATGGACTGTTTAATATATCGAATGTTATGTCTTCGAATAAATATTTGTTAAACGGTGGGAATAGTCAGCAGTTGTCAATCCAATGATGGATTGATTCATTGAATAATTATAAGGACTTAGTTTTTGAGTATCTTGAATATAATGGATATTATATATTTGTTTATTTGGGCAGTGACCTAAAATTCCAAAGGATAAAACTGATTTTAAACCAGGTAGAAATCATCAAAGATTGATATCAGAATCAGTTTCCATAACTGTGGAGGAGACACGTTAATCTGGAAATGTATTGGACATTTTAGATTTGTATGTTTCACCATAGGAGCCGAAATGTAACAGTTACGAGAAGTTAAATAGGCTATTTGATTTAGTTGAGTTCTTTACCATTCTGGAAAGGGTTTTATACTAGAATAAACTACTAGTATCTCATCACGAAAGCAACGAAGATACAACTATTCTAGAAGAACTTGAAATCATGAGAGGGCATAACACATGAAATGAAGTATCATTTAATTCAAGAAAATCTTACATTATTGATGTAATGATCTTGAAGATATCTTCAAAACAGTTTCTTACAAAACTGTTAACAAAGACTTTGTTAGACAAATTCGTTCAGGATAATGTGGTTGAAACATTGAGAGAGATGCCTCAATTTGCTTTAGGGCAAGTGGGAGATTGTTGGGAATAGTTCATTTAAAGCAATTGTAGTTGACAAATGTTTTAAATGAAATTAATAATTGAATTAAATTATTATATATATAGACCATGTCCAATATTATGTTGATAATATTAAGTAAATATCATAAAATTCCAAAGTTTATCTATATGGTTTTAATCGTATATTGGTATGAGAGGATTGAGATTAAGATAATAAACTTGAAACAGTTCGCAGTAAAATAAAGTTATGGAATCTTTAGATTAATTACTGCTAGTACGGTTCGCTAGTATTATGAATACAAGTGACCTAGATCTGGGTCACTAGTGTAGTAGGACACTTTCGTGAAGATACTTTATATATAGTGATATATAGAATTGGATCAGATGTGATTTTTTAATACTTGCTAAAATATCATTTCATCAAATGATGATCATATACACGATGATCTTAATCCTGAGGTTACTGTGAGCTCCTATATATGTCATCTGATCCTTTGATTCATGCGTTAAGGTTTGTCAGAATGATCAGACTAAGAACAATTGTTTTGGGGACTCAATGATATATATGGTTGGGGACATAGTTTAACAGATATGGAATTTATACCTTCTTATAGATTGAATAACGATTCCCTATTGAGTTGACTTTTGGAACTGAAAATGTTATGAGCGCTCACGTCGCAAACTTATTGTGACATAACCTTCACTAGTAAAGTCAATGGTACACTAGGAACATAATATAGTTAAAAGGGTAAAACGATAATTTTATTTCCTTTTAATTATGAACAATTAATAGAGGATTAACGTTGTATGTAATGATTATATCAATAGACACTTTATTCTTTAGTAAAGTACTATGTAAATATATGTCTATAATTATCAAGAGTTCAATCTCATATTCATAGTGGAGTAATCATGAGATTAATAAATATGATTATTTAATCAAAGAGCTTTGAATAATAATCCAATATTTATTGGAGCTTGATATTATAGGTCCATAGGTCCCCATAGTGGTTCTATCAACACCATATCAAGGTAAGAGTTGATACAAGGGTAAAATTGTAATTACGAAATTTGAGAAATATTTTATTCTTCAGGTCAAATATACAATTATATGATAATTGAGGTTGAATAATTAATTTGGAATGGATTATTAACTTTTCGAAAATATGTTTATTAATTTAAATATATAATTTCGAAATATATATAAATAATAATTTTTGAAATTAATTATTTTATTTGAGTGGGAGAAAAATAAAATTGGTAAGTCAAAATAGTTTTTGATTTATTGAATTTTAAAAGATGATAATAATGATGATCATCAATTTGAATTTTGAATTTACAATTTAAATATTGAAATATGGTTTTGATCTTTTCCTTAAAAAGATAATACCATATTTTTGTGGAATGATTGATTTTAGTTAAATAAATAAATAAAAGTCCCTTAAATGGAACACTGCTATACACGCATGGCACAGTCCAGGGACTGTGCCATGCGTGTAGCAGTGTACTGATAAAATATCAGTATTGTCATTATTTTAATTTTATTTATTTAATAAATAATTTAAAAATAGATATTTTCAAATTTGTTAAGTTAAATATTTACTTAAATCAACTCCGATCATCGTTATGATATTATTAATATATTACTATTATTATTAGGAATAATAAGGTAATATATAATCTATATATATTATGTAATAACAAGAAGAAAAAAGAGAGAGTGGAAATTCAGAAAAAGTTACAAAATGTGTCAAACAAGAAATTGCCATCATCTTCTTCTTTTATTCTATCCATTCTCAATTCATAATCAAAGTTCTCATGTGTTGAGATATACTTGTGATTTCTAAATTACAAACTCATGTTCTCTATGTGCCCACACACATCTTGAGGTGTAGAGAACACTATGGAAGATTATGGTTTAAGTACTCAATGCATTGGATAGGAAGATCGATATATATATATATATGAAAAGACTCAATGACACTTGATAGGCTTCAAAAGGTAAATATTTCTGCTCTTGAATATTTGTATACATGTGCATATGATATATATATACAAGTATGTGTATATTTAAATATATGTTGCATGATTAATAATATTGCATATTAATGTTTCTGTCTGGATGTTTTCTTGAACATATATGTTGACGCGGTTCTTCGCCAACAGTGAATTACGTAATTAGCTGGAATAGATTAGTGCTTAAGGATAAACCGTAATAAGGAAAATAACACTTAGGGATGCTGGAAATGAAATATCAAGAACACTCGTTCATTTTTACATGGTTCAGAGGCTAAAATCCCCCTAGTCCACGAGTCAATATTATTACTGTATATATCTCTATATTTGGCAGAGTATTTGCATTACAGAGAAAAAACCCAACCCCTTCCCTATCCAAGGTCTTGGTATTTATAGAAGAAACATCCCAGGATAGGTGTTGGGGTCATCACGTGAATATAAACCCTTCCTATGACCTGTCTTGCACAAATGCTGAATATTGCAATTTACATTAAGGTATGGTCTAATCATTAGGTAAACTGATCATGGGTCGTCTGACATAATCGGACATATGATGTTTGATCATGCACGATTATGTTACGTGTCCGAGAATTCAGAGCTAAATGGACATGATGTCTGATCACGCACGTTTATATATAATGTATCTAGGTTTATAAAGGTCCATGGACATGGCAGATCATTAACATACCCCGAGCTGAGCGAAGCGTCAGCTCGCGTCTTGGATGCCATGCTTCAAACACTATATTCAAGTGTTCCTATCTCGTGTGTATTTCTTTGTATTCATCAGCTCGTGCTATTTACTTGGGGAATCACACTGTCTTTACAGAGGAAGGGTGAACTTGTGGGTCATCTATTATAGTACTGGGCTAGATAGCTATATCCGAGCTGTCTAAAAGACTCGTGCTAAATTTCAGGACGTACAATATAAATTGTTTATATGAGAGATGATTTTTTTTGTTTTATAAACTGGGCCCACCATGCCATTTTCGCTGTGCACTTTGATTGTTTTTCCAACAGTGACTAGTTTACCTATGACATTTTTTAAGCATGTATCAATTTGGGTGATTTTCGATCGTTTGACTAAATTAGCTCATTTTATTCCCATTTGAAAGGATTACAAGGTTACTTGATTAGCTCGACTATATGTGAATAATATAGTTCGACTACATGGAGTGCCTTCGAGCATTGTGTGTGATAGAAATCCTCGATTCACTTCAAAATTTTGGAGAGCCTTGCAATGAGCTTTGGGAACTAAATTGAACTTCAGTACTACTCACCATCCTCAGACGGATGGGCAATCTAAGAGGACTATACAAACCTTGGAAGATATGCTTTGTACATGTATATTGGATTTTGGAGTTAACTGAGGAGAACATTTATTGTTAGTAGAGTTCACTAACAATAACATTTACTAGGCCAGTATAGGCATGACTCATTATGAGCATATATGCAGTTCGTGTTTATGTGGGGTAGAACCCGACGAGCAAGTCACCACTGGTCCCCGGATCATTTTCAACACTACAAAAATATTAAAAGTATCCAAGAAAGACTTAAAGTGGTTCAAAGTCGTCAGAAGAGTTATGTTGAAGGTTACACCTATGTAGGGTGTGACAACATTTGGAATGAAGGGTAAGTTAGCCTCGAGGTATGTTGGACCTTTTGGGGTTATCAAAAGAATTGGGGAGGTTGCTTATCGATGGGCTTGCCAGCTTAGTTGGGGCATGTTCATAATGTGCTCCATGATTCAATGTTGAGAGAGTGTACTTCAGACCCATCACATGTCATCCATTATCATGCCATTCCTATTCAAGAGAACATGACCTATGAAGAAAATCTTGTGCGAATCCTAGCAAGAGAACTCAAGGTGTTACGAAACAGAGAGATTCATGTGGTCAAGGTCTTGTGGCGTAACCATCAAGAAGATGAGGCTAGCTACTTGGGAGTTAGAGACAGAATTGCATGAGAAATATCTCCATATGTTTAATTTTCAGCTTGAGGTTTTACTTTGAAATTTCAAGACGAAATTCCTTCAAGGATGGGAGAATTGTAAAACCATAAAAAATTGAATAAAATATTTTGGGTT
Organism: Humulus lupulus; assembly: GCF_963169125.1. Classification (NCBI taxonomy): domain Eukaryota; kingdom Viridiplantae; phylum Streptophyta; class Magnoliopsida; order Rosales; family Cannabaceae; genus Humulus; species Humulus lupulus. The sequence continues at coordinate 171,867,505 of NC_084793.1, forward strand.
TGTTTTGGATTTAAATGATAATATTTGTGGGTTTTGTGTTTTAATTGAGTATATAAAAGTAAAGAAAGTTCAAGGAAGGACTTAGTTGCAATAAATTTGAAAGTTAAAAGAGATTAATTTATTATAAAAAGGGGCCCGCACTCACATCAGCACACACGCAACTTTCTTTCTCTTGCATGCACGACCCTCACCATTTCTCTCTCCTCCATGCACAAAGCCTTCTAATGTCAAAACGCAACCAATTTCACTTCCTTAGATGACTGCCTTATGCTCCAACACCGGTAATCTCAGCCACCAAAGGGCAGCCCCTCACTCGCTTCCATTTGCTCATAGTCGTTAGTCAAAGTTATAGTTTTGCTAACTTCTAACTTAGTTTCCAGCCAACTTCGACTTCTGTTTGAAGAACTGTTTGAACCATTGAACTTAGCTCGTCAAGGAAAACAACACCCAATGACCAAGTTCCTCCATTTAACGAATTCCTCGTTTGGCCAATCCATGACTTTTTGGCGATTCTGTGCACTATTTTGGATCAAGATTGGTGTGAGCGTGATCTACTTGTCGAGGTGGTCATTGTAATATATACCATTCATACTTTCAACGAAATTACCAGTACACCACTCGCTGCTGCCACCAATTGCCACCGTGCACCGCTTAGGTGAGGTTTCAGTACTGATAGTCATATAATGTGTTGTTGGACACAATTTTGAATAAGGAATGTGATGATGATAATCATTTTCTCATTTGATGCTCGTAGGAAAAATGTGATATTCTAAGTGGACTAATTGCTTTAGGATTTCGATTAAGCTCGGGAATGCCTTGGAACTTATCAAAGGATCATATTTAGAGATAGGGGTTCTGACTATTCTTTTGAACCTATGTTTTAAGAATTAGATTACTTACGCTATATTCTAATATTTTTATTTTATAAAATGTTTGCAAATTATAAATTGAATATGTGGTTTGTACTTGACTATTCTAAGGGTTATGTTACTTTGGTGATGTGCCTATTATTTTTGTAGAAATATCTATTATGCTGGTTTTGATTTTGGTTTTATAAAATGGGGGTCGTTAGGCTGCCCAAATTTTTTTAAAGTAATATGGAATATGCTCTTGTAATTATTTTGCATGCTTTGGTTGACTGAATGAGAACCTTTTTGAACATGCTTGTACATTTACTTATACGAACCTAGTGTCTGTGGCATCATATTGGGTAGATCAGGTGGCGAGTTGCTGCACCTGTAGGTGTATAGACCTAGAACCTGTATAGGGTTTTTATTTCTAATTCACACACTAGGGTCGCGATCAAATTGTTATACTAGACCATGCAGCCAGAGCCTATGATGATAAATTAGCTAGGGGATTAGCGGGATGGGTTATATGTGTTGGGAAAACTTATACAAGATATTTATTTATTTTCATGTGGATCTAATATTAAACAAATTAATATGAGATAACCTAGAACATGTTTCTAAAATTGAATTCAAAGAGAAACAAAGACAAGAATACTTACAGTATACACAGTAGAATGAAATAGTCATTCCTTCAGTTTCTCTAACTCTTGTATCCTCTCTGTCGCAGAGTATTATCAAGAAATTGAACCGATCTTCTATTTTCTTCACAGTCTTCCAATGTATCCTTAGAATCACCTAGACTAGTGTGGGAAATTCTCAACACATGAGATGGATATAGAAAGAAGAAGAGAAAATAACAAAGAGGCTTAGAAAATGACTTGTGTTTAGAGAGAATCTAAAACTATCAGAAAACCAGTGATTAAACTTATGTTTTGACTTCTCTCTAAGCACTCATTTTATAGACTTAATAAGACCATTTATTTTAATTAAAAAATCAATAAAATAATAGCCATTTTAAAGCCCTAGGTCAAAATTATCACGGGCTTTAGGCCCGTGAAATTTCTCATTTGATTATAAGCCCATTGGACTTAAAAACAAGACCTGTATTATTTTCTATTGATTTAATTAATTAAATAATTATTTAAATCCTTTATCAAATTAATTATTTATAATTTGAGCCTTGATTTAAACTTATTTATTAATTTTTATTAATTTAGATATCAATTTATCTTAATTAATAAATCTGCCATGATTTCTCTTTTCTTCTCTAAATTACATAATTTTGTAAAACTATTCAAAATTGACCTGGTCAACTTTGATAATTCTAATTGATAGTTAAATCAATTAATTGAGACTATCTAGATGATTTTATCCAAGGTACAATGGGGACCATGGGCCTATGAAATCAAGCTCCAATAAGTTATCATAAATCTAACAAATAAATTTACTAACTTATTAATTCCTCGTGACTCCACTATAGACTCAGAATTGCACTCTTGAATTCATAGAACGCTCTATAACAAATATAGATACACTATTAATTATCTATTGTTACAACCATAATTGTCACTCAATCCTCCATAGACGGTCTATAATGAGATAGGACTAAAATACTGTTTTGCCCCTCATTGTATTTTATCCTTAAAACATTTAGTTCCTTGTAAATGATATTTCAGTAAACTAATTTAATTACTGAAATGAGATCTCTATCATTTAATACCTTGAACTAAACTAAAAGGAAACCATCATTTCACTTCTTCATCAGAAGCTATAGATGTTCATATATATGATTAACACTCCCACTCAATTATACTACCGAGTTCCCAAGATGTAAGTATGGGCTAGTCCACAGGGTAAGCTGGTAACGAACAAGTCAAAGAACTCAAATAATATAATCAGTTAGAATACTAGCCACTCAGAATTGAGATTGAATTGACCTATGGTCAACTATATGATATGACTAGAATAGATAATAACGGTATGTTTACTTAGCTTATCAACTGTCAATATCGGTCTTGTCCGATGTAACAAATACATCCGATCTTATCTACTTTGCTAATGTTCTTTCCAGAACATAACACTAAAATGTGTAAGTAGATCATATCGTAGATTCAAAAGTCAGTGTAAATCCTATGCACTGACTAATCTTAGGACTAACTTATTTTGAACATATAATCATATTTATATTCCACTGTGATTACGTCACTATAAATACGATTAGCTATATGCTCGGGATTTAATAGAAGTTTATATTAAACAAATAATCATGAAAATAAAACATGTGAGCAAAGTGATTGGCCAAGTCAAAAAAATGATTTATATTCTTTTATTGATAATAAAATGAGATTACAAAGAATTTGAGTTTTAGTTAGAGCATAAAACCCCAACAATATGTACTTAGTGGCCGTTAGTTTTATACATGATCATTTATTGGTTCTCTATTTTGTTTTATACGATTATTATATTTTATTTTCAAGACTAATCATGCATGATTTTATTGGTAAAAAGAAAGGTTCTTGAGTTTAGTCCCTATCCTGCTGGCTTTGTAAGCTCACCCCCTTTTTCCTCCCTTCCAAGAAATACCCAGTTTGAGACTGGTGGATACTAGGGTGAATGAAGATATCTGGAGTTAGATATTTTTCCTAGATTAGTTCATCATAGTTCTCTTTCGACTTTTATTTAGAGATGGATTATATGATATTATTTTCATTGAGGATTATTGTCTGGATTTTAAACTTGATCTATGTTGCTAAGTGTTGAGGATGAATGGATGCTAAGTGTTATCCCAAAATTTGAAAAGGATCATGTGGCAGTAAAATTGACACGTGGCATGGATTAGTTGGGTGATCTGGCTTAGCAGTAGCCCAATGCATCAGTGAAGAATTTGGACTGCTTGAGAGATGTCATAGTCAAGCCAAATGCACCCGAGGAGAATACTTGGGCTAAGGTGGGCTTGGCTCGGACCCTAGTCCGAGGAGCCCAAGTGTTTGGTTCGGACCCTAGTCCGAGGAACCCATGCATGCCAAGAGATGGTCTTAGACCTTGGCCAAGGAGAGGCCACAAAAGGTCCGATCGGACCTTAGTTGGAGGAACCAAGTGCTTGGCTCGGACCATGTCCGAGGAGAGTCTCCTAAATGCTTGGTTCGGACCATGTCCGAGGGGAGCCTTAAGTAATTGGCTCGGACCATGTCTGAGGAGAGCCTCCTAGATGCTTGGCTCGGACCATGTCCGAGGAGAGCCTCTTAGGTGATTGGCTCAAACCATGTCCGAGGAGGGCTTCCTAGGTGGTTGGCTCGGACCAAGCCCGAGGAGAGGTCCCATGCGTGCCTCGGACCATGTCCGAGGAAGGCCCCTACGTGTGTGCCAAGGAAATGGCCTCGGACCTTAGTCCGAGGAGAGGTCCCAAGAGATTGCCTCGGACCCTAGTCCGAGGAGAAGGCAACAACAGGTCCGATCGGACCCTAGTCCAAGGAGCCAAAACATATGGCTCGGACCCTAGTTCGAGGAGAGCCAATGTATTGTGGTCGGATCTTGGTCCGAGGAAAGTAAGGGGTATGGTCCGTATGCAAGTGTCCAGCATGTATATGTCCGACCAGAAGATGATATTCATCAACAAAACAGACTAGACTACGTCAAATTCCCAGAAACGACTTTAGTAAGAATCGGTCTGGGCACCGCAGGAATCTCTCATTCCTCACTCAAATTGAGGAATCTGTTGTATTTTAAATATTTCTTGTAATTTAAATATAATATGAATAATAAAATATCCCTATCTGAAGGGGATATCAATTGAGGATCCCAAGCTTATAAATAGAGGGTTGATGGGATCGTAAAAGGAGTTTTGGGCAATTTGAGAATTGGTCTGAGTTCTAGAGAGAGAAAGTGCATTTTTTCTTGAGAGAACCCATTTTGTATTCTTGAATATTTACACTGAAGAAACTCAGTTGACACCGGTTCATCTGATCTTGAGTGTGGATAAAGTAATAAAATCTCTAAGTGGACTAGGCTATTACTGATTGATCGGGGCTGAACCACTATAAAATCTCTTGTGTTATTTACTTTTCTTAATTAAACTGTCTGTGTCGTTTACATTCTCTTGAAGGCTTGTCGTTATTGACATTCTCACGTTGTTGGCTAAAAACACAGTCAACATTTTGGTGCTTTCATTGAGAGCCTGAAGAGAAGAACAGACACTCCCTAAAGTAATATGGCGCCTAAGAACACCACTGCTGCTTCCAAGAAGATGAGCTCCTTTAAGGAGCATGCTAGATCGGAAGGTCCCAGCGTTCAAGATCGTGAAACTGAGCCTAGAGTCGTGCTCGAGGATGTAGCTCCAGAAGTTGAGGAGCTCCAGGAGGCCATGAGCGCATTCCAGGAGGAGATGGCTCAGTTCAATGCCATGCAGGAGGCATTCGCTGAGGAAATGGCCAGGAAAAACGCCGCATTTGAGCAGCAGAAACGAGAGATGGACGCTAGGAGTGAGGAGATCCGTCGACAGCAGGAGGAGGCTGACAGGCGACATCGCGAAGCTGCACTTGCTCTGGAGGCAGCTACGCAACTGACCCGAGCCAATGCTCAGGCTGCACCTGGGGTGGCACCCACCCCAGAGGCAAGGACCATAGAAGCTAGTCGTAAGAAAACTGATAGACCAGGCAGGGGTGGTAATAACCCACCTGGTCATGAGGAGGATGGAGTCCGATCACGCACTGCCTCGACTTAAAGGGGGAACTCTAAGACCGCCTCAAAGAGCCACCGATCGGAGACCTCCAGGTCAGGGAGTCATAAGTCAGGCAGTAAGAAAACACCTTCTGAGCAGGAGCACAATAGAGCTCCTCGTGGCAATGAGACTTCCCACTTCAAGGATGGGCATGGGCGTGATGAAGCTGACAGTCATCACAACAACTAGTCGAAGGAGAAGAATAATAACCAACGAGGAGGAGAGGATCAACCAGCTCAAACAGGAAAGCTACCACGTCATCCCAACCAGCGCAATGGCAAGGAGCACGCTCTACCCAGCAAACCTTCCGAGAAGACTCGGAGTACGGTGTTCGACCGGTTGGGAAAGAACACTGCTCAGAAGGACCTGAGGGACGTCATTGATGATAGAAGGAGGACCGGCCCGGTCGAAGGGCAAGAGCCAATCCGTCCTACCAGTCGAGTAGAAATACTCGATAATGGTTTGCCGGATAGGAGTGCCCGACCAGGTGGTCCCGAAAGTGAGTCCCCAGCAGTGGCCCCAAGCATCCAAGCCCAGCTTGATGCTTTGACAGCGGCAGTCCAGAATTTGTCAAAACAACCAACTATTGATCCGGTAGACCACAGGAGTGGTAGCCCTTTCTGTGCTCGAATTAGAGCAGCTCAACCACCAAAGAAATACAAAGAACTGGTACTTCCAGTTTATACAGAAAAGGTAGACCCGGTGAGACACGTTGGGAAGTTTGAAGATCAGATGGAGCTACTCGGGGTGAGTGATGACTACCGCTGCAGAGTCTTCCCCACCACGTTGTCAGACACTGCCCAGGAGTGGTACTGGAAGTTCAAACCAGACTCCATCACCTCTTGGGAGAGCTTTAGGAAGGAGTTTTGCAGGCAGTTTAGTACTGCCCAAACCCCTCCTGTTTATGCCAACCACTTGGTGGATATTAGGCAGGGTAAGGATGAGTCTCTCAAGAACTACATTCAAAGGTTCATGAGAGAAGCTAACCGAGCTACCGCGGTTGGAGATGAGGGGAAGATGGTGGCGATCTCTTCCGGTATTATCTATCGAAGTCCTTTGTGGGACAACATCCATCACCATCCAATTTCAACTTTACAACAGTTTTTAGACCAGGCGGACAAGTACATGAAGTTGGATGATGCTATTGAGAAGGGAGAGAATGGGTTGAATAAACCGAGTGAATCAGGTGATACCCCCAAGGATGGCGGAAATGATCAAGGTGGTGGTAAGAAACGTGGGAATAACGGGTCTGACCGCCGCAATGAGAAAAAGGCTAAGTCGGGATCAAACGACAAGCCAGCGAAGTATGAACCTCGATTCACCAACTACACCACTCTTTCGGCAACCCGGGCAGAGATCTATCTAGCCAGTCATCAGGAGGTCCCTTACCGGAAACCCCCACCAATCAAGAAGGAGATGAGTAAGAGGGATATGAACAAGTTCTGTCGTTTCCATGGAGACTATGGTCACGACATGAATGAGTGTAATCACCTTAAAGATGAGATAGAGTTTCTCCTCCGGTCGGGGAAGCTAAAAAAGTACTGAGCAGAGAAGACCCAAGGAGTGGGGAGCAACAATAATCCTGGGTTCAAGCGGCAACGGTCCTCACCTTTGAACCCGAACCTGTGGACTTCACACTAGATACTATATGTGGAGGACCACATCTTGCTGGAGACAGCAACAAGGCGAGGGAGAGGTATGCTCGCACCCTTCGTCATGAGTTGGGTGCGGCATCCACCTCCGAAGTTATGACGGTGGAGGAACGACCAGCAAAGAACCCAAGATATGAAAGTGAGTCCCTCACTTTCACCGAAGAAGATGCTAAACACATGAGGTATCCTCACAATGACCCTCTTGTTGTGACAGTCCAAATTGCTAATATGAAGGTGAAGAGGTGTCTGGTCGATATGGGAAGCTTTGTAAACATTATCTATAAATCCTCCTTCGGGAAAATGAAACTATCTGTCAATGACTTGAAGCCGTGCTCTCAAGTCATTTATGGTTTTACTGGAGAAGGGTTGTCACCAGCTGGGACAATCAAGTTACCAGTCACGACGGGGGAGGCTCCCAAGCATGAGACCGTGATGACTGAATTTTTGATTGTTGACTGCCTGTCCGCCTACAATGTGGTTATTGGTCGACCACTACTCACCAACTTGCATGCAATAGTTTCAATCTCGCACCTTTCCATGAAGTTCCCGACCAGTGCTAGCATAGGCTGTGTCCAAGGAGACCAAAGGGAGGCTAGGGAGTGCTATAATGCCTCGGTAGCCAAGGCGAAGAAAGGGGCCAAGGAGAACAACATGATTGTATGTGTTGAGAGAGAGGAGGTGGATGAGATTGATGTAGACTAGAGTCTTGCAGTAGTGAACGATGAAGAAATGTTAGAGGAGTGTGGCCAGGAGAGCACTCTTAGTTTGAAAGAGCAGAAGACCCCATTAGGTGATGAAGTCACCAAATAGGGCGTTGCCCAAAGCGAGGAAAGAGATTTTGATCCTCGCTTTGGGGATTATGAGAGTGATGTGGGACTGTCCGAGGAGTTAGAGGAGGTCCCTATAGATGAGAATGACCCAATGAGAGGGGTCAAGATTGGAAAGAAGTTAAAAGCTGAGGTGAGAGCACAGCTGATAGAATTCTTGCTAAGGAATCAAGATGTCTTCGCCTGGTCTCATAATGATATGGTGGGTATCTCACCAACTGTGATCAGCCACGTGCTCAACATGGATGAAAGCTATCCAGCGGTGCAGCAGAAGAGGAGGTTGCTTGACAAGGATCGAGCAAAGGCTCTTAAGGAGGAGGTAGAGCGATTGAAGGAGAATGGGTGTATCAGAGAGGCATACTACCCTTCATGGGTTTCAAACCCAGTGTTGGTGCCCAAACCCAATGGAAAGTGGAGGACTTGTGTAGATTTTACTAATCTAAACAAAGCATGCCTGAAGGATTGCTTTCCTTTACCAAGAATAGACCAGTTGGTAGATGCAACCTCTGGTCATGAAACATTGTCCTTCATGGATGCATATTCGGGGTACAACTAGATCAGCATGCATCCTCCTGATGAAGAGCATACCAGCTTCCGAACAGATATAGGGCTATACTGCTATAGAGTCATGCCCTTCGGACTAAAGAATGCAGGGGCTACCTATCAACGCTTGGTGAATGGTATGTTTCGTGACTTAATCGGCAAGAGCATGGAGGTGTACGTAGACGATATGCTGGTGAAGTCAAAGGAAGCTGAAGGGCACGTGCAAGACTTAGAGGAGTGCTTCGCAATACTGAGGAAATATAACATGAAGTTAAACCCCCTCAAGTGTTCATTTGGAATGGGTTCTGGAAAATTCCTTGGGTTTATTATAAACTCCCGAGGAATAGAGGCAAACCCAGAGAAGATCAAGGCCCTCGTTGAAATGAAGTCTCCAGCTAGAATAAAGGATGTGCAAAGCTTGACTGGGCGGATTGCAGCTCTAAGCAGGTTTGTTTCGAAATCAACGGACAAGTGCGTCCCGTTTTTTAACCTGCTTAGAGGAGGCAAGAAGTTTGAGTGGAATGCAGAATGTGAACAAGCTTTCCAGGCCATAAAGGAGCATTTGGCCCAACCTCCTGTTCTTTCTAAGCCAGTTGATGGAGAAGACCTATTTCTGTACCTAGCAGTCACGGAGCACGCTGTTAGTGCTGCCTTAGTACGTGAGGAGGATAAAGTGCAGCACTTGGTATATTATGTTAGCAAGCGATTGATAGGAGCGGAGTCCCGGTATCCCGTAATTGAGAAGTTGGCTTAATGCTTGGTACTTGCATCACGAAAATTGCGGCCATACTTCCAAGCACACCCCATTAAGGTACTTACTGACCAGCCTCTACGCCAAGTCTTACAGAAGCCGGAGTCGTCTGGTCGGCTACTTAAATGGGCGGTTGAGCTAGACCAATTTGAAATCAAATACTAGCCGAGGACTGCTATTAAAGGCCAAGCTTTGGCAGATTTCATCGCTGAGTGTACCGGGATCGCTGATGTTCCAGACCAGCCAGAGAGTGTAACTGGGCAGAAAGAAGAAATTCCTACTTGGCAACTGTTTGTTGATGGGTCGTCGAATGAGCATCATTCAGGAGCTGGGATTATAATAGTCACACCAGAGAAGCACCGAATTCATTGTGCCCTGAGATTCGGATTTAATGCTTCTAACAATGAGGCAGAGTATGAGGCCCTCCTACCAGGCTTGCGACTAGCTCGAGATGTACGTGCCCGGTCGGTAGAAATAAATAGCGATTCCCAGTTGGTGGTCTACCAAGTATTGGGGGAGTACTAGGCAAGGGGCCTACGCATGGCGGCATACTTAAACAAGACCAAAGATCTGCTAGCACAGTTCGAGGAGTATACCATCAAGCTAGTACCACGTGAGCAGAACTCTAATGCAGATGCTCTAGCAAAGCTTGCTAGTGCAAAAGATGCCGAAACTCTGAATATAGTACCGGTAGAATATTTGGCGGAGCCGAGCGTCGATAAACAAGAGGCCATGCCGATCACGATAGCCGACACTTGGATGACTCCCATCATTGCTTACCTTGAGCAAGGGACCCTCCCAGTGGAACGTAATGAACCAAGAAAGATTATGAGACAAGCTGCTAGGTACACCATGGTGGATGGGGTGTTGTATAGGAGAGGGTATTCCTTACCTCTACTCAGGTGCATGAAGGGTTTTGTGGAGATCATGCTGGGGGGCAGAGTCTATCTGAGGCAAGGATTTTTCTGGCCTATCATGAACAAGGACTCTATGGAATACATGAGGAGGTGTGACAAATGCCAAAGATTTTCTAAAGTGCCCAGAGCGCCCCCAAATGTCTTGAAGCAAATGCAAAGTCCATGGCCTTTTGCAGTGTGGGGTATTGATCTGATCGGGAAGTTGCCCAAAGGAAAAGGAGGAGTGCAGTTTGCAGTGGTCGCGGTAGATTATTTTACTAAGTGGACTGAGGCCGAACCATTAGCCACAATCACATCGAAGAAAGTATTGGACTTTGTGGTTAAGAACATAATATGTCGCTATGGTCTGCCTAAGAAAATAGTGTCTGACAATGGCACCCAATTTGACAGCGACATATTTACCGATTTTTGCACTCGGCATGGCATCACAAAAAGTTTCTCCTCGGTAGCCCATCCTCAAGCTAATGGGCAGGTTGAAGCGGTAAACAAGACACTGAAGGACACTCTGAAAAAGCGCCTGGAGCAAGCTAAGGGTGCTTGGGCAGAAGAGTTACCAGAGGTCCTTTGGTCATACAGGACTACTGCTCAGACGGCAACTGGACATACACCATTTTCTTTGGCATATGGGTATGAGGCCATGTTACCTGTGGAGATAGACCCACCATCTCATAGAAGGACTATGTACAACCAAGAGGAGAATCATCAGTTGTTAGCAGAATCATTGGACTTCCTCGAGGAGAGAAGAGAGGAGGCAAACCTTAGAGTGGCCGCTCACCAGCAAAAAGTGGCGCGCTACTTCAATTCCAGAGTGCGAGATCGAAAGTTCCAGGTCGGAGATTTGGTCCTCAGAAAGGTGTTTGTAAGAGACCCGGCAGCTGGTGTGCTAGGACCAAACTGGGAAGGACCATATCAAGTTGAGCAAGTCTTGCCACCTGGCACCTACAAGCTTGCTCGATTAAATGGAGAGCTGATCAGGAACTACTAGAATGGCGAGCACTTGAGAAAATATTATCAATAAATACTGCTTGTAGAGTAGTAGCTTTGTATCAAGTGCTTAACTTGTTATTTAAGTTTTTTGTTTGTGAACTGGTTATTTGCTACCCAGTCACATTATTTTGAACAATGTTATTTTGTTTGGAACTCGTTGTTAGACACGTTTTGTCACTTATTATTACGAGTAATAAAAGAGACCACGCGCAGCGTGGTCGAATCTTGCTACAAATTTTGCATATGTGTTTATTATTCTTGCTTGGCAGTGTTCAACTGTCATAATGATTTAAACAAAACAGGTCTTCTAAGAACTAAGTGTAAATATATACCGGACAATGTTCAACTGGTCGATATTATGAGATGAATGACCAACGTTTAAATAATGTTTTTGTAGTGGTCAACTACTGAAATATGTTTGTATATTTTATGTGTTTCACGAGTAGTAACTACTCAGACAAATTCGGTCAAGTAGCAAGTGATCAAGGATTTTTCAACCCTCAATCACTTGGGGGGCACATAGGGTATACTGGTTTGTACTTCAACACAGGCAATAAGAGCACGAGCAAATATATCTGTTTTTGGGCTGACTTGTAAGTTTGGAAGTCTAAAAAGGCCATTCAGCTAACTTGTTTAACAAAGCTTAAATAACTTACAATTTTTAAAATATTAAGTTAGAAACAGATATTCGTGTAATGATAAAATTTATGCTCATAAAAAGTTAGAGCAATAAGAGCATGAGGAAGTATATTTAGTATGGACTTGTGAAATGTTTAGAATTTCTAAGTTAGAAAAACTAAATACTCATGTGAAATTTAAGGCATCTAGGAACTTTACTATTCACAATAAAGACTTAAAAGTTTAGTGTTAGTCAAAAAAGAAAAAGTAAAGTGGCTCAATCATCCAAGAAAAAGTATACAAGATAAAGCAAACTATGATAAAAACTAGTAAGACTACAACTAGTCAAGCAGGTGTGCTCTAGCAAGATGGGGAGTCACTGGCGTGCTTCTCTGGTGGGTTGGTCAACCCCCTCCTCGGCCTCAGCTGCTCCTCTTGCTCGGAAGGATAATGTAGAGGAAGCTGGTGTAGGGCCAGGACAGCAGACCTTGCTTCGCATCTAGGAAGCTCCTCTGCCTGGACCTCCTTGGTGAAAAAATCGAGCTTGAGAGGTTTATTCAGCTTCCAGACCTGATAAAAGCAGTCGAAGCTAGCCTCCTCAAAGCGAATTAAATCAAACTCCTTCTCTTGTTTCAACTCTTCATTCTCGCTTATTAGTCCTTCATTCTCACGAGCTAACTCCTTATTCTCAAGGGTCAGTTTCTCCAGTTGAGCGGTCAAGGACTGGGTGGTTTGAGCTTGCTGCCTAAGAGACTCATCCCGTTCAGCCACGGTCTTCTCCGCCTGCTCCAACTTGGATTTGGAGTCTTTTTCTGAGGCAGTTAAAGTCTCTACTTTAGCTTGGGCCTCCACCAGTTGATCATTCATCACCTTGATCAACTCCTTGTAATCAACTGACCGCTGCTGAGCGTGACAGAAGGTCATAAGCGCCTGCATGAAAAACAAAAAGTTACTACAAAGCAATAGCGTAAGCAATAATCTATCTTATGGTGGAGTACTTACGTGTGTCAGCTGAGCAATCCCACTATCCAGGACCGCATCGACACTAAGCCGAGGAAGAGATTCAAAGCTTCGAATCGTTGATGCATCGCGGAGGGTCTGATCAGCTGACCCCCTGAGCTTCGTATCAGCAGCCCAGAGTGCCTCGCTCGGGCCAGGCGGGCCTGGAGGAGTTAGGCTCGCTGATGAAGGGAGTGACGAAGGAGCTAACGGTGGGAGTGTGGTCAACCCCTCGGGTTGTCTCCCTCGGCTAAGCGGCACTATCTTTAAAATCTTCCTCGGGGGCATGGAGCCACTTCCATCGCCAGCTTTCCTCTTTGGAGCAGAAGCAATGCACTGCCTGAACATATATGGATCGGCAAAAGAGGAAAACACAAACTTGTTAGAGATATAAATATAATAAAATGTAGATGAGTATATTACTACTACAATTTTGTTAGTCTCGAATCACCAAGTTATTAAACATATTCCTATGATCACTAGTCATGTGTTACCTGCGTTGAGAATCTGATCGACAAACTCATCCTCGTCGTCCGAGGATGAGCTGAGTTCTCTCTCAACCTGGATAGCCTTTCCTTTCCCGGACCGAGCAGGAATGGTGGATCGGCGCTAAGGCTCAGGCTCCCTAATGACAAGGTCACTAGGTCTGCGAGAGAGCAGAGAAGGTCCAGGAGAAAGCTGGCCAGTCACTAGCTCCGTGCCTGCATTGGACTGATCAGTTGTGTTATTCTCCCCGGTGGTACTTTCCACCGCCATATCTTGGTCACACGGTACTAGGCCCACCATCTGAAGGAGGTCCACAATGACCAATTTTTTCACATCTTTCTCCACAGGACTCATGCTAGCCAACTTCTCTGCTCGCTCAAACATCCCCTCAGTAGGCAATGGTCGCTCGAATGGACTCGCACGTGTAAAGGCCAAGTTGTTGGCCTTAATGTCCGATGTAAGGAAGTATTCTTTGTGATACTTCCCAGGGTTCGATTTGTGAGAAATACCACTGAGGTATGTAGTCCCCCTTTGCCTGTGGTAGAAGTGGAAGAAGCCCGTGTTGTTGTGGGAGGGATTGGTCCTAAGGTTAAATAAGTAGTGCACCTCATGAGGGGTGGGCTCGTCCCAACCCTGCAGGAAGTAGAGAATGTATAATGCAGACAATGCTTGGATCCCATTCGGTACAATCTGAAATGGGGAGACATTGAAGTAATCCGCTACAGACCGGAAATAGGTGTGTAACGAAAGTGTCGCTCCGGCGTGCACATGATGCCTCGACCAGGCGCAGTATGCTCCACCAGGCCTATTGGCTTTCTGATGAGGGCCTGGGCATATCATGTTCGCCTCGCTCAAACCCAAAGCCTCGATGTGTTTGTGGAACAACGCGGGATTAAGCTTTGAAGCTTCGGCAATGAACCAAGAAGGTTCTTCTTCTCCCCCCTTGCGTGGCCTTTGAACAGCCAAGTCCTGGATCACGGTGGCAAAATTCTGAGAAGGAGATCCTGAAGGAGTTGCAATGCGGGCATCACTGCGCTTCACCACCTTTTGCACCGCTCTACGGGCAACTTGTGGATCTTGTTCCTGGGGAAGTCTGTTAGATTTCTTCACCCTCATCTTCGACTGAGAGACTTGTTGAAGAAACTGTTCCTCGTGGAGGAGGTACAAGGCTGAGCGAGGAAGGATCTGCTTGAAGCGACGAAGGCGGTCCTCTGGAGTACAACTGGTGGATGAGTTCGATGAGGAATCGCTGTTTAGAGGAGTCTCGATTGACTGCGGGACGGATGTATCAGAATCTGTGTGGTTGTCACCTCCCCTATAATCAGAGCGATTCATCTACAGAAATAAATAAAAAATGGGGAGGTGAGTAACCATACAGAGAAAATCCAACAAGAACAAAATTTATTTTTATACTTAGAAAAATTGATCTAAGTGGTAAAAATATAGCACACAAGGAAAAAAAATAAAAATAATCTTAGTGCCCAAAAGTGCCTAAAAAGTACTTGAAGTATTTAAGGTCACTAAAATTTATATAAATGGAAAATTTTGGGGTTTTCCAAAGAGGCTAGATTCCCTATGTGTGCGTGTGTGCATGCCAAAGGGCTGTGTATGTGTTTAAAAGAAAAGGAAGAAGGCCGAAGCCAAGGGGAGTGAGTGTGGTCCGATCGGACCACATTATTGATCCTAAGAAATGGCCGTGCCTAGTGCATCCGCTCGGATGCCTAGGCACTCTAATACGCACGACCGAGGAGATGTTCAGCAGCCGTGTGGGACTGAAGAGACTTGCCTCCGTGCGAGCCCAGCGCCAAGCAACCCACGAGATGTCCGATCGGACATGGCGCGTCCGAGGAGATGCGCACCCCACGGTCCGAGTGTCCGAGCACCAAGCGCGCCTTGTGCCTCCAAGGATCCTAGCCACTAGTAGCCCAACATGTCCGATCGGACATGGGCATTCGAGAAGGGTAAATGTGGTCCGATCGGACCACATGCTTGCCTAGAAAATTTAGTGGCCGATCGGCCACTTTCCTTAGCTATGCGTTTTTCATACCCTAAAACCCAAACCGTACAAGAAAAGCCCGAATATCCCTATCATAAACACACTTCTTCATTCACACATACAAAAACAAGATCAAAACATGGAAGTGGAAAGGTTTTTTCATGTTCTTGAAAACCCACTATACTATCAAAAACCCCAAAACCCATACTCATGATTTATGTCAAATTAACCCATTTTTCTTGAAATTCCTATGAAATTAAAGGTAATGTTGGGTTACCCATACCACAAACATCATCAAAACAGCCACCCAACAAATTATATAAACATGCTTATGACATTCATGAACAAATTCAACAAAAAGGCCATCAATGAGTTTCGATCATGGCATGGGTTTTCATAGAAATTTTTTGAAAAATTGCAACAATGTAAAGGCATGGAAAAGAAGACTTACTCAAGGTTGGAGAACCTTTGGCTTGCTTGAAGATTGCTTGAAGATGGAGAGCTTCCCTTGAAGTTCTTGAAGATTTGGCAAAGAGAAGAGGAGCTTTGGGTTTTCGGCCAAGAGAGAAGGAAGAAGAAGAGAGGTTTTTTAAAAAAAATGTGATTTTTCTTGTGTGAAGAAAAGTGTGTAAAGTTGGGTTATTTAAAGGGAAAAAAGTGGGGTTTATTGTTTATTTTTGGACCCTTGGCATTCCGGGACTATTTTTTCTCCCCACGATCATGGGCAGTTTTTTTTGCAGTGATTGTGGGTCTGCTGCATGGAGACGAACAGTTATTATTTTTATAATGACGTCAACTGGAGAAAAAGTTTATTATGTGAATGTATCATATAATAAACCTGGGGGGCAAATGTTATCCCAAAATTTAAAAAGGATGATGTGGCAGTAAAATTGACACGTGGCATGGATTAGTTGGGTGATCTGGCTTAGCAGTAGCCCAATGCATCAGTGAAGAATTTGGACTGCTTGAGAGATGTCATAGTCAAGCCAAATGCACCCGAGGAGAATACTTGGGCTAAGGTGGGCTTGGCTCGGACCCTAGTCCGAGGAGCCCAAGTGTTTGGTTCGGACCCTAGTCCGAGGAACCCATGCATGCCAAGAGATGGACTTAGACCTTGGCGAAGGAGAGGCCACAAAAGGTCCGATCGGACCGTAGTTGGAGGAACCAAGTGCTTGGGTCGGACCATGTCCAAGGAGAGTCTCCTAAATGCTTGGCTTGGACCATGTCTGAGGGGAGCCTTAAGTAATTGGCTCGGACCATGTCCGAGGAGAGCCTCCTAGATGCTTGGCTCGGACCATGTCTGAGGAGAACCTCTTAGGTGATTGGCTCAGACCATGTCTGAGGAGGGCTTCCTAGGTGGTTGGCTCGGACCAAGCCCGAGGAGAGGTCCCATGCGTGCCTTGGACCATGTCCGAGGAAGGCCCCTACGTGTGTGCCAAGGAAATGGCCTCGGACCCTAGTCCGAGGAGAGGTCCCAAGAGATTGCCTTGGACCCTAGTCCGAGGAGAAGGCAACAACAGGTCCGATCGGACCCTAGTTCGAGGAGCCAAAACATATGGCTCGGACCCTAGTCTGAGGAATGCTCAAAAAGGTTGGCTCGGACCATGTCCGAGGAGAGCCAATGCATTGTGGTCGGACCTTGGTCCGAGGAAAGTAAGGGGTATGGTCCGTATGCAGGTGTCCAGCATGTATATGTCCGACCAGAAGACGATATTCATCAACAAAACAGACTAGACTACGTCAAATTCCCAGAAACGACTTCAGTAAGAATCGATCTAGGCACCGCGGGAATCTCTCATTCCTCACTCAAATTGAGGAATCTGTTGTATTTTAAATATTTCTTGTAATTTAAATATAATATGAATAATAAAATATCCCTATCTGAAGGGGATATCAGTTGAGGATCCCAAGCCTATAAATAGAGGGTTGATGGGATCGTAAAAGGAGTTTTGGGCAATTTGAGAATTGGTCTGAGTTCTAGAGAGAGAAAGTGCATTTTTTCTTGAGAGAACCCATTTTGTATTCTTGAATATTTACACTGAAGAAACTCAGTTGACACTGGTTCATCTGATCTTGAGTGTGGATAAAGTAATAAAGTCTCTAAGTGGACTAGGCTATTACTGATTGATCGGGGTTGAACCACTATAAAATCTCTTGTGTTATTTACTTTTCTTAATTAAACTGTCTGTGTCGTTTACATTCTCTTGAAGGCTTGTCGTTATTGACGTTCTCACATCGTTGACTAAAAACACAGTCAACACTAAGTATAATTTTTCATGATTTGAAACTGATTGAATTTAACTATTTGGTAATCGTATAACTGTAGGATATTACTTTTGAGATTATATATTTTAGCGGGTGCTCTTAACCTATTTTATATAATAATTTTATAAATTTATTTAGAGTTATTATATAATCTTTAAACAATAATTATTATTTTTTCACACAAATAAAGTAAATGGGATCACTTGTAAATATTACAAAGGTTGGATCTTGAATTTCGACTATCCAATTTATGGTTATTATACTTCTGGCACGACATAGGGCTTGGGGTGACATGATAGTTATAGTAAACATTCCACCAATATTTTAAAATTTTTTGAATAATTTACGGTGCTGAAATCAGGGTTCAAACATTTTGTTTTACATGCGTATAAAAAAAGCATGCATATGTGCAATTGACTATTTGAATTTTCATTTCGGCACCATAAATTATTCAGAATTTCTTAAAAACTAGTGAGATGTCTATAACTATATTGTCAACTATCATTTTAAAAAGAAATGGATCACGACCTAAAAACAAAAATACCTATATAGATAATGTCAAAATTGATGCTTCTACCTAAAAATTCCCTATGTACAACAAATGGGGATGGTGGGTTTGAACCCTTGAGCTCATGGTTACAAATTCATGAGGTCCCACCACCTATACCAAACATGTTTGGGTCTCCCTTAATTTATTGAGTATAAATTGAATAAAATTAAGTTGTCAATTTTAAGAAATTAAAGTAATATAAAAATTATAAGCATAAGTAAAGAACATATAGATGTGAAGGATTGTCATTCCGTATAAATAATTCAATAATAAAATATGAGGATAAAAAAACAATTTTTATTAATGGGTAATAATTTTTGTATTTAATATAAATGTAAAATGAATATGAAAAGTAATTTTAGAATTTTAAAAGGTGTTTAAAAGGAAAATTGGAATGCTAATAGAAGAATCTGTATATGATAACATGTACTCATAAATTTTATTTTCTTTTACCATTGCATGTCATTTTCATACATGATAGCGGTTAAAAATCGCAATTTATTGTAGCAGTAGGTATCAATTCGTAGATTTTGTACAAGTAAAGACGTTTGTTCGGTTGAAAGGAGATGGTTTTGGATCATCACAATCGGATATCCGATATCCCTTCCCAATAATTATCAACCTCACACACACACCAGTACACCAACACCATCAGAGAATACTTTGAGATTTTAGTTGGTATATTGTGAGTTTGGCACCGCCCCTTATGAGACTTTTTGACCATAGTCACAGATAATGGACCATACATTTTGTACGTAATAGTAATCGAATCTATGTATTGTATCAAGATTCTGAACCAGCCTACAGTCATGATTACAATGTTTTCTTTTAAAAAAAATAAAAAAGTGAAAAGTGACTTAACTAAAATGAGAGCGAGAGCTTCTAGAAAAACTAGAATTGTATTTAGATTGACGATTGTTGTCAATGCTCCACTGCCGCCCAATAACATGCGATGATATATGATTATTTGGGTTGTAACGCGTTCCATTTTTTTTGTTCCATACTTTATAACAAATTTTATAATTACAGGGGCACGCTTTCTTAGCATGTTAACGTAGGATTCAAAATTGAGAACAGTCTGTGGGTTGAAATTGCAAAATAATAATAATAATAATAATAATAATAATAATAAATAAATATGAAAAAAAGGCTCGAGTACATATTGGAACGTTGGTATTTTCTCAAATTGTGTGGCATGAGATCTTCACCTTCCGACCACCACACAATCAGACTTGCAGAACGTTTATCTAATGAGATATACACTACTACAAACTATCTTTTTCCAGTTTGAGAATGCTCATTGAGTCATTAAAACCACATTTTAGGACATGCAATAGGTGTTCTAAAAAAATATGCAGGTCCTAAAAAGACTACAAGAGAGAATTTCGAATGGTAACTTTTAAATGCACACTTTGGGTGTTCTAAAAGAGTATTAAATGCACCCAAAGCGTGCCCTAAAACATGTTAAGTAAAAACGGATAAAAATATACATGTCATTTTTCAAATTGAGACTAGGATTAGAGCTTCATTTTTCTCATCAGCACACAAAGAAGAAGAAAAACAAGGAGCAGAGGCTGGGCTTCTCACTGGTGGTGCAAGGGTTCTTGGTCACAGTAGAGCTGTAGGTGTTGTCGAATCTCAGCCACGGCGAAGCTACAGGGGTTCTCGGCGTGAGGGTGCCTCGTCCACGGCGGCGGCGCTGCAAGGTTTCTCTGCGCCATCATTTCTTGGCCATGGGGATCTCGACACCTACATTTCTCGGTCACAGAGGCGGCAGGGGAGGTTCTCGACACCTGCGTTTCTCGTACACGACGACAACAGCAAGGGAGGTTCTCGACTCTAGGCAGCATGTATTTTCTTCTTATTTGTTCATTTCTTCAATGAATAATGTTTTACACTCATTTATTATTCAAATGCTATATCTAAAATATGTTTATTGTCTTGAATTTTAGCTTGTGTATGTATGTAGGGCTTGGATAAATTTGAAATCCCCAATTTCAGATTGAAGTCACTTGTTTTCTAATATTAAGTGAGTAAGTATTTTATTTGAGTTTATTTATGTTAGATTAATTTTTTAGTAAATCGTTGAGTTTCTATTACTAAAAATCAGAAAATTACAAAAATTGTATATAATATATAGTTATATATGAAACACATTCTTTAAATCCATGATTTTATAATAGATAGTAATTGATTGAAGATATTTCTTTGTTTTTTTTCAACTAATTACAATCTTTATTGTTGTATTATAAGTTATCTTTTTTTTTTGTTGGTTTAGTTATAATAATATATGATATGATGATTCTTCATACTTTATTCTCATTTTATTTTTGGATAGTATTTAAGAGTAACTTTTGATTAAAAAAATGTATTTTTTTAGTTTTGTTTTCTTATTAAAATATGGCATTAGTTAACAAAAAAAAAAAAAGGAAAGTGCTAGCTAGCTTTTGAAAAGTTGCCATCAAAAATAGACTTTTAGATATTTCTAAATAGAACATTCATTGTTGGATTGATAAAAAAGGATCAAAGAGTAAATACTAGAGAAAAAGTAAATAAGATCCATGGAATAAAGTCAAAGAAAAGATTAGAGAGAAAAAAAGTTTGAATAGTAGTTCTCGTACAAAGTTATAGAAACATCACTACTACAAAAAAAAGGCTTTTAAGCAAGCCCTAAAAATGTTTTTAGGACTCGCGGGGCACGAGTCCTCTATTTGAGAGCCTTAAAAACTGAGGTTTTTTAGGACTCGCAAAAGAATGTTTTTAGGACTGGCAACACAAGCCCTAAAAGAATTGATGCGAGCCCTAAAAGAATGTCTGGAGTAAGTGGCGGCGCCACCACTCCACGTGGTGGTTCGGAAAAATAACTATGGGTTAGAAGCCCAGGCCATGGGAAATGTCATGGTGGCAGTGGTTTAGTTTGAAATGGCTCGGAAAAGCATAGATATACGCTTGAAGGTTCGGAAATCACCATGGATTCCGGTGAACAATGACTTCCAACTCTGGTGACCATTGGGTCTGATTCTTTAGTGGGTTTTGAAGCCCAAGATGCAAGGAATATGGTGGTGGTGGCGGTTCAACTCGTGGTGGCTCAAGGTGGCCGAAAAATGGTTGGAAAGTTTGGGAAAACCCAAAATCGCAGAAACTTCGACAAGACCTTTGAGGGCCTTAGGCCGCGTGTGAGGGGTTGAGCTCCGGGGGTTGGGGGTTTCCGGGGTGGCGCGTTGAGTGGGGTGGTGCGTGGTGATGGTCGGCGACGACAAGGTGGCCGTTTGGCCTTGGCGAGACGAGCTAGAGAGAGAGAGGGAGCTTCGGGAGAGAGAGAGAACCGAGGAGAGAGAGAGAGTGATTTGAGTGATTTTTGTGTTTTTTTTTTTATATTATTAAGTGATTTGAGGGATGTAGAGTCCAAGAACTTTACTTAGCTAATTATTTATTAGTATTATAGTATGTATAGTATTATCTTTGTGACTGTGGATTTTTGGTTCAGACCGAGATTTATTTGGACACTCATAGTAGTACTTATAGACTTTCTAAGTTTAACCTATAGTTTAAGAATATTAATTTTAACCTAAGGTTTGATTATATAGCTGATATTAAGAATAATATTTATTATACTATAAGGTTTAGATATCAACCAATAGGATTTTAAGCACATGTTATGAATGGGTGATTAAGGATTAAGTATTTCGAGGATTAAATTAAATAAGGGTACAATTTGAATGCTTTAAGGTCAGTCAGCAGCTTTGAATACGTTGAGGGCTTAGTCAAGGCTGTTTACTCCATTCAAACTTAGCTAAAAATGTGTAATTTCGTGTTTAAATATTCAGCGTGTGCCGATATATCGCAGCTATAGGGGTCGATATATTGCAGCACGTAGATACGGAAAACACGAAATGATGCACGGTAGCCTCGGGCATACTGGCCCAGGCGATATATCGCCTACAGGGGGCGATATATCGCCTCCTTCAGCATAATTCAAATGTTTTTGAATTCTTTTTCCTTTCAGCCATTCAACTTCTTCATAAGTCCAGCATCTTTTGAATGAGTCTTCAGCCTCTGCAGAACGATTATTCAAATTATTTTCACCTAAAAAGCTATTATTTTTATTCAAGTAAAATTAAGATTCCTTCATTCCCAAACTCTATAAATAGGACCTAGTACCCAGCCATTATTCACCTTTTACTCTAAGTTCAGAAGCTACAAGTGCTAGGAGAGTGTGAGAGTTAAACACTTGGGTGGGGAAATCATAAGCTTAATCATCTTAAGCTTATCAAACACTTTGGGAAGTAAGATTTCATAGTATTTTGGTTCGAGGGTTAGATTGATCTACAAGTCCTCAAGGTATTCAACACACTCTAGTTCATTGGTTTTATGTTATGTTTCCCTTCTCTTAGTCTTCTACTCAGTCTTCTAACCTCATTCTTATTTTGGTTAGGGAATCTAAGTTCTTGAGCACATAAGTTTTGGTAAGTGTGACTTTCAATGGTTTAGTCTTTCCATTCCTTTCATTTCATCTCTTTTTCTTCATTAGACTCACCCTGTTATATATGGTTTTAGGAGTGTTCCAAAAAGTCCCAACGCTGTCCTCTTATCCCGGTAACTTTGGTAAGGAAAATAGGGTATAATCAGTATGTTATATGCTTATGTTATCTTATGTTTTATGTTATTAAATGTATTATGATATGTATGTATGTATGTAGGCTTGGGGCATATGACCCATATGACTAACAAGACCCCAAAAGATTATGGGCATATGACCTACTTAGCTAGTAGGACCCCACTAATCTAATGGGCATATGACTTGTTTAGTCTATGGGACCCCAAGTAATAATGACCATTATAATAAGTGTATGTAATAAGTGTTATGATATGTCTTTATGTTTATTATGAAATTTATGTTTATGACTATGTGTTAGATTTTCCTTGCTGGGCATTAGGCTAATTCCTTTTTGTTTTATGTGCAGGAAAATAGCTTTAGAGGCGGTAAGGTTCGTGGATGCTTGGGATTGTGTATCGATGGTGAATGGATTCAAGGAGTCGAGTGTTCGATTTCGAGGATGTAGTCTTTTCTTTATGGGTTTATATGTAATTTTTCCGCACTTTCTATGTAACTCTTTATTTTAAATTATGTTTTGTTTTTAAGACAATGGGATCCCATATCCTTCTTGATATTTTGTAAGTAACTCTTATTTTTACAAGTTACTTAATAAAATTATGGTATTTTCGCAAATGTAAGTTCTATTAAGGTTTTGTATGTTTAGTTTCGTTAATAGTCCAAAAGTCTAGAGTAGTGGGTCATTACAGTTGGTATCAGAGCAACGGTTCCTTCGCATGAAGTTCTCCTCGATACACACACTCAAAGCTCCGAATCTGACCGCCAAGTAAGTATTTAAGTTACAAGTTATTTTGCCTATGTGTATAGCTAACAACTTTAGTGTTTATGTTTTCAGTTAAGTATGAACGGAGCTTTAACCTACCAAGACATCCGAGCCATTAAGGCCTTAAAAAGAATAAGGGAGCCAAGAAACACTGTAGAAGCACTAGAAAGGATCACTTGAAGATTGCTTTTGTTTCACCAAGAGATAGGTGGCCTTCAAGAGGCTAAGCAAATAATGTTAAGATCAACGGAACAATATGTACTAGTAATAAGGCTATTTATAGATTTTCATACTGTAATAGGAGCCTTAGAAGAAATATGGGAAGACATGAATGATGAGAATGAACTACCATTAGCAATGAGATATTATTTCCTCTTAGTTAGGTTCACCGCAAAATTCGAGTTTCAGTTCACAAATGAGCAAAAACATAGAATTCTCACAAACCTTCCTAGAGGGCATTTTGATGCTCATGATAATGACGATTATGAGGAGATAGATGATGATATGTTAGATGACGGATCAGATGTAGAAGATCCCGATTTTTAGAATAGTTTTTATTGTTTGTTTTATTTACTTTTTATTTATGATTGTAAATAAGTGAAAATTGTTTTTCCAAATGTATAACATGCTATTTTATTTTCATGTATGAGTTTGATTTTATTTTTGCAATCATAATAAGTAATAAATAAAATGAATAATGACTAAGTTCGGTGAGGGTGGATACAAATCAATGAACCAAGTTTCCTTATTGAGAGTTAGGGGGCCATAGTAGTGGGAACGATTTTACTGATCCCAGCCCTCCCTCAATATGGTTAACTTTGGAACAAAGATAAGTTTCGAGCCTGAGAATTAAGTCATATACGATGATTAGAAACACACTTAGAAAATAAAGATGACTTGTTTTTCTAAGTATAGAAACCCACTCTAAAATATAAATAAAGACTTATATAATTTTCATAAGAAGTCATAATAAATAGGTCCGAGATATGTTTGTTTTAGAATAAGTTTTTTCCTTAGAGCCTATTAGGTAAAGTTCTAACATGTTTCTTTCAACTGTTAGAACTCTGCTACGATGTTGCTCCGAAGATCTGCGCGCACCAACGGAAACGCCTCCAACGATGTTCCAGCAACCAATGAAGTCCCTCCAGTTCGCCGAAGGGGAGTGCGTGCTACTGCTCGCCGCAACGCGCCGGCACCGCCAGCTGACAACACTGCGGAGATTGCCAGACTGCGACAGCAAGTCGAGGAACTTCTGCAGCAACAACACCAACAGGCTCAATCTCAGCCTCAGCCTCCGCCACAGCCGCAGCCACAGCAAATGGCCCCAACACCCCAACAAGTTGGTCCATATGGGGGATGGCCTATGATGAACTACGCTCCATATCCAGTACAGCATATGGAGCCAGTGTATGAGAGGTTTCGCAAGCAGCACGCTCCAAACTTCGAAGGGACTACAGACCCCTTTGAGGCAGAAGAGTGGCTAAGGAATGTGGAGCCGATTCTGGTCCACATGAACCTCAGTAATGCGGACCGCATATCCTGCGTCTCGTCTTTACTCAAGAAAGATGACAGGATATGGTGGGACTTGGTCCAGCAATCCCATGATGCTGCCACCATGACATGGACCCGATTTGTGGAGCTGTTCCACAAAAAGTACTACAATTCGGCTGTACTCGCTACGAGGGTTGAGGAGTTCACCAACTTGAAGCAGGGTACTTTAACAGTGGCGGAATATGCTCGTCAGTTCGACCGCTTAGCAAAGTTCGCGGCAGAGATGGTTCCAACCGATTATCTGAGGGTGAACAAGTTTGTTAGAGGACTTCGCCCGAAGATCGAGATGAGGGTTAAACTAGCAAACCCGGGAAACACTACATATGCCGACGTTCTTGAGACGGCAATCGAAGTAGAAAGGTTGCAGGCCAATGTAAGCAAAGAAGAAGCCAGCAAGCCAGAACCTAGACAGCAGAGCCAACCTCAGGCCAGTCAGAACAACAACAACCATAATGGCAACAATCAGTCCAGCAACAGTCAATCAGGCAACAACGGTAACGGCCAGAAAAGACGGCATCCTGACAACAAGCAATCTGACAGCAATAAAAGGGCACAAGCGAATAATGGGGGAAATAGGTCGGGCTACGTGGAATACCCGCCATGTGTCAAATGTCAGAAGAAGCATACTGGAGAATGTTGCGCCAACACCAAGGAGTGTTTCAACTGTGGTCAAGAAGGGCATCGTAAAAGAGACTGTCCTCAGCAAAAGCCAGAAGGGAAGAAGGATGAAAAGATGGTTCCTGCTAGGGTTTTTGCTTTAACCCAAGGAGAGGCCGATGCTAGCAACAAGGTGGTCACAGGTCAGGTTTCTATCCTCAATAACTTATGTCATGTATTATTTGATTCGGGTGCCACTCATTCGTATATCTCGTTAGGAATGATAGAAAAACTAGACAAACCTAGTGAAAGATTTAGAACTAGGTTTATAACCGAGTTGCCTTCGGGCAAAGTAGTTCTATCATCACGAATAGTACGAGGCGTACCGATCAAGATTGAGGATATAGAACTAGAAGGAGACCTGATAGAGCTAGTGATCAAGGACTTCGACGTAATATTAGGGATGGATTGGCTAGCACGGCATGGCGCAACGATCGACTGCAAACGCAAGAAGGTGATGTTCGAGACTCCTGACGGCCAGAGACGATGCTTCATGGGACAAGCTTCAGGATTTCGCACCCCGTTAGTATCATCTCTCAAAGCTCAACGGATGATGGAGAAAGGATGTCAAGCGTTCTTAGCCAGCATCACGAATGTGGAGAAGGAGACATCACTTAAAGTTGGAGATGTTCGAGTTATACAAGAATTTCCAGAAGTTTTTCCCGATGACTTGCCAGGATTGCCGCCAAATCGAGAAATAGACTTCACGATAGAATTAGTACCAGGCACCGAGCCTATCTCTAAGGCACCATACCGGATGGCACCTACGGAACTCAAAGAGTTAAAGACGCAACTACAAGAACTCCTACACTTGGGTTTTATTAGGCCAAGCCATTCACCATGGGGAGCTCCGGTACTATTCGTAAAGAAAAAGGATGGGAGTATGCGGATGTGCATAGACTATCGTGAGCTGAACAAAGTAACGATTAAGAATAAATACCCGCTACCTCGAATTGACGATTTGTTTGATCAACTCCGAGGCGCGACTGTATTTTCTAAGATCGATTTACAGTCCGGGTATCATCAGCTCAAGGTAAAGGGAGAAGATATCCCTAAGACAGCCTTTAGAACTCGTTATGGACATTACGATTTCTTGGTTATGTCTTTTGGTCTTACTAACGCGCCAGCTGCGTTTATGGACTTAATGAATAGGGTCTTTAAAGACTACTTGGATAAATTCGTCGTTGTGTTCATCGACGACATTTTAATTTACTCCAAGGATGAAGTAGAGCACGAGGAACACTTGAGGTTGATTTTGACGCGATTGAAGGAGCATCAACTCTACGCCAAGTTCAAGAAATGCGAATTTTGGCTTTCACAAGTGGCGTTCCTCGGGCACATCATATCGAAAGACAGAGTTGCAGTAGATCCATCAAAGGTAGAGGCCGTGAAGGATTGGCCTAGACCAAAGAACGCATCAGAAGTAAGAAGCTTCTTAGGGCTAGCAGGTTATTATAGGAAGTTTGTAGAGGGCTTTTCTAAGATAGCCACTCCACTCACCAACCTGACCCGGAAGCAACAAAAGTTTAACTGGAATGATAAGTGTGAGGAAAGCTTCCAGTTGCTTAAAGATAAGCTTTGCTCAACACCAGTACTTAGTGTACTGACACCCAACGATAAGTTCGTTGTCTACTGTGATGCATCAAAGCTAGGATTGGGATGCGTGCTGATGCAAAACGACAAGGTGATAGCCTATGCCTCACGTCAATTAAAGGAGTATGAGCAGCGCTATCCAACTCACGATATGGAGTTGGCAGCGGTGGTCTTTGCGTTAAAAATCTGGCGCCATTATCTTTACGGAGAACGGTGCGAGATTTATACGGACCACAAAAGTTTAAAATACTTCTTTACGCAGAAGGAGCTCAACATGAGGCAACACAAGTGGTTAGAATTAGTCAAGGATTACGACTGTGAAATCCTATACCACCCAGGGAAGGCGAACGTAGTTGCCGATGCGCTTAGTAGGAAAAGCTATGGGAACTTAGCAGCCTTATCCGGAATAGAAAAGCCGCTTCAGCAGGAGCTTATCAGTGCCGGAATAGAAGTGGTTGTAGGCAAGCTGGCTAACTTGTCTATCCAATCGAATCTGCTAGAGGACATACGGATTGGTCAGAGACATGATGAATCGCTAGCACCACATATGGAAGCAGTCAGAGAAGGCAAGAATACAGATTTCTCAATATCTAGCCAAGGCTTATTGAGATATAAGGATCGGGTATGCGTGCCAAATGACCAAAGTATTAAGAAGACAATCCTAGAAGAAGCGCACAGTACCCCGTACTCAGTTCATCCAGGGTCTACCAAGATGACTCATGACATCAAGATAATCTATTGGTGGCCAGGGATGAAGAAGGACATAGCGGAGTATGTATCTAAGTGTCTGGTATGCTAGCAAGTGAAAGCGGAGCATCAGCGCCCTGCAAGCTTATTACAACCACTTAGCGTGCCAGAATGGAAGTGGGATGACATAGCCATGGATTTCGTGACGGGTCTGCCAAAGACAAATAAGCAGCATGATTCCGCTTGGATAGTAATAGATAGACTAACCAAGTCGGCTCATTTCCTGCCTGTTAAGACTTCTTACACGGCAGACCAATACGCGGAGATCTACATCCAAGAGATTGTACGATTGCATGGAATCCCCAAGACGATAGTGTCAGATAGAGGATCGGTGTTTACATTAAGATTTTGGAGAAGCTTACAGCAAGCCATGGGTACTAAGTTAAGTCTTAGTACAGCTTTCCATCCTCAAACAGATGGGCAGTCCGAGCGTACGATTCAGATCTTAGAGGATATGCTACGCGCGTGTATACTTGATTTCAGAGGATCGTGGAACAAGTACTTACTGCTGATCAAGTTCTCGTACAACAACAGCTACCAGTCAACAATCGGGATGGTACCTTATGAGTTGCTATATGGCAGAAGGTGCCGATCACCGTCGCACTGGGACGAGGTAGGAGAAAGGCAGCTTCTAGGGTCCGAAGCTGTTAGACAAGCTCAAGAAGCAGTAGTGCTTATTAGACAGCGTATGCTTGCTGCTCAAAGCCGTCAGAAAAGCTATGCAGATACCAAGCGACACGATGTGGGGTTCCAAGTTGGAGATCAAGTCTTCCTGAAGATATCTCCTATGAAAGGTGTCAAGCGGTTCGGGAAGAAAGGCAAGCTTAGTCCCCGATTCATAGGTCCTTTTGAGATATTGGACAAAGTGGGACCAGTTGCATATAGACTAGCCCTACTGCCAGCACTAGCCGATAGTCACAACGTCTTCCACATTTCGATCCTATGCAAATATGTGTCAGAACCATCTCACGTCCTCAAGTACGATACGATAGCGCTCCAGAAAGACTTAAGTTACGAGGAACGACCGATTAGCATCCTAGATAGGGGGATGAAGCAGTTACGGTCCAAGAGCTTTCCTATAGTGAAATTCCTATGGAGCAATAGTTCTGAACGCGAGGCAACGTGGGAGTTGGAGGAGGACATGCAAGGCCGGTATCCGGAATTATTTGGTAAGTAAATTTCGAGGACGAAATTCTTTTTAGTAGGGGAGAATTGTAGAGTCCAAGAACTTTACTTAGCTAATTATTTAGTAGTATTATAGTATGTATAGTATTATCTTTGTGACTGTGGATTTTTGGTTCAGACCGGGATTTATTTGGACACTCATAGTAGTACTTATAGACTTTCTAAGTTTAACCTATAGTTTAAGAATATTAATTTTAACCTAAGGTTTGATTATATAGCTGATATTAAGAATAATATTTATTATACTATAAGGTTTAGATATCAACCAATAGGATTTTAAGCACATGTTATGAATGGGTGATTAAGGATTAAGTATTTTGAGGATTAAATTAAATAAGGGTAAAATTTGAATGCTTTAAGGTCAGTCAGCAGCTTTGAATACGTTGAGGGCTTAGTCAAGGCTGTTTACTCCATTCAAACTTAGCTAAAAATGTGTAATTTCGTGTTTAAATATTCAGCGTGTGCCGATATATCGCAGCACGTAGATACGGAAAACACGAAACGATGCACGGTCGCCTCGGGCATACTGGCCCAGGCGATATATCGCCTACAGGGGGCGATATATCGCCTCCTTCAGCATAATTCAAATGTTTTTGAATTCTTTTTCCTTTCAGCCATTCAACTTCTTCATAAGTCCACCATCTTTTGAACGAGTCTTCAGCCTCTGCTGAACGATTATTCAAATTATTTTCACCTAAAAAGCTATTATTTTTATTCAAGTAAAATTAAGATTCCTTCATTCCCAAACTCTATAAATAGGACCTAGTACCCAGCCATTATTCACCTTTTACTCTAAGTTCAGAAGCTACAAGTGCTAGGAGAGTGTGAGAGTTAAACACTTGGGTGGGGAAATCATAAGCTTAATCATCTTAAGCTTATCAAACACTTTGGGAAGTAAGATTTCATAGTATTTTGGTTCGAGGGTTAGATTGATCTACAAGTCCTCAAGGTATTCAACACACTCTAGTTCATTGGTTTTATGTTATGTTTCCCTTCTCTTAGTCTTCTACTCAGTCTTCTAACCTCATTCTTATTTTGGTTATGGAATCTAAGTTCTTGAGCACATAAGTTTTGGTAAGTGTGACTTTCAATGGTTTAGTCTTTCCATTCCTTTCATTTCATCTCTTTTTCTTCATTAGACTCACCCTGTTATATATGGTTTTAGGAGTGTTCCAAAAAGTCCCAACGCTGTCCTCTTATCCCGGTAACTTTGGTAAGGAAAATAGGGTAGAATCAATATGTTATATGCTTATGTTATCTTATGTTTTATGTTATTAAATGTATTATGATATGTATGTATGTATGTAGGCTTGGGGCATATGACCCATATGACTAACAAGACCCCAAAAGATTATGGGCATATGACCTACTTAGCTAGTAGGACCCCACTAATCTAATGGGCATATGACTTGTTTAGTCTATGGGACCCCAAGTAATAATGACCATTATAATAAGTGTATGTAATAAGTGTTATGATATGTCTTTATGTTTATTATGAAATTTATGTTTATGACTATGTGTTAGATTTTCCTTGCTGGGCATTAGGCTCATTCCTTTTTGTTTTATGTGCAGGAAAATAGCTTTAGAGGCGGTAAGGTTCGTGGATGCTTGGGATTGTGTATCGATGGTGAATGGATTCAAGGAGTCGAGTGTTCGATTTCGAGGATGTAGTCTTTTCTTTATGGGTTTATATGTAATTTTTCCGCACTTTCTATGTAACTCTTTATTTTAAATTATGATTTGTTTTTAAGACAATGGGATCCCATATCCTTCTTGATATTTTGTAAGTAACTCTTATTTTTACAAGTTACTTAATAAAATTATGGTATTTTCGCAAATGTAAGTTCTATTAAGGTTTTGTATGTTTAGTTTCGTTAATGGTCCAAAAGTCTAGATTAGTGGATCATTACAAGGGATTTGAGGGAATTTGTGATTTTTTATGATTCAAACTTTTAGGACACATAATTTTTAGGGCTTGCACCGCGTGTCCTAAAATAATTCTTTAAGGACTCACAATGACTGTCTTAAAAAGTCTAGGGGGTGTTTATTAAAAAAAATTCAAAATTTTAGGGCACATAGTTTTTAAAGCTCGCTCCGCGAGCCCTAAAAGAAATTCTTTAAGGACTTCCAACACAAGCCCTAAAAAGTCCAGGAGATAGTTTTAGGGCTCGCATCTAGGTGAGTGCCCTAAAAATGTATTCTAAAATTGTGTTTTTGTAGTAGTGCATTCATGAATATTATTCTATTTGTTACTAATTATTTAAGAATTATAAAATAATTTGTTTATGATTTATAAAAAGATTTAGTGATTCTTTTTTTAAAAAAAAGATTTAGTGATTTGAAACACATGGTATAAGCTCTATAGGAATCAACATGATAAACTATTTAAATTGTATTTATGTGCACTTTTTAAAATTAAATGTCAACATCTAACATTTTTATAATGTTGATATTAATGTTTAGGTTAATATTTCGATTGGTCTTAAAGCATTGGATTGGTAGCTAATTGCAAGATGTGTTGCATTTGATTTCCTTTTTCCATTTTCAATCTTTTACAGCTTTGACTAGAAACTGTATAACTTTAGTGGAGTTTGAATATCTTAGATATTCATCCGTATTGAGGTAGGTTCTGGGAATTTTGTGTGATGCGGTGATAACAGAACGTTGAAAACTTGCATGTTTTAGTGAAGTAGGTTATGAGAATTTTGTGTGTTGCGGTGATGTATGGATAAAAACCGGTGTGTTATTTGATTTGTTTGAATTATCTTGGGTCTGAATTTTCTCTAACAGTTTGAACAAGGTGAGTACATGTTTCTCATATATACAGAGATTGACATTAAACAATTGAATGGTGTAATAGTTTGATTTTTAGAAATTGAAAGATGTATCCGTTTTTTTTCATCAGATTTTCTTGCTCAACAAACTTATATAAATAAAATCTATTATTTCTCTCAAAATTGTCATTTCCATTTTTTAAATGCTTTGTTGTATTATTTATAATTAATAGTTGTATTTGTTCCAAAGTGACCACATCTTCAAGGGAGATGAACACACGATAAGATGGATACACATTGAGTTTAGAATTAAGTTTTTTATAACTCAGTTAGGGACAGGAATTATCAAACCAACGCCCTCATTGCTACATTTTGTGATCCATGGAACCAAGGACTGTTAAGATCACCCTTCAAGATCCCATTTGGGTCCATGCAATGCTCTACTAAAAAATAAGATTTGGTCCTTAGCGCCTTACTCACCAGATACCAACATTATTGTTAACAAATGCGTATTTAGAGTCAAATACAAAGCATATGGTATGGTAGATAGATACAAAGCTATCGTCTTGTAGCAAATGGGTTTTAACAAACACTCAAACTTGATTTCTTTAAGACATATTGTTGACCCTCGATTTGGCCAACGACACGGAGTCAAAAATATGACAGAAAATGAGATGACAATTAAGAGTTTAATCTAATGGTAAAGAATAAACACAAACGATTTATAGTGGTTCGGTCCCAATGAATGGTAATAACCTACGTCCACTTAATGTTATTATTAATATTGAATTCCAATGCCGTGATCGAAGAACTAGTGTTCTTGAGTTTCACAAACTTTGGGAAAATTACAACAAGACGATAGATAATTGCACTATCTGCTCTCTCTTTCAATACTCAGAAAAAATCTCCAAAAATAAAAAATCCCCTTCTTGAGCTATTTCATGCATATTTATAGACTCAAGGGGGGTTACATGGGCCAATGGGCCTTAACTTTCCTTATAATCCGTGTATCAAGGTAATAAAGAGGAAATAATCAACGTAATTATTATAGGATTACAATCTTAGAAGGAAATAAACCGAAGCATACGACCAGCCTGGTCGTATCTAATAGTTAAGCTTGACGAAGCATTGTGAAGCTGGTTGATAATCGAACAACAACGCCTTATATTAACTCTGCTACGTGTCAACCACGTGTGAGAAATCTTTGACACGTCATCAACAGCCGTTTTTGGGTAAACATTTGCCCCCCAAGTTTACTTTACTGCGACCAACATAAAGTAAATTTAGGAAACTGACCCTTCGCTTACCCCACCAAATCTTGCAGAGCCTCCCATGCCTTCTCGAAAAAGGTAACCAATCATGTCCAATCAAGCCTTTTCGGTTTCCTAAAAGCTTGTCTGACGGTTATTACACTTCCTCATACTTTGAAAAAAGTAATTTCATGATTACCTCTTTTATGGTGTCGCGGTCACTATAAATAATACCCCAAAAACTCTGAAGAACTCTGAAGAACTTCGACCATTAGAGCCAAGAAAATCCCAGAAGCTCCTATTGTCAATCTAAGGAACTTTCGTTCAGACGCTCAAATCTTTCGTGTTCATATTCCACCTTTCATCCAAGTAAGTTTTACGAACCTTTTAGTCGCTTGAGTTGCCATGCAAAATCATTTTTATTTGTTTTGTATCTGAGTTCTTGGCTGTTCTTGACTGAAACTATCTTGGGGTAAATGGGCATGTTGATCAATGCTTGATAGGGTAGTGAAATAACGTTTCATAGGAATTAGGAGTCAGTTTGGTAGTTGGGATTGCATATTTAGGTCGTAAAATTGAAGTAAAATTTTGATTTTTAAGCTAGTTGAAAAACTGGGTTTTTCCCGCCCTTTCAGAGTCGAAAAAGTTTTTTCTAAAAAACATTTTACTTCTGATTTTTAATTCATTTCTCAAACTGCTCATAAGAAACTTCGTGTTTTTGCTAGAATGCTGCTGGTCGTATAAAAGCTTAACTTCTATACGCGAGCAACGTTATTCCTGCTTTCAACACAAGTTTTTAGGCTCCAAGTTCTCATCTCCCCTTTTCTGGTCCCAGATTTTCATGCAAGCTTCGTGGGGAAGTGAGAGAGCAATTGACGAAGACCTGCTTGCTGAACTGCTCTTGGACGAAGAACAGCCATCATTACTCATTCCAGACATCCCTTTTTCTCGAATTCCACATAACAGACCTCACTCATACCCTTCAGCCATGGGTAGAGTAAAATCCACTGCCCAGAAAAAGAAACCATCAAAACCTTATGAAAACCAACCTTCCCTTCATGCGGAAACTCCCTCGACCAGTGGTAGAGTTGAGAGCACTCTCGAGCCAGTAATTCAAGCTCAAGCCCAACTCAGAAACGTCATTCGACCAGATGTCGAATGGTACGTTGCCCCTCCTAGCCGAGTAACGGTTAGGATGCTTGCAAATTACATTAAAAAATATGGACTTCCTGGGGTGACCCTAGTCCAACCCACCAAAGATCAACAGGCGAATTTGCCTAGAGGTGAGTATAGCGCCTGGTCGAGGTATCACATCGAGGCAAGAGCGATCTTTCCTCTCCATCCTTTTTTCCAAGGAGTGGCCAATTATTTTGGGGTTGCTCATTTTCAAATAACCCCAAATGGATATAGACTACTCTCTGCACTCTATATCCTTTATAGTCATAAGAAGTGGCTGGTCCCCACGCCACACGAGGTCAACTATCTGTTCGACCTAAAATCCAACCCCAACCAAGAAAACACGGGGTTCTTCCATTTCTTCCACTAGGAAAAGACCCGTACTTTCTTGAGTGATACTACTTTCATATCCAACGTGGGGAAGTACCATCTGGAGTACTTTTTAACTACTGACATTGTAGCGACCCAAATTTGCTAATAAGGCTTGGGGCCTTGATTAGCGTGCCTGGAGGGCAATAACTGTTATATTATATTAATATATGTGAATTTAATGAATATGTGATTAGAGTGCATGTTTAGGCGATTAAATATGCATGTGGGCCTCGTTTGGTTGTAAGGGCATATTTGTAATTTTAGCCCATTGAGGGCATAAATGTGATACATGTGATATTTGTGATATAATGGTGATATATTTGTGATGCACGCTCCGAGACGATCCTAGGGAGTTGTTTAGCTAGGAAAGTCACAACGGGGTCAAATACCCAGCTCAGGAGGGGCCTAGGGGTATTTTAGGAACATTATAACTTGAATATGAGAATTATTGAGAAATGGTTAATGGCACTTTGGTAACTTGGGTAACTATAGGTAACTCTTGAGGATAGTTACTTTTAGGTGTGGAAGTGGTATTCTTGCAAGAGGATAGGGAAAAGTCTAGGTTGCCCTTGAGGATTAGTTAGAATATAGGTTAGAAGGGAGGGCAATTGGGTCATTTGGCCTTGGGAGAAGATAGCTTTGGCTGAGGAAAAGTGTAATGCCCCGAATTCTCCGTTATGGTTTAATGGCGGGAATAGTAGGCCGGGAGGGCCATACTTGTTTAATTATGCCATTAATTGATAAAATGCATGTATATGTGGATTATATTATAATATGATGTGAAATGCATGCATGTGAGTCCATATTTCTAATTACAGGGGTGTGATGGTAATTTGGCCCGTTGAGGGTAAATTGTATATTTGTATGCATGTCGGTGATATATGTTGAGACCACATTATAATGTGGGTTTGTTCGAGCCATTCGGCATGAGACAACCATGGTATGTTAATTAGCGGTATGGTCATAACAGGTTTAAGTTCGAGGCTCGGGAGGAGTCTCGGGGTGATTTTATTGATTAGAGTGTTACTGGGAATTATAGGGTAACGGGATATGAATTATTGGTGTTTGAAATAATCGAGATTAGCGGGAATTGGAGAGCGTTAATTATGATTAACGAGATAGGTGGAAAATACCGATTTTACCCTTGGGATGACTTTAGAAACCTTAAATGACCTAGGGGCATTTAGGTCATTTGGTTTGGATTCATATGATGCTTTAGTTAGCTGTAGAAAACAGAACAAAAAGCAGAGCAAGGTTTTCTCCTTCCCGTACATCTTTTTCTCTCATTTTCCCTTTGGAGTTTTTGAGCTCAAAGTGAGGAATCAAGCTAGGAAATCAAGGAGATGAGTTCATAGGGTTGGTTCATCCTTTGAAGAGGGTTTAATTTCAAGTTTGAGGTGAGTTTCAGCCATTAACTTTCTGGTTTTACTCTGTTTTGGTTTAAGTTTTCTGCATTGAGTGTCGCTAAAGGACCAAAAGGTTGATTGCTCTCAAGGGTCGTTCTTTTATTCATTCTAGCTCGAACCAGAGGTAAGAAAACTGCACCCCAAATGTGGACATGAATGGATTATGGAATACTTAGTAAATGTTGCTCACTTGTGCATGGTACTGACTCATTAGTCACATTTAGCAAAGGTGTTAGTATCAACTGTGAAGCTGTGACTCATTAGTCCGGTTCGGCAGTGGTACTGGGCACTGGTCACATTGCGCTGACTCATTAGTCAGGACGGCCTTAGCGTGTTCAACGCAAGCCAATAAAGATTAGATCTAATCGAATTTCTGCATTGAGTGACTCAAAGAGCATTAATGTCGGACCGACCTCAAGTTCGATGAATATTATAAGCGCTTGAAGGCTAGTGGCTTTCCCAGCAGCCACTCTTCCATTTGAATTAGTGACTTGCTTGTCAGTCACTCAGTATGGTTTACCAGAACCTATTGAAGGCTAGTGGCTTACCTAGCAACCACTCTTCCATTTGAATTAGTGACCTGCTTGTCAGTCACTCAGTATGGTTTACCAGAACCTCAAGTGATATTCACTCATTTGTTTGAAAGCTATGAGCTCTGTGTGATTATAATGATAATCATTTGATGATGTTTACATATAATGCTATATTTTCTTGCTGGGCTTTGGCTCATGGGTGCTATGTGGTGCAGGTAAAGGGAAAGAAAAGCTCACCCAGCCTTGAGTGGAGTGCTTAGGTGGTGATGTGTACATATGTGGCCGCTTGACCACCACAGCCAAGGAGTTCTCAAATGAACTAGGGGGTTTACCCTATTTTTGTCGCTTAGGTCGGCGGGGTTTGAAATTTTGGAACAGTAATGCCCTTTTTGAGTTGTAAATGTTCTTGTGGGCCCATGAATAGTTTTATGTATTAAATAAAACATATCCTTTCCTTTTTATTGGTTTTCACCTTAACCTATTAATAACACTTAGAACACGTTTTTAACCAAAGGACTCAGGCAATGAGTCAAATTTCTGGTTCACCGTTCACCGTAACTGTTCTGGGGTAACCAGGGCGTTACAAAAAGTCATTCACGTTATTTTATTTAGGCATAATCTGAAAGTTTGTGTTGGGGAGACTAGAAGAACCAAGAAGCTAGAGAGAAAGGTGGAAGGGAGAGTTGAATATCTTTAAGGCTAAGGAGGGGGTTCAAGGCTGAATTGAGGCAACTAAAATCAAGCATAGGCCAAGGTTAATCCAGAGGTAAGCTTCATCTCTGAATTTTGGTGTTCTTTCAAGTTCTTTTAGAGTTTCGGATGAATACTGAAAATAGGTTTTGGTTTAATAATTGTGGGAATTCAGCTTGGGAATCAAGGGGGTTTAGCTTGGATTTGGAATGGGAGGAAGCTCAGAGTCGAATTTCAGTGTGAGGTAAGAATTTCTTGCACCTCTGAGGTTGATTGCTGGTGTGGTTTAAGTTTTGTAAGTTCTGATTTAAGTTTTTTAACCAATTTGTGAATCATGGGTTTGAATGTGTGTTTGGGTTTGTTATTGATGTTTTCGGGTTGCCATATGGTCTATTTGGGGTTTTGGATTGAATTTGGGACTTAGGTATGTCTTGGTAGTGATTTGGAAGTGTTTTGGCTCGGGAAAATGTTGGGGAAAAACTCAGATTTCTGGGTTTGCGTATGGGCGCCATGGCCCTATTCTTCCGTGCCGCAACGCTAGGATGTATCAGGGGAAGGGCACCTTTCTGGGTGTCGCGACCCTTATGGGTTAGTGCCGTGGCACTAGGCCATTTCTGGGCAGGGGAAATTTTTAGTTTTTAGGCTTTTGCCCAAGGGGCTCGGGGGACGCTTCCGCTACCTTGTGTGGGGAACCGAGAGGTCCCGAGAGCACGGGATTGGCTCCGAGAGATGATTATAATTGGTTAGTAATGATAGTGTTATGTATGTGTTGTAACTAGGTTTTCAGCGAGCCTCGGGTTAGAGGACCATGCTCGTGATTCCGGTGCTCAAGAAGCTCAGAACACAGGTAAGAAAATTGTTGTACCCATAGAGCAGGGCGAGGCCCCATAGTTCTGTTGCAGGGCATGGCCCTATATGATTATGTGCAGGGCATAGCCCATTGATTATGTTAATGTGTGTTTAAGTGTTTGATTAATTATGCTATGTATGTAAATATGTGAATGATCAGCAAGAGCTGGGAACGGTGAAGGCTGAGAACGGCGAAGGCCGAGTGCGGCAAGGGGCCGGGAGCAGCGTTTAGCACGCGGAGTGCAATTTGCCAGGGTGAGACCCTAAAGGATACCTGGGATATCCTTACGGTGTGGACGACGAACCCAGGGCCTAGTAAAGCGCCTGGGACGGCATGGCCGTATGTGTATAGCCTATTGACGGCCTGTTTAAATGCTGAGTGATTTATATGCATATGTTATCTATTTGTCTTGGGTTTTCTTGATGGGCTTCAGCTCACAGGTGCTCTGTGGGGCGATGCATACATGTCTAGTAAGGGTAAAGGGAAAATTGGCCAACCTTGAGTACGGAGGGCGTGAGGTGATGCGTACATGTCTGGTCTGCCTGGCCGCCATGGCCAGGGGTATTTTTGGGAGTTGTTTTGTACTGGATTCTATTTTGTAGTTTAGTCGACTTTAAACACATTTTGAGTTGTAAATATTTATAAATAGTACTTTCTTTTGGGATCCCTAATGTAAAACACACATAATTTTCAATGAATGCTTACATTTTCAAATTATGTGATTTTAATACAGTTTAGTTACACTTTTGAGCTTAATGCTTGGTTAGCACGTTAAATGCACATTTTAAACTCACTTAGTAATGGCTCTAAGGTAGTAGGGCGTTACAGACATGGTCGCTAACAACCTGGCCTTCACACAAGGAGGTAATATCTTTGCACTCTTCGTCGTTTATTATTTTCCTTTGATTCTTCCTGCATTTCTCTTAGAAATTTAGTGCATTTCAGACCCATGGCTGCGACCAGCTCCTACTCCAGACATGGAAGTCCGATCAGCCCTCTTGGCCAGCATGACCGACATAGAAAAAAGCGTTAAATAGCTGGTCACAGAGGCAAATTTGAGGCTAGTCGGCCTTCTGGTACCTCACCAGAATGTGAGGGAATCTACCGCGGGAAGTGCCACCGGCATTGAAGTCCCCGAGCAACAACAAGACGTGTCACAACCTCTGTTAGGAAAAAATAGATTGCCTCAATGGAAATGGTAAGATAATACAACTCTATGCAATAATATTACAAATAAATATAGATTGATTAAAAAGAGTGTTACAACTCTATACTGAAAATACAAATAAAATGAGAAGGAGATGTAAGATGATAGAAATAGAAAGTACAACTCTATTACAAAAAGATACAAGTAAACTAGAAGTGTTTGAACAAGGAAATAAAAGGATTACAACTCTTAAACAAAAGTACAAGTAAATAGAGCAAGAAGAAAAGAAGAAAAAGCAATAGAAGAAAATAAGAACAAGAGCAAAAAACAATAAACTCTCACTCACACAACCAAAGTGAAGAGTGTTGGGGATCACCAACTTGAACAAGGTTTGAAACCTTTGTCCAAAAGCTTATTCCCCCCTAACTCAAGCACTAAGGGATATCTCAAAGATTTTTGGAAATGCTTTCTGGAATAATCAAGCCTCAAGGTGTTTCTAGCCAAGTGCTATAATGGATAGAAATGTTGTGTCTTTCAAGTGAGCTATAGGCTCCTATTTATAGAGTTTAGAGACACCCTTTGAATTTCAAATTTCACCAACCCCCATGGCTATTACCAATGTTTAATTGGATTAATATGAAATTAAAAATGAGATTTGGGAGTTATTTGGGTTTTTGGAACCGTTTAACACATTTGGAAAAAACTGAAAAAAAATGGCCTAAAATGCACCTGTGGCCGCGGCCACTGCTCTCTGTCCCCCAGGCCGCAGCCACCATCATTCAGTGGCCGTGCCCACAGCCCAGTTTCAGCACTTGAAAATGTGTTGTTTTTCCAAACGGTTCCAAACCCTCCCAAATG
Source organism: Humulus lupulus (assembly GCF_963169125.1). Classification (NCBI taxonomy): domain Eukaryota; kingdom Viridiplantae; phylum Streptophyta; class Magnoliopsida; order Rosales; family Cannabaceae; genus Humulus; species Humulus lupulus. The sequence goes on from NC_084793.1 coordinate 171,907,831, forward strand.
ATTTTGTAACTCCCAAAACACATTATTGGGGTTAAAATCATATCTCTAACAATCATTCCACATATGGCTTTATGAAATTCATCTCAATATTGTGTGACACCAAATTTACAAAATAAACGGTAATATTTGGAAGTTACAAATTTGTAACACCAAATATGTTACATTATTTGGATATATCTCATATATCTAGATATTGTAACTCTCTATTATATGTTACAATATGTGACACTCTTTGTCACATTTATTTAATCTAAAATATTATATTATAATATAATATAATATTACATTATAATATAACAACCTCCACTGAGGAGGGCAACAGGGGTGACCATCAACGAACCAACCGGCGCCTCACGACCTGCTGCTGCACCGGTCCCTCCAGGGAAGGGCAAGAAGAAGGCCTCAGAGCCTATTCTTGAGTCGTCGGACGAGAACGGTACTGACTTTTCGCTTTTAGATAGACTGCCAATTCCCTGTCACCTTTTTGACAGGGATGGCAACTTTAAATACCCACCTGCTTTAAATTCAAACTTCTTCAGGCCAGAGAGTGAGTGTAGCACTAGTAAAGTAAATAGTGTAGCGACCAGTAATTATAGCTCGGGTATTATACTTTTAATTTCTCTGCCCTTGTTTCCTAGACTTAGCAAGTTCCTTTTATTATATTGCCTGACTGTTCACTTGTTTATTCTTTGCAGACATGCTTGCCGAACGCGCTTTTGACTTATACGCCAAATCGACGAGCAAGAAAAAGTTCCATAAGCGCCAGTCTAGGGAGGGTTGCAGCAATCCTTCCGTGAAGAAATCTCGAATAGACAACCCTCCTATGCCTACTCCCACAAAGGAGACAACTCCTCCCCCAGCTCCTGCTAGAGACACAACCTTGATGCCTCCTGCGAATCTATATCCCCCGTCTCCGGTCAGACAGACTCCTCCTCCAGCTCCAGCCGACCTTACGCCTCCAACGTCCACCGTCCAGTAGTCGACTGGCCACCGAGAAGAAGCCTTGGGGGATGACCTCACGGGCATGGTGCTTAACTCAACCAAAGATAGGCTGTCTAGAATAACAAAGCACCGCCGCAGCCGGGAGGTGATTCAGGAGACCGGCTCCATGGCAGTTGATCAAGTCTTCAACCGCGCACTGAACGAAGTGCTTGCTATAAGTTGCTTTCTTTATTGTACTTTATGAATGTTCTTGCCAATTCGATCCTACTAACAGCTTTATCCCTTTCTGATCACAGAGAGTTCTTACTATGACTTCTGGCTGGCGATGCTCGAGAACGCTGACTGCCCAATTCGAAAAGAGACTTAGCGATCGGCTTAGTGCTGCTGAGGCTCGATACACCAAGGAACTCAAGGTGTATGAGGCTACTCATGCCGAGTAGCTGAAGGTAGTCGAGGTGAAGCATTCTGAGGTGCTTAAGGAGGCCGAGGCGAAGCACACTGAGGCCCTTAAGAAAGTTGAGGCGAAGCACCTCGAGGCGCTGCAAGTGACTGAGGCCACACTTGCTTCTCTTGAAGAAGAGTTGAAAAAGAAGGAGGCGAATATCGCCAAGATCACTGCATCCAAGGAGCAATACAAGGAGACCTCTCTCATAAATTATCGGGAAGCCCATAAGCTTCAAGCTGAGCTGGAAATAAGCCACAAAGAAGTCACTGCATTGGTGGAAGAGAATGCCCGTAATCTCGAAGACTACGAAGGGGCGGCATTCGAGTGTTTTTACTTGTTCTGGAAAAACAATCCCAATGCTAATTTCTCCTATCTGCCAGATCATATCAAGGAGGCGGAGCTAGCTAGGTGCGTTGCTCGTCTGGAAGAAGAAACAATTCCAAGGTCTCCAGAGATTTCTTTAGCAACTGGTATCGAGGGCGCTCGAGAAGAGGCTAGAGAAGTAGCCGATCAGCAATGCCAGAAATCACCACAGGACCCCCCGGCTACTTCATAACTTTATCTTTTTTATTTTTGAATTACATGACCTACGGGTCATGATGTAAAAATAATTTTATGTTTTAACATTTATTGCTGCACGGGCAACTTTTTTTTTATTAAACAATTACATCCGAGCAATCACTGCTCGCGATGTAAAAGGATTCATTTTGATATTATAATATTTGCATTTTATTATAACATCTGTTCGCATGACTGAACTTAGCATAGTACTTTGGTTTGATTTAACTAAATACAAAATTTTGAAAAATTCTCTAAGTACCTTAGCATGCTTTCACTTATTTTGCTCATGTGTTTACATACCTTTCGATATTCTTTGCTTACTAGATGCCTTATATGCCCCCCAAGTGATTGAGGAGCCTTAGGTCCTTAGTCACTTTCCTTGACCAAAACCTGTTCGAACATTACTTGTCGGAGCAAAGGTATTAAAACGATAATACAGCAAAACAACACACGTAATGAGAAATACTTATAATAAATACAATAATTGGCAAGAATGACTAGCTACGCACAGTCCCTTATATTTCTCGTATTAAAAGGACAAAACATGTCTGTATGAGTGATCAATAAGATCTTACACTTATAAGTGATTAGTCAGATAAAATGATCAACCCTTTTTCATAACTTGTAAAAAGTAAAATTAATACAAGACAATTCTTTAAGAAGAATTGTTTATTGATAATACTTGCGTAGGTGTTCTCCATTCCAATAGCGAGGAACGAGATCTCCATTTAATCGAGCAAGTTTATAGGTGCCTGGATGGAGGACTTCTTCAATCTGGTATGGTCCTTCCTAATTAGATTTGAGTACTCCAGCAGCCTGATCGCGGGTGTTAAGGAAAACTCTTTGAAGTACTAAGTCTCCGACATTGAACATCCTTTCGCGTATTTTAGAGTTAAAATACCGGGTGACTTTTTGCTGGTAAGGAGCTACTCAGAGTTGGGCTTGCTCACGCTTTTCATCAACCAAATCAAGAGATTCCATCAATAGCTGGCTATTAAAGCCTTGATCGTACGTTATTCTTCGATGTGACGGCGGATCTAATTCAACAGGTAGCATAGCCTCATACCCATATGCCAAGGAAAATGGGGTATGGCCTGTTGCTGTTCTGTGGGAAGTTCTGTACAACCAAAGGACTTCAGGCAATTGCTCCGGCCATGCCCCGTTAGCTTCTTCCAATCTTTTCTTCAGAGTATCCTTTAGCGTTTTATTGACTGCTTTGACTTGTCCATTTGCTTGGGGATGAACAACAGAAGAAAAGCTCTTGATAATTCCATGTCGTTCGCAAATATCCGTGAACAGATCACTATCAAATTTTGTGTCGTTGTCTGAGATGATTTTCCTCGGCAATCCATAACGACATATGATGTTTTTTACCACAAAATCTAGCACTTTCTTGGTCGTTATGGTTGGGAGTGGCTCGACTTTGACCCATTTAGTGAAGTAATCGACGGAAACCACAACATACTTGACGCTACCCTTTCCTGTGGGCAAAGATCCGATTAAATCTATACCCCATACTGCAAACGACCACGGACTTTGCATCTGTTTCAGCTCATTAGGGCTGCTCGTTGGATTTTGGAGAACCTCTGGCACTTGTCACATCTTCGCACGAATTCCATCAAGTATTAATTCATTGTTGGCCAGAAATACCCTTGCCTCAGGATCTTTTTTGATAAGCTTTGCCCCCCTGTGTGGTCCCCACAAAAGCCTTCGTGTACCTCTTTCATCAATTCCTTGGCCTTCTCTTTCGAAATAGATCTGAGGAGTGGCATTGAGTATCCCCTTCGGTACAAGACTCCATCGACTAGGATATACCTAGCAGCCTGCCGCTAAAGGGTCCTAGCTTTGTTTCTGTCCGTTGGTAACACGCCTTGCGTCAGATACTCTATGTATGGTGCCATCCATGTATCCGCCACCTAGATCACCAGAGTGGTCTCCTCTGCTTGGATGCTTGGTACAGATAGCTGTTCAACTGGCACTATGTTCAGAGTATCAACATCCTTCGCATTTGCTAACTTAGCCAAAGCATCAACGTTTGAATTCTGGTCGCGAGGTACTTGCTGAAGGGTGTACTTGTCAAACTGCACTAATAGATCCTTTGTTTTGTTTAAGTAAGCAACCATCTTTAAACCTCGGGCTTGATATTCTCCCATAATCTGATTTACTACCAACTGAGAGTCACTGTAAATGTCAAGTGCCTTTATGTCCACGTCTCTGGCTAACCGTAACCCAACGAGCAGTGCTTCATACTAAGCCTCGTTGTTAGAAGCAGTGAAGTCAAACCTGATTGCGCAGTGAAATTGATGCCCTTCAGGTGTTATCAAAATCACACCTCCTCCTGCGTGATGTTCATTAGAGGAGCCATCCGTGAACAATTTCCATAAGGGAGTCTGGTTTTGAGGCTCAGGTTCTTCAGATGCTTCTGGTTGCTCGCTATCTGGAAGTCCAGTGAACTCTGCGATGAAGTCAGCCAAGTCTTGCCCTTTTATCGCTGCTCATGGCAAGTAAGAGATATCAAAATGGCCAAGTTCAACCGACTATTTCAATAATCTGCCCACAGCCTCTGGCTTTTGAAGGACTTGCCGTAAAGGCTGGTCGGTCAAAACAGTGATTGGGTGAGCTTGGAAGTATGGCCGCAGTTTTCTGGAGGCTAAAATTAAGCAATAGGCTAACTTTTCAATATGTGGATATCGCAGCTCTGCTCCAATTAGTCTCTTGCTTACATAATAAACAACCTTCTACACGCCTTCTTCTTCTCTTACTAAGACAGCACTAGCAGCATATTCTGTAATCGCCAAGTAGATGAACAAAGTGTCTTTATCAACCGGCTTTGATAGGACCGGTGGTTGCGGCATGTGTGTCTTCAATGCTTGAAAAGCTTGTTCGCACTCTTCTATCCATTTGAACTTCTTGTTGCCTCTCAGTAGATAAAAAATGGGACGCACTTGTCCGTTGATTTGGAAATAAATCTACTCAGAGCAGCAATTCTTCCGGTCAAACTTTGAACATCCTTGATCTTTGCTCGCGATTTCATATCGACCAGGGCTTTGATATTCTCAGGATTGGCTTCGATTCCTCTCGAGTTTACTATAAATCCCAAGAATTTTCCTGAGCCTACCCCGAAGGAGCATTTGAGGGGATTCAGCTTCATCTGATATTTTTTCAAGACGTTGAAGCATTCTTGCAAATCCTCTATATGCCCTTCTGCCTTCTTTGACTTAACCAGCATGTCGTCGACATAGACCTCCATGTTTGTGCCGATTAGTCTCCTAAACATGTGGTTGACCATTCGTTGGTAAGTCGCACCAGCATTTTTTAGACCGAAGGGCATTACTTTGTAACAGTAAAGTCCTGTGTCAGTCCGAAATCTAGTGTGACCCTCATCGGGAGGATGCATACTAATATGATTATACCCGGAGTATGCATCCATGAAAGAGAGAATCTCGTGCCCTACAGTGGCATCGACCAGTTGGTCGATCTTGGGGAGTGGGAAATAATCTTTTGGGCAGGCTTTATTGAGGTCTGTCAATTCCACGCATGTTCGCCATTTGCCATTCGACTTGGGAACTAACACGGGATTAGAGACCCACGATGGATAAAATGCTACCCTGATGAATCCATTCTCCTTGAGCTTCTCGACTTCTTCTTTTAAGGCCTTTGATCTATCTTTGTCGAGCAGCCCCATTTTTTGTTGCACTGGTGGAAATTTTTTGTCTATATTAAGGACATGGCTAATGACTGTAGGGTCTATTCCAACCATGTCTTTATGCGACCAGGAAAATACCTCCTGGTTTTTCTTCAAAAATTCCACCAGGGCTTGTTTTGTTGTTGTCTCTAAGTTTTTACCGACTTTCACAACCCTGGTCGGATTTTCTTCATCGAGTTAGACCTCTTCAAGGTCCTCGATGGGTCCTATTTCTTCATCATAATCCCCAATTTGGTGACATCATCACCTGATTGGGCTTGTATATTAGCTGCCATTTGCAACTCTCCTTCGGGAATCTTCCTCGATACACCTTTCTTCGCCTTGGTTATTGAGGCGTTGAAACACTCCCTTGCTTCCCGCTGATTTCCCAGTACGCATCCTACTCCCGCGTCTGTTGGAAATTTCATGGCAAGGTGCCATATTGAAGTGACGGCTCGCAAGTCGACCAGAATTGGTCTCCCAATTACAACATTATATGCTAAAGGACAATCAACTACTATAAAAGTAGTGAGTAATGTCCTACTAGTAAGTGCAGTACCTGTTGTAACTGGGAGCCTAATCGACCTAGTTGGGGCGAGCCCTTCGCTGGAAAAACCATAGATGGTTTGGTTGCATGGCTCCAAGTCCTTGACGGACAACTTCATTCTCTCCAGTGAAGACTTGTATAGGATGTTGACCGAACTTCCTGTGTCAACCAACACCCTCTTCATCATCATGTTGGAAATTTGCACGTCCACGACCAGTGAATCGGATTGTGGGAATCGTACGTGCTGGGCATCGTCTTCAGAGAAGGTTATCAATTCCTCCTCTATTCGAGCCTTCTTTGATGCTCGATCCTCCACACTCATCATCTCGATGTCCTGGTCCTTGCATAGGGTTCGAGCATATCGTTCCCTTTCCTTCCCACTATCCCCTGCAAGGTGTGGGCCGCTGCAGATGGTGAGTAAAGTGCCTGCCACAGGAGCTGGCTGTAAAGGTGGCGAGCGTTGGCGTGCAGGCGCCTGCTCGTTGCCACCTTGAGCCTCTCACTGAGACCCTCCTGCGGCTCGTACATAACTTCTTAGATGTTCCTGCCTAATTAGGAACTCTATTTCGTCTTTCAACTGGTTGCATTCGTTAGTGTCGTGCCCGTAGTCGTTGTGAAAATGACAAAATTTCGTCGTATCTCTCTTAGAGATATCCTTCCTTATAGGTGCGGGTCGTTTATAAGGCACGTTTGAGCTGGTTGCCTGGTAGACTTCCGCTCGACTTTCAACAAGTGTCGTGTAGTTGGTGAATCTCGGCTAGTATCAATTTCCTTTGGGGCGTTTATTTTCAGAAGCTGAGGGTTCATTACTTGCCCGTTTTCCACCATTCCTACCATTGCCATTCCCGTTGCCTTTGCTGTTTCCATTGGGTTTCTCCGACCCGTTGGCGGCCTTGGCGGGCTCTTCCTTTGGCCCCTTGTCCTTCGTTGGCGATTTCCCCTCATTGGCAATCGCGTCCTCAAGCTTGATATATCGATCAGCCTGATCCAAAAACTCCTGGGTACTTCTTACCCCATTCTTTCTTAGGCTAATCCAGAGGGGTGAATGGCACCTAACCCCAGCAGTTAGGGCCATCATCTTGCATTCATCACCCACTGTCTTGGCTCTAGCTGCTGCTCGCATGAAACGCTGGACATACTCCTTTAAGGACTCTCCCTCCTTCTGGCGTATCTCGACCAGTTGGTTGGCCTCTGTGGGGTGTACGCGACCCGCATATAATTTTCCGTAAAATTCCTTCATGAACATCTCCCAAGATACTATACTAGCAGGAGGGAACTTAAAGAACCACTCCTGGGCAGTGTCAGATAGTGTCGCAGGGAAGATCCTGCAGCGGGCGTCTTCTAACACTTTATGGATATCCATTTGTATCTCAAATTTGTTAACGTGAGATACTGGGTCTTCATACCCATCGAAGTTTGGCAGTGTCGGCATCTTGAATTTGATGGGGGTTTCTGCCACAACGATTCTCTGTACAAACGAAGTGCCTTTCCTTTGATCATACTCTATGTGGGACGTTCGACCCTCGACCAGCTGTTGTACTACCTGGTTCAGAGCATCAATCTGAGCCTAAACTGCCTCTGGGATCGCTGGAGCGACCGGTGTCAGGGGAGCGTATGCGTCATGCCTTTCACGACGATCGTTGAGTACGTCCCTTAGATCATCATCCTTGTGTCTCTACTCGCTAACTCCTAGCCGATCAAAGACGTTATGTTGCCTGGGTTGCCCCCCAGCGTTATGGCTTGCTGGGCTATTTTCTCTAGGTGGGGGGCTTCTACCTCCACCTCTTTCCTCATTCCTCTGACCAGCATTTCCTCTGCCGGAATCAGCTTCATTATAGTCGTGGCTGACTACGGCGTGACCGGCTGTTCACGCTATTTCCTCCTCGGGCAGGTATTTCCCGAGCGTCAGGGGGAGGCTTGTGCTGGTTGTTGGGTCCCCGTGCATTACTATGCCGTGGGGGCCCCTGACCGCAGAGCCCAACTCATAATTCCTTCTGTTGGCAGAAGGACGCTGCCCCCTGATCGGTGGATTTGACTCTTCGTCCCCTGGGCGTCTAGGGCTGCGGGGCGGCTGCACGACCCTATTCTACCTCTGGCTATGGGGATTGCCTTGACCAGCCTGAGATGGAGGCTGCTGCTCACGATCCCTAGCTGGGACATCATCCTGAGCCACAGGTGGCTGCTTCGGCCTTTGAGGGCTTGCTGGCTGGAGCAGAGGACTGGGATTGGGAGCCCGCTGAGGTGGCATACTCGGTGGCTGCTTCAAGAGCGGTTGTGGCATCTCTCTGCCGACGGTCCATGTCCGCCTGACGCTTGATCAACTCCTGACGCTGATGCTCAATCTCTTTGTGATGTAGCGCCAGGGTCTCTGCTGCAATTTCCTGATTGGCTCTCAGATTGGCCAACTCATCTTGCAACACCCCCAGTGTTGCCCTCAGCGTTTCCAAATCCAACTCATCTTCTTCAAATTCTAAATGTGGCTCATTCTCCACATTTGGAGGAGGTGGTTGAGAGGATTCAGCGCCAGAGCCCGGTCCAGCTTTCTTAGATGTCTTAGCCATTAGATTTTCTTGCAGTTTTTTGATCAAATTCTCTCAATGAGAGCACCAAAATGTTGACCCTCGATTTGGCCAACGACACGGAGTCAAAAATACAACAGAAAATGAGATGAAAATTAAGAGTTTAATCTAATGGTAAAGAATAAACACAAATGATTTATAGTGGTTCGGCCCCAATGAATGGTAATAACCTATGTCCACTTAGTGCTATTATTAATATTGAATTCCAATGCCGTGATCAAAGAACTAGGGTTCTTGAGTTTCACAAACTTTGGGAAAATTACGACGATAGATAATTGCACTATCTGCTCTCTCTTTCAATACTTAGAAAAAAGCTCCAAAAATCAAAAGTCCCCTCCTTGAGCTATTTCATGCATATTTATAGACTCAAGGGGGGTTACATGGGCCAATGGGCCTTAACTTTCCTTAATATCCGTGTATCAAGGTAATAAAGAAGAAATAATCAACATAATTATTATAGGATTACAATCTTAGAAGGAAATAAACCGAATCATACGACCAGCCTGGTTGTAACCACATGCTTGGATTGACAAATCAAAAAGTTCCTTGAAACATTAGGGTTTATTAAATTCTAAGGCTGATACATCATTGCTTTTCACAAGGAAAAATGGAAAGCTCACTCTTCTCCTTGTATATGTTGATGATATTCTAGTGACTGGCAATGATACTACTCACATACACAAACTTATCACTGAGCTACATCTCAGGTTTGCTTTAAAGGATATTAGACAAGTAAGCTACTTTCTCAGATTTGTGGTCACCTGAAATTCCACTGGCATTTATCTCAATTAGTCCAAGTATGTCAAAGATTTATTGGTAAAAACCAACATGGAGTCTTCCACTCCCACTCTAACATCAATGTGTCAATGCATACAACTATTTGCTACAAGTGGTACACCTATTGCTGATCATTCTCTTTACAGGAGTATCATTGGATCTTTACAGTACTTAACTATGACTCGATCAAACATCTCTTATGTTGCTAACAAGCTCTCTCAGTTTCTTAAAGCTCTCACAACTGATCATTGGATGGCCTATAAAAGAGTTATGAGGTATTTAGCTGGTACAATATCGTATAGACTTCATTTCAAACCCTCCCAACAACTTCATATTGTAGCTGTTTTAGATGCCGATTAGGCTACTTCAATCAATGATAGACGATCCACTTCAGCCTATTGTGTATTTTTTGGAGGAAATTTCATAACTTGGTGCTCTTGAAAACAAAACGTGGTTGCTAGATCAAGCACAAAATCATAATACAGGTCCATTGCTCTTGCTACTACCAAACTTATTTGGCTTCAGTCTCTCCTTATTGAACTTGGAATATTGCAACCTCATTTTCCTGTTTTATGGTGTGACAATCTCAGTGTAGCCTTATTAGCCTCAAATCCAGTATTTCACGCACACACCAAACACAATGAAATTGATCTACACTTTGTATGCAACAGAATATTTGATAATCAGCTAGATATAAATAATTCATTTTCTGAACATCAAGTGACAAACATACTTACTAAACCTTTGTCAATTCCAAAGTTTGAACTACTAAGATCTAAGTTAACTACTAATACACTCAAGTTTAACTTGATGAGGGTGTTAGAACTAATTAGTTGACTCGTTAGTTAGTTTGTTATTAGCTTAATTGATTTGTTGTAATCACAAAACAATTATGTTTTTATGTATTGCCAACTTTGGTTAGTAACTCTTGTATTAGTGATCGACAATATAAAAATTCTCCTAGCTCATTACTTTAGAGTCGAGCTTTCTCATTCAATCCATTCCACATTTTTTTCTTTGTAATTTCCTTCTCTTTGGTCTACTTTGACACATATAGATATTGTTGTCATAGATTTCCTTCTCCTGTTCACGAAAAGAAGAAACTCTTCACTAAGCTATGTGGCGATATATGTATATATTAAAGTATAATGTCTCATGTGGAAAATTGTGAGAGAATATTGAACTATTTATAAAAACATAGGTTACTGCACTTATCACTAATTTTTTTTAAAACAATATTCCATGATTCTTAATATGGTATCAAGAGCTTATAGTCTTAGCGAATAATCAACCTAATTTTTATACAAAATTAGTGATTAGGAAAGAGAGAAATAGAGGAAAGAAATTGTATTTCTGTGTTATTAATCAATATAGAGGAGCCTTTACATATAGGTTAAGATACAAGTAAAAACCAGTAATTATTTACAACTAATTAGTTATGTAATAGAAACTTAAAAGAACTAAAACTAACTCATAGAAAAACCTAATTGTGTCTTAATTAATACACCCACTCAAGATGAAGTGTATAAATTGACAACTCCCTTCTTGGATATCAATTCTTGAAATGGAGCTAGGAAGAGTGACTCAGTGAGGACATCAACTAGATTAATTTGTTTGATGAAGAAACATGAATCATTTTGATGAGATCGGCTCGAACCTTCTTTCAGAAACGTGGCAATTTATGTCCACATGTTTTGTGCGTTCACAGAACACATGATTCTCTGAAATATAAAAGACTGCATTGTTATCACAAAATAACACGACTTAGTTGGAATGCTGAATGCCAAATCTTTTAGGATAGTTTAAATCCAAGTTATTTCGCAAGTAACATTGGTCATTGCATGATATTCTACTTCAGCTGGGGATCTTGAGATAGTAAGAGAGAAATTTTTCGCCAAGAAATATGCAATAGCTTAAATTTGCTTTTTTTGTATCAATTCAAGTACCCCAATCAACTTTAGCAAAGTCTATAATATTAGTGTCTGAGTTCGAATGAAAGATTAATCCTTAACATGGGGTACCTTTGAGATATTGTAAGATTCTATTGGCAGCTTTGAGATAATGAATAATGAGAGGTTAAGAGAGGTATTGGTTGAGCTTGTTTTTATCATAGGAGGAACTTTGGTGCTCGAATTGATGCCATTGCTGGTTTGAACAGAAGTTGGATTAGTGCCATTGTCGATTGAGCAGAGTTGTGTGTTCTAGGGCAAACCATAACAATCTTGAGAGATTAGTGATAATTTTCTCTGATACCATATTAGTGTTTAGGCCAGAGAAAAAGAGTGGAAAGAAACTAAAACGTGAGAAAAGTTGTAATGAATTTTGGATTTATTTAAAATCATATATGTAATTTGTTAGATGATAATATATGTAAGGAGAGAGAATTTGATCATTTTTACATGAGGCAAGAATAGTTTTTTAGTTTTTTTTTATATTGAAAGCATTAAAAGAATAGTGCAGTTTTCTTTTGATTGTACTTAGTTGCTGTAATACATTAAAATATTAAGGAATTCTAATTACACTTTAACGTACACTAAACTCTAGTTAAAAAATAAAAAATAAAGCAAAACAGAAGGTACACCAGTAGTACATCCATTAATCCAAAGACTTACAAAACTTGTAATTAACCAAAATAAAATTCTCTTACCCAATTGTACTTTCATCTTTCTTTTATTGTATACCAGTTGGAATATTATAACGAAAAGAAATATATAGCACAACTAGGGAGAAAGAGTTGGAATAATATTATTGACGGCTAAAGCCAATAAGCATACGAGAGAGAGAGAGAGAGAGAGAGAGAGAGAGAGATCCGTACAGAGAACCACAAAAAAATATCAAGTTGCATTAAGATACATTATTTTGCGGTAGGAATAGGATTAAGGGGCCACTTAATTAACCTATAAAAGGTATTGGTGGTGAAAGAAAGAGCACATCTCTTGATCCACCCCAACAGATTCCAAGACAAATGTCGCCCTTTTGCCGATTTCAAAGGTTGTGTCCACCAATGTCTCTGTATGTATGTGCTTACAGCTTACTATTGTATTTATTTATTTATATATATAAGTAGTGCATGCGGAACATATACAAAGGTCAACTCTGCCCATAATTCACGATAAGTATTAGTTAATATATAGAAGAAGATATGTCAGCCAGCATAAGCTAAAGTGACCGCGCCTAAAATAACAACCTTTAATTAATTATAAGAATAATTATTATAATTAAAAGGAAAAGATAAAATCTTATATGGCATATATTAAGATTAAAAATAAATAAAACAGAAAAGAAAGTATGATTACGACCATCGCACCATACAGTAAAAGATGGAACATGACAGATTTTCTGATTCGGCAAATCCTTATCATTTCCAATTTGCGTGGAGGGACCCAAACACCTTACCTTTGGACCTGTCATTCTTCCAGATCTTTTTTATTATTTTATATTTTCAGAGTGTCAGGTTGGTCCACTCACTCATATATGGTGGTTATTACACAAGCGTTTATTATAAATTTAAATCTCTTTTCTTAACTGTTATTTAGTCCTGATTTAGCAAATTCGGTAGGTTCACAGGAAAAATATCATTGAAACTAATAGGTCAAATCATTATCACTAAATAAACAAACTAATTCTAACTAAGAACAGTTCATTAATTGTAGTCAAATCATATTCATATGGATGATCTATTTATTATGGGTGAGTGTGGCTGACCGTGTGCTCGTATTTGAGAACAATTAGGAAATTATATCATTGAAAAAATAAAAAAGGATAATGCTTAAGTAGATATAAATTTTACACTTAAATATCAATATAATTTTTTATGAATTTAAAATATGTTATTTTTTTAGAATTTTTTTCCTAAATTTTTAATTAATTTTAAAATATTTAAAAATTAAAAAAATGGACAAATTGGAGAATGTAATGTGTCCCACATGGTTAGTTTTAACAGTTGACTTAACGACATGAAGTTAAGTGCAAGAAAATCTATTACTTAAGTAGTTTATCTGTCAAAATATTTACAAGGGTATTTAAGTGACAAAATTGTAACTATTTCAGTAGTTTTGCCATCAAATTTTTTACATAGGTATTTAATTGCAAGAATTGTAATTGCTTGAGTAGTTTTGCCGCCATTATCCCAAATAAAAATATACCTTGAAAAGTCCTCAATTTCGAAAATCTATATGAGCAAGTGTATCATGCCACAAAATAATAGAGCTATAATTAATCATGTTGACTACCTTTATCGCTGTAAACTTAATCTGAAATATTAAAGGAAAAACAAGGAATGAACACATGATTTTATGTGGTTCAGGCTATAAAAGAGCCCTAGTCTACTAGTCTATATTATTTAGTGAGCTTGAAGTATGTAGTAACAATCTTCAATGGTGGTTCTCAAGCATCGTATATATTGCAGTGAGATACAATATCTCTCTCTAAAAAACCCAACCCTTTATAAGGAGATACCCCAACCCTATTTATAAAGGTTGGGATCATTAATATTAATCATCTGTCATTAATACAAGACCCCCCATCTTGGGGTATTAATGTTGAGTTAATACAAAAAAGGGCTGCACTAAAACAAAGACTACGAACCACGCAAATTCTATGGGGCCCATTGTAGAAAGTCACACACCAACTTTATGGGGAACATATCTGTGACTGTCAGGGTGCGGTGTGTAACAGGCCGGCCTTGAGGGCATGTTACAAGCTAGGATGGTGCTCGGTCAGATGCGCACGCGAGGATGCAGGCTGGTGAGCATGCTGATGCCTAGTTTGTACAGTAGTGGCATTTTTGTAAATATCTTCAATAGTGCCCAAAAATGGACGAGACTTGGTAGGTTCCATATTGAAGGGTCAATGAACGCAATTGCGCGATCAGATTTGGGAGATTCGGAGAATTGGTGACCTGAGAGCCAAATATGTCTCTCAAGCAAAAATTATATATGTTCCTGGTAGAAGGCTAAAAGCTTAGACGACTCTTTGTAGGGGGAGCACCTGGTGTCAGCTCTCCACCACCCCCTGGCGCAGGTGCGTCAAGTGAGATGCTACTAGTTAAGCTAGTAGGGTAGGCATATGAGGACCATGAGGCGACTCATATGTCTCCATGAGTAGGAGTACTCAAGGACATTACCAGGCCCCCTCGGTAGTGCGTTGAAGTGTCTGCCGGAGGTTTATGGGTACGGTTCTCTTGGCTTGCCGATATGCCGCTTGCATGGAACGTGGCCCAAAACACCGAGAGACGTCGTGCGTGCCATGGCCATGAGTCTTGACATGAGATGGCACGGGAAGTCATTCGTGGGACTTGCTAGCATATGAACATTGAACAGTGCACAATGCTTGAGAAGGACAGAGGTCTAGTGTGTGCTACTAGTCTGGAAGCTAGTCTCGAGGGCCTTCCAACATGCGTGAAGGTATGGTGCCTTGAGGATTGGACCATGGATGTATGGCAGTCCTTGGTCTATGACGTGAGTTATTCAAATAGTATCGAATGGGGAATGATGAAAGGTGTTGGCACATCAGCTTGGTGTTGGCTCTTGGCCACACATGCTACCTTGGCTTGCGAATGTTTAGGGGAGCATCGATGTTGGGATTTTCCTTGCCATAGTGATAACCTATGGACAGTGTGAGTGTCTTGGCTAGATAGCCTTGATACATGGTTGCACTCATATATGCTTGAGAGCATGACTCAGCGGGAGTTGTTCGAGAGACGGAAGTGTGCTGAGGCACACAGTCACGCAAAAAATGTCTCCATTGTTATTCGAATGGTTGGAAGGATGACCTTGGCTCAGAGGAGTCAAGGTGTCGCACGGGCTTTTCCGCTGTCAAAATGTCAGCCCTTGACATGGTGCACGTTTACCCATGTCAAGCGGCATTGTGGTAAATGTCAATTTTTGAGTGTACGAACTCAACACCACTAATCGAGACTCACCAAAAGTTCTCAGATGATCCTCTAGTGGCCCACACTCGCAGTGCTGACACCTGGCACCAACTCTAGGTCTGAGGACCAGAATCTTGGACTTGATGAATGGCTGAGTGAAAAGGGCCCCTCGGAACGTGACCTCATCTGAAGTGGCCTCACTCGGAGACATCCATGACTTGGAGACTGGCTCGGGATGTGGCCTCACCTGGAGACATTATAGCCTCCCAAATTTTCTAATAAGGCTTAGGGCTTTGATTAGCATGCTGGGAGGGCAATAATTGATTTAATTATACTATTATGTGAATTTCATGATTATATGATTAGAAATGCATGTTTAGGTGAATTAAATATGCATGTGGGCCCTGTTTGGTTATTAGGGGCATATTTGTAATTTTAGCCTGTTGATGGCATAAATGTGATATATGTGTATACTGTGATTAATACCACGAGTGTGTGGTGATATATTTATCATGTTCGATCCGAGATGGTCCTGGGGAGCGGAATAGTTAAATAGTCACAATGGGGATGAATACCCGGCTTAGGAGGAACCTAGGGGTATTTTGGGAATACAGTATATGTTATGGAATTATCGGGTAACACATAGTAATTTAGCAATTTTTTGGAAATATCGGGATTAAACGGGGATTTATAGGAACACTCGAGGATTTAGCGGGATGTGGCAATTGACGGAATTGCCGTTGGTGGCACTAAAGGATTAAGATAGGATTAAGAGTATTTTGGGCATTTTGGAGACTTAGGTGGCTGAGGATAGGCTTAAACTGATCACAAGAAGACACCTCTAGAATTAAGAAAAGACAGAAATAGAAACTCTCTCTCTCAACCTCTCTCTCTCGGCTCACTCCCTCTCTCTTTGGGTGCATGGAGTTTGTTGAAGAATTTTGAGGATCCTAGGCTAAGGAAGTAAAGGATTAAAGCTTGATGTGGTTGGGATTAGCTCAAAGTTGAGCATATCTCAGAGGCAAGATCCTAAACTCAATCTTTTCTGTTGAAATCTTCCATGAATTGGAGGGTCCATGAGAGTTAAGCTTTAAGTTTGATTTTGAGTGTTGGTGAGTGTTGACCCAAGATTTGGCCAACTGACACGGAGTCAAAATATGCTTGATATGAATGAAAGAGACGAGAAGAACGTAATGACAAAAGTAAATAAGACACAGTAATTTATAGTGGTTCGGCCCCAGGATCTGGTAATGACCTACGTCCACTTAGACTGATATTGATATAAAAGTAAGAAGAGTGATCAAAGAACTGGGGTTCAATGAGTTTCACTAATCTCTGAAGAACGATACAAGTTTACTAGGAGAATTACTATAGTCTCAAGTGATTCAAAAGCCAAAAGTCCCCTCCCTTGAGCTATCTCTTGCTATTTATAGGCACAAGGGGGATTACAAAAGATTGTTACAGATATTCTTTCCTGAATAATCGGATACCCAGAAGATTGTATGAGATAAATTCGGGATTCATAAAGATCCTCCCATAAATGTCGCCTTGTACACGGAACCATCGACCAGACTGGTCGCGGGTAAGACAAGCTTACACTGCTTCTAATGTGTCCTCTGGTCGATACTCTAGCAGACGTTTCCAAGTGTCAACCACGTGTCCAGGGATTACTTGCCACGTCATCAATGCTAATTTTATGGATAACATTTGCCCCCCAAGTTTATTTATCACGAATAGTAAATAAACTTTTGGACGAACGACTCTTCGGTAACCCCACCTGACGTGTCAGAACCCTTCATGTGTTCTTGAAAAAAGTAACCCACTTCTGTCTAATCATGTCCTCTCGGTTCCCCAGAAACGATTTCGACGACCATCCCGTTTCCCAATACTTTGAAAAAGGGAAACTAATGATTACACTTTTTAATGTCAGAGACAAACTTATATAAGACCTTCGAAGCCTCCTTTTTCTTTTTACGCACGCCAATGTTTTTGCAAGAAACCCTAAAAACCAGAGTTTTAAACTTCCCCGGAGACCGTTTTCCTGCACTTCCAAGACTCAGACCGTGAGCTCCTTGATCTCCAAAGACCTTTCTTCCACCTCCACAATCACTCTTCTTGGTAAGTTTTCGAAATCCCATGCTTCTAATTTTTCATGGTGCATGCTTCTGAATGTGGACTGTTTGAGATTATCTGTTTCTGGTTTGAGGTACTTGTAGACAGAATGTTTTGTAGGCAAAGTAGAGTTACGAGTTAGTTTAAAATCCAGGATCATGCTTTTTAGGACGTAAAATCGAAATAAAAATTCGATCTTTAGGCTAGTTGAAAAAATAAATTTTTCCCGCCCTAAGGGGAGTTGAAAAAGTTCTTTCAGAAAAACTTTTTACTTTCACCCTTTGATCCGTTTTTCAAACTGTTCGTGCAGAAAGATTCAGCTTTTCGTTATAATGCTGTTGTATAAAAACTTAATTTTTATACTCGACCAGCGTTATTCTAAAAAGCTTTTAAAAGTTTTCTATCCTCACCTCCCCATTCTTCTGTATGCAGATTTTAATGCCAGATTTGTGGGGAGGTGAAAGGCCTATTGACGACGACCTTCTCGCCCAACTGCTCGAGGGAGAAGATCAACCAGCTGACCGTGTCCACGAGATCCTTTTTTTGCGATCCTCCTCCAGACCCCATCCTTCTCCTTCAATGGCCCGTTCCAAATCTTCAGGCAAGAAAAGACCCGAGTCTGAAAACAACCCAAATTCTCCTGCCCGTCCTAATTCACAGGCAAGGGCTCCCTCGACCAGTGGTCGAGAAAATCTTGTTCCTGACCCTAATATCCAAATTAGGGCCAGCCCTCGCCATCAGAACTTGCCTGATGTCGAGTGGTATACTTCCCCAGCCAGTTCAGTAACTCTTCAATGATTGCTAACTGCTTCAGAAAATTCCCCCTCACAGGGGTTTCCATTATACAACCTGCCGCAGACCAGAGGGCTAAACTCCCCGGAGGTGTCAACAGCGCCTGGTCTCGGTATCATATTGAGGCGGGAGCTTATCTCCCTCTTCATCCCTATTTCGTGGGGGTGGCCAATTATTTCGGTGTCGCCCCCTTCCAAATAACTCCAAACGGATATAGAATGCTGGCCGCACTCTATATCCTGTATAAACTTAAGAAATGGCCAGAACCTTCACCTCACGAGGTCAACTATCTCTTTGACCTCAAGTCTAACCCGCAACAACACGGAACGGGTTTCTTCCACTTTTGTCACCAGGAAACCAATCGAACATTCCTGAGTGACACTACGCATATCTCGAACGTGGGGCAGTATAATAAGGAGTACTTCCTCACCCCGGACATATCCAGCAACAACCTGGCTTTCGCACGAGGAGGTAAGCACCGTTCCTGACTGGTCGATACTTCTACTCAAGGTGTCTCCTTTCGTTTTTCTTAAACCATAATCTGTTTTTCAGGCCCTTGGTTACGTCCAACCCCAACACCAGACATGGTGTTGAGGTCTAACACTCTGGCCAGGATGTCCGACGCAGCAAAAAGCGTCAAGATCCTGGTGACTGAAGAAAACTTTAGGTGGTTTGGCCTCCTGGCTCCTCGCCATGAAAATAGAGGGTCCGTGGTGGACGAAGCCACTGCCGAGGGGGTTCCCGAGCAGCAACCTCCCGTGTCTCCTCGGAGGAGGAGGCCAACGGGGATTACTATTAGGGAGCCCGCGGGAAATCCTTCCGCAGAAAGGCCTTCTGCTCCCCAAGGCAAGGGGAAACAAAAGGCCAAAGAGCCAGCTGTGGACTTGGGAGAGTCCTCTGATGATAATGGTAACACAATTTTACTTTTAAATGGTTTGCTAATTCCCTGTCATTTGTTCGACGGGGAAGGCAATTTTACGTATACTCCAAAATTAGGGCCAGACTTCTTCATGCCAGATAATGAGTATATGACTAATAGAGTCAATAGTGTAGCGACCAGTAGTTGTAGCTCGGGTATTCACTTTGTTGCCTTTCTTTTGTTGCATATGCTATATTTTCATCTGCCTCTTATTCTTATCAGTTTCCTGTGTTTACTTGCATGCAGATATGGCCACTCCCAATATCTTCGACATGTACCAGGCCGAGGAGGAAGAGGAGGTTCCCCAACTCCAGCGGAGATCCAAGAGGAGAACTGGCGAATCCAGCCGAGGCCCTCCGGCCAAGAAGGGTCGAACAGAAGACCTTCCCAACGACGCGCCAACTGGACATACTCCTGGGCCAACGGGGCAAACTCATCCACCAGCTCCTACCGAGAAGCAGACTCCTTCTGCCCCACCAAATCCTCCGACTACGCCCGCCAGAGAGGAAATTATTCGTGACGAAGCTCTCGGGGCTAAACTCATGAGCCGCACCCTTCGATCAGCCAGGGATCGCCTTGACCGCATTGGCAAAGGTGACCGTGTCAGGGATGCAATGGTCGAGGCTGAAAACTTGGGGGCTGACCAGGTTCTGAATAGGGCCCTGAATGAAATCTCCAGTGTGAGTACTTCTTCATTTTTTTAAGCCTTAGTCTTTTACTCTTCACGGCAGGCTCTAACTTTTTCCTTTGTTCACAGGCCTTGCTATCTGCTATCACTGCTCATACCCGTATCCAGGCTTCCATCGAGCAGGCAAAGGAAAAGGCCACTAAGAGGCATCAAGTGAAGGCGGCTGAGGAGCTTTCGGCTACAGAGGCTAGGCACGCCAAGGAGTTGGAGGCACTGGCTCGAGAAAGGGATGCTGCGGTGACCAAATTATCAGAGGCTGAAGCCGCAAAAGATGCCACCGTGAAGTTGAGGCAAGAGTATCGAGAGTTCAATCAAACTCATCTTCGCGAGATCAAGCATCTGGGAGAGATACTCAAGTTCGAGGACGAGGCTATTTTCACCCTTGAAGGCAAGGTGAAGTAGCTGGAGCTTGACAACTTCAAAAATCTTGAAAAGTACAAGAGGACGACACTCCGATGTTTCTACAACTTCTGGAAACACAATCAGGATGCCGACTTCAACTATCTTTCGGAGGAAGTCAGGGCTGCTGAGTTGGCTCGCTGCACCGCCCAACTGGCCGAGGAGGAGGCAAGATTGAGGATCCCTGCTTCTCCAAGCATCGTTGGTGTGGAAGAAGAAGAAGTTGTCGAGGACGCGACCAACCAGGATGCTGCCCAGGACCCTCCGGCCCCAAATGCCTCTTAAAATTTCTCATTTATTTTTTCTTTCTTTTTGGCTATACGACCCACGGGTCGTGATGTAAAGACAATAATTTCTTTTTAAACTTTGCTGCATGGGAAGTAAACCCTTTTTTCTTTTACTCGAACAGTTACATCCAAGCAGCGATGCTTGCAGTGTAAAAGCTTAAATCTTGATGCTATAATATCTTTATTTATTATAACATTTGTCCGTATGACCGAACTTAGCATAGTACTTTGGTATTATTTAACAAAACATAAATTTTGAAAAATATTCTAAGTACTGTAGCATGCTTTCACTCATTTTGTTCATGTGTTTACATACCTTTTGAGAGTATGCTTTGCTATCGATGTGCCTTATATGCCCCCCAAGTGATCGAGGAGCTTTAGGTCCTTGGTCACTTGCCCTGACCATGGCCTGTTCGAACATTCCTGTTCGTGCGGAAAAATGATACTTGTAATACAGCAAAACAACACACGTAATGAACAAATTCTTGTAAATGTAAATTCACAAAGGTTGGCAAGAATGACTGGCTGGGCACAGTCCCTTATAATCTCGTATTAAAAATGGACTAAACATGTCGTTACGAGCGATTCTATAATAGAACCTTACATATACGAGCAGTTAGCCATACAGCGTGGCCAACCCTCTTTGCAAAACTTGTAAAAATTAAAAAATTTAATACAAGCCAGTCCTTTAAAAATGGTTGTTTACTGATAATACTTGCGCAGGTGTTCTCCATTCCAATAGCGGGGAACGAGATCTCCATTTAAGCGTGCAAGTTTGTATGTGCCTGGGTGAAGGACTTCTTCAATCTGGTAAGGTCCTTCCCAATTAGGTCCGAGCACTCCAGCAGTAGGGTCGCAGGTATTTAAGAAAACTCGTCATAGCACCAAATCTCCGACGTTGAGTTTTCTTTCTTTAACTTTGGAGTTAAAGTACCGGGCGACTTTTTGCTGGTATGCAGCAACTCAGAGTTGAGATTTCTCTCATATCTCATCGATTGAGTCTAGGGACTCCATCATTAGCTGGCTGTTCTGATCTTGGTCGTAAGTCAAACGCCGATGCGAGGGAGGATCTAACTCGACAGGTAACATGGCTTCATATCCATAGGCTAGGGAAAATGGAGTATGTCCTGTTGCTGTACAGTGACACGTTCTATATGACCAGAGGACTTCAGGCAACTGCTCTGGCCACGCTCCTTTACCTTCTTCAAGTCTTTTCTTCAGGGTGTCTTTAAGAGTCTTGTTTACGGCTTCGACCTGCCCGTTTGCTTGGGGGTGTGCAACTGAAGAAAAGCTTTTAATAACTCCATGCCTCTCGCAGAAATCTGTGAATAAGTCGCTGTCAAATTGGGTCCCGTTGTCTGAAACTATCTTCCTGGGCAAACCATATCTGCATACAATGTTCTTGATGACGAAGTCAAGAACTTTCTTGGTCGTGATGGTTGCGAGTGGTTCAGCTTCGGCCCATTTGGTGAAGTAATCAACTGCCACAACTGCGTACTTTACTCCGCCTTTCCCTGTAGGCAGGGATCCAATCAAATCTATCCCCCATACTGCAAAAGGCCACGGGCTTTGCATCTGCTTCAGTTCGTTTGGAGCTGCTCGTGGAATCTTGGAGAACCTTTGACATTTATCACATCTTTGTACATACTCCATCGAATCCCCGTTCATCGTTGGCCAGAAGTAGCCTTGCCTTAGAATCTTTTTTGCCAAACTCTGCCCTCCAGCGTGATCCCCGCAGAAGCCTTCATGCACCTCCTTCATGAGTTCCTTAGCCTTTTCTGGCGTAACGCACCTGAGTAGTGGCATTGAAAATCCTCTTCGGTACATAACTCCATCGACCATTATGTACCTAGCAGCTCGTCTTTGCAGAGTTCTGGCTTTGTTCCTATCTGTTGGGAACGTACCATTTGTCAGATACTCCAAGTAAGGCGTCATCCATGTATCCTCCATTCGAATCTCCATACTGGACTCAGTTGCTTGTATGCTCGGCTTACTCAGTCTTTCAACTGGCACAATGTTCAAAGTGTCAGCGTCCTTTGTGCTCGCGAGTTTGGCTAGGGCATCCGCGTTTGAATTCTGATCTCGCAGGATCTGCTGGAGGGTGTACTTCGTGAACTGGGCGAGTAGGTCTTTTGCTTTATTTAAGTAGGCTACCATTTTCAAACCCCGCGCTTGATATTCTCCAAGGACCTGATTCACCACCAGCTGTGAATCACTGTAGATATCAAGCGTCTTTATGCTCATATCCTTTGCCATTCTCAATCTAGGGAGGAGTGCTTCGTATTCTGCTTCATTGTTTGATGTAGTGAAGTCGAACCTGATGGCGCAGTGAAATCGATGTCCTTCCGATGTTATCAATATCACTCCCGCTCCAGCGTGGGATTCGTTGGATGAACCATCCGTGAATAGCTTCCACGAAGGAGTTTTGTCTTGAGGCTCGGGCGCTTCAGGCAGTTCGCACTGCTCGCTATTTGGGAGTTTGGTGAACTCTGCAATAAGATCGGCTAAGACTTGTCCTTTTACTGCTGCTCGCGGTGAATAGGTTATGTCGAACTGTCCTAACTCGACTGCCCATTTTAACAATCGCCCAGCCACTCGGGTTTCTGGAGGACTTGCCGAAGGGGCTGATAAGTTAGAACTGTGATAGGATGAGCTTGGAAGTAGGGGCGCAGCTTTTTAGAGGCAAGGATTAAGCAATATGCCAACCTCTCGATTGGTGGATATCTCAATTCTGCCCCGATCAGTCTCTTGCTGACATAGTAGACTGATTTTTGTGCTCCTTCTTCCTCTCTCACTAGCACCGCGCTGGCAGCAACTTCAGTAATCGCCAGGTAAATAAACAAAGTTTCTCCTTCGATTAGCTTTGATAAGATGGGGGGCTGTGCCATATGAGCTTTCAGTGCCTAGAATGCTTGCTCGCAGTGTTCTGTCCACTCAAATTTTTTATTCCCCCTAAGTAGATTAAAGAACGGGACGCACTTGTCTGTTGATTTTGAAATGAATCTACTTAGGGCTGCGATTCTTCCGGTTAAACTTTGTACATCTTTGATCCTTTCTGGCGACTTCATGTCGATCAGGGCTTTTATCTTGTCGGGGTTGGCCTCGATTCCCCTTGAATTTACGATAAACCCCAAAAACTTCCCTGATCCGACTCCAAAGGAACACTTGAGGGGATTTAATTTCACTTGGTACTTGTTTAACACATTAAAGCACTCTTGTAAATCCCTCACATGCCCTTCTGCTTTCTTAGACTTTACCAGCATGTCATCCACATATACCTCCATGTTTACACCAATTTGCTCTTTGAACATGTGATTGACCAGCCATTGGTAAGTTGCACCTGCGTTTTTCAGTCCGAAGGGCATTACTCTGTAGCAATACAAGCTCGTATCGGTCCGAAAGATGGTGTGATCCTCATCTGGGGGATGCATGCTAATCTAGTTATAGCCTGAATATGCATCCATGAATGAGAGGATCTCGTGCCCTGTAGTAGCATCAACTAGTTGGTCGATCCTTGGGAGTGGGAAGCAGTCTTTTGGGCAGGCTTTATTGAGGTCTGTAAAATCCACACAGGTCCGCCACTTGCCGTTAGGCTTGGGGACCAGCACCAGATTGGAGACCCACGACGGATAAAAATCCACCCTTATGAATCCATTCTCCTTTAGCCTTTCCACTTCTTCTTTCAAGGCTCGTGATCTGTCTTTATCGAGCATCCTTCTTTTTTGTTGCACGGGTGGAAAGGTTTTGTCTATATTCAGGACATGGCTGATTATTGCAGGATCTATCCCAACCATATCTTTATGCGACCAGGCGAAAACTTCCTAGTTCCCTCGCAAGAATTCCACCAGTGCGTGCTTCGTGGTAGGCTCTAAGTATTTCCCAACTTTTATGACTCTGGTTGGGTCTTCTTTGTCGAGTTGGACCTCCTCCAGGTCCTCGACGGGTCCAACATTTTCTTCAAAATCCCCAAAGCGAGGATTCAAATCTCCATCCTCACTTTGGGCAACACCCTATTTGGTGACTTCATCACCTGATTGGGCTTGCGCATCAACTGCCATCTGCAATCTGTCTGGGGCAGTGCTCCTCGGCGTTCCGCTTTTCGCCTTTGTGATCGAGGTGTTGTAGCACTCCCTAGCTTCTCTTTGGTTTCCCAAAACGCGTCCTACCCCCGGATCTATTGGGAACTTCATGGCTAGGTGCCACATAGAGATGACGGCCCGTAGATCAACCAGTATGGCGCTTCCAATAACGGCGTTGTACGCCGAAGGACAATCGACCACGACAAAAGTGGCGAGTAATGTCCTTGTTGCGGGCGCTGTACCCGTCGTTACTGGGAGTTTGATCAATCCGGCTGGGGAGAGTCCTTCTCCAGAAAAGCCGTATATCGTTTGATTGCAGGGCTCCAAGTCTTTTACGGACAATTTCATGCGTTCCAGTGTTGACTTATACATGATGTTCACTGAACTTCCTGTATCGACCAGTACTCTCTTCACCATCATATTGCCCATTTGGATATCCACGACCAGCGGGTCGGAATGTGGGAATCGGACGTGTTGAGCATCGCCATCAGAGAAGGTTATCTCACCTTCCTCTGACCGAGCCTTTTTCGGTGCACGGTCCTCCACAGTCATCATCTCGATGTCCTGGTCGTGGCGCAGAGTCCGAGCATATCGTTCTTTGGCCTTTCCGCTATTTCCCGCGGGGTGCGGGCCTCCACAGATGGTTAAGAGTGTTCCAGCCACGGGGGCAGGCTGTAATGGTGGCGAGCGTTGGCGTGTGGACGCCTGCTCGTTGCCACCTGGAGCTTCTCGTTGGGAATTTCCCGAGGCCCGTACGTATCTTCTCAAGTGTCCTTGTCTAATAAGGAACTCGATTTAGTCTTTTAACAGGTTGCATTCATTAGTGTCATGTCCGTAGTCGTTATGGTAACGACAGAACTTGGTAGTGTCTCTTTTTGAAATGTCCTTCCGAATGGGTCCAGGTTTCTTGTAAGGCACACTGGAGCTTGTGGTCTGGTAAACGTCTCCCCGAGACTCAACGAGGGCAGTGTAGTTAGTGAACCGAGGCTCATAACGATTGCCCTTAGCTCGTTTGTTGTCGGAGGTGGAAGGCTCGTTATACGGCCGTTTTCCACCATTCTTGCCATTACCGTTGCCGTTCCCATTGCCTTTGCCGTTGCCATTCGGTTTGGAACCGTTGGCGGGTTTGGCGGGTTCGGCGGCCTTCTTACCCTTGTTCGAGGGTTTTCCATCATCAGCAATGGCTTCTTCGAGCTTGATGTAACGGTCGGCTTGGTCTAAGAATTCTTGGGTAGTTCTCACTCCTTCTTTTCAGAGACTTTTCCAGAGGGGAGAGCAACGTTTACCCCTACGGTGATGGCCATCATCTTGCCTTCGTTTCCTACTATTTTTTCTCCAGCCGCCGCTCGCATAAAGCGCTGGATGTAATCCTTTACTGACTCCCCGTCCTGCTGGCGAATTTCGACTAGCTGGTTTGCTTCGGTTGGGTGCACGCGACCAGCATAGAATTGTCCGTAGAACTCCCGTACGAACATTTCCCAAGAAACAATGCTCGCGGGAGGGAACTTGAAAAACCACTCCTGCGCAGCTTCAGAAAGTGTTGCAGGGAAGATCCTGCACTGAGCGTCTTCGGACACTTTCTAAATGTCCATCTGAATTTCAAACTTATTGACGTGCGAGACTGGGTCTCCATACCCGTCAAAGTTTGGAAGCGTAGGCATCTTGAATTTGCTGGGAGTTTCGGCGTTAGCTATCCTTTGCACGAAAGAAGTGCCTTTCCTCCTATCGTGGTCGATGTATGAAGTCCTTCCCCCGACCAGTTGCTACACAGCCTGGTTGAGGGCGTCTATCTGGGCCTGCACTGCGGTAGGAATCGTTGTGGCCTCTGTTGCCGGGGGGACGTTCTCGTCGTGCCTCTCACAGCGATCATTGAGTACATCTCTAAGGTCATCTTCTCTTCTCCGCTACTCGCTACCCCTGAGCCGGTTGAAGACATTATTTTGTCTGGGCTGCCCCCCAGCGTCCTGTCCGTTTGGTTGGTCATCTTGAGGTACCTGGCTCCTGCCTTTACCTCTTTCTCCATTCCTCCCACTGGCATTTCCTTTTCCTGAGTCGGCCTCATTGTATCCGTGGCCATCTCTGAACCTCGACTGGCTATGGTGAGACCGACTGTTCCCTCGAGGTCCGTTCCTAGCTGAACCATCCCGAGCGTTAGAGGATGGCCTGCGCTGGTCGTGGTGTCCCCGTGCATCATCGTGCCGTGGGGGGCCCCGGGCTGCAGAGCCTAACTCTGAATCTCTCCTGTTGCCAGGAGGGTACTGACCTCTGTTTGGTAGGTTCGGCCCATCATCCCTACGACGTCTAGGGCTGCGAGGCTGATGCTCGGCCCTATTCTGCCTCTGTTGCGGGGGGTTACCCTGAGCAGCTTGGGATGGTGGGTGTGCTTCAGGATCCTGTGGGACATCGTCATGGGGCATCTGAGGCTGCTCGGGCCTTTGCGGACTCGAAGGCTGGATCGGTGGGCTTGGATTAGGACCCCTCTAGGGTGGCCCATTCACCGGTTGGTCAGGCTGTGAGGACGGTGCAGTCTGATTTCTGGCCAATAGCAAGGCTGCTTCAAGGGCTGCCATGGCTTCGTTCTGGTGGCGGTCCACCTCCGCCTGCCTTTCGCTCAATTCCGCGCACTGCCGTTCAATCTCCTGCTGCTGCCGCGCCATAAATTCAGCGGCAGTCTCCTGACTGGCTCTCAGATTAGCCAGCTCTTCCTGCAATGCGCCCAGAGTACTCTTCAGCGTTGCATCATCCATTTCCTCCTCTTCAAAGTCCAGTTGTGGCTCATCCTCCGCCATGCTTGCAGGAGGAGGAGGAGGTGGCGGGTTTGACTGTGCAGCGGCGGCCGCCTGTCCAGTTTTCCTTCCAGCTTTCGCCATTAGTTTTCTCAACGACGATAAATCAAGCTCTCAATGAAAGCACCAGAATGTTGACCCAAGATTTGGCCAACTGACACGGAGTCAAAATATGCTTGATATGAATGAAAGAGACGAGAAGAACGTAATGACAAAAGTAAATAAGACACAGTAATTTATAGTGGTTCGGCCCCAGGATCTGGTAATGACCTACGTCCACTTAGACTGATATTGATATAAAAGTAAGAAGAGTGATCAAAGATCTGGGGTTCAATGAGTTTCACTAATCTCTGAAGAACGATACAAGTTTACTAGGAGAATTACTATAGTCTCAAGTGATTCAAAAGCCAAAAGTCCCCTCCCTTGAGCTATCTCTTGCTATTTATAGGCTCAAGGGGGATTACAAAAGATTGTTACAGATATTCTTTCCTGAATAATCGGATACCCAGAAGATTGTATGAGATAAATTCGGGATTCATAAAGATCTTCCCATAAATGTCGCCTTGTACACGGAACCATCGACCAGACTGGTCGCGGGTAAGACAAGCTTACACTGCTTCTAATGTGTCCTCTGGTCGATACTCTAGCAGATGTTTCCAAGTGTCAACCACGTGTCCAGGGATTACTTGCCACGTCATCAATGCTAATTTTATGGATAACAGTGAGGATTATGGAATCATTTATGGGTTTGTTAGGAGGTTTAGGTTGTATGGATAAGAAATATGGACTAAATTCTGGGTTCAAATGACATTTTGGATGAGAATTGTTGATTTAAGCTTGGGAGAAAACATTAGAAATGGTGGATTTTTGGGTTTCTGGGGCCTGAGTCGCGGCCTTGTTCTATAGGCGTTGCAACCCATGTGTTTGAAGAGGCTGGGGGAGCCTCTAAATTTACCAAGGCGCTGCGGCGCAGGACAAGGCACACCGCAGCCCATGTCCTCCCGCAGGGAGGGCATTGCCATCTGACTGGTAGTGGGCCGCGACCCTAGAGGGCATGCCATGACGCTAAATAGAAAGAAAGGGGAAATGGAGGTTTTTAGCTCGAGAACTCGAATGTTAAGGCTCGGGAAGGATTCTACTACCCAGTTTAGTAGAATCCAAGGTCTCGGAGGCTAGATTAATATTCCACAGTTATTTATTGGTTTAGAACTTGATGGATGGTTATTTATTGTGTTGTGACTAGGTTTTCAATGAGGCTCGGATTAGGGAACTGTGCTCGAGATCGCATTGGCTTATCAGCTTGGGACAAAGGTAGGAAAATTGTTGTACCCGTAGAGCAGGGCATGACCCTATTTTTTGTGTTTCAGGGCGCGTCCCTACTGTTTATGGTTAATATATGTGTGGATATATGTGATTATTATGCTATGTTATGCATGTTTGTGAGTGAACAGCGAAGGATGGGAACGGCAAGAAGCCGGGTACGGCAAGGGGCCGGGATCGGCGTTGAGCACGCTGAGTGCAGGCTGCTAGGGTGAGAGCCTCCTAGGGTGCTGAATCCACCCACTCGGTAAAGACCATGAACCCAGGGCCTAGTAAAGCACCTGGTTCGGCGAAGGCTGCTATGTGTTTAGCCTGTTGGCTTGCTTGCTGTATATTGTGGATTGTTATGTTATATGTTATATGTTGGGTTTTCTTGCTGGGCTTCGGCTCACGGGTGCTCTATGGTACAGGTAAGGGTAAAGGAAAGGTCGACCAACCATGAGTATGGAGAGCGTGGAGCGATGGGTACATGTTCGGCCTACCTGGCTTCTTCGGCCAGAGTTCTTTTGGGGAAAGTATCATAATGAACTGCTTTGTTGCTTAGGTCGACCGTAATTATATTTTTGAGTTGTAATATATTTTCCAAACAGTATATTGGGATCCTAACTATATAACTTTTATGATTTCAATGAATGTCCAAAATTTTATAATTAATGTCATTAAACGAGTTTTATTTAAATTTAGTCACACTTTTAACCCAAAAACTTGATTAGCGAGCTAATGGCACATTTTTAATTCACATAGTAACAAATCTAACGAAGTAGGGCGTTACAATTTGGTATCAAAGTGTGCCAAGGTTTATGGTTCCTAGAGTTTGACCAAACATGTACGCTCGCTGCAGTGACAAGCTTGACTCAAGGTTGGTTGGTATTTAATGAATTATATGCATAATTGCTTGTTCAAGTGCCATGTTTGCCTGAATTTATAGATAGAGAATGATGAACGTGTTGTTATATGCATGATGTTAGGGCATGGCCCCCTTGATTGTTATATGCTATGTGTGATATGTGTACTTGCTGTTTGTGGTTGATTGGTGAGATTAGGAGGTGGTTTTGGATGTTGTTATCATGCCTGTTGTGCAGCGTCATTGATTGTAGGCATATTGCAGCAATGCCTCGACGATCAATTAATCTCTGCAACAATAAGGCCGACGATGACAACTTGAGTCAGGACCCTCCACCTGCCCCACCGAATTGGCAACAGTTATTTGCCTAGATAGAAGCTAGACTTCATCAAACAGAGGAAGTGCTTCGCCAGTTGAGGCAGCAGGCCCCTCCTCAGGGCATTATGTTACAGGTTCCACAGGCACCAGTGCCAGCCCAGCCTGCTATGGAAAATAGGTTGGAACCTTTGTATGAGAGGTTCAGGAGGCAGCATCGTCCCACCTTCGAAGGTGACCCAGACTAACCGCGGACAGAGCAGTGGATGAATATGATTCTTCCATCCTGAATTTCATGAGGATGGAAAGGAGTGAGAAAGTTGCCTGCGCCAGCTACATGTTAAGAGAGGATGCCCGCATCTGGTGGGATGTTGTGTCTCAGAGAAGGAATGTGGAAGTCATGACTTGGGAGGATTTCAGAAACATATTTAATGAGAAGTACAGTGTTGCAGTCTGAGCTGCAAAGGTTGATGAGTTTACTAACCTGACTCAGAACTGGGTGACAGTTACTAATGTTGCCTTGAAGTTTGACCGGTTAGTGAAGTATGCACCAGATTTGGTGCCTACTGACATGGCACAGAGGGATTGATTTACACGGGGATTGAAAGTGATGATCACCCATAACGTTAAAATAACTTTGGATCCAAGAACTACCACCTACGCACAGGCAGTAGAGAAGGCCTTTACAGATGAGGGGGCCGAGGATCAGATTTGGCGAGAGGGTGCTACTAGGCACGATGCTCATAGGATGGTGCCTCCTTTTATTGGGTCTAGCAAGGGTAGTGGCCCCAGTGAGCAGAAGAGAAAGGCCTAGATTCTTTTGTTAGTCCTAGTTCAGATAGGAGGGCATGGGGTGCTTTCAGTGGCCGTTAGGGCGGGGGAGACAACTTGAGGAGTTTCCTAGTGTGTCCGCGGTGCAGATGACAACATCGGGGAGAGTGCAGGATCAGGGCCTGCTTTGCTTGTGGGAGCATTAGTCACCTGAGGAAGGACTGCCCACAAGCTAGGAAGGAAGAACCAAAACAGAGCAACAACCTCACTCCTGCAAAAGTATTTACCTTGACCCAGATTGAGGTTGAGGCTAGCCCCTCAGTCGTGATAGGTCAGATTTCTAGTGCTGGTTCTTCTTTGACTGCATTGATTGACTTAGGGGCTACCCATTCATTTGCATATGCTAGGGGTGATAGATCAGCTGTGTAGACCTAGTGGTTTGTATGCTAGGGGATTCAGGATTTTATTGTCGACTGGGGAACTGGTAGTCTCTAGGAGATGGGTTAGAGCATTGCCAATAGAGATAGATAGTAGAAAGTTGTCTGTGGACCTAATTGAGTTAACGATGGATGACTTTGATATGATCATAGGGATGGATTGGTTATCAAAGTACGGGGCGATGATTGACTACAAGCGCAAGATGGCGATCTTTGAACTGGAAGGGGAGGTACCCTTTGTATTTGTGGGGATAGTGAGTGTACCGCGAGTACCTATGATTTCGGCCGTGAAGGCTAGAGACCTAATTCAGGAGGGTTGCATAGGATTCCTAGAAAACATTGTGGATACTTCTAGAGTTATTTTGATTGGACTGGATGAGACCAGATTAGTATGTGAGTTTCCTGATTTGTTCCCCCCATACTTGCTAGGGTTGCCACCATACCGAGAGATCAAGTTCGTCATAGAGTTGGTGCCAGGGGCAGAACCAGTATCTAGGACACCTTATAGAATGACACCAGCAGACTTGAAGGAACTGAAGATTTAGTTGCAGGAGTTACTGGATTTGGGATTCATAAGACCGAGTTTTTCTCCATGGGGTGCTCCGGTGTTGTTCATCAAGAAGAAGGATGAATCCTTAAGGATGTGTATTGACTACATAGAGTTGAACAAGTTGGCCATCAAGAATAAGTACCCACTGCCTAGGATCGACGACTTGTTTGATCAACTACAGGGGAAGACAGTGTTCTCCAAGATTGATCTTCGATCAGGCTACCACCAATTAAGGATTAAAGAGAAGGACATACCAAAGACCGCATTCCCCACGAGGTATGGACACTATGAATTCCTGGTTATGTCCTTTGGATTAACCAATGCCCCAACAACCTTTATGGATTTGATGGATAGGATCTTTAGGGATTATTTGGACAACTTTGTGATCTTATTCATTGATGACATACTGGTGTACTCTCAGTCAGAGGTAGAGCATGAGAAACATCTTCGCTTAGTACTACAGTAGTTGAGAGAGCATAGGTTATATGCTAAGTTCAGCAAGTGTGAGTTTTGGCTACCCCAAGTAACATTTATGGGTCATATTGTGAGTAAGGAGGGGATTCTGGTGGACCCAAGTAAGATTGAGGTAGTAAGAGATTGGCCCAGGCCGAGCAGTGTACCAGAGGTTAGGAGCTTTTTGGGGTCGGCAGGGTACTATCGGTGGTTCGTTGAGGTATTCTCCATAATAGCCACACCATTGAATGAACAGACGCGTAAGAAGACTAAGTATGTGTGGACAGACAAGTGTGGGAACATTTTTAAGGAGTTAAAATGGCGACGAATCACTGCTCCAGTATTGAGTCTGCCGTCAGACAATGAGAAGTTTGTAGTCTACTGTGATGCTTCTAGGCAAGGTTTGGGGTGTGTATTGATGCAAGATGGAAAGGTAATAGCTTACATGTCGAGATAGTTGAAGGAGTATGAGCAGAGATATCCCACACATGATCTGGAATTGGCGACAGTGGTATTTTCAGTAAAGGTTTGGAGGCATTATTTGTTGGTAAGAAGTGTGAAATATACACCGACCATAAGAGTTTGATGTACTTCTTTACTCAGAAGGATCTGAATATGCGTAAGAGGTGTTGGTTGGAATTGGTAAAGGATTACGACTGTGATATTCTATACCATCATGGGAAGACCAATGTGGTGGCCGATGCATTGAGATGGAAGGGCCCATGAAAATTATTCGGATCGAGGCAAATATCAGATAGGTTAGCTGAAAAGATGACTAAAGCCGATATTGAGTTGGTGGTTGGTCAGCTAGCCAACATCACTCTTCAGTCCACACTCCTTAAGAGGATCAAGGAAGCACAGGGGGAGGATCCCCAGTTGAAAGAGCACACAGAGGGCTTAGCCGGAGCAGTTAAAGACTTTTCTATTTCAGAGATGGGGTTACTAAGGTACAAAGGTAGGATTTGCATTATGATGGATTCCGGTATCCGGCGAGAGATTTTGGATGAGTCTCATACCACTCCCTACTCTTTACATCCAAGTATGACAAAGATGTACCAAGATTTGAGAACTTTATATTGGTGGCTGGGAATGGAGAGGGATGTGGTGGATTATGTGGCCAAGTTTTTGACTTGTCAGCAGGTAAAAGCTGAAAATCAGAGGCCAGCGGGGTTGATGCAGCCTTTAGGGATTCCTGAGTGAAAATGGGAGGATATCACCATGGACTTCGTGGTTGGATTACCGAAGACTGTGGGACAATATAATTCAATGTGGGTGATTGTGGATAGGTACACCAAATCTTTAATGCCCTACTTCCTTAGAGTCGTTATCATGTGATTCATAAATGTGCCATTAGCTCGCTATTCGAGGTTTTAGATTAAAAACTATGATTATCTCAAAAGAAAGACTCATTTAATGAGCATTAGATAAAAATAGTTGGTCATTCATTAATATTCTTAAAAATATTACATTGGGATCCCAAATACTATTTTAAAATACATTTATAATCCAAACATATGGTACAGTCGACCTAGGTGACAAAAGCGAACATTTACCACGTGTTCCTTAAAACAATCCTCAACTGTGGCGGTCAGGTAGGCCAAACATGTACGCATCGCTCCATGCCCTCCAACTCATGGTTGTTCGACCCTTTTTCCCTGATCTTACATACACCACAGAGCACCCGTGAGATGAGGCTCAGCAAGAGAACTTCAAGCAAAACATACAATAATATATAGTTACATACTTAACCAGAACAACAAACAGCTACCAATTCCTATTGGAATGTACAACAATCCAGCAGTAGAACAACTCAATAACACAATGCCATATAGCCTAATAGTATAGCAGCACATCAATACAATAACACAACAGTTCGATAACATGACAGATCAATACTACAGCAGCGGCCTCCGCCAATTGCGGTGCGTTACTAGCCACCAAGTCCGCGGTCCTAGCCGAACGGGTGTGTATAGCACCCTTGAGGGTCTCGCCCTGGCGGCCTGCATTTAACAAGCTTAACATCGATCTCAGCCCCTTGCCGCTCTCGGCCTTGCTGTTTCTGGCTATGGCCGCTTCCGGCTCGTGCCGCCTCCGACTCTATCCGCTTTCGGCTCTTGCCACTTCTGGCTCTTGCTACTTCTGGCTCTTGTCGCTTTTGGCTCTTGCCGCTTCTGGCTCCTACCGATCAGTGATAATCACATGTATGACATAAAATCTACAAACAATACATACAATGCTATACACCACATAACTCTATGGGCACAAATAGTTCTCTTGGTGTACTGAGCTGACACCCCAAAGCGATCCTGAGCACGACTCCTAATCCCGAGCTTGAGTGGTAAAACCAAGTAACAATGCCATAACAAATAGATATTCATCAATCTCTGATCTGTTTAGAACATTGGATACAAATACTAGCCTTTGAGACCATGAATCCTACTAATCCGGGTAGTGGAATCCTTCCCGAGCCTTAACATTTGGGTTCCCGAGCTTAAAACCTTCATTTCCCATTTTGAGACGCTGCATGCCCTCCAGGGCTGCGACCCACTACAAGTCAGAGGGAAAAGCCCTCTCTGCTGAAGGACACGGGCCACGATGCACTATACCTTGTGCCGCGATGCCTTGCAAATTTCTGAGGCCTTCAGGCCTCAATGTTCAGACGGGCCGCGATGCCTGATGAATAGGGCTGCGACTTGAGCCTTAAAACCCATAATTCTCACCACTTTTCTGCATTTTTTCTCGAGCCTTAACCACCAAATCACACGCAAATCAGCCCCTATTCTCAGAATTAAGCACATAATCCATGTATAATGCAACGACCCAAATTTGCTAATAAGGCTCAAGGCCTTGATTAGCGTGCCTGGAGGGAAATAACTGAATTATTGTTATAATATGTGAACTTGTTGTGAATATGTGATTAGTGATGCATGATTAGGTGAATTAGATATGCATGTGGGCCCTGTCTAGTTATTAGGGGCATGATTGTAATCTTAGCCTGTTGAGGGTATAAATATGATAGTTGTGATATATCTGTGTTGCACGATCCGAGACAATTCTAGGGAGTGGTTAGCTAGGAATTCACAACGAGGTTGAAAATCTGACTCGAGACGAGTCGAGGGGTATTTTTGGTATTAGAAATTTTATGGGGTTATCGGGTTATGGAAATAAATATTTGGAGATATATTTGAGTTTAGAATGCCTAGGAGGGAATATTGGGAAAATTTACCATTTTGTCCTTGGGGACGTTTTTGGTACCCCGAGCCTTGAGGTAACTTTAGAAACTAAGTTTAATAAAACAAAACATAGGAAGTTTTCAGAACCTTGTGAACCGACCTAAAATCCTCTTCCCTTTCTCTTGTTTTCTCTCAACTTTACCAAGGGGGAACTTTGAGGAATTTGAGCTAGGAAGTTCAGAATTGAAGGCTGGAGCTTTGAGGAAGTGAAGCTTGGAGCTTAGGATATTAACTTAGAGGTTAAACTAAGCAAAGGTATGCTCTTAACTTGATGAACTATGTTGAATTTCTGTTGATAATTCAGAGTATGCATGTGAGCTAAGTTGAGATTTGTTCATGATTGTTTGGTTGAGTTTTGGGGTTAGTTTCTGTTAGGTTTTGATGTTGAGGCCATGTTAGAACTTCTGTGATGAATGTTTGGATTGTTAGGTTGACTTTTATGGATAATTGGCCTGGTTTTAGAAGAGAAAATGAAGGATTTTTCTGGGTTCGAGGGGTCGGGCCGCGACATTGTTCTTGCTAAGCCGCGACCCCTTAGAACTTGGGGCGTCTGGAAATGAAGGCGCGGCGCGGCGCGTGTGGGCTGAAATGAGGCAGGGCCTCGGGTTGAGCTGGGGTCCGCGGCATGAGTCCCTAGGGCCGCAGCGCTTAGTGCATTTTTGGGTTCTAGAGAGGTTTTAGGCTCGAGAATTCAATAGTTAAGGCTCCGGATGAATTTTATCACCCAGATTGATAGAATTCAACGTTCCGGAGATTAGAATTATACCCCAAAGCTATTTAATGGATAAGAACTTGATGGGTGGATATTGTTAATGCGTTGTGACTAGGGTTTCGGCGAGGCTCGGACTAGGGAATTGTGCTCGGCACATCAGTGCTTGGAAAGCTCGAGACGTAGGTAAGGAAACTACTATTCCCATAGAGCTTGAGTTGCAGGGCACGCCCCTTAATGATTGAGTTGCAGGGCTCGACCCTATATGACCGTGTTGCAGGGCTCGGCCCTATATGACTGTGTTGCAGGGCGTAGTCCTTTGATTGAATTTATATGTGATTAGGTATCTGTTTAGTTATAGTATGTGTTTTTTTAAATGAATGAACGGCGACGGCCGGGAACGGCAAGGGGCCGGGTGCAGCGTTTAGCACGCGGAGTGTGAGTTGCCAGGGTGAGACGCTAAGGGATACCTGGGATATCCTTACGGTATTGACCGCGACCCCAAGGCCTAGTAAAGCGCCTGGGACGGCATGGCCGTACGTGTATAGCTTGATGATGGCTTGATTTTATGTTAAGTGTTTGATATGCATATATTATCTGCTTGTGAAGGTTTTCTTGCTGGGCTTCGGCTCATGGGTGCTCTATGGTGCAGGTAAAGGCAAGGG
The DNA here is from genome assembly GCF_963169125.1 of Humulus lupulus. Taxonomy (NCBI): domain Eukaryota; kingdom Viridiplantae; phylum Streptophyta; class Magnoliopsida; order Rosales; family Cannabaceae; genus Humulus; species Humulus lupulus. The sequence continues at coordinate 171,944,598 of NC_084793.1, forward strand.
GAAAGTTGATCAACCTTGGGTATGGTGAGCGTGATGAGTGGCGCGTACATGTTTGGTCTGCCTGGCTGCCACGGCCAGGGGTACCTTTGGGGAATGATTGTGCTAAACTTAAATTTTGTCGTTTAGTCGACTCTGGTTATATTTTGAATTGTAAATATTTCTAAACAATGTTTTTGGGATCCCAAATGTTAAACACTTTATAATTTTCAATGAAAGGTTTATTTTCAAATTTATGACTCTGATTATGGTTTTATTACTTTGTCCTAAAACCTCGATTAGCGAGTTATTTGCACATTATAAACTCACTTAGTAACGGCTCTAAGGCAGTAGGGTGTTACATATAAGCAACTTAGTCAGTGTAAGGATCTAAAAACCCATCTCCTAACCTCACTCAAACATCAAAATCAACTAAACTTGAACCTAAGCAAACATACCAAAAATCATAGCAAAACTTAGAAAATTCAGTACCAAGATCCTGACCTCTGTGATAATTTAAGTTCTCTAAGCTTCAACCTCAAATTTTAGCCTCACCACCAGAACTTTTCCAAAATTGCTTAAGTCAACAAGAGAGGGGGAAAGAGTCAAGAGAGAGGGAGAGTGTGGCTAAGCTGAGGAGAGTTCTGTTTTTTCTTCTAAGTGCTTCCCCAACTACCCAATGACCAAAATACCCCCAAGTCTATTCTCCATTCTCTAGTGCCACCAAGGGAAATCCCATCACTTGCCACATCCCGCTAATTCATCGAGTGTTCCTATAAATCCCTATTTAATCTCGACAAACCCAAATAATTACTAATAATTACCCGTTACTGGGTAAACTTCAGGCACATGCCAAGTTCTAAAAATACCCCTAGGCCCACCCCGAGCCGGGTATCTGACCCCGTTGTGACTATTTCGCTAATCTGCTCCCTAGGATCGTCTCGGACCACACATCTCAAATATATCCCCATACACTGGGGTCTCACTCATAACACATGCATAATTACATATATGCCCTCAACGGGCCAAAATTACATACACACCCTATTCACAGAAATGGGCCACATCCATATTTAATACACACAAACATGCACGTCTAATCACATTACCACATTATTCATTTATATCACATAATCAAGTATATATCCCATTAATCGCTCATGTAATTCCAATTAGGCCCTCCAGGCACTGTAGCCAAGGCACTCAATCTTAATATCAAATTTGGGACGTTACAACTATCCCCTCCTTATTAAAATTTTTGTCCTCGAAATTTACTTAACATCTTGGGCTACTAATTCTGCAAACCGGGCTATATTCCAGAGTAAGGTCCTTTACCTCGTCACTTCTTTGCAACGCTGTCTTAATCTGCAAGACTTTATATCCTTTATCCAGAATTTCCACTGGCTTTTCCTTACACGATAAGTTTCATTGAACTTCCAGGGTCTCCTCACCCAATTAGGGGTTGTACTCATCACCCCTTTCTTCAACATTGGCACCTGTAACACCTCGTAAGCCTCTACACATGCTGGGGTAAGGCCAAATTATAGGCCCTGACCTACTCCCCATTAGCATCTCACAAGCATATGTCAACTCTAGAGTCATACTCCTCTTTTCTTTCCAAACCATCGAATCCTTGTTAGTTCATAATACACGGAGGACACCAAGCCCTGAATCCTGGAACTCCACGTTCCCATATCTAGACTTGCAAACTCTTATGTCCCTGTAATAATGCAGACACTCCTGCCTTAACGATCCTTAATAATTTCACTGGTTTTCTGATTCATTTATGAACCAGAACTCATCCTGTCCCTAGGTTCAGTTTCTGGAATAAGCATTTCTCATTCCCTGTCTCACAATATCCTACTCAGAGTCACTCTATGACCTTTTTTTTCCAGAACCAGAGAGTCCAAGGGTTTCAATTTGACACTATCAACCTCAGTGTCCAATGGAGACGTACAGTCTCTTTTCATACTCACTCCCTGTTGTGATATCTCACTCACACAAACCGTGGTGTGTCAACCCAATAGGTGAACTCATAAATCTCACATCCACTCACCTCATCTGTAATCCAAGGTGGTCCACCCCTAGGTTTTATAATCATATCCCTCTGTACTAACTCTAGGATACACTAGAGTCATAATAGCCCTTATAGCTTCTGACTATCATCTCTTGTTTACTAAGCGATTAGGCCGTGCACCTCTCGATATATAGATTTATAGTCTTAACACCCCTTCAAACTTCTTGAATGCAATAATCGTAAGGGGTGATTTAAGGTTCACCCCGCATCTTTTCCTCAATGTCAGTATCCTTCGGATCACTCATCCGACCTACATATCTTAACCCATCTATTCCAAAATGGTAGGATTCTTATTCTTTCCTACAAGATCTTCCTCCCGTGTTTCACTATTCATTCATAGGAATATATCTACCAATTATCAATCACAGGTTCCAAACCAACCTCGGTCAATTGGCATTGCTATCAACTTGACATCCAATGTAGAACATATAAGTTCCATGCCGAGCAGCTATGTTCTTATTCCTCTTTCCATCATGAAGCATAAACAACTTCTGTTTCCAATCTACACACGAGCGCAACCTAACTTATAATATAATGCACCATAATTCCATAATTTAAGCAAGGACGTTGTCCTTCGCATCATTCTGCTATACCAGTCCATTACGTACAAACTTTAATACCATGATGTATGAATTACTTTCCATTCCAACTTCTAAAAATCCAGCACATAACTATCCATTCAGACAAGCTTTATGTTCTCATGTTATTTCAGTCAAGGTATGGCTGTCCTCGAAGATGCTTCAAGTAATAGCCGATGTGTCCCACTGGTTTCACTGTGCTTCTCACCCCCAAGGCATTCCTTTAGTAACTTCCTTATGGTTTCCATCTTAATTACCTCATATATGATCCCATTACCTCCTGTAGCATGACCTTGTATGTCTTATGGAGAAATCAGAACTTGTCCCTCTTGGAACCTTACTTGTAACCCTGCTTCCTTAGCCTTGGTACTATCAATGAAGTTGCTATTTGTGTTCTGCTTCTAACTGGGAGTAGTCTGAAGCATCCTTGATCAATCTGAATGCAACTTGTCCATACCATCTCTGTACTCAATACTTGTCAAGCTTACCTGAGGTTCTGAAGCATTGATCAGTTTAAAAACCCTCACTGATAATCCATTACATCCTACTTGGTGCAAGAGACAATTCTTGAAATGTCTCTACCTTTGATCATCAACTGGATAATTCTTGAGAGCATTATCCTACCCTCGCAACGGGGTAAAAAAATCTTTATTCTAGGTAATGGATACCTGTCCTTATCAATCACTTCCTTGACAATCCATATGCGGTACATATCCTTGTAGACTTGGCCCTTTTCTTGACAAACGATATTAACGTATCCCATGATAAGATGCTCTGTCTGATCAACCCTCAAGTCGAACACTTCTTCAACCGAGCCTAAATTCTTCCCGCTAAGCTAGTGCCATTCTTCATAATGTCCCAGATACCGATTCTTTCTCTGCCTTAATCCCGTAGAATGCTCAATTCCCTAGATGTGACAATAATCCCAACGAATCCTTGTGAACTCATCTGGAACCTTACCGAATGATCCAATGTTTATCTAGTCTAATTGATATAACCTAAGTGATATCTTCCTCAACAACTAGGCACCCTGTTACTACAACCGGGTCCTTTCCTTTTAACCTCAGAACTATCTTACTTTACAGTTCATGGTTGTCCCTTATTTGACAGGCAAATCCACACTCAGGATCACCTCAAATACCTCATAGAGCCTGCTCAATCAATCACTACTAATTTTCCTAGACCGATGCTAAAATCTCAAGCCCCACAGCGTGAAAACCATATAGCATATGCCACACATCAATGTCTCTTCTGAGAGGTATGTAGCACCAAACTCAATCAACTCAATTTATAAACAAGAACAAGAACTAGAAAGCCCACCAGTCACCTCCGAGGGCTAGCCGCTGGCTCTAACCATATCAAGACGGTCACCCAAATTGGGGTAGGTTTATCTGCACTCTTTGGTTCTTCTGTCTTTGTATTTAGGCACTTCCTCTTGATATGCTATACCATTCTTCATTGAAAACATGCTTTCAATCAGCATTCACCTAGCACACACTAAATGACTCATCCAAACCTCATCGCCATCCTATCAGCCGCCCTAAACACTATGAACTCTCCTGCTAGGACCAGGAGTAATAGAACTTTCAAGGGTTTTTCCTTCCTAGTTATTGGGCCTTCACCCCTATCTGATCTTGCAAATGGGGACACCATTGCCTGAACTTTCTGCCCAATGACATTTTTACTCCATGTCTTTTCTCATGCGTCCTCTATAACAAGGGCCCTCCCTACTGCCCAAGCGTAAGCAATCCTAATGCCCTGGGTTGTCCCAGGGTTCAATCCTCAAGTAGATTGCCCCTTCAAACAACGTATATTGCTACCAAATCAAATGCAAATTTGGCCGCTCTATGAAACTCACTGACATACTCCGTCACTGTCTTACTATCTGAACCGAGTTCATAAACTCACCGATCTTTGTAACTCAAACTGTGTCATCGTAGCGCCTCTTGTTGAACCATTTTCTGAGTTTCCTTCCAACCCACCATGATAATATTCCGAACATGGGATACAACTTCCCACATGGTTCGGGAATCCTCCCGCAACATGTACGTGGCACCGACCACTCTATCATTTCCTTTCACTCCTATATAGCTGAGGACGGAGCTAACCATGCCTATCCACTGTTCAATTCTGTGCAGGTCCAGACCTCCCTCAAAAGCTGGAGGATAGTACTTCTGGAATCTTCCATATAATAATTCCCATCTGTTTCCACCCTCAAGTTAAGTCGTAACTGACGCCATTGTTGCCAACTCTCACAAAACAACATTTGCTGACAAAACCTCCTGTCTCAATCACCTAATCTCTTCTTCTTGCCTTTACAATCATCCTTGCACGCCCACACAGAATTCACACTGCCTGATCAAGTTGACTGCCTTGGATACAAAACTTCCAAATCTATCTGCAGTCGAATACCTGGCCTACCAGCCCTGATACTCTCATCCAACACTAAACCAAAGCAAGGCTAAACAACACAATAGCCATATAATACACATATCAAGACACGAATCCATAATGCTCATGCATCAATCATCAAACCTCATTCCCACAAAACACATACATATTCATCATGCTCCCTATTCTACTAGATAAGGCAACTCAAATAAGCATTTAAACAATTATTGCATTCAATACCAACCAACCCTAAGTCGAGCTAGTCTCTGGCAGCGAGCGTACATGTTCGATCAATCTCCAGAAACCATAAACCTTGGCACACTCTAATACCAAGTTGTAATGCCCTACTTCCTTAGAGTCGTTACCATGTGATTTATAAATGTGCCATTAGCTCGCTAATTGAGGTTTTAGGTTAAAAAGTGTGATTGTCTCAGAAGAAAGACTTATTTAAAATTACATTAGATAAAAAGATTTGGTCATTCATTAAAATTCATAAAAATATTACATTGGGATCCTAAAATACTGTGTTAAAATACATTTATAATCCAAAGATATGGTATAGTCGACCTAGGCGACAAAAGTGAATATTTACCATGTCTTCCTTAAAACAATCCCCAGCTGTGGCGGCCAGGTAGGCCAAACATGTACACACTGCTCCATGCCCTCCAACTCATGGTTGTTTGACCCCTTTTCCCTACTCTTACCTGCACCACAGAGCACCCGTGAACTGAGGCCCAACAAGAGAACTTCAAGCACAACATACAATAATATACCTCAACAATTACATACTTAATCAGAACAACAAACAACTACCAGTTCCTATTGGATAGCACAACAATGTAGCAGTAGAATAACTCACTAACACAACGGCATAACAACCTAATAGTACAGCAGCACAACAATACAATAACAAAGTAGTATAATAACACGACAGTTCAATAACATGACAGATAATTACTACAGCAGCAGCCTCTGTCGATCAGGGTACATTACTAGGCACCAATTCAGCATGCTTAACGTTAATCTCAGCTCCTTGCTGCTCCTGGATCTTGTTGTTTTTGGTTGTTGCCGCTTTCGGCTCTTGCCGCCTCCGACTCTTGCCGCTTCCAGCTCCTACCGATCAGTCATAATCTCATGTATGACATAACAACTATAAATAATACATACAACACTATACACCACATAGCTCTACAGACATAAATAGTTCTCTTACCCGGTGTCCTGAGCTGACAACCCAAAGCGATCCCGAGCACGACTCTTAATCCCGAGCCTAAGCAGTAAAACCTAGTCATAATGCCATAGAAAATAGATATTTATCAATCTCTAATAAGTTTAGAACATCAAATACAAATACTAGCCTTCGGGACCACGAATACTACTAATCTGGGTAGTAGAATCCTTCTTGATCCTTGTGAATGTGGGATAATTTCCCAAGAAATGTTTAGAGTAGAGTTCATCCTTGAAGGCCTTGTGTATGGAGGCGTCTCGCTATGCGAAAAGCTACATGCCTAGATGCTGCCAAGTGAGGCTAACGTTAAAGAGGGACTCACTATGCGAGGCTCGACCTGCCTAAAATGCGAAGGTGCAAGGCTCGAGTACACTTGGACACCTGCACGCGGAGTCGCTTGCCACAGACGCCTTGCTGAGAAGACCCGAAGCGAGACCCTTAGGCTTCTCGTGTGTCACATGAAGAGGTCTGCAGATGAAGCCACCTCGACGAGCCTCCCGTGTGCGCCTAAGGACCCATGTACGGGTCCCCTGAGAGGTCACCCTCGCTATACGAGGCCTACAGAGAGAAGTGTGCCATGCCGTTGCGCCGTTGATAAAATATAGAGCGACACCTCGCTATGCGCCATTGCGCAAGGTCTAGAGCCTCAGTTGATTTGGCGCGAGGCCTGTGAAGAGGAAAGTCCCCCGTTGCACGAGGCTGAGCAGACGAGAGAGGGACTGTGCGAGGGGCCGCTGTGCGAGGCTTTGAACCTCATTTGACTTGGCGCAAGGCCCGCGAGGAGGAATATGCTTCGAGTTGTGAGGTTCAGTAAGTGAAGGAGGTGCCTCACTATGCGAGGCGCTCGTGCCCAGATGCTAAACTTCATCATTGATGGAACCACATGCCTAGATTCCTCGCTATGCGAGGCTCCGTTCTCCGAACCCCATGACGCGAGGTCGATGTGCGACAAGGGCTCACTACCTAAGGCCCACCTCTTAGAAGTGCCTCAACATGGAAACTTGGTAAAGGAAGTCCCTTATACGTTAACGAAGAGCCCACAATATTCTCTAACACTCAGCAGAATATAAGGAAGATTAGAGGGAAATTGTACCTTGAAGATGAAAGATGGACCATTAGGTACAAGGCATGCATATGAGTATGGAATATACAACTATAAAGGTGGCAAATGCATGATTTTGACATCTGTGTCCGACATGTAGTGGAAACACAAATGAGTACGTGAAGTGGTGGAACGTTCTGCATGCCTCTGACCAAGTACAAGAGCCGACACCACTACGTACTGCACCACTACCCTGACAATGTACCTACGTACGATCTTGTCCCTTGGGACAACCTTGTATCAGGGGCCAACAGAGTACATCTATAAATAGGCTTCAACCCCTCAGGCTAGGGGTTGGAAAATTCTTGTAATATCAGACTATTCTAAGAGCAATATACGAATTTTTCTTCAACGGTTCACCTGCGGTCTTCTTTGAAATTTCTACAAGCTCTTTTGCATTCAGAAGACATTGATGAAGTCTTTGAGATTTTCATCCATATTTCGTTGACGAGTTTCTGCCATCAACAATTTGGCGCCGTCTGTGGGAAGGACAAGCATCAAGCCAATTTTCTTTCATCACTTCCAACAAGGAAAAATGCCAAAGTGTTCAAAACGCTTGTGACAACTACAAGATGTTGAGGTTCACCTGGACGGAGAGCAAATGATGGCCTCCGGGAAAGGCTCTCCTCCACCTAAGCATGGAGATATGCTGGAGGAATGTCCTCCCCTAGGGGAGGAGAAGGAAGCATCCTCCTTGGCTATCCAACCCGATGGAAGTCATCCAGAGCCACCAGCCCACCCACATCCTCGGCCCCCGGTGGCACTGCGCTTTGGCCACCGAGACCCGGGTCCCTCAACGCATATGCCAAGCAAGAGTCCCCAAGTACACTCGGTGAGTTCCAGCTCAAGGACTCGCTTCATGAGGACAAGATTCGTGAGTTACACAAGAAGAACCAAAGGTTGGAAACCATTCTAGAGAACATGCAGAAGGTTTTAAATGGCCTTCTGCAAGAAAAGTCGAGCATACCCCTTCCAAAGCATAAAGAGAAAGAGTGAGAAAGAAGGGAAACCACTGTCCCCGTGGACGATTGGAGAACCTGCCTTTCCACCAGCAACACCCCCCGGAAAAGGTACTATGGGGACCTAGGCCGGCGAAATACCCCCAGGAGAAAAGGTGGAGGGACAACCATGGTCGTAAGAATGAAGCCGAAGTCACCTCTAAGGAGGCGCCGCCTGAAATAAGGGAAAAGCTCAATGGGAGGAGGTCAGAAGTAAGGACGACACCCTCTACGGCCCCTTCGAAGGGCAGAGAGAAGAGAAAGGTCAATCCTACCGAGCTGAGGGCCTCCTTGCATAGGAGGCGACATGAACTAGACACCGAGATTAGGAGCCTTCAAAGCAAGATCATCATGACGTCTGAGGGGCACATTAACGATGAAGAGTTCGACTATGAGTCACCTTTCACACGAGAAATCCAGTTGGAACGATTCCCGAATAACTTTAAAGAACCTCATATGACCCCATACGAGGGTACCTCGGACCCCAAGTACCACTTGGACGCCTTCAATGATTTAATGAAGCTGAGACGGATCAATAGCAGAGCGAGGTGTCATTGTTTCACTGTCACGTTGAAAGGGCCTGCATACAAATGGTTTAAGAGGCTGAAGCCGGGGACCATTAGGTCATGGCAATAATTTTCTGACGTATTTCTCCAATAACATCATGCCGTACACGATTACACCATGCCGGGCACCAGTCTCGCTAACATAAAGCAAGGTGAAGGAGAAAGCTTGAAAAGCTATATTCATAGGTTCAACATGGAGGCGGCCAAAGTAGGAAGCCTGACCAGGGGAGAACTCAAGATGGAAATCACGGCTGGAGTGCGCCCAGGTAGCAAGCTTTGGGATAATATGCTCAAAAGGGAAGTCACCGACTTAGATGACTTCTACGAAAGGGCACAAAAGTACATTCGTGTCGAGAATGGCAATGAGAACCTAAAGGCAGGAAAAAACGAATCCCATGTGAAACCTTCAGCCCATGAAGGGTCGAATGGGGACAAAAAGAAGAGGGTGTACGAGGGGCCAAGAGATGACCACTAGAGAAGGCCCAAATGCGGAAGCGACCTCAGGCAAATGGCTTACACCTTCTATACAAACCTGAGAGACACCAGAGAACATATCTACCTCACAAATGAAGGTCTAGTTCCCTTAAAGAGACCCCCGCCGATGAGAAAAGACCGGTCCAAGAGGGACCCTAGAAAATACTGCCAGTACCACAAGGACATCGGCCATACCATAGTAGAGTGCACCCATTTGAAGGAAGAAATTGAAGAGCTCATACATAGGGGGAACCTAGGAAGATATGTCAATAGGGAAAAATCAGAAATTGGAGGACGGTTCGGCGTTACCTCAGGCTCGAGAAAGAGCGCTAGAAATACAAGGAGAAGTGAGAACGATCATTGGAGGTCCGGGGTTTGGAGGAGAGTCCAGGAAGGGTCGAGACAGGTACGCTAGAGAAGGCAGACAGAGTCCACCACCGTGTGTCATGAGCCTGGAGAAACGACCCCCAAAAAGGTTCAAGGGAGAAAATGACTCAATCACTTTCACAGAGGTGGATGCACGAGGGGTTCACTTTCCCCAGAATGATCCTTTGGTGTTGACAGTCCAATTGGCCAACATGTGGGTGCATCAGGTCCTCATAGACAACAGAAGTTCCGTGGATATCTTGTATCACCCCGTCTTGGAGAAGATGGGTCTGGGCATCAGACACTTGAGACCTTGCTAATCCTCCCTATACAGATTCACAGGGGACTCGATACAACCCATAGGGGTAATCGAAATGGCCCTCACCATGGGAGAACAACCCAGACAAACCACTGTCATGGCAAACTTCGTCATGGTAGACTGTGCTTCAACTTTCAACACGGTATTGGGGAGACCATCCCTAAGAGAATTGAAAGCGATAACTTCAATATATCACCTAGCTGTCAAGTTCCCAACTCCTGGGGGAATAGCGAGTATGAAGGGGAACAGAGAGAAGCAAGGGAGTGTTATAACACCTCCCTTTGCACGTCTGTAAAACTGCGGAAACTAATGGAAATGGTAGTACATGGAGGCACAAACCAGTCGGAACTAAACCCCAGAGTCACAGAGGAGCTAGGGGTTGAACTTGTGGAGGAGTTAGAAGAAATCATGGTGATGGAAGAGCCATTGCAAAAGTTGAAGGTGGGAAAAAACCTTGAAGACGACACGAAGGAAAAATTGTTGAGGTTTTTGAAAAACAATCTGGATGTATTCGCTGGAGTCACGAATACATGGTGGGGATAGATCCTTCCATCATGTGCCACCATTTAAATATCACCCCTGAGGAAAGGCCCGTCAGGCAGAAAAGATGAGCGCTCGACTTGGAGAGATATGCAGCCTTGAAGGAGGAGGTTGACAAATTGAAGGCGAATGAATTTATCCGCGAATCATTCTATCCTGTATGGGTATCGAACCCTGTACTAGTCCCTAAACCGAATGGAAAATGGAGGACTTGTGTGGACTTCTCTAACCTCAATAAGGCTTGTCCTAAGGACAGCTTTCAGCTTCCAAGAATAGATCAACTGGTGGACACAACAACCGAACATGAGTTACTTAGCTTCATGGATGCTTACTCTGGATACAACCAGATACCCATGAACCTAGCTGATGAGGAACATACTTCATTCATAACAGATAAAGGACTCTACTGCTACAAAGTGATGCCTTTTGGATTGAAAAACGCAGGTGCCACCTATCAGAGATTGGTGAAAAAAATGTTCGCTTACTAGATAGGAAGGAACATGGAGGTACATGTTGATGATATGTTGGTGAAGACCAAAAATGTCGGAGAACTCAGTGGGGACCTAAGTGAGATGTTCGACACACTCCAGAGGTACCGAATGAAGCTGAATCCACTCAAGTGCACTTTCAGAGTCTCCTCGGGAAAGTTCTTGGGTTTCATGGTCAACTCAAGAGGCATTGAAGCTAACCCTGATAAGATAAAGACCTTGGTAGAAATGAATCCACCTAAGAGAAAGAAAGAGGTGCAATGTCTAACAGGACGGGTAGCAGCCCTCAACATATTCATTTCAAGGTCTACGGACAAGTGCCTCACCTTCTTCAACATCCTAAAAGGGAGCAAAAAGTTCGCTTGGGATGAATATTGTGAGGACGCTTTTACCAAGTTAAAGGAACACCTAGGGAAGCTGCCCTTGTTGGCTAAACCTGAAAAGGACAAAAGGCTATACTTATACTTGGGAGTTTCGAGCATGCCATAAGCGCTGCCCTGATTAAAGGAGAGAAGAAGCATCAACAACCTGTGCACAATGTTAGTAAACGGTTGGTAGATGCGGAAACCCGATACCTAGAGATAGAGAAGTTAGTATACACATTAGTCGTGGCCTCAAGAAAGTTGAGGCCCTACTTCCACGCCCATGCAATCGTGGTACTCGCTGATAGCCCTTTAAGACAGGTCTTGCACAAACCTGAAACCTTGGGGAGATTGATGAAATGGTCAATTGAGTTAAGTCCATTCGACATCACATATACCCCAAGGAACTCCATCAATGGGTAAGTGCTTGCAAACTTCATATTGGAGTTAACCTATCGACCAAATGAAGAAGGTGATGTAGGAGAGGGTCAGTCGGTCGGAAAAGGAGAGGAAAGGAAGTTTGAGGAATGGAGCCTCCTTGTGGATGGAGCATCCAACGAAGGGGGAGCTAGAGTAGGTATCATGATGACTGGCCCTGGAGGACACAAGATGTATTGCGCGATACGATTTGGGTTTGAAGCCTTGAACAAGGAGGCGGAGTACGAAGCGCTCCTAGTTGGATTGCGGTTGGCCCAGGGGCTAGAGGTAACACATTTACACATTTTTAGCGACTCACAGTTTGTGATATTCAAGGTGAAGGGCGAGTATCAGGCAAGGGGTCCTAAGATGGCCGCATACTTAAAAAGGGTAAAAGGCTATTTGGGGCAATTGGAGGGGTATAACATGGAGCAAATCCCAAGAGAGAGGAATACCCATGCCGATGCCCTCGCAAAGTTGGCTTCCACTAAGGATGGAGATATCCTTGAGTCCATACCTATGGAGTACTTATCCATGCCAAGCATCATCGAAGCAGACGTTCATATGATCAGTACCCCAAAGGGGTCATGGGTTGACCCAATTATAAACTACCTGAAGGATGGAGCTTTACCAACAGACAAGAGGGAGGCTCAGAGGTTGGTGTATAAAGTCGCTCGATACACCTTAGTTGATGGAGTCTTGTACAGGAGAGTGTTTTCTATGCCGCTCTTGTGGTGTGTTGATGAAGAGGAGGCAATGAAAGTTCTGTATGAAATACATGAGGGCGAATGCGGCAACCATGCAAGTGGACCATCCACGGCCAGGAAAACCATGAAGCAAGGGTACTACTGGCCCTCTATGGAGAAGGATCGCGAGAAAGTGTGACAAATGTCAGAGACACACAAACTACTCCCGGAAGCCCCCAAATGAGCTAACTAGCATGACCAGCCCTTGGCCTTTTGCTATCTGGGGGATATACATGATCGACGCCCTTCCCGCAGGTAGAGGTGGAGTGAAGTATGCAGTCGAAATGGTAGATTACTTCACAAAGTGGGTTGAAGCAGAACCTCTAGTGAAAATAACAGCCAAGAAGATCACCACTTTTGTCAACAAAGTCATTGTCTGCAGGTACGGAATGCCCTAAAAAAATCATTTCTGACAACGACACCCATTTTGAGGGGGAATCGTTTGAAGAGTATTGTAAGGAGAAAGGAATAATAAGAAGCTTCTCAGCTATTGTGCATCCACATACCAATGGGCAGGTGGAGCCCATTAACAAAGTCCTTAAGAAGAACTTAAAAACAAAGCTTGAGAAAATGAAGGGAGCCTGGATCGAGGAGCTACCTAATGTACTTTGGGCCTATAGGACCACACTGCGCACAACCATTGAGGATGCCCCTTTTGCCTTAGCATATGGATGTGAGTCTGTTCTCTCGGTTGAAATGAAGGTTAACTTCTTTAGGATACAGGCATACGAGGACCAAGTCAACCATGCAGCAATGGCCAAAAGCTTAGATATGTTAGAAGAAAGAAGGGAAAGGGAACATATAAGAGTGGCAGTATACCAGCAATGGGCAGCAAGGTACTACAACTTGAGGGTGCGAGAAAGAATGTTTAGGTTAGGAGACTTGGTACTGAGGAAAGTACTCTTCAACACGAGAGACCAATCGACGGGGGTACTGGGGGAAAACTGGGAAGGAACCTACCAAGTCATCCAATGCATACCACCAGAACACTTATAAACTAGCATGCATGGATAACACCGTAATGCCCCGAGCATGGAACGTGGAACACCTCAAGAAATACTACCAGTAAGACTTCTATATCCGAGGCAAAGAATATCCGTATTTAGTTTATTGCATGTTATTCTAACTTAGCAGATTAGAGTCAAAGAAGTTACCCAGATAACCTCACAAGTAGATGTAACTGTTTCATATATGTCATTGTAACTTGCCTACTATGAATGAAATTGTTTGCAACTTCACATGCTATATTTTTTCTCTATGCAAACATCCACCAAAGTTCTTGATGGAATAAATTTCACCAAGCACTTGTGGGGGTAGGACAGGAGGCACGCATATATGCAAATAAAAAAAAGAATAAACTCGAAAAAACTATCTCTTATATTCAAAAGGATTAGCTACCCTTATGAATGTCAAGGGAATAGTAAAATAAAATAATTTTTTGTAAAAGAAGATGACCTCCAACCAAAGGCTGACGCCCCCACAGGGGGTGAGGCTGTAAGGAAGGAATATCCCAATAATTCTAGAACGACCACTAAGCTGGCTAGCCAAAAAGGGTCCTAAAAAATACCCTTGTAAAAATAGTACTATGCATAATGACGAGAAGGACGCTTCTCGCAAGAAATAACAAGTGCGCACAAAGAATATAAAAGGATACCGAGAACCCATGGGATTGACATGTCCTTGCAAGTATAGTCAAGGTGCACCAAAAAGACTATCATCACCAGATCAAGGAAGAGATACGTAATCCATGAAAAATAATAATAAGATGGACTTACCAAAGTCCCTTAAGTTTGATAATCAAAAGAGAACGACAAAGGCTAGAAATGCCAATTCATCATTCATTCATCAATATAAAGAACAAAAAGGGACATATAATTCAAGAGTTCCACACACCATTAATGATTTGTGAGGAGTTCAAACAAAAAGAAAAAGAAAAAAAGAAAAGAGGAAAACAATATGGGGGATTACACGGCAGCAACATATATGTGCGCAAATAAGTCGGCTGCAGAGAGATCTACGGGTTTCCACCTTGACCCTTCCACTCAGAGATTTTCTCAATTGCATAATCTCTAAAGGGAGACAGGTCGACGCTGGGGTTGGTCCTCCATACGGCGTGCAGCGTGTGCTCAATTATGTCATTCTCGGAGTTTACAAGTTCAGCCTCAAGCACAATAATCTTCTCATTTAGAGTATGGATGGTAGCTTCAAGCCTAGTGTTAGAGTGAGAAGTTGATGCAACCTGGGCTAATGCAATGTCTCTTTGAAAAACCACCTCGGCAAGTTGACCCTCCAAGTCACAGAACCGTATGGACAAACTATCATTTTCTGCCTCGGTCATCGAGAGATTCGTCATTTTCCCATCGAACTCATGCTGTAGCCGTTGTGTGGATGAAGAGCTTGAGGCAACAAGCCAGTGACCCAGGATAGAAGCCTAAGTAAGGATAAAGAAATAAAATATAACCTTAAGGGCCAAACGATATCAAAACTGAAAAAACATACATCGAGTGTTTTGACAAATACCTGCAAGGAGGCTTGCATATAAGCCTCTCCCAACTCGGCATCAGGAATGTCGTGCATAGACCCCCACTTGCCTTTGGGAATGTTTCCCATGTAATGGCTCGTGGCTTCCCATACTGGTTTGCTAGAGGTGGCCTCTAGAAGCGGAAGCATAAGCTCGACGGGGGAAACATGTGTACCCGTCGATGCATGCTTTGATAAGGAAGGAGACCAAGAAGGTCCTGATCCATCTGCAGATGCATGGGGGGCAGAGGGCCACGGAGTCACCTCATTTGGTAGAGAGGCGCTCGAAGACGCCCGCCTCGAGCACCCCCCCCGAGGGTGGAAGGGCCTTACCAAAAGAAGGAATGACAAAATTCCTCTTAGGCATAGAAGGGGAGGGAGCATGGGCGTTGAAAGCAAACTCGCCAGCAGGCATCGACGGTGGAAACCGAGAAGTAACACCATCGATGTATCCGTCGTCAGCCACATCCCTAGCCCCGCCGGCCAAGGACTGGAAACCAGAAGCGCGTATGTTGGGTGGACACTCTGGGGGTGAAGAAGAAGTCACTTTTCCACGAGCCTCTGTTGGAAATGGAGTCCTCCATGAGGGAAAATCCTGTATGGGCCACGACTTTCTAAAGTTGATAGAAGCCGGGGGTTGATGGGTTCACCCTAAGGGTGTAAAGGTGATGGACCTCACTCATGGAAGGCCCTCTAGAGTGCACTTGTTTGTACAACACGCATAAACAACTGAGCACCACCCAAGAGTTGGGGGACAGTTGGAGGGGTGCTAACTCGAAGTAGTTAACTATTTTGACAAAAAGGGGTGAAGTAGCAAAGCTCCACTAGATTTTATTATGGAGTCGCTAAAGGCAACGAGCCCTTCGGGCAGCTCAGACGCACGGTCCTCGCACTTTCGAATTATGAATTTGATGTCTGACGATAGCTGATGGGCCTTTAGCATGTTGGCAAGCTTAACAATAGTAAGGGTGGACCTGCCCGCGTCTTCGAAATTGTGGGAAGTCCTCCTCGCCATGTCGGGTACCTGGACAAAGACAAGCAATTTGTGAGTGACAGACTTCTTGAACACCCTAGAAGGTCCCCTACGCGTCTTACATCTACCAGCACTCTCCTTGACCTTAGGACGTGCGACTGGGGGTAGGTGAGGAAGTGTGGGGAAAATCATGAAAAGAAACTCAGGTTCGAGCGGTTCATAGTCAGCACCTTCATGGATGGGACCCCTATGGCTTGAGGAATCGTCACCACAGAAAGAAAAAGGTTCAGGTGGCAGGTTTTCCTCTAGATAGGCGATTTCGGATATACAATCCTGAAGAGCTGATTTTAGTTGGGAGACATACGTTTCATGCCATGGGGAGAAACCTAAACCCTTATCGCTAGTAATAAATTCGAGTTCATTTTCATGGCCATGCGTCTTCTGCCTAAGGTAGGACAGTCTTTGTAGGTAGAGCATTTTCACACCCACATGGTTAGAGGGTTTGCGAATGTCGGCCTCAAAGTCGGAGGTTGACAACTCGATAAAGTCGATATTAAATGGACCTTCAGGGCACCACCGAAACGCCATGGGCCAGCTAAGACACGAGGACGTATGTGCGTGAAGATAACCCTATATCTACAACATAAGTATGAGGGGTATAAGAAAAGGGCCCATGCGTATGTACTTGAAGGGTAAAAAAAAACAAAAAAACATCTAAGGAATGGGTGCATTCCAACCAGTGACTCTACCCTTGTATAAGAGATAAAGAAAACATGCGTATCAATGGAGAAAGAAGGTATACCTAGGTGTGTATGTATGGATCCGCAGATGTCCAAGGGCAGACTTTCGGGTGCGTAAAGAAGGGTCGAGCAACAAGCAAGAGCGGATCCTTAGCAGCAAGAGAACGCCTAGCGCCACCACAATGCAAACCTGATATGAGGAGAAATAAGGAAAAAAAAAAGAATGAATAAATGAAAATGGGCGAAAATTACCTCAAGAATGCTTCTATGGAGGATAGAACCTTGGAGCTCTTGGAAATGGCATAGAAGGAATACCACTAGGCTAAACAAGTCTTAGTGTGAAGAAGTGGGTTCAAGTCTTGGGGTATTTTTAAGGAAAGTCATGGTTTTCTAGCCATTGGATCAAATTTAGATGGACAGTAGAGATCAAGAGCCTTGACAACCTTGGGATCCGCGATTGGAAATGATTGGCTCTTATCACATCTTAAGAGCATACTTGGATCACAACCAAAATTAGTTGGTTTTTGTTTCTTTATGAATTACAAAGAAACGCACCACCAAGGCCCATTTTGTGTTTCCTCATTCATTCCAAGATAGCATTCAAAAGGCTAGTCTTCCATACCCCTTCAAGAAAGAGCGAAGCATAAACACCATACTCATCACACATAACACAAATTAAAGAGTCTATAAGAACACTTGAAAGTATACTCATAGACTTGAGGGCAAGTGTGAATGTGGGATAATTTCCCAAGAAATGTTTATTGTAGAGTTCATCCTTGAAGGCCTTGTGTATCGAAGCATCTCGCTATGCGAAAAGCTACTTGCCTAGATGCCGCCAAGTAAGGCTAACATTAAAGAGGGCCTCGCAGCCTAAAATGTGAAGGCGCAAGGCTCAAGTACACTCGAACACCTGCACGGAGAGTCACTTTCCTAGGGATGCCTTGTTGAGAAGACCCGAAGTGAGACCCTCATAAGGCTTCCTGTGCATCACGCGGAGAGGTGCCCAAATGAAGCCACCTCGACAAGACTCCCGCGCGTCCATAAGGACCCAAGTACGGGTCCCTTGAGAGGTAACCCTCGCTATGCGAGGCCCATGGAGAGAAGAGTGCCACACCCTTGTGCCGTTGAGAAAATATAGGGCGACATCTCGCTATGCGACATTGCGCGAGGCCTAGAGCGGATGGGAGACGCATTGTGTGAGGGACCGCCGTGCGAGGCTTTGAGCCTCATTTGACTTGGCGCGAGGCCCGCGAGGAGGAAGATGCTTCGAGTTGTGAGGATGAGTAAGTGAAGGAGGTGCCTCGCTATGCAAGGTGCTGCGTGCCCAGATGCTAAACTCCATCATTGCTGGAACCACATGCCTAGATGCCTCGCTCTGTGAGGCTCCATTCTCTGAACCCCATGACGCAAGGTCGATACGCGACGAGGGCTCACTGCCTAAGGCCCACCTCTTAGAAGTGCCTCAACATGGAAACTTGGTAAAGGAAGTTCCTTCTACGTTAACGAGGAACCCACATTATTCTCTAACACTCAGCAGAATATAAGAAAGATTTGAGGGAAATTGTACCTTGAAGATAAAAGATGGACCATCAGGTACAAGGCATGCATCTGAGTACGAAATATACAACTATAAAGGTGGTGAATGCATGATTCTGACATCTGTGTCCGACATGTAGTGGCGACACGAATGAGTATGTGAAGTGGTGGCACATTCTACATGCCTCTGACCAAGTACAAGAGCCGACACCGCTACGTACTGCACCACTAGCTTAACAATGTACCTACGTACTGCACCACTACCCTGAAAAATGTACCTACGTACTCCATGAACTCCAACTCCATCTGCAGATAAAAAATGCTCACTCTAAGGTTTGCAATGTGGTCACTAAGGTCAAAGGACAAAGGAAATCCATCACCCCATAAAACTGAGTCTATCTTGCTCTCCACCACCTAGATTTTATGCCTAAGTTCAGCCATGTGCTCAAGGCGACGTATACGGTCCTGTCTTAAAGTGTCATAGTCTTGGTGAGTGTAGCTTTTGGGGGACTCCGAGTTTGAAGATAAGTCTACAAACTTGACCCCCAGTGGAATGCCGGACGATCCTTCACATGCCATGGAACCTCATCTCGTAGGTAATAAGGGTGCGCGTGTAGGTGAAAGGGGTGCTACAAAACACAAAGGAATGGGCTAAAAACCTCTAGACACAAGTGCTCTAAATGACCAACTATGGGGTACAAGTAAGGGCATGTGTGTGGATTAGCTCACAGGGAGCTCTGGCCAAGGCAACCTATCCTGAGTAGTGCTAATTTAGACCCAATGAACATAAGAAAGAAAGAAAGTATACCTTGAGTAAGTAAAATTGAGCACTGTCACAGTCGAAAGAAGGCCAAGGGTCAAAAGCACAGTCACAATCAAAAGGAGGCCAAGGGTCGAAAGTACCATGATGGTCGAAATGAAGGGTCGAAGGTATGCGTCTGCAAAAGTAAATGAGAAATGTGTTTTAGTCTCCAAGCACCTATATGGATATTGGCATAAAAGAAGTGAATTTAAATAATAAAAGGGAAAGACAACCTTAATAAGGTTGTGAGGAATCGAACCCCTGACCTCTTGGAGGAAGTGAAGGCACCAAAACCACCAAGCTAGGAAGATAAAATGTAAATATTATGCTTGAGATGAAGGTCTATTTATAAGAACCATAAGCTCATCTTAGCCATTGGATCCGATGCTTCATTAATGGTCAAGAAGGGGGCTTGTCACTTGCCTTGGGATCCGCTGAGCACAATGATAGGCTCATATTCATCCTCAAAATCTCATAATGGTCTTCAACTCCAAAGTGTGTTTTTCTATAATGTCAAAATGAAGAAGCAAGCTAATACCTCGCGGGCATCCCAAAAGCATCGCACCTTGAAGTTTACAAGAGAGCTTGAAGACTCTCTCGCAGACTGGGGGGCAAGTATGGATACCAAAAATCCTAGTTGCACGAGACTCCCGCCTTGTGCCCTTCAAAACATAGACTTGAGATGGAAGCGGCAAAGCCCGACTTGGCGCCTTCCGCTAAGAGCCCCGCGACAGAACCAAGCGAGACATGGTCTTGAGCCATAGGCCTTTGTCTCGCGCCAAGAGGGTCTCGCGTGAAAAGCACCTCATGCCAAGATGTTCTCACGCCTGGAAGGTGCTCCGTGCCTCGGAGGCGCCTCACGACTCCGCCTCGCGCGCAGGGGCCTCGCGCCACATTGTCTCATGCGCAGCAGCCCCGTGCACCATATCGTCTTGTGCACAGGAGCCTCATGCACCACTGCTCTGCCTTGCGTGCAAGGGCCTCGTGCCACAACATCTCGCGTGCAGCCGCCCCGTGCACCACATCGTCTCGCGCGCAGCAGCCCTGCGCACCATGACTCCACCTCGCACACAGGGGCCTTGTGCCACAATGTCTCATGCGCAGTAGCGCCGCACACCACTACTTCACATCGCGCGAATGGGCTTTTTTCCATAGCATCTCGCGCGTACTAGCCCCGCACACCACGACTCTGCCTCGTGCACAGGAGCCTTGTGCGTAGAAGCCCCTCGCACCACGGCTCCGCCTTGTGCGCAAGGGCCTCGTGCCACAACGTCTCGTGCACAATAGCCCTGCACACCATGACTCTACCTCGCACGCAGGAGCCTTGCATCGCAGTGCCTCATGCGTAGCAACCCCTTACACAACGGCTCCGCCTCGAGCGTAGGGGCCTTGCACCACCGGTCTTGGGAGGATCTTGCCTTCCATTCTCCTAGAGGTATTAACATTCATGAGGACCCCAAAAGGCTTCAACGTATAAGGGGTAAGAGAATAGGAAGCACTGAGAGGATAGAAACCCACGCATGAACAGAAGGGTGCGTACATGCGAGAGGTGCGCACAAGTGGTTAACCTCGACTACTTTAGGTACAAAATGCGTATGGGGGTACGACCCTGAAAACCATAGATGGCAGACCCTATCCCCACACCAGACAAGTAGTGGTTGTACGCGCAAGGTATCGGACGTGGTCCTTCTCTGCCAACCTCTGACATCTGTTCCTGACAAGTAGTGCAGGTACGAGGAGTGGTGGCATGACCTGCATGCTTCTGACCATTTATCAACATCGACACCACAACCCTCTGCTCCACCACGACCTGTGCCACTACCATGACAGTGTACCCAAGTACCTTCTTGTCCCCTAGGACCACCTTGTTTCCAAGAACGTTAGAGCCAAGCTATAAATGGATCTTCACCTCTCCAGCTAAGGGGTTGGAAAAATTCTTGTAATATCAGACTATTCTAAGAGCCATCTATGAGTTTTTCTTCTATTGTTCACTCGCAATTTTTCACCAAATTTCTACAAGTTCTTTTGCATTCATTAAGTTCTGAATAATTCTTTGAGTTTTCCATCCATATTTCATTGACGAGTTTCGGCCGTCAACACCTAACAAATAAAGTGTTGCCTTAGGGTCGGTCAACTTAATTTCAGATAGCTTATAAGACACTCTTATCTTTATTATTTAAAACATAAAATAACTCATATTTTCTTTTATAAAAATAAAGTACCACTTGTTTGGACAAGATACAATTATCCACTACGAAAGCTTAATTGTATCTTTGTAAGTGTAACCCATTATCTCAGAATTTATGACTTAACTTAGAGTGTGCCGCTTTAGGGTCGGTCAAACCTAAAATACATCACTCTTTCCTATTATCGTAAGAAGCCAACCTAGGTATTAATATGACTAGAAACCTTCTTAGGGGGATGGAAACAAAGTCACCTCGAGGCCCTAATCATATTTCACAGTGTTGTACAAATAATGGAGACTATAGGACACATTGAGATGTTATCCTTCTCCCACTTAATATATTAGAATATATGTGTTTCTTAAACTAATCAATTAATTGCTAGTTTATTAATAACCTTATGAATGTAATAAATTACAAAAAATATATAATTATAAAAGAGCATGTTTCTACAATTAAAGTGATCTAAATAATTACCCATTACATTCATCAAACTTTACTAAAACACTTTTTAAATATAGATGGTTATCCTAAAGAGGCCTATAATAACTATTGCCTTTACTATAGTGTGATTTACCAAGTTTTAACTAATTTAAGGCTTAGCAATTTACATGAAATTGATTTCACCAAAACAAGTCATATAAACACTTAGGACAATTCTAGATAATCATGTTTCTAAAAAAATAATGATTAATCAATACTGTGTGGGGTTTCATGTATGACATGTTAAAGACTAATGCATGATCATGTTATCAATCAAACATCAATTAATATTTATTTAAATAAATACAATAAATAAATAAACAATAAATGATGAACCGAGTAATATTGGGTATTTCTAAATTTATAGCCCTTGAAATGATAGAAATCTAAATTACAAAGTGGGCTTCAGTTGTTTACAAGACTCTGAACTACTTATCTTCTCATATAGGCCCATCTTCATAATTCTTAGGAATCCATTAGGCCCAATAACTAATTAGAAACTAGTTTTTTAATTAAGTTATTTAATTAAAAAATACTATTTTTTCATCTTTTTAATTTAGTTGAATTTAAATAAATAAAAGAGTTATATTTAAATAATTATTTAAACTTAAGATAAGATCTTAACCAACTAAAAGATATTTTATTTTTCTAATAATAATAAAATAAGATAATTATTTTTTTAAATTCAAATAGGTTAAAAATTATTAAATAAAAGATTTTTAGCAAAATAATAGGGATTTAGTTGAGCACCAAGGTTGGTGCTCAAACTTGGATCGAGGCAACCTAGATGAGGCCTCTGCCTCTCGAAGTGTTGTAGCGCTAATGTGTGCAACTTATGCGCTTCTTCCTTTGGATGCTAGGGCACTGGGCGCTAATGCAAGCATCTTATGCGCGTCTGCCTCTGGATGTAAGGGCGCTGAGACACTGATGCTGGGTGTTGGGGCACTAATGCACGACAGGGAGCTTGGGATGGTGGCTCGAGTCCCTTTCTCTTCTTCTCCTCTTGTGTGATCAGAATTTTTACAATACTAATTTAAAAAAATAAAACTACAAAAATTCCTATGCCTCTTACGACTTACACAAGATCTAAGAAAAATTAAAATCAATTCCTAACCCATTATCACCATATAATTAACGATCCATCATTCGACCATATAATAAAAAAACATAACCATCCATTCAATATCCATGTCAACATACATATAAAATATGCAAGAAACCCACACAACATTTATACATATTTATATATATATATGTAGACTCCTTCAGTACCAATTGTTGGTATTAAATTTGAAAATTTTCAAAATACGCAGTGGAGCGTATGTCAAGTATATTTTCAAAAGTTTTTAATACCAGCAAGGATCATACATAAATACATATATTAAATTAACACATACAAGAAGCAGAGATTACCTCACGTAGACTATCAAGTGTCCTTGAGTCTTCTAGTAAAAAATCGACGATCTTCCTATCCTTATGAAATCTCACACCTTATCCTTCCAAGTCATTCATTTAACACACAAAAGACATGTGTGGGCTTGTAGGATTCATAAGTTTATTTTAGGCTCTATATGTACTCAGCACATGATATCTAAAGAGGCTTGAGAAGAGAGAGGCTATGGAAACTTCTAGAATTCCAGGTATAGAAATTTTTATCATTTCATTTCTTTCAGAGAGTCTGATAACCTAGAAACAACTGACTTAGAAAAGAATCGCTTATTTTCATGTTTATAAAGATAATTACACTATTTTAATAATTTTTTTTAGTTAAATTAAAACTAATCAGTTATAACATATTTCAAATACTTAATTTAAATCATATTTAAAAAGAAAAATTAAATAATTAATTTTAAATTCAAAATTCAAATCTCAAGGATGTGGCAAGATATGAGTGGCGCCACTCATGCTATATCCCTAATTTTCTCATTTGTTTGTTTAATTAATTATAACATAATATATTTATTCCCAAAATAAATTTCATTTAATTCAAAATTAACCTTATCTTAAAAACTATCAGTTTTAAATAATTATCTTAAAATAAGATAATAATTAAGCTTTCCCAAATATTAATCCAAACATGATTAATATTAATCCAAACTAATATGAAGCTTTTCAAATTAAAACTAATTAGTTAATTAATTCACATTTAATCAATTGCCCATAATTATCACATAATTATTCCCTTGCCCCGGAAAATAAATTCATTTGCAATATAGTCATTTTCTCTATTAATCTTTCTTGTGACATCCTTACCATTGACATTGTAGGACAAATGCGACCCGGGGACCATAGACCTATAATACGATTCTCCAATAAACTAGATTATTAATAAAACTCTTTAATTCAATAATCTTATTTATTAATTCCATGATTACTCCATTACAAATATGAAATTGCACTCTAAGTATTTGTAGAATTATATTTACAGAATTTTCTGTTGTAGTCCATTGGTATAATAAAAAAAATGTAGTTTTGTCCTCCATTTATTGGTTCGTTAATTGTAGTTGGTCAAAATTACCATTTTATCCTTCTAATTACCTCTTGTTCCTTAAGTACCATTAATTCTCTAGCGAATAATTAATCTATAATCAAATCATAGATTCGAGCTCAATAACTATCCAATTCCAAAATTAACCCTTAATGGAACAAATATTCAATCAGTTAGGAAAGCATGTGCAACGTCTCAAATTTGCTAATAAGGCTTAGTGCCTTGATTAGTGTGTCGGGAGAGCGTAATTGGATTGATATGCGAATTATGTGAAATTAATTGAATATATGTGTTATTATGTGGCATATATGAATTATATTGTGATATGAAGACTTATGCTTGTTTATGTGTATTAAATATGCATGTGGGCTGGTTTTTGTTAATAAGGACATTTGTGTACTTTTGACCCGTTGAGGGTATAAATGTAATTAATTGTGTTATGTGATTGAGACGGCATTATTATGTGGATATATTAGTGATATTCAGCTTGAGGCGATCCTAGTGAGTGAGTTGGCGGAAAGGTCACAGCAAGGTTAAATACCCTGCTCGGGGTGAGCCTAGGGATATTTTGGTAACTTAGTACATTACCGGGGTTTAGCGGGTAAGGTGAAGTTATTTGGGTATGTCGGGGTTAATTGGAAATTTATAGTGCTATTTGAGGATTAGCAAGAAATGTGGCAAATGACTGTTTTGCCCTTGTGGGCATTAAAGGGAAAAACACTTGGGTAGGGGCATTAGGGTCTTTTCCCAAGATTTTGTTGGACTTAGTTGAGACTAGAAACTTTCAAAAAAAAAAAAAAGGGAAACACTCAGCAAAAATACTCAGCTTCCATTTTCCCTTGTCTCTTGTTTCTCTCTCTCTCTCAAGTATTGGGGAAGCGCTAGGATTTTTGAGGAGGAAGGCTTGAAAATTGAAGTTGTGCATTGAGGGATTGAAGCTAGGAACGAGATTAAGAGGCACCTTGGGGTTGTAATCTCAGTTAAATTAAGATTTATGACCTAGTGTTGAGAGAATTATGTTATGGTTTAAGTGTTTTTTTAAGTTTTAAACTTTTGCTTTGATTTTGAGTTTTGGCAAGGATGTGGTTTAGTTTCTGGGGTAATTGTGTTGCTTATGTTGTGCTATTGAGAGTCCTAGACTCAATTGGGGCTTTGGTATAACTTTGGATTGGGTTTGGAGAAATTTTGGCTTGGGAAAAACCCAGAACTTCTGGGTTCGCGGGGTCGCGTTGCGGCGCGCATGAACTCAGGGGTTAGGGGTGGTTCTCTGAATCGCCTTAGCACTGTGGCGCTGGATGGTCTGCACTGCGGCACGTGTCTAGAGTGGCAAGGTGGAGCCTCTCTGACTTGTAGAGGGCCGCGACATTTTTATGGGGCACCACGACTCAAATGGGAGGTTTTGACAAAAAGGTATTTTTATGCTCAGGAGCTCAAACCTAAACACTCGCGAAGGATTCTACTACAAGATTTAGTAGGAATCGAGGTCCTAGAGGCTAGTAAGTAAATTTGAAGGATTTAATTAGTTTAGATCTTGATGATTACACGTTATTGCGTTGTGAATAGGTTATATCGTTAGGGCTCGGAAGTAAGGATCGTGCTCGAGATCGCCATACGTTATCTGCTCAGGACTCGAGGTAAGAAATCTTCACCCTGTTGTGATTAGGGCTCGAGCCCTTGTTAATGAATATGAATGTGGTTATGACTATGATTACTTGATTAAGCATGGTTGTATATGCTGTAAATGTTTACGTATTAGGCAAATTGTACGTTGATTATACATGATGTGAAACTCGTCCAAAGAGAGTCGGGGTAAGCATTATGTGTGTAGAAAACAAACCATTTTGGATAGGGCAACCTAGGAGTGAAATATGCATTTGTCTAGCCCGAACGCCACCTAAATAATTAGAAGTGTCATCTGCACTTGTCTAACTCATTGGCTGTTTAATTTGGACTTTGTGTTTGTTTGAGTAGGGTTGTTACTGCTAAGCTTGTTGTTTATATTATGTTTCCTATTTGAATCTGTTGATTTAAGTTTTCTTGCGGAGTCTTGGCACATGGGTGGTGTGTTGTGCAGGTAAGGGAAAGGGGAAGTTGGACCAGCCATTAGTTAGAGAGCGTTAAGGGTGACGTGTATATTCGCAGCTGCTCAACCGCTACGGCCGAGGATTCATGAGGGACTAGAGTCAAACCTTAATTTTGCCGCTTAGGCCGGCTTATGTGGTAATTGCTTTTGGAGTTGGAAATGCCTTGTAAATACTTATTTTGGGATCCAATGTGTAGAATCAAACTTTTAAATTAAAGTAACCGTTCCTGTGATCAAAACTTTTAAACCCTAATCCATTAATTATCCTTAGTTACACATTTATTTCCAAATTACTGGATTAGCAAGTCAAGAACTCTTTAAACACACACAGTGTAATCATCTTAGCTATCCAGGGTGTTACAGCATGGATTCCATTATTGTAAAATCATGTTCCCCGCCATTCATGATGTTGAATCTAAAAAAAAAAAGTCACTGGCCTCATTATTTCAATAGACCTTAACGAATGAATCAAAAGATCCAATAAACACAAACATGAGTTCATGATTACTTAGGATTTAGATTGATCTACAATTTATCATCTATTATGATATGAGTTAAATCTTTATGGAACACCATAAGTTTATAAAGATAGATAATTCATATTTGTCTTGTTATATATAATCACTATTATATACAGATCCCTTACCAAGATGTCTATCCACATCAGTAATCCGAGTCTAGATTAGTTGCATCCCGTATGCTTAGTAAACTGTACTAGAACCTTGTGGACTGTCTACCAATTCCCATGTCTATCCACATCTCATCATTTATTGCTTCCTTTCAAAAAATGGAGTCTCTTGAAGACATTGCTTCTTGGTATGTTTTGGGCTAATCCTCAACTTGAAGAATCATAGGAAATTTCCCATGTGACTTCTTCAAAGTTTCCCTCTACTAGGTAGAATGTCTCCACTTGAGAACAATTCTCATTTTATCCCAACTCTTTAAGCCTTTGGCTTCCCCGAGGCAATAAATGTTTCTCATCAACCTTTGGATCTTTCTCTTTAAGAGATTCTCCAACACTAGTGGGTTCTTGAGAGTTGCTATCACAATATAACATATTCTCAAAGAACTTCACTTCACTTGATTCAATTGTCACATTAGACTCCTGGTCTAATAGCCTATAGTCCGTTCTATTTGAGGCATATCCTACAAATGCACACTTCACGACTTTTGGACCCAACTTGGTCCTTTTAGGCTTCATGCTTTTGCAATAGGAATTAGATTCAATATATGAAACGCAACAAGAAAAACTTCACCCCACAAATTATAACACAATTTAGCATGTAAAAGCATAGAGTTAATCATCTCAAGATAAATCCTATTCTTTCTTTCAGCTATTCTATTTTGTTGTGGAGTGTATGGTTCGTTGCATTCATGTATAACACCACATTATTCACAAAAAAAATTAAAATATATAATTTGAAAAGTATTCACCACCTCTATCATTTCTAAGAGTCTTAACTTTCCTTTCCAATTGATTTTCTACTTTAGCTTTATAGATTTTAAATGTCTCATCCTTGCTCTTAAGTAAATACACATTGGAATACATAGAACAATCATCTATAAAAGTTATGAAGTACGTATTTCCTCCTCTAGTCAACATGTCATTTAATTCACAAAAATCACTATGTATTAAATCTTATAAGTTTGAACATTTATCAACACTTGGTGAGTTTCTTGGAGAAAACTTAAGATCTTTGAGAGCTAGAGAGAGAGAGGGAGAGAGAGAGAGGTTAGAGAGAGAGTTGAAAAGTGTGATCAAGGCTTTACAACTCTAATAACCCTTATTTATAGTGTAGGCACCATCATTAAGTCCAACCAATAGAAATAGAGCTTTTAAACACATCATTTGGAGTTAAGTCACGTAACTGTACGACCTTGTACGGACCGCCCAGGCGATGTGTAACTTGCAAGGTGGCGATGCATCACCTGCTAGGGGTTTTACCTCCTAGGCCCTTTTCGGTGATGCGTCGCCTCCCACTTGCGACACAACGCAGATGCCTTTGTATTAACACCCCGAGCATGGCTCCAAAATGTCTCCCAATGTCAATTTTAGATACCTGCTAGACAATCTTATGTTTTCACTTCAAGTTAAGTTAAAATCATTAAGTGTTTTGCACCTCATTGTGTAAACAACTTTACCATTATATTTAACCAATCTCAATAGTTCATATTTTCTAGAGTCAGACCATAGATGCTAGACATGTTCTTATTCTCAAGAACACGTCAACATCCACATCAATCATGCCACCCAAAACTCGCCATGCTGGATCCAACCAAGTGGCTCCTCCAACTACTAGAGGTGTTGGAGGTGCATCTAAAGCTTCAAATGATGTGTCAATCACTGAGGCACGATACAATGTAGTGGGAGGAATGAATGTGACCCCCAATACAATGCTCATCTAACACCTAGAACTTGGGGGATATACCTATATGCCCTAAAAGCGTGAAAAATTAGTTTATTGATTTAAATAAAAGTAAAATTTAATTATATTTGAATGTTATAATTATTAATTGAATAATTTATATGAATATCAAGAAAATTCCATATTCATTTATGAGGATATGATCTTGTATTAGTACAAGAGAATTAAGATCATATACAATGAATAAAATAGTCAGTAACATCTTAAAGTAAGCAATCTTTAATGAATGGTTACTACTATGGTTTACTAAGCATACATGATGCAAGCAGTCTAGATTTGAATTACTTATGTTGATAGACATCCTGGTAAATGTACTTTTATAATAGAGAATATATATGACAAGACCGATATGAATTAACTATCTTCAAAAACTTATCGTTTGCTATAATGATTTAATTCTAATCATAATAGACGATCATTTGCATATCAGTCTAAATCATGAGTAGTCATGAACTCTTGTTTGTACTTATTGGATCTTTTGATTCACTAGTTAAGCTTTCTTAGTATAATGAGGCTAATGCCTTTTGGTTTGGAGATTAAATATCATGAATGGCTGGGAACATGATTTACAATAATATAATCATTATTTTCCTAACAAATTGAATATTGGTTCCGGTAACAGTTAATTTTTTAACTGAATAGTTATTGAGCACAAATCTATAATTTTATTATAGATTAATTATTCTCTAGTGAATTAATGGCACTTAACGAATAAGATTTAATTAGAAGGATAAAAAAATAATTTTTGACTAGCTGTAATTAATGAACCAATAATTCAATAACAGAACTACAATTATTGATTATATCAATGGACTAGAAAGAAAAATTTGTATATATAATTCTATAAATACTTAGAGAGAAATTCTATATTTATAGTGGAGTAATCATGGAATTAATAAATAAGATTAATAGATTGAAGAGTTTGATTAATATTCTTGTTTATTAGAGGTTCGTATTATAGGTCCATGGTCCCTAGGTCACCTTTGTCATATACTGTCAAGGGTAAGGATGTCATAAGGAAGATTTGGAGAGAGAAAGAGTTAATTGCAAATGAATTTGTTTTTCAGGGCAGGGGAATATTAATGTTATGGTTATGGGTAATTAATTAATTATTAAACTATATAGTTTTTATTTTGAAAAACTATATGTTAAAATAAATATTAATCATGTTTGGATTAATATAGAGAGAGATTAATAATTATCTTATTATAAGATATTTTTAATAAGATATTTATTTATTTAAAACTAATATGTTAAGATAAAGTTAATTTTGAATGAACTAATATTTATTTTGGGATTTTATATATTATCTTAAATAAACAAATAAGAAAATCAAGAAAATCCCTATGTGTGGCTCACGATATACTCCCTATATAACGAGTGCGTGTGGCCCCATCTAGGTATAGAAAATATCCCTAAGATTTGAATTTTGAATTTGAATTTCAAATTTATTTATTTATTTAATTATATTTAATTATTCTTTTTAAAAATGATTTAAATTAAATAATTAAATAAGTTGTAACTGATCAATTTTATTTTACATAAAATAAAGATTAATTAAATTAGTTCATTATCTATATATACCTGATAGAAGCGATACTTTCAGTTGAATTTTTATGAAGTTGGTCTGGCTGTCAGACTCACTCTCAAGAAAATGATAGAATTTCGTGAACCTGAAATTCTAGAAAGTTCTATAGCCTCTATCTTCTCAAACATTTCTAGATCTCATGTACTGAGTACATGTAAATAGTTCTAAATCAACATTTGAATCCTACGTGCCCACACACGTTCTTGTGTGTTTGAGGATTGATCTGGAAGATCAATGTGTGAGCTTTCAGAATAAGGATAGAAAGATCATTGATTTATTAAAAATGATTTAAGGAAATTTTATAGGCTTCAAGAGATAATATTTTATTTATTTTTTATGTTATTTAATATATCTATATATGTATTATCCTGACTGGTATTAATAATTTTTAAAAGATCTCATTCTGCTTTGTATTTTGATTTTCATATTTAATAACAGTAATTGGTACCAGAGCAGTCTATATATATATTAAATGTTGTGTGGGTTTCCTGCATTTGTTATATGTATGTTGAATGAATGGATGTGTTTTTTGAATGTATGGTGTAATGATGGATTGTTAATTATATGGTGTTATTTGGTTAGGAATTTGAATTTCTAGATCTTGTAAGCCATAAAGGGCATAGGATTTTTATAATTTTAATTTTTTCAAATTTGAATCTAAAAAATTGTACAAGAGAAAGAAAAGGGACCCGAGCCACTAGCCCAAGTCGATCGCGCGAGCCCTCAGCCATCGGCCTGAGCCGCACGCGCACCAGCAGCCCCATGCGCTTGCCCAGCTGACCCATGCACTGCTCTTGCGTGTGAACCAGATTGCGCCCCTGGCCCCTAGTCGAGCTCCTGCTCACCAACTGTGTCGGTGGCTCCTAAGCCCATGCGCTGGCTTTGCCCAACCCCATAGTGCCACCGACCCTAACCGTAGGGCACCATTCTTGGTGCCGAAACAATAGATCCTATTTTTGTGCTAATTATCTTTTATTTAATTAATTTTTTAAATTGATT
The DNA here is from genome assembly GCF_963169125.1 of Humulus lupulus. Lineage (NCBI taxonomy): Eukaryota > Viridiplantae > Streptophyta > Magnoliopsida > Rosales > Cannabaceae > Humulus > Humulus lupulus. Next base: position 171,976,047 of record NC_084793.1, read on the forward strand.
GAATTTGAAAAATTAATTATCTTATTTTATTTTTTTAGAAAAATAAAATATCTTTTAGTTGGTGAAGATCTTATCTTAAGTTTAAATAATTATTTGAATATGATTATTTCATTTTCCAACTACATCTAAATTAAAAAGATGACAAAAAATGTTATTTAATTAAAAAGTTAGTTTTAATTAAATAAATTAATTAGAAAATTAGTTTCTAATTAATTATTTGAGACTAAAAAATTCATAAAAATTATAAAGATGGGCCAATATGAGAAGAGAAGCATTCTTGGAGTCTTGAAAACAACTAAAGGCCATTTTATAATTTTATTTTTATTTTTTCAAATGGTTGTACATTTAGAAATACCCAATAGTAAACGGTTCATCATTTATTGTTTATTTATTATTTTATTTAAGTAAATGTTAATTAATGTTTGAATGATAAAATGATCATGCATTAATTAATTACATGCCATTCGTGAAAGCCCCCACAGTTTTTTCATTAATTATGGATCTTTTAGAAACATGAATATTTAGGATAATCATGCCTTAAACTTGGTTTATGTGTTTATGTGAATTGTTTTGGAGAAATCAATTGCATGTAAACTGCTAAATCTTAAACTTGGTAAATCACCCCATAATTAAAGGTAATAGTTTTATAGGCCCTTAAGATAACTAACTTTATTTAAAAAGTATTTTTGTAAAGTGAGATAAATGTAATGAGTAATTTTCTAGATCACAATAATTCTAGAAACAGGCTATTTTAAAAATAAATTTATTTTATAATTAATTACATTCATAGGGTTATTGATAAATTAGTAATTAATTTGGAACTAATTGATTAGTTTAATAAAACCCATTTTTTTCTAAGCTAAGTCATGAATTCTGAAATTTTGGGTTTCACTTAAAAAAAAAAAAACAATTATGCTTTTGTGGTGGATAATTGTATCTTGACAAAACCAGCAGTACCTTTTTTTTTTAAAAGAGATAATAAAGAGTTATTTTAATTTTTAAATACTAAAGATAAGATTGTCTTATAAGCTATTTGAAGTTAACTTGAATGACCCAAAAGTAGCACATTAGTTGTTGGGTAGTTTTATCGTGGAATAGTAAATACTATGTTTATGTGTTTTAATTTTTGCATTTATTAATCATATTTACTTTCAAAGTTGTTGATATTTTTTTTCAAATAGTAATATTATTGTATTTTATTTCTTTCATTAATATCAAAGGGTGACAATCTGATTACTGCTTCACTTTCACTTGAAAAACTTCGTGGTGATAACTTTATAAGATGGAGCTCGAATCTAAATTTAATGTTGATTAGTGAGAACTGAAATTTTTTCCTAACTAAGGAATATCCCAAAGAGCCCGCTGCCAATACCTTGAAGAATATTAAGGACAAATATGATGCTTGGATTTAATCCAATAATAAAGCTAAGTGTTACATGCTTGTGAGCATAAATGATGTTCTGAGAACAAAGCATGAATGATATTCTTTGAACAAAGCATGAACCCATGGAAACTACTTTTGAGATAATGGAATCTTTGCAGGCTATGTTTGGGCAACAATCTAATCAACGTAGACATGAGCATGATCAATCCGATGCATGTCTTGAGCATGATCAGTGTGATTCATGATGTAAGAATACATGGGGTCGTCATTGATGAGCGTACACAAGTAAGCATCATACTTGAATCGCTCACTACAACTTTCTTTGCGTTCACAAAATATATTAGGAATAAGTTGGAATTTGTAGAGTTCCAGAATTTTACTTAGCTAGTTAGATAGTAGTAGTAGTAATAGCTAGTAGTAGTTATAGTATGTTTATTACTGTGGGTTTTTGTTCAAGCCAGGACTTAGTTGAACACTCGTAGCAACACTTATAGATTTTATAAGTTTAACCTATAGTTTTAGAATATTAATTACAATATAAGGTTTGATTAATATAGCTGATTATAAAGATGTCATTTATTATACTATAAGGTTTAGATAGAACTAATAAGATCATGACACTTGTCGTGTGCATGTTTATTAAGGAATTAAGTATTTTTGATGAATAGTTTTATAAAAGAAATATTTAAAAACTCTAGGACCTGCCAGCAACTTTAAAACCGTATTATGACTCAGTCAAACCTGATTAACCAATTCAAATTAAGTTGAAAAAGTGCAAGTACGTGTCTAATATTTCAATGTATGCCGATATATCGCAGCTATAGGGGCGATATATCACCACACGGGGAATACGAAAAACACGTCAACTTCGCACAAACAAAACGACGAGTACTCAGGACATAAGCCTAGGTGATATATTGCATATGATGGGCGATATATCGGCCCTAGGGACATAATTTCAAACGTTGTTGAAACCGAGCTTAATTCATTCCTTAACCTCTTGACTAGCCTCTGGATGTTTTGACCGAGTCTTAAGCACCTGTTGAACGAATATTCAAATATGTTTCAATTAATACTCATTATTTTTATTCAAGCTAAAAGGAGGTAGTTCACTCCTTGAACTCTATAAATAGGACCTAGTGTCTAGCTATTTCTCTCATTCTTCAAGCTATGTTCAGAGCCTTCAAGCTGCTAGGGTTACTATATAGTGATAAACACTTGGGTTGGGATATAAGCTTTATCATCTTAAGCTTTATAAACACTTGGGAAGTAAGATAAATAGTGTGTCTTTTAATATCAAGGTGTAGTTCGGTTCTAGTACATCCAAAGGTATTCCTAATTTTAAGTTCATTTCTGTATGTTTCTTTAGTTTCCTTTAGTTTTCTTTACTCAAATCCTAACTCATTGTTTTCTGTTCTTGGTTAGGTATTTAAGTTCTCTAAACTTAAGGTTTCTTTTCGGTAAGCTTCTTCTTGATGGTTTAGTTCTCTTGTTTATAGTCTCTCATCTTTAGAAATACTCACCATTCTTATTGTTGGTTTTAGGAGTGTTCCAAATTCCGTCCTTGTTCTCACATCCCGGTTGTGGTAAGGAAAATAGGATAGATTATGTATGATTTTATGTTTTGATATATTTGTGCTAAGATATATGTATGATATGTTTTTAGTTTTAGCATATAATTGTTTAGATAACAATCACATAATTTGTTTAGATAACAAATATATAACTTGTTTAGATAACAAGTCCTAATAATGTATTCCTTGGGCATATGATTGTTTAGATAACGAGCCCCATAAATTTATATGACTTGTTTTGGTTAACTAAGCCCCATAAATTTATGGGCATATGATTGCTTAGCTAGCAGGCCCCAAGAAGTATGATGTCCATTATAATGCATGTTTTATAGTCATATGTTTTGTAGTCTTATGTTTATGTTTTATGTGCTAGTAATTTTTCCTTGCTGGGAATTAGGCTCACTCCTTTATTTTCTTTATGTATGCAGGAAAATAAATATGGGCGGAAGGATTCATAGTAGCTTGGTTTGTGTATTAAGGATGAAGGGATTCGATGGACTACGTGACTATTCGAGGACGTCATTATTTTTTTTTAGTCTGTTTAAATTATGTTTTTATGTATTTTTTCCGCATTTAGCTTTGTAAACAATTTCCTTAGTTTAAAGTGATGTTTTATTTTAAAACAATGGGATCCCATACCTTGCATTTATGTATTTTAATATTTACTTTGGAGTTTTTAATAAAGTAGCGAATATTTCTTATGTATGTTTTCTCAAAAATAGTAGCTATGTCTAGTAGTTTTAATGGTCCAAGGTCTTAGAATTAGTTGGGTCATTACAGAATTCAACATGAGCCAGCTGTTAAATGAACTCCATGCTAGGACTAATGCCATAAAAGTATATATAGATATTTTATTCATTTAAATAAAAGTACGATTTTATTATATTTGAATGTACAATTATTGTTTGAATTAATTATGTAGTAATACCAAGAAAATTCCTTATTCATTCATGAGAATAAGATCTTGTATTTGTACAAGACAATTAAGATAATATGTAATGAATAAAATAGTCGGTAATATATTAAAGTAAGAAATCTTTAATGAATGGTTAATAGTGTGATTTACTAAGTATACAGGATGCAAGTGATCTAGATTCGGATTACTGATGTGGATAGACATCTTAGTAAATGTGTTGCATATAATAAAGGAATCCATACTTTCCTAAATGATTGAATATTGAATCCCTTAAGGGTTAATTCTGTAATTGAATAGTTATAGAGTAACTATTCGCTAGAGATTTAATGGTACTTAAGGATCAAGAATTTATTAGAAGGGTAAAACGGTAATCTTGACCAAGTTTAATTAACAAACAAATAAATGAAGGACATAACTACATTTATTGATTATATCAATGGACTACAAGAGAAAACTCCATAAATATAATTCTATAAATACTTAGAGTGCAATTCCATATTTATAGTGGATTAATCATAAAATTAATTAATAATCTCGTTTATTGGAGCTTCGTATTGTAGGTCCATGGTCCCCAAATCACATCTGTCCTACACTGTCAAGGGTAATGATGTCAAAAATAAAGATTTGTAGAGAGAATGACTTAATTGCAAATGAATTAATTTTTCAAGGCAAGAAAATAATTATGTGATAATTATGGCCAATTGATTGATTATGAATGAATTAATTATATAAGTTTATTTTGAAAAACTATATGTTAAAATAAATATTCATCATGTTTGGATTAATGTTGTTCTATGGGGCATTGGAGTGCCCCTCTTTTGTTGATGATCCCATTGATGCGTTCACAGACCATCTGCTTCTTCTTCAGTACTGTAATTCTCTAGCCTCCATCACTGATGTCGGCTTCTACCTAAGCTATTTCTCGGATTTCCTTAAGTAGTAATTTCTTGGTGGTTTTAATAATAGGAGGAATCCTTTCTATACTTCAGTTTCAAAACTAGCTATTTAAAACAAAGAAAACAAATAAAAAATAAAGAAAATACTTACTACACGGTGAGGTGAGATTTTCCTATCTTTAGCATGTATGAGGAGAGTCCTTGGAAACATGAACGACTAGCTTTGATACCATTTGTAAGAATGCCCTATTCTATTAGAAAAATACCATTTGAGAGAAAACTTTCAGTAGGGCCTTGTCAAAACATGCATTTTGGCCTAATACTTTAAAATAAAAATGTAGTGTCTTTATGCAGTCTTTGAAAATAAAATAAAATAATAAGTCCCACTAACGTAAATAAAACATAAACCATAACACATAAATTCATAAAATTTCTTGGTGCTAAGCTGGATCGTTAATCGCTTATGGGACACCCTCCGTCATACATGCCTAGACATCGAAACTTCCCACATCACTGTGCGTACCAATGAGAAATCCTATTGCCTACCTTAAAGGGGGAAAGTAAGGGGGCGAGCTGAAAGCCTAGTAAGGAAGTACAAACAAAAATACAATAATTTCAAGATACCCAAGGAAAACTACAAACATATTGTAAACTCATGGCATTTCATATCATATCATATTCACATCATAGTCATATCATAATCATAAGCATAATCATACATCATGGGACCATGACACCCCTATTGTCCATGTCACATCGTGAGGTAACCAGTAAATGCATAAACCAGTAAGACGTCCTCTATGAGGTAAACATGAACTCTGATCCTCAAATAACCTTGGCGCGTCCGCCCTATGAGTTACGACATATCCTTAGTAACTCCTTTGTTGTGTCGTTTTTAGCATGCTAGCAACCTACTGCATTTCATACAACATACGAGCAGGCATACAATAATTCATAACATAACATAGCAACTCATACTTTTCATAACACTTTAGGTTACCATAGCTCATAATTTCCATAACTCAATTGCTCTTGCAACATATTAGTTCATACTTCTCATAACATATTTCATAGAAAATTGTAGCTAATTTCCTTACCTCATGTCCAAAAAAAAAGTGTGAGTACTTCACAACGGACCTAGAATCACAATCAAACATTCGTCTTAATATCAAGCAAGATTACACATGCCCAACATACATACTCCACGTGTGCATGGGCCATGCACACATGACACATGTTACACCACACTACAAACATTCAATAATTTCACATAAAATCATAAAGGAATAACTTCAAGTCTACTAGGGAATCCTTAATGTTTGCAAACTAAGAATCATAGACTTAATTAAATGGCGTATATTTGAATGTAAAACATAGGTTACATGTAACATGCATACGTGGGATGGTTCTTAAAATTAGATTCTACATGTTCATTTTATTGACACTTTCTTAAAAATTCAGCAACAATTTGTTTACTAATTGTTAATATTATCATATTACCTCCACACAAATAGTGTGGTACGACACACTCACTACACAATGAGTGTGGCGCCACTCAGGGATATATGTATTATTAGGATTTGAATTTTGAATTTCAAAATTATTTGTTTAATCAGTTATTTAGTTATCTTTTTTAGAAAAAAAGATTTAAATTAAATAATTAAATAGGTTATAATTGATGAGTTTTATTTTAATAAAATAAATATTACTTAATAAAGTTAGTTATCTTTATAAAACTGAAAGAGTGACACTTTCAAGAATAACTTGCTTTCAGCAATTAAAAAGTTTAGACTGTTAGACTCTCTCTCAAAAAGAAAGAAATAGTTTTTCCTAAACCTGAAAATTTATTCAATACATCTTCTCTCAATCCAACCTCTCTAGCTCTCATGTGTTGAGTACATCTAGAAAATTCTAAATAAACCTTTTGAATCCTATGTGCTCACACACGTCCTTGTATGTTTGAGGATTGGTCTGGAAGATCAAGGTGTGAGCTTTCAGAATCTGGATTGGAAGATCCTTTATTTATACAAAAATATTTGTGGATTCTTGATAGGCTACAAGAGGTAATCTCTTATCTATTTGTAAGTGATTTAATATATGTTTATATGTATATATGTGTGATCCTGACTGGTATTAATAAATTTTTTGAAAGACCCATTCCGTTGTGTAACTATGATTTACTCTTTTAATACCAACAATTCAGAGACAGACGAGACGCCCTAGATACCGAAGACCAAGCAAGACTATTGCTCCAGGTTATGAGGTTCTCCAGAAACTGAGCGATGATATTGCTCTAGTTTCCGAGGACCTCTAAGAACCAAGCAAGGCTATTGCTCCAGATTCTGAGGACATCTAGGAAATGAGCAAGATGATTGCTCTAGGTTCTGAGGTTCTCCAAGAACTAAGCAAGGCTATTGCTCCATGTTTCACTAACCTCTAAGAACTGAGCAAGAATATTTCTCTAGGTTCCGAGGTTCTCCTTGAACCAAGCAAAATTATTACTCCAGGTTTTGAGGACCTCTAGGAATTGAGCAAGGCTATTTCTCTAGGTTTCGAGGACCTCTAGGAACCGAGCAAGATAAATGCTCCAGGTTCCAAGGTTCTCCAGGAACTAAGCAAGGCTATTGCTCTAGGTTCTAAGGACCTTTAGGAACCGAGCAAGATGAATGCTCCTGGTTCTGAGGTTCTTCAGGAACCAAGCAAAACTACTACTCCATGTTCCGAGGACCTCTGGGATCCAAGCAAGATGATTGATCCAGGTTCCGAGGTTCTCCAAGAACCAAGCAAGGTTATTTCTCTAGGTTTCAAAGAACTCTAGGAACCGAGCAAGATGAATGCCACAGGATCTAAGGCCCTCTAGGAACCAAGCAAGATGAATGCTCAAGGTTCCGAGGACTTCTTGGAACCAAGAAAAATAACTACTCTAGGCTTTTAGGACCTCTAGGAACAAAGCAAGATGAACACTCCAGGTTCTGAGGTTCTCTAGGAACCAATCAAGACTACTACTCCAGGTTCCAAGGACCTCTAGGAACCGAGCAAGATGATTGCTCCAGGTTCTGAGGTTCTCTAGGAACTAAGCATATCTATTGCTCGAGATTCCGAGGACTTCTAGGAACTAAGTAAGATGATTGCTCCATGTTCTATGGTTCTCCAAGGACCAATAAAGGCTATTGCTCCAGGTTCCGAGGACCTCTAGGATCCGAGCAAGAAGCATCCTCTAGGTTCAGAGGTTCTTCAAGAACCAAACAAGACTACTTGTCCAGGTTCCGAGGACCTTTAGGAATCGAGCAAGATGATTGCTCTAGGTTTTGAGGTTCACCAGGAACCAAGCAAGTCTATTGCTCCAGGTTCACAGGACCTTTAGAAACCAAGCAAGATGATTGCTCCAGGTTCCAAGGTTTTCCAAGAAACAAGCAAGGCTTTTCTTTAGGTTTCGAGGACCTCTAGGAACCGATCAAGATAAATGCTCTAGGTTCCAAGGTTATTCAGGAACCAAGAAAGGCTATTGCTCTAGGTTCTGAGGTCCTCTAGGAACCGAGCAAGATGAATGTTTCATGTTCCAAGGTTCTCTAGGAACTAAGCAAGACTACTGCTCCAGTTTCTGAGTTCCTCTAGGTGCCGAGCAAGATAGTTGTTCCATGTTTTGAGGTTCTCTGAGAACCAAGCAAGGGTATTGCTCCAGGTTCTGAGTAGCTCTAGGAACAAAGCAAGATGAATGCTCCAGGTTCCGAGGCCCTCTAGGAACCGAGCAAGATAAATGCACAAGATTATGAGGACCTCTATGAACCAAGAAAAACTACTGCTCCAGGTTTCGAGGACCTCTAGGAACTAAGCAAGATGAATATTCCACGTTCCAGGGTTCTCCAGGAACCATGCAAGAGTACTGCTCCAGGTTCCGAGATCCTTTAGGAACTGAGCAAGATGATTGCTCAAGATTCCGAGGTTCTCCATGAACCAAGCAATTCTATTGCTCCAGGTTTCGAGGACCTCTAAGAACTGAGCAAGATTATTGCTCCAAGTGTCGAGGTTTTATAGGAACTAGGAAAGGCTATTGATTCAGGTTCCAAGGACCTCTAGGAACCGAGCAAGATGAATTCTCCAGGTTTCGAGGTTCTCCAGGAACCAAGCGAGACTACTGCTTCAGGTTTCGAAGATCTATAGGAGCTGTGCAATATGAATGCTCTAGGTTATGAGGTTATCCAGACACCAATAATATCTATTGCTCCTAGTTCCAAGGACCTCTAGGAACTAAGCAAGATAAATGCCCCAAGTTCTGAAGACCTCTAGGAACCCAACAAGATGAATGATCAAGGTTCCAAGGACCTCTGGGAACCGAGCAAGATCAATACTCCATGTTCTGAGGAACTCTAGGAACTCAGCAAGATGAATGTTCAAGGTTCTGAGGACCTTTAGGAACCAAGAAAAATGGTTTGGTCAAGGTTCTGAGGACCTCTTGATTCTGATTTCCAATTAGACAAAGACTGTCTTATGTCGACGTCTGGGTCACTATTCACTCTTGGTGGAGGAGTATTAAACAATCTAATATTCAACCATGGAAGCTGAGTATATAGCGGCTTGTGAAGCAGCTAAGGAAGCGGTTGTGTTGAGGAAGATCTTCACTGATATGGAAGTTGTTCTAGATATGGATAAGCCACTAATCTTGTACTGTGACAATAGTCGAGTAATAGCTAATTCGAAAAACCTAGAAGCCACAAGAATTGAAAGCTTATAGAAAGGAAATACCATCTGGTTAGAGAGATTGCGTACTGAGGTGATGTGACTGTTATGACGATAGCGTCGGAACAAAACCTGGCAGACCCGTTTACCAAGACACTTTCTGCAAATTCATTTTTGGGTCATGTATGCAACATGGGATTAAAGGAGATGCCTCACTTGCTTTGAGGGCAAGTGTGAGATTGTTAGGAATAATGCCCTAAAATCAGGTAAAGATATTTTATTTATTTAAATAAAAGTACATTTTTATTATATTTCAATGTTATAATTATTGCTTGAATTTATTATATAATAATATCCAGAAAATTCCTTATTCATTCATGAGATTATGATCTTGTATTAGTATGAGAGAATCAAGATAATATATAATGAATAAAATAGTTAGTGACATATCAAAGTAAGGAATCTTTAATGAATGGTTAATAATGCAGTTTACTAAGCAAACAAGATGCAAGTGATCTAGATTCAGATTACTGATGTGGATAGACGTCTTAGTAAATGTCATGTGTATAAGAGAGATTACATATTAAAGGACCAATGAGAATTAATTATCTTTATAAACTTATCGTTTGACATAAAGATTTAATTATTATCATAATAGATGACCATTTGTAGATCAATCTAAATCGTGAGTATTCATGAACTCATGTTTGTGTTTATTGGATCTTTTGATTCACTCCTTAAGGTTTATAAGTATAATGAGGCTAATGACTTTTGTTTTGGAGATTCAATATCATGAATGGCTGGGAACATGAATTACAATAATGGAATCCATACTTTCCTAACAGATCGAATATTGGTTCCCTTAAGGGTTAATCCTGGAACAGAATAGTTCTAGAGCTCAAATCTATAATTTGATTAATGGTACTTAAGGATCAAAAGGGAATTATAAGGGTAAAACAATATTCTTGCCAATTCTAATTAATGAACTAATAAATGGAGGAAAAAGCTACTGTTGACGGTGATAACTCGTCAACGATGTTAAGTTAGAAAAATCAAAGTATAAAGCTTATAAATGAAGAACTTCAAGAACCTAATAAGAAAATTAGAAAATAGTTGTCGAAGGAAATGGAGAAAAGAAATTGTATTTCTCTTGATACAAAGCTACAATGTTTTTCCAACCCCTTTCAATGATGAAGTGAGGTTCCCTTTATAGTGGGCTCTAATGGCCCCTAATACATTGTGGTCACAGGGGACCAGATTGTTCACAAGTACATTGTCAGGGAAGTGGCATCAGACGTAGTAGCACAGCTGGTGGTGGTGTCAGCCCTGATACATGGTCAGAGATGTGCAGGTAGTGCCTCCACCATTGGTACTAATTTGTTCTATCACTACCTATCTAATATGAATGTCAGAGTCACGCCTCTGTGCTCCTCATGGTCGTACAACTAGTTCCCGTACGTGTACCTCGTACCTAAAGGTTGCTATCGTGTATTCCAAGATACACCCTTGCTCCAAGCCTCTTTTTATTTTGCTAAGTATAAGACGGCCTGTAGCCTTGAGTGAGATATGTACATGGGAGTTGCACCCCACTGGTGGCACCTTCCTTAGAAAATAGAGAAGGGCCTCATCAGCAGGGCATATGCTTATATCATGGGGAGGTGCGTGCGAGACCCACACAAGGTGGCCTATGTGAGGCGCTAAAGAGGAGGCGAGCGCGAGACCCACGTGAGGCGTCGGAGAGGTGGTGCGCTTGAGACCCACGTGAGGCGCTGGAGAGGTGGCTCGCGCTAGGTCCACGCGAGGCGTTGGAGATGTGGTGCGTGCAAGGCCTATGCGAGGCGCTGGAGAGGTGGTACGCGTGAGGCCAATGTGAGGAGCTGGAGAGACAGCGCGCGCGAGGCCCACGCAAGGCACTGGAGAGGAGCCGTGCGCATGAGGCCTATGCAAGGCACTGGAGAGGTGACACGCGTGAGGCCCACATGAGGCGCTGGAGAGGTGGCACGCGCGAGGAGGCCTAGGTGCATGACACCTTGGCACGGGTCCATAGGACCTTCAGTGAGTTAAGAAAGGCGAAGTGTGCTTTGGCCTGGCGTGGGGCCTGGGTCTTTTAAGATCATGTCTAATTTGTGGTGTTCACACTTGCCCCCTAGTTTATGAGAGAGTCTTCAGCCGCTCTTGTAGACTTCAAGGTGCAATGCATTCCAGATGTCTATGAGATTTTGAGGGTGAATGTGAGCCTATCGTTGTGCTTTGCGGATCCCAAGGCAAGTTCCAAGGCCTCTCATTAACCATTGATCTAGCATCGATTTGATGTCTAAGATGAGCCTATGGTCCTTATAAGTAGGTCTTTTTATCTAGCCTATTATTTACACTTTATCTCCTTCGCTTAGTGATTTTGGAGTCTTTACTTCTTTCAAGAGGTAAGGGGTTCGATCCTCCACAACCTCACTTTGGTTGTCCTTCCCTTTAATAATTTGAGTTTATTTATTTTATGCCAATATCCACACAGGTCCTTGGGGACTAAAATTCCTCTCTCCTCCATTTTTGCAGGTTCGAATCTACGACCCTTCTCATTTGTTCGATCACGACGGTGCTTTGGACCCTTGTCCTCCTTTTGACTGTGCCGATACTTTCAACCTTCGGCCTTCCTTCAACAGTGACCATGCCCGATCTTTCTTACATAAGGTATACTTTCTTTCTTTCTTATTTCATTGGGTCCAAATTAGCACTACTCGGGATGGGTTGCCTGGGCCGAAACTCATTGTGAGTTGATCCATTTACATGCCCTTGTTTGTACCTCATAGTTGATCATTTAGAGCGCTCATGTCTAGAGGTTTTGAGCCCATTCCTTTGTGTTTTGTAGCAATCCCCTCATTTACACGCACACCCTTATTACCCACAAGACGAGGTTCCATGGCATGTGAGGGGTCGTCTGTTGCTCCTCCGGGGGTCGAGTTTGTAGACTTATCTTCAAACTCAGAGTCCTCTGAAATCGACCCTCATCAAGACTATGACACTTTGAGGTAGGCCCGTATACGTCACCTTGAGCATATGGTTGAACTTAGATGTAAAATCTGGGTAGTGAAGAGCGAAATAGACTCAGTTTTGAGGGGCGATGGAGTTTCTTTCCTCTTTGACCTTAGCGACCACATAGCAAACCTTAGGGTGACCCTTTTGGATCTATAGATGGAGTTGGAGTTCATGGAGGGAAATCTCCTGCCTAAACCTCCTGCCCCCTTATCCCCTTATGGTTGTCATTGGGTCATCCCGGGTTCCCCTCAACCCTTGTTTTTGATTCTCCCTTGCTTAGCACTTCCACACTTAGCGCCTTGGTGGAAGACCCTTGCTAGGAAGAAAAAATGGAGGGTAAAGTGCCCTGTTTCTACCACACCTTTTTCCTTTGGTTTTGCAGATATGGCAAAGAGAGTGCGATGGCAGGTGACTTTCGAGGCGCAAGATTCTGGTCCTTTATTGGCGTCTTCTATTGTGTCTAATGTGTCAGAGAATCGGTTGTTGGAGTTATCCACCAAATATCGCATTGGCAAGGAATACAAGGTGTATGTTCCTTCCAATACCTACCAGGCCGATAATCCCCTCCAAGGGTGCGTGGCCATGAGCGAGCATATCTTGAAAGCAGGTGGGACCATTCCTTTGCACCCGTTTTTTGTCATGATGCTTAATCACTTCGACCTTCCTCCACTGCAGCTGGCACCTAACAGTTGGCTGACCTTAAGTTGTCTATACATGGCGTTTACTGAGCTCAACCAACGCGCTCCTACGGCTCAAGAGGTGCATTTTATGTATAACCTCATGCCAACCCCTAAATCCAAAGGATTCTATTTCTTACAGAAGGCCAATTCCCAGGTTTCCCTCATAGAGGGTTCTGTATCAAACCCGAGGTCCTCGAAGCAGGACTTTTTCTTCGTAAAAGGTCCCCATTTTGTACGTGAACGCTTTCGCTCGTCCTTAAGTAAGTACTTCAAGCTTGTCTTCCTTTTACTTTGAATCAATTATTTTGGAGCTTTTTCTTATCTTGGTAATTATGTTGATTGTGCAGAGGAGTTTGGTGACCTTGACATTTTCTGGTCGGAGACTGTGCCAGTGGATCAACTCCTCGATAATGACCCTGCTAAGAAAATGGCCGCTCGCCTCTTCACTATGGCAAACCTGAACCTCCACAACTTATCCGCGACATTGGATCCTGATGCGTTGTGGCACGTTTCCGAGCGAAGGAAGAAAGTGCCTTTAGCTAAGCATCACTCTAACGGGGGCGATGTGGAGTGGGTGCCAGAGGAGGTTTCCCCAGAACCCAGACAACCATGCTGATCATCTCTGTCTCCTAGGGGGTGCCCTCCTTTGGCTCCTATGGGCCATGACATGGCCTCTCACTTCCATGGTCCGCAGGCCATGCTGGGGAGCTTTGTGTGTCCCTTTGCTGAGGAATACGATACTCTTCCTCATGCTCCCCTTAATCCTTGTTCGTCGGGGGCTCATTTTCCCGATATTCTTGTGCCCCCTCCTCCTTCGGTGAGTGAATTATCTGTTCCTACCCAGATAGGCGCCCTTCACTTGGAGGGGGCACCCGGGGTGGGTCGTATGGTGACCTCTTGTGGGCAACGGTATACCCGGGTCACCGAGGGTTTTCTTGAGATTAATTGGAGAAGTCTCAGGAATTTTTCCATGTCGGAGCTTGGGGAGACTCTTGTGTGCTCCAAAACATAGGTGAGTTCATGCGTCTTACATTGGCCTTACTCTGTTTTCTTTGTTTTGAATTCTTTGTTTGCTCATCATCATTATTATTATTTTTCTTATATATTGGTTTTGTTTTTGTGCAGGCTTCTCTGGTGGCCCAACGCTTCGCCAATTTGGCGCAGGACCTCTCCTTGTTGAATGTTGAAAGGGACCGTCTAACGATCAGGGTTCAGGAGCTCGAGATGGAACTCACTAATACATTGTGGTCCCAGGGGACCAGATTGTTCACAAGTACATTATCAGGGAAGTAGCATCAGACGTAGTTACACATGTGGTGGTTGTGTCGGCCCTGATACATGGTCAGAGATGTGCAGGTAGTGCCTCCACCATTGGTACTAACTTGTACTATCACTACCTGTCTAATACGAACGTCAGAGTCACGCCTCTGTGCTCCTCATGGTTGTAGAGCCAGTTCCCGTACGTGTACCTCGTACCTAAAGGTTTCTCTCGTATATTCCTAGATACAACCGTGCTCCAAGCCGCTTTTTATTTTGCTAAGTGTAAGACGGCTTGTAGCCTTAAGTGAGATATGTACACGAGAGTTGCACCCCGCTGGTGGCACCTTGCTTAGAAAATAGAGAAGGGCCTCATGCACGCGAGACCCACGTGAGGCGGCCTGTGTGAGGCGTGTGCGAGGCCTATGAGAGGTGCTGGAGAGGTGGCGCGTGCGAGACCCACATGAGGCGCTGGAAAGGTGGTGCGCGCGAGGCACTGGAAATGTGTCTCGTGCGAGATCTAGACGAGGCACTAAAAAGGTGGAGCGCGCGAGGCCCACGCGAGGCACTGGAGACATGGCGCGCGTGAGTCCTATGCGAGGTGCTGAGAGGCGGCGCACGCACGAAACCTATCCTAGGCGCTGGAGAGGTGACGTGCGCGAGGCCCACGCGAGGCGCTAGAGAAGAGGTGCGCATGAGGAGGCCTAGGTGCGTGGCACCTAGGCACGGGTCCATAGGACCTTTAGTGAGGTAAGAAAGGCGAAGTGTGCTTTGGCCTTGCGTGGGGCCTAGGTCTTTCAAGTTCATGTCTAATTTGTGTTGTTCATAGCTACATTTATTGATTATATGAATGGACTAGAAGAGAAAACTCTATAAATATAATTCTATAAATACTTAGACTGCAATTCAATATTCATAGTGGAGTAATGATGGATTTAATAAATAAGATTATTAGTGTTATCCATGTTTTGCACCCGTGACACGTGGCATGACCCAATGGGTCTGTGGGCCCTCTTAAGAGGTCTGGGCCCATCCTGAACCAGGTGAGCGGGGAAGGTTGAAACCCCAAATAGCCCAAGCACCATCTAGCCCAACAACGTTCAATGGGCCCGAGCATAACAAAGTAACCAGGATTAAGATGCAAGCCCGATTCATCTTTCCAGCCCCGACCAACCTACATCCTCCGAGATGCCAATTGAGGCGGCAGAATAACTAGTCGATGGAGATAGACCTTATCAAGAATCTAGGGAATATACTTAGTGTCACGATATCCATCATGGAAAATGTACCCGAGTTCTGGCGAACGAACCAGAACTCCGGAAAGTGAACCAGGACATTAGTATACGAACCTGGACCAGACTTCCAGATAGGGAAAGCCTAGCTAGCCCCAATGCTAACATGTCCCCATGAAATCTGGCAGTTGGTCTCCTCAACTAACCTGTAGAATAGGGTATGCACGAAACGTACACTGTTCCTAGGAAACAATACTGCCACTACTCTCACAGATCCTATCCCTAGAATCCCCTTAGAAGCCCACACAGACCAGTCCGAGCTAACATCAATGGGCAGCTATAAGGTTTGGCCACGCCTGAGCCGGCCCAATGGTCCCAGGTTAACTACATTTTATTATGTAACATTCAATGTATTATGGCTCTATTAGAGAGAAAACTATAATTACATCCCTATTGGTCCCAGATTAATCTGGCCCAAGCCCACTACGCTTGAATTTCTATAAATAAAGCCAGTTGTGCATTGTAGCCGGGATCCCAGATTTTCTCTTGTAAGAAAAACTCTGCTAAAACTTGTAGAAAACTCCTTTATCAGAAACTCTCCAAAGTCTACTACTATTGACTCATGGGCTAAGGATCATTAATGCCCCAATCACGTAAAAACTTTGATTGTTCATCTCTAATTCTTTCTTGTCAGCTCTTATTTCTTAATAAATTTATAGTTTCTAAAAAACTCGGTAAAAATTTTGGTGCTTTCATTGAGAGCTGAAGGAAGCTTGAATCAATATCGATCATCTATGAAAATGGTGAACACTAGGAACATCGTGTTTGATCCTGCTCACCAACAACAACAATACAATGGAGAACCATTGACCAATCAAACATTTTCTTAGGACTAACCTGAGGATACCCCTTATCAGGGGTCTCTGCCCTACGATTCCCAATACTTCAGGGATGGGGATGACTATGATGAAGGCTATTACGAGGAAGATGAAGGGGAATATGAGGATCACAAGGCTGAAAACCTCGTTGATCCTGATGAGAAGGATATGAATTTTGAACAAGAGGATCCAGAGGTGGTCCGCCTGAGACAATAGGCCCTAGATCAAGAAGCCAGGATAGTTGAAAAAAAAATAGGCTACCTGCCAAATGCAAGAATCCCTCCTGGCTCTTCAGGCCTTTATTGCTGCCCAAGGATTGGAAACCAATCCTTCAGCCATTCCTCCTCCTGAAACACAGCAGCCTGTGCCACCTATTAGGACTGGCGTATCCAACGACGCTAGCCCTATTCGTCCTCTGGGAACATCCCTGCATCCCAGAGCCAGCCCATCGAATCCTGCTCATGAGAAAGGAAAAGCCAAAAGGGTCGATCCTGTTGAAAAAAAAAAAACCCCAAAAGAAAGCTCATCCCGTTCCAAGAACTGGGGCTAACCAACGGAAATTCTCTAGGAAAGAACGGATAAATCCTATCCCAGGTTGGGATCATTCGAATGATTCGCAGGGGAAGCACCCACAGGGTATTAAGCCTCAGAAAATCCATAGATAGAATGAACGAGAGTGATTCTTTTATCCCAGCACCTCCGTGAATAAGGATCACAGAGGGTGCAAACGTGGAGAAGATCTAGAAGCAATCTGTTCCGGAGACGATACTTCTCGAGTAGACTTGTTTGACGGCCTCAACGCCATAAAGGAGAGGGCCTACAAGGAAAATATTTGCCCTCGAGGAGGCAACATGAGGAATAACCTCAAAGACAGGAGGAACGAGAGAGTCCCCCTGGACGATGGAATGTCCAGACAGTTCATGGAATAGCTGGCCACGCTTAAAAAAGTCACAGACCGCTTGGTCCGGAAACAAAAAGTCATAGCTGGCCATGCGCCAAGCACATACTAGATGTTGTGCTACCAAAGGGGTTCAAGATGTTAGACCTACCCGTCTATACCAGGAACACGGACCCCAAAGATCTCTTATCCCACTATAGTCGCCTAATTATTGTAGCTCAAGTCTGTGACAATGACAAGTGCATATGTTTCTTAATCGCTCTAGCGGGACCCACAGAAGAGTGGAGAAAAGACTTAAGGTTGGATCGATCTAGTCTTGGTCCAGAGTGCAATCATCATTCCATAAACAATTAGTGGATACGATAAAGCTGGACATGCAAGTTAGTGTGCTGGTTAATGTTAAGCAACACCTTTTGATTACAGCCAGCAACCTAGTCGACTGCCCAAGCCTTCCCCGGATATGGAGAGCAGTATCCAGCAAATATCTATCAGGCACTCCCAGCGGCGTTGGGATCTGATGGGACCCTTGGGATGCCATCCATGACCCCGACGGTCTACAAGCCCACTTGAATGGGATATGCTCCGGCTCCATCAACCCCATTTTCCAGGTACAGAGTGGCACCCACCAAGCACAGTGCCCAACCACCTCAAGATAGAGGAGCTGAGGAAATCATAAATCCCTGTCATGAAAAGAGATCGAGCATGAGTCAGAACTGATCCGAGCCATCAAAAAAGGGAATAAATGGGTACGAGCCCCAATACACAGAATATACCACCCTAGTGGACACCCGGGAAAATATCTATCTGGTAACGAGCAACGTAGTCTAATACCGAAAGCCAACCCCCTGTTTAAAGGGGAAAAAAATTCGAGGGAGACCAACAAAAGGTGCACTTACCAAAAAAATGTGGATCACATAAACGAAGAATGTCTTCAGCTTAAGGACGAGATCGAGAACTTGATCAAACTGGGGCATCTCCACCAATGGGTCAGGATGCCTACAGGGGTTCCGGGACTGCCAGCAACTCTCGGACAACCTATGGCCCCAAGTGCATCTAGATCGTACCAAACTCCTAAGGGAGTGTACACTATACGTTCGGGAGCACAGGCCCCCCAGGGGGCCCCAATTTCGCAAGCGCCTGGGCTCGGAATGACATATCCTGTAGGAATTGCACCTCCCCGGGTAGATGGCCACCTGGCCACCATATCAGGAGGCCCGCATCTAGGAGGGCAATCATGGAATGATCAGAAAAGATACCTTAGCAAGCTCGATCACAAACATGATGTATGCGCCTTTGTCCAAACTCCGGCCCTGCACTCGATGTTAATGAACAGGCCCATCACATTCATAGAAGAGGATGCCCAGAGCGTTCATTTCCCACATCATGACCCCTTGGTCATTGATGCCCAAATTGCCAACAAAAGGGAATCATGAGTGTTGGTGGATGAAGGGAGCTCCGTCAATGTATTGTTCAAGCCGACCTTCACAAAATTGGATTGACAGAGGCAGATCTAGCTTCATGTCCAACATAGATCTACGAGTTCCATAGGGATTCATTGCTCTCAATGGGTAAGATTCAACTACCCGTGATGTTGGGGAACGAGGTTCAGGGCTCGTTCAAATATTGTACTTTCGTAGTGGTGGACTGCCCCACTACATACAACGTAATTTTTGGTCGTCACGGTTTAGTCAATTTTGGCACCATCACCTCCATCCGCCATCTCTGTATTAAGTGCCCATGCAATCATGGAGGAGTGGGAACTGTGCATGGAGATCAAAAAAGTGCCCGAAAGTGCTATCACGTCTCCTCCCAACAAATATTCATGGTCTGCGAAGAGCCCCTAGAAGAGGAAAATGCCAATCCAATCCCACCACCATAGCCAGCATGGAGGGTGGTGCAGGAGGAGGACGAATTGGATCCGCAGATAGAACCGGAGAGGGCATTAGAACCAATGGAGGAGGTCAAAGAGGAGTGCATCGATGACACCTACCCAACCAAAGTAATCTGAGTCAGGAGAAACCTGAACTTGAAGGTTAGAGCGGCCATAATCGCCTGAGTGAAAGAGAACCAGGATGTCCTGGTCTGGTCTCATTCAGATATGACTAGGATCGATCGCAACGTCATATATCACACCTTGAACATTGACGAAAAATACAACTCCTTTCTGGCAGAAGCAGAGACCCCTAGAGGAGGAGAGGGCAGAAGTCCTCAAGTGAGAAGTTGTCCTCAATAAACTTCATTCGGGTGGCCTTGTATCCCATTTAGTTGGCCAATCCGGTGTTGGTACTGAAGCCAAACATGACGTGGAGGACTTGCATCGACTTCACCGATCTTAACAAGGCCTGCCCGGAAGATTGCTTCCCTCTGCCCCGGATTGACCATATGGTGGATGCAACATCTAGGTATGAATGTTTGAGTTCCATGGATGCCTCCTCCAGCTACAACCAGATCTCAATGAATGTAGCAGACCTGGAACACACCAGCTTCCAAACGGACAAAGGAGTATACTGCTACATCGTCATGCCCTTCAGGCTTAAGAACGCTGAGGCCACCTATTAGAGGATGGTCAATAGGATGTTCCAGAACCAACTGGGGAAGAGCATGGAAATCTATATTGTAACGTCCCAAATTTCCTAATAAGGCTTAGGGCCTTGATTAGGGGGCCATCATGGAAAATTATGGAATTATGTGATATATATATATGTGCATCATTATGTGATTGCGTGAGTTATATTATAATATGACTTGATATGCATGTTTTGGTGTATTAAATATGCATGTGGGCTCATTTATGATTAATTGGGTAATTTTCGTAATTTGGCCCGTTATGGGTATATTTGGCATATATGTGGTATGTGTGTGGTATTACATTACTATGTGGATATGTTTGGGTTACTCAGCACGAGAAGATCCTAGGGAGCAAGTTAATGGAAAAGTCACCACGGGACCCATACTTGACTCGGATTGAGTCAAGGGGTAAATTGGGTACTTAGCACATTAGTGGGGTGTTGGGTAATGGGAATGATTATTTGATGATATATTGGGAGTTAGTGAGATAACAAGGGAATTTTCAGAATTTTGACTATTTTACCGTGGGGGTGTTTTTGGGACCCCGAGCATTAGGATTTGCTTGAGGTTACTTAAGCCCGAAGTAACCTTTTAGAAACATAAAAGAACATTTACTACATTCTCTCACTCTCTCCTGTTATCCCTTTTTGATGCCATTCGCATTTTCGAATGAAACTTGAGTTTTAGGACTCAGATTCAGGCAAGGATCAAGTTATAGCAATTCTAGGGAACATTAGAAGCTTATTAGCCAGAGGATTTAATTGGGAAACGACTCAATCAGAGGTAATCCTAGTTTTAAGTTTTGAGTTTTCGAGTTTTTAAGCTTTGATTGAATTTTATGCTTTGATGAGTTTTGGGGTTGTTTGAGGCTTGGGATTTCATGGTTTTGGGCCATTGGGATGTTTGGAAACATTGCTTTTGAGATTTGGATATGTTTGGATAGGTTTTTAAGTGGAGAAAACGTAGAAAATGGCTGGGTGTGAGGTTGGGTCGTGACCTTGTTCTAGGAAGTTGTGACTTGTGTGAACCCAGAACCTGGAGGGTTCCGTTTAGGGGGCGCACCGCGACTCTAGAGGGCCATGTCACGTCTCGCACCTTGAAGCCCAGGTAGAGGGCTCTCTGTTAGGGAGGCACGCCATGACTCCCAGGGCCAAGTCACGACCCACTTGTGCAGTTTTGGCCAGGTTGGGTTTTTAGTCGTGGGAACTTAAACCTAAGGGCTCGGGATCGATCCTACTATCCAGTTTGGTAGGATTCAACGTCATGAAGGCTAGGACTTGGACTATAAGTCTTTATTTAATCATTTTTTATGGAATTTTATATTATGGTTGTGACTAGGTTGTCGCTAGGGGTTCAGATTTATGATCGTGCTCAAGTTTCATTAATTGGTAACCTGTGCTTGGACCAAAGGTAAGAAAACAACACCCAATATGTGATCCATGTGATGCATGTGAATATATTATGGTCTAACTGTTGAATATGGAATTCATCAGAGCTTGAGTCTTTGTAAATGTACATGATCATAATATGGAATTGTGAATGCTAGAATACATTGTTTATCTGAGCTACACACTGACTTATTAGTCAGAAACGACAATGGGTTTTAGTGCTGGTCATGAAGCTCTAATTTATCAGTCATGATCGGTAATAGTACTGAGTGTTGGTCGTATGGAATATACTTATGAGTCAAGAGCATCAATAGCGCATTGCACGAAGGTCGATATGATTAGATCTAATAAAAAAGATCATTACATGCTTGTACGACCTATTTGTCAAATAAAACTAAAGCACTTGGCTAGTTACTCAGAGTCAGGGCTAAAAGGCTCAGGTGACTGGAACGTCACATGGCATAGGGTACAGGACCCCAGATTGACTTAATATTCATCTATTTAGGGCGTAGGACCCCAGATTAACTTAATAGTCATCGATTCTGGGCGTAGGAACCCAAAGTGACTTAATAGTCATCTATTCAGGGAGAAGGACCCTAGAGTGACTTAATGGTCATCTATTCAGGGCGCAGGACCATAGATTGACTTAACAGTCTTCTACTCACGGCGCAGGACCCCAAAGACATTTATTTGTACTTGCCTGCATGCATGAATAGGGTTATTATTGCTAGGCATGCTTATTATGATTTGGTGACATGTTATTATCTACTTATGAGCATGTTTAAGTTTTCTTGTTGAGCCTCTACTCTTGGGTGCTATGTGGTGCAGGTAAAGGTAAAAGAAAGCTGGACCATCCTTGAGTTGGAGAGCTTTGGTGACGATGTGTACATATGAGGCTGCTCGACCACCACGACCAAGGGTTTAAAGGGGAACTAGGGTTAAATCCTATTTTGCAACTTAGGTCGGCTGGTTGTTAATATTTTATTGTAATTAATCTTTTAAATGTATTTTGGGATCCCAATGTATACAGTAAATGTTTTAGTGAAACGTTTGTATCCTTGACAAAAAATTTTAACCCTAAACCGTTAATCGCATTTAGTTGTATGATTATGCCAAATGACTCGCTTAACGAGTTTAGCACTATTTAAAATACACAGTGTAACATACCCTAGGTATTAGGGCGTTACAAACTTGGTATCAGAGCGAACCAAGGTTAAGGGTTCCTATAGACAAGCTGGGCATGTACACTCGTCACTAAAGACAAGCTTCACTCAAGGTATGGTAACTATTTATGTGGTTATGTACTGTTGACGGTGATAACTCGTCAACCAAGTTAAGTTAGAAAAATATAAACGTAGAGATTATCCAAAGAAAAACTTTAAAGATCTAATTGGAAACTCAAAGAACACTTGCAGAAGAAAAATGGTGAACTGAATTTGTATTTCTTATGGTGTAGTGCTACAGTGTTTTTTCCCACCCCCTTCCAAGTGGAAGTGGGATTGATTTTATAGCGGGCTCTTATTGCCCCTGATACATGGTGGTCCAAGGGACCAAATGGTACATGAGTACACTTGCAGGGGAGTGGTTTCAGGGGTAGTGGTGTCGGCTCCAGTTGTGCCTCCACTACTCGCCCAGTACGGGTGTCAGGAGAAGTGGCACCAGACATAGTGGCGCAGGTGGCTGTGGTGTCGACCCTGACACATGGTCAACGATGTACAGATAGTGCCTTTGCCATTGGCACTAACTTGTACCACCAATACATGTCTGGTATGGACCCCAGAATCACGCCCCTGTGCTTCCCATGGTCGTACAACCCACTACCATACACGTGCTTCGTATTTGGAGGTCTCTCTCGTGTGTTCAAGATATGCCCTTGCTCCAACCCCTTTCCAATTTGCGAAATATAAGTGTACTTGCAGCTTTGAGTATGCTAAGCAGAGGGGAGTTATACCCCGCTGGTGACACCTTCCTTAGAGAGTAAAGAAGGGCCTCATCAGTGGGGCTTATGCTTATGCAGGTTTGTGGGCGTATCCGAGGTGTGGCCTGCGGACGGCCTCGTGGGAGCAGCCTCGCAGATGTGGAGCATGGATGCAGCCGAGGCAAGGCCCTGTGGATGGTGGGCGCGCTAAGGTGAGGCGAGGATGGCCCCGTGAGATAGTGGGCGCACTGAGGCGAAGCGAGGCCCTACGGATGGCCTCGCGAGATGGTGGGTGCGCTGAGGCGATGCGAGGCCCTGTGGATGGCCTCATGAGATGGTCTCGCGTGAATGGCCTCACGGACAGTGGGCGCACTGAGGCGAGGCGAGGCCTCACGGAGGGGGGGGGGGCGGGGCCTCGTGGGAATGGTCTCGTAGACGGTGGGTGCGCTGAGGTGAGGCGAAGCCCTGCGGATGGTCTTGCAGATGGTGGGTGCACCGAGCCAAGGCGAGATCCTGCAGATGGCTTCGCGAGATGGCCTCGCTAGAGGGGCCTCCCGGATGACAGATGCACCAAGACGAGGCGAGGCCCTTACCAGGTGCGCCGAGGTGTGGCAAGACATTGGTCTCACGAGACGGTTGCAGGATGTCAGTGGGGGTCTGAGGCGAAGTGGTCATTCGGAGCCGGGCCGATTTGAGCACTAATATGGGGGTTCAAATGGACTTCAAACATGGTTGCTTAGGACCTTCCAAGGACCTGAGGCATGAGAGGTGGGTTCTTTACCGGTGCTGAATGTTGAGCATCCACACTTGCCCCCTAGTCTAGGAGAGGACCTTTAGGTGCTCTGGTAGACTCTTCTATTTGATTCTTATAAATAGGCCTTCATGCCAAGCCTATTATTCACACTTCATCGCGTTAGCTTAGTGGCATTTAGATCCTTGCTCCTTTCAAGAGGTAAGGGGTTCAATCCTTCAAAACCTCACTTTTGCTATAGTTTCCTTCCTTTTTTTTTTTATATATTTGAGCTAATTTTTGGAATGTTTATATCCCTTCATATATTTGAAGGCTAACACATCTTTTCTGTTTATTTTTGCAGACACGTACTTTCGACCGCTTGCCTTCATTTGACCGGGACAGCGCTTTTGGCCCTCGACCTCCTTTGAATACATCAATGCCCTATTTTACTTGCCTGAGGTATACTTTCTTTCTCCCTTATGTTTATTGGGTCCACATTAGCACCACTCGGGATGGGGTACTTTGGCCTGAGCTCGTCGTGAGTTAGCCTCGAGGCATGCCCCTTTATTCAAACCCCGTAGTGGGTCATTTAGAGCGTTTGTGCCTAGAGGTTTTGAGCCCATTCCTTTGTGTTTTGTAGCAATCCTCTCATTTATACATGAACCCTTTTTGCTTTTGGGATGAGGTCTCATGGCAAGTGAAGGTCCGTTCGGCATTCCTCCTGGGGTTGAGTTTGTTGACTTGTCTTCAGACTCAGAGTCCCCTGAGGGAAATCCTTACCATGACCATGACACCTTAAGGCAGGCCCGTATTCGTCATCTTGAGCACATGGCTGAACTTAGGCGTAAAATTTGGGTGGTAGAGAGCGAAATTGACTCGGTGTTGAGAGGAGATGGAGCACCTTTCCCTCCTGACCTTAGTGACCATGTAGCGAGTCTTAGGGTGGCCTTTTTTTATTTGCGAGGGGAGTTGGAGTTTGTCGAGGGACATCTTCCGCCTGAGCCTTATAGCCCAACCTTGCATGATGACTGTCATGGGGCCGCTCCTTCTTCTCTTCAGCCCTTATTTTCGGTCTTCCCCAGCTTAGCGCTTCTGCAGCCGATGCCCCGGTGGAAGACTCTTGCTAGGAAGAGAAAATGGAGGGTCAAGTGTTCTGTCTCTTCCACACCTTTTTCTTTTGGTTTTGCAGATATGCCGAAGAGAGGATGACGACAGGTGTCCGTTACTGACCAGGACAATGCCCCCCTATTGGCATCCACCCTGGTGTCCTACGTGTCCGAAAATAAATTGATGGGAATTGTAGAGCACTACCGTGTTCCTCTGGAGTACGCATTATACACCCCTTGGACAAGTGTTGGGCTGACTACCCTAGTCCTGGCTTCGTGGCCCTTAGAGAGCATATCCTGAAGGCAGGTGGTACCATCCCATTACACCTGTTATTCATTGCATTCCTCAAATATTTTGACCTCGTTCCACTGCAGCTTGCACCCAACAGTTGGATGACCTTGAGCTACCTCTTTATCGCATTTGTGGAACTTGCCAAACATGCTCCTACGGCGCTAGAGGTGCACTTCCTGTACAATCTCATGCCCTCTCCCAAATCCAAGGGCTTTTATTACCTGCAAAAAGCCAATAATGAAGTCCCTTTGATAGAGGGCGCAGTGTCCAACCCGGGGTCCTGGAAGCAGGACTTTTTCTTTGTGATGGGCCCTCTTTCTGTTCGTGAGCACTTCCGTTCTGCTCCCAGTAAGTACCTCGAGCCACCTTTTCTTCTCTTTTTTTGTTTGTTGAAACTTATTGTTTTATAACTTATGTTTGTGTCGACAATGTTGTGGATCGTGCAGAGCAGTTCGCCATACCTTTAGTTGTTGGGTCGGAGGCGAACGCTGTGAACAATCTTATCAATGCTGACCCCGCCGTGAAGAAGGCTGCATACCTTTTCACTGTGGAGAATCTTAACCTTCACAAGCTGTCCCCGGTTTCAGATCCCAGGTTGCTATGGACTATTCCTGGGTCAAAGAAGACGCAGGCTGCCTCGGCGGAGCCTCGTTCGGGTGAAGGTAAGGCAGAGGGCGTGCCGAAGGGAGTCTTCCTTGGACACGAGCAACCTTACCAGCTATCTTCGTCCCCCGGGGGATGCCCTCCCTTTGTCTCTTTTGACCCTGACATGGCTTCCCAATCCCAAGGTCAACAGGCCATACCGGGGCATTTTGTTTGCCCCGACCCCGCAGACTTTGACGCTTTTCCTCAGGCGCCCCTCGACCCCGATCCATCGGGGGCTTACTTTCCCGATCTTCCTACACCCCCTCCTGATCTACCCGGGGCTCAGTTTTCCAATTTTCCTATGCCCCCTCCTGTTTCGGCGAGCGAGTCGTCTGTCCTTACCCAGCCAGGTACCCTTGGCTCGGAAGGGGTGCCCTGGGTGGGGCGTATGGTAGCCTCTTACGGGCGGCGATATGTCCAGATCGCCTCAGACCTCCCCGAAGCTGATTGGAGTGGTCTTGGGAGTTTCGCCATGTCGGATCTTGGGGAGACTCTTATGCACACTACTACTTGGGTGAGTTCATGCATCTTGTGTCGGCCTTATTTTATTTATTTATTTATTTTTGTTACTTATCACTGCTGTTGTCATTTTTCTTGTGCAGGCCTATACCGTGGCGCAGCGGTTTGCCGACTCGGCTCACAACCTTTCCACGTCGAATGCCGAGAGGGACAGTCTTGCAACTCAGGTCGAGGAGCTCGAGAGGGAGCTTGCTGAAACCAGGTCTAGTTGGAAAAGGCCTTGACAAAAATTTCTGCCTCATCGAAAAAGAAGAAGAGGGTGATTTCCAAGGCCACGATATTGCAGGAAAGGGTCACCAGCCTAGAGGCCGAACTCCAGGGTGTCAGGGCTACTGCGGCTATGTCGCAAGAGAGGGTCGTTGCCTTAGAGGGCGAGCTTGAGGGTGCCAAGGCTGCTGCAGCTGCGTCGTAGGAGAGGGTCATTTCCTTAGAGGCGGACAGGGAAGCTATTGAGTACAGGTCGATAGAGTGCGCCCTTTACGATGTATGGAGGCAGGACCCAAACTTTGATGTTTCTTCCTTTGGCGAGCACGCCGTCGCCCGGGAAGCTGGGTGGAACGCCCGTGGCAGGAGGCCCTGAGATCGTTATTTCATGATTTTTGCCAATTAGCCCGCTGTGGGTGTATGCTCATTTGAGCCTTGTTGTGCTTGTAATAATTTTTTTTTTAAATCTTGCCACGTTACTAAGACTCTTTTTTAATATATACATATGCGGTTATTTGTCTCTTATTCCTCTGTGTTTGATGTCTTTTTGAGCCCGTATGATGGGGTTTGGTAGGTTCCCCTCTTTTATTTATCAGGTTAGAGGTCCTATGGAGCCCGTGTGAAAGGGTTCAATGGGTCCTCTTTTGGTGCCTCTTGATTACTTTTATAAGGATATATTGACCCCTTGGGTTCTAGCTATCCTTTTATATATTTTTGCGCGCGCATATTATTTTTTGCGAGAAGCGTCCTTCTCGTCATTATTCATAGTACTATTTTTGCAAGGGCCTCTTTTAGGACCCTTTTTGTCTAGACGGCTTGGTGGCCGCTCTAGGCTTATTGGACCTTTTGGCCTCCTTAATGTTCGTAAGGGTAGCTAATCCTTGTGAACTTCAGGAGATGCCTTGCAAGGTCTCCTCCCTGTTTGTTAGTGTTCACCATGCATTGCATTCCTTTTTTTTTTAAAAGAATTCGTTTAAGGACCTGATGCAAAGGGTCCTTTTTAGGATCTTCCTGATACGATGAGTCCTTTTTAGGATCCTCCTGTTAGAGGGTCCTTTTTAGGATCCTCCTGATAGAGGATCCTGTTTAGGATTCTCTTGTTAGAGGGTCCTTTTTAGGATCCTCCTGATATAGGGTCCTTTTTAGGATCTTCCTGATATGATGAGTCCTTTTTAGGATCCTCCTGTTAGAGGGTCCGTTTTAGTATCTTCCTGATAGAGGGTCCTTTTTTGGATTCTCCTGTTAGAGGGTCCTTTTTAGGATCCTCCTATTAGAGGGTCCTTTTTAGGATCCTCCTGATACGATGAGTCCTTTTTAGGTTCCTCCTGTTAAAGGGTCCTTTTTAGGATCTTCCTGATAGAGGTTCCTTTTTAGGATCCTCCTGATAGAAAGTCCTTTTTAGGATCCTCCTGATAGAGGGTCCTTTTTGGGATCCTCCTATTTGCTGTATGCTTTGCCTTCACAGGCCAATATTCCCCCCCCCCCCCAAGTGTCTGGTGAAGTTTATTTCGGCAGACACTTTGAATGATGCTCACATAAAGGAGAAAAATAGCACGTGAAGTTGCGAACAATTTCATTCATAGCATGTGGTTTACAACGGCATATAAAAAAAAGGGTTACATCTAATTAAGAGGTTACCTAGGTAGCCTCTTTGATTCTTACTCACTAAGCTAACATAACAAGGAACAAACTAAACATATGTCCTCTTTGCACCGGGTGCAGAAGCCTCACTGGTAGCATTTCTTGAGGTGTTCCGTAACTCATGGGTCTAACTCGAATGGATCGCGCCTTCATACACAACCATTGCCATCGACACCGATGGTTTTGTGGCCATGCAGAGGGACATGTTATAGCATTCCCTCGCTTCCTTCTGCTCCCCTTTCATGCATGCTACCCCCCCAGGGGTTGGGAATTTCATAGCTAGATGATACACAGAAGTTATCGCCTTCAATTCTCTCAGAGAGGGTCTCCCTAATACCGCATTGAAGGCTAAGGCGCAATCCACCACAACAAAGTTTTCCATTATGGTGGTTTGCCTGGGTTGTTCCCCCATGGTGAGGGCTAATTCAATTGCACCTAGGGGCTGTATCGAGTCCCCTGTGAACCCGTAAAGGGAGGTATTGCAGGGTTTCAGGTGTCGGACGCTCAGTCCCATCTTCTCCAAAGCGGGGCGATGCAGGATGTCTACAGATCTTCCATTATCCACTAGGACCCAATGTACTCTCATGTTCACAAGCTGGACAGTTAGCACGCGGGGGTCATTATGAGGGAAATGTACCCCATGCGCGTCTTCTTCAGTGAAAGTTATTGAGTCATTCTCGCCCTTGAAACTCTTCTGGGGGCGTTGTTCCAAACTTAAGACGCACGGTGGTGGAGTTTGTCTGGCCTCCTTGGCATATTTGTCTCATCCCTTCCTTGAATCGCCTCCGAATCCAGGACCTTCGAAGATGGTCCTGACCTCTACCTGTACTTCTAGGGCCACCTCTCGCGCCTGCGGCGGGGACGCTCCTTCTTCTAGCCTCTAGTTCTCCTTGCGCACATATCTGCCCAAATGTCCCCTGCGGATGAGCTCCTCGATTTCCACCTTCAAATGGTTGCATTCCGCGGTGGTGTGGTCGATATCTTTGTGATACTGGCAATACTTGCTGGGGTCTCTTTTAAACCTGTCTTTTTTCATTGGCGGGGACCTTTTGAAAAGGACTTGGTTTTCGTTCATAACGAAAATATGCTCTCTCGCATGGCTGAGGTCAGTATAAAAGGTGTAGGGGCCCTATATGCGCTCATCAGATCGTTGACGCTTCCGGGGTCGATCATCTCTCGTACCCTCACAGACCCCCTTCTTCTGTGCACCGCTTTGGTTTTCTCGGATCGAAGGTTTTGGGGGCGACTGGCCTTTTCCGGCTTTGAGGCTCTCGTGACCATCCTCCACGCGAATATATTTTTGTGCTCGCTCGTAGAAATCATCCAAGTCTGTGACCTCCCTCTTGAGCATGTTATCCCATAACTTGCTTCCCGGGTGCACTCCAGCTGTGATGGCCATTTTTAGTTCTCTGCAGGTCAAGCTCCCTACTTTAGCTACCTCCATATTGAACCTGTGAATGTAGTTCTTTAGACTCTCATTTTCTCCTTGCTTCACATTGGCGAGGCTGGTGCCTGGCATCGTGTAGTCCCGTACGGCGTGGTCCTACTAGAGGAATTCATCAGAAAACTGTTGCCAGGATCAGATGGACCCCGGTCTATGTCTTTTGAACCATTTGTACGCAAGTCCTTTCAATGTGACAGTGAAGCAGTGACATCTGGCTCCGCTACTAACTCCCCTCAGTTTCATCAGATCGTTAAATGCATCCAGATGGTATTTTGGATCTGTGCTTCCTTCGTAGGGGGTCATATGGGGCTCCTTAAAGTTGGCTGGGAGCCGGATGGCTTGGATCTCCTTGATGAAGGGCGACTCATGGTTGAACTCATCCTCAAAGGCTTGACCTCCAGAGGCAATGACGATTTTGCTCCGTAGGCTTCTCATTTTTGTGTCCAGGTCTTGCCTCCTCTTGTTCAAGGAATCTCTCGGTATGGATGGGTTAGGATCCCCCCTTCCTTCACCTCCCCGGGGTGCCGCAGGCGGTGTGGTCCTTTTACCCGCCCTCTTTTTGTTGAGTTCTTCCCGTAGATCTGAGGTGACCTCGACATCGTTACGAGGGGCAGCATTAGTCTTCGGCCCTGGCCCCTGGGGATACTTCTGTGGTCTGGGGCATTCATGCTACTTTGTTCTGGGGGTGTTACTAGTGGAGAGTCGGGTCCGTCCATCATCTACTGGGACAGTGGTTTCTAACCCCCTCCTAGCCTCTCTCTTTCCGCTTAGGGAGTGTCACGTGTGATCTCCCTTGCAACAGGCCATTTAGCACCTCTTGCATGTTCTCCAGGGTGGTTTCTAGCCTCTGATTCTTACGATGAAGTTCTCGTATCTCATCGTCGTAGAATTGAGACTTAGAAATCGAGCTCACAAAGTGGACACGAGGGTGCTTGTCAGCCCAGCGCTTCGATGGGCCTGGATCCTGCTGACCGGGGTTTGGCACCGATGGCGGCCTTGGAGGCAGGAACTCATCGGCGCCCCTTGCTAGGGCAGCCGCCGACCTTGGGCGATCCTCCTCAGGTGGGACTGCTAGGGACGAGGCCTCCCTTTCGTCTCTGGGCACCTCAGGCCTCCATGTTTGCAGGTGGAAGAGGATCCTTCATGGAGGCTTTTAGCTGATCTCCGTCAAGGTCGACTTCCACCTCGCGCAACTCTCTCAACTGTTTCGAATGTCGCAGCATTTTTTCTTATCGCAATCGACGAAAGAACAGTGCTTTCAATCTATCCTTCCCACAGACGGCGCCAAACTGTTGATGGTGAGAACTCGTCAACCAAGTTAAGTTAGAAAAATAGAAACGTAGAGATTATCCAAAGAAAAACTTTAAAGATCTAATTGGAAACTCAAAGAACACTTGTAGAAGAAAAATGGTGAACTGAATTTATATTTCTTATGGTGTAGTGCTACAGTGTTTTTTCCCACCCCCTTCCAAGTGGAAGTGGGATTGCTTTTATAGCAGGCTCTTATGGCCCCTAATACATGGTGGTCCAGGGGACCAAATGGTACATGAGTACACTAGTAGGGGAGTGGTTTCAGGGGTAGTGGTGTCGGCTCCAGTTGTGCCTCCACTACTCGCCCAGTACGGGTGTCAGGAGAAGTGGCACCAGACATAGTGGCATAGGTGGCTGCGGTGTCGACCTTGAAACATGGTCAACGACAAACAGGTAGTGCCTTTGCCATTGGTACTAACTTGTACCACCAATACCTATCTGGTACGGACCCCAGAAGCACGCCCCTGTGCTCCCCCTGGTCGTACAACCCGCTCCCATACACGTACTTCATATTTGGAGGTCTCTCTCGTGTGTTCAAGATATGCCTTACTCCAACCCCTTTCCATTTTGCGAAATATAAGTGTACTTGCAGCTTTGAGTATGCTAAGCAGAGGGGCGTTATACCCCGCTGGTGACACCTTCCTTAGAGAGTAAAGAAGGGCCTTATCAGCGGGGCCTATGCTTATGCAGGTTTGTGGGATTATCCGAGGAGTGGCCTACGAACGGCCTCGTGGGAGCAGCCTTGCGGATGCTGGAGCATGGACGTAGCCAAGGCGAGGCCTTGCGAATGGTGGACGCTTTGAGGCGAGGCGAGGATGGCCTCACGAGATGGTGGGCGCGCTGAGGCGAAGCGAGGCCCTGCAGATGGCCTCGCGAGATGGTCTCGCGGGAATGGCCTCACCGACAGTGGGCGCGCTGAGGCGAGGCGAGGCCTCGCGGATGGCCTCGCAGGGGGGGGGGGCTCGCGGGAATGGCTTCACAGACGGTGAGCGCGCTGAGGCGAGGCGAAGCCCCACGGATGGCCTTGCGGATGATGGGTGCGTCGAGCCAAGGCGAGATCCTGCGGATGGCTTCACGTGATGGCCTCGCGGATGACGGATGCGCCAAGACTAGGCGAGGCCTTTGCCAGTTGCGCCGAGGTGTGGTGAGACATTGGTCTCGCGAGACGGTTGCGGGATGTTAGTGGGAGTCCGAGGCGAAGTGGTCATTCGGAGCCGGGCCGATTTGAGCACTAATTTGGGGGTTCTAATGGACTTCAAACATGGTTGCTTAGGACCTTCCAAGGACCTGAGGCATGAGAGGAGGGTTCTTTATCGGTGTTGAATTTTGAGCATCCAGATGTACTTAACTTCTTAAATAGAATGTAAATGCTTTACTTGCACACTATATTAGGGAGAATGAGAATTTTTTAGGGCTTAGCCTTTGGCTATTAATATGATTATCTGATTACCTGCTCAATTATTATTTGAATGTGTTAATTGCATGCTGGAGTTGAGAGCATGGTATGTATGTTGGAAGAGCAAGAGTTATGGATTGATGTGTGAATGTTGTGGCGTGTTTTTAGCACCAAAATGGTATATGAATGTGGTGTTATGTGATTGTTCCCATGGGGGAAGGCTTTTGAATGTGCTTCTCATGCTTAATGGAACAAGTTATTGACTGTAGACTAATAAGAGGTTATGTACCCAAGGCAGTTAATGGGACCCGGTGATGGTTATACCGAGGCTGAGAATTACAATCTGGGCTTGATCCTTTGCCTTGCCCCTCAAAATTTGCAGCAGGTGTTTACAGATATGCAATTAAGATTGTAGAGGCAAGAGGAAGAGATCTGATGTTTGAAACAGCCTCATGTACTGTCGGGGAACACTTCTTCCTTTGATTTGCCAAAAGTGACACCAATATTGGCTCAACTTAGGGTTGAGAATAGATGGGAATTCATTTGTGGAAGATTTCATGAATATTACCCTCCAGTTTTTAAGGGAGGCCTAGATCCATTCATAGCTAAGCAATGGATGGGCATGATCAGTTCCATCCTCGAAAGTATGGGAGTGGTAGGTCACGATAGGGTGATCTGTGCTACATATGTGCTACGGGAAGATTCTCGGACGTGGTGGGAAGTGGTATCCCAGACACGAGAAATAACTACGATGAATTGGAAAGAATTTCGGCAGTTGTTTAATGAAGGACAAAACTGTGATGCAGTCAAGAATTCTAAGACATGAGTTTCTGAACCTAGTTCAAGGAAATGCCACAGTAACCGAGTATGTTAACAAATTCGATGGGTTGGCCAAGTTTTCTTTTGATATGATACCAACGGATGTGGCTCAAAAAGAAAGATTTATCCAGGGATTGAATCCCATAATTGCTTAGGGCAATAGAGTAGCCCCAGTACATGAAATCTCTACCTACACTTAGGTGGTAGGGGAGGCTCTTGCTGTTTAGAACATAAGAAATGAGATTGGAAAGGAGTGTCAGAGAGCGCAATGCTCAAGTAGTGATATCTTCTTTTGTTGGATCAGGTAGGGGCAGAGATCCCAATGATCAGGAAAGACGAGTTATCAATGTATTCAGTACCTCTGATTTAGGAAAAGGGTTCCAAAGTGTTGAGATAAGCCATCAGGACAAGAACGAAAATTGGAAATTTTATCCGAAATGCACTCGGTGCAAGAGCCGTCATCTGAGGGAATGCCGAGCAAAGGCATGTTTCTTATGTGGGATGGTTGGGCACCTCATTAAGGATTTCCCAGGACTGAGGACAATTGAGCAAAAGGGGGCAGACAACTTGACTCCAGCTCGAGAGTTCGCTCTGACGCAGTCAAACTCAGAAATTGAGACTCAGACTAGGGCTAGTTCCTCAGTAGTGGCAGGTCAGCTTCCTAGTTTTAATTTTTATATTATGCTGACTAGTTTTGAGTGCCATACGCAGATTACATTATTATGTTGTGATGAGAATGTGGTACTCTATTGGTAATTTTAAGAGATGAGTTAGATCATTGTGGAAAGGGCTCATCAGTTGATTTGATAGAGTTGGTTACGACTGACTTCGATATGATCCTGGATATGGATTGGTTAGCCGAGTTTGGGGCAATGACAGATTGCAAGGAAAGGATGGTAACTCTTGGGTTTGAGGGTGAGACACACCTGTATTTGTTGGCACTGTGCATGGACCTTGTATGCTTATGACATCTTAGTGCTAGAGACCTATTGCAGGAGGATGCATAGGACTCTTAGCTAGTGTGGTGGATACCACATAGGTTATGCTAGTGGGACCAGGACAGACTAGATTAGTCTGTGAGTTTCTGGAACTCACAAACTAGGGTTACCTTTACACAAAGAGGGAGAATGGTGATTATGTTGGTGCCAGGGATGGAACCAGGTCTAGGGCACTTTATTGAATGACTTCACAAGAGTTGTAGGACTAAAGGTTCAGTGTTTGAGTGAAATAGTATTCTTTAAAGTGAATCTTTGATCTGGTTATTACCAGCTAAAGATCAAGGAGAAGGGTAAGTAGAAGATTGTTTTATATCAGTTATCAACACTAGGAGTGATGAGTTATGTCTTGTGGATTTTATTGTCTTGATCAATGATATTCTGGTACACTCTCAGTCAGAGATTGGCCAAGGCCAAGGAACTTCTTACGAGTCAAAAGTTTGCTTGGATGGCAGGATATTTCATGGATTTAGTGAAAGAATTCTCGAGGATTGTTACCTCATTAACAGAGAAGGTGATTGCCTATGCGTCACGCTAGCTGAAGGATATGACCAGAACTGGAATAGAGTTACCGGTGGGCCAGTTGGCCAATATTACGCTTTAGTTTACTCTTTTAGAGAGGATTAAAGGAAAAATAGTTGAATGACCCACAAATGGGAAGGATTGAGGGGAATGGATTAGCTGAATTGGCTAAGGACTATGCAATGTCAGGCATGCGTTTATTGAGGTATAAGGATCATATTAGTATTCTGATGGACATTGAGATTAAACGGGAGATTCTGGATGAATCTTATACTACTCCTTATTCTCCTCATCTAGGAATCATGAAGATGTACCTGAATCTGAAAGATGTACTAAATACATGGCAAAGTTCCTAACCTGTTAGCTGTTCGAGACAGAGTATCAGAAACTAGTAAGGCCATTACAACCTCTTTGTATTCCATACTGGAAGGATATCACGATGGATTTCGTGGTGAGGTTGCCCAGGGTAGTGGGCCAATGTGATTTCTGTTTATATTAAATATGCATGTGGGCTCATTTATGATTAATTGGGTAATATCATAATTTGGCCCGTTATGGGTATATTTGGCTTATATGTGGTATGTTTATGGTATTACATTACTGTGTGGATATGTTTGGGTCACTCGGCACGAGACAATCCTAGGGAGCAAGTTAATGGGAAAGTCACAATGGTATCCATACTTGACTCAGAGTGAGTCAAGGGGTATATTGGGTATTTAGCACATTACCAAGATATTGGGTAATGGGAATGATTATTTGATGATATATTGGGAGTTAGTGAGATCAGGAGGGAATTCTGGGAATTTTGACTATTTTACCCTGGCGGCGTTTTTCGAACCCCGAGCATTAGGATTTTCTTGAGGTTACTTAAGCTCGAAGTAACTTGTCAGAAACATAAAAGAACATTCAGTACATTATCTCTCTCTCTCTCTCTCTCTCCCGTTATCTCTTTTTGATGTCGTTCACATTTTCAAAAGAAACTCGAGTTTTAAGACTCGGATTCAGGGAAGGATCGAGTCATAACAATTCTAGGGAACATTAGAAGCTTATTAGCTGGAGGATTTAATTGGGAAACGACTAAATCAGAGGTAATCCAAGTTTTAAGCTTTGAGTTTTCGAGTTTTTAAGCTTTGATGAGTTTTTAGGTTGTTTAAGGCTTGGGATTTTATGGTTTTGGGCCATTGGGATGTTTAGGAACTTTGTTTTTGAGATTCGGATATGTTTGGATAGGTTTTTAAGTGGAGAAAACATAGAAAATGGTTGGGTTCAAGGTTTGGGTCACGAACTTGTTCTAAGAAGTTGTGCCTTGTGTGAACACAGAACCAGAAGGGTTCTGCCTGGGGGGCATGCCGCGACTCTAGAGGGCTAAGTCGCGGCCTAGACCCTGAAGCCCAGCTAGAGGGCTCTCTATGAGGGAGGCGAGCCGTGACCCCCATGGCCAAGTCGTGGCCCTCCTGTGCAGTTTTGGCCATGTTGGATTTTTAGTCATGGGAACTTAAATCAAAGGGCTCGAGATCGATCCTACTACCCTGTTTGGTTAGATTCGACATCCCGGAGGCTACTACTTGGTCTGGAATTCTTTATTTACTTGTTTTTTATGGGATTCTATATTATGGTTGGGACTAGGTTGTCGCTAGGGGTTCATAATGAGGATCGTGCTCAAGGGTCATTTATTGGTAACATGTGCTTGGACCAAAGGTAAGAAAACTGCACCCAGTATGTGATGCATGTGAATATGGTATGACCTGACTGTTGAATATGGAATTGATCAGAGCTTGAGTCTCTGTAAATGTGCATGATCATAATTATGCTTGTGATTATTGATGAAGCATGTCGAGTGCTCTATATTTTGATATCTGTTGCATTGTGAATGCTAGAATACATTGTTTATCTGAGCTACGCACTGACTTTTTAGTCAGAAACAACAATGATGTTTAGCGCTGGTCGTGAAGCTCTGACTTATCAATCATGATCGACAATAGTACTAAGCGCTGGTCTTATGGAATTGACTTATGAGTCAAGGGCGACAATAGTGCATTGAACGTTGGTCGATATGATTACTGTTAGGAGTATGTCCTAAAAGCATGTAAAATATATGTATTATTTCGATGAATAAATAAATACAATGGTTTATTATTGTTTTATTTATATTATTAAATTATTATTTGAATAATTTTGTAATTATCAGAAAAAATTCATATTCATTATTGAGGGTGTGATCTTGTATTAGTACGGGAGAATTAAGATCACATGTATGAATAAAAATAGTCAACAACAACAAATTGAAGTTATGGAATTCTTTAATTGGGGTTGTAAGTACGGTTTGCTGAGTATCATGTTAATACAAATAAACTAGATTCAGATTATTGATGTGGTAAGACATCTCGGTAAAGGTGTTTTATATAATGTAATTATATATGACATGGACCGATATGAATAAAAGTCTTTATCCAAAAACCATTTCACAATAAAGATTTGTAATTCATATCTAACTGATGATCATTTATAGATCAACCTAAATCCTGAGTGTTCATGAACTCTTCTTCATGTTTATTAAATATTTTGATTCATTCGTTAAGGTCTCTTTATAGAATGAGGCTAATGAATTTTTTTTTGGAGATTTAATATCATGGAAGGCTAGGAACATGTATCAACATAACAGAATATAATCTTTCCTAACGGATCGTATATTAGTTCCCTTAAGGGTTAATTCTGGAACTGAATGATTTTGAGCTCAAATCTATAATTAGATTATAGATTAATTATTCACTAGTGAATTAATGGTACTTGAGGAATAAGAAGTAAATTAGAAAGGTAAAATGGTAATTGTTCCATTCTAATTTATGAACTAATTAATTAGAAGGTTGAACTATTGTAAGATAGTTTTATCAATGGACAGCTTAGAATAAGATTTTTGTAAAAGTATATCTATAACATAAAGAGAGCAATTCTGAATTTATAGTGGAGAAATATCATAATTAATAAATTAACTATTATCATTAAAGAGTTTAATTATTTAGTTTCAATTTATTGGAGCTTAATGTTATAGGTCCATGGTCCCTGAAATGGCTCAAACAAACACTGACAAAGGTAAATAAAAAAATGGGACAAATGACTTATTTGATAAGTAAAATATTTTTCTATGCACTAAACATAATTATTGTATAATTATGTGTAATTAATTAATTATTTGATTTAACAAAAATATAATTAATTTTGAATTAATTTATTTTTGGGATTTTTGGTATTTAAATAATAAGAAAAAATTGGGAAAAATCACATGCCTTCCTTGGCATGTGGTACATGTGTAGCACAGTGCACAGTCACTGTGCTACACGCATAAGAAGCTCATGGTAGTTTCTTGGTTCCACAATTTTAGTTATTTAAATATTAAATAAATAATAAGATATTGTAATATGATTAAAATATTATTATTTAAACAAGATCTGATAATTGATTAGTTATTTTTAAATTGTTTAAAATAACTAATATTTTATTTTTAATATATTGGATATATTAAATAGAGGATATCAGTTTTTTAGAACGAGATTTTTCAGGGATAGAAAATATATCGTGAAATCTCTCTGAGAGAAAGAGAACAGTGATACAAGCATAGGTCACTGTTCTTCACAAACTTAGGTCCAAACTTTATCAGATCTCATGCGTTGAGAACATCTGATAAATAGATTTTGCCTATTGTTTTGTATAGCGAGCCCACAGTCATTCTGTGTGCTGAGAACATTTTGGAAGATCTTGGTGTGAGATCTAAAGGATTTTTGCCATACAAAAAGATAGCAGCAAGGAAGGACTCTAGATAATTTTCTACTCATATCTTTGATTCAATATATATATGTGTGTATGTGAAGAAGTTGATCTAGAAATCTTGTGGGGTTAAATTAACAATTTTGATTGTTGTTCCGCTGCGTATAATCTCTGATTTGTTCTATCAAAACCAAGAATTAGATCTAATCAACAAGAGCATTATATGCTTGTCCAACCTATTGCTCGATGAAAACTAAAGCGTTTGGCTAGTCTAAGGCCAGTTACTCAGGGCCAGGGCTAAAAGGCTCAAGTGACTGGAAAGTCACATAGCTATGGGCGCAGGACCCCAGATTGTCTTAATAGTCATCTATTTAGGGCGCAGGACCCCAAATTGACTAAATAGTCATCTATTCAGGGCGCAAGACCCCAGAGTGACTTAATAGTCATCTATTCAGGGCGCAGGACCCCAGAGTGACTTAATAGTCATCTATTCAGGGCGCAGGACCCCAGATTGACTAAATAGTCATCTATTCAGGGTGCAGGCCTCAGATTGAATTAACATCATCTACTCAGGGTGCAGGACCCCATAATCAGTTATTTGTACTTGCCTGCATGCATGAATAGGGTTATTACTGCTAGGCATGCTTATTATGATTTGGTGACATGTTATTATCTGCTTATGTGCATGTTTATGCTTTCTTGTTGAGACTCGGCTCACGGGTACTATGTGGTGCAGGTAAAGGTAAAAGAAAGCTGGACCATCCTTATGTTGGAGAGCTTAGGTGATGATGTGTACATATGCGGCTGCTCGACCACCACGGTCGAGGGTTTAAAGAGGAACTAGGGTTGAATCCTATTTTTCCGCTTAGATAGGCTAGTTGTAAATGTTTTATTTTAGTTAATCTTTTAAATGTATTTTGGGATCCCAATGTATAGAGTAAATGTTTTAGTGAAACATTTGTATCCTTGACCAAAATTTTTAATTCTAAACCATTAATCACATTTAGTTACACGATTATGGCCAAATGACTCGTTTAACGAGTTTAGCACTATTTAAAATACACAGTGTAATAGACCTTGGGTAGTAGGGCACTACATATATAGACGACATGTTGGTCAAGTACAAGACCTCGACTGAACATGCGGATGACCTGGCGGAAGAATTTGCCATTTTCTGGAAGTATGGGATAAAGCTGAACCCCAAATAGTGCACTTTTGGCATGGCATCCGAGAAGTTTCTAGGCTTCATAGTAAGTTTGAGAGGAATAGAAGAAAACTCAGACAAGTTCGGAGCATTGATAGAGATGCCATCGCCCCAGAAGCACAAAGACGTTCAAAGCTTGACGGGAAGAATAGCAGCTTTGAGGCGCTTCATCTTGAAGTCCACGGACATGTGCATCCCATTCTTCAATGTACTTCGTGGAAGACAGATGTTTTAATGGATGACTGAATGTGAAGAGGCCTTCCAAAATTTAAAGGAACATTTGGGCCAGATGTCAATCTTGTCGAAACCAGTTGAGGGGGAACCATTATACCTATATTTGGCAGTGTCGGACATGCCATCAGCGGCGCTTTAGTGCGAGAAGAGGGAAAGGTTCAACTCCCAGTCTATTACCTAAGCAAAAGGTTGCTGGGTGCGGAGTCCAGATACCCATTAATTGAGAAGTTGACCTTTTGCTTACTGACCGCCTCCAGGAAGCTGAGACCTTACTTTCAGACCCACGCCTGATAGAGCTAGAGGCATCGCCAACCTGTAAGCCACCTCTCCAACCTGTTCCAGAATCTCAAAGGGGCCAACAAACCTAGGGCTCAGCTTTCCCTGAACACCAAACTGTTTCACTCCTCTCAAAGGTGAAACCCTAAGGAACACATGATCACCAACTTGAAACACTACGCTCCTGCATTTCAAGTCCGAGTAACTCTTGTGGCGACTCTGGGAGGTGAGCATTCGAGCTCTAATCTTTTCAATTGCCTCATTGGTCCTCTGAACCATCTCATGACCTAAGTACCTCCTCTCATCCGTCTCATCCCAATGAATATGTGATTTGCACTACCTCCCACATAGCATCTCGTACGGAGCCACTCCGATAGTTGCCTGATAACTGTTGTTGTATGAAAACTCAATCAAAGGGAGATACTTACTCCAAGATCCCCCAAAATCCAGCACATAGGCTTGTAGCATGTCTTCCAATATCTGAATCGTCCTCTCAGATTTTCCGTCCGTCTGAGGATGATAAGCGGTACTAAACCGCAACTGCGTACCCATAGCCTTTTGCAGACTCTCCCAAAACTTGGAGGTGAAGGTCAGGTCCCTGTCGAATAGTATCGACCACGGAGCCCCATTGAAGTCAAACAATTTCCTTCACATACAACTCAGCATACTGCTCCACAGTATAAGTCGTCCTGACAAGTAAAAAGTGGGCAGACTTGGAATACCTATCCACAATCATCCATACTGAATCATGTTGTCCCATGGTCTTCGGCAACCCAACCACGAAGTCAATGGTGATATCCTCCCACTTCCACTTTGGAATCCCTAGAGGCTGCAATAACCCTGTTGGCCTCTGATGTTCAGCCTTTACCTACTAACAAGTTAAGCATTTAGCCACATAATCCACCACGTCCATCTTCATTCCTGACCACCAATACAAGGCTCTCAAATCTTGGTACATCTTCGTTGTACCTGGGTGTAAAGAATAGGGAGTGGTATGAGATTCATCCAAGATCTCTCGCCGGATACCAGAATCCATCGGAACACAGATTCGACCCTTGTACTTCAGTAATCCCATCTCCAAGATAGAGAATTCCTTAGTCGCCCCGACTAAGACACTCTCTCTATGCCCTTGATAACTCTACAAAATAGACTTATTTTACCATATTTTATATGCTAATTGTTGCTTAGTTCTTGAGTTTTTAATTAACTTATTAAGTTTTTATGTAAGTTTTAATTTATTAGTCTTATTGTAGTTCTCTAGATTTTTATATGTTTTTATAGATATTTTATTATAATATGTTGTAATTATTTGAAATTTGTATTGTTAAGTTAGAAGTTAGAAGTTAAAAGTGTAATTCTTGTGAACTTAAATGCTATATTAAAGTAAGTTATAATCAATATTTTCAAATAATTAATATGATTTATTTATATTTGAAAATATTTGATTGTTATTTAATTTATTTTTATCTTGTAGGAATTATATTGTAGTTTTGGGAAAAAGTAAGAAAGAAGAGTGGCATTTGTGAAAAAGAAATAGAAAAAATTGGCACAAGACCCATCTCATTCAGCAGGCCCACACCAAGGCCCACGCCTGCCAACCGTATGGCCCAGAGCCTTCCTATGCACTCCCAGCTGCATCAACAAGAGCACTCAGCCATCAACCTTCTCCATCTCTCCTTCGGCTCAGCATTTCCTCCTTGCCGCCACCTGTCCCATCTCCTCATCACTCAGCATCAGCCTCCAAAGCAGCAAACTCTCTTCCTCCCAGCTGTACGCCTGCCATCTCTCTTCACCCAGCCACACGGGCCAGCATTCAGCCCAAACGTGGGCTTTCTCTTCTGCCTCTGCACCAGGCCCGGCCCGCCTGGCCATTTCCTCAGCTGCCAGCTTCTCGGCCCAGCCCACAAGCCCACGCATGCCAGCCGCCTGCCACCAGCAGCCTAATGCTGCATTTTGTCATTTTTGAGCCTAAAAATGCCTAAGTGTACCAATTGTCCCCTAGGCTCAAAAGGCCACTGTTTACCCATTTTCTATACATTTTTTATCCCAAAATCATCATCACTCCTACAATTTACCCCTATTTACCATATTATTATTAATTTAATCAATTTACTTAATTTAAATTGATTATTTTAATAATCTCATTTTGGCTATAAATAAGGGTTTTGAAGACCATTTTAGGGTGCTTAATTTTTTGTTACCATCTTTTTTCTCTCATTTTCTCTCTACCTTTCTATCTTCCATTTGGGTTTTGCAAGAGCATTTTGCAAGTATGTATGTGATTTATTTTGTAATTTCTATTCTAGTTATGTGCTTCTAATCTTTTTCATAAGATTATTAAGATCATGATGAAGCAACTTGTAACTAGGTAATATTTATGTTGTATGTTGATTTCCCTTGTAATACAACAAAGTTTATGGATTTTTCTTCTACATATACTTCTTTCATCTTAAATATCTTGTATTTTAGATTGTTAGAACATATTTACACTTTGTTCTTCATTAGTGCATAAACATAATATTCTTTGTGTAAGATGTGTCATTAAATTGTACACATCCATGCTTAGAACAAAAATATTATGTTTTGCCTTATAAATAATGTTCATTGATTTATTTGTTATTTCATTAGATTGATTTACACTAAATGCTTTGAAATTATAATTTTGAAAAGTGAAGAAAAATCCTATCTTTTTAGAAGACATTTGTGCTTAAAATTATAAATCTTTTTGGAAAATGATAGTTTAAATTATTTTAACTATCACTAAAACTTGGGAATCAATATACTAATAAATATTATTAAACTTACATTTTGTGGATTCTAGTATCTTAATAATCTTTTCTTTTAACACTTATTTTCAACTCATTATTGCTTTATTTTTATTCTCTTAAATAGCTTTATTGTTCAATCTTTTATTTTATGTTCATAATATTAAAACTCATCAATCTCTGGAGCTAGGTTAGAATTTATTACTTTTGATTTAAAATAGTTTTCTCTTTTCGATTTAGACAACTCCTTTGGGTTCGACATCCTTGCTTACACGATCACTATTCTATATGAAGGATTCGTGCGCTTGCGATTTATAAATTTTTAAACATACCCGTTTTGGGTCCATCAGCCCTTTCAACTGGGAATTTTTTCCCTGCACCTCCTTGATCCTCTCAAGAAGTGTAGACTGAAGAGTGATGTTGGCTAACTGACCAACCACCAATTCTAACCCGCTCTAGTAATCTCCTCAGCTAACTTATCAGATATCAGCCTCGAACTGGAAAATTGTCCTGGGCCCTTCCGACTCAATGCATCAGCCACTGCATTAGCCTTTCCATGATGGTATATGTTATCCAATAAATTAGCATTTGTGACGTGGAAAATAATCTCTTGACACGTGGCTGATACCTGGAAGGCGTCTACTAGAGTATCGACCAGGATGCACAGCAGAAGCAGGACAAGCCTGTCTACCCACGACCAGTCTGGTCGGTAGTTCCGCAGGCAAGGCAACAATTATGGGAAGATCTTTGTGAATCCCGAATTTATCTCATGCAATCTTCTGGATATCCCATTATTCAGGGGATAATATCTGTAACAATATTTTTTAACCCTCCACGAGCCTATAAATAGCAAGAGATAGCTCAAGGGAAAGGACTTTTGATTGGTTGAGCTTCTGAATCATAGAGATTATAGAATTTCTCCTAGTAAACTTGTATTGTTTGTCAGAA
The DNA here is from genome assembly GCF_963169125.1 of Humulus lupulus. Lineage (NCBI taxonomy): Eukaryota > Viridiplantae > Streptophyta > Magnoliopsida > Rosales > Cannabaceae > Humulus > Humulus lupulus. The sequence goes on from NC_084793.1 coordinate 172,020,159, forward strand.
GTGTTGAAACTCATTGAACCCAAGTTCTCTGATCACACTTTTGGTTCCATATCAATATCATTCTAAGTGGACGTAGGTCATTACCAGATCCTGGGGCCGAACCACTATAAATTACTGTGTTTTCTTTACTTTTGTCATTACGTTATTCTCTATACATTCGTCTATATCATTCATATTTTGACTCCGTGTCAGTTGGCTAAATCGTGGGTCAACATTCTGGTGCTTTCATTGAGAGATTGATTCGTTGCTATTAAGAAAACCAATGGCGAAAGCAGGAAGGAAAACTGGGCAGGCAACTGCCGCTGCACAGTCGAACCCACCACCTCCTCCTCCCCCTGCAAGCATGGCGGAAGATGAGCCGCAACTAGATTTTGAAGAGGAGGAAATGGACGATGCGACGCTGAAGAGCACCCTGGGCGCGTTGCAAGAAGAATTGGCTAGCCTGAGGGCCAATCAAGAGACTCCCGCAGAAGTTATGGCGCGGCAGCAGCAGGAGCTTGACCGTGAGCAGGCGGAGTTGAGCGAGAGACAAGCAGAGGTGGATCGCCGCCAGACCGAGGCCATGGCAGCCCTTGAAGCGGCCTTGCTGTTGGCTAGAAATTAGGCCACACCTGCCTCGCAGCCTAACCAACCTGAAAATGGGCCACCTCAGAAGGGTCCCAATCCTAGCCCACCAGTTCAGCCTTCAAGTCCGCAAAGGCCTGAGCAGCCTCAGACGCCCCATGAAGATGTCCCGTTGGACCCCAAGGCAAATCCGCCATCCCAAGCTGCTTGGGGTAATTCCCCATAGCAAAGGCAGAATAGGACCGAGCATCAGCCTCGTAGTCCTAGGCGCCATGAGAATGACAGGCCAAACCAAGAGAACAGAGGTCACTACCCTCCTGGTAACAGAAGGGACTCAGAACTAGGCTCTGCGGTCCGTGGACCCCCACGGCATAACGATGCACGGGGACACCGCGACCAGCGCAGGCCACCCTCTAACGCTCGAGGCGTTTCTGCTAGAGACGGTAATAGAGGGAACAGTCAGTCTCACCACAGCCAGTCAAGGTTCAGAGATGGTCACGGGTACAATGAGGCCGACTCAGGCAAGGGAAATGCTGGTGGGAGGAATGGAGAAAGAGGTAAAGGCAGGAGCCAAATACCTCAAGGTGACTAGCCAAATAGACAAGATGCTGGGGGGCAGTCCAGACAAAATAATATCTTCAACTAGCTCAGAGGTAGCAAGCAACGAAGAAGAGAAGAGGACCTGAGAGATGTACTCAACGATCGACGAGAAAGCCACGGCGAGAACATCCCCCCAGCCACAGAGGCCACCACAATTCCTGCCGCAGTGCAAGCCCAGATAGACGCACTCAATCAGGCTGTGCAGCAGCTGGTCGGAGGAAGGACTTCTTACATCGACCACGACAGGAGGAAAGGTACCCCTTTCGTCCAGAGGATAGCTAACGCCGAAACTCCCAGCAAGTTCAAAATGCCTACGCTCCCGAATTTTGATGGATATGGGGACCCAGTCTCGCATGTGAATAAATTTGAGAATCAGATGGACATTCAAAAAGTGTCCGAAGACGCTCGGTGCAGGATCTTCCCTGCAACACTTTCTGAAGCAGCACAGGAGTGGTTCTTTAAGTTCCCACCTGCAAGCATAGTTTCCTGGGAAATGTTCGTAAGGGAGTTCTACGGACAGTTCTATGCGGGTCGTGTGCACCCAACCGAAGCAAACTAGCTGGTCGAAATCCGCCAGCAGGATGGAGAATCACTGAAGGATTACATCCAGTGCTTTATGCGAGCAGCAGCTGGAGCAAAGACAGTCGGAGACGAAGGAAAAATGATGGCTATAACCGCATGAGTGAGACGCCGTTCGCCTCTATGGAAGAGTCTTCGTAAGGATGGGGTTAGAACCACCCAGGAGTTCTTGGACTGAGATGATCGTTATATCAAGCTCGAAGAGGCCATTGCTGATGATGGAAAACCCTCGAACAAGGTTAAGAAGGCCGCCGAACCCGCCAAAGCCGCCAATGGTTCCAAACCTGATGGCAACGGCAAAGGCAACGGGCACAGCAACGGTAATGGCAAGAACGGTGGGAAACGGCCGCACAATGAGCCTTCAACCTCCGATAATAAACGAGCCAAGAGTAATCGTTATGAACCTAGGTTCACTAACTACACTGCCCTCATCGAGTCTCGGGGAGAGGTTTACCAGGCCACAAGCTCTAGTGTACCTTACAAGAAACCTGGGCCCATTCGAAAAGACATTTTGAAAAGAGACACTACCAAGTTCTGTCGTTACCATAACGACTACAGACATGACACTAATGAATGCAACAAGTTAAAAGACGAAATCGAGTTCCTTATTAGACAAGGACACTTGAGAAGGTACGTACGGACCTCGGGAACTTCCCAACGAGAAGCTCCAGGTGGCAACGAGCAGACGTCCACACGCCAACGCTCGCCACCATTACAGCCTGCCCCCGTAGCCGGAACACTCTTAACCATCTGTGGAGGCCCGCACCTCGCGGGAAATAGCAGAAAGGCTAGAGAACGATATGCTTGGACTCTATGTCATGACCAGGACATCGAGATGATGACTGTGGAGGACCGTGCCCCAAAAAAGGCTCGCTCAGAGGAGTATGGGATAACCTTCTCTGATTGCGATGCCCAACACGTCCGGTTCCCACATTCCGATCCGCTGGTCGTGGACATCCAGATGGCCAATATGATGGTAAAAAGAGTACTGGTCGATACAGGAAGTTCAGTGAACATCCTGTATAAGTCAACACTGGAACGCATGAAGTTGTCCATAAAAGACCTGGAGCCCTGCAATCAAACCATATACGGCTTCTCTGGAGAAGGACTCGCCCCAGCCGGAATGATCAAACTCCCAGTAACAACGGGTACAGCGCCTGCCTCAAGGACATTACTCACCACTTTTGTAGTGGTCGATTGTCCTTCAGCATATAACGCCGTTATTGGAAGGCCCATACTGGTTGATCTAAGGGCCATCATCTCCATGTGGCACCTAGCCATGAAGTTCCCAACGGACGCAGGGGTAGGATGCGTCTTAGGAAACCAAAGGGAAGCCAGGGAGTGATATAACGCCTCGATCACAAAGGCAAAAAGTGGAACATCGAAGAGCGCTACCCCAGACCGATTGCAGATGACAGAAGACAGAGAAGCCCAATCAGGTGGTAACGTCACCAAATAGGGTGTTGCCCAAAGTGAGGATATAGATTTGGATCCTCGCTTTGGGGATTTTGAAGAAAATGTTGGATCCGTCGAGGACCTGGAGGAGGTCCAACTCGATGAAAAAGACCCGACCAGAGTCGTGAGGGTTGGGAAGAATTTAGAGCCTACCGCAAAGCAGGCACTGGTGAAATTCTTGCAAGAGAACCAGGAAGTTTTCGCCTGGTCGCATAAAGACATGGTTTTGATAGATCCAGCAGTGATCAGCCATGTCCTGAACATAAACAAAGCCTTTCCACCTGTGCAACAAAAAAGAAGGCTGCTCGATAAAGACAGATCAAAAGCCTTGAAAGAAGAAGTCAAAAGACTTAAAGAGAATGGGTTCATCAGGGTGGCATTTTATCCATCATGGGTCTCCAATCCGGTGCTGGTCCCCAAGACTAACGGCAAATGGCGAACCTGCGTGGATTTTACAGATCTCAATAAAGCCTGCCCAAAAGACTGTTTCCCACTCCCAAGGATCGACCAGTTTGTCGATGCTACTGCAGGACATGAGATCCTCTCGTTCATGGACGCGTATTCAGGTTACAACCAGATCATCATGCATCCCCCTGACGAGGACCATACCAGCTTTCGGACCGATACGGGCTTATATTGTTACAAAGTAATGCCCTTCGGGCTGAAAAACGCAGGCGCAACTTACCAACGACTGGTCAACCACATGTTCAAGGAGCTGATCGGGGTAAGCATGGAGGTATATGTGGATGACATGTTGGTAAAGTCCAAGAAGGTAGAAGGACATGTGAGGAATTTGCGAGAATGCTTTGATGTGTTGAACAAGTATCAGATGAAGTTGAATCCCCTCAAATGTTCCTTTGGAGTCGGATCAGGGAAGTTTTTGGGGTTTATAGTAAGTTCAAGAGGAATCGAGGCCAACCCTGACAAGATAAAAGCCCTGATCGACATGAAGTCGTCGGAGAGAGTCAAGGATGTACAAAGCCTGACTGAAAGGATCGCTGCCCTAAGTAGATTCATTTCAAAAGCAACTGACAAGTGCGTTCCATTATTCAATCTACTCAGGGGGAATAAGAAGTTTGAATGGACGGAGGACTGCGAGCGAGCATTCCAGGCCTTAAAAGCTCATATGTCGCAACCTCCCATCCTATCAAAACCAATCGAAGGAGAGACTTTGTATATTTATCTGGCGATTACCGAAGTTGCTGCTAGTGCGGTACTAATACGGGAGGAAGAAGGCATACAGAAAGCTGTTTACTATGTCAGCAAAAGGTTTATCGGTGCAGAATTGAAATATCCACCAATCGAGAAGTTAGCATATTGCTTAATTCTAGCCTCCAGAAAGTTGCGTCCGTACTTCCAAGCCGATCCTATCACAGTTCTGACCGACCAGCCCCTTCGGCAAGTCCTCCAAAAACCTGAGGCGGCTGGACGACTGTTAAAATGGGCGGTCGAATTAGGACAGTTCGATGTAACTTATTTACCGCGAGCAGCAATAAAAGGGCAAGTCTTGGCCGATTTTATTGCGGAGTTCACCGAACTCCCCAACAGTGAGCTGTGCAAACAGCATGAAGCGCCCATGCCTTAAGACGAGACTCCTTCGTGGAAACTATTCACGAATGGTTCATCCAATGAATCCCACGCTGGAGCGGGAGTGATATTGATAACGCCCGAAGGGCATCGATTTCACTGCGCAATCAAGTTTGACTTCGCAGCATCAAACAATGAAGCTGAATACGAAGCGCTCCTCGCTGGACTGAGAATGGCCAAGGATATGAGTATAAAAGTGCTTGATATTTACAGTGACTCTCAGCTGGTCGTGAATCAAGTCCTGGGAGAATATCAAGCGCGAGGATTAAAGATGATGGCCTACCTTAATAAAACGAAAGATTTGCTAGCCTAGTTTACAAAGTACACCCTCCAGCAAATTCCGCGAGACCAAAATTCAAATGCAGACGCCTTAGCTAAACTCGCAAGTGCAAAGGATGCTGACACCTTGAACATAGTCCCGGTAGAAAGATTGAGTAAGCCAAGCATTGAAGTGGTTGAAGCCAACATGGAGATTCGTGCAGAAGATACATGGATGATGCCTTACCTGGAGTATCTGACAAATGGAACATTGCCAGCAGATAGAAACAAGGCCAGAACTCTGCAAAGGCGGGCTGCTAGGTACATACTGCTCGACGGTGTTATGTACCAAAGAGGATATTCAATGCCACTACTCAGGTGCATTACATCAGAAAAAGCTAAGGAACTCATGAAAGAGGTGCATGAAGGCTTCTGCGGAGATCACGCTGGGGGGCAGAGTTTGGCGAAAAAAGTTCTAAGACAAGGCTCCTTCTGGCCAACAATGAACGAGGATTCAATGGAGTACGTACGAAGATGCGATAAATGTCAAAGGTTCTCCAAGATCCCACGAGCAGCTCCAAACGAGCTAAAGCAGATGCAGAGCCCGTGGCCTTTCGCAATATGGGGAATAGACTTGATTGGATCACTGCCAACAAGAAAAGGAGGAGTAAAGTACGCAGTTGTGGCAGTCGATTATTTCACAAAATGGGCCGAAGCTGAACCACTTGCAACCATCACGACCAAGAAAGTTCTTGACTTTGTCATCAAGAACATTGTATGCTGGTATGGTTTGCCCAGAAAGATAGTTTCAGACAACGGGACCCAATTTGACAGCGACCTGTTCACCGATTTCTGCGAGAGGCACGGGGTTATTAAGAGCTTTTCTTCAGTCGCACACCCCCAAGCGAATGGGCAAGTCGAAGCTGTAAACAAAACTCTCAAGGACACCCTGAAGAAAAGACTTGAAGAAGCTAAAGGAGCGTGGCCAGAACAGCTGCCTGAAGTCCTCTGGTCGTATAGAACATCTCATCGAACAACAACAGGGCATACCCCATTTTCTCTAGCCTACGGATATGAGGCAATGTTACCTGTCGAGTTAGATCCCCCCTCACATCGGCGTTTGACTTACGACCAGGACGTGAACAGCCAGTTGATGATGGAGTCCCTAGACTCGATCGATGAGATATGAGAAAAATCTCAACTCCGAGTTGCTGCTTACCAGCAAAAAGTCGCCCGGTACTTTAACTCCAAAGTTAAAGAAAGAAAATTCAACGTCGGAGATTTGGTGCTACGACGAGTTTTCTTAAATACCCGCGACCCCACTGCTGGAGTGCTCAGACCTAACTGGGAAGGGCCTTACCAGATTGAAGAAGTCCTTCACCCAGGCACCTACAAACTTGCACGCTTAAATGGAGATCTCGTTCCGCGCTATTGGAATGGAGAACACTTGCGCAAGTATTATCAATGAACAGCCCTTCTTAATGGACTGGCTTGTTTAAATTTCTCTTTTTAATTTTTACAAGTTTTGCAAAGAGGGTTAGCCACGATGTATGGCTAACTGCTCGTATATGTAAGATTCTATTTTAGAATCACTCGTAAAGACATGTTTAGTCCATTTTTAATACGAGATTATAAGGGACTGTGCTCAGCCAGTCATTCTTGCCAACATTTGTGAATTTATATTTACAAGTATTTGTTCATTACGTGGGTTGTTTTGTTGTATTACAAGTATCAGTTTTACTACAAACAGGAATGTTCGAACAGGTTATGGTCAAGGCAAGTGACCAAGGACCTAAAGCTCCTCGATCACTTGGGGGGCATATAAGGCACATCGATAGCAAAGCATACTCTTAAGGTATGTAAACACATGAACAAAATAAGTGAAAGCATGCTACAGTACTTAGAGTATTTTTCAAAATTTATGTTTTGTTAAATCATGCCAAAGTACTATGCTAAGTCCGGTCATATGGATAAATGTTATAATAAAATATTATAGCACCAAGAGTTAAGCTTTTACACTGCAAGCATCGCTGATTGGATGTAACTGTTCAAATAAAAAAGATTTACTGCCCGTTCAGTAAAGTTTAAAAAGAGATTACTGTCTTTACACCACGACCCTTGGGCCGTATATTCAAAAAAAAAAAAGAAAAAAACAAATAAGAATTCAAGAGGCATTCGGGGCTGGAGGGTCCTGGGCAGCATCCTGGTTAGTCACGTCCTCAACAACATCTTCTTCTTCCAAACCAGCAACGCTTGGAGTGGCAGGGGTCGCGGCTCTTGCTTCCTCCTCGGCCAGTTGGGCAGCACATCGGGCCAGCTCCGCAGTTCTGACTTCCTCTGAAAGGTAGCTAAAGTCAGCACCCTGATTGTGTTTCCAGAAATTGTAGAACACATCAGAGTGTTGTCCTCTTATACTTTTCCAGATTCTTGGAGTTGTCAAGCTCCAACTGCTTTACTTTGCCCTCGAGGGAGAGAATAGCCTTATCCTTGGTCTTGAGTACCTCCCCCAGATGCTTGATTTCGTGGAGCTGGGTTTTGTTGATCTCCTGGTACTCTTGCCTCAACTTGACCGCTGCTTCCTTCGCAGCTTCATCCTCGGACAGCTCAGTCACCACTGCATCCCTCTCTCGGATCACCGCCTCTAACTCCTTAGCATGCTTAGCCTCAGCAGCCGAGAGCTCCTCGGCCGCTTTCACCTGGAACCTCTCGATGGATTTTGGCTCGACCTACTTGAGGTAAGCCTGGGCTCGGGTATGGGCAGTAATGGCAGAAGTAAGGCCTGTGCACAAAGAAAATGGAGTCAGAACTTATCACGAAGACTAAAAAACTAATGACTCAAAGAATAATGAAGCACTTACGTTGGAGATTTCGTTCAAAGCCCTGTTCATGATCTGGTCGACTGGCAGCTCTTCAGCTTGAACCATTGTGGCCCTAACACGCTCGCCTTTACCAATGCGATCGAGGCGGTCCCGGGCGGATCGGATGGCACGGCTCATAAGTCTGGCCCCATGAGCCTCTTCACGAGAAAGATGCTCCCTGGCAGGCGCAGCTGGAGGATTCGGCCGAACAGGAGTAGTTTGCTGTTCAGAAGGAGCTGTAGGAGGAGTAGGAGTTCGCCCAGTTGGCGCAGGACTTTGCCCAGTTGGTGTGCCTTGAGGAGGGTCTTTTGGTCGACTTTTCTTGGCTGGAGGGCCCCGACTGGATTCACCAGTTCTCTTTTTTGGCTTCCGTGTGAGTTGGGGGGTTTCTTCTTCTTCCTCGGCCTGATACATGTCGAAGATGTTGGGAGTCGACATATCTGCATGAAAGTAAACACAAGAGGTTAGTAAGGAAAGAGGAAGGTGAAACTAAGTAATACAACAGAAAGAAGATAACAAAGTAAATACCCGAGCTACAACTACTGGTCGCTACACTATTGACTCTATTAATCATATACTCATTTTCTGGCATGAAGAAGTCTGGCCCTAGATTTGGAGCATATGTAAAGTTACCATCCCCATCAAACATATGACAGGGAATTGGCAAACCATTTAAAAGCGAAATAACGTTACCATTGTCATCAGAAGACTCTCCCAAGTCAACAACAGGCTCTGTGGCCTTTTCTTTCCCCTTGCCTTGGGGAGCAGAAGGTCTTTCGGCAGAAGGGCTACCCGTGGGTTCCCTGATCGTAACTCCTGTTGGCCTCCTCCTAGGAGGAGGCACAGGAGGTTGCTGCTCGGGAACCCTCTCGGCAGTGGCATCGCCCACCACGGGCCCTCTATTTTCATGGCGAGGAGCCAGGAGGCCAGACAACCTCAAGTTTTTTTCGAGTGTCAGGGTCTTGACACATTTTGCTGCATCAGACATCCTGTCCAGAATGTTAGACCTCGACACCATGCTTGGTGTTGGGGTCGGACGTAACCAAGGGCCTGAAAAACAGATCAAGTTTGAGAGAAAATAAAAGGAAATACTCTATGTTAAAGTGTCGACCAAGACAAAGACAAGTTTATACCTCCTCTCGCAAAGGCCAAGTTGTCACTGGTTATGTCCGGAGTAAAGAAGTACTCCTTGTTGTAATGCCCCACGTTTGATATATGGGTTGTACCACTCAAGAACGTCTGGCCGGTTTCCTGATGGCAGAAGTGGAAAAAGCCCGTCCCGTTGTGCTGAGGGTTGGACTTGAGGTCAAAAAGATAGTTGACCTCGTGGGGTGAAGGTTCTGGCCATTTGTTAAGTTTGTACAGAACATAGAGTGCGGCCAGCATCCTATATCCGTTGGGAGTTATTTGAAAGGGAGCGACGCCGAAATAATTGGCCACCCCCACAAAGAAAGGATGAAGAGGGAGATAAGCTCCCGCCTCAATGTCGTACCGGGACCAGGCGCTGTTCGCCCCTCCTGGACGGTTAGCCCTCTGGTTCGCGGTGGGACGTGTAATGGTTACCCCCGTGAGGGGAAATTTCCTGAAGCAGTTAGCAACCATTCAGATGGTCACTGAACTAGCTGGGGGAGTATACCAATCGACATCAGGCGGATTCCGATGACGAGGGCGAGCCCTAGTTTGGATATTAGGGTCAAGAACAAGATTTTCTCGACCGCTGGTCGAGGGAGCCCTAGCCTGCGAATCAGGCTAGGCAGGGGGAGTAGTGTTACTTTCAGACTCAGGCCTCTTCTTGCCAGAAGACTTGGAGCAGGCCATTGGAGGGGAAGGATGTGGTCTGGAAGAGGATCGCGAGAAAGGTATCTGATGGATACGATCAACTGGTTGTTCTTCTCCCTCGAGCAGCTGAGCGAGGAGGTCGTCGTCGATGGGTCTCTCACCTCCCCACAAATCTGGCATTAAAATCTGCAAACAGAAGAATGGGGAGGTGAGGTGATAGAACTCTAGAAGGTTTTTTAGAATAACGCTGGTCGAGTATAAAAGTTAAGCCTTTATACAACAGCATTCTAACAAGAAACTAAATCTTTCTATGTGAACAGTTCGAAAAACGGATTAAAGGGTGAAAGTGAAAAGTTTTCCTGAAAAGCTATTTTCAACTCCCCTTAGGGCGGGAAAAATTATTTTTTCAACTAGCTTAAAAATTGAAATGTTACTTCGGTTTTACGTCTTAAAAAACATGATCCTGGGTTTCAAACTAACTCGTAAACCTACTCTGCCTACAAAACATTCTATCTACAAGCACCTAAAACCAGAAGCCGAGAGACTTAAACAGTACGCCATAAAAAGCATGCACCACGAGAAATTAGAAGAATGGGGTCTCAGGAACTTACCAAGAATAGTGGTCGTGAAGGTGGAAGAGAGGTCTTCGGAGATTTAGGAGCCCACCGTCTGAGTCGCGAAAGGCGCAAGAAAAAGTTCGCCGGAGAAGTTTAAAGCTCTGGTTTTTAGGGTTTTCTACAGAATAATGGCGTGTGTGAAAGAAAGAGGTGGCTCTGATGGTCTTATATAAGTTTGTCTCTGATACTAAAAAGGTGTAATCATTATTTTTCCTTTTTCGAAGTATGGGGGAACGTGATGGCCGTCGAAATCATTTCTGGGGAACTGAAAAGTCATGATTGGACAGAAGTGGGTTGCTTCTTTCAAGAACACACGAAGGGTTCTGACACGTCAGGAGGGGTTGCCGAAGAGTCGTTCATTCAAAGTTTATTTACTGTTCGTAGTAAATAAACTTTGGGGGGCAAATGTTATCCAATAAATTAGCATTTGTGACGTGGCAAATAATCTCTTGACACGTGGCTGATACCTGGAAGGCGTCTGCTAGAGTATCGACCAGGATGCACAGCAGAAGCAGGACAAGCCTGTCTACCCACGACCAGTCTGGTCGGTAGTTCCGCAGGCAAGGCAACAATTATGGGAAGATCTTTGTGAATCCCGAATTTATCTCATGCAATCTTCTGGATATCCCATTATTCAGGGGATAATATCTGTAACAATATTTTGTAACCCTCCACGAGCCTATAAATAGCAAGAGATAGCTCAAGGGAAGGGACTTTTGATTGGTTAAGCTTCTGAATCATAGAGATTATAGAGTTTCTCCTAGTAAACTTGTATTGTTTGTCAGAAGTGTTGAAACTCATTGAACCCAAGTTCTCTGATCACACTTTTGGTTCCATATCAATATCATTCTAAGTGGACGTAGGTCATTACCAGATCCTGGGGCCGAACCACTATAAATTACTGTGTTTTCTTTACTTTTGTCATTACGATATTCTCTATACATTCGTTTATATCATTCATATTTTGACTCCGTGTCAGTTGGCTAAATCGTGGGTCAACAGTATAGGATATCACAATCATAATCCTTTACCAATTCCAACCACCGTCTCTGGTGCATATTCAGATCCTTTTGAGTAAAGAATTACTTCAAACTCTTATGGTCGGTGTATATATCGCACTTCTCACCATATAGATAATGTCTCCAAACCTTAAGTGCAAATACCACCGCTGCCAACTCCAGATCATGTGTGGGATATCTCTGCTCATACTCCTTTAGCTGTCTTGATGCGTAGGCTATCACCTTTCTGGCTTGCATCAGCACACACCCTAAACCCTGTATGGAAGCGTCACAATAAACCACAAACTTCTCATTGTCTGTCGGCAGACTCAATACTAGAGCGGTGATCAGTCGCCGCTTCAATTCCTTGAAACTGTTCTCACACCTGTCCATCCACACATACTTAGTCTTCTTCCTCGTCAATTCAATCAACGGTGTTGCTATCCTAGAGAACCCCTCAACGAACCGCCGATAATACCCTGCCAATCCCATAAAACTCCTAACTTCAGGAACACTACTTTGTCTAGGCCAATCTCTCACTGCCTTAGTCTTTCTTGGGTCAACCAGAATCCCCTCCTTACTGAAAATACAGCCTAGAAACGTGACTTGCGGTAGCCAAAATTCGCACATGCTAAACTTAGCATATAACCTATGCTCTCTCAACTGCTGCAATACCAACGTAGATGCTGCTCATGCTCTGCCTTTGACTGAGAGTACACCAGTATGTCATCAATAAGCACAATAACAAACTTGTCCTAATAGTCCTTGAAAACCCTATTCATCATGTCCATAAAATTTGCTGGGGCATTGATTAATCCAATGGACATAACTAGGAATTCAAAATTTCCATATCTCGTGCGAAAAGCGGTCTTTAGTATGTCCACCTCTTTGATCCTTAACTAATGGTAACCTGATCAGAGATTAATCTTAGAAAACATTGTCTTTCCTTGTAGCTGGTCAAATGAATCGTCGATCCTAGGCAGTGTGTACTTATTCTTGATGGTCAATTTGTTCAGCTCCCTACAATAAATACACATCCTAAGAGATCCATCCTTCTTCTTAATGAACAACACTGGAGCACCCCATGGCGAGAAACTCGGTCTAATGAACCCCCAATCTAGTAACTCCTGCAACTGAATCTTCAATTCACTTAACTCCACCATAGCCATTTTGTAAGGTGTCCTAGATACTCGCTCCATTCCTGGTGCCAACTCTATAACAAACTCGATCTCCCACTATGGTGGCAACCCTGAAAAATTCGGTGGAAATAAATCTGGAAACTTACATACCAATCTGGTCTCACTCGATCCAACCGACACAACCCTAGAGGTATCCACAATGTTCGCTAGGAATCCTATGTAACCTTCCTGCATCAAGTTTCTAGCCTTCAGTGCTGAAATCAAAGGTACCCGCGGTCCACTGACTGTCCCCACAAATACGAAGGGTACTTCCCCTTATGGTTGAAAAGTCACCATCATGCGCTTGCAATCAATCATCGCCCCATACTTCGATAACCAATCCATCCCTAGAATCATATCAAAGTCATCCATCACTAGCTCAATCAGATTGACAGATAATTCCCTACCGTCTATCTCTACTGGCAATGCTCTAATCCATCTCCTAGAGACCACTAGTCCCCCAGTTGGCAACAAAGTCTGAAAACCTCTAGCATACAAATCACTAGGTCTACACAAATGAATGGGTAGTTCCCGAATCAATCATCGCAGTATAAAAAGAATGAGCACTAGAAATCTAACCTGTCACGACCGAGGGGCTAGCCTCCGGCTCAGTTTGAGTTAAGGTGAATACTCTGGCAGGAGCGAGGCTGTCGCCCTGCTTCAGCTCCTCTTTTCTGGCCTGTGGGCAGTCCTTCTTCAGATGATTGGCACTTCCACAGATAAAGCAGACCCTAATCCTACACTCTCCTTGATTTCATTTTCTGCATCGAGGACACACTGGAAAACTCCTCCAGTTGTCACCTCCGCCCTAACGGCCGCTAAAAGCACCCTGTGCCCTCCTATCCGAGCTAGGAGGAACAAAAGAATCTGGGGCCTTTCTCTTCTGTTCAATGGGGCCACTACCCCAGCTGGATCCAGTAAAAGGAGGCACCACCCTCCTGGCATCACGCCTAATAGTGCTCTCTCTCCATATCTGATCCTTGGCCCCCTCAGCTGTAGGGGCCTTGTCCACTACCTGGGCATATGTAGTAGTCTCTGGATCCACAGTAATCTTAACATCACGGGCAATCATAACATTCAACCCCTGCACAAATTGATCCCTTCTAGCCGCATCAGTCGGCACCAAATCTGATGTGAACTTTTCCAACCAGTCAAATCTCAAGGCATACTCAGTAACTATCAACCGATTCTGAGTCAGGTTGATAAACTCGTCAAGCTTCGCAGTTCAAACTGCAACACTGTAATATTTCTCATTAAAGATGTTTCTGAACTCTTCCCAAGTCATAACTGCAACATGTAGCTGGCACAGGCTACCAGATGCGGACATCCTCTCTGAACATGTAGCTGGCACAGGCTACCTTCTCGTTTCCTACCACCCTCATAAAATCCAAGATGGAGGAAATCATATTCATCCACTGCTCTGCCCACAGTGGGTCTGGTCCACCCTCGAAGGTGGGAGGATGCTGCTTCCCCAACCTCTCATACAAAGGTTCCCACCTATTCTCCATAACAGGCTGAAGTGGCACTGGCGTCACAGCCTGCTGAACTGACAACCCAGTGGCCTGAGGGGGGGCCTGCTGCCTCAGCTTTCGAAGTTCTTCCTCTGTTCGATGCAATTTGGCTTCCATTTCGACAAACATCTATTGCCAATTCTGTGGGGCGGGTGGAGGGTCCTGACCCTGGTTGTCATCCTCGGCCCTACTGCCGCGGAGTCTCGATGATTTTCGAGGCATCTCAACAAGCCTGCAATCAATGACGTCGCTCATCAGGCATGATAACAACATCCAAAACAACCTCCCAAATCACATCAGCCAACCATAAACAGTAGTGCACATACACACAAATATCATACAACACTCAAGGGGCCATGCCCTAGCATCATGCATATGTTAACTCATTCATCATGCTCTATATAAAATAATCAGGCATACACGGCATTTAAACACATAATCAAACATATAATTCAATCTTTACCAACCAACCCTGAGTCGAGCTTGTCACTGACAGCGAGTGTACATGTTCGGTCAATCTCTAGGAACCATAAACCTTGGATCACTTTGATACCAAGTTGTAACACACTACTGCCTTAGATCCATTACTAAGTGAGTTTAAAACGTGCAATTAACTAACTAACCGAGGTTTTAGATTAAAAGTGTAGCTAAACTGTAATAAAAGTCATATAGCTTGAAAATGTAGTTATTCACAAAAAATTATAAGAGTTAAACATTTGGGATCCCAAAATACTGTTGGGAAATATTTACAACTCAAAAATATGATTAAAGTCAACTAAACGACAAAATTCGGACCAATACAAAACATCTCACAAAAATACCCCTGGTCGTGGCAGCCAGGTAGGCCAAACATGTTCATGTCGCTTTATGCTCTCCGTACTCATGGTTGGTCGACCTTTCCCTTGCCTTTACCTGCACCATAGAGCACCCGTGGGCCAAGGCCCAGCAAGAAAACTCCACACAAGCAATCAACATATGCATATCTATCATTCATCATATCGTAAAACCACCAACAGACTAAACACATAACGGCCATGCCATCCCAGGCACTTTATCATGCCCTAGGTTCGCGGTCTACACCATGAGGATATCCCAGGTATCCTATAGGGGTGTCACCCTGGCAACTCGCACTTCACGTGCTTAACGCTGCTCCTGGCCCCTTGCCGTACACGGCCTTGCCGTTCTCGGCCTTTCCCGTTCCCGGCCCTCACCATTCTCAGTCTTCATCGTTCTTGGCCTTTGCCGTTCATTCACAAATATGCACACATAGCATAATTTAACAAATACTTAAACATACATAAACATAATCAATGGGGCTACGCCGTGCATCACAATCACATAGGTGTGTGCCCTGCAATACAAACTATAGGGCCATGCCCTGCTCTATGGGTACAACAGTATTCTTACCTGTGTCCCAAGCCCTCCAAGCACCAATATCCCGAGCACAGTCCCCTAGTCCGAGCCTTGCTGAAAACCTAGTCACAACGCATCAACAACATCCATCCATCAAGTTCTATTCCATTAAATAACTTTGGGTTATAATTCTAGTCTCCGAGACCTTGAATTTTAGCAATCCGGGTGATAAAATCCATCCCCAGCGTTAAATTTTAGATTCTCGAGCCTAAAACCTCCTTGGGGTCCAAAAACCCACTAAGCGCCGCGGCCCCAAGGTCCCATGCTACGGCCTGCCTTAACCATAGGCTCGGTCTCAAAATTCTGCCCATGCGCACCGCATCCCAATCCTTGGTGTGCCGCGGCCCGCCCTTCTTCCTCGCCTCCCAATTGTTGTAGAGGGTCGCAACTCAGCAAGAACAATGTCGCGGCCTGTCCCTTTGAACCTAGAAAAATCCTCCATTTTCACCACCAAAACCAAGCCAATTTACCCCAAAATCAATCCAACAACCTAACTTAATCACCACAGTAGCTCTACTATAGTCTCAGCAACATAACCTAACAAGAAGCTAGCTTAAAACTTCATCAAATCCCAAACTCAATCTTCAACCTCAAAGACTTAATAAAACTAAAACCCAACCAATAACTTACATAATTTAATGGTTAGAATCATAGTTTAAATCTTACCTTAGCCTCTGCTTGAATCCACAAGTTGAAACTGAGCTAATCCCCAAGTTTAGAGCTCCAATTCCTAGCTTAATCTTCAATGTTTCCCCTTGGTATGGTTTAGAGAAAAAAGAGAGAGAGAGAGAGAGGAAAGTGTTTGGGTCGGTGTCCTAATTTCTGAACATATCCTTAGTTTTGTTTTACTTATCCTAGGTTACTTAAGTTGCCTCCAAGGCTCGGGGTACCAAAAACGTCGCCGAGGGTGAAATGGTAAATTTTCCCGATAATCCCTCCTAAACGTTCTAACTTCAAATATATCTTCAAATATTTATTTTTATAACCCAATAAAATGTCTAATACTTGAAATATCCCTCGACTCGCCCCGAGTCGGGTATTCGACCCCGTTGTGACTTTCTAGCTAAACTGTTCCCTAGGACTGTCTCGGATCGTGCAACACAAATATATCACAATATTCACAATAATGACAATAATCACATTTATTGGATTTATGCCCTCAATAGGCTAAAATTACAAACATGCCCCTACTAACCAAACGGGGCCCACATGCATATTTAATTCACCTAAACATGCATTTCTAATCACATACTCATCAAATTCACATATTAACATAATAAACCACTTATTGCCCTCCAGGCACGCTAATCAAGGCTCAAAGCATTATTAGCAAATTTGGGACGCTACAAAGTGAGAGCTCAACCTCTTTAAGAGCAGACTACTCGACCAAGGAGTGAGAGCTCAACCTCTCTAAGAGAAAACACTCAACCTATGAGTCAGAGCTCATCCTCTTTTAGAGCAGACACTCCACCCAGGAGTGAGATCTCAACCTAGGAGTGAGAGCTCAACTTTTTCTAAGAGCAGACATTCTGCCTGAGAGTGAGACACTACTACAAATAATGTCATTTTTGATAGTTCCCAACTGCCACATTTAATTTTTTGTGTGTGTGTTTTAAAAGTTATGTGGAATCCCATGACGCAGACCTGGTTAGCATTTATGTTAGTGTTAATATTTGTGTTAGTATCTAACTACCACAAATGCTATGTTTTTGATAGTTGGGCATTGTCGTAAATGATATTTGTGCCAGTGGAAATTGCAACAAATGCTACATTTGTGGCAGTTCTCCACTGACATAAATGCTAAGCAAGTTTGCATCAGTGTCTAACTGCCACAAATGCTAATAATAATAAGATTTTTTGCATCATTTAGGAACTATCAAATAATGTTTTTAATTAGGAAAATTGCAAATGTTTATGCCAACAACAGAAACAGAAAAAAAACAGCATAAACACAAAATCGGCAACATAAATAAATAAAACATTTGTATATAGATAACATTTATGATTAAATATACAAAAGTAATTCAGATTTCAAAGTTAATCTATGTATATAGTCATAATTGTTGCGTTCTAAATTTCTAATCAATAAACACTTAAACTAAAATTTCCTCACCAATTTGCTCATTTGCTAATTGAGATATGCCAAAATTAATTCAACGTATTGATCACTTATCTCGTTGATTTTTTCAGTCGTATATGGTGCCATATTCGTTAGCTAATTAAGAAATATTTAAAATAATATGTTCGAATTCATCCAAATAAAATCATAAGTGATAGTTTAAATTAAATTTAGAGGTTAAAACAATACCTTATTTTCAAGTAGTTCTTCGATCTAGGCTGTGAAATCAATTCCCTAGCAAACTTCATAATTTAATAGCCACACTTAGTAGGCCCAGTTTGGTTTTGCCACAATTATAACATAGTTATCCAAATCTAAGAATCATATTTTACAAGTTTAAATAATAAAAATATGTCCAAAACTTTAATGAGGTAACTTATAAGAAACACAAACTTTTAGTCTAATAGACTCTTTTTGTCTTCAGTGTGTATCGTATTGAAGCAATGCCCTACATAAAATATTAATATTTATCCAGATGTGAGTTATGAATGAAATTGCAAATTAATTCAGTAATATGTATAACTTACACGATAATTATCTCCTTGATTTCTGGACGAAAAAAGTGAATTTATAGGATCCGAAAATGCCACAAAATGACTATGTGGCTGAATCAATACTAACATCCAGTGAAAGCTACAACCAAAAGAACTTTTGAGTAAGATATTTATCAATAAAAAAAATATTTATGTATATGAAATTTAGTTGACTTATTGTTCCAATTAAATATTAGAAACTGTGTCTCTAGCTCCATTTGCAAAAATCGTTCGAAGAGATTTTTAGGGAAAATGGGTTTCTCAACATCTCCTAAGATGGACTGAAATAGAAATTGGATCCACATGTGATTTATATTGTGCATCATCAATAATTTCTACATTATCATCAACTTCATAATCCACTTCAAAATACTTATTATTCTTAGATGGTCCCTCATCAGTCACTTTCATTCTTTCTTCGTGCAAACACCACACTTTATAACTTTTTTCTATTTTGTTCCTAAATAATTGGTCTTTTACTTTAGCAATTATCATCCTGACAACAATACCACATTTAATGCAAGGGCAATGAATACTATTAGGAGATTGAGTATTCCTAGCACAAAACTGCATGAAAAACTCAACTTCACTCATATATTTCACTGATAAACCTATCTGCTGACATCCAATCTCTATCCATTGTCAAACTTTAAACAAACAAAGAAAGCACACAAACAAAACAACAAACATTAACAATTAGGTTCATGAATTATGTAATTGAAAAGCAAATAAAGGAAACAATATGTCTAGGAAAAATTTGGGCAGCATTTCCCCTATTTCTATCACATTTCTCAAATTTAAAACGTACATGTATAGAACACATAATACACAATAGTGTTAAAAAAATCAATCAACACATGCATAATTTTCATATTATTAAATCTAAAAAAAAATTGGGCAGCATTTCCCCTATCTCTATCACATCTCCCAAATTTAAATAGTACATGTATATAAACACATAATACATAATAATGTTCAAAAAATCAATCAAACATGCATTATTCAAATATTACTAAATCTAAAAATATGGGCAATATTTTCCCTAAATCTATCACATTTCCCAAATTAAAATGAACCTATATTCGTCACATAAACACAACAAAATCAATTAATCAAGCAAACATGCATAATGCCAATATTATATCACCGCAGCACACAATCTCAAAACCTATCTCCACTGATTTTTAAATCCTAAATTCCACTAAGTCCAATATCATAATTAAGTACTTCTAGCTTTGAATACATATTATATATTGAAGATAAATATATATTACCTCCAAAATAAAATCCTTGAAAGCTTGATCACCAACAAATTCGTGATCAAAAAACCTATTCAAAGATACCAATAAACAAAACAAAAAATTTAAAAAGTTAACAAAATATGAAGAAAAATATGCTAAAAATATTCTAACTAAATAAATAATAAAGTGGAACATAAAGAAATCACATAATTTAATATATATATATATATGTACCCATTTAAACACTCAAACCCAAAATTAAATGAACTTTTTGAAAAAAAATGTTAACAAAATATAATGAAAAATATTCTAACTAATAAAATAATAAAGTGGAATGTAAAGAGAAAACATAATTTAATATATATACCCATTTAAATACTTAAACTCGAAATTAAAATAAAATAAATTTAAAAAGTTAACAAAAAATAAAGAAATTATAATAAAAATATTATAAAAATTAAATAAAATAGTAAAATGCAAAGTTTAAACCTAAAAAATTACATAATCATCAATATAAAACTAACAAAAAAAATAGAAATATAATTAATTCATAAAAAAAATTCAAAAATTAAATTTAATTCATAAAAATTAATAAAATTGCACTTACCTTTGGTAATGTAGTAATGTGGGATATTGAAGTAGCACACCACAAAAAACTAATAATTTTTTTAGGTTATCAAACTATAATATTCAGGAATCTAAAATCTACACAAAAATCTAAAAAAAAAAATATGTATAAGGTTCATAAACATATATAATTCACTATTTTAACCTTACAATTGAAAAATAAATGAAAAAAAAACCACCAAAATGGGTCAATACCGTCGAAGGCGTCACTGGTTTGGAGAGAAAACACACATAAACTTTGTTTGCAGTTTTAGGGGAAATGGGGCTATCGGGGATGAAGGCTTGGTTTCAATTTGGGTGATGGGGTTAGCATCAGTGCCACAGTGATGCATACCTTGTGTTAGCATATGTTAGGCACTAATGCTAATGATGTCATTAACAGTGTCACATGGCCACTAACGCAAACTTTCTGCATTAACACCGTCAATATTAGAATTGGCGCTAATACAATTTCATTTGTGGCAATGTCTAACTGCCACAAATGTTAATTCTCAGTCAAATGCTTTCAGTGACATGTTTGACTGACACAAAATGTGTATTTTGGTGTTGTGAGAGCTCAACATTTTCTAAGACCATACACTACTTCTGGCTAGGAGTTAGAGCTACACCTTTGCTAAAATAATACCCTCTACCCAAGAGTGAGAGCTCAACCCTTGCCAAAAGCAGACACTCCACTTAGGTAGGATTGAGAGCTCACTACTAAACAAGGGAGCTATGACGTATGTAACGCCCTACTAATCCAAGGTCGTTACACTGTGTGTTTAAAATAGTGCTCAACTCACTAAATGAGCCATTTGGACTTAAATGTGTAATTAAACTAAATAAAGGTTGGATACAATTTTGGCCAAAAGAGTAATATTTCTCATTAAAAAAGTTTAATATATAAATGGGATCCCAGAAAAGAGTTTATAAATGGATACAAGACAAATAGTATACAAAATAGTTGTCCTCAACGGCAAAATGATCACTAGTTTTAGATCCACAAAAGAGATCCTGATCGTGGTGATCGAGCAGACCGCATAGGTACACAACAACCCCTGAAGCTCTCCAAGTCATGGCTGTTCTAGTTTTTCTTTGCCCTTACCTACACCATAGAGCACCCGTGAGTCGAGGCCTAGCAAGAAAACCCCAAAAAGTATAACCATAATAAAAATATTCGAAAGTAATAAACAAATGCTTCATAGATATCAAATGCATTTATTCCAGTCATATAACTCGTAAACACATTCCAAAGTTTACTAAGAAATTCATTTCAATCATATAGTCATTTACACAACCTAGGACAACAGCCTTGTCGAACGGCCCAACCAAGCGAGATGCGTACTCAGGCACTCAGCTCACATTTTATGCCGAGTGAGTGGGGACTGCACCCTCATACTGGACTTGCCTTCGTGACCTACACTCCACACGCTATGCCGACCAACCCCACGCTCAATGCAATGGTCATTCAGCCCCATGTTTAACTCGATGGACGAATATTGTTATATCACATATTCGTATATAATTCAATGCTAATGAGCATACCAACTGATTAGCTCTAAGTGAATATACCAGTTTTCTTACCTTAGGTCTTGTGCAGAAGAACTAGGACGACTTTGAGCACGATCCTTCCCCGAGCCATGTAGTAACCTAGCACAACCATAAATTGTACTCCTGCTAAGACCTCCAATTTCACCAATCAGGGTTGTGAAACCATCCTCCAAGCCCTCGAGCCAATGCCCTAAAATCTAGAAAAGAAGGCTCTGAAAATGGCTTGGTGCCATGACAAGTAGAAAGAAGCCAGAGGCCCCAACCTAGTTTAGTGCTGCGTCGCAATTCGTTTCGCGCTGCAGCGTGATCCCTGATTTCTGTGTTTTTCTATGACTTTCTCTGAACCTCAACTCATAAAAACAGGTTCCCAACCCCTCTAATCAGTGTTTCGACCACAAAAACAGTTACCCAAACCCCAAGGAGAAAAATAAAGTCAAAATGTCCCCTAAACACATAAATTACCAAAATCACCATTTCAACTTTAAAAACCCAATTCTTTTCCAAATCCAAAAATTAGAAATCCAAAACCATAATTCAGATCAAAACAAACTTCTAAATTAGTTTATAAACAAATTTCCATCATCAAAATGCCCTATTAAAACACATACATCCATGAATTCCAAAATCAAACCACACCCAAAGTTTCTCAAGAACACTACAAAGAGAATGAAGAATAAGGCAAGAACTCTTACCTCCTTTGAAATTTCGAGATTCCCTAAGTTGAGAGTGAGCTAGGATGCTTCTAATCCTTCTGTGATAGCTTGGAATCCCACCAAAATTCCTCAATAATTACTAAAGTGTATTAGAACTTTAGTAGCTTTCACACCAACTGAAGGAAGACAAAGACTAAGAGAGAGAGAAAGGGAATACACGAGAATGCCCCAAAAAAATCCCTCAGCATTTCCTAATCTGGCTTAGTCTAATGGTCAAAATGACAAATTTACCTCTTATCCATCCAAATGCCCTTTGTCCAATGCAAGGGTATTTTGGTCTTTTCCCCATATACCCGTTAATCCTCAAATTTCACCACGAACTCCCAATCAAACATATTTAACCCAAGTACTCACAAAATTTATTATTTTTCCATTAAATCACATTAATTTTCCAAATTACCAAATTACCCCTAAGCTCATCCCGAGTTGGGTATTTATCCCTATTGTGACTTTTCTGCTAAATTGCACAATATGATCATCTTATGTTGATTGTCTCAAATATATCCACATAATAATGTGGTCTCAATCACATAGCATATAAAATTACAATTATGCCCTCAATGGGCCAAAATTACGAAATTCCCCTTTCTAACGAAAATTGGCCCAGAAGCATATTTAATACGCATAAACATGCATAATTAGTGATATCATTATATAACTCATAGAATTCACATAATCACGTATATTTAATCAACTAAGAAATAAAAAATACACAAAGCAATCCAATTATGTCATCCGAGCACACTAATCATGGAACTAAACTTTATTAGAGATTTTGGGACGTTATAACTATCCCCTCCTTAGAGAAATTTCATCCTCGAAATTTAATTGAACAGCTCAGGATACTAATCCAACATATCTGACTCTAATTCCCAGGTTGCTTCCTCGAACTTGTTGTTCCTCCACAACACTTTAAGCAAGGGTATAGTCTTATTCCCCAAGACCTTGTCCTTATGTAGCTCCAGGTCCTCATAACTAAACATATGAGTCTCATCTGATACATATTTCTTAAGCATAGATACATGAAACACATTGTGAACTCTTAACAATGACGAAGGTAAGGCCAATCTGTAGGCCTCCTTCTCGATCCTCTCCAGGATCTCAAAAGATCTAACAAACCTAGGGCACAACTTGCCCTTCTTCCCAAACCTTTTCACCCCCCTTCCCCCCCCCCCCCCCCCCCCCGCTTCAGCGGTGAAACTCTAAGGAAGACATAGTCTTCCACTTGGAACTCTACATTTTCGTGCCTATGATCAGAATAACTCTTCCAATTACTCTATGATGCAAGCATCCGATCTCTAATCTTCTTAATGGCTTCATTGGTCCTCTGGACTGCTTCAGGATGTAAGTATTTCCTTCCACCCATTTCATCCCAATGAATGGGTGATCTACACTTCCTACCATACAATATCTCATATGGAGCCATTCCAATTGTTGCTTGTAGGAGAATTCAATCAATGACAGGTATTTACTCCAGGACCCTTCAAAGTGCAATACACACACTCGAAGCATGTCTTCCAATATCTGAATTTTCCTCTCAGACTGCCCATCTGTCTGAGGATGATAGGCGGTACTGAACTTCAATTGTGCACCCATGTCCTTCTACAGACTTCCCCAAAACTTGAAAGTAAAAGTTGGGTCCTGATCTAACACAATAGACTTCAATGCCCCATGAAGGCATACAATTTCCTTCACATATAACTCAAAATACTAATTGACTGTAAAATTTGTCTTCACAAGAAAAGAGAGAGCTGACTTGGTATATCTGTCTATAATTACCCACACAAAATCACATCGACCCACTTCCTTCGACAACCGAACCACAAAATCCATAGTAATGTCCTCCCATTTCCATACGGGAACACCCAAATGCTTCAGTAGCTTTGCTGGTATGTGGTGCTCAACTTTCACTTGATGACATGTTAGGCACTTAGCTATATATTCAATCACATCTTTCTTCACCCTAGACCACCAATATAACAATTCCAGATCATGATACATCTTTGTGGTGCCTGGATGTAGCGAGTACGGTGTGGTGTGAGACTCATTCAGAATCTCTTGCCTGATGCCAGCATTCATCGAAACACAAATATGATCCTTGTTTCTCAATAAACCCATCTTAGAAACTATATATTCCTTAGCCACTCAAGCTAGGACGTCCCCTCTATGCTTGAACAATTGAGGATCATTGAACTAACCTTCCTTAACTCTCTAGAAGAGTAGACTGCAACATGATGTTAACTAGCTGGCCCACTACCAACTCTATCCCTTCTCTGGTCACATCCTCTGCTAATCTTCTAGATATCCGCTCGATCTGAATAATTGTCCCGGACCTCTCTAACTTAAAGCATCTACAACCACATTGGCTTTTCTGGGGTGATACAAGATCTCACAATCATAATCCTTTACTAACTCCAGCCAACACCTCTGACTCATGTTCAAATCTTTCTGGGTTTAGGCTCTTGTTGTCAGTGTATACATCACACTTCTCCCCACAAAGGTATTGTCGCTATACTTTCAATGCAAAAACCACTGCTGCTAATTCCAGGTCATGTGTAGGGTACCGTTGTTCATAGTCCTTGAATTGTCACGATGCATAAGCAATCAACTTCCTTGCCTGTATAAAATCACAACCTAACCCTTGCCTCTAAGCGTCACATTATACCATAAACTTCTAATTTGATGGAAGACTCAATACCAGAGTAGTACTTAATCATCACTTCAACTCCTGGAAGTTGTTCTCATATCTGTCTAACCATACAAACTTTAGATTCTTGTGTGTCAACTCTATCAGTGATGTAGGAATGCTTGGCAAACCTTTTATGAAACGTCAATACCCTACCACTCCAAGAAAACTTTTAACCTCAGAAGCATTCCTTGGCCTTAAAAATTCTCTAACTACCTCAACCTTGGCCGGATCCACCTTAATTCCATCTTTGCTGACAATGTGACTGAGAAATGTCACCTGAGCTAACCAGAATTAACACTTCTTGAACTTGGCATACAATATGTGCTCCCTCAATATTTGTAATACCAACCGAAGATGTTTCTCATGCTCTGCCTCTAACTGAGAATAAACAAGTATATCATCGATGAAGACATTCACAAACCGATCCAAATAATCCTTGAACACTCTATTCATTAGATCCATAAACCATGTTTAGGAATTACTCAACCCAAATGACATGAATTAGAATTCATAATGCCCATACCTCGTGTAGAAACTTGTCTTCGGAATATCCTCCTCATTGATCCTCAACTGGTGATAGCTAGAACGAAGATCAATCTTCAAGAACACTGTCTTGCCTTGCAACTGTTCGAACAGGTCGTCAATCCTCTGTTGGTCTTTGATAATGTGATTGACAATGCAGCGGAAGCATGTGATAATATTTCAATGAGAGAGTGTTCTTCTCACTCTCTATTTTTTGTCTTGGAAAATCTATGATAGCTTGTGCCATAGAACTTGAGTAGCTTTCACACCAAGTGAAGGAAGAAATATACTAAGAGAGAGAGAAAGGGAATGCAAGAGAATTCCCCAAAAAAACCTCTCAGCTTTGCCTAATCTGGCTTGGTATAATAGTCAAAATGACCAATATACCCTTTATCCACCCAAATGCCCTTTGTCCAATCCTAGGGTATTTTAGTATATTCCCCAAATTCCAGCTAATCATCAAATTTCATCATGAATTCCCAATGAAACTTATTTAACCCAAGTTCTCACCAAATTAATTCCTATAAACAAATAAATCCAAGTAATTTACCAATTACAAAAATATCCCTAAGCTCATCCCGAGTCGGGTATTCATCATCGTTGTGTCTTTTCCGCTAAATTGCGCAGTAGGATCGTCTCGCTTCAAATGTATCAAACATATCTACATAATAATGGGTCTAAATAAAATAGCATATATGTTGATGCTCATAATCTCATCAAGAGAAAATATGAGGCCGAGGCAAGGCCCTTGGGCCACCGTCGTCTCGGGAAGCCATCGCACCATCACGACACGAGCCTGGGTTCGTTCCTCGTGGAGTCGATGCCAGGTGGCCCACATTGGCAAGGCATAGATGCCAAGGCTCAGTAGCCTCGCGAGGCCCTCGTCTCGCGAGGCCTCCATCCGCGCAGACCAGCCCATGGGCGAGGCCATCCATCTCGCGAGGCCCTCGTCTCGCGAGGCCACCCATCCGCGCGCATCAGACCAGGGGCGAGGCCACCATCTCGCGAGGCCAACACATGGGCGAGGCCACCCATCCGCGCGCATCAAACCAGGGGCGAGGTCACCATCTCGCGAGGCCGAC
The DNA here is from genome assembly GCF_963169125.1 of Humulus lupulus. NCBI lineage: Eukaryota > Viridiplantae > Streptophyta > Magnoliopsida > Rosales > Cannabaceae > Humulus > Humulus lupulus. The sequence goes on from NC_084793.1 coordinate 172,046,612, forward strand.
ACATGGGCGAGGCCACCCATCTCGCGAGGCCTTCATCCACGCGCATCAGACTAGGGGCGAGGCCAACGCTCGGGCGAGGGGCCATGCGAGGGGTGGGCTCCTCCTCCGGACGCGACATATTGAGAGCCTCATATAACGAGGCAGAGCACTATATTGAAAGCATGCTTTGTGAGAGCTTCCGAGGAGGCTTGCGCACACCATCACATGGCCACTCGAGAGGAGGAGGGCCTCCTGAACAGCTAGGGAGCCACGCCATCAAGGGGGTCGCAAGGAGGGCGTCTCGTCACGCATCCTTAGACGTCTGCTAGGGCCACATGCCTATCACCCAGACTCGTGAGTGACCTCGGGAGGCTTCAGGCATCTCATGCCAAGGACCCCAGATCTCCACCTCACACCAAGGGTCCCATTCCTTACACCTTGAGACCCCTATGCTTAGGAGATCCAGTACGAGTCGAATGGGACATACTTGTACGACCTAGTACTGAGTACGGATACCAGTGCCAGTGAGACTGCTGGGGTAAGAGTCATGGTCCGTACGTCTACGGCCATAGGTCAGAGCCGACACCACTACCTCCTGCGCCACTACGCCTGCCACCACTCATCAGACATGGGTACAAACAAGTAGTGGAGGCATTCTCCTGACACCTGCTCCTGTGCTGGATGTACGACCACAACCTCTGAAGCCACTCCCCTGACATAGTACTTATGTACCCTATGGTCTCCTGGACCACTATGTACCTAAGGCCATTAGAGCCTACTATAAAATGGACTCTAAGACCACCTGAAAGGGGGTTGGGAGTTTTATTGTAGTAAAGGCTTGAGAGTTAATGAAAGATTGATTGATTTCTCCATTGTTATCCTATCATAATTCTTGAGTTATTGCTTTGATTTCTGTAGCTTTTTTATTGACGATCCTAACTTGATAATTTCTTCCAACTCAACTTAGTTGACGAGTTCTCACCGTCAACAGTTTGGCGCCGTCTATGGGAACGTTAGTTTCAAGCTACTGTTCCACCATTGTTTCTGGCAAGAAGAAGATGCCAAGACCCTCGAAGCGACTGAGGGAGCCACGAGAGGTAGAGGTTCACCTGAACGGAGTCCAGCTGAAGGCCTCCATGAAGGACGCTCCTCCAACCAGAGACGTGGAGCCCCTGAAAGACCCTGAGGTTCACGGAGGTGATAGGGTGGCCTCATCACCAGCCGCTCCACTTAGAGGAAGTCCTCCAAGAGCACCACCGGTAAACACTGACGAGTTCCCTCCTCCAAAACTGCCGCAGGCACCGAACTCTGGCCGGCAAGACCCGGGTCCTTCGGCCCATAGGCATGATAAGGACCCCCGGGTCCACTCCGTGAGCTCGAGTTCGAAATCCTGGTTTTACGAAGAGGAAATATGTGAGCTCCACCGTAAGAACCAAAGGTTGGAAACCACCTTGGAAAACATGCAAGAGGTCATGAACGGCCTGCTGCAGGGTAAGTCAAGCGTAACCTTGCCTAAGAGGAAGAAGAAGGGAAAGGATGGGGTGGAGACCACTGTACCGGTATATGATGGGAGAACCCGACATTCAACCAGTAACACCCCCCGAACGAAGCAACGTGATCACCCTGAACTGCCTAAGCAGGCCCAGAAGCCAGCGCCGAGGACCAACGCTGCCCCTCGCAATGAGGATGAGGTCACCTCTAAAAGAGCACCCTCAGACTTTCGGGAGGAGCTCAATAAGAAGAGGGCGGTCAAAGGGACCACGCCCCCTGTGGCGCCTCGAGAAGTCAAGGGAAAGGCGGATCTTAGCTCGTCCACTTTGAGGGACACTCTCAGCAAGAGGAGGCAGGACCTAGACACGGAGATGAGGAGCCTGCGGAGCAAGATCGTCACCGTGTCAGGCGGCCAGGCCTTTGAGGAGGACTTCGACCATGAGTAGCCCTTTGTGAGAGAAATTCAGGCAATCCGACTCCCTGCCAATTTTAAGGAGCCCAATATGACCCCTTACGAAGGGAACACGGATCCGAAATACCACCTGGATGCGTTTACTGATCTAATGAAACTGAGGGGGATCGGAAGTGGTGTCAGGTGCCATTGCTTCGCTGTTACTCTGAAAGGACCCGCCTACAAATGGTTCAAAAGACTAAGGCCGGGGTCCATCAGGTCCTGGCAGCAGTTTTTTGACGAATTCCTCCAACAGCACCATGCCGTGCGGGACTACACGATGCCAGGTACCAGCCTGGCCAACGTGAAGCAAGGGGAGAATGAGATCCTGAAGAGCTACATTCACCGGTTCAATATGGAGGCCGCAAAAGTGGGGAGCCTAACGCGCCGAGAGTTAAAAATGGCCATTACCGCTGGAGTGCTCCCAGGAAGCAAGTTGTGGGACAACATGTTGAAGAGGGAAGTCACCGACTTAGATGACTTCTATGAGAGAGCGCAGAAGTACATCCGTGTGGAGGATGGCCACGCAAACCTAAAGGCGGGGAAGGAGGAGCCCCACGCGAAGCCCCCAACTAACGACGGATCGAATGTAGCGAAGAAGAAAATGACGTACGATGGGTCAAGAGATGACCAGCAGAGGAAAACCAAACGAGGGGGTGATCATAGGCAAACGGCTTATACTTACTATACGAACCTCACAGATACCAGGGAGCATATTTACATCACCAACGAAGATCGAGTGCCCTTTAAAAAGCCCCCACCAATGAGAAAGGATCGGTCCAAAAGGGACCCTAGTAGATACTGCCAATACCACAAGGACATTGGACACACCACGGCAGAGTGTATCAATCTGAAGGAGGAAATTGAGGAGCTCATCCGCCGGGGACACCTGGGCCGCTATGCCAGGAGAGAAAGGCAAAGGCTAGAGGACGAGCCCGCAGCACCCCAGGCACAAGAGCGAGCCCCAGAAATACAGGGGGAGGTCCGAACAATTTTTGGAGGTCCAGGATTTGGGGGAGACTCTAGGAAGGGGCGAGATAGATATGCAAGAGAGGCTCGGCGAAGTCCGCCTCCCTGCGTCATGAGTTTAGATCAGCGACCCCCAAAAAGTTTCAAGGGTGAAAATGACTCGATAACGTTCACTGAGGAGGACGCACGGGGGGTACACTTTCCCCACAATGATTCGCTGGTGCTGACAGTTCAATTGGAAAATATTCGTGTGCATCGAGTCCTAGTGGACAACGGGAGCTTGGTAGACATCCTATATCGCTCTGCTTTGGAAAAGATGGGACTGGGCATTCGTCATCTGAAGCCCTGCCAGTCGTCCCTAAACGGATTCACAGGGGACTCAGTGCAACCCCTTGGAATGATCGAATTGACACTTACCATGGGGGAACAACCCCGACAGACCACAGTCATGTCTAACTTTTTTGTAGTAGATTGTGCATCAGCTTTCAACGCGGTATTGGGGAGACCCTCCCTAAGAGAATTGAAAGCCATAACTTCAATATATCACTTGGTTGTCAAGTTCCCGACTCCAGGAGGGGTCGCTAGTATGAAGGGGGAACAAAAGGAGGCGAGGGAGTGCTACAACACCTCACTCCGCGCGCCTGCGAAACCGCAGGAGCCAATGGCCATGGTGATACATGATGTATGCCCACGGGGGGTCCGCAGGAGCTGGACCCTCGGGTCGTGGATGAGTCAAGAGCAGAACCAGTAGAAGAAGTATAGGAGGTTACGGTGACGGAGGAACCCCTAAGGAAATTGAAGATGGGGAGAAGCCTGCAAGGTGACGTGAAGGAGGAGTTGATGAAATTTTTTAAAGATAATCTAGACGTGTTTGCATGAAGTCATGAGGACATGGTGGGCATAGACCCCAGTGTGATGTGCCACCACCTTAATATCTCCCCAGAGGCAAGGCCCGTCAGGCAAAAGAGGCAGGCGCTAGACCCAACAAGATACGCAGCATTAAAAGAGGAGGTTGACAAGCTAAAAGCCAACGGGTTCATCCGTGAGTCTTACTACCCTGTGTGGGTGTCGAACCCAGTACTCGTGCTGAATCCGAATGGGAAATGGAGAACTTGCATCGATTTCACGAACCTGAATAAAGCTTGTCCTAAGGACAGCTTCCCACTTCCCAGGATTGATCAGCTAGTAGATGCGACGGCAGGACATGAGTTATTGAGTTTCATGGACGCCTACTCAGGATACAACCAAATCCCAATGAACCCAGCAGATGAAGAGCACACGTCTTCATTACAGACAAAGGGCTCTACTGTTACAAGGTGATGCCCTTCGGGCTCAAGAACGCAGGAGCCACCTATCAGAGGTTGGTGAATAAAATGTTCGCCAACTAGATAGGAAGGAATATGGAGGTGTATGTGGATGAAATGTTAGTGAAGACCAAAGAAGCAACAAAGCTTAACAAGGACTTGGGTGAAATGTTCGACACACACAGGAAATACCGGATGAAGTTGAATCCAGTCAAGTGCACCTTCGGGGTATCCTCAGGAAAATTCTTGGGCTTCATGGTCAATTCCAGAGGCATCGAGGCCAATCCTGACAAGATAAAGGAACTAATAGAGATGAGCCTGCCTAAGAATAAGAAGGAAGTGTAGTGCCTAATGGGAAGGGTGGCAGCCCTTAATAGGTTTATCTCAAGGTCCACTGACAAGTGCCTCCCATTCTTTAACATCCTCAAAGGGAGCAAAAAGTTTGCTTGGGATGAAAAATGTGAGGAAGCATTTGTCAAGCTGAAAGAGCACCTGGGGAAGCCACCCCTATTGGCAAAGCCAAAGAAGGGCGAGAAGCTATACCTGTACTTGGCAGTGTCTGAGCATGCCATCAGCGCAGCCTTGGTTAAAGGAGAGAAGAAGCAGCAACAACCCGTATACTATATCAGCAAGCGTTTGGTAGACGCGGAGAACCGGTATCCGGAGATCGAAAAGTTGGCCTATGCACTAGTAGTGGCTTCGAGGAAGTTGAGGCCTTACTTCCATGCACATACAATTGAAGTCCTGACAGATAGTCCTTTGAGGCAGGTCTTGCATAAACCTGAGACCTCAGGGAGGCTGATGAAATGGTCGATCGAGCTGAGTCAATTTGACATTGTATACACCCCAAGAGCTTCCATCAATGGACAGGTGCTGGCAGATTTTATAGTAGAGCTCACCCATCAGTCGAATGAAGGAAGGAATGAAGAAGGGGAGCAGCCTATTATGGAGGAAGAGCTAGGAGGTTTAGAGGAGTGGAGTTTGCATGTTGATGGGGAATCTAATGAAGGAGGATCTGGAGCGGGCATCATGATGACTGGGGCCGAGGGGCACAGAATGTATTGCGCAATCCGATTTGGGTTTGAGGCCTCCAATAATGAGGCAGAGTACGAGGCGCTCCTAGCTGGCCTGCGTTTAGCCCAGGAATTGAGAGTAACGCGCCTTCATATCTTCAGTGACTCTCAATTGGTAGTATGCCAAGTAAAGGGGGAATACCAGGCGAGAGGACCCAAGATGGCAGCCTACTTGGAGAAGGTGAAGGGCTATCTGGGACGGTTGGTGGCATATAATATAGAGCAAATCCCCAGAAAAAAGAATACCCATGCCGATGCGCTCGCCAAGCTGGCGTCTACCAAGGATGGTGACATCTTGGAGTCGATACCCGTGGAGTACCTGCCCAAGCCCAGCATCGAAGGCGCGGACGTGCACATGGTTAGTGTCCCAAGGGAGTCATGGACTGAGCCAATCAAGAGGTACCTGGAAGAAGGAACCTTGCCTGCAGACAAAAACGAGTCCCGGAGGTTGGTGTGCAAGGCCGCAGGATACACCCTGGTAGATGGGGTCCTTTACAAAAGAGGATTCTCAATGCCACTCCTGCGGTGTGTAGAAGAAGAGGAAGCGCTAAAAGTGTTACAAGAGATACATGAGGGAGAGTGCGGCAACCACGAGAGCAGACCCTCCACAGCTAGGAAGGCCATGAGACAAGGATACTACTGGCCCTCCATGGAGAGAGATGCGCATGACTTTGCCACGAAATGCGACAAATGCCAGAGGCACGCCAACTACCCTCGGAGACCCCCAAATGAACTAACCAGCACGACCAGCCCCTAGCCCTTCGCTATCTGGGGGATAGACTTAATCGGCGCTCTTCCTACAGGCAGGGGTGGAGCGAAATACGTGGTGGTGGCAGTGGACTATTTCACTAAGTGGGTAGAAGCAGAACCCCTTGTGAAGATAACCGCCAAGCACATCACCTCTTTCGTCAACAAATCCATTGTTTATAGATATGGAGTTCCCTACAAAATTATTTCTGACAATGGTACCCAGTTTGAGGGGGGAGCTTTCGATGAATATTGTAGGGAAATGGGCATAAGGAGGAGTTTCTCCGCGGTTGTGCACCCCCAGGCCAATGGACAAGTGGAGGCCATAAACAGGGTCCTTAAGAAGAACTTGAAGACAAAGCTAGAGAAAATGAAAGGAGCTTGGGTAGATGAGCTACCAAATGTGCTGTGGGCTTACAGAACCACCCCACGCACAACTACTGGGGAGTCCCCATTCTCTTTGGCCTATGGGTGTGAGGCTGTGCTCCTGGTTGAGGTGCGAGTTGAGTCCCACAGGGTACAGGTATATGGAGACGAGGCCAACCGTATAGCCTTGGCCGAAAGCTTAGACATGCTTGAAGAGAAGAGAGAAAAAGCACAAATGAGGGTGGCAGTATACCAGCAGCGCGCCGCAAGGTACTACAATTCAAGGGTGCGAGAGAGAACTTTCAGAGTTGGCGACTTGGTGCTAAGGAAGGTGCTCCCTAACACACGAGACCCAGGCGCAGGAGTGCTGGGGGCGAACTGGGAGGGGCCCTACCAGGTTGCTCAGTGCATACCCCCAAACACTTACAAGCTAGCGCGCATGGACGACACCATCATACCCCGAGCATGGAACGTGGAGCACCTGAGGAAGTACTACCAGTAAGGCGCCCACATCCGATGGTAAAAGTACAAGTGTTGCACGCCAACCTAATAAAATAGGGAGAAATCAAAGAGGTTGCCTAGAAGACCTCCTGAGTAGGTGTGAGCCTTTTTATTTTATTTTCTATGAAAATCTCCTATGTACCGTTACAACTGTTTGTATGAGACTGTTTGTTATGAATGTGATGAATGAAACTGCATGTTATGGGAGAAACTGTTTGCAACCTCTTGTGTTATTTTCCTTCGCTACGTGGGCATCAGCCAAAGTGTCTGCCGAAATAAATTTCACCAGACACTTGGGGGGCAGGATAGGAGCCGACAGCATGCACCTAGCAAAGGGAACCTAAAAAAGGGCCCTCTAACGAAGGGTCCTAAAAAGGACCCCTAGCCCTTCTAAAAGCCCTTCTAAAAAGGAGGCCCCTAAAAGGGACCCTCTACCAAGAGGACCCCTAGCCCTTCTAAATTGGAGGCCCCTAAAACAAAAAAACAAAAAAAAGGGGGGACCCTCTACCAAGAGGATCCTAAAAAGGGCCCTCCATCAGGAGGAAGTAACCCAAAAACAAAGGGACCCCCTATACTAGGGCCTTAAACGAAGTCCTCACAAGGCATCCCTTGGAATCACAAGGATTAGCTACCCTTGTGAACACCAAGGGAGGCCATAGGGACTTACAAAAAAAAAATATATGGTGACGATAATAATAATTAACCTAGAGCGGCCACCAAGCCGCCTAGCTAAAAAGGGTCCCAAAGGAGACCCTTGCAAAAATAGTACTATGAATAACGACGAGAAGGACGCTTCTCGCAAAGAAATAATAAGCGCGCGCAAGAAAAACATAAAAGGATAACTAGGACCCAAGGGGTCAAAATATCCTTATAGAAGCAACCAAGAGGCACCAAAAGAGGTCTCAGTGAACCCTCTCATATGGGCTCCAAAGGACCTCCAGCCTGGTAAATAAAAGAGGGGAACCAACCAAACCCCATCATGCAGGCTTAAAAGGGCCTCAAATGCAGTAGAACAAGAAATAAATAGCAACACATGTATTTATACATTAGAAAAAAGAGTTCTTAAGATAGTACAAGAGTTACCAAAAGAAAAGTAGTAGTGATAATGATATTACAAAGTTAAAAGTAAAAAAAAAAAAAGCAAGACTACTTCAAGGCCTCCTATGGTGGGCACTCCACAAGGCCGCTCGAGCAATGGCCTGTTCGCCAAAAGAGGAGAAGTCGAAGTTGGGATCCTACCTCCACACATTGTAAAGAGCACGATCTATAGACCTGTGCTCGGTGGTGATCCTCTCCGCCTCCAAGGAAGCCCTCGCCGCCTCCAAGGAAGCCCTCTCCGCCTCTAAGGAAGCGTTCCTCTCCTGCGCTGACTGTAGTTCGGCCCTAAGGGCCTCAACTTCGGTCTCCAGTTGAGTAACCCTCTCCTGCGACGCAGCCGCAGTGGCCTTGGCCCCCTGGAGCTTGCGCTCCAAGCGTCTAGCCTTGCCCTTTAGCTCCTTGATCGTGGCCTTTGCTTTCTCCCTCTTTGAGAGCAAGTTGACAGACTTAGTTCGGGCCTTTGACAACTTGACCTTGGTCTCGTTAAGCTCATTTTCGAGCTCCTGAACCCGAGCTGTAAGACAGTCCCTCTCAGCAGTAGATGCGGAGAGGGAGCTGGACGTGTCGGCATACCGAAGAGACACAGTGTAGATCTGCCCAAAAAAGTCAATGGCGTCAGCAATAAGTAACAAAAAGAAAAACACATGTACATCTATACATAATACTAATCGACGCAAGGTGCAAGAACTCACCCAAGCCGCGGCGCGCCTTAGGGTTTTCCCAAGGTCTGGTTGAGTCACACTCCCTAGACCCCTCCAGTCGGAGACAGGGAGGCCCGAGGCAATTTGAATGTAACGCTGCGCATAAGATGAGGCCATCCTAGTCACCCAAGGCTCCGCCTCCGTACTAGGAGCATCTTGTTGGACAGGGACGGACGACCCGCTCGCCGAAGCAGGAGGGGGCGCAGGGAAGGAGAAAAAATGAGACCCTGGTAGATTAAACGGGGCCTCTGCAAGGTCGATGAAATCAGACCCTGGTGGTCCAATGTCGTGAGGAACCTGAAGGAAGGCGTCACAGCTATCAAGGCCAGGGGGAGCGTAACATCCCGCTGCGGCCTGCGGGTCCAGAGATTGAAAGGCCATGTCCTAATCATGGGAGCCACAGGGGGGGCATCCCCCGGGGGACAGGGGGCGTTGTTGAGATCCCCCAAATTCGAGGGGAGCATCCTCCATCTCCTCCTCGGCCTCACCGTCGTGTAGGGATGGCTCAGCCGGCATAGCCATAGCCTTCTTAGACCCAGTAACTGACCACAGGAGCTTGGGGTCAGAGACCGGGGACAGCTGGTGGCGGTTGAGGTTCGCCACGGTAAATAGAACCGCCGCCTTCTTCAGGGAGGAGTCTGCATTAATGAGGTTGTTTATGGCCTCCGCCTCCGGCCCAATGACTGAAGGATCAGCAAATTTCCCTGCATGATCCACGCCAATGTCAGTACAAGCAAGAGTACGAAACAGTATGTTCTAATAAGAAGAAAAGAAAGACCAGGGTACTTACTAGGGCCGGTGCGAAAATCTTCACGAAAAGAGAGAGGGCCCTCTACCCAGAAAAAGTCTTGTTTCCAAGGCCCTGTGTTGGACACCGAGCCCTCTATCAAGGGGAGCTCGTTGTTGGCCTTCTGCAGGTAGTAGAAGCCCTTGGACTTGTGCACTTCCATGAGGTTATACAGGGAATGCATCTCTTGCGCCGTCGGGGCGCGTTTGACGTTTCCCTTGAACCAAATGAAAAGGCAACTTAAAGTCAACCAACTGTTGGGTGACAGTTGAAGAGGGGCCAAGTCGAAGTAGTTGAGAACCGCCACGAAAAACGGGTGCAAAGGAATGGTACCACCCGCCTTCAAAATCTGCTCACTCAAAGCCACAAAACCCTTCATAGGGCGGTCGGCCCAGCATGCCTCCTGAGGAGCATATAGAGTGTATTTTGGAGCAACGCGGTAGTGCTTCACGATCTCCTTCAATTTGTTCGCAGACACATGTGACACTAGACTGGACGCCAGTAAAGGGGCGTCGTCCTCCTCCTGGACAGACACCTGTCAGCGTGCTTTCGGCATATTTGCAAAATCAAAAGGAAAATGTGAGGAAGAGGCAGAACACTTGACCCTCCATTTTTTCTTCCTAGCAAGAGTTTTCCATCGAGGGAGCGACAGCGGAAGCACTAAGCTGGGAAAAATCGAGGCTAGGGGCTGGGGAGAGGCACTAAAAGCCCCACGACCATCATCAGGTGAGGATGGGTTGGGAGGTTCTGGCGGAAGGTGTCCCTCCATAAATTCTAACTCCCACCGCAATTCAAAAAGGGTCGTCCTAAGACGCGCTATATGGTTACTAAGGTCTGGGGGTGAAGGTCCTCCATCTCCTCTCGACACCGAGTCAATTTCACTCTCCACCACCCAAATTTTACGCCTAAGTTCGGCCATGCACTCAAGGTGGCGGATACGGGCTTGCCTTAAGGAGTCATAGTCCTGGTGAGGGTTGCCCTCAGGGGACTCTGAGTCTGAGGACAGGTCAATAAACTCAGCCCTTGGGGGTATGTCGGACGGGCCATCACTGGCCATGAAACCACGTCCCAACAGCAAAAGGGGGCTCACGTATAAACGAGGGGAAGGCTACAAAACACAAAGGAATAGGCTTAATACCTCTAGATGCAAACGCCCTAAATGGCCTGCTACAGGGTATAAAAAAAAAACAAAGAGGAGGGGCGTGCATATGGTCAAACTCACTACAAGCTTAGACTAAGGTACCCCATCCCGAGTACTGCAAGTTTGGACCCGATAAAAAATAAAAGGGAAAAGGAAAGAAAATATACCTCAAGCGGTTAAGAGAGCGAAGTTGGGGTCAAAAAGAGGTCGAGGAGCGAAAAGCACCAAAGGTCCGAAAGATGCATTAGTCACAAAATAGACACACCAAGAAATTAGCTCATATGTAAAAAAAAATGAAAATGAAATGAAGTGAAAAAATATATAAAACAAATAAAAGGAACTATGGTGAAAAAGAGGTTGTGAGGGATTGAACCCCTCACCTCTTGAAAAAAGAAGGGCTCTCCAAACCAATAAGCCAAAGAAGTAAGGTGAAAATATTAGGCCATGCATGAGGACCTATTTATAGGAATCAAGGTGAATAGTCTACAAGAGCACCTAAAGGTACTCTCCTAGACTGGGAGGCAAGTGTTGATGCTCATAATCTCATCAAGAGAAAATATGAGGCCGAGGCAAGGCCCTTGGGCCACCGTCGTCTCGGGAAGCCATCGCACCATCACGACACGAGTCTGGGTTCGTTCCTCGTGGAGTCGATGCCAGGTGGCCCACATTGGCAAGGCATAGATGCCAAGGCTCAGTAGCCTCGCGAGGCCCATCTCGCGAGGCCCTCGTCTCGCGAGGCCTCCATCCGCACCTCACCTCGGCCATACGCGAGGCCCATCTCGCGAGGCCTCCATTCGCGCAGACCAGTCCATGGGCGAGGCCATCCATCTCGCGAGGCCCTCGTCTTGCAAGGCCACCCATCTGCGCGCATCGGATCAGGGGCGAGGCCACCATCTCGCGAGGCCAACACATGGGCGAGGCCACCCATCTCGCGAGGCCACCCATCCGCGCACATCAAACCAGGGGCGAGGTCACCATCTCGTGAGGCCGACACATGGGCGAGGCCACCCATCTCGCGAGGCCTTCATCCGCGCGCATCAGACCAGGGGCGAGGCCACCATCTCGCGAGGCCAACGCTCGGGCGAGGGGCCATGCGAGGGGTGGGCTCCTCCTCCGGACGCGACATATTGAGAGCCTCATATAACGAGGCAAAGCACTATATTGAAAGCATGCTTTGTGAGAGCTTCCGAGGAGGCTTGCGCACACCATCACATGGCCACTCGAGAGGAGGAGGGCCTCCTGAACAGCTAGGGAGCCACGCCATCAAGGGGGTCGCAAGGAGGGCGTCTCGTCACACATCCTTAGACGTCTGCCAGGGCCACATGCCTATCGCCCAGACTCGTGAGTGACCTCGGGAGGCTTCAGGCATCTCATGCCAAGGACCCCAGATCTCCACCTCACACCAAGGGTCCCATTCCTTACACCTTGAGACCCCTATGCTTAGGAGATCCAGTACGAGTCGAATGGGACATACTTGTAGGACCTAGTACTGAGTACGAATACCAATGCCAGTGAGACTGCTGGGGTAAGAGTCATGGTCCGTACGTCTACGGCCATTGGTCAGAGCCGACACCACTACCTCCTGTGCCACTACGCCTGCCACCACTCATCAGACATGGGTACAAACAAGTAGTGGAGGCATTCTCTTGACACCTGCTCCTGTGCTGGATGTACGACCACAACATCTGAAGCCACTCCCCTGACATAGTACTTATGTACCCTATGGTCTCCTGGACCACTATGTACCTAAGGCCATTAGAGCCTACTATAAAATGGACTCTAAGACCACCTGAAAGGGGGTTGGGAGTTTTACTGTAGTAAAGGCTTGAGAGTTAATGAAAGATTGATTGATTTCTCCATTGTTATCCTGTCATAATTCTTGAGTTATTGCTTTGATTTCTGTAGCTTTTTTATTGACGATCCTAACTTGATAATTTCTTCAAACTCAACTTAGTTGACGAGTTCTCACTATCAACAATATTAAATTACGATTATGCTCTCAACGTGCCAAAATTACGAAAATGCCCTTTCTAACGAAAATTGTCCCACAAGCATATTTAATACACATAAACATGCAAAAACAGACATACCATAATATAACTCATACAATTCACATAATAACGTATACTTAATCATCTAAAAGATCAAAAATACACAAAGCAATCCAATTATGTCCTCCTGACAAACTAATCATTGCACTAAGACTAATTAGAGATTTTTGGACGTTACAGTATTGCTTCTTTATTTCGGTCCACGCAATGAACCGATACAATTATCGTATTAGGGACAATAGCGTCGGTGCAAAATTGACACTACTACTCACCAACTAGACGTTTATAACTCAACTAACACAAATTGAGTTTAAACAAAATGCGCATTTTGATTATGTCGCGTTAGTGTGAGTTATGAACCGATACTAACGTGGCAATAGGGTCGGTTATGAACTGATGCCAAGTTCAAAATATTACCCCCCAACTAGACCTTTCCTCTCATTCTCTCATTTCCCTTCGGACTGAGAGGTGAATCAGCGACAATGCAAGGCAAACCCACGGCGAACCCAGCCCTCCCGACCCCCGAAACCCCTTCTCCTCACCCCTGAAACCTCCCCACGAGTGCTTCCCCATGGCCTTCTTGGCCTTTTCTCAAACGGCAGCAACGAGGAGGTGCTCCCCACGGCCTCCCTAGTCTAAGTGCTTCCCATCCCCCAAGGTTTCGAGACACATGGTAGGTAAGTTGATTTTTTTTAATAAATCATTAATATATATAAAATTAATATATAGATATATAATTATATGTTGATTTTGTGTTAAAAATTGTAAAATTAAGATTATAATTAGGATTAGGAAATTAGAATCAGGTTTGTAAATTTGAATAAAGTTAGGTTAATTTGTGAAATTGAGATTTTTAAGAAGTTAGATTAATTTTTAGAATTTAAATTAAAATTGAGAATTTTAATGTGAAATTATGAAATCGATAAATTGAGAATTTGAGAAATTAATAGTTAGGTTAATTTATTGTTATGAGAATTGTTAATTTTTTTTAATAAAGTTAGGTTACTTTATGAGAATTGAGAAACTTATAGTTGTATGAATGAGTTTTTAAATAATTATGTTTAATTATGGTTAGGTTTGGCTTTTGTGGTTGATTGGATTTGGTGGTGATTCCAGTTGACAGATAAGCAGTTATCTTGGATGAGGTCATTCACTAAAACTTTAATATATTATATAATGAAAGATATAGTTATATTAAATTTGGTGGAATTTATTATTAAAATTTAGTGAAGATAGGTTATGGGAATGTATGTTGGAGTGATAAAAGGTTGGAATTATGCATGTTGATTGAATATTTTATATTTGTGTATTATATGTTGTGTATATGTACTTTCTGAAATTGGGAAATGTTTTAGAAATAGGGGAAATGCTGCCCAATTTTTTTAAGATAACAACATTAATGTTTGTAGAAATATGAATTTGGGATATGTTATCAAAATAGGGGAGATGTTGTCCAATTGTTTTTTAATATATTAAACCTAGTCTTTGCCAAAATTTGAATATTTTTTCTTGTTTGATTTATTTTGTTTTGTTTCATAGAAAAATGATAATGGATAGAAAATGTTATCTTCGGATAGGGTATCAGTGAAATATATGGAAGGTGTTGAGTATTTCTTGTAGTGTTGTGCACGAAATTTAGAAAATCTAGATTTTTTTCCTTGTCTTTGTCTTAAGTGTGGTAACGTTGTGAAGATTAAGCTTATTAAAGTGAAGGAACTCTTATTTCGGAATGAGATAGACAAAAGTTATTTGGTTTTGTATTTTCAGGGAGAAGGAAGGAACCTCTAAGAAGGATAAGGATGTTGATATAGATTATGAAGATGATTATTTTGCAGAAATAATTGATGATGCACAATATGAATCCCGTGTGGATCCAGAAAATTTTCAAACCTATACACCCTAACTATAAAAAGGTTCACTAAATTATCGACCCTCGTTAGGTTGTATAATTTTAAATCCAAACAATGGTATTTCTAACAAGGGTTTCTCAAAGTTACTTTCTTTCTTAGGAGAATTATTACCGAAAGATAATGAGATGGCCTCAATATTTTAGGAGGAAAACAACATATTGTGTCTTTTAGGCATGGAATATGAAAAAAAATACATGCTTGTACTAAAGATTTCTTTCTATATCGAAAGAGATTTGCAGATGCAATTGCATGTCGGACATGTGGTGAGTCTAGATGGCAAAAGAATAAGAATTCAAATGCTGTTAAGGATGGCGTCCCTGCCAAGGTGTCGACATCAAGATGATGACATCAAGTGTGGGTACTATGTAATGAAGTTCACAAGGGACTTCGTTTCAGAGCCCAATCCAAAGAACCACTTGAGTCTTCACGTAAGTATTGTTTAATTTATTAGTTATTATATAGTTTAAATTAACTTTTATTGTAAAATCATACATTATTTTATTCTAACTGATTTTTTGAGTTCCTTTCTAGTTCAAAAGCATAATAGTGTACCTGCTTGAAGAAGTCTATGTCGTATGAGATGAATGGACAGAGTCAATTATACCTTATCTTAGTGTTTGATGAGAACTAGTGCTAGCTAGTATGTACCTCTTGCATATAACAATTGAGTATGAATATTATTTTTTGAGTCTTATGTTGAGCTTTACTTAGATTAGATTACTAGCTAACTAATTTTTTTGTCTCTAATCAATGGGCTTAGATTAGTTACTAACTTATTTTCTTACTCTAAACAATTGTTAAGTTATTAGAGTTTGATTAGAAATTAATTTAGTCATTTTTTTCCCTCCCGAGTATGTGAATGTTATTTTTTGAATCATATATCTCTTAAATTGTATATATAGTTTCATATAAAAATTTACACTTTTTATATGTATATGTATTTATGCTTCTGCTTTTGTTTCTGCATATGTTTTGCTGCATGAGGAAAATGGCAGAAACAGATTGCATAACACAATTCTTAAACCTATTAGTGGCGGTTCTACACGGACGCAAGCATAATCGTCGATTTGTAACCGACGCATCTACCTATCAAAAGCGTTGGTTACAGATCATAGCATCTGCCCAATAGCGTCTATTACAGAGTGACGCTTTTGACTAGGTCAATCGTGTCACCTTTGTTTGGGGAAAGTGATATAAAACCACCTCAAAATTTAGAATCTACACAAAAATGGATTGACAGAGACTAAATAAAGATTGAGAAAGAATATGCAAAGCCAAGTTAGTGAATGATCTTCTTCAACTTTTATGAACCTTCAAAAGCCTTTGTAGAACCACCACTTTGAGCAAATCCTTAGAACAAAAGCAAAACCATAAATCCAAGACTTATACACATTTCTTAAAGCTGTCCTAATACTCTATTTCCTAGCCACCATTGACGCTTGATGCCTTTCTAAGATGAAATAAGGACTGAGATTGAACAAGCCTTAAACCCATAAAGTCAATCATTTTTATTATGAGTTTCTTGGTGAAAACTTGAGATTCTTGGAGCTAGAGACAGAGGGGGGAGACAGGTTAGAAAGAGATTGGAGGGAGTGATGAAGTCTTCCAAAACTCTATTTTGATCCTTATATATAGTACACATCATTATTGGGTCTAACCAATAGGATTAGACTTGTAAATCATGTAATTTGGTAAGTAAGTCGTGCAGACTCCGTAGGTGACATATCGTCTACATGCACACAATACATCGCCCCCATGTAGGTGATGCATCGTGTGCTAGGGTTTTTTAAACCCGAAGTATCAGGCCATGCAACACAACTTAGGTGGCGACACATCACCACCCTCTCTGATTTTGGACCCCTCCGAAGGTCCTATAAATTCTCCAAATGCTACCAAACTTTTTAGGGACCCTTAAATACCTCCATGCATCACTTTGGACCCCAAAACACATTTTCAAAAGTGCCTACAATTGAAACTCAAATTTCACATCTTCACTATGTGAATTTCACTACGTGTTTATACCTAGCTTGTATTTTAACACTTATCTTTTTGTATTTAACCTATCCTAACAACCCCCACTTAGTTAAATACAAGCCTTAATCTCTTGCTCAAAATGTTTTGGTGCATAAAATAAAGTACATTTCGGTTTAAACTTTACCTTAGTGAAAATACCACAAAGTCCTATCAAAATCATTAGTTGCTTAATTGTTTCAACTAAGTATTCCATATGATAAAACTAGTGATACCTTACACATCTCCACCACATCTTTTGTTTTCTTACTTTCTCGCTTACCACTATCATGGCCATGTGCTCAAGTCTTCATAAACTTTCCAGGGAGAAACTCCAACTCCCATGAGAGGCGGCACCACCTCTAAGTCCACATTGGTGAAGTTCTTACAACATTTTTGCAACCTTTATAGATGCTTGTTACACTCAACTAAACTTCATTAAAAGCCCTATGATTAACCCTAACTCGATAGCAACCATTGTTGGTTTTTGATCATCTGATTGACAGTGCAACAGAAGCATGGGATAATATTTCAATGCGATAATAAAAATTATTAAAGCATATGATCGAATCGCTCTAGGAACCATAACGAGAATGTAATCTTTCTCATGTGCATGATTCTAAAGAAAATGAAAATTACAAATACACTCTCTAGATGTAGAACACGTGTAGATCAAAGAGCGTCTTAGGCTCCTAACCCATCATCTTCCATACTATGGCTCACACAAAGAGAAGGAGACAGGTGGATGTGTATGCTATTTAGTAGGAGACACAAGAACAAACTTTTGAATCTCAACACATGAGAGAGTGTTCTTCTCAAAATTCAAAGAGAACAAAGTTCTCTATTTTTCTCTCTTGGCAAATCTATCGTAAAATTTCACTTGATATCTATTTCTCATGATGTTATATTCTATCAATATAACAATCAAAAGAAGACCTAGCCCTAATCTTATTGGGCCTCTATGTGGGCCATAGTCCATTTGGACTGTGGTTGGCGACAACAATAGGGCTTTGGGCCCTCTGGTATTTTATCTCTATATAATGCTATTTGTTGGGACTTTATCATATTATTTTGTGCAGTATACAATTATACAACAAAATTAAATATGATTAAATTAATTTTCAATAAAAAATTAATTTCACAAAATTATTAATATAATTTTATTTTCCATTAAATATTACTTCACAAATAATATTACTTTGTGAGATTAAAAATAATACTTTATTATTTTTAAATATTTCCTTTTATTACAAAAATCTTACATCTGTGTTATCTAGTTAGTATGAGGACGGTATGGACCCGCAATTCTAAGCTCCAATAATTTAATTAATTTCATTAACTCTTAGTTCTATTAAGTAATTTATTATCTGCGAATTATTCCACTATAAATTCATAGTTGAACTCTCAAAACTACAGTCTTATATTATTCGAAGGAATAACTATAAAGCCATCTATTGATTTAGTCATTGTATGAGTTATGACCCTCTGCTAGTTGTTCATAATTAAAGCTAGGTCTTAATGTCCATTAAAATATCTAATTATGTCTTTATCACATTATTCTAAAAATTTAATTATAGAATGAAATTTATGTTCTCTAACAGAAATTGAGCGCTCTATGTTCAAGTCCTGAATCAACACTAAAAGGAACAACTAATCTGCTTTCATTTAAGTAAGGAGCAGATTCCATATGTATGAAGTATGTTCTCAAGAACTTGTAACTCTATGACTCCAAGATATCAGGAATTCTGTCGTAGGAATATTGAGCGTTAACCGATAAGTCAAAAGTCATAAAGCACAAATAGGAGTTCATTACTCACTTCAAGATTGAGGTCAAGTCTCGAACGATCATCGATTGATGAATGTTGAACTTCTATATTTTAACGGAGATTATCAGAAGATCTTTCATTCATCGTGCCCAAGTCGAATACATTCCAAATTTTATACAGTACCTCTATCTTTTTGTGTCGCTACACTTAATAGTCTGGATAAACTTCTCTATCTGAAACAAAAGATAGACCATACTCATAATCTTTATTAAATAAAGCTACCAATTTATTTAGCGATCATGGACAATTTTGGTATGATTATCTTGAATTAAATGATCTTGTACATATATAATTATACAAATATTTAATTCAAGACCTAATCAATAATATTGAATCTTCATGATAAAAACATATATAATTAAATACAAACATGGGTGAAAAATATTAAATTTATTTAATTAATAGTAATCGTTCATACAGAAATACGCTTTAACGACACAAATCCCATAAATCTCCCACTTGCCCTAAAGAAGATGAGACATGTTGTGTAACGCCCTGGGTAACCAGGACCTTTGCACTGTGTGTTTAAATTAGTGCAAGACTTGTTAATCAAGTCATTTAATCAAAATGTGAATCTAACGTCATCAACAGATTAGGAATACAAGATTTTGGCCATAAACAGGTTATTTTATTAAAATGACATTTTAGTATATGGAATCTCAAAACAGGGTCTAGATGACATATTTACAAAAATTCCAAAAGTTATAAACAACTCAGGCCACTATAATAGCAAAATACACATTTTAGGTTTCCATCCATGTACAATCCCTCGACCGTGGCGGCCGAGCAGCTGACAATGTACACCTCGCCCCCACAGCTCTCCAACTCATGGTTGAATCTACATACCCTTGCCTTTACCTGCACCACGTAGCACCCGTGAGCCGAGGCCCAGCAAGAAAACATAAAACATAGCGTGATCAATATCAATAACCAAGTATTCCCCAAAGCATAACTAAGTATTCAGCAATTCATAACATTCACCTAACCAGTGATAACCATCGACAGATAAACAATTCTTCATTCACATAACTCACTTATCATATTCATCAGATTAACAACGATAATCACATTCACAATCAATAGTTTATAACAGCCATTACACAATATTAAGGGTCTGTGCCCTTAGGTCGCACCCTCTACTTAACCCACTGTCTTCGGCTCACTTAGGCCGCGCTCAGTGTCATATCCACTAATTCCGGCCAGCTTAACCGAGCTCAGTGATTAATAAGTTGTCCTTAGGTCGTTTATCATATGTCCCCATGGCATAATACCACCTAATGACATTATATACAAATATAGGGAGCTCTTAGTCCCAGCACAATTACATATCATAACCATACAGTAATGTATACAAATATAGGGAACACTTAGTCCCAACTTAACCACCTAACCAGGTGTTGTTTTCCTACCTTTAGATTCCAATAGCTTTGTTCAATTCAACCCTCAAGCATCCCGCCCGAGCCCTTGCGTACACCTAGTCACAGCCATAGATTAGAATCATCACCAAACTTTAATCCCAAAACCTAGTCTCGGGACCAATCCCGAGCCCTCGGGAGGCCCTAATTTCACCAAATGGGGTGGGGGAATCAAACCCCGAGCCCTCGGGCAAAAACCCTAGGAAATTATCCAAAAATCCCTTTCTAGGAACAGGGTAGTGCTATAGCTCCCTAAGGAGTGCGCTATAGCGCTACAAACATATCCAAAAGGCTCAGGAGCTTCAGAGCCTAGCGTTGTAGCGCCCGGTGACTAGCGCTACAGAGCTAGTCAAAGCCAGCCCAGCACAGACTTTTCTCATTCGAATTTTCCCGAGCCAAACCTTTCCAAAACTCAATCAAACCTCAACCAAACTTCAAAATAACCCTCTGAACATCCTTAAATCATCCCATAAGTCCCAACCATGCAAAACTCAATCACATGCACCCCAAAACACAAAATCCACCATGGCTGAACCTAGAGCTCAAAACCCAGCAAAGCAACAAAAATCACAAAGCCTAAAGCTAGAGTTTCTTACCTGTGATGGATGAGGTCAACCTAGGTTGTCTTCCACACTTGCTTAGCCTTCACCTCCTCAAACCCTCAGCTTTAATTCGCTAGAATTCCCATCAAACTCAGCTTAGAAAACTAGTTCTACACCAAAACCATAAACTAAAGAAAACCTTGAAAACTTACCTCAAATAAGTGACAATTCCCTGCTAAAACCTCTAACTTCACCAAGGTCTCTAGCCCTAAGCTTCAGCCCATGTTTTCCTGAGTTAAATCTTCAAAACTCCTCAAGAGGTGGTTAAAGATGACCAAACCGATTGGAGTAGAGGAGAGTAAGTCCAAGTGTTCTGTTTTCCCTTCTTTCTTTCTTCTTTCAGTTTCTACTTCTTTCTAGCAATTCCACTAAGTGTTTAAGGAAGAAATAACTCTTATCCCCTATAAACCAAATGACCATAATACCCTCACATTAAATCTTAGTCATTAAATAATTCTAGGGGCATTTTGGTCATTACACCCAATTTCTGCTAATTCCTCAAATGTCTCTAATATTTACCGCTTACTTCCCGACACCTAGCTAATCACAAATTATATTCCTCAATATCAAAATAGACTCCAATATATTTCCTAAATTCTTAGAATTACCCCCAGGCTCACCCCGAGCCGGGTATAAATCCCCGCCGTGACTTTTTCACTAACCTGCTCACTAGGATCGCCTTGAGTCACAAGTTACAAATATATCCACATAATAATGTGGTCTCAGCAATTTATCACAAATATTTACATTTATGCCCTCAACGGGCCAAAATTACGAATATGCTCTTCTACCCTAATCAGGGCCTACATGCATACTAATACACCTAGTCATGCTTCAGAAATATCCAAATAATCATATAAACATGCTTTTAATCATTTAGTTCACATATAGTCCAACTATGCCCTCCCGGCACACTAATCAAGGCCCTTAAGCCTTATTAGTAAATTTGGGTCGTTACAACTATCTCCTCCTTATAGAAATTTCGTCCTCGAAATTTTATCTGATTTTCTCGATATAATTTCTGCACTACTTATTCCAGTTTCCCAGGTACAATTTCTGCGCTCTCACTGTTTTTAAAACATTACCTTAACTCAAGGTACAATTTTGTTCCTTCGAACCTTACTTTCTATCTCATAACTGAGCTAGCCACTCCACATAGAATGAATCCATCTTCAGCTGCAGATCCCCATTTCTCAACACATTCATTTCTCTAACCCATGTCCCCAACATGGAATATATATACACTGTGTACAGTTGACAGTGCCAAAACTGCTATCAACTTAAAAGCAACCTCACTGCTCATTTCCAGGATCAAAACAGTCTTAATACTCTAGGGTCCAACTTGCTCTTATCCCCTCACCCCCTTTATCCTTGGTTATATGTTGAGAAAGGTACAATCTTCTAATTGGAACGCCATATTTTTCTTTCCAATTCAATAAAACTCTTTCATTCACTTTGAAAAGTGAGTCTCCAAGCTCTATCCTTTAATAGTCTCAATGATCCCCTGAGCTATTTCAGGATCCAAATATAACATCTCACTTATCTCATTCCAACGAATGGATGATATACATTTCTTATTATACCCCATCTCATCAAGTGTTCTTCCAATAACTAAATATCTTTCACTCTCTCTCACTCTCTCTCTGGTTTACCACCAGTTTGAGAATAATCAAATGCACCAGATTCCGATTATCTACTCATCGTCTTCTTTAACCCTCCCAAGATCTGAGAGTAAAACAAAGTCCTTATTCGACGAAATAAACCATGAATTCCATGAAGGCATACTATCTATCTCGCATAGAGTTCTGAATACTGATCAGCTATGTAACTTGTCCTTACTGATAAAAGTGAATTCACCCTAAATGTTGATCCCTAATGACTCGACCATCCCATGCTGACCCATCGTCCCGATAGTCCATTGCGAAACCCATCGCTATGTTTCCTTGTTCCCATTATAAAATACTCAGAGGCTGCAATAGTCTTACTAGTTTCTGACACATTGCCCTTACCTGCTAACAGGTTAAGAGCTTTGTCCTATATTCCATTATATCCCTCTCCATCCCAAACCACCAATATAAAACCTTCAAATTCTGGTACCTTTTTATGATGCCTGGATGAAAAGATCAAGAAAGTAGCATGAGATTCATCCAGAGTTTCCATGTAATTCCGGTGTCCATCATATTCTAGTTCTGATCCTTGTATTTCAATAAACTTATACCTGACATTGTAAAATCCAGCTAAGACTTTGTCTTCAACTCTTTCCATCTGGGGTTTACTTAACTGTCTTTCTTTAACCCTTTATGAGATAATAATTCCAAGTATCAAACTGGCCACTTAGCCCACTAGAAACTCCACTCTAGTTCTAGTCGGATCCTTTAATCAACATCATGCACCTTTTTCTTGTCACTGGGATGTCATAACAACTCACAAACTGATTCCGATCTGTAAAAAGACCCAGAACTCATCCCAAAATATTCCTTGACCTTGGCAAATTTCCACCCAGAATACATCATCACACCGTTGATTAAGACAATCACAAATCCAATTTAGATAATCTTTGAATACTTTGTTCACCTATTTCACAAAAACAATTTGGCATTGACTGAATCCTCAACACGTGACTCAGCATCCCCAGTGCCCTTATCTAATATAATAACGATATTCTGCCTATCCTTCTCCCTGATCTCCAGCTGGTAATAACCAGGTCAAAGATCCCTAACCGTCCCTGATCTCTAGCTGGTAATAACCAGATCAAAGATCCGTAACTGTCCATGATCTCTAGCTGGTAATAACCAGATCAAAGATCTACCTTGAAGAACATCATTCTACTAAACAATTGAGCCCTTAATTCTTACAGCTTTGTTGAAACCGTTCAGTACAATGCCCTAGATCTAATTCCATCCCTGACACCAATACAATCAACATTCTTCCTCTTTATGCAGATGTACCCTTGACAAATTCCTTGGAAACTTATTCGAAAACCCACAGACTAATCCAGTCTGTCTTGATCCCACTAGTACAACTTAAGTAGTGTCCATTACACTAGCTAAGGTTCTAAACATCCCCCTGCAGTAGATCTCCAACTCTAAACCCAAATGCCATATATACAACGCCAATTACTTCAAGGGTTTCTCCCTTTTAAACTCAGGAGTTACTATTCCTTTCTTACAATCCATCACCGTCCCCATACTTGACTAACCATTCCATATTCAAAATCCTTATGTTGTAGTTGTCTTCAAAGATACTTTAAGTAGTAGCTGATATGTTCACCGATCTTAATGTGCTTCTGACCAAATTTCTTCATAGCTGATCTCTTCCTTTCCTATAATATGACCTTGAGTACCCTTGAGAAACGAAGTTAATTCCATCTGAAATCTTACCTATAACCCTACTGCTTCAGTTGTAATATCATTAGTGTAGTAGTCGTTCATATTCTGATTCTAGCTGGGGAGTAGTTCAACACATCGATAGTGAACCTGAATGCAACCCACTCATGACGTTTCTATATTCTCTGCTTGTCAGACTTATCCATGTCATTGAAGTATAAACGATTAGGAACCTTTATTATTAATCCATCACCCCCTACTCAATACAAAAAATAATTCCTGAAGTGTCTCTTTCCTTCATCCTTATCTTGTAATAACCAGATCGATGATCAACTCCTGAAGACATTGTCCTGTCTTGTAACAGGGCATTTAAACTCTTCATCCCTAGCAGGCGATATCAACGAGTTCCATGATACAATGCTCTGTCCAATTCACTTCAAAGTCACATACTTCTTCAGGTGAACCAATAATTCCTTAAGCCAAACTAATATCATTCTTCATAACGTTCCTGGTACTAAATCCACCCGTTCCCAAGTTCCAAACCGTACCCAACAACTCCTTGCATACTCAGCTGCATCCTTACTGACCAATTTAATTTCCATTCAGTTTAATCAATATACTTCAAGAGATGTCCTTGATAGTCCAGGGTTGTCCCTTATGTAACACATTAGCTTTCCTCAACAAGTGCTCATATCTCAAGCCCCTCGTATAACAACATTGTGATATGTACCTCATATCTAAATCTTTTCCGGGTGACACAAAACAATGAACTTTTCCAGCTCATTATCTAACCAATAACAAAGACTATCAAGTCCATTGGTCACTTCCGAGGAACTAGTCTCGAGCTCTGAATGTAGCAGGGCATCCCAGCCTTCCCTTCTCTACTCCTGGGAAATCCGCCCTAGCGTACAAATTCACCCCATATAGAGAACGTGCCCTTACCCGACACCTTTCCAGACATCGTCTTTCTCTTCTGGTGCACACTAAACAACATCACTAGGTTTCAACCCTGTCTTGTTGGCCAACCTGTGCACTGGACCCCCTTCCTGTCAAAATAAGGAACCATAGAACCATTAAGGGTTTTCCTTTCTCTGATAACCGAGTAGCCACCCTTACTAAATTCCATGAACGAGAATATCGTCATCTGTATTGCTTATATCTTAAATGACATGGCCCTCTCTACTGCCCAAGCACAGATAATCATCTCCAAGTATAACTCATAAATGATTCATCATCTCCGACTGCATCCATTTGTTTCATAATCCAAAGTGGATTAATCAACCCACCAAACTCATTGACATACACTGTCGCTATCATACCACTTTCGACATCATTCCGCCACAAATACTTAATACAACTATTCTGTCTCAATTTTTCCCTCCTCATAATATAAAGAATGGGATTAGCTATACCCATTTACTACCAATTCTTGAACAAACCCAAACCTTCCTCAACACTAGAGGATAATGCTTCCAAAGTCTTTCATACAAAAATCCCTATCTGTTTTCCCCCCGGCTTAGCAAATACTGGTGTCCCGCGGTCATGGTATACAAAGCAGCTCGTTTCCTCCCAGTAAACCTGCTGCAAATCTCAGGGGCAGATGGAGGATTCCAACCTTAACTATCATCTGCAACCCTTACTAGAATGAATCCAGGTCCAAGTTACCACTCTGAGCACATACAAACTTAATTAATTTGTCTTCACCGACTAAACCCCTCAGCCTTGATGTTTATACCCAGAACCATCCCAAGGGAAGATCCAAATAACCATAGAAATCATGCACACATAAAGCATACCAAACACCAATATACAACGCTAAGCATAAATTATCAGATTTCATTACCAGATACATTCATACTTACTATGCCTTCCATTCCAATAAACAGGTATAGCATGTAAATTCAATTTAAACATATAATCACCTACAATCCATATACCAATCATTATCCAAGTATTCATCCACATGCAAGAGCAATGCTAATTAGCACGCCCTAATATCATCACACAGCAGTCAAGGGCCAGGCCCTATCGGTATCTCATGCTCCCTATTTATCATACCAATTAATACACTCATATTTCATTCAAGCACTTAAGCATGCAATTTCATGTATTCAATTACAAATCCTTGAGTCGAGCTTGTCTTTAGCGGCGAGTGTAGATGTCCAGCGTGTCTTTAGGAACCCATAAACCTAGATCACTCTGATACTAAGTTGTAACACCCTGGGTAACCAGGACCGTTACACTGTGTGTTAAAATTAGTGCAAGACTTGCTAATAAAGTCATTTAATCAAAATGTGAATCTAACGTCATCAACAGATTAGGAATAAAAGTTTTTGGCCATAAACAGGTTATTTTATTCAAATGACATTTTAGTACATGGAATCTCAAAAAGGGGTTTAGATGACATATTTACAAAAATTCCAGAAGTTATAAACAACTCAGGCCACTCTAATGAAAAAATACAAATTTAAGGTTTCCGTCCTTGTACAATCCCTCGACCATGGCGGCCGAGTAGCTGACAATGTACACCTCACCCCCAGAGATCTCCAACTCATGGTTGAATCTACATACCCTTGCCTTTACCTACACCATGTAGCACCCGTGAGTCGAGGCCCAGCAAGAAAACATAAAACATAGCGTGATCAATATCAATAACCAAGTATTCCCCAAAGCATAACTAAGTATTCAGCAATTCATAACATTCACCTAACCAGTGATAACCATCGACAGATAAACAATTCGTCATTTTGATAACTCACTTATCATATTCATCAGATTAACAAAGATAGTCACATTCACAATCAACGGTTTATAACAACCATTACACAATATTAAGGGTCGGCGCCCTTAGGGCGCACCCTCTGCTTAACCCACTGCTTCGGCTCACTTAGGCCGCCCTCAATGTCATATCCACTGATTCCGACCAGCTTAACCGAGCTCAGAGATTAATAAGCTGTCCTCAGCTACCTGTGGCTGAGCCACGCCCTGTGCGCAAATATTGATTCTGACACCCTTAGGTCGTTTATCATATGTCCCTGTGGCGTAATACCACCTCAGGACATTATATACAAATATAGGGAACTCTTAGTCCCAACACAATTACATATCACAACCATACATTAATGTATACAAATATAGGGAACACTTAGTCCCAACTTAACCACGTAACCGGGTGCAGTTTTCTTACCTTTAGATTCCAATAGCTTTGTTCAATTCAACCCTCAAGCACGATCCCGCCCGAGCCCTTGCGTACACCTAGTCACAGCCATAGATTAGAATCATCACCAAACTTTAATCCCAAAACCTAGTCTTGGGACCAATCCTGAGCCCTCGGGAAGCCCTAATTTCACCAAACGGGGTGGTGGAATCAAACCCCGAGCCCCCAGGCAAAAACTGTAACGTCCTACTACCTTAGAGCCGTTACTAAGTAAAGTTAAAATGTGCAACCAACTCGCTAAACGAGGTTTTAAAACAAAGGTGTGATTAAGTGAAAGTCTAGGCTGTAATCTTTAAAAAGTACTCTATTTCATTAAAAGTTCAAGAGTTTAACATTCGGGATCCCATAATTCAGTTTATAAAATATTTACAACTCAAAACAAGTTTATAAGTAATTAACCATCAAAACTAGGGTTTGTACAGCCATTTCTCAAAAAAATATTCCCAACCAAAGCAGTCGGGCAGGCCGAACATGTACGCGCCGCCCCCACGCTCTCCGTACTCATGGCTGGTTGACTTTCTCTTTGCCCTTACCTGCAACACAGAGCATCCGTGAGCCGAAGCCCAATAAGAAAACTCAAACAGTACATAACATATGCATAATATACAGTCATTCCAGCAGATATCTCAAATCTAGTCAGATAGTCCATATAATCTAACACATACATGGCCATGCCGTCCCAGAAGCATTACCAAAGCCTGGGATCTCGGTCTACACCGTAAGGATATCCCATGTATCCATTGGGGTCTCACCCTAGCCACGAGCACTCCATGTGCTAAGTGGTATTCCCGGCCCCACTGCCGTTCTCGGCCCTTCGCCGTTCATTCTGCTTTTACCATATTTAGCATTCTCAAATAACAATCAAATATAAAATCACTCATATTAAGCTATATCCTAGCAATGATACAATTTAGGGCCGCACCCTGCAACAATTCTATGGGCCCAAGCCCAGCTCTACGGGTTCTACAGTTTTCTTACCTGTATCCCGAGCTTCCTGATGCACAAAGGCCGCGAGCACGGTCCTCTAACCCGAGCCTCTCCAAAGACCTAGTCACAACACATATAAAACACCCTTTAATGCTAACCAATCCAAAACCACTTTCCGAGGCCAATCCCACACTCTCGGAACCCCCAAATCCCTAAAACAATACATCGAAGACATCCCCCGAACCCCCGGAGCAAAGGCTCAAAATCGCAAAATCTCATGTTCTGAAAATGGCCTAGCGCCGCGGCGCTGCCCTAGAGGGCCGCGGCGCCCAGCAAGTCAGAGGGCTTCCCCTGCCCAGGAACAGCCTCGCGCCGCAGCGCCCAAGAACAGGGCCGCGGCGCACCTTCGCGAACCCAGATTTCTGGGTTTTTCCTTGCGTTTTTCCCAAGCCAAAACCATTCCAAATCATCCCAAACAAGTGCCTAAGCCCCAAAATCAATTCAAAACCCCAAATGAACCCTTTAACAACCTATAAACATCATAACCAAACTCAATTACACAATCACACCCAAAAATCTACTCTTGACCTCAAATTTCAGAAACCTAAACCATGGCTTCTAGGACTTAAACCATAGCTTGAAAAATATGAACCTTGCTTCTAAAATCTTAAACCACATCAGAAACTAAAATATAAACATGTTAGAACTCTTACCTCAATCAAGAATCTGGCTTGAACCCTTTTCAATTCCAGCCTCCAACCTCTTTCCCCTTGATTATCCTAGTTAAATTTCCAAGTGCAACCAGCCATATCCCCTTTAGATTTCCACACTCAATCTCTGTAAATTCAGACTTAAATACAAAAAAAACAGAGCACAAACTCTTACCTTTGAACCACCTTGGCCTAAGCTTGATCTTGGTCACCTCAAACCTCTTGATCCTCCTCCTAAGACCCAAATTCAGCTTCTTTCTTCTGTTTTTCTCTTGTTCTATCTCTAGGTCTCAATTCTTAGAATAAACCAACTATCACCAAGTGTTATACATGTATCTCTTTTTCCTTCTGCTGAAGGTTTTCTATCTAGTCAAATGACCATTCCACCCTTCCTCAAATATCCCTTCCTAACTAAGCCTCAAGGGCACCTTTGTCATTTCATAACTAAATTACAACTCTACCATTTTCCCACCTGAACCTGTTACCCTTTGCGGTTACTAATAGTTACGCAAGTTGCCAAATTTCTAGTTATCATTAACTCACAAGAACCCAATTTACAAAATCCCCAAAACACCCCTGGGCTCCTCCCAGGTCGGGTATAAAATCCCGTTGTGACTTTTGAGTTATCTAGCTCTCTAGGACCGTCTCGGCATGTGCATCACATTAATATCACCACATCCACGTGGTACAAATCACATAATATAATTGTCACATTTATGCCCTCAACGAGCTAAAATTACCATTTTACCCCTATCATGCAAACGGGGCCCACATGCATATTTATACCACCTAAACATTCATTCTAATCACATATTCATTTAAATTCATATATTATCATATTAATTCACGTATTGCCCTCCAGGCACACTAATCAAGGTCCTAAACCTTATTAGCAACTTAGGGTGTTACAAAAACCCTAGGAAATAACCCAATAATCCCTTTCTAGGAACAGGGTAGCGCTACAGCGCCCTAAGGAGAGCGCTCTAGCGCTACAAACAGAGCCAAAAGGCTCAAGAGCTTCAGGGCCTAGCGCTGTAGCGCCCAGTTACTAGGGCTACAATGCTAGTCACAGCACAGCCCAGCACAGACTTTTCTCCTTCGAATTTTCCCGAGCCAAACCTTTCCAAAACTCAATCAAACCTCAACCAAACTTCAAAACAACCCTCCCAACATCCTCAAATCATCCCATAAGTCCCAACCATGCAAAACTCAATCACATGCACCCCAAAACACAAAATCCACCATGGCTGAACCTAGAGCTCAAAACCCAGCAATGCAACAAAAATCACAAAGCCTAAAGCTAGAGTTTCTTACCTGTGATGGATGAGGTCAACCTAGGTTGTCTTCCACACTTGCTTAGCCTTCACCTCCTTAAACCCTCAGCTTTAATTCCCTAGAATTCCCACCAAACTCAGATTAGAAAACTAGTTCAACACCAAAACCATAAACTAAAGAAAACCTTGAAAACTTACCTCAAATAAGTGACAATTCCCTGCTAAAACCTCTAACTTCACCAAGGTCTCTAGCCCTAAGCTTCAGCCCAGGTTTTCCTGAGTTAAATCTTCAAAACTCCTCAAGAGGTGGTTAAAGATGACCAAACCGATTGGAGGAGAGGAGAGTAAGTCCAAGTGTTCTGTTTTCCCTTCTTTCTTTCTTCTTTCAGTTTCTACTTCTTTCTAGCAATTCCACTAAGTGTTTAAGGAAGAAATAACTCTTATCCCCTATAAACCAAATGACCATAATACCCTCACATTAAATCTAAGTCATTAAATAATTCTAGGGGCATTTTGGTCATTACACCCAATTTTCGCTAATTCCTCAAATGTCTCTAATATTTACCGCTTACTTCCCGACACCTAGCTAATCACAAATTATATTCGTAAATATCAAAATAGACTCCAATATATTTCCTAAATTCTCAGAATTACCCCCAGGCTCACCCCGAGCCGGGTATAAATCCCCGCCGTGACTTTTTCGCTAACCCGCTCACTAGGATCGCCTGGAGTCACAAGTTACAAATATATCCACATAATAATGTGGTCTCAGAAATTTATCACAAATATTTACATTTATGCCCTCAACGGGCCAAAATTACGAATATGCCCTTCTACCTTAATCAGGGCCTACATGCATACTAATACACATAGTCATGCTTCACAGATATCCAAATAGTCATATAATCATGCTTTTAATAATTTAGTTCACATATAGTCCAATTATGCCTTCCCGACACACTAATCAAGGCCCTTAATCCACATTAGTAAATTTGGGTCGTTACATGTTGCGTAATCATAAATCTAAGAAATGACTATCAAAACTCGTTGCAGGCAGCGTCTTTGTTAAGGGGTCAGCAAGGTTGTTTGTTGATTAAATGTTTTGAACAATTACATCCCATCTTTGTACTATCTCTCTTATGAGGTGGTACTTACACTCTATAAGTTTGGTTGTCTTATGGCTTCTTTGTTTTCTTGAGTTGTCAACCACTCTGTTGTGGTCACAGTAGTTTATAATTGGTTTATCCATGTCTGGAACAATTTCCAGATCACCCAAAAAATTTCTAAGCCCTATAGCTGCTTCGCTTGCAGCTATGTATTATGCTTCCATGGTGGAGTCAGCAATGCGAGCTTGCTTTATAGTTCTTCAAATAATTGTTCCACCCCAAGTGTGATTCATCCTTGTTTGGAATTGTGGTATGTTATGTTCAAACTTCTAAAATAGGTTGTGGTGTGATCTTATCATCAAGTAACTCCTCGAGTACAACCTTACTTCGAGGTTTGAAGTCCCTCATATAGTCTTCTTCCAATAAAGTAGCATTTGTTGATACAAATATTTTCTTGTCTGTCGAATTATAGAAGTAACCTCCTTTAGTGCCTCTAGGGTATCCAACAAATAAACAAACTACAGAAATTAGTTCCAACTTACCAGTCTTATCTTTTAGCACATGTGTTGTACATCCCCATATGCATATATGCCTCAGACTAGGTTTATGACATGTCCTCAATTCTGAGGGTGGTCTTAGGTAGAGACTTATATGGAACTAGATTTAAGATGTATGCAGTTGTTTGTAAAGCATATCCCCAAAATGATAGGGGCAACAATGAGTAATTGGACGTTGATCTCATCATGTCCCACAAAGTCCTATTCCTCCTTTCTGCAACATCGTTTTGTTGCGGAGTACCTGGTGTAATTAGCTGTGATACAATTCCATGCTCTATTAAGAAATCTTCAAATTCCTTGTCAAGGCATTCCCCGCACTACAACAATTTTCACTTTTAATGACTCTCTATAATGACTTACACCAATGGTGTAAGTCATTAAAAGTATTCAGGGATATTTAAAGTCTAATGGTGTAAGTCATTAAAAGTTTTTGTTGATGACTACCAAGATAAGTCATTAAAAGTGGTGGGAGACGTTAATTTAAAAATATTAATATAAAATTATTTATTTATAAAATATCAGACATGTAAGAGCATCTGACGTCTCCCTTGGGAAGACGTGCCAGACATCTAACGTCTCCCCTGGGTAGACGTGCCAGACATCTAACGTCTCCCCTGGGGAGACGTGCCACATGGGACGTCTCCCCAGGGGAGACGTTAGATGTCTAGCACGTCTTCCCAGGGAAGACGTTAAATGTTTGGCCTAATATATATATTCAGCCTTTCTTTCTTCTTCCCCGAGTGCATGAACCAGAGGCGGAGAAGGGCGATTTTCTGGGCCATTTCAGGGCCATTTTTTGACAATTTTGGCCGATTTTAGGCTATAAAATCTCATTTGAGGTAAGTTTTTATTATTTATAAGTGTTGTATAATAGTTAGGATAATTTTCATGCTTATTGTCTCTAGTTATTAAGAAATTGATATTGAGATTTTAGGGTTTATGAGTTGCGGTTTTGGGTAATTTTTGGCTCAACAAAGTGGATTTAAAGCATATTTGAGGTAGGATTTCAAGATTAAACAATGTATTATAGTTAGAATGGTAGAAAAAATTATTTTTGTCTGTTTTTTTATATGATTTGTGGGTTTTATTAGAAATATTAGTTTAAAGTATGAAAAATAATTTTATGTATATTGAGATACTATATTGTTTAATTTTAAGATGATACCACATTATTTACTATTTTTAAATTTTTATTACTTTAATCCGAAAATTATATATTTTTTAATTAATTTTTAATGTTTGTTAAGTATATATATGTAAATATGTTTTGCTAAAATGTATTTAATAATTTTCTAAAATTAGAAAAATAATTTAATTTTAATTTTACATACAAAATAGTAATTCAAGTTTATAATGCTTATAATTTTTTTAATTTATATTATTATTTAAGTAGAAAATTACATATATTTGTAATCTTTATTAAAATTTAAGTAGGTTATTTATATATAGTTATGTTATTTTATTGATTTAATAATCTTTTATTAATTAATTAATTTAAATTTTTAAGTTGTGGTTTTAATAGAGATTTTTATGAGATTTTTGCCTCAAATTTTCGATTTCAAGCACACATTTGAGGTTTTTAAGTTTCTAAAATTTCAATAATAAGTTATTGTTAATATAATTATTTAGTGAAGTTTGTTTAGTAATATTTTATTTATTAATTAATTTAGTTTTGTAGGTTGTGAATTTAATAGCAAAGTGCGCTCTTTGCAAAGTGAAGTAAATTTGCTAGCAATGACTATTAATTGCAAGTGGTACATACATTATCTTCTTTCTTGTTTTAGTATTATTAAACTTTTGTTAGAGGGGTATAAATATCTTAAATATTCATCCATAGTGAAGTAGGTTCTGAGATTAAAATTGTGTGTTTCGGTGATAACAGAAGGTTGAGAACTGTGTGTTTTAGTGAAGTAGGTTCTGGAAAATTTGTTTGTGTGATGCGGAGCTATAAGGAAGAAACTTATTGTGTGTTGTTTGAATTTTTTGACTTGTTGTTCACAGATGGTTAGATCACTATTATAGGGGAAATGCTGCTCAATTTTGTCTAGAATTATGTATTTTATTTTTCTATTATTATATTTGTATTGTGTTGTGCTTATTCGATTGGATTTGATTAGATTGACAGATGATTAGGTTACTAATATAGGGGAAATGCTGCCCAATTTTTCGTATGCTTATTTAGTTTTTTTTTTTGTTTAATTTTCCATAAACATAGGAGATGATATGGATAGAAAATGGATGTTAACGAATATGTTATCCGTTGAATATAAAAACAGGGTCAACATTTTTCTGACTAGTCTACCAAAACATCCCGAGATTCCAAATAATATAGAAATTGTGCCACCTAAAGTAACTAACTACAACTTCAATTATTTTGAAAATCTATAGTTGAATTTTACTAATATTATTTATATTAAGTATTTTTATTGAAATATTAGTGTCCACACCAATCAGACAATGTGACATTTGGATATTATGTGATGAGGATGTTGAAGGATTACATTGAACATCCACGACCTGGACGTTACTTGAAGAAAGAGGTATGTATATAAATTTATACAAAGTTAACAATTTATTTATTATTAAAGTATATATAATTAAATAATAATTAACTAATATATTTTACTTTATATTTTTTTTGTAGCTAAACACTACGCCATATACACCAGCACAGATTAATGAAATGCGACAACACTGGGCGAACCATATGCTACCGATAATTCAAAGTCATCGTCCCACATATTAGGGTTTTTTTTACTTTTTATTTCTTACTATATGTCTAGCTAGCTAGAGTAATATTTGTTAATTTTGTATGTTTAACAAAAATATTACATTTTTGTATATTTAGTTAGCAAAAACATTTTATATACACATTTCTGTTTTATTAATGAAAATTCACAATTTAAATTTGCATATAATTTAGATTTTTAAATTAATATATTTAATTATATTTCAAAAAATAATATATTTAATTCTATTTCAAAAAAATTAATATATTTAATTCTATTAATTAATATACTGAAAATAATTATTTAATTTTTTTTTTTTTAAATACAAAAACCTATGATGACTTCCAGGGGGAGACGTTGAATGTCTACAAAGTCTCCCCATGGGAGACGTCATAGGTACCTACAACGTCTCCCATGGGGAGACTTTGTAGACAATTAACGTCTCCCCCTGGGAGTCATCATAGGGTGTACACGTACACCCTATGATGACTCCCAGGGGGAGACGTTAAATGTCTATAAAGTCTCCCCATGGGAGTCATCATAGGGCTACTTTAGATGGCTCCTGCAACAACGTCTCCCTTAGGGGGAGACATTAAATGTCTATAATGTCTCCCCCATGTAGCCATTAAATGCCTATTTTGTTGTAGTGCCGCCTTGATCTGATCATAGCATTTTAAGGGTTTTGCCTAACTGATTTTCAACTTCAGCTTGGAATTCTTTGAACTTTTCAAAGGTTTCTGATTTCCTTTGCATCCAGTATACGTAAATGTATCTTGAGTAGTCATCAATGAAGGTGACATAATACTCAAACCACCTTGAGCTTGTAAATTCATTAGACCGCAAACGTCTGCGTGAATTAACTTGAGAGGTTCTTTCGCTCTAAAACAGTTAGAGGAGCAATGTCTTTTGGTCATTTTTCCTTCTAAACAAGATTCAAAAACCAGTAGAGTTTCGATCTTTAACTCACTCAGAGAACAATCCTTAACTAGTCTTTAACTCCTATCTAGGTTAATATGACCTAGTCTTAGGTGCCAAAGATACGTATTGCCTTGAGGTACTCTTTGTTGTTTAGGCTTTGATTGTTCAAATTTGAACATTTCATTTTGAGTATTGAAGACATTTAAGATCTTATCACATATAGAAATTCCTCTAGATTTTCATGACAAATATGCGAAGCATTTCTAGAAATAATAACATAATCATTATTAAAATAAATAAAATAGCTTTGTTCTAAACATTTTGAAACATAAATTAAATTCATTTTTAAATCAGGAATAAAATAGATGTCTATTAGAGATAAAAATTTATTTTCAGTTAAATAAAATTTCGCTTCTCCCACTACTCTAGCTGAAACAAGAGACCCTGTCCCCACCTTTTAATATTACCAATTAATTTGTTATTAGCAAAAATGGACATATGAGAGTTTCCTCCAGTCGTTTTGTTATTGTACTACAAGAAAAAAGATTTTTAGCTACAAAGAAATTGGTAGCAAATGATATATATTTAGTATCTAATACCTTTTTAGCTACCAAATTTTTTTGGTGGCAACTTCGTAGCTAAAACCCCGTCGCTAAAAGTATTTTGCTACCAAAATTTTTTGTAGCTAATAGTTCTTATTTGCTACTAAATTTTTAGTAGCAAAATATGATAAATTTAGTAGCAAAATAATTACTTTTTGAGTCTATTAAAATTGTTTTGCTACAACAATTTGGTAGCAAATTTCTTTTAAACTGGTAGCCAAAGCAATCGTCATTAAAATTTTAAAATCCAACAAAATAATTTTACTACCAAATTTTGGTAGCAAACAATTATTAAACTAGTAGTAAATAAATCTTAAATAATTTAAAACTATACTTTTGCTACTAAAATTTGGTAGCAAAATTAATATACATTAATTAAATTATGTTTTTTAATCAAATATATAATTATTTTTTATTTTTTTTGTTATTTTATTATTATAGCATTTCTAATTATTTTTTATTATATATATATAAACATTATTAAAATAACCAAACATATTTTTATAAAATTAATGAGCTATATTATATACAATTTAAGTGTTTACAATACAAAATATAATATATTATACAAACTAATCACATATACAAATCTACACTACATCAAAAGTTCATGTTACTGCATGTGGATAGTGATCGATGTTGATAGTGACTGATCTTTTCCCAGTTCCAATTCTCTTTCCCTTCTGGTTTCCGAAAGAGGTATATGTGAGTTTGTTTGAATTACACAGTATGCTCCAGTTCTTCCTATACCTACACTGTAGTGAAAAAGAAGTTGAAGTCAATTGGGAAGAAGAAGAATTGAAATTTGGAAACTATACTTGAAGTGTCTTTATGAATGAGGAGAGAATACAATTAATCTTGCAAAGTGAGGAACCAGTGAAGTGGTTTGATGACTCAACAAAACTTATTAATATGTATTGAACAATAATACAAATATCTTTGACAAAAATTTAAAAAACTATCCTACTATATATATAGGGTAATTCTGTGGTACAGACGTACTAAATGCCCGTACCGGTGCGGCTGTTTTATATACTGTTTATATTATAATCACTTAAGTTATGGTTGTAGTCAATGGTTCTAATTTTGTGGAACACTTTAATTATAGTGCACCTAACCATATCTTATCATCTCCTTTATTTGAGAGAATTCAAGAATGAGGATTTTTCTAGTGTTTTTTAGAAATAGAAGTTTATTACGAGTTTCCCATTTGATTCTACATATGTTTAAATGTTGAAGCTTCTCTTGATTTCAAAATAAATAAATAGACAAATAAAATGTTGAAGTTTCTCAGCCAATTCATTGTATAATCATCTTAGCTCCCTTGTCAATCTTCTTGTTGGTTGAATCGGTTGTGATGTTGTTATCAACATTAAGATCCAACATGTTCAGTAAATTAATTTCCACAGCCTTCTGCCATTTTTCCTCTGTTTCTTTTTTTTTTTCTCTTAGATGATTAGTTTATTCAGTAGAGGTTGAAATGAAAAACCCACTCCTTGAAATAAATAATTTCCCAAGCACAATAACTAAAATTTTAAGAAAAATTCGAAACCCAGTTCAATTCAAACGTTAAGAAACCCAAAAAAAAACTGAGGTTTCCTCAAGAGTATTGTAAATGGAAAAAGAAAAATGACATTTGAGTCTGAAGATAAATGAATTACAGACATAAATAAATATGGAAGAGAGAAAGGGGTGACAGATAGAAGATTAAATTTTAAAAATATATAAATTAAAATAAAGAAGAAGAAATTAAAATACTGTTGTGGAAGAGTAGAGAAAAAAAAAAGGAAGTTGACGTGTCTTACTCTCTATCCTATATATATATATATGCATATTCTAGTTTTTAATAATAAAAAACTAATAAATTTAACTATAACCACACATTTAGGAAATAACAACCACCATTAATTATAAAATAATAAATTTAGTTTTAATTTATTATAAGAGTGTAAAGAATAAAAAAATAAACATTAATTATAAAAATACAATTTGAAAGATATTTCATTATAGTTTGGTTAACGTGAATAGGAAAAATCTCAAAAGTGGTATGTTTGTTTCAAATTCCTTTAAAAAAATAAAACTTTATTAAAACTTTCAAACTTAAATATTTATAAATATTAAAATGGTCTGTTACCGTGAAAGTTAAGACCTCAAACTTGATATTTTTGTTTTAAAGTTCTATGCATTCAAATCATTCAAACTTGATATAATAATATTCAATTACACTAATTGGGTGAAAAAACAGAGTAAATAAATAATCAAATCATTCAAAATAAAAAATCTCTAAATTTAATCAATTCTGTTGAGATCTTTTTAAACAATATTAAGTTTAAATTAATTTCAAAATAATATCTATAATTTAACATCACACTCACACTCTTATATAAGAGTTATCATATCGATTACTTTTATCAACATTGAAATTTTCTCTCCAGCCAAAATATCAAGTATGAGAGTACATCATTATTACGTCTACCTCAAGTTCTTTATAATCATAAATTGTTGTATTATTTAAATAGATTTACAACTTTTTTTTCTTCTCAAATCAGGTGTTCAATCTACAATCATGCCAAACAATTTATGTACTCTCAAATCAGGTATTCAATCTACAATCAGGTCAGTCAATTCATTTATTTAAATTAAGTTTAACTTAGTTTCTTTATAATTATACATCATTTGTTGTATTTTTTAAATTGATTTACAACCCTTTTTTCTCAAATTAGGTGTTCAATCTAAGCAAAGTTCCAAGGTAAATCATTATTGCCACATAAAAATATTGCAAAATCATTTTATACAAAACCAGATAGTGAGTCACAAATCAGCACAAATCACAAGGTATCATATCATTTCTCATACAAATTCAATTATAAATTAACATATTTCTCTTATAGAAATTTCTTTTTATCTCAAATCAAATTGTGTTTAGGAACCATCCTATACAAATTAAGTTTTGAATTACTATATTATGCTAATACAAATTCAGTTATGAATTCCTATATTATGCATTGTGAGTAAAAATACTTTAGATGTTTTTTTTTTTTTTTGATCTAGAAGAAAGTATGAACTTCATTAATCAAACAACCAAGATTACAAAACAAACCAGCAAAACATCTCAAAACCAGCTAACAGAGCAAGCCTCAACAGTCAAATAAACCAGAAGCTACACCCAAATCAACCTAGGGAAAATAGAACAAAATACAAACAAATTACATAGTAAATTGAGCAATTAAACACTTTCCCTGAACAGATAACTTCTTCTTACTAATACTACTAATTCTGTTCTGCAGTAAGAGTCTAACTTCAGCAGCTATACTTGATGCAGTCCGAGAGTAGAGATAAAAAATGCAGCAATTTCAGTTCCTCCAAATGCAGTAAACAACAGCAGCAAACAACATGTTATAAATGTGAGATAGTAACCCATTGTTCCTACTTGAAAGCCAATCTCTCCATTTGTCAAATTCAACCGGCCATAAACTGATATTCAGCCAATCAACTAATAACTCCAGAATCTTACCAGATAACGAACATGTAAAGAAAAAGTGAGAATGGCTCTCTTCACTAACACCACAAACTGGGCACATGACAGACTCAAGAGCTACTTTGAACCTCAGAAGGTTGTCAAAAGTCAGTAACTGAGAGTTAATGGCCTACCAAAGCAAGAATCTATGCTTAGGAAAGGATAATCTACACCATACAGCTTTGTAGTATCCTACCTGAGCATGATTCAAGGATTGCATATAAAGATTTGCAGCGTTAAACTTCCCATTTAAACCAGCAGAAATGATATCCTCCCTACTAAATTTACCTCTGATATTGCATAACATCCTTCAATACCAGCTGGTATCCTGAGGTAAACTATAGGACCAGATATCAGTACCTTTCAAATAAACTGAGTTGACCCACTTTACCCACAACACATCATGCTTTCCAGAGATAGCCCAAACATACTTGGCTAAAATAGCATGATTCCAACGCTGGCCATTTCTGAATCCGAGCCCCCCAAAAGCCTTAGGCAAGCAAACTTTGTCCCAAGAAGCCATATGAATCTTACATCTATTCCCATTGAGACCCCAAAGAAAGCCTCGACACAGCCTCTCAATTTCCTTGATAACACTTTGAGGGAGAACAAATATACTCATCCAATAATTCCTCAGACCAAACAAAACAGAATGAATAAGTTGCATTCTGCCTGCAAATGATAGATGTCTACTAGCCCATGTATGTAATCTCATTTTTATTTTTTGAATGATGACATCACAATCTTCATGCTTCCATTTTGTAGGTCTCATAGGGACTCCTAGATAATTCAAGGGAAATACCCCCTCAGAAAGATTCAACTCAGCTGCATCAGCTCACGGTCAGAAGCTGAAATTCCCCCATAAAATACTTGAGATTTACTCTCATTAATCTGCAAACCAGTCACAGAACTAAACTCCCCCAACACACTCTTGATGATTTTAACTGAAGACAACACCCCTTTACAAAAAATTAATAAGTCATCAACAAAACAAAGGCTAATAAGCTTAAGATTCTTACATAAAGGATGGAATCTGAAGGCTGAGTTCTGCGCGGCTAAATGAAGACTACGAGTCAGATACTCCATAACTAAGACAACTAAAAGAGGGGAAATAGGATATAGTAACACAATCAGAGAAATAAAACCATTAATTTTTATGATAATAAATTTTAAAACTAAAAACCAAACACAAAATATAAAATAACAAAACAATACAATAGTAGACAGAGACCTACAAGCATTAATAAGATTTTATAATTGATACATATACCTATAAGCTTTTCCCTTTTTTGCTTGATTTTCCCTTGTTTGCTTGAGGATCTTCCCTGTTATTAAAAATAGTAACACAATCAGGAATAAACTAAGTAAATAGGTAGATACTCCACATATGACCTCTGTTTCCCCTACCCCTTTGGTCCCAATTACCTGTCACTGATTTCCACTTCTTATGCCCACCAGTACAACGATCCTTCTCACCATCACTATCTTCTTCGCAGAGAGGGATGACAATTTCCTTCCCCGGCCTCTGTCTAATATCTAGACCAAGAACACAAAGAACAAAACATAACAAATATGAAATTAGAATCAGTGAAACAAACAACTAAAATTAAACATATTGCAAACTGAAACAATAGCATTGTTCTAAAGAATAATAATACAAAAAATCCAATGGGATATATTACACATTTCCATTGACCACCCAAGATTTTTAACTTAATTATGCATATGAATCAAGATCAAAATCTTCTTAGAATCTCAGATCTAGGCTACTTAATTACCATCGAAACATCATAGAAAAGAAGAATAAAAAACTTTAACAGTTTCTAAATCAACACAACTCTCACATTTCACAAGCAAAAACTTTAACAGTCAGCTCCACCGTATTGTTCCCTCGAAACCAATGTAGATTATAATCACAGAAATTCATTTGCGATATTCCAAGAAAGAGAAAAATAAACACTTCACTGAGCCAAAGATCAAAGTGGCTTCGGGCTCACCTGGCTTCGGGGTCGCGCACGAGGGAGGCGGAGAAGGAGCTGACGATGATGGCGAGGGCTAGGTTGGGATCAACTCTTGCTTCGGGGTCACCTGGCTTCAGGGTCCCGTGCGAGGGAGGCAGAGATGGAGCTGACGAAGATGGCTACGGCTAGGTTGGGATCAACTCTACCTTCGGGGTCACCTAGCTTCAGGGTCGCACGCGAGGGAGGCAGAGATCGAGCTGACGATGATGGTGATGGCTAAGTTGGGATCACGTCTGGGTCACGCCTGGGCTCAGGTCACCTAACTTCGGGGTCGCGCGCAAGGTGACGAAGGGCGGGGGCTAGGTTGGGATCTCGGGTACCTGGAGACGAAAATGGTGGTGTTTTGTTTTGGGGGGGTGTAGGCGGCTGTTGAAATAAAATTAGGTTAAGGGTTTGGTTAGAGAAATATATATATCTAGGGTTATATTTGGGCTTTAGTTGATTTTTTGTTTTGGGCTTGACCCAATAATATGTAATTTTTACCCCTAATAATCTTAAAATCTACCTAAAATTTATAATACAAAATATTAATAACTAAAAATTTATGTCTAAAATTTATAACTTAGTTAAAAAAAATTATACAAAATTTGAAAGATATTATTATCATCATATAATATTAATAATTAAGTTATTTTGAATAACAAATTGGATATATATTAATAATAATATTCCTAATATATAAATTGTATATATTAATAAATATATAAATATTATTGTTATTAATTTCCATATATATATAACATAGTTTGGTGGATTAACATATTCTTATATAAAAAAATATAACTACATTAAAAATTTAACTTTATTATTATTATTATAACTTTATTTTCAGGATTACACCCATCGCTATTCACCTTTAACACTTTGAGTGCTACCAGGTTAGTAGTAAAATATTAATTATTTATTATTACATAAATAATTGAAAGTTACTTCGATGCGTGCAGCAATATTGTGGACGATCCATGATTTTCCAACATATGGTACTGTATCTGGGTATAGCACTCAAGGTTATAAAGCTTGTCCTGTTTGTGAAGATGACACGTCTTCATTTCGAATAAGAGGAAAAACATGTTTCATGGGTCATCGTCGATATTTGTGTCCGAACCACCAATGGCGCAATGATATGGAGTATGATGGTACAATCGAACGACGTTCACCTCCAAGAATTTTAACAGGAGATGAAATCTTAGATAAATTAAAGGGTGTATGGAAATGTAGGGCAGGTAAAAATGATAAGATCATTAAGGACGATAAGCAACAAATGAAGGATGCATGTTATGAAAATAACACGAACTGGAGGCGAAAAAGTATTTTTTGGGAGTTAGAATATTGGCCTAAATTAAAACTAAGACATAATTTGGATGTGATGCATATTGAGAAAAATATATGTGATAGTGTAGTTGGTACAATA
Organism: Humulus lupulus; assembly: GCF_963169125.1. NCBI lineage: Eukaryota > Viridiplantae > Streptophyta > Magnoliopsida > Rosales > Cannabaceae > Humulus > Humulus lupulus. The sequence continues at coordinate 172,089,349 of NC_084793.1, forward strand.
GTTAGTATTGATGGGAAGTCTAAAGATACTGAAAAGGCAAGACTTGATTTACAAGATTTAAATATTCGTAAGCAGCTACACATGAAAAAGAAGGGGAACAAATGGTTCAAACCAGTAGCATGCTATACATTATCAGTGAAGGAACGACAAGAATTTCGTATGTTCATAAAGTCTGTAAAATTTCCTGATGGATATGCTGCAAATATTTCTCGGAATGTTAACATGAAAGATGGAAAGTTATTTGGGTTGAAAAGTCATGATTGTCATATTTTATTACAGAGGTTGTTACCTATTGGTTTAAGGCCATATTTGAAAAAGAAAGTAATGGATGTTATTGTTGAGCTGTCGTTATTCTTCAAAAAGCTATGTGCGAGGACATTATATGTGAAAGACTTAAAGGAATTGGAAAAGGGTGTTGTACTCACGCTGTGTAAATTAGAAAGTATCTTTCCTCCTGCCTTCTTTGATGTGATGATTCATCTTATGGTTCACTTGCCATTAGAAGCTAAGTTAGCTGGTCTAGTACAAATGCGATGGATGTATTCAATCGAAAGGTAACAAAATCTATAACTTAAGTTTAAAAAATTAAATAATCATTGAATACAATTCTTTATTACTATATATTGAAAACATAATTAATGTCAGGGAATTAGGTCATTTGAAAAAATATGTGAAAAATAAGGCTCGACCTGAAGGTTCTATTGCAGAAGGATACATTATTACTGAGGCACTAAACTTTTGTTCAATGTATCTTCATGGAATGGAAACATGCTTTAATCGTTCTGAGCGCAATCCTGATTACCTTGGAATTAGAAAACAATCGACACTGTCAATATTCAACATGCCTACAAGACCATTTGGAAGACAATCATCCATCACACTAACTCAAGATCAACGAACCCAAGTTCAATGGTACATTTTGAATAATTGTCCTGAGTTGGAACCATATTTAACGTAAGTTTATAATTTTATTTTTTAAATTCTAACAACATTTAGGTTTTAGCATAAAAATAATCTTTCATAGTACTTATTGTGAACACAGAGAACATAGATTATTCTTACAATCTCAAGGAATTCTGGATATCAATCAAGTGCAAAAAAATGAATTTTCAACATGGTTTGAAAATAAAGTAAGTTTAAATATCAATGTTTGATATTCTAAATTTTTTATTTGTCTTGATCTTACATTTATAATTTTATCTGCCATCACAGATAAAAAAAATGAATGAAACAATATCTGGTAAAGCACAGGAAGATTTGTATGCAATTGCAATGCAACTAAGTTTTTTGGCTTGTACATATGCTGGTTGTATGGTTAATGGAGTTCGATACCATACAAAAAGTCGAGATGAAAGACTTTTAACTCAAAACTACGGTGTTCACGTTGAAGCAGAATATGATGGAAATATATGTGATTTTTATGGTATCATCAATGAAATTTGGGAAGTACATTACCTCTATTTGAACAAAGTTATATTGCTCAAATGCTCTTGGTACAATACCAATGGAAGTGATAGAATGTACTCTGAATATAACTTTACTAGTACCAACATCAACTCAGAATGGTTTGAAGATGAACCATTTGTTCTTGCCAATCAAGTAAGTTTGGTTTTTTATTTGGATGACATTAAAAAAAGTAAAGATAATAAAGATTGGAAAGTGGTACAAAAAGTAAATCATCATCACATTTGGGATATACCATCAAAGCCAATGGATGGTGAAGTTGATGATGAAGATCCAACTATCAACAGTTCTGAAGCATATCAAGAAGAATCTTCGAATGACATTGGTGTGAATTTTGATTCAACGACAAATGATACTAATCTTATTTGGGATGATATTGAAGATATAGAATGTGATAATCATCAATTGTTCAATGAACTTCAAATAAATCATAATGATCAAGTTCAAAGTGATATAAACAGTGACGATACCGATGAAGAAGCTTTACTCGATGATTCTGAAGATATAACTTTGAGTGATAAAATTGATTAACTATAAAGTGTGTTATTATTTTTATTTTTTGTAAAGTTTTGAATATGCAAATTTATTATATGCTAATAAATTTTTTATATATTTTAGATTTTTAATCATGACAAATGAGAAGTCTCTCGATCCACCAATAACTACTAGAAGGGTGTTTGGCCGTAAGAGGACGCATATTAACTCTTCATCATCTACACAGTCTCCTCCTCGTTTGCCATGTTCTTCCAATGATGATTCAATAACACTATTAAATGATGAAACACACAAGTCCTTAGAAGGTATAAATGGTTTATGTACAACTTATGATAATATGATAATATATACATTAAAAATTTATGAAAATAGTTATGATTATAAGTAATATAACAATTATTTGATAGAATCAAGGAAGAGAACTCGTGGCCCTACTCGTGGGGATGGTGTCAGACGCTTATTAAAGGATGATGCTAGTAAGTTAAAGATTTCCTATAAAAAAAGGAGAACTTCGAGTTCATGGGACGCATGCCACTGCATTTGAGAACATTGTTGGTGTAAATGTACGCCATCATGCTCCACTTCAGTATAGTGGATGGGCTAAAGTTCCTCCAGAAGATAAGAAAGTCGTATATGCTCGTATCATGGTATGTTTATGTTACCATACTTATTTTATAATAGTTTTTGCATGACAATTTATTTTTTGAAATTCTTTTTGCAGGATGTATTCGAGATGGATTTTAAAAAAGATCCATATCTTGAAACTATTTGCAATCACTATTGTTCAGAGCGCTATAAAGATTATCGTAATAATTGTCACAGAGAGTACAAGAATATCATCAAAGAAGGTAAGAATCCATTAGCAAATAGGCCTGTGAAATTGGTGCTAAGAGATGAAGATTGGCAATTGATGTGCAATAAATGTTTCTCTAACGAAGAATGGAAGGTATCCTACATTTCTTGAATTATTTGTACACATTTCATAATTTTTAATTCTTAAACTCACATGAAAAGTATTTTGTAGAAAAAGTCAATTGCAGGGTCAAAAAATAGATCAAGTGTTTCTTTTATGCATTCTGGTGGAACTAAGTCATTTATTCAGTATTTACATGAGGAGGTAAACATATATTTGGCATAATATCATTGTAATTTTATTATATTTAATGTTATTAATTATTTAAATGCATTACAAAAATCAAAACAAATAATGGATGACAAAGTACAACAAGAAACAATGAAGTTTGGAGAGATTGAAATGTTTCGAAAAACTCATTGTACAATTAAGAATGAGTGGACCCACAGAATAGCCGAGGACAAATATGTATGTTCGACTTTTAAAAATTATGAATTTTTACCTTCTAAATTTTGTAAAACTATTACACTATTATTTTGTTGTTATTGTAGAAGGAAATGGTAGAGTTACGAAAAGAGAAACTCATTCACTTTGAAGATGGATTGTTACTAGTAGTGGATGAGGCTGCTATATACAAGCAAGTTTTATGCGAAGAAAAATATGGTTGGTTACGAGGTTTTGGTCCTATACCCGGAAAGAAGATGTCAACCCAGTTATCATCCAAATGTGAAGAGATTGAAGATGGACGTTTGAAGAAATTAGAGAAAATCGTTGAAGATCTTAAAAACGAACAAAATAACAACATTGCAAGAATTGTTCAAGAGAATATGGAGAAGTTCTACGAATCACAACAAAGTCGATTATTAGAACAAAGAGCATTAGAGTCACAAATCACACCTCCTCCATCAATGGTTTCATTAAATTTTAAGTTTTAAATTTTAAATTTTAAATCCAATATTACATATAATTTATGATGTTTTTTTCTAATCAATTATTAATTTTATATTTTGTTTCAGAATAAACAACATAGTCTTTCACTGCAACTGGAGCCATGTAAAGGAAAAGATCAACCTTCTTCTTCACAAACTCTCAATACATCCTCCACAAGTTTAAAGAAAGTGCAAAAATCTCCAATTCAATTTGAGATGCCTAAGGATGATCCAAAGAGTGTAAAAGTTGTATTACTAGTTGTTCAACTTTATGAACCTTCACACACATTTCGTATTGCCATGGACCCAGAAATTTTGGATAGTGATCAATACTTATTTATTTCACCTGAAGATGTGATTCACCTTGGCACCATGACAGAGATTGGAGCTCCTTGTATAACATTTTGGATCAGGTAAAAAAGAAATACCTTTCACATAATTCTCATGCACAAAATAACATTATTTGTCTTACAAATTCAATTGTAATATTTAGGATCTTACATCGAAAGTTGGAAAAAGCAAATCGAGCACAATATTTTCGTTTCTTTCATCCAACTTTGGCTTTGGATTCGTGTCAAACACAAAATGCAATATCAATGGCAAATCGCTTGGAAGACACAGAAACAGGACAATTTTGGTTGCTTCCTATTCATATTGGGTAAGATTTATTTATTTATTGAACTAATTACATTATCAATATCTTAATTTATATACAATATCGTATTTTATGGTCAGCATATATCATTGGATGCTAGTAATAATTGATCCATTGCGTGATACATGTTATTGGCTTGATCCAATTAGACTACCCCCACGAAACGAAATTAAAAGTCTAATGGCAATGTAAGTTAAATAGTGATATGGATTAGTCTTATTTAATTTTTACCTTAAATATTTTATTTCTTTATTAGGGCTTTTGATTACTACAATACCTCCAAAAATAGGCAACCAAAAGAGATTACATGGAAATCTATAAAGGTAAGTTATAAAATAATATCACATAATATATATTACATTTGATAGTTACTTTAAAATATTACAATATAATATTGTATTGAAAATTTAAATTATCAATATCTTTTAATCTTGTCATTTACATTTTATGAATTTGTGCAGTGTCCTCAACAACCATCGAATATTGAGTGTGGATATTATGTAATGACATATATGCATGACTTTTGCATGAATCCTAGACCTATCAATTGGTTAACTACTCATGTAAGATGTATATAAATACTATTGAAATAGAATATTTTGTTATTCTATTATACAATTGACTAATAGTCATTATTTCTTACATTTATTTATTACAGTGCAAAGAGAAGATGAAAGATTACAAAAAACAAAATATTGATCAAATTCGAGTGGAGTGGGCTGACAAATTCATAGAATTTGTTAACTAATTCCAATGAGCAATACTATAGTTCCTTCTCCAATTTTCATTTTCAAAAGTTGTATCCAAAGAGTTTTGTGGTTCTAGTTTTTTTATTTATTTTGAATAGTTTTATAGTCACTATGCTATTTTTTCCCCCAAGAGGCTTTTTCCCATTGAATTTTCCATTTTGCGTTTTTTAACTGAGGCTTGCCATAGGTTCAATGCAATATCTTTGTTTTAGGAAAGTTATATGCATCCCTATACATGACTTATGTAGTTTCTTACTTTTATTTTCCTTCGAGTTTGTTATTGTACTTATGATATTTTTAATTCTATCTTTTGATTTTGTCCATATACATTTAGTTAGTTTTTTTTACCTTGATCTTATTTTTTAAAAAATAAAATTATTTTACGAATTAAAATATTATTAATTTGTTGAGAGTCCATAACACAAATCTAAATTTAATTACTTTATGTTTGGTATTCTTATATATTTTTTACATTATAATTTTTGTTGTGTACTTTCTCTACCAATACTTTTGTAGCAAAAATACTACTACTAGAAATATTTTATTTGCTAGTGCCAAAATATGATATAATTTAGTAGCAATAAATTTATTTCTACTACCAAAGAATTGATCACTAAATGGGAAAAAAACAAAGATAAAATTATATAAAATTAATGCATCAATTTTATATTTGGTGCTAATATTTAATTTTAGCTACCAAAAAATATTGGTAGCTGACAATATAAATATGCTACCAAATATTTTGGTAGCAGACGTATTTAGTATCATTTAATTATAATTTGCTACTAAATCATTTTGCTATCAAAATTTAGTAGCAAATTTATTCATTGGTGCCAATAATATTAGCTACAAACGAACATTGGTAGCTGAAAATATAAATATGCTACCAAAATATTTGGTAGCAGTAATATCTGGTATTGTATGATTAGAATTTACTACTAAATCATTTTGCTACCAAAATTTAGTAGTAAATGGTAATTAACTGCTACCAAAAATATTTGGTAGCTAAAAATTTTGTAGCTAAAAACATGATTTCTTGTAGTAATTAAAAACAAAAGAAATATAATAAATACAACCATACACTCTTACACCATAAATCATAGTATTTGTACAATAAAATAAAAATAAACATGATGAGTGCTTACAAAAAACCTAATCATATATGTAAACGATGAGATAACCAATACAAGTAAGTGTCGTTGATAGGATAGGTCAAGTACATGCTAGTTAAAATGAGACATTCTCAATTGTTATTATATCATAATATCTGATATCTTTATAATAACAAATACAATTATTTTGGTAAAAAAAAATATCCAGCTAGGGTAGGTATATTTTTTGTGAGTGTAACCTACTATTTCAGTTTACTTGACTTAACCCATGAGTGTTGTCGATAAGATAGGACAAACATGGAATACAACTTAAAACTTTATCGCAAAGAGGTCTACCCATTAAAATTCTAGCCAAAACACCTTCTGATAGGGAGGACGAAAGCAAATCCGTCTTGAGGCCCTGACTAGAACCAACATTTTTCAACTAATAGTATAAACCGTAGGTTATAGTGCCTTATAACCTTCTCTCATTCACTATTTTAGAAATAAAAGGTTTTCTATTAAAATATCTCTTATTTTAATAACTAAGTGATTATTACCAAAGTTTAACTATTAAATCTGAATCACTTATGTAAATCCAAATTTTATCTTTTAAAATTCTAAGAAAACTAAATTTAGAATAATTACTAACAATTACTAATTAATTCAAAACTATGTTTTCCCTGGGTATTAAACTCATTTATAACCCTAAAACATATTAAGGTAATCTAGACATGCTATTAATGTGACATTGCCCAATTTAACTATTTAAATCTAATTCAGATTATTTGTGTCTATTTATAGTAGAAAAAGAACTATATTACTATTCTATCCTACGAGGCATGTTAATAAAAATTAACATTTATATATAGTATGCCATTGAAATGATGCAAATAGTGCGCATTCATATTCTACATGGCATGTGAAGTGATCATATCAACTTGTTACCAATCATACAATATAATTAAACATTAGGGAATTGACTGGGTTCTCTTTGTTAAACGAAATTACAAAAGCACACCAAGGCATTCCTTGGGCTTCAAAGCTTCTTGTAATCTCCATGGGCTTCGTCCTTGTTGTGGGTCTCCGGGATTCGCACACTCAAACTCAAACAAGTTTTAAATGAGATGACCTAATTTCCAAAATTATGATTTTATCAAAAGTTTGTGATCTTTTGTTATTAAAATAATAATTTCATAAATTATTAATTAATAACTAATGGAAAGCGGTTACCCTTTATTAAATAATAATTCCATAGATTATTAATTAATAACTAATAGTTTCCAAAACTATTATCAAATTTTTGGGAAAAATAATTCATACTTATAATAAATAGTTTCTTAAATTGTTATTATAATTACAATTACTAAAATTATATTTAATTAGTGATCTTAAACCAATATTTGATTTCAATAAATCATAAGAAATAAAAACTAATAATCTTGTTTCATAAACAATGTATTTGACTAATTTAATAGTCAAATATTTCCAATATTAAAATTAAGAAAAATAAACAATTCATTTTCTTAATTTTGAATTAAGACATTAATGCCTTGTTTCCCAAAATTAACAATTAACAATTTATTTGGCATTAAAACAAATAAATAAAAAATTTAATTAATATTGTTAAATTTTCAAAATTTTAATTTAATTAATTAATTTAAATTTAAATTTGGTAACCATAAATAACTTCTTATTTTAGGAGGAGAATATTCTCTTCTTGTTTCTTAAACAAAAAGTCTGGTTCATTCAACCAACAAACGTAATTATTCTCGCAAATATCTTAACATGAAATATTAAAATATATATTTTTTATTTTAAATTAAACAACTAATCATATTAATTAAATAATATAAATAAAATAAAAATCTCAGTTACTTGCATCACGCCAACAACCTAATTGATCAATTGATCAACTGCATTATCATTGATCACATCACTCACGGCAAGCATTCATCAATTTATGCACAGTGTGTGCGCATGGCATGCTTTGATTAAGTTTATCAACTTATGCCCACATATTAGCCACCACGTACTACAACACTTGCATGGCTTCTTGAACACTCACGGCTCCGTTGCTGCGCACGCCGTAAGTTATATATATATATATATATATATTATTTGATTGCAATAATCATAAAAAAAAATCCAAAACAATTTTAGTTATATTCAATCCTATTGAATAATATATCATTTAAGAATATAACACAAATTCTAAAAACTATAAATTTAACAAGTTAAAACATATACCCAATAAAATAATATGGGTGTACATTGAATCTAATTCAAAAATTAAGAACAAAACCAAAAACATAAAGAACAATATAGTTAATGATCAATCTCATTCAGCACATCCATTCAACATATTTAAAATATAATAAAACTAAGAAAAAACCTTAAGCACACTCATAAAACATGTGCTCTACGTGTTCACACTACAACAAAATTGACATTTAATGACTCTCTATAATGACTTACACCATTGGTGTAAGTCATTAAAAGTATTCAGTGATATTTAAAGTCTAGAGGTGTAAGTCATTAAAAGTTTCTGTTGATGACTAACTAGGTAAGTCATCAAAAGTGGTGGGAGACGTTATACTTAAAAATATAATATATATATATATATATTTTAAATATCAGAAATTGGGCCGAATATAAATAAGGGAAGACTTTTAAGGTCTCCCCTGGGAAGATGTGCCACATCGGACGTCTCCCAAGGGGAGACGTTAAAGGCTAGGCACGTCTTCCGAGGGGAGACGTTAAAGGCCTCCCCTACTATATTACTTAGCGTTTTTTCTTTTTCTTCCCCGAGAGTATACGCACGAAACAGAGAGGCGGAGAGGAGGCGTTTTCAGGCGATTTTTCGGGTTCTCTTTGACGATTTTGGCCAATTTTAGGCCATAAAATTCTATTTGAGGTATGATTTTATCATTTATAAGTGTTGTATAATAGTTAGGATAATTTTTATGCTTATTTTCTCTAAATATTAAGGGATTGATATTGAGATTTTAGGGTTTATGATAGTTGCGGTTTTGAGTGATTTTTGGCTCATCTAAGTGGATTTAAAGCATATTTGAGGTATGATCTCAAGATTAAACAATGTATTGTAGTTATAATGGTTGAAAAAATTGTTTTTGTGCTTATTTTTCTATAGTTTTTGTGGGTTTTATTAGAAATATTAGTTTAAAGTATGAAAAATATTTTTTATGTATATTTGAGATATTACATTGTTTAATTTTAACATGTTACCACATTATTTATTATTTATATATTTTTATTTGCTATTTATTCCGAAAATTATATATTTTTAATTAATTTTTAATGTTTGTTAAGTATATATATGTAAATATGTTTTGCTAAAATATATTTAATAACTTTGTCTAAAATAAAAAAAAATTAATTTTACATACAAAATAATAATTCAAGTTAATATGTTTATAAATTTTTTTAATTTATATTATTATTTAATTAGAAAATTATTTATATATTTGTAATCTTTATTAACATTTAAGTAGGTTATTTATATATAATTATATATTTTTTTTATTGATTTACTAATATTTTATTATTTAATTAATAACATAGTGCGCGCATTGCAAAAGTGAAGTAAATTTGCTAGCAAGGGCTATTAATTGCAAGAGGTAATTACATTATTTTATTTCTTGTTTTAGTATTATTAAACTTTTGTTAGAAGAGTTTGAATATCTTAAATATTCATCCATAGTGAAGTAGGTTTTGAGATTAAAATTGTGTGTTGCAGTGATAACAGAATGTTGAGAATTGTGTGTTTTAGTGAAGTAGGTTATGGAAAATATGTTTATGTGCTGCGGAGCTATAAGGAAGAAACTTATTGTGTGTTGTTTGATTTGTTTGGCTTATTGTTCATAGATGGTTAGATCACTATTATAAGGGAAATGTTGCTCGATTTTGTCTAGAATTATGTATTCTATTATTATATTTGTATTGTGTTGTGCTTATTTGATTAGATTGACAGATGTTTAGGTTACTAATATAAGGGAAATGCTGGCCAATTTTTCGTATGCTTATATAGTTTTATTGTTTAATTTTTCATATACATAGGAAAAGATATGGATAGACCTAGATGTTACTTGAAGAAAGAGGTATGTATATATATAAATTTATAAAAAGTTTACGGTTTATTTATTATTAAAGTAGATATAATCAAATAATAATAATTAAATAATATATTGTACTTTATATTTTTTGTAGCTGAACACTCCGCCATATACACCAGCATAGATTAATGAAATGCGACAACAGCGGGCGAACGATATGGTGCCGATAGTTCAAAGTCATCGTCCCAAAAAATAGGTTTTTATTGTTTATTTTTTCTATCTTACTATATGTCTAGCTAGCTACTGTAATATTTGTTAATTTTGTCTGTTTAACAACAAATATTACAATTTTGTATATTTAGCTAGCAAAAACATATTCGATATACATTTCAGTTTTATTAATGAAAATTCAAATTTTAAATTTGCATATAATTTAGATTTTTTAATTAATATATTTAATTCTATTTCAAAAAAAAATTAATATATTTAATTCTATTAATTAATATACTGAAAATAATTATTTAATTTTTAAAAAAAAAATACAAAAACCAATGATGACTCGTTATATGAGTCATTGAATGTCTACAAAGCCTTCCCATGGGAGACATTGTAGACATCCAACGTCTCCCCTTGGGAGACGTCATAGGGCCACTTTAGATGGCTCCTGCAACAACGTCTCCCCTATGGGGAGACATTAAATGTCTACAATGTCTCCCCCATATAGCCATTAAATGCCTATTTTGTTGTAGTGTCATATATTCAAAATAAACACTGATCAGATTCATGACACATGATCTCAACCATGTCTCTGGTACCAATCGTTGGTTTTTGACCATGAGATTAACAATGCAGCGGAACCTTGGGATAATATTTCAATCCAATAATAACAATTATTAAAGCATAAGAACGAATCATTCTAGGAACCTTAACTAGAATGTGATCTTTCACATGCGCATGAATCTGAATAAAATGAAAATTACGAATACCTTTTCTAGGTGTAGAACACGTATAGATCAAAGAGCATCTTAGCCTCCTAACCCACCATCTTCCATACTATGGCTCGCACAAAGAGAAGAAGATAGGTGGATGTCTATGCTATTTGGTAAGATACACAAGAATAGACTTTTGATTCTCAACACATGAGAGAGTGTTCTTCTCACAATTCTAAGAGAAGAAAGTTCTCTATTTTTCTGTCTTGGAAAATCTATAGTGAAATTCCATCTAATCTCTCTTTCTCATGATGTCATATTCTATTAATATAACAATCAAAAGAAGACCTAGTCCTAATCTTATTGGGCCTATGCGTGGGCCACAGTCCATTTGGATTGTGGTTCGCGCCTGTTGGGAATAGTGCCCTTAAAGCAATTGCAGTTGACAAATGTTTTAAATGAAATAAATAATTGAATTGAATTTTTATATATATAGACTATGTCCAATATTAGGTTGATAATATTAAGTAAATATCATAAAATTCCAAAGTTTATTTACTTGGTCTTAATCTCATATTCGAATGAGAGGATCGAGATTAAGATAATAAATTTAAAATAGTTCGGAGTAAAATAAAGTTATTGAATCTTTAGATTAATTAGTGGTAGTACGGTTCACTAGTATTATGAATACAAGTGACCTAGATCTGTGTCACTAGTGTAGTAGGACACTTTAGTGAATGTACTTTATTATATATAGTGATATATAGAACTGGACCAGATGTGATTTGTTAATACTTGTGTAAACACCGTTTCATAGTATTAATCAAACGCATCAAACAATGATCATATACACGATAATCTTAATCCCGAGGTTGCTATGAACTCCAATATATGTCATTTGATCCTTTAATTCATGCATTAATGTTTGTCAGAATGATCAGGCTAAGAACAATTGTGTTTGGGGACTCAAGGATATATATGGTTGGATACATAGTTTAACAAATATGGAATCTATACATTCTTATAGATTGAATAATGGTTCCCTTTGGGTTGACTCTTGGAATTGAAAAGGTTATAAGCGTTCACGTCGCAAACTTGTTGTGATACAACCTTCAGTAGTAAAGTCAATTGTACTCTAGGAACAAGATATATCTAAAATGTTAAAACAATAATTTTATTCCCTTTTAATTATGAACTATTAATAGAGGATTAACGTTGTATGTAATGATTATATCAATGGACACTTTATTCTTTAATAAAATATTTTGTAAATATATGTTTATAATTATCAAGAGTTCAATCTCATATTTATAGTGGAGTAATTATGAGGTTAATAAATATGATTATTTATTCAATAATCTTTGATTAATAATCTAATATTTATTGGAGCTTGATATTATAGGTCCATAGGTCTGTGAGATGGCTCTATTAGCACTATATCAAGGTAAGAGTTGATACAAGGGTAAAATTGTAATTTAGAAATTTGAGAAGAATTTTATTCTTCGGATCAAGTATACAATTATATAATAATTGAGATTAAATAATTAATTATTAAATTTTCAAAAATATGTTTGTACGCCCTGGATTTCCCACGGGCTGATTAGCAAGCCGAGCTGCGGCCTAACCATGATTACCTCATGAACAACCCCAACACCGGAGCTTCTGTCTCGAGGTCGTACCTCCTTAGCTCGGGAAGACCCCAAGGGCTCGCCAAGATTGCCCAAGGCTGGGGGAAGGACTCTGAAGGCCGAAGGTCGAGTCAAGTATGCAGCTCGTGGTACGAGCTAGATAGGGAGGCTATGACCCTTTGTGAAGTCAACACACGCAAGGTAAACATGCATATATCAGACATCACGTGTCTAATATCCCCCTGACTTCTCGGACACGCAGCAGGAACGTGCGTATTCAGACACCCACGACTGGGTTGGGCCGTGCAGCCCATTATCTCCTTACCTATTGATTTGACCACACTTATGTGTCAGGTTTAGGAATTAATCATGAATGTCACAGAATTGATATGACAGGTAAGAAGGTCACGGGATGACCTTCTTACCAATGTCCAGGTGCCTTCTCCTATAAATATGGAGACCCTGGGAGTTGTTAAGGGGTTGGTTAAATGATCTCTTGTAAGAAATACTCTGTAATCAAATACCCAGTATATATCAATAATATTGACTAGTGGAGTAAAATGATTTTAACCTTTGAACCACTTAAAAAACGTGTCTTGAGTCACCTCTTTCATTCTCTAAGATCATATATATGTTACAGTTCTACATTTAGCACTAATCCCTTTCTCTTCTTCTCTTAATTACCTGTTGGCGAAGAACCGCGTCAACAGTTTTGCCTTCTCCTATAAATATGGAGACCTTGGGAGTTGCTAAGGGGTTGGTTGAATGATCTCTTGTAAGAAATACTCTGTAATCAAATACCCAGTATATATCAATAATATTGACTAGTGGAGTAGAAGGATTTTAACCTTTGAACCACTTAAAAAACGTGTCTTGAGTCACCTCTTTCATTCTCTAAGATCATATATCTGCTACGGTTCTACATTTAGCACTAATCACTTTCTCTTCTTCTCTTAATTACCTGTTGGCGAAGAACCGCGTCAACAATGTTCATTAATTTAAATATATAATTTTTCAAATTCATATATATAAATAAATAAATATATATTTTTAAAATTAATTATTTTATTTGAGTGGGAGAAAATAAAATTGGTAAGTCAAAAATAGTTTTTTGATTTATTGAATTTTTAAAGATGATGATAATGATGATCATCAATTTGATTTTTAAATTTAAAATTTAAATTTTGAAATATGGTAGTCATCTTTTTCCTTAGAAAGATAATACCATATTTTGTGGAATGATTGATTTTAGTTAAATAAATAAATGAAATATCCCTAAAAAGTGAATACATTGCTGTTCACGCATGACACAGTCCAGGGACTGTGCCATGCAAGTAACAGTATTCAGATATTGTACCTATGTAGTTTTTTTTATTTAATTAATTGACAATTTAAAAATAGATATTGTCAAATTTTGTAAGTTAGATATTTACCTAAATCAATTCCTATCATCATTATGATATTATTATTATATTACTATTTTTATTAGGAATAATATGATAATACATATAAGTAGCATTAATGATCCCAGCCTCTATAAATAGGGCTAGGAGTCTCGTTGTAAATGGTTGAATTATTAGAGAGAGAGAACCTTGTACTCAGAGCAATATAAAAGCCGCCAGAGAAAACTCCATTGGAGCCTGCCCTAATAAGCTTCCAATCAACGTAATACTAAAGACTCATGGACCATGGCTCTTTTATAGCCTGAACCACATAAAAACGGTTTTGTTTTTGTCTGTTTAATTCTTTAATCTCTCATCTCTAGGTTGATAGCGAAAAAGGCAGTCAACAAATTTTATACAGTACCTCTATCTTTTTGTGTCGCTACACTTAATAGTCTGGATAAACTGCTCTATCTGAAACATAAGATGGACCATACTCATAATCTTTATTAAATAAAAATCCCAATTTATTTAGCGATCACGGACAATTTTTGTATGATTATCTTGAATTAAATACTTTTATATATATATATCATTATACATATACTTTATTCAAGATCACATCAATAATATTTGATCTTCATAATAAATGACATATATAATTAAATAAAAATATGAGTGCAAAATATTAACTTTATTTAATTAACAGTATTCGTTCATACAGAAATACGTTTTAAGGACACAGATCCCAAAAATCTCCCACTTGCCCCAAAGAAGATGAGACATGTTGCGTAATCCTAAATCTAAAAAATGACTATCAAAACTCATTGAAGGCAGCGTCTTTGTAAAGAGGTCAACAAGGTTGTTTGTTGATTCAATGTTTTGAATAATTACATCCCATCTTTGTACTATCTCTCCTATGAGGTGGTACTTACGCTCTATAAGTTTGGCTCTCTTATGGCTTCTCTGTTCTCTTGAGTTGGCAATCGCTCTGCTGTGGTCACAATAGAGTACAATTGGAATATCCATGTCTGGAACAATTTCCAGATCACCCAAAAAATTTCTAAGCCATACAGCCTCCTTAGCTGCTTCGCTTGCAGCTACGTATTCTGCTTTCATGGTGGAGTCATCAATGAGAGCTTGCTTTATACTTCTCCATATAATTGTTCCACCCCCAACTGTGAAAACAGATCCAGCTGTAGATTTTCTAGAATCTTTGTCGGATTGGAAGTCAGAATCTGTATATCTGATTGGAATCAAGGTCTCTCCTGAATATACTAGCATATAGTCTCTCATTCTCCTAAGATGCTTGAGAATGTGTTTGACTGCTGTCCAATGATTGAAGTGTAATGACCGAATTAAATTTATTTAGAAGTGGAATGATATCAACATCAATTGCCTTAAATCTAAGCTCAATATGGTTAACTTTACAATTATCATATCTCACATGTTGATCAATAACTTTACAAACAAAAAAAGTATAACAACAACCATTGAATTGTTCGTTAACATTCACCATTGCACTCTTAACAGAAACAATAAATTCAAACTCACAAAGATATGACAACAAACACATTTCATTCAAATTCTAGAAATCTACACATTTAGAAGTAAGAAATTTGAAGATACCAACCTCCTTAAGTATGTAATCCCATTGAGTTGTCTCATCCTTTGTTGATGAAGACTTTGAATACATATCCACATTCATGTAGACCATTTCCAAATAGAACTTTCTTAGATCGTTTTGAGTATCATCTTCCTTGAGCTCTCCCAAGGCTTTTAGGTCTTCATCCAAGATGTATAAAACCTTCAAAGTAGTGAGGAAGAATATAATCTTGTCTTGCCAACAAACAAATTTAGTCTCATCAGACCTGTCAAATCATACAAAGTCTTGAGTCATGAATATCAATGTCGAAAAAGAGTTAGATTCTTCCATGATATGCTATCTCAAATTATAGAGTATTAGATTGCTGGGGAAGAGTGAGATAACACCACCTCAAATATTATAATCTACACAAAATATGGATTGACAGAGACTAAATAAAGATTGAGAAAGATTATGCAAACCCAAGTTAGTGAATGATCTTCTTCAACTTTGATGAACCTTAAAAAACCTTTGTAGAACCACCAATTTGAGCAAATGCGTAGAACAAAAGAAAAACAACAGATTCAAGGCTTATACACGTTTTTTAACGTTTTCCTAATACTCTATTTCCTAGCCACCATTGATGCTTGTGGCCTTTCTAAGGGGAAATGATGATTGAGATTGAACAAGCCTTAAACTCACAAAGCCAGTACTTTCTTTATGAGTTTCTTGGAGAAAACTTGAGATTCATAGAGATAGAGAGAGAGAAAGAGGTTAGAGAAATATTGGAGAAAGTAATCAAGTCTTCCAAAACTCTATTTTGACCCTTCTATAGAGTATGCACTGTTGTTAGGTCTAACCAATAGGATTAGACTTGTAAGAGATGTCATTTGTAGCTAATTTACATAAATCGTACGGACTCTGTAGGCGACGGATCGTCTGCTAGGGTTTTTAAAACCCTAAGCATCAGGAAATGCTACGCCACTTGGGTGGCGGCGCATCTCCACCCTCTCTGATTTTGGACCCCTCCAAAGGTCCTAAAAATGCTCCAAATACTACAAAATTTTTGGGGACCCTTAGATACCTCCATGCATCACTTTAAACCCAAAAACACATTTTTAAAAGTGCCTACAATTGAAATTCAAATTTCACATTTTCACTATGTGAAATGCACTAAGTGTTTACACCTAGTTTGTATTTTAACACTTATCTTTTCGTATTTAACCAACATAACAACCTTCAACAGCGTCAGTTCCGAAACCGACCTAGTTGGAAAAAGCGCCGGTCTGTAACTGATGCTGAACACTTGATTTTTAGTAGTGGCTCCACATTTGCTAAGAGCATACAATCTACCCAAGAGTAGTGAGAGCTCGACCTTCGACAAGAGCAAACACTCCACCTAGGAATGAGAGATCCACTTTTCTAAGGGCATACACTCCACCTAAGAATGAGAGCATATAATAATAACCGCATTTTGTTGTAATATAGACATATCATAAATATATAAATATCTTTAAAAAATGTGGCTTACAAATTTTAGTTGGAATGTAATGTGAGATTGATCATTTCTTAACTCCATTTAATCACCAATAAAATTAAATTCAAGTGAATGAAAAACATGCCTCTACTACCCAACAAAGAAATCTCATCGGACAGTTCTCAATTTGTCCTTATGAATTGGAACCATTTTGCTAACTCAAAGACTTATGAAGAAAAAGTAAGAACAAAATTAAATAATTCAAGAGAATTATCGGCAAAAATATTGTTTTTTTTAATAACATTTCATTAATTAAATTAATTTCCTTCTTTTGTAATCTAATGAGAAAATAGAAAAAAATAGAAAATGTTCTCTTCGATTTGATTCCACGAGAAAATTTTCCACCTTAATTATACCTTGTTGGGAAAAAATTTATAAGAAAAATAGAAGAGAAAAAATAAATGAAAATATTTTCCACAAATTCAATAAGATACTTTTTTTAGATATTTATAATTGTTGTGAATTTTAAAAAACTATAGTACATTTAAGTTTAAATTTTTCCAAAAAAAAAAGAATTCTTAGTCTCTCTTAAAGTCCAAGAGTTCCAAACAACAAGACAGAAACGAAATTACACTCTTTATAAAATTTAAGCTAGTTTTCTACAAGTAGTAATTATATATTGGTTTCTTATTGTACAACATGCCAATGATTGATTTCGTCCTAATTTCCTCTTTGAAAATGTTAACTAAAAATATTCAGATGTATATATAACATTGCGTGTCATTTAGGTTGATATAGCTTGACATAAAGCCAGTTATATACAAATATTAGCTAGCTTGTCGACATAAATTTTAAAACACCGATTATATATGTATCATCAAGACGTGGTATATATATATTTTTAATAAGAAGCTAGTGATACTTTTAATAAGAAGCTAGTGATACTATACATGACATTTATATAACAAGATCTAAATGTTATATAAAAGTGACCAGTTTTCTTTTCTTATATGTCTAATTTTTAGCTAAATTCTCAATATTTATATTGTTCTTTTGGATGATATATATATATATATATACATGACAATATCCTTGTAGTTTAAGATTAATTACGCAGTGTCTCCGTTCCAAAAATTTGTCCTTTATAGCTTGCTATATGATAGTTCTAATATATTCCATCAACTTTGGTAGATATATTCTTCGTTTCTCATATATGTGTACATATTAAAATATTATATGAAGGAAAAAAATCTATGACGAAGTTACATGCTGCATGTTATGAATTTAAAAATTGTGGGTTTCAGGTCATATATATTTATACAGATGCTAAAAATGTGACCTCTCTAATACTGATGCATTCTCCTGTTATATAGAAAATGTTATTTCTAAATTAAATAATATTAGCCAAAAAGTTAATTATTAAATTTAATTCTAATTAATTATGATAAATAATGGTTGAATATATGTACCTAACACAAAAATGTATCGCAAGAATTTATGAGACTACTTTCATTTAATTATTTTAAGCATATATCGTCTCTATTTATAAAAATAAAATATGAATTCCAAACATCACTTCAATTTGAACCTGCTTCCAATTAAAACCTGGCCCGAAAACCATCCGATGGGTCGAAATCTCCACAGTGATTAAACTGAACTTCTATAATTACATCTATATGTATATTTAGGTGTATTTATGTATATATTTATACATCATAAGGCAAAGACTGGGTCTTCTCTTTTGGTTGTCAGCTTTTTTTCACAACCTCTCATATTCTCAAAGTGGAGAGTATGGCCAGGTTTTTCAAGTCTCTTTCTCACACCAATACTAGTCTACTAAAAAACAAAGTGGACGGCAAAAAGATAGAATCAGAACCATTTATTTAGTGAAATTTATAAAAAGCAAAGCTTTGATATGATTCCGTATTAGTACGAACTGTACACGTACTCTTCCCACTTTAACTAACTATTTTATTTTCAATCAAACCACTCAACAAATTAAAATAATGAAAAAAAACCCAAGTGATCCCCACCTTACTTCTTTTTCCGTTCCTATATATCAGACCTTTTCTCGTTACCCTCATTCTCGTCATCAACTAATCCCACAACAACAAACTATTTGATCTCTCTCTTCTTAATTGGGTCTCCTTGAGATTCTCAATATGCAAGACTACAGGAAAATGAAGGTGAAGAAAGGATGGCTTGCTGTAGAAGTAGGGT
This sequence comes from Humulus lupulus, assembly GCF_963169125.1. Lineage (NCBI taxonomy): Eukaryota > Viridiplantae > Streptophyta > Magnoliopsida > Rosales > Cannabaceae > Humulus > Humulus lupulus. The sequence goes on from NC_084793.1 coordinate 172,108,882, forward strand.
TAGAAGATGAGGATGGTGGATTTCAGCGCTTCACCATCCCAATTTCTTATCTTTACCATCCACTCTTTAAGAGGCTTTTGGAGAGAGCTCATGAGGTTTACGGGTACCATACCACTGGTCCTCTCCGGCTGCCATGCTCCGTCGACGACTTCCTTCATCTCCGGTGGCGGATTGAGAAGGAGTCGTCGTCGAACCACCACCACCATCACCATCACCATCACCATCATCATCACCAACACCACCCTCTCTCTACTTCTCTATCTTTTCACTCTTGCTGACGATGCTTCGCGCGGTGGTTTTTAATATGGTTAGGACGGATATATATCTAGTTTTTTGTGATTATTAGTTTGTGAATTTTCACTATATAGAGTCTTACATGCACCCATCTTTCTTCCTTTTTCGTTTTTCATAATTGGGAGTTCTAGAGATCAATCTCTTGTACTGCAAACAATATTAAAGGGAAGAAAAAAATAGATGTATTTTACAAGTCAAATAGAAATTTCATCCAAGTTTTTGTGAAAGATGAATGACTACAAATAATTAAATACTTTGTTTTTGTTATGTATCTTACGAATATATATTAAGCTTATTGATGTAATTTTTTAATAATTATTGTTTAATAATCTCATATAGATTTGACAATGAACACATATAGAAGAGAAATCTCCATTTGAAATGGGAATTTTCTCGTGAATAAGAATAGTAATTGAAGTACCGAATTTGAACTCGGAAGATAATTCACGAACACACACATAATCACTTTAATTACTCATATAAAGTACACTGTAATAAAGGTAAGCTTATATCCTATTATATGGCAGGAAAGAAAGAAAAAGAAAAAGTAAAAGAAGGTGCCACTAGACTCTAGAATAATGATGATATTCTGAATCATTGTATGCGCCAACAAAGAATGAAAAAAAAAAATAGTTATAAAGTGGTGTCTATTCTGGCCATTTTAAGTTGATCATCAAGGTAAGGTCCTACTTGCCTTGCCAACACCCAGTAAAATTGTTATTTTTTTTATTATATCTTATCTTATACTGTTTTTATTTATTGTATAAATCTGATGCTCCTTTTTAACATATATATATATATATTATAGTGGGTGTGTGCCTACATTTGATACGACTAGATTGAAATATTTGTTTCTCCATCAAAATTTTAAAACAAGTCTAGGCAAAATTTATTACAAAACGCGCTTGGGGGTCGTACACTATATATAATTTAGCTCGGGTAAGCCCAGTACGGGTTATGTCCTCAGCTCGTAATTACCAGCTGGGCATAACAGTTAGAGCTCCTCTAGTTGATTTCCTTCATGGTCCAAATACTTAGCTTGAGCTACTGATCTAAATGACGCGGGAATCCTAGAAACAGCTGTCCATAAAATATAGGATTCTTGTTTCATATGCTCTGACCAAATCAGCAACTTTTAATGGAAAATATTGTGTATTTAGTGCTTTAATTTCATATCATTCAACTAGTGAAGGGAAATTTATCCCTATACACCAATTATCCCTGTAAAATGTATGGGATTGACCCGTTGTAAAGGGGACGCCATTTTTATTGTACCAAAACTCTAATAACATTAACTGGTAGATTATGTAGATTTTAACTAGTAAAGCATGTAAAATTGTTGTCTTCTTTCTCTTATTTGTGTTCATCATAATATACACCTAATACTCTCCTTAGATCTCGTTGACTCAAAGATTGATGTAGTTTGGTGCTTCCAATGAGAGAATTAAACCTTTTCCCACTTCATTAATTTCTATTCCTTCCTCAAACACTTTTTTTGAAAAATGGTGCACACAAGAAGGCACATCGCCACCATGATGGGGAATAGACCCTCCTTTTCATTCAAAAAGAGGAACACATCACTACAACACTTACCGAGGAAGGCACATCGCAACGTCAAGAGAAATGTCCTAAAAAATGATGTTAAAGGTAACCAACGAGAGGATGAAGGGTGATCTTTATCTCCCACTCGACCAAAGGGGCGAGGTTATGATCTGACTCGCTACAAAAACTTAAGGCTCAGCGAGTTGGGTGAATAAATAAACAGATGGATGAGATTATGTTTAGATTAGCACCCACTGCTGGACAGAATGCCTAGCAAATGCCACTGACCTCTCAACAAACTCAGAGTTGGGGGAGACCTCGCTAGAGCATAAAAAATTCTGCCAGGAACGCAACCTAGGGGGACCCAAAATGTTGAAATTCTAGGTAGTTAGCCTTGTAGAGGCAATGAGTCCCAGGGACAAACGATCAAAAGTCCACCTTTCAAAGAAATTGTAGTTGATATATAGCGACTACAAGCTACACAAGGGGCGAGTTAGGATAACTTCCGAGGTCCCCTATCACAAATTCGGCATCCTCCCTCTCCCACCACCCTTCTCCCCCAAGAGCTGAGATTCCATGCCAACGATCTCACAAAAATTCAGCTCGAGATGGGCAAAGAAGGGGAAAAGCCCACGATGCGATTCCCGAGAAAGTTCTACTCGGAGGGAAGAGTGACAAGGAGTTCGAAATATGCCTTGGAAGGATGTGAGTCATATTTCACGATCATGGATTATTGGGATCATAATCTATTTTAATAATCCTCCACAACAACAACCACAAGATTGTAGCTTCACAGAAGAGAGTTAATTGGCAGATAAATATTAAGGGAATGAGTAGATTGACGAGTGTCTCACTACAACAAAAAAGATTTTTTAAGACTAGCATTGGGAGTCCTAAAAAAGTTTTTAGAACTCGCGGGATGCGAGTCCTCTATTTGAGAGCCTTAAAAACTGAGGTTTTTTAGGACTCGCATTGAGAGTCCTAAAATAATGTTTTTAGGACTCGCAACACGAGTCCTAAAAACTCCCATTGAGTGCCTTTAAGTAAGTTTTTAGGACTCGCAAATTGGGTTGAGTGCCTTTAAGTAATATTGTAGGACTTGCGTTGCAAGTCCTAAAAGATACCGTTAGTGTCTTTAAATTAAGATTTTAGGACTCGTTTTACATGCCCTTAAAAGTAATTTTTTTTAAAAAAAAATGCAGCTACAATTTTAATTTTAATTTTAAAAAAATATATCCCTTTGAGAGTCCAAAATGTATTATATATGTTAGATTTCTAAAATTTTCAAAAGAAAATACAACAAAAATAATTTTTGATTAATTGCTCAAAAATATAATTTCAATATTTAGTCTACCCAACTTACAAAATCATATTACATGTAGTTTATACTACAGTCATTGTTGACGCGGTTCTTCGCCAACAGGTAATTAAGAGAAGAAGAGAAAGGGATTAGTGCCAAATGTAGAACCGAAACAGATATATGATCTTAGAGGATGAAAGAGGTGACTCAAGACACGTTTTTTAAGTGGTTCGAAGGTTAAAATCCTTCTACTCCACTAGTCAATATTATTGATCTATACTGAGTATTTGATTACAGAGTATTTCTTACAAGAGATTATTTTTTCCAACCCTTATCAACTCCCAGGGTCTCCATATTTATAGGAGAAGGCACCTGGAAGTTGGTAAGAAGGTCATCCCGTGACCTTCTTACCTGTCATATCAATTCTGTGACATTCATGATTAATTCCTAAACCTGACACATAAGTGTGGTCAAATCAATAGGTAAGGAGGTAATGGGCCGCACGGCCCAACCCAGTCGTGGGTGTCTGAATACGCACGTTCCTGCTGCGTGTCCGAGAAGTCAGGGGGATATCAGACACGTGATGCCTGATATGTGCACGTTTACCTTGCGTGTGTTGACTTCGCAAAGAGTCATAGCCTCCATATGAAGCTCGTACCACGAGCTTCATACTTAGCTCGGTCTTCGACCTTCGGAATCCCTGCCCGGCCTTGGGCAGTGAAGGCGAGCTCTTGGGGCTTCCTCGAGCTAAGAAGGCACGACATTACAACAGAAGCTCCGGCCCCTGAGGATGATCATGAGGTAATCATGGTTAGGCCGCAACTCGGCTTGCTAATCAGCCCGTGGGAAAATCAGGGCGTACATCTGCCCCCCAAGCTCCTGCTCGTGGTATATTACGTCATATATAAGACCACAGTAGGGGCTTTTAGACTTCCCCATGAACTCTTCGCATTCCACTTTTTACGCAGGCGCCTGATACGTGGAACATCGTGGGTGGTGACGGTACATCTTACGAGAACCGCATTTAATGGCCTAGCCTATGCCCAGCCGTCGTTTCGTATTTCGAGTGGAGGGCCTCGAATCCCTCATCAGAGCCATCCAACGACCCTCTACACGTGATCTTTTATGCATATAAAAAGGGGTGGCCACCCTACGTATGGGCCACCCTTTCATTCAAAAATTTTCAAACTTCTCTTCTCTTTTTCTCTTTATCTCAGAAGAACAAACCCTCTACTCTGTTACTGCCATTTTCAGCGTTCAAGAAGCTTAGGCGCACGGATTTCTTCAAAGCTTTGGAAGCCAATACAACGGCGAAGCTTTTACCAGGGCGACACCTCCATTCACCTCCCAGCCACACACTGTAAGTTTCCTGACCATGTGCGTTTTGAAAATATATGCCACTGTAGCATAGGTAAAAAATTTACTGTAGCCGCATGCAAGGTTTTACTAGGTTTTGTGGATACGGAGGGTGAAAGCCCTTTTAAGGTTAGGGTATCTTTGCTGTAGGAAACCATTTTAGAGTATGGGTTTTAGGATGTTTTCTCTGGGGAAAATTTTATGGGTAGGAGTTTTGGTAATTTTGGGTGAAAAACCGGGTAGCTTAGGGAACACGCCTCACAGGCGGTTTTGCAATTTTTTGCCTACTAAAAATTTCCCCCCAAGGCAAATTCTATCCCGACCCTCCTGACACACGAATCCCGAGGAATCGGGGATCTGTTGGGAGCACAGGCGCGTGTTCATCGAACTGCGTGGTCCCACTCTCCATGGGCTGGGCTTACCTCAGCTCGTGCAAATAATAATTGCTTTTTCCTCATGCTTGGGTCGCCTTTTCTGAAATGTTTTCTTTTGTTCGTTAGGCGACCAGATGGCTCCAAAGAGGAATCTCCCCCAGAAGAACGCTGGTAGCTCGGCCTCCCAGCAGGACAGAGGAAAGGCGGCGATGCCTAACTCCCCGATCCCCCGCTTCGGGCCGGCAGTGGAGAAGGAGGTCGAGGTGGCCCCTGACGCATTCTTTGAGGTGGAGAGGATCGTCTCAAAGCTAACCGACCAGGTGAAGATTAACAAAATCTTCATTTCCCACAACATCGCCCTGGGAAAAGCATCTGTAGTGGCCCGACCTACTTCAGATGGTGAGCGGAGCTGTGCGCCGCTCGACGAGTCGTTTGCGGCCTGGAGCGGTGAACACTTTAAGGCAGGGGCTTTCCTTCCACTCGATCAGTATTTTGCTGATTTCCTCAACTACGTGGGGTTGGCCCCGTTTCAGCTCCCCCCCAACTCCTACCGTCTGGTGGCAGGGTTGAGGTATTTGTTCTAGAAGCACGAGTGGGAGGTCCCCACTCCTGCAGAAATTTTATATTTCTTCTACCTCAAAGCCAGCCCAGACCAGCGGGGGCGAGGCGACGGGTTTTACTATCTAACCCGGTTTCCCAATACGGTGGCGGTCATCGAGCTGCCCAGCCACCCTAATGACTTTAAGGACCAGTTCTTCATGTCAACTGGGTTCCGGAATTGCGAGCATCACTATTTCAATCGTCCTCGTAAGTTTTCTCCGACCTTAGCTCGTAATTTAAGTGTCATTTTAGCTCCTCCCGTACCCCGTTCTGACTCAGACTAATCTTGCAGCCATCTTCGCAAGGACAGAGAAATCTGTGACCCTCGGGGCCCAATACGAGACACTGGCGGGCTTGCCCCCCAGTGAGAAGGACTACCGGGTGCTCGTGACGGACGAGACGATGGTGGCTTGTAAGCTGATTTTCCCAAATCAGACTTTGAATCTAAGGAGGCCTCGAGGGCCTCCCCCAGTTCGCTCCTCTATGCCCATCATCGTGGAGGAGGTCGAGATGGACGAGGACGAGAAGGACGAGGAGGACGAGACTCCACTTGTGAGGAGCAGGAAGCGGGCGCTGGAGGTCGCCCAGACAACGGACGAAGAGAGGATCCATTCCGGAGCAGCCGCAGGTCCCTTGGGCCAAGGTAACCTTTACATATTTAAGAACTTAGATAGGGCCATTGCCGACCCCCGGCTAGCTAGATTCAATCCCCGACAGCTCGTTCATCGTCACCGAAGTGATCCAGACCTGGACACAACCCTGCTCCACTGCGTCGATCGGCTCGTGTTGGACTACCAAGATAGCCGACCTAGGGGTACCGTAGTAGTAGATAACACCCTAGCCTTTAGGTTAATCCTATTCGAGGAGTATGTGACCAACCTCCGTTCATGGCCATCCCTCCGGAGGGGTATCTTAGCTCCGGGGCTTAGGCAGTACGTAGGAGAATCTAGCCCTGAGTCAGACCCGGACCCAGAACTTGTGCCAGTTCGGGAAGTAATCGTCTTAGGTTCTTCTTCCAGCTCGGGGGGTAGGGCTCCCTTAGTATTCGCATACTTTTTTATCTTTAACCCTTTGCCTTTGTCTCTGTATGGTTGCTAACTTGTATTAACCATGTTTTTGTTTTGACAGAAGAGATGTCTCAGCCCGATGAGAGCTTGCGAGGCGCAGTCTTCGGGGGGAACCCCTCAGCCTGGCCAAGACTGAAAAGGCTCCGGGGGTCCGAGAGCGCCGCTGGGGTCTCCACCAAGTCTCCAGCAAAGGAGAAGGAGAAAACCCTGGCAGACCAGGTCGCGGGAGTGATTCTCCCTTCTGCAGGAGCAGGCCAAATGCCTCCACCACCTCCGCGAGCTCCAGCCGCCACCCAGGTAGCAGGAACGGAGCTCAGGACTTCGGCCGTGGTGGCCTCCGATGTACGCATTCTAGTCAATCCCCAGGACCTGGAGAAGATCCCAGAGGCCTTCCGGGGAACGGTGTATGAGTCGGCGAACTACGCCGTCAGCCATATATGCAAGTTCACCGAGAAGGAGCTCCGAGCCATTGAGACAATGAGCCCGGTTGGCGTAATGGAGTCTTCAATGGGCATGACCCTAACGGTAAGCTGCCCTGTTCTCTTCAATCTTCTACCATTACACTTTGCCATATTTTTCCTCTAAGGCAATTTATCTTTCATTTCTCGCAGGGCTTTGTCGCTCTTCACCGGAGCATCGTCAGGACCAAAACTCAGCTCGAGGATACGAGGACCGAGCACCAGGCCTCTCTTCAGGAGGCTAAGGCGACTAAAGATGCCTTGGTGACCTCGAAGGCCGAGTTGGAGAAGACACGCTCGAAGGTCCAAGAGCTCGAGACCTCCCTTTCCACCTCGCGGACAGACCTTGAGGCTGCGAAGACTGAGATCCAGGCCACCCTGGAGGTCGAACGGACCACTTCGGAGCAGTCCATGGAAGATCTGTTCTATCACTGCTGGGCCTACAATCCGGAGGCTGACTTTTCCTTCATGTCACCGAGTCTTTGGCCACGCTTGCTGGTGAAGTACCAAGCTCGCCTTGAGAAAGAGGCGCCGCCTTTGGAGACTGGGGAAGGCTCTGGCGCGGCGGAGCAGGGTGAGACTGCGACCTCCCAGGGGCCATCTGGTGGAGCTTAGGGCGTTTTTTCTCTTTTGCCCTTGAATATTTTTAAGTATTTTTTTTTATGTAACCTTTGCATGAGGTGTTTCCACCTCGAGACAATTTGCTTTGGCGTTTTTAATTTATGCTTTTTCTTGCCTTTTCGCACTTTGGTTACAATTTTTTGAAAAACTTAGTTCGCGTTAACTTTTATCCATATCTCGAGCTCTTTAGGAAGAACATCGATCAATAGATTTAAATTAACTTCTAAGTTCTTTGACCCGGTTAAAACCAGGAACTTAATTTGAAAACTTAGTTCGTGTTAATTTTTATCCGTATCTCGCGCTCTTTAAGAAGAACAACGATCAATAGATTTAAATCAACTTCTAAGTTTTATGACCCAGTTAAAACCAGGAACTTAATTTGAAAACTTAGTTCGTGTTAACTTTTATCCATATCTCGAGCTCTTTAAGAAGAACAACGATCAATAGACTTAAATTAACTTCTAAGTTTTATAACCCGGTTAAAACCAGGAACTTAATTTGAAAACTTAGTTCGTGTTAACTTTTATCCATATCTCGAGCTCTTTAAGAAGAACAACGATCAATAGACTTAAATTAACTTCTAAGTTTTATGACCCGGTTAAAACCAGGAACTTAATTTGAAAACTTAGTTGTGTTAATTTTTATCCGTATCTCGCGCTCTTTAAGAAGAACAACGATCAATAGATTTAAATCAACTTCTAAGTTTTATGACCCGGTTAAAACCAGGAACTGAATTTGAAAACTTAGTTCGTGTTAATTTTTATCCGTATCTCGCGCTCTTTAAGAAGAACAACGATCAATAGATTTAAATCAACTTCTAAGTTTTATGACCCGGTTGAAACCAGGATATGACTTAGTTAGCGTTAAACCTTATCAATATCTCGCGTTTTTAAGAAAACAACGATCAATCGATAAGAATCAACATCTAAGTCGTTAAGGAGACCTGGTTATATCCAGGTACCATATGCCCCCCAAGTAACTGGGAAAGGATCTTTCACGGTTACTTTAAGATTACACTTGCAAATATGCGTAAAAAGCTGATTTTCATTAATACATAAAAAGTGGCCTTCCATGCCTTACAAGTGGATCATTGATAATATCTCTTTAAGTGGATGGCGTTCCACGTCTGCGGAACCGCCCCTCCATCAAGTCGAGCTAACTTATAAGTTCCCTCCTTGATGACTTCGATGACCTGGTATGGTCCTTCCCAGTTCGGTCCCAAAACTCCATCTTTGGGATCTTTTCCGGCGAGGAAAACTCTCCTCAGGACCAAGTCGCCCACGCTAAAGGCGTGTTTTTTGACCTTGGTGTTGAAGTAGCGGGTGATTTTCTGCTGATAATGGGCGAGCTGGAGTTGCGAATCCTCTCGCCTTTCCTTAACTAGATCGAGGGAATGGCATAGGATCTCATGGTTTCGATCTTGGTCGTAAGACTGGACTCTATGTGAAAGAACCTTTATCTCCACGGGGAGGACTGCCTCACTCCCAAAGGTTAGGGAAAAGGGAGTATGACCCGTAGGAGTCTGATACGAGGTCCGGTATGCCCATAGGACCTGGGGGAGCTGTTCTGGCCAGACCCCCTTCGCTTCATCTAATCTTTTCTTGAGGCTCGCCTTTAGGGTCTTGTTGACAGCTTCGACCTGGCCATTAGCCTAAGGATAGGCCACGAAGGAGAAACTTTTTACAATCCCATGTCTTTCACAGATTTCAATGAATAGGTCGCTGTCGAACTGAGTGCCGTTATCGGAGACGATCTTCTTGGGCAGGCCGAAGCGACAGATGATGCTTTTAACCACGAAGTCAAGCACCTTTTTGGACGTTATCGTTGCCAACGGCTCTGCCTCAGCCCACTTAGTAAAGTAGTCGATGGCTACCACGACATACGGGCCCCACCTTTTCCAGTGGGGAGGGCGCCAACCAAGTCTATCCCCCAAACGGCAAACGGCCATGGGGACGAGATCATCTTTAGCTCGACCGGAGGAGCTTGAGCAACTGCAGCGAATCGCTGGAACTTGTCGCACTTCTTCACGTACGAGATCGAGTCTTTGGATAGAGTTGGCCAGTAATACCCTTGCCTGAGAACCTTTAAGGCCAAGATCTTCCACCCGGTGTGGTCTCCGCAGAATCCTTCGTGAACTTCCTGCAGGATGGCCTTCGCTTCACTTGGAAGAACGCACCGGAGGAGAGGTAGGGAATGCCCACGTCGGTACAACACCCCATCGACTATCGTATATCTCGGAGCTTGATACAGGATTTGCCGTGCATCGTTACGTCCTTCAGGCAGCTTGCCCTCAACGAGATATTCAAGAATGGGGGTCATCCAGGTCGGCCTGGCGTCGACCATCTCGTCCTCAGCCCGGTCTCCTTCTATACTTGGTTTTTCCAAGAATTCTATTGGCACCAACCCCAAGGTCTCCGTCTCTCCCGAGGTGGCGAGCTTGGCAAGAGCATCTGCATTAGCGTTCTATTCCCAAGGTATCTGTTCGATCGATCCTCGCTCAAATGCGGACTGCTCGGCTTTTACCTTTGCCAGATATGCGGCCATCTTGGGTCCCCGCGCCTGATACTCGCCCAGAACCTGGTTTACCACGAGCTGGGAGTCACTGAAGCACTGGACGGAGCTCGCCTTTAACTCCTTGGCTATCCTCAGCCCGGCCAACAAAGCTTCGTACTCTGCCTCGTTGTTGGAGGCCTTGAACCCGAACCTTAGCGCCGAGTGGAATCTATGTCCCTCGTGGGATATCAGAATGATTCCGGCCCCGGAGCCATTCTCGTTGGATGAACCATCCATGAAGATCCTCCACAACGATTGGGGCGAGGTGACCTAAGGTGAGCCCTCTGCTGGATTCTCCTGGAATCCCGTGCATTTTGCCACAAAATCAGCGAGGGCCTAACTTTTTATAGCAGTTCGCGGAGTGTAGAAAATCTCGAACTGACTGAGTTCGACCGCCCATTTTAACAAACGTCCCGATGCTTCAGGTTTTTGCAAAACCTGCCTTAGAGGCTGATCGGTCATGACGTTTACTGAGTGAGATTGGAAGTACGGCCTGAGCTTTCGCGAGGCCGTGATTAGGCAGAACGCCAATTTTTCCATTAGTGGGTATCGTGATTCTGCCCCGAGAAGTCTCTTGCTGATGTAATAGACTGGCTTCTGAACTTGGTCCTCTTCTCGTACCAGTACGGCACTAGCTGCATCCTCAGTGACAGCCAGGTAGAGAAAAAGAGGCTCTCTTGCCTTGGGCTTGGATAGCACGGGCGGTTAAGCCAGATGGCCTTCAGGTCGAGGAATGCGCTTTCGCATTCTACTGTCCATTCAAACTTCTTGTTTCCTCGGAGAAGGTTGTAGAAGGGCAAACACTTATCGATTGACTTGGAAATAAACCGGTTGAGTGCTGCCACTCTTCCTATTAAGCCTTGGACATCTCTCCGCGACCTGGGCGAAGGAAGCTCGAGCAGTGACCGGATCTTACCGGGGTTTGCCTCGATTCCTCGGGTAATGACTATGAACCCCAGGAATTTCCCTGACGCGACCCCAAAAGTGCATTTCTGGGGATTGAGCCTCATGTCGTATTCTCGTAGTATTTTAAAACATTCTTCCAGGTCGGAAACATGGTTATCGGCAGTCTTTGACTTGACTAGCATGTCATCAACGTACACTTCCATGTTTTAACCGATCTGGTCCGCGAACATTCTATTTACTAGCCTTTGGTAGGTAGCTTCGGCGTTCTTCAGTCCGAACGGCATGACCTTATAGCAATAGACATTAGTCGGGGTCATGAAGCTGGTGTGTTCCTGGTCCGCCGGATTCATCGCGATCTGATTGTAGCCTGAGTACGCGTCCATAAAGGACATGAGCTCGTGCCCCGCCGTGGCATCCACCAGCTGGTCAATCCTTGGCAATGGAAAACAATCCTTGGGGTAGGCTTTATTCAGGTCGGAGAAGTCGATGCAGGTTCGCCATTTTTCGTTGGGCTTTGGAACTATCACGGGGTTGGCGACCCAAATTGGAAACTTGGCTTCGCGGATAAAACTACATTTTTTGAGTCGGGCTACTTCTTTTTCTAGGGCTTCAGCCCGGGTTGTTCCTAAGCGTCTTTGCTTCTGAGACTTGGCAGGAATGCTTTTATCCAGATGTAGCATGTGCATGATGACACTCGGGCTAATCCCCACCATGTCCTCGTGGGACCAGGCGAATACGTCTAAGTTAGCCCGCAGAAACGTAGTCAGCTCCGCCTTCCTCTTGTTGAAGAGATTTTTCCCGAGCTTGACCGTCCGTGATGGATTTTGTGGATCGAGGTTCACCTCCTCGAGCTCCTCAATAGCCTGGAGCTCGGATCTGTCTTCGCCTGCTCGAGGTTCAATATCCTCACTTAAAGCGATATTTCCCCCTTTGGCGCTTTGAGGTTTTTCAATCTCAGGGTCCGCTGAGGGTTCCTGAGATTCCTCTTCACTCAGAATGGCCATAGCCAGCTGCCCGGGTTTAGATTTTCCCTTCATGGAAATGCTGTAGCATTCCCTGGCAGCGAGCTGATCGCCATGGACAGTGCAGGTTCCCGTCAAAGTAGGGAACTTCATGGCGAGGTGTCGAATGGAAGTGATAGCCTCGAAAGCTATGAGCGTAGGTCGGCCCAAAATGGCATTGTAAGCAGTGGGGCAGTCTATGACCACGAACTCGAGTAGTTTGGAGACTGTCTGAGATTCTTTCCCTAGGGTGATCACCAGCTCAATCGTCCCTATCGCCGCTGATCCTTCTCTCGAAAAACCATACAGCATCATGGAGGTTGCCTTTAGCTCGGCGACGGTCAAACCCATCTTCTCTAAGGTGGATTGGAATAGGAGGTTCACCGAGCTCCCGTTGTCTATTAGTACCCTCCTCACTCTCCGGTTGGCGAGCTGGACTGCTACAACCAAGGGATCATTGTGAGGGAAATGGACATGGCCTGCATCTTCCTCCGTAAAAATGATTGGTTGCCTCTCCAATCGCTGCTGCTTTGACTAGCGTTGCTCCAGGACGAACTCCACTCCATTGTGAGCCTTTAGTTCATTCACGTAGCTCTTCTGGGCACCTCTGCTCGTGCCAGCCATGTGCGGTCCTCCAGAGATGGTGGATATCTCTCCTCCGACCACGGGGGGAGGGACATCCTGATCTACCCGAGACCTGGGCTGATTGGCTAGGGCTTCTGGAGCAGGTCGACTCGCCGAGACCCTGTTCCGCAAGTATTGAGCCAAGGGACCAGCTCGGATGAGAGTCTCGTTCTCATCTTTTAAATGTCTACAATCGTCGGTATTGTGGCCGATGTCGTTATGAAAATGGCAAAATTTGGAAGTGTCTCTCTTTCCCTTGTGGTGCTTCAATGGCTCCGGCCTCTTCCAAGGGACCCGAGTAGAGTTGGCCAAGAAGATACTTTCTCTGGACTGGGTGAGCTCGATATACGTCGTGAAAATGGGCTTAAACTTATCTACGGACTTATTCTTCTTTTGGCCGTGCTGACCGTTTTCGCCATTGCCCTTTCTTTTGCCTCCGCCGAGCTGGTTGCTCTGTGCGACGTTTGGGGTCGCTGCTACGACCTCCGTCCCTACTCCCGCGGGCTGATCGGTAACCTAGCTGGTTCCCGCAGCTGAGGCTTCGACTTCTTCCAAGTTTATCCATTCTTGGGCCCTGTTAAGGAATTCGTTGACCAAGCTGACTCCCTTCCTCTGTATATCCTTCCATAGGTCTCCTCCGACAAGGATTCCGGTTCTCATGGCCATGAGCTTGGAGCTATCATCCGCGTCTCTAGCCCAAGCAGCGACGTTCGCGAATCTGCTCAGGTAGGCCTTCAGAGTCTCACCGGGCTACTGTCTCACGTTAGCCAGGGAGTCGGCCTGAACACGGGCGGCCTGGGAGGCTCGGAATGCCCTTTTGAAGTCGGCTGAGAAGGTCTTCCAGGAACTGATTGACTGTCTTTTACTTTGCTTGAACCACTGTCTAGCAGGTCCAGTCAGTGTGGAAGGGAAGATCAAGCATCTCAGCTCCGGGCCAATGTTATGGGCCATCATTAGGGTGTTAAACATCCCTAAATGGTCCGACGGGTCTCCGTCCCCGTTGAACTTTGACAAGTGAGGCATACGGAAACCAGATGGGTATGCCGTTGATGCTATATTGGGGGCGAAGAGTTCCATCTCGTCTCCTGAATCATATTCGTCTTTTTCTTTTTCTGATAGGAGTTTCGTCATCAGCTCCTCCATCTGAGTTAGGCGCTCGAGGGTTTGGTCCTATTGTCCTTGGTAATTCCGGAGCTGTTCAACAGCTCCGGATCCATTGTACATATTTGGTGGGTTATTGCCCCTCCTATCTTGAGATAGGTTATTTGGGACATTCCCCCCGTTGCATACTTCGGACAGGGCCCCCCCTGAGTGAGCCTGGCCATCTCCTCCTGCTCTGCCCCCTCTATGAGAGTTGAGGCGATCTCGCAGGTCACCTCCCTGGGTGGTCTGGTGAGTTTGTGCCGAACTTAAACGCTGACGAAGGTCTCCCCCGGAGAGATCACTCCGGCGACTGCCGGTCCAGTGGCTCCTGCTGGATAGGCTTGGAGTCCGCCTTTGGTGATGACGACCTGAGCCTTCCCCTGGCGCCCTACTGCGCCGGGAAGGTCCAGCTGATGGCGGGTTTCTCCTACTACTCCCATAGGCTGGGATGTCCCGGATGGGCCAAGGAGGAGACGGATATCTGATCGGAGATGGAGGATGCCTGACTGGGGAGGCGATCCTAGTTCCGTCTGGACGGATCAAGTTTGGTGGGGGCCTTTCGGCCCTGCCAACCTGCTGGTCCCGCACCGGGCGATCTGGACGAGGCTGACGTCGTGAGCCCTCCCCGGATCTCCTTTGGGAATTCCTCAACCTCCCCTGGGCGTCCTCGAGGATGGCTGAGAGCTAGGAATTGATGTCCTAACCGAACGGTTGTATTGCTGTTGTCCGGTCCTAGGCATTTCCTCGAAGTTTGCCTCTCATTGGCGTGATGAAGGGGTGGAGTTGGCTGCTGGAAGTCTATCCGAACGGCTATGCCTGGACCGGTTACCCCGGCGAGACTTAGGAGCCTCGCCTTGCCTCTCTCCGACGTTAACGCCGGTTGTGAGAGGGGTAATCGGGCCAGGATATCCTGGATTTGCTGGCTAGCTGTTGCTAACTGGCTCCTCAGTTGAGCATTCTCCATCTCCACCGCAGTATAATAACATGGGTTCGGATTAGGTGGCCGAGGCGCCGAACTACTGGTATCATCTTGGCCCACCAGCTGTTTTCCTGGCAGCTGCTGGACTTCAGGAACTTGTTCATCAGGGATGGTAGTATGATGAGCCTCCTACCCATCATGCTGTTCTGTTTCGTTACCATGCCTGGACCAAGTAGTCACCATAGTTGGATGTTTGCAGCAGCACTAATCGAACTTTCTCTTAATGAAAGCACCAAACTGTTGATGCGGTTCTTTGCCAACAGGTAATTAAGAGAATAAGAGAAAGGGATTAGTGCCAAATGTAGAACCGAAACAGATATATGATCTTAGAGGATGAAAGAGGTGACTCAAGACACATTTTTTAAGTCGTTCGAAGGTTAAAATACTTCTACTCCACTAGTCAATATTATTGATCTATACTGAGTCTTTGATTACAGAGTATTTCTTACAAGAGATTATTTTTTCCAACCCTTATTAACTCCCAGGGTCTCCATATTTATAGGAGAAGGCACCTGGAAGTTGGTAAGAAGGTCATCCCGTGACCTTCTTACTTGTCGTATCAATTCTGTGACATTCATGATTAATTCCTAAACCTGAAAAATAAGTGTGGCAAATCAATAGGTAAGGAGGTAATGGGCCGCACGGCCCAACCCAATCGTGGGTGTCTGAATACGCACGTTCCTGCTGCGTGTCCGAGAAGTCAGGGGGATATCAGACACGTGATGCCTGATATGTGCACGTTTACCTAGCGTGTGTTGACTTCGCAAAGGGTCATAGCCTCCATATGAAGCTCGTACCACGAGCTTCATACTTAGCTCGGTCTTCGACCTTCGTAATCCCTGCCCCGGCCTTGGGCAGTGAAGGCGAGCTCTTGGGGCTTCCTCGAGCTAAGAAGGCACGACATTACGACAGAAGCTCCTGCCCCTGGGGATGATCATGAGGTAATCATGGTTAGGCCGCAGCTCGGCTTGCTAATCAGCCCGTGGGAAAATCAGGGCGTACAGTCATATTCTATCATCACCAAATATTAAACAAGAAATGCATACAAAGTTAGTGAAATATATTTTTGATTCTAAAAACTTCAACTATCAATGTTGTCTAGTATTGCGCCAAAGAAATGCATCTCAATGTAGACCTGCACATTATAAAAAAGTTATTTAATTATTAGGTTCATCAAACTTTTCAAAAGAAATGCATAATCTGACTGAGCAAAGCACAACATCAATTAACAGAAATATACTACATGAAAATTTAATAAAAAAATAGGTTACAAAAGAAAACATATTACATGAAAATTAAAACATAGTAAAATACACATCTTGCACTGAAAATAGAAGAAAAAGAGAAAGTCAACATGTCACCTAAACATTATTATCAACATTATAAAAAATAAAAAAAGTTAGATGTATGTTCCATATCATGTTATTACCCCAAGTCAGGTTATTTAAAATTCTATAATCAACTTAATTATTAATTAGACAGTCAAATGTTAAGATTATAGGAAAAAACAAAGGAAAAAATGTGATGAAGCAGTCCATGAAAATCCACATGCTAGAAAGCTTGTTAAATAGGCCACTAAATCATATTATAAAAATCATATCTACCCATGAAATTGTATACATTTAAGTTCTTTGCAATATCAAGCAAAGAATAAGATTTTTAACATACATTCTCAAATAAAACTCATTCACTATAACGCAACTAAGAGTTCTCTCAATTCACTAGAAGCAAAAAATTCATTTGGAAATAAATAAAAAGACAAGTCGATCTATATATATGAACTAAGCAGTTACACTATGGTCAATCTCAGTAGTGATCAAGATACATACTAATTCATTAGCTACACAAGTTTTAGTACTTACACATATATACATAATCTACTTGAATATATCCTAGTCTTGCTACCACTATATAATCTAGAGCAGCAAACATTAAACAACTAGCAAAGTAATTATATATTATATTTTATTATACTACTAAAAAAACAAAAGGAGGTTATGAATGTGAGTCTTTATTAAGCCACTTTAGTAGTACCTGTATAGGTAGTGAAATGAGGTCTCAATCATGATATTACACAACACAATACCTCTTAGCTAGAGACATTTTATGAAACAATTTTTTGCATTGTAAATGAAATCAATTTTAACATATAACTTAATCAAAATCCTCCCTGCAATTACACCTATTTCACGAAATGGAACCTATAATTACTAATAAGAAGAAACAAACGTAATCCACCAAAAACACATTTACATGCAAAGAGAGGAAGATTAATTAAAAAGAAAACCAAAACTAAATTTAAGAAACTCATCGACCAATTTAATATATTCCACTGACAACAATATATATTCCACTGACATATTTTTCATATTTCCACACTTACTACAAGGAAGACAAATATAGTTTGGATAGTTGGCACGATCCAAACTAAATTAAGAAACTCATCGACCAATTTTATATATTTCACTGACAACCTATCGGCTAACATCCATTATTTTTTCATATTGTGCCTATTTATTTTAATAAAAGATACAAATTATAAAAATAAAATAAGCATACAAAACAAAACCAAGTATAAAAAAATCTACTAAAAATCGGACAGCATATTCCCTAATTTACTAGCCTAGCCATCTGTCACAATCAAAACCAACAATTCAAACAAATCAAAAAACACATGAGTTTTCATTTATATATCACCGCAGCACACAGAATTCTCAGAACCTACTTCACTAAGACATGCAAGTTTTCAACCTTCCGTTATCAATGCAGAACAATGAATTCCCATAACCTACTTCACTACGGATGAATATCTAAGATATTCAAACTCCACTAAAGTTATACTAATGTTGAAAGTCCTAATACAAATTATTAACCTCACCTTTTCACTCAAAAGCTTAATCTCGGTAGATGCAACTTCAAGTTTTCCCTTGTGCTCAATAAGTTGTTTTTCCAAAGGTTCCAATTCAACACCAACTTTTGCAAGCTCGGAGCGGTGTCTCTTTGTTTCAACTGCTTGTCAATCAATCAAATTGAAAAATATGTTAGACAATGAGTTGCCCAACCACATCAGCTCTAAGACTGCCGCATAAAGTGAATATATATGTTCTTTTACACTAATATCTGAGGTATAAATGCAAAATCATATACAAAACAATAGCAAAAACATAGAAATTTATGATATGTTAAGGTAGATATGCTCAGGTTCAAAGAGACCAACATACCATCACATGCTACAATATATTGTTGTGGTTTTTCAACTTTCCCACTTTCACATCAGGACTCCTTGTGGCAATATGAACTTCGTTGGCTTCAGTAGCTATATCTCTAGAGATGTCAAAAGCACTAGCTCCAAATCCAATAAAAACCACAATCTATTAATTAAGTGGTGACTTGTTTAGTACCCAAAAATAGCAGTGCCTTGAAAAAGGTGAAATCCACAACAACATGATTGATTATAATGCTGGGATGATTAAATCGAACCCATTAAACTTGAAATCAAATCAAACTAGCTCAGTTCTCTACATTGTATGACTTGATATGCCACTTAAGTGACAGCTGATGTGACAATTCTTTTATTCCAAGAAGTTCAAAATTTTGGTAATACAGTTGGTACATTAGCTACCATAGAAGCCTATATATATTGTTTTCACTACTCTCATTTGGGGTTAAGAAAATCAGTAGAGAATTTTTTCAGCATTTTTTTGTTATGATTTTTAGAGCATTTTTTTTAGAGTGTTTGTACATGGAGCAAGTCTCCCTTTGTGTAATTTTGTACTTGATACTCAAGAAAGAATAAAGTCTAATCAGCCATTCTTTGGGGCTATTCTACATTGGATGTAGGCTTTTAGTTGAGTTGAACCAAGTAATGTGTTTGGTGTTGATTTTTGTTTTAAAGTTTTATCATTTTTTATTCTATATTTCTGCATTACTCTTTCTTGTTTTACTGATTACTCTTTCTTGTTTTGCTGTTGATTAAGGGTGTAGGATTTACACCACATTTCTAAAAGAGACTTGTTTAGTCCATATATGAATAGCAATAATCAACACACACATCAGATCAGAGCCTAATAGAGCAAGAAAATTAAATAAATTAGACAACAAAAATTATACATACTACATGATACTTTTTAGCAGTTTTACCACTGAAGCTGATCATATAAACATAATCAAAGGTTACAAGAAAACAATCAGAACAACAACCGCTTTTCAACCAATTTTCTAATATATATATAAATATATATCTTATATGTATATATAGCCAGACTTAGTGTCTATTGCCTACCCTATTTTAATTTTATATATAACATATATAAATATAGATAGTGCATGCCATATACAGAACAATTGATAAAAAAAAACAGTGGTGCAAAGCCATATCCGAATCAAAATAACTTAAATAACATTGAAAATTAGTTTTCAAAATCTAAATAAAAAATAAAAAAATACCTCAGGTGAAGTCACTTAATCACAGATTCGGCCAGAGACAAATAAAGGAGTTGGAACTGATTCGTGATTGAATGAACTTGAGAAGCTCTAAGACTCGGTCGGAGCTTCGGTGGGTTAAGGCAAGCTCCTCTCCTTCGATTGGACTAGATTGGCTTCAATGGAATAAAGAAATGAAGCAAACAAAAATTAAAAAATATCTGTTGCCACCTCTACTATAGTACTGTCTCCAAAGCCAAGACCCTAGTGCGGTTGTTGGAGTCGAGAAGCCCAAGTGTCGCCGTCGGAGAAGAGAAGCCCAGGGGTGCCGAGAACCCTCCAACTACCAAGAACCCAACTTGCAGCCATCGTCGCTCTCAAACCCCAACCGCTGATGTCGCCTTCACCACCATCAAACTCGTCGCCCAGTCGCACGTTGCCTTCACCAGCCCCAAGCCGCCGTCGAACCCTAAGCCTTAATTCGAAATGGTTCATTTTTTTTCTTATTGATTGCTGAGAAAATGATATAAGCAGATTCCAATTCAACCCAATAGTAGTTTCTCACCCAATTTTACTTAATATTTTTTAGGACACACTTTGGGAGTCCTAAATACTGTTTTAGGACACCTAAAGTGAGCACTTAAATGTCACTACTCTTAAATTTTATATTTAGGTCTTTTAGGATTCACACATGTTTTTAGGACACTCATTGCGATTCCTAAAATATGTTTTTTAAGGACTCTCAATGAGAGTCCTAAAAACTCCAGAGACATTTTTTAGGACTTACATTTAAGTGTGTGTCCTAAAAAGGTTACCCGTAAAAGGTATTTTGTAGTAGTGTCTATAACTCCAATCCTGAGCCTAGGTATCAAAACTGTAGAGTCCAAGAACTTTACTTAGCTAGTTAGATAGTAGTAGTAATAGTAAGAGCTAGCAGTAGTTATAGTATGTTTTTGACTGTAGATTTTGGTTCAAGTCGGGACTTAGTTGGACTCTCGTAGTAACATTTGTAGATTTTATAAGTTTAACCTATAGTTTAAGAATATTATTTATAACCTAAGGTTTGATTAATATGACTTATTATGGAGATGATATTTATTATAATATAAGGTTTGGATAGAACTCATAAGATAACAACACTTTTCATGTGTATATTTAATGAGAAATTAAGTATTTTTGAGGAATAGTTTATTAAGAGTAATATTTGAAAATCCTAGAGTCTGCCACCAGATTTGAAATCGTTAAAGGACTTAGTCAAGGCTGTTTACTCAATTCAAATTAGGCTGAAAAAATGTAATTACATGTATAATATTTCAGCGTATGGTGATATATCGCAGCTCTAGGGGGCGATATATCTCCATACGGGGATACAAAAAACACATAGCTTCGCACGACGACCTCGACAAGCCTCGGGCATATGAGGCCATGCGATATATATGCTCTAGGGCTGTATTTTCAAATGATTTTGAAACCGAGCTCATTTTAATCCTTAACCTCTTGATAAGTCCAGAATCTTTCTGACCAAGTCTTCAGCCTCTACTGAACGATTTTTCAAAAGTTTTCCAATTAAAAAGCCATTATTTTATTCAAGCTAAATGAAGATATTTTCATTCTTGAACTCTATAAATAGGACCTAGTACCCAGCCATTTATTCATTCATCAAAGCTGAGTTCAGAGTCTACAAGCGGCTAGGTCTACATAGGAGTGCTAAACATTTGGGTTGGGGTTATAAGCTTTATCATCTTAAGCTTATCAAACACTTGGGAAGTAAGGTTTATAGTGTATTTCGGTTTCGAGGTGTAGTTCGGGTATAGCAAATTCCAAGGTATCCCTATTCTTAGTTTCTTTCTGTATTGTTTCATTAACTTCTTATAGCTCTTCTCTACTCAAATCATAACTCAGTCTTCTCTATTCTTGGCTAGGCATCTAAGACCTTGAACTTAAGGTTCTTGTTGGTAAGTATCTTTTCAATGGTGTAGCCCATTCTTTTCATCTCTTTTCTTTAGTATACTCACCTCTCAATTATGGTTTTAGGAGTGTTCCAAAATCCCGACCTTGTTCTCATCACTCTGGTTTTGGTAAGGAAAATAGGGTAGATTTGTATGCTTTTATGTTGTTGATATATGTCTATGTTATAAGTATGATATGTTTTAAGTTGTTTTAGTTTATGAATTGTTTAGATAACAAATCACATAATTTTTTTAGATAACAAATCACATAATTTGTTTAGATAACAAATACATATAACTTGTTTAGATAACAAGTCCCAATAGTAGATTCCTTGGGCATATAATTGTTTAGATAACGAGCCCCATAAATTTATATGACTTGTTTAGATAACTAGCCCCGTAAATTTATGGGCATATGATTGCTTAGCTAGCAAGTCCCAAGAAGTATGATGGCCATTGTAATAGATGTTGCATTTATATAGTCATATGATTATAGTTTACAGTTTATAGTTTATAGTTTATAGTTTATGTGTATGTATATGTTTCATGCTTGTAGTAGATTTTCCTTGCTGGGCATTAGGCTCATTCCTTTATGTTTTATATGTGTAGGAAAATAGTATGGCGGGGGAAAGGTTCTTGGCAGCTTGGGAATGTGTGTTGAGGCAGAATGTAATCGGTGGACTGTGCGTATGATTCAAGGATGAAGTTGTTTAAGTCTTTTAATCATATTTTCTATGTATTTTTTGCACTTAATTTTGTAACCAATTTATTTAAGTTATGTTTTGTTTTATTTTCAAAACAATGGGATCCCATATCTTAACCGAATTTTTATGTATTTAACCTTTGCTTTACAATTTTTAATAAAGTTATGGTTATTTCATATGAATGTCTTCTTAAGGTTAGTGTCTATGTATAGTAGTTATTAATGGTCCAAAGTATAGAATAGTTGGGTCGTTACAGTTGGTATCAGAGCAACGGTTCATTCGCATGAAGTTCTCCTTGATACACACACTCAAAGCTCCGAATTTGACGGCCAAGTAAGTGTTTATGATTATAGTTATTATGTTTATATGTATAGCTAACAAATTTAGTCTTTATGTTTTCAGTTAAGAATGAACGGAGCATTAACTTATGAGGATATCCGAGCCGTTAAGGATTTAAAAAGAATTAGAGAACCGAGAAACACCGTAGGAGTGTTAGAAAGAATCACTCGGAGGCTGCTTTTGTTCCACAGAGAAATTGGTCATCTACAAGAATCTAAGCAAATCATGATGAGAGCAACAGAGCAATACGTTTTAGTAATTAGACTATTTAGAGATTATCATACTATAATTGCAGCCTTAGAGGAAATATGGGAAACAATGGATGATGAAGATGAACTGCCAGTAGCAATGAGATATTATTTTCTCTTAATTAGGTTCACTTCAAAATCAGAATTTCAGTTTACAAATGAGCAAAAGCATAGAATTTTTACGAACCTTCCTCGAGGGCATTTTGAGGCACATGATAATGAGGACTATGAGGAGTTAAATGATGATATGCTAGATGAAGGATCAGATATAGAAGATTCTGATTTTTAGAATAAGATTAGTTTCATTGGTTGTTTTAATTTATTATTTGTTTTCTTTTATGGTTGTAAGTAGTGAAAACTTTCTTTTTCCAAATTAATATCACTTTTACTTTGTTAACATGTATGAGTTTGATTTTTTTTGCAATCATAAATAATAATAAATAAAATAAATAATGACTAAGTTCGGTGAGGGTGGATAAAAATCAATGAACCAAGTTTCTATATTGAGAGTTAGGGGGCCATAGTAGTGGGAACGATTTTACTAATCCCATCCCTCCCTCAATATGGTTAACTTTGGAACAAAGATGAGTTTCGAGCCTGATAATTAAGTCATATAGGATGATTAGAAGCAGACTTAGAAATAATAAAGATGGCGTGTTTTTCTAAGTATAGAAACCCACTTTAATAATAAAGAAGACTTATATAATTTTCATAAGAAGTCATAATTAATAGGTCCGAGTTATGTTTGTTTAGACTAAGTTGTTGCCTTAGAGCCTATTAGGGTGAAGTTCAGACATGTTTCTCTCAAAATGTTAGAACTCTGCTGCGATGTCACTCCGAAGATCTGCTCGCAACAACGGAAACGCCTCCAGCGCTCTCCGGTGAACAATGAAGCCCCTCCAGTTCACAGAAGGGGAGTGCGTGCTACTGCTAGCCGCAACGCGCCACCATCGCCAACTGACAACACTGTGGAGATCACCAGACTACGACAACAAGTCGAGGAACTATTGCAGCAACATCGGCAACAGGCTCAGCCCCAGACTCAGCCTCCACCTTTGCTGCTGCCACCGTCGCAGCAAATGGCCTCAGCACCCCAACAAGTTGGTCCATATGGGGGACGGCCAGTGGCGAATTATGCGCTGTATCCAGTACAACACATGGAGCCAGTTTATGAGCAGTTCCGTAAGCAGTACGCTCAAAATTTTGAAGGGACTACAGACCCCTTCGAGGCAAAAGAGTGGCTAAGAAACATGGAGCCAATCCTGATGCACATGGACCTCAGCAACACGGATCGCATATCTTGCATTTCATCCTTGCTCAAGAAAGATGCCAGGATATGGTGGGACTTAGTCCAGCAGACGCATGATGTTGCCACCATGACTTGGACTCGATTTGTGGAGCTGTTCCACAAAAAGTACTATAATTCGGCTGTACTCACTTCAAGAGTTGAGGAGTTCACCGGCCTGAAGCAAGGAAGTTTATCAGTGGCAGAGTATGCACAGCAGTTCGAACGATTGGTTAAGTTCACACCGGAAATGGTTCCAACTAACTATCTGAAGGTGTCTAAGTTCGTTAGAGGACTTCGACCGAAGATTGAGCTAGGGGTTAAGCTAGCAAACCTAGGAAATGCTACTTATGCTGACGTTCTAGAGATGGCAATAGAAGTAGAAAGGCTGCAGGCTAATGTTAGTAAAGAAGAAGCCAGTAAGCCTGAGCCTAGACAGCAGAATCCACCTCAGACTAGTCGGACCAACAACCTCAACAACAACAATCAGTCCAGCAACAACAACAACAACAAAAACGGTCAAAAAAGAAGGCGTCCTGACAACAAATAGTCCGACAACAATAAAAGGGCTCGGAAAAATAATGGAGGAAGTAGGTCGGGTTATGTAGAGTACCCACAATGTGCTAAGTGTCAGAAGAAACATCCTGGTGAATGTCGTGCAAACATTGAAGGATGCTTCAACTGTGGTTAGGAAGGTCACCAAAATAGGCAGTGTCCCCAGCTCAAGCTAGAAGGGAAAAAGGAAGACAAGATGGTTCCTGCCAGGGTATACGCCTTAACCCAAGGAGAGGCTGATGCTAGTAATAAGGTGGTCACAGGTCAGGTTTCTATCCTCAATAATACATGTTATGTATTATTTGATTCGGGAGCCACTCATTTGTATATCTCGTTAGGAATGATAGAAAAACTAGACAAACCTTGTAAAAGATTTAGAACTAGGTTTGTAACCGAGTTTCCTTCAGGCAAAGTAGTTCTATCATCACGGATAGTACGAGGCGTACCGATCAAGATTGAGGACGTAGAACTAGAAGGAGACCTGATAGAACTGGAGATCAAGGACTTCGACGTAATACTAGGCATGGACTGGCTAGCACGACATGGCGCAACCATCGACTGCAAACGCAAGAAGGTGATGTTCGAGACTCCTGATGGCTAGAAACTATGCTTCATGGGACAAGTTTTAGGACTATGTACACCGCTAGTATCATCAAAGAATGATAGAAAAAGGGTGTCAAGCATTCTTAGCCAGCATCACAGATGTGGTAAAGGAAACACCACTTAAGGTTGGAGACGTCTGCATTGTAAGAGAATTCCCAGAAGTATTTCCCGATGACTTACCAGGGTTGCCGCCAACTCGGGAAATTGACTTCATGATTGAATTAGTACTGCACACTGAGCCTATCTTCAAGGCACCATACCGGATGGCACCTACGGAACTCAAGGACTTAAAGACTCAGCTACAAGAACTCCTAGACTTGGGCTTTATTAGGCCAAGCCATTTTCCATGGGGAGCACCGGTGCTATTTTTGAAGAAGAAGGACGGAAGCATGAGGATGTGCATAGACTACCGCAAGCTGAATAAGGTGACAATCAAGAATAAGTATCCGCTGCCCCAGATTGACGATTTTTTTGATCAACTCTGAGGTGCGACCGTATTTTCAAAGATTGATTTACGGTCTGGGTACCATCATCTCAAGGTGCGGGGAGAAGATAATCCTAAGATAGCTTTTAGAACTTGTTATGGGCATTACGAGTTCTTAGTTATGTCTTTTGGTCTTACCAATGCACCAGCCGCGTTTATGGACTTGATGAATAAGATCTTCAAGGAATACTTAGATAAATTCGTCGTAGCGTTCATCGACAACATCTTAGTATACTCCAAGGACGAAGTCGAGCACGAGGAACATTTGAGGTTGATTTTGTCGCGACTAAAGGAGCATCAACTCTACGCCAAATTTAAGAAATGCGAGTTTTGTCTTTCGCAAAAGGCGTTCCTCGGGCACATTATATCCAAGGACGGAGTTGCAGTAGACCCATCAAAGGTAGAGGCAGTGAAGGATTGGCCAAAGCCAAAGAACACATCCGAAGTAAGGAGTTTTCTGGGATTAGCAGGTTATTATAGGAGGTTTGCTTTTCTAAGATAGCCACTTTGCTCACCAACCTGACCTGAAAACAACAAAGATTCAACTGGAATGATAGATGTGAAGAAAGCTTCCAGTTGCTTAAGGACAAGTTGTGCTCAGCACCAGTACTCTGTGTACCGACACCCAACGACAAGTTTGTAGTTTACTGCGATGCATCGAAGCAAGGGTTGGGTTGCGTGATGATGCATAGTGACAAGGTGATAGTCTATGCCTCACGACAGCTGAAGGAGTACGAGTAACATTATCCAACGAACGATATGGAGTTGGCAGCGGTGGTCTTTGCGTTGAAAATCTGGCGCCATTATCTTTATCGAAAACGGTGCAAGATTTATACGGACCAAAAAAGTTTAAAGTATTTATTTACTCAGAAGGAGCTCAACATGAGGCAGCGCAGGTGGTTAGAGCTAGTAAAGGATTACGACTGAGAAATCTTATACCACCTAGGAAAGGCAAATGTAGTTGCCGATGCACTAAGTAGGAAGAGTTATGGAAATTTAGCAGCGCTAGTCGGAATAGAAAAGCCACTGAAGTAGGAGCTGATCAATGCCAGAATAGAGATAGTTATCGGCAAGCTGGCTAATTTGTCCATCCAGTTAAATCTGCTAGAAGATATACGGATTGGGCAAGGGCATGACGACACTCTAGCAACACATATGGATGCAGTCAGAGAAGGCAAGGCCACAGATTTCTCAATATCTGGTCAAGGGTTATTGAGATATAAGGATCAGGTATGCATGCCGAATGATCAAAGGATTTAGATGACAATTCTAGAAGAAGCGCACAGTACCCCGTACTCAGTTCACCCAAGGTCGACCAAGATGACGCATGACATCAAGGCAATCTATTGGTGGCCAGAGAAGAAGAAGGACATAGCAGAATTTGTAGCTAAGTGTCTAGTATGCCAGCAAGTGAAAGCAGAGCATCAGTACCCTGCAGGATTATTGCAACCGCTTAGCATACCAGAATGGAAGTTGGACAATATAGCTATGGATTTCTTGACAGGTTTGCCAAAAACGAACAAGCAGCATGATTCCGCTTGGGTAGTAATAGATAGACTAACCAAGTCGGCTCATTTCCTGCCTGTTAAGACTTCATACACGGTAGACCAATATGCAGACATCTATGTCCAAGAGATAGTATGGTTGCATGGAATCCCCAAGACAATAGTGTCAGATAGAGGATCGGTGTTTACATCGAGATTTTGGAGAAGTTTACAGCAAGCCATGAGTACTAAGTTAAGCCTTAGTACAACTTTTCATCCTCAAATAGACGGGCAGTCCGAGCATACGATTCAGATTTTAGAGGATATGTTACGCGCTTGTGTACTTGATTTCGGAGGATCATGGAATAAGTGCTTGCCGCTGATAGAGTTCTCTTACAACAATAGCTACCAGTCAACGATCGACATGGCACCTTATGAGTTGCTTTATGGAAGAAGGTGTCGATCGTCGCTTCATTGGGATGAGGTAAGAGAAAGGCAGCTTCTCGGTCCCGAAGCTGTTAGAAAAGCTCAAGAAGCAGTAGCGCTAATTAGATAGCGTATGCTTGCTGCTCAAAGCTATCAGAAAAGCTATGCTGATGCCAAGCGACGCGATGTGGAATTCAAGGTCGGAGATCAAGTCTTCTTGAAGATATCTCCTATGAAAGGTGTGAAGTGGTTTGGGAAGAAAGGAAAACTTAGTCCCTGATTTATTGGTCCTTTTGCGATATTGGACAAAGTGAGAGAAGTTGCGTATAGATTAGCCCTATCGCCAACCCTAGCAGATAGCCACAACGTGTTCCACATCTCAATGCTACGAAAGTATGTGTCATACCCATCTCACGTCCTCAAGTACAATACGATATGCAACACCCTAAGTTGCTAATAAGGTTTAGGACCTTGATTAGCGTGCCTGGAGGGCAATAAGTGAATTAATATGGTAATATATGAATTTAAATGAATATGTGATTAGAATGCATTTGTTAGGTGGTATAAATGTGCAAGTGAGCCCTGTTTGCATGATAGGGGTAAATTGGTAATTTTAGCCCGTTGAGGGCATAAATGTGATAAATGTGCTATGTGATTTGTACCACGTGAGCATGGTGATAACAGTGTGATGCACGTGCCGAGACGGTCCTAGCGAGCTAGATAACTCAAAAGTCACAACGAGATCTAATACCCGGCTCGGGAGGAGCCTAGGGGTATTTTGGAGATTTTGTAATTGGGTTCTTGTGAGTTAATGGTAATTGGAAATTTGGTAACTTGTGTAACTGTGAGTAACTATTGAGGGTAACAGATTTTAGATGGAAAAGTGGTAGAATTGCAATATAGGTGAAAGGACAAGAGTGCCCTTGAGGCTTAGTTAGGAAGGGATATTTGAGGAAGGGTAGAATGGACATTTGACAAGATGGATAACCTTCAGCAGAAGGAAAAAAGGGATATACGTGTAACACTTGGTGATAGTTGGTTTATGTTAAAATTTGGGACCTAGAGATAGAACAAAAGAAAAGCAGAAGAAAGAAGCTGAATTTGGGTCTTAGGAGGAGGATCAAGAGGTTTGAAGTAACCAAGATCAAGCTTAGGCCAAGGTTGTTCAGAGGTAAGGGATTTTGCTCTGTTTTTGTTGTATTTAAGTCTGAATTTACAGGGATTGAGTGTGGAAATCTAAAGGGGATATGGCTGGTTTCACTTGGAAATTTAACTAGGATAATCAAGGGGAAAGAGGTTGGAGGCTGGAATTGAGAAGGGTTCAAGCCATATTCTTGATTGAGGTAAGAGTTCTAACATGTTTATATTTTAGTTTCTGATGTGGTTTAAGATTTTAGAAGCAAGGTTCATATTTTTCAAGCTATGGTTTAAGTCCTAGAAGCCATGGTTTAGGTTTCTGAAATTTGAGCTCAAGAGTGGATTTTTGGGTGTGATTGTGTAATTGAGTTTAGTTCTGATGTTTATAGGTTGTTAAAGGATTCATTTGGGGTTGTGAATTGATTTTGGGGCTTAGGTACTTGTTTGGGATGATTTGGAGTGGTTTTGGCTGGGGAAAAAACGCAAGGAAAAACTCAGATTTCTGGGTTTGTGAAGGTGCGCCGCGGCCTTGTTCTTGGGCGCCGCGGCCCTCTAGGGTAGCGCCGCGGCGCTAGGCCATTTTCAGAACATGAGATTTTGCAATTTTGAGCCTTTGCTCCGGGGGTTCGGGGGATGTCTTCGATGTATTGTTTTAGGGATTTGGGGGTTCCGAGAGTGTGGGATTGGCCCCGGAAAGTGGTTTTGGATTGGTTAGCATTAAAGGGTGTTTTATATGTGTTGTGACTAGGTTTTCGGAGAGGCTCGGGTTAGAGGACCGTGCTCGCGGCCTTTGTGCATCAGAAAGCTCGGGATACAGGTAAGAAAACTGTAGCACCCGTATAGCAGGGCTTGGGCCCATAGTTTTGTTGCAGGGCGCGGCCCTAGGTTGTATTATTGCTAGGATGTAGCATTACATGAATGATTATGTATTTGATTGTTATTTGAGTATGCTAAATGTGGAAATAGCAGAAGGAACGGCGAAGGACCGAGAACGGCGAAGGCCAAGAATGGCGAAGGCCGAGAACGGCAGTAAGGCTGGGAATACCACTTTGCACATGAAGTGCTCGTGGTTAGGGTGAGACCCCAGTGGATACATGGGATATCCTTACGGTATAGACCGAGATCTCAGGCTTTGGTAATGCCTCTGGGACGGCATGGCCGTATATGTGTTTGATTATATGGACTGTCTGACTAGTGATGAGCTTTCTACTGTAGTGACTGTATATTATGCATATGTTATGTACTGTTTAAGTTTTCTTGCTGAGCTTCAGCTCACGGGTGCTCTGTGTTGCAGGTAAGGGCAAAGAGAAAGTCAACCAGCCATGAGTACGGAGAGCATGGGGGTGGCGCGTACATGTTTGGCCTGCCTAACTGCCTGGTTGTGGGTATTTTGTAGGAAAGGCTGTGTAAACCCTAATTTTGATAGTTAACTACTTGTAAACTTGTTTTGGAGTTGTAAGTATTTTATAAACTATATTTTGGGATCCCAGATGTAAGACACTTGAAATTTTCAGCGAATTAAGAGATTTTCAAAGATTACAGCCTTAACTTCAGTTTAATCACACTTTTGTTCTAAAAATCTCGTTTAGTGAGTTGTTAGCACATTTTAAACTCACTTAGTAATGGCTCTAAGGTAGTAGGGCATTACACAATAGCACTCCAGAAAGACTTGAGTTACGAGGAACGCCCGGTTAGCATCCTAGATAGAGGGATGAAGCAGTTACGGTCCAAGAGTTTTCCGATAGTCAAGTCCTATGGAGTAATAGTTATGAACAAGAGGCAACGTGGGAGTTGGAGGAAGACATGCAAGGCCGGTATCTGGAATTATTTGGTAAGTAAATTTCGAGGACGAAATTCTTATTAGTAGGGGAGAATTGTAGAGTCCAAGAACTTTAATTAGCTAGTTAGATAGTAGTAGTAATAGTAAGAGGTAGTAGTAGTTATAGTATGTTTTTGACGGCAGATTTTGGTTCAAGCCGGGACTTAGTTGGACACTCGTAGTAACATTTGTAGATTTTATAAGTTTAACCTATAGTTTAAGAATATTAATTATAACCTAAGGTTTGATTAATATGAATGATTATGGAGATGATATTTATTATACTATAAGGTTTAGATAGACCCAATAAGATAATAACACTTGTCATGTGTATATTTAATGAGAAATTAAGTATTTTTGAGGAATAGTTTATTAAGAGTAATATTTGAAAATCCTAGAGTCCGCCAATAACTTTGAAATCATTAAAGGACTTAGTCAAGACTGTTTACTCAATTCAAATTAGGCTGAAAAAGTGTAATTACGTGTATAATATTTCAGCGTATGCCAATATATCGCAGCTCTAGGAGGCGATATATCGCCTATGGTAGGCGATATATTGGCTCTAGGGCTGTATTTTCAAATGATTTTGAAACCGAGCTCATTTTAATCCTTAACCTATTGATAAGTCCAGAATCTTTTTGACCGAGTCTTCAGCCTCTGCTAAACGATTTTTCAAAAGTTTTTCAATTAAAAAGCCATTATTTTATTCAAGCTAAATGAAGATCTTTTCATTCTTGAACTGTATAAATAGGACTTAGTACCCAGCCATTTATTCATTCATCAAAGCTGAGTTCAGAGTCTACAAGCTGCTAGGTCTACATAGGAGTGTTAAACACTTGGGTTTGGGTTATAAGCTTTATCACGTTAAGCTTATCAAACACTTGGGAAGTAAGGTTTATAGTGTATTTCAGTTTCGAGGAGTAGTTCGGGTATAGCAAATTCCAAGGTATCCCTATTCTTAGTTTCTTTCTGTATTGTTTCATTAAGTTCTTATAGTTCTTCTCTACTCAAATCACAACTCAGTCTTCTCTATTCTTTGTTAGGCATCTAAGATCTTGAACTTGAGGTTCTTGTTGGTAAGTATCTTTTTAATGGTGTAGTTCATTCTTTTCATCTCTTTTCTTTAGTATACTCACCTCTCAATTATGGTTTTAGGAGTGTTTCGAAATCCTGACCTTGTGCTCATCATTCCGGTTTTGGTAAGGAAAATAGGGTAGATTTGTATGCTTTTATGTTGTTGATATATGTCTATGTTATAAGTATGATATGTTTTTAGTTGTTTTAGTATATCAATTGTTTAGATAACAAATCACATAATTTGTTTAGATAACAAATACATATAACTTGTTTAGATAACAAGTCCCAATAGTAGATTCCTTGGGCATATGATTGTTTAGATAACGAGCCCCATAAATTTCTATGACTTGTTTAGATAACTAGCCCCGTAAATTTATGGGCATATGATTGCTTAGCTAGCAAGTCCCAAGAAGTATGATGGCCATTATAATAGATGTTGTATTTATATAGTCATATGATTATAGTTTACAGTTTATAGTTTATAGTTTATGTGTATGTATATGTTTCATGCTTGTAGTAGATTTTCCTTGCTAGGCATTAGGCTCATTCCTTTATGTTTTATATGTGTAGGAAAATAGTATGGCGGCTGAAAGGTTCTTGGCAACTTTGGAATGTGTGTTGTGGAAGAATGTAATCGGTTGACTGCGCGTACGATTCAAGGATGAAGTTGTTTAAGTCTTTTAATCATATTTTCTAGGTATTTTCCGCACTTAATTTTGTAACCAATTTATTATTAAGTTATGCTTTGTTTTATTTTTAAAACAATGGGATCTCATATCCTAACTGAATTTTTATGTATTTAACCTTTGCTTTATAATTTTTAATAAAGTTATGGTTATTTCATATGTATGTCTTCTTAAGGTTAGTGTGTATGTACAATAGTTATTAATGATCCAAAGTCTAGAATAGTTGGGTCGTTAGTAAAACTAACTCTACCATCAACAGAGGTGCAACCTAAGGGATCATCTAAATAGAGGGTGAGAATAGATGACAGGCCCACTTCTGACTTGCATGAGCATCTCAATGCTCAAAGTGGACCAAAGAATAATAAACTCAAACAACCTTAGTACCGACTAAAAACTTCTTGGGTAGGTAAATGGTAATATCCATGATAAAAGGGAACCAAATCAGGTGGATCATAACCTATTTATATTCTCTATGGGAGCTGGAGCGCCTCATGCAATTAACTACTTCCCCTTAGGTCTCGTAAATGTACCCATATCCAACTCAAGATAGGTTGGCTTGCATCAAGGAGGAAATGAGGCATTTGTTGGCTGAGAGAAAGGCTATCAATTATGATTCAGACAAGAAGCTCGAGCCTTCTTATCCTTATATTGCCTCAGATCCATATCTACCAAGATTCAAAGGCCATGCATGGCCACATACGACAAGACTACTGACCAGAGCAATCATGTGAGTCCATTCAATACCTTGATTGAGATTCACAATGTGGGCTTTGATCTAAGGTGTTTTTTGTTCACCACAACTTTACTTGGAGCAACCAAAAAGTCATTCGACAATTTCAAATGACATGCCTTAGTCTCCTAGGAAGAATTGTCTATTGATTTCAAGAAGCAATTCTAGGCTGCCATAGATAAGAAAGTTGAAGCAGACACTTTGACGAACATAAACCAATAGCCCGGGGAAACCCTAAAGGCTTTTATGGACAGATTCACAAACACTGCTGCCCGCTGATAACTCTAGGCATTAGAGTTTTTTTTAACGCTTTTCAACTTATATTTATATCAATAAGAGAGTGGTTTAAGGTGTTTTGTAGACTTTTAATTATGGTTTTTTCAAATATTAATTATAATGAGATAATATTAAATATTAGAATAATGCTCGAAAAATATATCTTAAAATGTTGAATTTTTTCTTGACAAATGGTTGGTAGAGCTGTGGACATTTCGAGAAGGATTTGAAGCTTGAAGTGGAATTAGGGTTTTGGGATGCCGTAGCATCGTAGCTGCATCATGTTTTGCAAGATATATATTTGGAAGGCCCACGTGGAAATCTAATACATTGGTTTTATCCATTAGTTTTGGACTTGTTTTGATTTGTGCTGAGTATTAATTAAAATGCTATTGGGCCTTTAATTTCTTTTGGACTATTGGCTTTCAAAGAAGAGGAAAAGAAGCAAAAGAGGGAGGCCCATGTGGGAACTAAGGAATGACCTAATTCTATCAGCAAGTTTTTTTGAGGAGCGAGGACCAGCAGCAAGAAAAAGTAGACAACCACCATTGAAGAAGGAAGAGAATGAAAAAAAAGGAAAAGAAGATGAAAGAGAAAGATTCAAGAGAGGAGGATCATTTTGGGAACATCTTTTTGGCTTGTTTCTCTTAGCATTCTCCTCAAAATTTTATTTTCTTTTTCTTGTATTTTCTAAACTATGATTTATTTTGTAATGGGTGTTTTGATATATTGATTATGAGCTAAACTTTTCATTGCTAGAATAATTAATGAACTCTGTTATGTAATTTTGATACTTGTTATTGATGCTAAATGCTAATTGGATTTTATTCATTCAAGTATTTTTAATGCTTAATATTTTCTATTGCTTGATCACCTTTAATGAGTAATTGAATTAATTGTGGCTACTGAAAAATGTAATAATTAATAGACATAAGACTTGAATGGTGCAAGATTAATTTTTTTATTTTAATTTTGCAACGATATAGACATATGTTGTTACCTTGCATAATCTTTTGGAATTGGTGTTTACGAATGTATTCATGTAAGTAGATTGGCACAGACATATGTTAGTATAATTAGAGAATTGATACCATAGTGAATTCCACAGAAGCCTATGAACTAAATTGGGATTCTAGATTAATTATTCCTAGGTTGCCAAGCATTACTATAGCATTAGCATCAAATTTACATTTTAGGAGGAATTTATTATTCTATCTCATCATCATTGTCTTGCTCTCTTGTTCATTTGTTTATTTTATTTACTTTCTTGTTTATTTTTTAGGTTTAATCAAATCATTATCATTTTCTTTATTCCAATTTGTTAAGTGTTGATTTTACACAATTTATTGCTAACACAAAACCTGTGGAGACGATACTCACTTATCACTTTATTACTTGTTTACCACGTGTGTACACTTGCACATTTAATTTCACAACATCCATGCTCGTGATGTTGATGATAGCACCCATTTGATGGCGAAGAAGGCAAGACTAATTCCTAGAGGACCATTCTAGGAGACCTATAACGAAAGAGATTCAAATACCCTAATGAGTTTTTTTCCTAAGCCTATGAGCTCATTAACTTAGAAGAAGCAAAGTTGAATATGAATGGGCCTACTAATCCAACGATTCAACACACGACAATAATAACTTCAACTAAGGAACATAACAATAATAGTAGCAATGGCAACGATAATGAAAGGAAATGGAATGTTGGAAACAAGCAGATCAATGGGATCCCTAAGAAAAACAAATTAGGTTAAAATATGTGGAGCTTTATATAGTCTATACTAAGCTCACAGACACTCAAGAAAAATCATTACAACAAATGAGAATCGTGTCCGATTCAAGATGCCACAACAAATGACAATTAAACGGGCATATAGTGACCCAAATAAAATTTGTTGCTTCCACAACAACATTGATCACACAACCACTTATTGTTGGAAACTCAAGGATGAGAATGAAACTATGATCTAGATGAGACACCTTGAAAATTATACAAGGAACCAAGCCGCATAAAATCCACAACCCACACATTCTGCAAAATAACCAAAACGTTGCCCAGGATCAACAATCCGCTTGTATTGATAACCTACCACCACCGATCGAAGTAGAGGATTTATAACTATAATACCATACTAATCCATGACTGTCACATTGCGTGTTTAATATAGTACTTAAGTTGTTAAGCGAGTAATTTGGACTCAAAAGTGTGATTAAAGTTAAATAAATGTTGAAGTGTTAAGATTCGATCAAAAAATTTAAACTTCAATAAAATTATAAAAGCTTACATGGGGTCCCAAAATGTTTAATAAAAATACATTTACAACAGTTCTCAAAATAAGTCGACCTAATTGACAAAAAATCAGACTTTTACCCTAAGTCCATCAAATAACTTGACCCAGATGGTCGAGCAGGCCGAACATGTATGCATCGCTGCCAAGCCCTCCAACTCATGGCTGGTCTACCTTCCCTTTGCCCTTACCTACACCATACAACACCATAAAGCCCAGCTAGAAAACCCATTAAGGCATAATAATAATCGCGTGAAACATGAAATATAAAATTAACATGATTCAAAGATTATCAACACATTTATGTCATTCATATAAACATATAACACTGCCTTTGCCGAACAAGGCATCAAGATTACAAGCTACACGACACTCTAATAATGGCCCTGCCATCACGACCTACATTTTGCATGATTATAGCTGAATATGGTCCACGCTGATCAATTACAAACCATTTCAATACAAATAAGCATAGCAAATATCAATATACAAAAAGGGGTACTCAACCCTAAATCAATTCAGATATACGGTTATAACCATACTCAAACATAATAGGAACAATGCTCTACTCTATGTGCATATGTCAATTTTCTTACCTGTATTCTAGAAATAAAACTCACACTGACTTAAGTGTGTATCCCTTCAAGCATCCTTATTAGATAGCCTCAAGTCACAATCAATATAGTGAAGGTTTAGTTTTCCATCAAACCCAAACCAATCGTAAATTTTGTATAAGCTTTACTAGGCTCCAAATACACTTTAAACATGTCCAATTATGTCTTACGAATCTTTGCTCATGATCTCCCAGGGTTACACTTCAAAACCCACTGAAAAAAGACTCAAAATCACACTGTCAGCATGAACCAGTCAACTACTTGCCTCAAACCAGTTGACTGGTTGCCCAGAAAAATATGCTTGCCGAATCGCAGGCTGGTCAACTGATTTCCTAAGTCCAGTTGACCAGTTCAAGTCAGAGAGCTTTTCTCTGCGTTTTTTTAGAATTCCAACCTTAAATAATTCGAACCCAAACTTTCCAGCCAATTCCAAGCATTGGTTTGACCCCAAAGCATATATATACAATACAAAATACATTATCTAAGCAAGAATTTAAATTCTAGGGTTCTAAAACTCCTTTTTCCCCAATTCAAAAGTTCAAACAAATCTCTAGTTTTCAATTCAAATTTAGAGCTTAAAACTTTTCACAAACATGTTTCTATTCTCCATATATCCATCTAAATAGCCTAGGATCATCAATTTTAGAAATTGAACCAAAATCCCCAAATTCCTCAAGAACAAAGGAGCTATAATGAAGAGAACTCACACCTTCTGCTTTGAAATGATTCCTATGCAGAGGATAGAACTAATAGCTGCTAAATCTCCTTTGAAGCTTAGAATCTCTTAACCCTTCTTAGAAAAATTCAAAGGGCTTGACTGAGTGCTTTGGTGAGGGAGTGTTCGATGAAGATAGGAGAAAGATGAAGAGGCAAGTGTTGACCCACGATTTGGCCAACTGACACGGAGTCAAACTATGAATGATATGGACGAATGTAAAGAGAATAATGTAATGACGAAAGTAAAGAAAACACAGTAATTTATAGTGGTTCGGCCCCAGGATCTGGTAATGACCTACGTCCACTTAGAATTATATTGATATGAAATCAGAAATGTGATCAGAGAACTTGGGTTCAATGAGTTTCAGCACTTCTCACAAAACAATACAAGTTTACTAGGAAAAATTCTATATCTCTATGATTCAGCAGCCAAAAGTCCCTTCCCTTGAGCTATATCTTGCTATTTATAGGCTCAAGGAGGGTTACAAAATATTGTTACAGATATTATCCCCTGAATAATGGGATATCCAGAAGATTGCATGAGATAAATTCGGGATTCACAAAGATCTTCCCATAAATGTTGCTTTGCCAGCGGAACCACAGACCAGAATGGTCGTGGGAAAGACAGGTTTGTCCTGCTTCTAGTGTGTCTCCTGGTCGATACTCTAGCAGACGCTTCAGGTATCAGCCACGTGTCAAGAGATTATTCGCCACGTCACAAATGCTAATTTATTGGATAACATTTGCCCCCCAAAGTTTATTTACTACGAACAGTAAATAAACTTTGAACGAACGACTCTTCGGTAACCCCTCCTGACGTGTCAGAACCCTTCATGTGTTCTTGAAAAAAGCAACCCACTCCTGTCTAATCATGACTTTTTAGTTCCCCAGAAACAATTTCGACGGCCATCACGTTCCCCCATACTTCGAAAAAGGAAAACTAATGATTACGCCTTTTTAATATCAGAGACAAACTTATATAAGACCACCAGAGCCATTTCTTTTCTTTTCAGCACGCCATTATTCTGCCAAAAACCCTAAAAACCAGAGCTTTACCTTCTCCGACGAACGTTCTCTTGTGCTTTCAAGACTCAGACGGTGGGCTCCTTGATTTCCGAAGTCCTTTCTTCCACCTTCACGACCATTTTCCCTGGTACGTTACTGAAACCCCATGCTTCTAATTTCTCGTGGTGCATGCTCTTTAATGGTTTACTGTTTAAGTCTCTTGGCTTCTGGTTTTTAGGCGCCTGTAGATAGAATGTTTTTGTAGGCAGAGTAGGCTTATGAGTTAGTTTAAAACTCAGGATCATGCTTTTTTAGGACGTAAAACCGAAGTAACATTTCGATTTTTAAGCTAGTTGAAAAAATAATTTTTCCCGCCCTAAGGGGAGTTGAAAAAGCTTTTCAGGAAAACTCTTCACTTTCACCCTTTGATCCGTTTTTCAAATTGTTCGCGTAGAAAGAATTAGTTTCTTGCTAGAATGCTGTTGTATAAAGGCTTAACTTTTATACTCGACCAGCGTTATTCTAAATGCCTTCTAGAATCCTCTAACCTCACCTCCCCATTCTTCTGTTTGCAGACTTTAATGCCAAATTTGTGGGGAGGTGAGACACCCATCGACGACGACCTCCTCGCCCAGCTGCTCGAGGGAGAAGAACAACCAACCGATCGCATTTACCAGATACCTTTCTCGCGAGCCTCTTCTAGACCACATCCTTCTCCTCCAATGGCCCGTTCAAAGTCTTCTGGCAAGAAAAGGCCCGAGTCTGAAAGTAACCCTACTTCTCCTGCCCAGCCTGGCTCGCAGGCTGGGGTTCCCTCGACCAGTGGTCGAGAAAATCTTGTTCCTGACCCTAATATCCAAACTAGGGCTCGTCCTCGTCATCGGAATCCGCCTGATGTCGAGTGGTATACCTCCCCTGCTAGTTCGGTGACCCCTCGAATGGTTGCCAACTGTTTCAGAAAATTCCCCCTCACGGGGGTAACCATTACTCATCCCACTGCGGACCAGAGGGCTAACCGCCCAGGAGGGGCGAACAGCGCCTGGTCCCGATACCATATTGAGGCGGGAGCTTATCTCACTCTTCATCCATTTTTTGTGGGGGTGGCCAATTACTTTGGTGTCGCCCCTTTTCAAATAACTCCTAATGGATATAGGATGTTGGCTGCACTCTATATCCTATACAAACTTAACAAATGGCCAGAACCTTCACCTCATGAGGTCAATTACCTTTTTGACCTCAAGTCCAACCCTCAACACAACGGGACGGGCTTTTTTCACTTCTGTCACCAGGAAACCGGCCGAACGTTCCTGAGTGGTACTACTCATGTCTCGAACGTGGGGAATTATAATAAGGAGTACTTCTTTACTCCGAACATAGCCAGTAACAATTTGGCCTTCGCGAGAGGAGGTAAGAGCTTATCTTTCGCTGGTCGATACTTTTCCTCAGAGTATATTCTTTCATTTTTTCTCAAACTTGACCTGTTTTTTAGGCCCCTGGTTACGTCCGACTCCAACACCAGACATGGTATTCAGGTCCAATGCTCTGGCCAGGATGTCTGACGCAGCGAAAAGCGTCAAGGCCCTGATCATTGAAAAGAACTTGAGGTCATCTGGCCTCCTGGCTCCTCGCCATGAAAATAGAGGGTCCGTGGTGGACGAAGCCACTGCCGAGGGGGTTCCCGAGCAGCAACCTCCTGTGCCTTCTCCCAGGAGGAGGCCTACAGGAGTTACGATCAGGGAACCCACGGGTAGCCCTTCTGCAGAAAGGCCTTCTGCTCCCTAAGGCAAGGGGAAAGAAAAAGCCACAGAGCTTGTTGTTGACTTGGGAGAGTCTTCTGATGACAATGGTAACGTTATTTTGCTTTTAAATGGTTTGCCAATTCCCTGTCATATGTTTGACGGGGGCGGTAACTTTACATATGCTCCAAATCTACGGCCAGACTTCTTCATGCCAGAAAATGAGTATATGATTAATAGAGTCAATAGTGTATCGACCAGTAGTTGTAGCTCGGGTATTTACTTTGTTATCTTCTTTCTGTTGTGTTACTTACTTTCACCTTTCTCTTTCCTTATTAACCTCTTGTGTTTACCTTCATGCAAATATGTCAACTCCCAACATCTTCGACATGTATCAGGCCGAGGAGGAAGAAGAAACCCCCCAACTCACACGGAAGCCAAAAAAGAGAACTGGTGAATCCAGTCGGGGCCCTCCAGCCAAGAAAAGTCGACCAGAAGACCCTCCTCAGGGCACGCCAACTGGGCAAAGTCCTGCGCCAACCGGGCTAACTCCTACTCCTTCTCCAGCTCCTTCTGAATAGCAAACTACTCCTGTTCGCCCGAATCCTCCAGCTGCGCTTGCCAGGGAGCACCTTTCTCGCGAAGAGGCTCATGGGGCCAGACTTATGAGCCGTGCCATCCAATCCGCCCGAGACCGCCTCGATCGCATTGGTAAAGGCGAGCGTGTTAGGACCGCAATGGTTCAAGCAGAAGAGCTGCCAGTCGACCAGATCATGAACAAGGCTTTGAACGAAATCTCCAGCGTAAGTGCTTCTTTATTCTTTGAGTCTTTTAGTTTTTTAGTCTTCGTGATAAGTTCTGACTCCTTTTTCTTTGTGCACATGCCTTACTTTCTGCCATTACTGCCCGTACCCGAGCCCAGGCTTACCTCGAGCAGGTCGAGGCAAAAGCCATTGAGAGGTTCCAGGTGAAGGCGGCCGAGGAGCTCTCGGCTGCTGAGGCTAGGCACGCTAAGGAGTTAGAGGCGGTGATCAGAGAGAGGGATGCAGTGGTGACTAAGTTGTCCGAGGCTGAAGTTGCGAAGGAAGCAGCGGTCAAGCTGAGGCAAGAGTACCGGGAGATCAGCAAAACCCAGCTTCACGAAATCAAGCATCTGGGGGAGGTAGCCAAGACCAAGGACAAGGCTATTCTCTCCCTCGAGGGAAAAGTGAAGCAGTTGGAGCTGGACAACTCCAAGAATCTGGAAAAGTATAAGAGGACAACACTCCGATGTTTCTACAATTTCTGGAAACACAATCAGGGTGCTGACTTTAGCTACCTTTCAGAGGAAGTCAGAACTGCAGAGCTGGCTCGATGTGCTGCCCAACTGGCCGAGGAGGAAGCAAGAGCCGCGACCCCTGCCACTCCAAGCATTGCTGGTTTGGAAGAAGAAGATGCTGTTGAGGACGTGACTAACCAGGATGCTGCTCAGGACCCTCCAGCCCCGAATGCCTCTTGAATTTGTATTTGTTTTTTCTTCTTTTTTGGATATACGACCCAAGGGTCGTGGTGTAAAGACAGTAATTTCTTTTTTAAACTTTACTGCACGGGCAGTAAATCTTTTTTATTTGAACAGTTACATCCAAGCAGCGATGCTTGGGGTGTAAAAGCTTAACTCTTGGTGCTATAATATTATATTATAACATTTATCCGTATGACCGGACTTAGCATAGTACTTTGGCATGATTTAACAAAACATAAATTTTGAAAAATACTCTAAGTATTGTAGCATGCTTTCACTTATTTTGTTCATGTGTTTACATACCTTAAAAGTATGCTTTGCTATCGATGTGCCTTATATGCCCCCCAAGTGATCGAGCAGCTTTAGGTCCTTGGTCACTTGCCTTGACCATAACCTGCTCGGACGTTCCTGTTCGTAGTAAAACTGATACTTGTAATACAGCAAAATAACACACGTAATGAACAAATACTTGTAAATATAAATTCACAAAGGTTGGCAAGAATGAGTGGCTGAGCACAGTCCCTTATAATCTCGTATTAAAAATGGACTAAACATGTCTTTACGAGTGATTCTGAAATAGAATCTTACATATACGAGCAGTTAGCCATACATCGTGGCTAACCCTCTTTGCAAAACTTGTAAAAATTAAAAAGAGAAATTTAAACAAGCCAGTCCTTTAAGAAGGGCTGTTCATTGATAATACTTGCGCATGTGTTCTCCATTCCAATAGCGCGGAACGAGATCTCCGTTTAAGCGTGCAAGTTTGTAGGTGCCTGGGTGAAGGACTTCTTCAATCTGGTAAGGCCCTTCCCAGTTAGGTCCGAGCACGCCAGCAGTGCGGTCGCGGGAATTTAAGAAAACTCGTCGTAGCACCAAATCTCCGACGTTGAATTTTCTTTCTTTAACTTTTGAGTTAAAGTACCGGGTGACTTTTTGCTGGTAAGCAGCAACTCAGAGTTGAGATTTTTCTCTTATCTCATCGATCGAGTCTAGGGACTCCATCATCAACTGGCTGTTCGCGTCCTGGTCGTAAGTCAAACGCCGATGTGAGGGGGGATCTAACTCGACAGGTAACATTGCCTCATATCCGTAGGCTAGAGAAAATGGGGTATGCCATGTCGCTGTTCGATGAGATGTTCTATACGACCAGAGGACTTCAGGCAGCTGTTCTGGCCATGCTCCTTTAGCTTCTTCAAGTCGTTTTTTCAGGGTGTCCTTGAGATTTTTGTTTACAGCTTCGACTTGCCCATTTGCTTGGGGATGTGCGACTGAAGAAAAACTCTTAATTACTCCATGCCTCTCGCAGAAATCGGTGAACAGGTCGCTATCAAATTGGGTTCCGTTGTCTGAAACTATCTTCCTGGGCAATCCATACCGGCATACAATGTTCTTGATGATGAAGTCAAGAACTTTTTTGGTTCTGATGGTTGCGAGTGGTTCAGTTTCGGCCCATTTTGTGAAATAATCGACTGCCACGACTGCATACTTTACTCCTCCTTTTCCTGTTGGCAGTGATCCAATCAAGTCTATTCCCCATATTGCGAAAGGCCACGGGCTCTGCATCTGCTTTAGCTCGTTTGGAGCTGCTCGTGGGATCTTGGAGAACCTTTGACATTTATCGCATCTTCGTACGTACTCCATTGAATCCTCATTCATTGTTGGCCAGAAGTAGCCTTGTCTTAGAAATTTTTTCGCCAAATTCTGCCCCCCAGTGTGATCTCCGCAGAAGCCTTCATGCACTTCTTTCATGAGTTCCTTAGCTTTTTCTGACGTAATGCATCTGAGTAGTGGCATTGAATATCCTCTTCGGTACATAACACCGTCGAGCAGTATGTACCTAGCAGCCCGCCTTTGCAGAGTTCTGGCCTTGTTTCTATATGCTGGCAATGTTCCATTTGTCAGATACTCCATGTAAGGCGTCATCCACGTATCTTCTGCACGAATCTCCATGTTGGCTTCGGCCACTTCAATGCTTGGCTTATTCAATCTTTCTACCGGGACTATGTTCAAGGAGTCAGCATCCTTTGCACTTGCGAGTTTAGCTAAAGCGTCTGCATTGGAATTTTGGTCTCGCGGAATTTGCTGGAGGGTGTACTTTGTGAACTGGGCTAGCACATCTTTCGTTTTATTAAGGTAGGCCATCATCTTTAATCCTCGCGCTTGATATTCTCCCAGGACTTGATTCACGACCAGCTGGGAGTCACTGTAAATATCAAGCGTTTTTATGCTCATATCTTTGGCCATTCTCAGTCCAGCGAGGAGCGCTTCGTATTCTGCTTCATTGTTTGATGCTGCGAAGTCAAACCTGATTGCGCAGTGAAATCGATGCCCTTCGGGCGTTATCAATATCACTCCTGCTCCAGCGTGGGATTCATTGGATGAACCATCCGTAAATAGCCTCCACGAAGGAGTCTCGTCTTGAGGCATGGGCGCTTCAGGCTGTTTGCACAGCTCACTATTGGGGAGTTCGGTGAACTCCGCAATAAAATCGGCCAAGACTTGCCCTTTTATTGTTGCTCGCGGTGAATAAGTTACATCGAACTGTCCTAATTCGACCGCCCATTTTAACAGTCGTCCAGCCGCCTCAGGTTTTTGGAGGACTTGCCGAAGGGGCTGGTCGGTCAGAACTGTGATAGGATGGGCTTGGAAGTACGGACGCAACTTTCTGGAGGCTAGAATTAAGCAATATGCTAACCTCTCGATTGGTGGATACTTCAACTCTGCTCCGATAAGCCTTTTGCTGACAAAGTAAACAGCTTTCTGTACGCCTTCTTCCTCCCGTATTAATACCGCACTAGCAGCAACTTCGGTAATTTCCAAATAAATATACAAAGTCTCTCCTTCGATTGGTTTTGATAGGATGGGAGGTTGCGACATATGAGCCTTTAAGGCCTGGAATGCTTGCTCGCAGTCTTCCATCCATTCAAACTTCTTATTCCCCCTGAGTAGATTGAAGAATGGAACGCACTTGTTAGTTGATTTTGAGATGAATCTACTTAGGGCAGCGATCCTTCCGGTCAGGCTTTGTACATCCTTGATTTTCTTCGGCGACTTCATGTCGATCAGGGTTTTTATCTTGTCAGGGTTGGCCTCGATTCCTCTTGAATTTACTATAAACCCCAAAAACTTCCCTGATCCGACTCCAAAGGAACATTTGAGGGGGTTCAATTTCATCTGATACTTGTTCAACACATCAAAGCATCCCTGCAAATCCCTCACATGTCCTTCTGCCTTTTTGGACTTTACAAGCATGTCATCCACATATACCTCCATGCTTACCCCAATCAGCTCCTTGAACATGTGGTTGACCAGTCGTTGGTAAGTCGCACCTGCGTTTTTTAGCCCAAAGGGCATTACTTTGTAACAATATAAGCCCGTATCGGTCCGAAAGCTGGTGTGATCCTCGTCAGGGGGATGCATGCTGATCTGGTTGTAACTCGAATACGCATCCATGAACGAGAGGATCTCATGTCCCGCAGTTTCATCGACTAGCTGGTCGATCCTCGGGAGTGGGAAGCAGTCTTTTGGGCAGGCTTTATTGAGGTCTGTAAAATCCACACAGGTCTGCCACTTGCCGTTAGGCTTGGGGACCAGCACCGGATTTGAGACCCACGATGGATAAAACGCCACCCTGATGAACCCATTTTCTTTAAGTCTTTCGACTTCTTCTTTTAAGGCTTTTGATCTGTCTTTATCGAGCAGCCTTCTTTTTTGTTGCACCGGTGGAAAGGCTTTGTTTATGTTCAGGACATGGCTGATTACTGCAGGGTCTATCCCAACCATGTCTTTATGCGACCAGGCGAAAACTTCC
This sequence comes from Humulus lupulus, assembly GCF_963169125.1. NCBI lineage: Eukaryota > Viridiplantae > Streptophyta > Magnoliopsida > Rosales > Cannabaceae > Humulus > Humulus lupulus. The sequence continues at coordinate 172,153,605 of NC_084793.1, forward strand.
TGGTTCTCTTGCAAGAATTTCACCAGTGCCTACTTTGTGGTAGGCTCTAAATTCTTCCCAACCCTCACGACTCTGGTTGGGTCTTTTTCATCGAGTTGGACCTCTTCCAGGTCCTCGATGGGTCCAACATTTTCTTCAAAATCCCCAAAGCGAGGATCCAAATCTATATCCTCACTTTGGGCAACACCCTATTTGGTGACGTTACCACCTGATTGGGCTTGTCTGTCTTCTGTCATCTGCAATCGGTCTGGGTTAGCGCTCCTCGATGCTCCACTTTTTGCCTTTGTGATCGAGGCGTTATAGCACTCTCTGGCTTCCCTTTGGTTTCCTAAGATGCATCCTACCCCTGCGTCCGTCGGGAATTTCATGGCTAGGTGCCACATGGAGATGATGGCCCTCAGCTCAACTAGTATGGGCCTTCCAATAACAGCGTTATATGCTGAAGGACAATCGACCACCACAAAAGTGGTGAGTAATGTCCTTGAGGCAGATGCTGTACCCGTTGTTACTGGGAGTTTGATCATTCCGGCTGGGGCGAGTCCTTCTCCAGAGAAGCCGTATATGGTTTGATTGCAGGGCTCCAAGTCTTTTACGGACAACTTCATGCGTTCCAGTGTTGACTTATACAGGATGTTCACTGAACTTCCTGTATCGACCAGTACTCTTTTTACCATCATATTGGCCATCTGGATATCCACGACCAGCGGATCGGAATGTGGGAACCGGACGTATTGGGCATCACCTTCAGAGAAGGTTATCTCGTACTCCTCTGAGCGAGCCTTTTTCGGCGCACGGTCCTCCACAGTCATCATCTCGATGTCCTGGTCGTGGCGCAGAGTCCGAGCATATCGTTCTCTAGCCTTTCCGCTGTTTCCCGCGAGGTGCGGGCCTCCACAGATGGTTAAGAGTGTTCCGGCTACGGGGGCAGGCTGTAATGGTGGCGAGCATTGGCGTGTGGACGTCTGCTTGTTGCCACCTGGAGCTTCTCGTTGAGAAGTTCCCGAGGCCCGTACGTACCTTCTCAAGTGTCCTTGTCTAATAAGGAACTCGATTTCGTCTTTTAACTGGTTGCATTCATTAGTTTCATGTCCGTAGTCGTTATGGTAACGACAGAACTTGGTGGTGTCTCTTTTCGAAATGTCTTTTCGAATGGGCCCAGGTTTCTTGTAAGGCACACTAGAGCTTGTGGCCTGGTAAACCTCTCCCCGAGACTCGATGAGGGCAGTGTAGTTAGTGAACCTAGGTTCATAACGATTACCCTTGGCTCGTTTATTGTCGGAGGTGGAAGGCTCGTTATACGGCCGTTTCCCACCATTTTTGCCATTACCGTTGCCGTTTTTATGGCCTTTGTCGTTGCCATTAGGTTTGGAACCATTGGCGGCTTTGGCAGGCTCGGCGGCCTTTTTACCCTTGTTCGAGGGTTTCCCATCATCAGCAATGGCTTCCTCGAGTTTAATGTAACGATCGGCTCGATCCAAGAACTCTTGGGTCGTTTTAACTCCTTCCTTTCGGAGACTCTTCCAGAGGGGAGAGCAACGCTTTACCCCTGCGGTAATGGCCATCATCTTGCCTTCGTCTCCTACTGTTATTGCTCCAGCCGCCGCCCGCATAAAGCGCTGGACGTAATCCTTCACTGACTCTTCGTCCTGTTGGCGGATTTCGACCAGCTGGTTTGCTTCGGTTGGGTGCACACGACCTGCGTAGAACTGTCCATAGAACTCCCTTACGAACATTTCCCAGGAAACTATGCTTGTAGGTGGGAACTTAAAGAACCACTCCTGTGCTGCTTCAGAAAGTGTTGCAGGGAAGATCCTGCACCGAGCGTCTTCGGACACTTTCTGAATGTCCATCTGAATCTCAAATTTATTCACATGCGAGACTGGGTCCCCATATCCATCAAAGTTCGGGAGCGTAGGCATTTTGAACTTGCTGGGAGTTTCGGCATTAGCTATCCTTTGGATGAAAGGAGTACCTTTCCTCCTGTCGTGATCGATGTAAGAAGTCCTTCCTCCGACCAGCTGCTGCACAGCCTGATTGAGTGCGTCTATCTGGGCTTGCACTGCGGCAGGAATTATGGTAGCCTCTGTGACTGGGGGGATATTCTCGCCGTGCCTTTCTCGACGATCGTTGAGTACATCTCTCAGGTCCTCCTCTCTTCTCCGTTGCTCGGTACCTCCGAGCCGGTTGAAGACATTATTTTGTTTGGGCTGCCCCCCAACATCTTGTTTATTTGGTTGATCACCTTGAGGTATTTGGCTCCTACTTTTACCTCTATTTCCGTTTCTCCCATCAGCATTGCCCTTGCCTGAGTCAACCTCATTGTACCCATGACCATCTCTGAACCTTGACTGGCTGTGGTGAGACTGACTGTTCCCTCTGAGACCGTCTCTGGCAGAAACGCCCCGAGCGTTAGAGGGTGGCCTGCGCTGGTCGCGGTGTCCCTGTGCATCGTTATGCCGTGGGGGTCCACGGACCGCAGAGCCTAGTTCCGAGTCCTTCCTGTTATCAGGAGGGTGGTGACCTCTGTTCGTTTGGTTTGGTCCATCATTCTCATGGCGCCTAGGACTACGGGGCTGACGCTCGGCCCTATTCTGCCTTTGCTGCGGGGGATTACCCCGAGCAGCCTGGGATGGTAAATTTGCCTCGGGGTCCAGTGGGACTTCGTCATGGGGCATCTGAGGCTGCTCGGGCCTTTGCGAACTTGAAAGATGGATTGGTGGGCTAGGATTGGGACCCTTCTGAGGTGGCCCATTTTCAGGTTAGTTAGGCTGCGAGGCAGGTGCGGCCTGATTTCTTGCCAACAGCAAGGCTTCTTCGAGGGCTGCCATGGCCTCGGTCTGGCGGCGGTCCACCTCTGCTTGTCTCTCGCTTAACTCCGCCCGCTGACGATCAAGCTCCTGCTGCTGTCGCGCCATAACTTCTGCGGCAGTCTCGTGATTGGCCCTCAGACTAGCCAATTCTTCTTGCAACGCGCCTAGGGTGCTCTTCAGAGTCGCATCGTCCATTTCCTCCTCTTCAAAATATAGTTGTGGCTCATCTTCCGCCATGCTTGTAGGTGGAGGAGGAGGTGGTGGATTCGACGGTGCAGCGGCGGCAGTCTGGCCAGCTTTCCTCCCTGCTTTCGCCTTTAGTTTTATTAACAACAATGAATCGTCCTCTCAATGAAAGCACCAGGATGTTGACCCACGATTTGGCCAACTGACACGGAGTCAAAATATGAATGATATGGACGAATGTAAAGAGAATAATGTAATGACGAAAGTAAAGAAAACACAGTAATTTATAGTGGTTCGGCCCCAGGATCTGGTAATGACCTACGTCCACTTAGAATTATATTGATATGAAATCAGAAATGTGATCAGAGAACTTGGGTTCAATGAGTTTCAGCACTTCTCACAAAACAATACAAGTTTACTAGGAGAAATTCTATATCTCTATGATTCAGCAGCCAAAAGTCCCTTCCCTTGAGCTATATCTTGCTATTTATAGACTCAAGGAGGGTTACAAAATATTGTTACAGATATTATCCCCTGAATAATGGGATATCCAGAAGATTGCATGAGATAAATTCGGGATTCACAAAGATCTTCCCATAAATGTTGCTTTGCCAGCGGAACCACCGACCAGACTGGTCGTGGGAAAGACAGGTTTGTCCTGCTTCTGGTGTGTCTCCTGGTTGATACTCTAGCAGACGTTTCAGGTATCAGCCACGTGTCAAGAGATTATTCGCCACGTCACAAATGCTAATTTATTGGATAACAGCAAGTAACATGAAAATGACTAAAATACCTTTTCTTTTAATTTCCCACTTAATTAACCCAATGGAATATTAGTAATCTTACCACTATTACTAATTATCCCACTAATCTCTAAATATTCTACTAGTATCAATAAAATTTAAAATTTCCAATAATACCCCATCACTCGACCAAATGTTCAATATTTTTTCATTGTGACATTTTCGCTATTACCACATAAAGGAATTCATTATTGCCATAAATCACATATTCTCACATAATAATGTGGTCGCACTGCTCATAGCACATATATAATCACAAATATACCCTCAGCGTGTCAAATTTAAAAAATGCTCGTTCTCACCAAGAGCGGGTCTTAAAACACATTTAATTCACATCATCACATAATATTAGAATCCACCAATTAATTCCACTCATGCCCTCCAGGCATGCTATTTGCAACGTCCTAATTTCCCTAATATGGCTTAGTGCTGGATTAGAGGGCCAGGAGGCAATAATGGAATTAATTGAGTGCTTATGTGTTATGAACATGTTAATTATATTATAATATGATTATGTTGCATGTTTAAGTGTATTATATATGCATGTGGGTCCGTTTCTAATTAGAAGGGTAATTTCGTAATTTTGGCTCGTTGATGGCATATTTGAATATATGTGTGTTTAATGATTGAGAACACATTATTATGTGGATATATTTGGGTTATCCTACATGAGGCGATCTTAGGGAGCATGTTAGCGGTTTAGTCATAACGAGGTTAAATACCCTGCTTGGGGGGGGGGGGGGGGGGGAGGAGCCTAGGGGTATTTTAGTAATATAGCACATTACCAAGATTTATCAGGAAAAGGTGGCAGGGACAGATTTGCCCTTGGGGGCATTTGTTGAGTAATAATGTAACTAGGGGTAGCTTGTTCTTTTGCCAAGCTGGAGGGACTTTAGCACTAGAAGGTTTCAGAGGAAGGAAATAGAACACTAAGGAAAAACTCTCTCACAGATCTCCCTCTCTATCTCTCTCGTTACTCTCTCTCTCTCACACACCATTGGAGGACCTTGTTTTTTTTAAGGAAAAAGGCTTGGAAATTTAAAGGTTAACCTGGGAATTCAAGTAGGAGGAGCATAAGGGTCGTGATTCTTCTTTAAGGTAACGTATTGCTCTATTTTCTTGGTAAATCTCAGCTATGGTTTAAGTTTTGTAGAATTTTAAACTAAGGGATGGGTTTTTATTTGGGTGAGAGATTGAGTTTATTTTTTGAGGTATTGGTATAGCTTATGATCTATTATTTAGGGTTTTAAGCTCATTTGGAACTTTTAGGCAAGTTTGGGGCAAGATTTGAGAGCTTTGGCTCGGGGAAAAATGGTGGAAAACCCAATTTTTTTGGGTTCGCGTAGGAGCGCCGAGACCCTGTTCTTTCGAGCTGCGGCGCTGGGATGTTCCAGGGCAAGGGGCCCTGGCTGTGTGCTATGATGCTAAGCCATTTTTAGGAGCCTTAATTTGAAATTTTTAGGGCATAGGCGTAGGGGCTCAGAGGATAATTTCACCACTATGTGTGGGGGAATTCGAGGTCTCGAGAGTATGGGATTGGTCTCGGGGCTCAAGTATGGAATAGAATTGAAATGAGAATGTTATTTGTTGGTTGTGACTAGGTTACCACAAGGTCTCGGGAGAGGATCGTTCTCAGGCGTCATGCTTGCTTGCTTATTTGCTTGTGCTTGGACCAATGGTAAGAAAATTGCACTTGATTCGTGAAATACGTGATTAAGGCTTGGCCCCGCTGTTAAATGTATTATGATTAGGGCTCGGCCCCACTGTTAAATGTATTATGATTAGGGCTCGGCCCCACTGTCAAATGTATTATTATTAGGGCTCGACCTAGCTATCAATGTAATATGGTTGGGGCTTGGCCCAACTGTTAAATGTAATATGATTGGGGCTTGGCCGAACTGTTAAATGTATCATGAGTGGGGCTTGGCCCCACTGTTAAATGTAATATGATTGTGGCTTGGCCCAGTTGTTAAATGTAATATGATTGGGGCTTGGCTCAGCTGTTAAATGTAAACATGATTAGGGCTCGGGCCCAACTAATGAGCATGATTATAATTATGCATCTGTATACCTATGTAAGTACATTGCAATGCGTTGTATCTGTGTATGATGAATGTATTATATGTATGTATATTCCTGATTGGGAGGCTCAGCTTGTAAGTCAGAAGTTTGTCTATTGCACCTAACCAAAAGCTCAACTTGCTAGTCGTGGGTATATTTTATTAACAAGGGGCTCGAGTTATAAGATGATGGACAAAAGGGCTCACCTTATAAGCTGAGGGAAAAAAGGGGTTTGACTTAAAACTTATGGACTAAAAAGAGCTTGACTTGTACGCCGAGGGACTGAAAGGGCTAGACTTATAAGTCGAGGGGTTCACAAGGCCTGGCTTATAAGTCTAGGGATTACAAGGCACGACTTATAAGTTGAGGGATTACAAGGCCAAACTTATAAGCCGAGGAATTACAAGGCCCAACTTATAAGTCAAGGGATTACAAGGCCAAACATAAAAGTTGAGGGATTACAAGGCTCGACTTATAGGTCGAGGGATTACAAGGCCTGACTTATAAGTCGAGGGATTACTAGGCTCGGCTTATAATTTGAGGGATTACAAGGCCCGACTTATAAGTCGAGAAATTACAAGAACTGACTTATAAGCCAAGGGTTTACAAGGCTGGACTTATAATTCGAGGGTCCACCAAGCTCGACTTTTAAGTTGAGCGTCCACAAGGCTCGATTTATGAGTCGAGGGTTTGCAAGGCTCGGCTTATAAGTCGTGATCGACATTATGCGAGTTTAGAAAAGGCTGTTATGGCTAGGCCACCATGGGAGTGCACCGTGCACTTGACTGGCTCAGATGCCATATGAATAAATGGAAGTGTGACATTCACTTGTGTGGCCCTATGGTCACTTACGTGTATAGTTGGTATGCTTGGTTTCAATTATTATTGTTAAGCACATTGTTAAATTCTATTGACTATCGTAATCTGTTAATATGTTTTCTTGCTGAGTCTTTTGGCTCACAGGTTCTTTGTGGTGCAGGTAAGTGTAACGCCCTGGTTACCCCAGAACAGTTACGGTGAACGGTGGACCGGAAATTTGACCCGCTATCTGAGTCCTTAGGTCAAAAACGTGCTCTAAGTATAATTAACAGGTTAAGGTGAAAAATTAATAAAAAGGAATGGATATTTTCATTACAAACTGCTCTGCAGAGATAATTAAAACATTTACAAGTTGTTCTCAGTACAAAATGGTCATTACAGTTTCAAATTTACAATTCCGCCGACCTAAGCGGCAAAAATAGGGTAAACCCCCTAGTTCCTCTGAGAACGCCTTGGCTGTGGTGGTCAAGCGACCGCATATATACACATCACCACCTAAGCTCTCCACTCAAGGCTGGGTGAGCTTTTCTTTCCCTTTACCTGCACCACATAGCACCCATGAGCCAAGGCCCAGCAAGAAAACACAATAAATCATGAGATAATATCAACAATGATCATAATAATCATCCAGGACCATCAATCCAAACCAATAGGTGACAGTCGCAACAGTCACAAAAGTGGGTACATCCCCCTCTAGCCATGTGATGTTAGGGGCACTCGGGCTTAACTGATACAAGAACCTTTCACAAGTTTGAATAGGATAGGTGTATGGTGATTAGTCACCAACATAACATTCCTCATGACTTACAGTCATAAACCCTGGAACAGCGTTCCCTAGCCATGTGACAAACAGTCACCGGGGCCATATGCCCTGGCTCTGAATAACTGGTCTTAGACCAGACAAGCGCTTATAAGTTCATCGACCTTAGGGTTGGTCCAGAATTAATACCCAATATGAGTCATTCTTTGCTGATATCGATTAGATCTAATCTTCACTTGGCTCGGCGTTCATGACGCTATGCCATTTCTGACTCTTTAGGTCAGTGCCCCTGACTAATCAGTACATATACAAGTATTCAACATTTGCTAGCATTTAATAGGCAATACATGTCCACATTTATCAATCAACATGCCTCATTAATAATCATGCATGTCACATATACACAGAGTGTAGTTTTCTTACCTCAGATTTGAGCTAGAAAGATTAAAAGAACGACCCGTGAGAACGATCAACCTTTAGTCCTTTAGCGGTCACCTAATCATAACCAAATATGGGACATCATCAATAATAATGGTCAACATAGGTTTCCACACCAATATCTAGCCTCTGGAAGATCAATCCCAACTAATCCAAGTAATAGGGACACTCCCGAGGCCCATAGCTAAGTTCCCGGGGTCAAAACGAGCAAACGGGGTGAAAACAGGGCAAGGGTTGCAGCCCTGGAACCTTGGGCTGCAGCCCCCAGAAATTCCTGAAGCAAGGGCTGCGGTGCCCTCCATCGAGGGCCGCGGCGCTCAGCAAGCACAAAGAACCCCACCTGCTTCTTCAAGGCAGGGTCGCGGCACCCCAAGAACAAGGTCGCGGCCCCCAACTCTGGGCCATTCACAAACGTATTTTTAACACTCAAAAGCCTCAAAAATCATACCTAAACATTCCCCAATCATCAAAAAAAAGTTCCCAAGCTTCCCAAAACTCCAAAACCCTCAAAACCCAAGGTTCAAACCCACCAAAAACTCAACAATTCACAAGGTCCAATTCAAAGCTTAGAAACTCTAAAAACTCAAAACTTTAAACTTAGATTACCTTCGGTTGGGTTGTTTTTCGTCAAATCCTTCAGTTAAGAAGCTTCTAATCTTTCCTAGGATCTCTATGCCTCGACCCTCCCTTGATTCTGACTCCTAGAACTCGAGATATCTTCAAAAATGCTCAAACGGTAAAACAGACTATCGAAAGGGAGAACGAGAGGTTTTCTAATCGTACGTTCTATCTGATAGCTACTTCAAGCTTAAGTAACCTCATATAAAACCTAGTGCTCGGGGTCCCGAAAATACCCCCGGGGACATTATAGTCAAAACCTCCGAAATTCCACCTGATCTCAAATATTCCCAATTTATCATCAAATAAACATTTCTACTACCCCAAAATTGACCCCGTCATGACAAAACCGCTAATCCATTATATATGACCATCTCATGACGAATAGCTCGAATATATCTCCATAATAATGGAATCTCATTCACAAATCAAGTTATGCACCCAAATACACATATTCACCCTCAATGGGCCAAATTATCAGAATAGCATAATTATTCAAATGTGGACCCACATGAACGCATATAGAAACATATCATAGTATAATTCACATATACATGCATAATATCATTTAATGGCATAATTAAACAAGTATGGCCCTCCCAGCCTACTAATCCCGCCATTAAACCACACCAGAGAGTTCAGGGCATTACAGTAAGGGTAAGAAGAAGCCTGGCCAGCCATAAGTTGGAGAGCGTTAGGGGCGATGTGTACATATGTTGTCCGTTCGACCGCCATGGCCAAGGTATCATAGGGGAACTAGAGTTGGACCCTGTTTTGTCGCTTAGGTCGGCTTATTTTGTAATCCCTAAGTTGTAAAAAAAAAATTAAACTTGTATGTTGGGATCCCATGTAAAGACTGAAGTTTTCTTTTAATGGAAATGTTTATTCCTTGACAAAGATTTTTAATACATGAACCATTAGTTGCTTAATCACATGTTTTAGTCCAAATGACTCATTTAGCGAGTCTCGCACTATTTAAACACACATGGTAACAGACCTTAATTAGCAGGGCGTTACAACTTTGTATCAGAGATGCCAATGTTTAAGGGTTCCTGATGATGGGCTGGGCATGTACATTTGCCGCTAAAGATAAGCTCAACTTAGGGTTTTGTAACTATTAATATAGTTATGTGTGAAATTGCTTAAATGAAGTGTACATGCCTTACCTGTTGTATGCATGTTAAAGATGTGCTTATTAGCTAAATAGTGGCTTGTAAATGTTGTAGGATTGTTAATAAGCATCATTATTGCTATTAAATGTTAGAAACGCTTATTAGTGCTGCTATATGTGCATGTATGCCAAGAAATGCTTATTAGCACCGTTAAATGTTAAAAGGAATACTTATTACCATCGCTATCTGCCTATGCTAGCCAGAAAATGCTTATTAGAATTGTTATTGTTCTTGAATGTTAGAAATGTTTAATAACATTATGCTATGTATATGAATGCAGGGACGTGCTTATTAGCACTGTTAATGCTTGTGAATGTTAAGAACGTGCTTATAAACACTTTGTTTGAACATGAATATGAATCGCCATGCTTATTAGCATGACTGTATATGTGTGAGAGTATAGGGATGCTTATTAGCATTGACATTGCTTGTGAATTGAAAAGGAAGCGCTTATTAGCATTGTTATTAGGACATGTAGGTCCGGACACACTCATTAGCGTTGTTATAGATACATGTATGCTAGGAAATGCTTATTAGCACTGTTAAATGTTAAAGAAAGGCCTATTAGCATTGCTATTTTTCTGTAAATGTCAGAAGATGCTTATTAGCATCATTAATTGTATATGGGTTCCAACAAATTCTTATTAGCACCGCTACTTGTTTATAAGTGTTAGAAAGTGCTTAATAGCACAATGTTTGGATATGAATATGAGTTGACATTCTTATTAGCATGATTGTTGAGTGTGAACCTTTGTCTATTCGGTCTTAGGTCGTAGGGCAGCAAGAGGTTTAGTTATTACTATCTAGCTGGTCGAATTGATTATGACAATAAAGTACACGTTTGGAAGTATTCTTCCAAGGTAGTCAAATCTGCAAGTCGGCCATGGAATACATGTCAAAAATGATAATTAAGGTAAGACCCCTCTACCAGCTCCTGAAAACTGGCAACAGGTGCTTGCTGAGGCAACATCAGGTTCCAGCAGGGAGCGTTGCGTCAGAGGCCCCATCTACTACTACAGTACCGGGTGTATAACAACAACCAGGGATAGAGAACCATTGACAATTGTTATATGAACGATTCAGGAAGCACCACCCTACAGTTTTGAGGGTAGAGCAGATCCACTCTAGGTAGAGTAGTGGATGAGTATGGTTACATCCATCCTAGACTTTATGAGGATGGTGGGCAATGAGAGAGTGGCCTGTGCGACGTATATGTTTTGGGAGGATACCCGAATCTTGTGGGAGTTAGTATCCTCGACTAGGAGCATTGATACCCTGGATTGCAAAGAGTTTAGAACTCAGTTCAATGAAAATTATTATAATGAGCCAGTTAGAGCTGCAAAAGCTAAAATGTTCTGTAAATGGCTGCAAGGGAATATGACAGTGACAGAGTACGCACTGAGGTTTAGGTTTGATAGATTAGCCAAGTTCGCTGCAGACTTGGTGCCCACCGATGGGATAAGGAAGGAAAGATTTCTTCAGGGGCCACAGTCTATGAAAGCCTGGGATGCCAGAAGTACAATAGTACCTGGAGTGATGACATACGCTCAGGTAGTAAAAAGAGCCCTTACTGTAGAGGGCACTAAGAACAAGATCTAGTGCGAGGGTGCGGCCAGAAGGGACATATGGAGAATGGAACCTCCCTTTACAGGATTTGGTAGAGGCGGGGGCCCTAGTGACAAGGAAAGGAAGATCCCAGATACTATTTGGGCTTCCGGCCCTGATAGGAGGCCACGTGGTCAGATGGACCACCAGAGTAGCAATGGGAACTGCAGTACATATCCAGAGTGCGCCAGATGTAGAAGACGTCATCTGGGGGAGTGTCAGGTGAAGGTCTACCTTTTATGCGGAATTGTGGGGAAACCATAGATTGCAAGAAAATGATGGTAATCTTTGAGCCTGAGGGTGAGGACCCCTTTGTATTTGTTGGCATTATGCATGGACCCTGCGTACCTATGATTTCAGCATTAGGGTCTAGGGACCTATTGCGTGGAGGTTCCATAGGATTCCTGGCCAGCGTGGTGGATACCACTCAGGTCGTGTCATTGGGACCAGATGAGACTAGGTTAGTCTGTGAATTCCTAGGTGTGTTTTCAGAGGAGTTACTAGGGTTACCACCACACAGAGAGATAGAATTTATTATTGAACTGGCACATGGGAAAAGCCAGTGTTTAGGGCACCTTATAGAATGGCCCTAGTAGAGTTGAAAGAACTAAAGGTACAATTATAGGAGTCGTAGACTTGGGTTTTATCAGACCTAGTTTCTCACGATGGGGTGCGCCAGTCCTATTGGTGAAGAAGGAGGATGGTTCTCTGAGGATGTGCATAGACTACAGAGAACTGAATAAGTGGACCATTAAGAATAGGTATCCTCTGCCAAGGATAGATGATCTGTTTGATCAATTATAGGGAATATATTTGCTAGTGGGCCAGTTGGAAAACATTACGCCATAGTCTACACTATTGGAGAGGATAAATGAAGGTCAGATTTGTGTTCCGATGGATACTATTATCAAACAAGAGATTCTGGATGAATCTCACACTACCTCGAACTCTCTTTATCCCGACACCACGAAGATGTATCAGGATCTGGAGACCTTATGGTAACTGGGGATGAAGAGGGATGTAACTGAGTATGTGGCCAAGTGTCTGACGTGTCAACAAGACAAGGTTGAACATCTGAGACCAGTGGGGCTATTACAACCCTTGGATATCCCAGGGTGGAAATGGGAAGACATCACAATGGATTTTGTGGTGGGATTACCCAGAATGGTGGGTCAACATGATTTGGTGTGGGTTATTGTAAACAGATACATCAAATCAGCTCACTTTCTACCAGTGAGGATGACTTATACAGTTGACCAGTATGTAGATCTCTATGTAAGAGAGATAGTATGCCTTCATGGAACTCCGAGGTCGATCTCGTCAGATCGGGACCCCACATTTACTTAGCATGTGTGCTGGACCTTGAAGGGTCCTAGAGTAAGTATTTTCCTTTGATAGAGTTTTCCTACAATAACAACTATCAGTTGACCATTGAGATGGCTCCTTATATGATGTTGTATGGTAGGAGATGAAGATCGTCCATTCATTGGGATGCGATAGGAGAAAGAAAATACTTGGGTCCTGAGGCATTTTAGAGGACCAATGAGGCTAATGAAAAGATCAATGCTCAGATGCTCACTTATCAAAGTAGACAGAAAGGTTATGCTGATCCGAAATGCAGGAACGTGGAGTTCCAGGTTGGAGACTATGTCTTCCTTAGAGTCTCATAATGGAAAGGGGTGAGGAGATTTGGGAAGAAGGGCGAACGAAGCCCTAGAATTGTGAGACCATAAGAGATCCTATAAGGGATCAATCAGGAGGCCTATTGATTGGCCTTACCTTCGACGATGTCGGCCGTACACAATGTACTTTATATTTTGACACTTTGAAAGTATGTGTTAGACGTGACTCATGTATCGAGTTACAAGGGTCTGGATCTTTAGACATATTTCTCCTATGAGGAATAGCCAGCTCAAACACTAGACAAGAATGACAAGGTCTTGAGAAACATAACCATACCTTCAGTTAAGGTATTATGGAGGAATAACAAGGTCGAGGAGATGACCTGGGAGTGAGAGGCCAACAGGCAAGATCAGGATCCTAAGATGTACAGGTAAAATTTTGAGGAGGAAATTCCTGTAAGGAGGGGATAATTGTAACACCTCAATTTCCCTAATATGGCTAAGTGCCTGGATTAGGGGGCCGGGAGGCAATAATGGAATTAATTGAGTGCTTATGTGTTATGAGCATGTGAATTATGTGAAATGTATTATAATATGATTATGTTAGTTTATTAAATATGCATGTGGGCCCGTTTCTTATTTGAAGGACACTTTTGTAATTTTGGCACGTTGAGGGCATATTTGAATATATGTGTGTTTTATGATTGAGACCACATTATTATGTGGATATATTTGGGTTATTCGGTATGAGGTGATCCAAGGGAGCAAGTTAGCAGTTTAGACATAATAGTGTTAAATACCCGGCTCGGGGTGAGCCTAGGGGTATTTTAGCAATTTAGCCCATTACCGAGATTTATCGTGTAATGAGGAATTATTTAGAGACTATTTGAGGATATTGGAGATAACGAGAACTTGAGAGATGTTAATTATGATTAACGGGGAAAGGTGGCAAGGACGGATTCGCCCTTGGGGGCATTTGTTGAGTAATAATGTAACTAGGGGTAGCTTGGTGTTTTGCCAAGATGGAGGGAATTTAGCATTAGAAGGTTTCAGAGGAAGGAAACAGAACACTAAGGAAAAAGTCACTCACAACTCTCCCTCTCTCTTTCGTTACTCTATTTCTCTCACACACCATTGGAGGATATTGTTTTTCTAAGGAGAAAGGCTTGGAAATTTAAAGTTTAACATGGGAATTCAAGTAATAGGAGCATAAGGGGCATGATTGTTCTTTAAGGTAATGTATTGCTCTGTTTTCTTAGTAAATATGAGCTGTGGTTTAAGTGTTTGCAGAATTTTAAACCAAGGGATGGGTTTTGATTTGGGTGAGACATTGATTTTAGTTTTTGAGGTATTGGTACATCTTACGACATTTTATTTAGGGTTTTAAACTTATTTGGAACTTTTAGGAAAGTTTGGGGAAAGATTTGAGAGCTTTGACTTGGGGAAAAATGGTGGAAAAACCCTGTTCTTTTGGGTTCGCGTAGGAGCGTCGTGACCCTGTTCTTTCGAGCTGTGGCGCTGGGATTTTCTAGGGCAGGGGGCCCTGGCTTTGTGCCGCGACGCTAAGCCATTTTAAGGAGCCTTAATTTGGATGTTTTAAGGCATAGGCCTAGGGGCTCAGGGAATGATTTCACCACTATGTGTGGGGGGATTCAAGGTCCCGAGAGCATGGGATTGGTCTCAGGGCGTAAGTATGGAATCAAATAGTAATGAGAATGTTATTTGTGGGTTGTGACTCGGTTACTATTAGGGCTCGGGAGAGGATCATTCTCAGGGGTCATGCTTGCTTGCTTATTTGTTTGTGCTTAGACCAAAGGTGAGAAAACTGCACCCGATGCGTGAAATATGTGATTAGGTGTTGGTCCCGCTGTCAAATGTATTATGATTAGGGCTGAGCCCCGCTGTCAAATGTATTATAGTTAGGGCTCGACCCTGCTATCAATGTAATATGATTGGGGCTTGGCCCAGATATTAAGTGTAATATGATTGGGGCTTGGCCCAATTGTTAAATGTAACATGATTGGGGCTTGGTCCAACTGTTAAATGTAAACATGATTAGGGCTCAGGCCTAGCTAATGAGCACGATTATAATTATTCATGTGTCTACCTATGTAAATACATTGTAATGAATTGTGTCTGTGTATGATGAATGTATTATATGTATGTCTGTTCTTGATTGGGAGGCTAAGCTTGTAAGTCGGAAGTATGTCTATTGCACCTAACAAAAACTCGACTTGCTAGTTGAGGGTATATTTGATTTAAAAGGGCTCGACTTATAAGCCATGGTACAAAAGGGGCTTCACTTATAGGCTGATGGACTCAAAAGAGCTCGGCTTATAAGACGATGGACTAAAAGGGCTCAACTTATGAGTCAAGAGGTTCACAAGGCCCAAGAAATCCTCCAGAAGAAAGATCCATCTTGAAGTAAAAATTGGGGGAAATCTCAACAAGGAAGTAAAGAGATAGGTCGTCCGATTCTTACGAGTAAACCAAGACATCTTCGCCTAGACTTATTTTAACATGATGTGAATAAAACTGCAATGTGATTTTTCGTACCCTTAATCTAGAGAAAGATGTCATTGCCAAACAATAGAAAAGAAGGCACATAGATGGAGAGAATGAATTGAATCCCTAAATGAAGAAGTGGAAAAATTATTAGCAAAGATGTTTATCTGAGAAGCCTGCTAACCGATCTAGGTTTCCAATCTAGTCTTGGTGCACAATCCGAATGGGAAATAGAGGATGTACGTCGAGTATTCTAATTTAAATAAAGCCTGCCCAATGATTGTCCACCTTTACGTCATATTGATTAGCTTGCTGATGCCACATCTCGACACGAGCTTATGACATTTGTTGACGTCTATTATAGATTTAACTAGATCGCCATGAACCCAACTGACTAGGAACATATGACCTTCATGATAGAAAAAGATGTTATTTTTACAGCGTGATGCCTTTCAGACCAAGTAACGCGGGTGTGACCCACCAACGATTAGTAAATAAAATGTTCGCTTACTAGATTAGGCAAAGCATGGAAGTCTACATCAATGAAATGCTTATCCAGTCAAAGACAAAATAGAACCACATGTCTGACCTAGTTTTTGGTGTGTTGAAATGCTATGAAATGAAGTTGAACCCTCATAAATGCACATTTGGAAAATTTCTAGGGTTCATAATAAATTCAAGGGGGAAAGAGGCAAATCCCAAGATGATAAATGTAACGCCCTACTAGCCTAGAGTCGTTACCACGTGCTTTTAAAATGTGTATTTGATACGCTAATCGAGGTGATAGACCCAAAAATGTAATTAAATTAACGTAATGACTCATTTAATAAAAAAATCATCAAGAACATAAAAGAGTTACATTTGGATCCCAAAATATTGTTTAAAACATATCTAAAATTCAAAAGTCAATGTACAGTCGACCTAACCGAAAAAATTAGACATTATACTATGGTCCTCAAAAGTACCCCAATCGTGGCGGCCAGGTAAGCCAAACATGTACGCACCACTCCATGCCCTCAAACTCATATTTGATCAATTTTTCCATGCCCTCGCTTGCACCATAGAGCACCCGTGAGCCGAGGCCCAGCAAGAAAACTTCATAACACACCATATACTAATTTATTTCAATAAATTCATAACTAATCAAACAGAACAGACCAACTACATGTTTCTACTAAAATTCACAACAGTGGCCTAAGTTGGTCAAGGTGCGTTACCAGGCACCAATTTCATGGTCTTAACCAAGCAGGTGAGTATGGCACCCTTAGATGGCCTTTCCCAGGCAGTCTGCATTCACCATGCATAAAGTCGACCTCGACCTTTGCCGCTCTCGACCTTTGCTGCTCCAGGCGTTTGCCTTTCATGGCCTTTGTCGACCCCGACCTTTGCCTCTCCAGGGCTTTGCCGCTCCCGACCTTTGCCATTTCGTCACAAGCACGTGTATGAAGTAATAGTTACAAAAATTACACATAAAACTAGGCACAATATAAGCACATATAATCGGGTCATGCCCTGCTCTACAGGCATAGACAATTTTCTTACCTTGAGTCTCGAGCTGACAGTGCAAGGCTATCACGAGCACGATCCCTAATCCCGAGCCTTAGCAGTAAAACCTAGTCACAACATAATAACGAATAACTATCGAAGCCTAAATTTATTTGAGGCTTTGGGACCTCGAATTCGACTAAATACGGTAGTAGAATCCTTCCCGAGCCTTTAGATTTGTATTCTTAAGCTTAAAAACCTATTTTTGCGAATTTAATTATTTTGAGCCACGACCTAGCCCATAGGGCCGTGACGCGCTACAAGTCAGAGAGCCTAAGGCTCTCTCTTGGGGAACATGGGCTGTGACGCGCCCCAACCTGCCCTATGGCACAAGGGCGATTTCAGAGAATCGCCAAGCCATTCCACGCATACGGGCCGCAACGCTTGAAAAACAGTGCTGCAGCTCGAGCTCGAAACCCAGAATTTTTCCCTGCGTTTCCTCGAGCGAAAATCACTAAAACTAATATGAATCAAGAGCTAAGCCCAGAATTACGTATAAAAATCCCATTCACATAGCATAAACATTATAATTACCCCCAAAACTAACCAAGAATCCTATCCCAATTCTACAACTCAAAACTTAACTTAATAGCAGAATTTCACAAAGAATTAAGGCCTTACACCTTATGTAAATGATGATCTTGTCCCCCAGCTGACTCCACACTTGCTCCTGGCCTGATTCCTCAATTTCCAGCCCAAAATTGACACATTGAGAGAGAGAGAGACAGAGACAGAGACAGAGATAGAGAGAGAAAGAGTTGAGTCTGAATGTCTAAGTGTTTCTAATTGATTTTCAAGCCTTCCCCAAGTCTATCCTTAGCATCAAAAGACCAACATGCCCCTAGATCAATTCCTATCCCACTAATACCACCAAGGGTGAATTTGTCATTTGCCACATTCCCGCTAATTCCTTGAGTAAATCTATAAATCCTCAATTATCCCGACATACCCAAATAATCGCCAAATAACTACCTGTTACCCGATAAATCCCAAATACTCACTAGGTTTCCTAAAATACCCCTAGGCTCACACTAAGACGGGTATTTATGCCGTTGTGACCATTCTTCTAATCCACTCACTAGGATCGCCTTGAACCACACATCTCTAATATATCCCCATAACACTTGGATTTCACTCATAACATATACATAATACAAATATACCCTCAACGTGTCAAATGTTACAAATATGGCCTAATTAACAAAACATGCCCACATGCATATTTAACACATAAAAAAGCATAAATATTGACATTACCATATAAATCATTTACACCGCATAATCACACATATATTAAAGTAATTCCAAATATAAATTTGATTATGTTCTCCTGACACAGTAACCAAGGCACTCGCCTTAATAGGAAATTTGGGACGTTACAACTATCCCCACCTTATTGAAATTTCATCCTCGAAATTTATTCAAACATCTCGGGATACTAATCCCACACATCTGACTCTAACTTTGGAGTCAGGTTATTTTCCTTATGATTTCCTTGTGACACCCTCACTAGAGTGGCAGTCTCATCTTGTAAGACTTTATCTCTCCTTTCCAGGATTTCCACTGGCCTTTCCTTACATAATAAATTCCATTGAAATTCTAAGGTCTCTTCACCCAATCAGGGGTAGTACTCAACAGTTCTTCCATTAACATTGGCACCCTTAACACCTCATGAGCCGCTACCCATGCTGGGCTAAGGCTAATCTATAGGCTCTTGACCTATTCCTTATCAGGATCTCTCAGGTCTATCAAATCTAGAGTCAAAACTCTTATTTCTTTCGCAAACTATCTTACCCATTTTAGTCCACAATACTCAGAGAAATACAAAGTCTCCAATCTTGGAACTCCACATTCCCATGTTTAAATTTGCAAACTCTTATGTCCTTTCAAATAAGCAGACACTCCTGCCGTAACAATCCTTAATAACTTCATTGGTCCCCCGAACTAATTCTGAACCAGGATACTTCCTAACCCTCGTTTCATTTACCAGAATGAGTACTCCTCATTCCCTATCTCACAATATCTTATTCAGAGTCACTTTAGCCATCAACCGACATTTATCACCATGACAATCCAATCAAGGGACCGTATTTGCCTCAATATCCTGAAAACTTACATATTCGAGGTAAAGTACTTAAAGTCTGAGTTGTTCCTTCAAGTTATTTGTCTACCTGAAGGTAACCAATAATTATAAATTTGAATCTTATATTCATCACCCTCTATGACCCTTTTTTAGAACTTGGGAAATAAAGGGTCTCTCTCTGATGCTATTGTCTTTGGTGTCTCACGGAGACGTATGGTCTCCCTTCGTACACACTTATTCTTATGATATCTCCCCCACACAAACCAGAGTGTGTTAACCCAATATGAAAAATCACAACTTCTCATATCCATTCATCTTACCCGCAATCTGAGGTGGTCCACCCTGCTACGGTCCATAACTATATTCCCCCATACTCACTCCATGATACCCTAGAGTCATAATAGCCATTCTGGCTTCTGTTTATCATTTCTCACTTACTAAAATAAAATTAGGCAGTGCATTTCCCAATATACAAATTTTAGGTCTTAACACCCATTCAAACTTCCTGGATACAACAATCATAAGGGGTAGTATAAGATTCATCCAGAATCTCTACCTTGACGCCATCACCCATCGGATCACTCATACGATCCTCATTTCTTAACCTATCCATGCTAAAATGTTAGGATTCTTAACCATTCTTACCAGATCTTCTTCTTCTGTATTTCATTGTTCATAGAGGTATATCCGCTAATTGTCAATCATAGGTTTTATACCAATCCAGGTCGCTACCTCACCCTAACCATGGCTAACTGACATTACTATCAACTTATAGTCCCATGTAGAGCATCTATGCTCTTATTCCTTTATCCACCATGAAGCACAAACAACCACCTTTTCAGTCTACACATGGGGGAACCCTAATCCTTGACACACCGCACTAATACTCCATGTTTGAAAACAAGGACAGTGCCCACCGCACCGTCCTCCTATACCAGTCCATCACATGCATATTCTAATACCATGGCATGTGAATCAACCCTTATTTCAACTTCTGGCATTCTGGCGCACGACTATCCATTCAGAAAAACTTTAGGTTTCTACGTTGCTTCAGTCAAGGGTATGGTGATCCTCGAAGATGCTTCAAGTAAAATTTAATGTGTCTTACCAGTTCCGAGTGCTTCAAATTCCCAAGGCGTTCCTTTAGCAAATTCCTTATTATCTATCTTAATTTACTCATATGCAATCCCATCACTTCCTATAATGCGACCTTGAAAATACTTTGGAGAAATCGATACGTATCCCTTCTAGAACCTTACTTGTAACCCCTCGCTTCCTACACCTCAATGGTATCAACGAAAATGTTACTCGTGTTCTGTTCTTAACCGAAAGTAATCCATGATATTCTAGATCGACCTAGATACAACTTTTCCACACTATTCCTATATTCTCTACTTGCTAAATTTACACGGGCCACTGAAGCATTGGTCAGTTTGAGAGCCTTCACTGATAACCCATCACATCATACTTGGTGCGAGCGACAATTCTTGAAATGTATCATTTATTGATCCTCAACTCGTAATAACCAGATCGAGGGTCAATTCCTTCGAGCACTGTCAAACCTTGTAACCAGGAAAATAAATCCTTCATTCTTGGCAATGGACATCTATTCTTAACAATTACTTTATTGGGCTATCCATATGCAGTACACATTCTCGGAGACTTGGCCTTCTCCTTAAGAAATGGCGTTGACATGTCCCATGGTGAGATGCTCCGTCTGATTACCCTTAAGTCAAATAACTTCTTTGACTAAACCTTTAATTCTTTATGCTCAGCTAGCTTCATTCTTCATGATGTCTCTGATACTGGGTCTATTCTTGCCTTAATCCCATAGCACACTTAATTTCCTAGTTTTGACAACAATCCTGGCGAATCATTATAAACCTACCTAAAACCTTATCGACCAATCGAGTTTCCCTATGGTCTAACTAATATAATCCTTGGTGGTACCCACCACAATAGCTACGCATCTCATGAATGCAGTCGGGTCCTTTCCTTTTAAACCCGAAGTCACCATCATCTCTTACAGTTCATGGTTATCCCTTATTTGGAAACTAATCCATACTTAGGATCATACCGATATCCTCATATAACCATCTCAATCAATTATCATTGCTAAATTTCTACCCATAATATTCTGACCCATTTCCTGGAAATTACCAACTTTCTCTAGCAGACACAAGATCTCTAGCCCCATAGCGTAATAACCATACAACATGTACCACATATCTATGTCTCCACTAAGTGATACGTAGCACTAGACTCAATCGATACAATATAAAATAACGAGAACTGGAAAGCAAGCCTATCGTCTCTGAGGAACTAGCCTCAGGCTCTGACTGCATTAAGGCGGACACTCGAGCTGGAGTCGGGCTATCAACACTACTTTGTTCTCCCCTCTTCGATCTTGGGGAATCCCTCTTGAAGTGCCCAACTATTCAACATAGAAGACATGCCTTCGCTCGCTCAACATTCTCCTAGATGGCGTCTCTTGCACCAGGTGTACACTGAATAACTTTTCCAGACCTCGTTGCTGCCCTGGCGGTCGCCCCGAATACTATGACCCCTCATGTTAGGACCAGGAATAGTAGAACTATCAAGGGTCTTTCTTTTATTGTTACTAGGGCCTCCGCTCCATATTTCACCTCCCGCATTTTCTATAGCAAGGGCCCTCCCTACAGCCTGAGCATAGGTAGAAATCTCATAAACTAGAGGGATCCTAACTCTCTAAGCTACCCCAGGGTTCAGTTCTTGAATTAATCGTTCCTTCCGGGCCACATCCATTGGTACCAAATCAAAAGCGAATTTGGCCATCCCATCAAATTCATTAACATACCCTGCCATTGTCATACTACTTTGAACAAAGTTCATAAACTCCTTGGTTTTCACAATTTGAACTGCGTCACAGTAGTACCTCTCGTTGAACAATTGTCTGAATTCCTCCCAACCCATCATGATAAAATTATGGTATGGGAAACAACTTCCCAACACGTTTTGGCATCATCCTACAGCATGTACGTGGCACAAGCCACTCTATCATTGCCTATCGCTCCCATGTAGTGAAGGGTGGAGCTAATAATTCCCACCCATTGTTAAGCTTTTAACGAATCCAAACCTCCCTCAAAAATTGGAGGATAATCCTTTTGGAATCTTTCATACAGTAATTCCTAGCTGTTCCTACCCTCTAGTTGAACCAGAACTAGTGCCATTGTTGCCAAAACACACGGTGCAGCGTTCCCTGATGGAACCTGCTGTCTCAACCACTTAATCTCTTCCTCTTTCTTTTGTAATCTTGCTTGCATGCTAGCAAACATCTGCTGGCAATCCCATAGAGCTGATGGAGGATTCTGGCCTCGACTATCATTCTCAACCTTGATATTAACAATGCCTGGTCCAATTGACTGCCTTGGATACATTACTTCTGAATCTGTCTGCAGTCAATGACTTAACCTACCAGGCATGATAATCATATCAAAAACTACTCCACGAGTCGGGCCAAACAACACAATGGCCACATACAATAAACATACCAAGACACAAGTCTATAATGTTAATGCTCTCTATATTAACAAGCACATAAAACAATTCAGATAAACAATTAGAAAAATATTTCACTTAATACCAACCAAGCCTGAGTCGAGCTTGTCTTTGGCAACAAGCGTACATGTTTTGTCAATCTCCAGGAACCATAAACCTTGGTTCACTCTGATACCAAGTTGTAATGCCCTGCTACCCTAGAGTCATTACCATGTGGTTTTAAAATGTGTATTTGACTCACTAATCAAGGTGTTAGACCCAAAAGTGTAATTAATTAACATAATGACACATTTAACAAAAATTTCATTAAGATCGTAAAATAGTTACATTGGGATCCCAAAATATTGTTTAAAATATATTTACAATTCAAAAGTCAATGTACAATCAACCTAAGCAACAAAATATGACATTATACTGTGCTCCTAAAATGTACCTGAATCGTGGTAGCTAAGTAGGCCAAACATGTACGCATCGCTCTATGCCCTTCAACTCATGGTTGATCGACCTTTTCCTTCCCCTTACCTACACCATATATCACTCGTGAGTCGAGGCCCAGCAAGAAAACTTCACAGCATAGCACATAATAATTTATATCAATAAATGCATAACTAATCAAACACAATAGGAAAACTACAAGTTTCTACTAAAATTCACAACAGCGGCCTAAGCCGGTCAGGATGCATTACCAGGCACCAAGTTCACGGTCTTAACCGATTGGGTGAGTATGATACACTTAGATGGCCTTACCCAAACGACCTGCATTTAGCATGCTTAACGTCGATCCTAGCTTTTGTCGCTCCTGGCCGTTGTCGTTCCGTCACAAACACATGTATGAGGTAATAGTTACAAACAATTACACACAAAATTGGGCACAATATAAGCACAAATAATCAGGTCATGCCCTGCTCTACGGGCACAAAAAATTTTCTTACCTTGAGTCCCGAGCTGACAGTGTAAGGCAATCCCTAGCACGATCCCTAATTCCAAGCCTTAGCGGTAAAAGCTAGCCACAACGTAATAAGGAATAACTATCAAAACCTAAATCAATTAGAAGCTTTAGAATAATATACTAGCCTCCAGAACCTCGAATTCTACTAAATTGTGTAGTAGAATCCTTCCCGAGCCTTTATATTTGAGTTTCCGAGCTTAAAAACTTGTTTTGAAAATGGATGCAAAGGGATTTAAAATCCACAATAAGAAATGCATCGCCTGTAGGTAGGCGACACATCGCCTTGTAGGAAATGCATCACCTATATGTAGGAGACGCATTGCTTGATGTGTCCGTACTGACACGTAATTTCTAGCTCCAAATGATGTGTCAAAAGGTTCTAATCATATTGGTTAGACCTAATGATAGTGTTTATTCTATAAAAGGGTTCTCATAGAGGTTTGGAATACTTGATCACTCTCTCAAACCTCTCTCTATCATCTCTTTATCTCTCTCTCTCTCTCTCTTTCTTGCTTTCAAAAATCTCAAGTTTTCTCCAAGAAACATACAAAGAAAATGCTTGGCTTTGTGAGTTTAAGGTTTGTTCAATCCCAATTCTCTTTTCCTCTTAGAAAAGGCCTCACGCATCATTGGAAGGAAAGGAACTAGAGAATTAGGACAGTGATACATCTCATATAAAAGCCTTTGGTTGTGTTTTACATTTAAGAAGAAGAAGTTAAAGGATGTCGTTCAATAAGGGTTTTGAAGCTTCATCAAGGTTGAAGAAGATTGTTCTACAATGGTTTGCATCATCTTCTCAATATTTCTTTGGTCTTTGTCAAGGAAATTTTTGTGTAGATTCATAATATTGTGGGTGTGTAATCTCACTCCCCCCCCCCCCCCCCCCCAACATTCTAATTCTCTATTATGTAAGATACAACATCATGGAAGGGTCTACATCATTTTCGATTTTGAAATAAATGACACAAGGCTTTGTGAGATTAGATAGATTTGGTGGTACTAAATTTGTTTGTTGGCAAGATCAGATTAGGTTCTTGCTAACCACTCTCAAAGTTTTCTATGTCTTGGATAAAGACCTAAAGCCCATGGAACCCACCAAGGAAGATAACACCCAAGAAGTTATCAAAGAAAGGAAGAGGCGCGAAGAAGACGAATTTATTTGTAGGGGCATATTCACAATGATCTATCAGACTAGTTGTATGATCACTACACCAACACCAAGACTGCCAAGAAAATTTGCGAAGCTTTGGAGAAAAAGTACTAAGCGGAAGAAGAAGGTATAAATAAATTCCTTATTACTCAATATATGGAATTTAACTTTGATGTTATGAAACTCCTTCTTCCCCAAATACATGAGTTGAAAATAATTTTGAATAAGAAATCTACCCTTAATATTGTATTCCCGAAGCAATTCCTTGTTGGAGCCATAATAGCCAAGTTGCCTCCGTCTTGGAGGGGCTATAGGGAGAAAATCCTCTCTATGAATGAGGAGATTTCCTTGGAGGAAATTCTCAAACACTTGAGGATTGAGAAGGAATCCTTTTCTAGAGATAAGAATGAGGAGGAGTCTAATGTAAAGACTTCAAAGGTCAATGTGGTGGCCAATCCTCCAAACAAGGGCAAAGTAATTTGCAAGAATAAAGGCAAGGGTAGAAAACCCTCAGGACCTAAGAAGAATAAGGGACAATTCAAAAGTTCAATGAGACCTTGCTTTGTTTGTTGTGGGAGTGGCTAGTTTGCTAGAGATTGTAGGTTCAAAAGGAACCAAAACAATGAAGCAAGATTTAACTCAACCGAAGAAGAGGTAGTGGAAATACGAAACGAAATCAATGCCATTAATGGAAAGGTTAATGGGCAGTGGTATGATACTTGTGCTGCAATTCATGTCACCCATGATAGATCCTTATTCAAGACCTTTGAAACTTCAAAGGAAGGGCATGAGATTCAAATGGGCGATGAGAAAAAGTGCAAGGTTGAAGGAAATGGGACTACATATTTTGTCTTCACATCCGACAAGAAGGTTTTACTCACCAATGTTTTGTATGTACAAGAAATGAGTAGAAACCTTGTGAGTGGCGATTTTCTTGGTAAACCAGGAATCAAGGTTGTGATAGATTTCGACAAACTTACATTGTCAAAGGGGAATGTATTTGTGGGGAAGAGATATGCTTGTGATGACATGTTCAAACTTTGCACCTCTATTGATAATTTTAAAAATTAAAGCTTCTACTTCTTCTTGTTATATGTTTGACTCAAATTCTATTAATTTATGGAATGTTAGACTTGCACATGGAGGAATTAGCACAAATAAAATAAAAATTAAATATGGATTAATTGATTGTGTTCACGTTGAGCATGATAAGTGTGAATTATGTGTTAAATCTAAAATGATAAGGAGACATTTTCCTAGTGTTGAAAGAAGTTCTAAATTGTTAGATTTGATACATAGTGATTTATGTGAACTAAATGGAATGTTGACTAGAGGAGGAAGTATATATTTTATTACTTTCATAGATGATTGCTCTAGGTTCACATATGTATATTTGCTCAAGAAGAAAGTTGAAGCATTTAATATGTTTACAGCTTATAAAGTGGAAGTTGAATATCAATTAGAAAGGAAAATTAAAGTTCTTAGAAGTGATAGGGGTGGTGAATATTTTTCAAATGATTTCAACTTATTCTATGAAGGGCAAGGAATAATGTATGAATGTACTGCCTCTTATACTCCACAACAAAATGATATAGCGGAAAGAAAAATAGAACATTTCTTGAGATGTTAATTCTACGCTATTACATTCAAAATTGAGTTTTAGTTTGTGGGGTGAAGCCTTGCTATTCACTTGTGGTATTTTTAATTGTATTCCCATGAAGAAAAAAAAAATCTTTCCATATGAGTTATGGAAAGGAAAGAAACCAAATATTGGTTATCTTAAAGTGCGGGGGTATCTTGCTTATTGCAAGAACACAGATTTAAAAAGGACAAAGTTGGGTCCAAGGGTTATAAGATGCGCATTTGTGGGTTATGCCCAAAATAGAAAAGCTTATAGATTATTAGACTTGGAGTCTAATGTGATAATTGAATCAAGGGAGGTTGAGTTCTTTGAGAACATGTCATGCGATGACAACAAGTTAATATAACCAATAATAAAGAATCTCAAGAGGAGATTTCTAAGGGAGTTGGGGATCAAGTGAGAAGTGTTCTCAAATAGAGACACTATACTTTGCAGAAGGTAACGATGAGGAAGTCACTTGGCAACATCTAATAGTACTTCCAATAGAAGATGATCCCAATTTTTTTAAAGATGCTATGTTCTCAAGGGACTCCACTTTTTGGAAGAAGGCAATAAATGAAAAAATGGATTCAATTACGTCCAACTACACTTGGGAATTGGTTAATCTTCCAAAAGGGTCTAAGCCAATTGGGTGCAAATGGGTATTTAGAAGGAAATATCATTCTGATGGCACCATACAAACCTTCAAGGCTAGATTAGTAGCCAAAGGTTTCAAAACAAAGGAGGGAATAGATTACTATGACACATATGCATCGGTAGCAAGAACTACTTCTAATAGAATGTTATTTGCCTCATCATTTTTATATAACCTTTATGTTTACCAAATGGATGTCAAAATAGCATTCCTAAATGGGGTTCTCGAGGAGGAGGTCTATATGGAACGACCTGAGGGTTTTGTTATTCAAAGAAATGAACATAAAGTGTGTAGACTTGTGAAATCATTATATGGGTTGAAACATGCTCCACAACAATGACATGAGAAACTTGATAAAGTCATTGTTTCAAATGGATTTAGACACAACAATGCAGACAAGTTCTTATACTCTAAGACTTGTGATGACTATGTCTTATTAGTGTGTCTATATGTAGATGATATGTTAATTTTGAGTAATGACTTGAGACGAATTATAGAAATGAAGAGGTTTCTATATTCTAACTTTAAAATAAAACACCTTGCGGAGATGGATACCGTTCTAGGTATTAAAGTTAGAAGGAACAGTGGGAGTTGTGTGTTGAGTCAAACCCACTATGTCGAGAAAATGCTTGACAAATATAGTCATCTGAAGATTAATGAGGCGAATACACCATTTGATTCAAACTTGAAGTTCGAAAAGAATGAAGGAAGAGTGGAGACTCAACTAGAATATGTAAGTGCAATAGGGAGCCTAATGTACGCCGCTCATTGCACAAGAGCAGATATTGTATATGCGGTTAGTAAACTTAGTAGGTTTACTAGCAATCCAAGCACCAAGAATTGGAAGGCTATTGAGAGGATTCTTGGATACCATAAAGGTACCAAAGAATATAGCCTTCACTATTTAAACTTTCCAAGGATACTTGAAGGATATTTCGATTCTAGTTGGATATCAAAAGTGGGAGATAATCTCTCCATCACCGGTGGGATGTTTACTCTTGGAGGAGGTGCCATCTCTTAGAGATCTATGAAACAAACTTGTATATCACACTCAACCATAGAATCAAAATTTATAGCTCTAGCAACAGTCGACAAAAAGGTCGAGTGGCTTAGGGATCTCATATTGGATATTTGTTTTACCGCAGATATTGTAACATCCTACTAATCCAGAACCATTACACTATGTAATTAAAATAGTTCTTAACTCGCTAAACGAGTCATTTGGACTCAAAATGTGTAATGGAAAATAACACACGGTTTAGGTACTAATTTTTTTTCAAACAGTAAACATTCCTTAAAAAGGGTTTATAACTATTACAGACCCAAAATGAATACACAAGGCCAACCTAAGCGGAAAACTCAGGGTTCAACCCTAGTTCCAGCAAGTACTGTCGACCGTGGTGATAAAGCATGCCGCATATGTACACTCCGCCCCTGAAGCTCTCCGACTCATGACTGGTTCAACTTTCCCTTGCCCTTACCTGTACCATGTAGCACTCATGAGCCAAGGCTCAACAAGAAAACATAAACATGCTCATAAGTCGTTAATCAACAGATTGCAGAATTATAATTAACATCCTTAGTAGTAATAACCGTACTCGTGCATGCATTTAATCACTTTAAGCGGTTATGGAGCCACAATGGTGCCCATCGCACTATTCCTTTTGGAAACGACTATAGAGTCAGTCAACCGTGCAACACGCTCCATGTTCCAAGCAGCTATCTAGCCATGTAGGCGTATATCACGCTTTTGTGTTGGCCTCACCATTATGGCCCACGTTCCGCACACTAATGACATCCACGGATTATAAGGCGAGCTTCTATGTTGGCCTGCCATCTCGGCCTGCATTCTGAATGCTAATGCCGTCAATGGCTTATAAGCCGAGCTTCTATATTGGCCTTGCCATCTTGGCTTGCATTCTACATGCTAATGACATCCACGACTTATAAGCCGAGCTTCTATATTGGCCCCCTGCCATTTCAGCCTGCCTTCTGCACGTTAATGTCATCCACCACTTATAACCCGAGGTTCTATATTGGCCCTACGATTTCAGCCTGCGTTTCGCACGCTAATGTCACCCTCGACTTATAAGTCGAGGGTTTTAATCAACATAATCAACTATAGAGATGAACCGAGGGCCCAATGTCCTATTCCTATCTAACTAGCCTTAGAGCTAGCCCAAGGCATCTTGCGCTTTATTTTCCAGGCAACCATAGGGTCGTTCAAGAGTATATCATGCTTCTGGGTTGGCTTAACCACAACGGCTTGCATTTTTCATGTTGTTGCTGCCCTTTACATATAAGCCGCACTTTTCAATAAGATATAATAGATAAAAAACATCGGCTTGCATTCAGCACGCAGTTGCCGCCCTTGACTTATAAGATGAGCTTTTCAGTCAAGTATAATAGATAAACAATCACCACTTAACACAAGTAGGCACAACGCAACCAACATGTTTAATAAAACAATCTAAGCATGGTTATAATCATGTTCGATAACAGAGCTTAAGCCCTAACCAAAGTCCAGGTGCAGTTTTCTTTCCTCAAGTTCTCAGTGAATAGAGTTTGGCTACCCCAAGTACGATCCTTTCCTCCCGAGACTAAAGGTAAACCTTAGTCACAACCATAACAAGGAATAACTATCAAGAAACAAACCAACTAAGGCTTTTGATCCAAGTCTTAGGCTTTGAGACCTTGAATTCTACTAAACCACGTAGTAGAACCATTCCCGAGCCTTTAAGTTTGTGTTCCCACAACCCAAAACATATTTTCCTCACTTTTCCCTATTTGACCCGCGACGCTCCCCTAAAAGGGCCGCAACCCTCAACTAGGTAGAGAGCCCACAAAATCCCTACACCTGCACCGCAATGCTAGGGCAGTTAGAGGCAGGGGTGTTCATCTTGCCCGCGATGCCCTAAGAATAGCTCCGCGACGCGACCATTCGAACTCAAAATCTAGTGATTCCAGAAATCACAACTGACCCCAAATCAATCCCAAAAAATATTTTTGACCATAATAATGGTCCTAGAAGCTTAGAAACACAATAAACAACCTTAAAACTTGACTGAAACTTAATATGCAAGTAATTCTTTTAGAAACTTTCAAAACCAAAACAAAAAGCTTCATAAAATAGAGTTACCTTTACCAAGGAGATTCTTAGTTGTTCAGTAAGCTTATCAACCTCTAAGTTCTCCCAAAGAAAATTCCCACTAAAGATTGCTTCTAAACTTTAGAAAACAAAAATTCTCTTCAAAATTCAAGACTTAGAGAGAGAAAGCATACATGAGAGACGAGAGAGAGAGAGAACTTATGACTTTTGTTTTTTTTTAGTTTATAAACTCAGCCACTAGCCTATACCATCAAATGGCCCAAAAGATCAAAACACCCCCCACTAATTACTTTCCTCTCAAAGCCCACCAAGGGAAAAATTTACATTTTACACTCCCGTCTCACATAACACTTATAAATCCCAATCAATTCCACCAATCCTGGAATATCACTATTTTTCTCGATAACACACAGAATTACCAAAATACCCCTTGGATCATCCCGAGCCGGGTATTAATCCTCGTTGTGACTAGACCGATATCTTGCTCAAAAGGACCGACTCCTACTGAATATCTCAAATATATCCACATAATAATGTGGTCTCAATCATATAATATCATATAATCACAATTATACCCTCGGCGGGTCAAAATTAAAAATATGCCCCTATAAAAAAAAACCAATCCTATTACGCACATTTAATACACTTAAACATGCATCATTAGTCATATCATAATATAACTCATTTAATTTATTTAATCACATAAGTATCCAAATAAATCACATATTAACACATAATAACCAAATAATGCCATCATGGCCCCCTAATCAAGGCTCTAAGCCTTACTAGGAACTTTGGGACATTACAACTATCCCCTCCTTATAGTAATTTCACTCTTGAAATTTACCTGAACAACTGAGGATACAAATCCCGTATATTTGACTCTAATTTCCAGGTCGCTTCCTCAACCTTGTTGTTCCTCCATAATACCTTAACCAAATGTATAGTTTTGTTCCTTAAAACTTTTTCCTTTCTATCCAGGATCTGAAATGGTCGCTCCTCATAGGAAAAATTTGTCTGCAACTCCAAATCCTCATAACTCAACACGTGAGTTACATTTGACACATATTTTTGAAGCATTGAAATATAGAATACATTATGAACCCCTGAGAGCGATGGGGGTAACGCCAACCCATAGGCTACCTGACCAATCCAATCTAGGATCTGAAAAGGTCCCATAAACCTAGGGCTTAGCTTGCCCTTCTTCCCAAAGTGTTTTACTCCTCTGAAAGGTGAAACACAGAGGAAAACATATTTCCCAACCTGGAACTCTATGTTTTTATGCTTGGGATGAGCGTAGCTCTTCTATCTACTCTAAGAAGCGAGCATCTGAGCTCTAATCTGTTCAACAACCTCATTGGTCCTCTGAACTGCTTAAGGACCTAGATATTTCCTCTCACCTATTTCATCACAATGGATGGGTGATTTGCATTTTCTACAATACAACATATCATATGGAGCCACTCCAATAGTCGTCTGATAGATGTTGTTGTACGAAAACTCAATCAAAGGAAAATACTTAATCCAGGACTCTCCAAAGTCCAAAACGCATGCTCGCAACGTGTCTTCTAATATCTGCATCCTCCTCTCAAATTTCCCATCTATCTGAGGACAATAGGCGGTACTAAACTTCAGCTGTGTAGCCATAGCTTTCTATAGACTTCCCCAAAACATTGAAGTAAAGATGGGGTCCTGATCTGACACAATAGATCTAGGGCCCCATGAAGGCATCTCTTTCACATAGAGATCAGTGTACTGATCCACTGTAAAGTTTGTCCTCACTTGTAAAAAGTGAGCTGACTTAGTATTTCTGTCCAAAATAACCCACACTAAATCATACCGACCCAATGTCCTGGGTATCCCAACTACAAAGTCCATAATAATGTCCTCCAACTTCAACTCAAGAATATCCAAAGGTTGTAATAGCCATGCTAATCTCTGATGTTTAACTTTCACCTACTAACACGTTAGGCTCTTAGCCACATATTCTATCATATCCTTCTTCACCGAAAGCCACCAATATAGCAATTTCAAATCCTGATACATCTTCGTGGTGTCTGGATGTAGCGAGTATGGCATGGTATGAGATTCATCCAGAATCTCCCGTCTGATAGCAGAGTCCATCATAACACAAATCCCCTCCATGTATCTCAGTAAACCCATATATGAAACAGTGTAATCCTTAGCCACTGCAACTAGGACGTCCTCCCTGTGCTTCGTCAGCTGAGGATCATTCAACTAACCCTCGTTAATTATCTCTAGAAGAGTAGACCACAAGGTGATATTTGTTAAGTGGCCCACTACAACTTCTATCCTGGCTCTGGTCAAATCCTCTCCCAATCTAAGAAAACTTCTTATCTCTGAAGCACTCCTTAGTCTTGGCTAATCATTGACAGCCTGAATCTTGGCTGGATCCATGTTAATTCTGTCTTTACAAACAATGTGATTGAGGAATATCACCTGTGGTAACAAGAACTCACATTACTTGAACTTCACATATAATCTGTGCTCCCTAAGCCTCTACAGTACCAACTGTAGATGCTGCTCATGCTCTACCTCTGACTGTGAATAAATCAGGATGTTGTCGATGAAGACAATCATGAATCTGTCTAGGTAATACTTAAACAATGTCTTCATCAGATCCATGACTGCTGCTGAGGCATTAGCCAATCGAAACGATATGACTAAGAACTCATAATGCCCACACCTGGTATGAAAAGATGTCTTCGGAATATCCTTATCGTTGAACGTCATTTGGTGATAACCAGATCGAAGATCAATCTTTAAGAATATTGTCTTGCTTTGTAGTTGATCAAACAAATCATCGATCCTCGGTAGTGGATACCTGTCTTGATAGTCATCTTATTAAGCTCTCTATAATCGATGCACATCCTCAAAAGACCACCATTCTTCTATACAAATAAATCTGGCGCACCACAGGGCAAGAAACAGGGCTTGATAAATGCCAAGTCCAGTAACTCCAATAACTAAGCCTTCAGTTATTTTAATTCCGTTGGAGCCATTATGTACGGTGCTCTAGACACTGGTTCTTTTCTTGGCACCAATTCAATAAAACATTCTATCTTCCTGTACGATGACAACCCTGTCAAATCTTTTGGAAATACATCTAGAAACTCATAGACCAATCTGGTCTCCTCAGGTCCAATTGGAACAACCCTAGAGGTATCCACCACACTAGCTAGAAATCCTGTGCAACCACCTCGCAATAGGTCTCTAGACCTCAATGTTAATATCATATGAATGCGGGGTCCGTGTGTTGGAAAACATTCAGATCACGCTGCAAAAACTTTGTGTGGTGGGCCCATTGTGTTGACTTTTATTAAGAACAACAACAATCAATTTTTTTTTCATTAATCATATAAACAATTTATATGACCAAGAAAATAATCCAGAAACATTAACATACAATATTATTAATCATGCAACAAATATATATAAATATACAATATATTTATATATAACATAAAAACACAAAAATTCAAGAACATATAAAACAATTACCTCTTGAAGCCTTTCAAGTGTCCTTGAGTCTTTTCGTATTTTTATCGATCTTCCTATCCAAAGCTTTGAGCACTCAAACCACGATCTTCCAGAGTGTTCTCCACACCTCAAGATGTGTGTGGGCATAAAGAGAACATGAGTTTGTATTTTAGGAATCACAAGTATTTCTCAACACATGAGTACTTGGATTATGGTCTGAGAGTGGCTAGAATAAAGAAGACAAAGAAAAAGAGTTCTGTCTGACAAAAACTCTGAGAACTATTCTGAATTGTCTCTGTATTGTTTTGTCTTTTCTTTCTATGTTATTTCTATTGTGTATATATGTTTTCTCTTCTTCTTCTATATCATATATATAGAGATTTTTCTATCATCTTATTATTCCTAATAATAATAGTAATATATTAAAATATCATAATGATGTTAAGATTTGATTTAGGTAAAAATCTAACATACCAAATTTGAAATACCATTTTCAAATTATTAAATCATTAAATAAATAAAATAAAAACTTTACAAAAATAATATTTGTATATGTGGTACACGCATGGCACAATCCTTGGACTGTGTCAGGTGTGTATTGCTATTCTCTTTTCAAGGATTTTGTATTTTTCTTTTATTTAATTATTTAATTAAAACCAATCTCTTACAAAATAAGACGTTAATCTTTTTAAGGAAAAGATGACAACCATATTTCAAAATTTAAATTTAAATTCAAAATTCAAAATTCAATGTTTAAATTGATGATCATCATTATCATCATCTTTTAAAATTAAATAAATGAAAAACTATTTTTGACTTACCAATTTTATTTTCTCTCACTCAAATAAAATAATTTATTTATTTATATATATATGAAATTCAAAATTTACACATTTAAATTAATAAATATATTTTTGAAAATTAATAATTAATTATTCATCCTCAATTATCATATAATTTCAAACTTGACCTGAAGAATAAAATTCTTCTCAAATTCCTAAATTACAGTTATACCCTTGTATCAACTCTTACCTTGATATGGTGTTGATAGAGCTACCCTGGGGACCTATGGACCTATAATATCAAGCTCTAATAAATATTACATTATTAATCAAAGCTTTTTGATTAAATAATCATATTTATTAATCTCATGATTACTCCACTAAAACTATGAGATTGAACTCTGGATAATTATAGACATATATATATACTGAGTACTTTATTAACGAATAAAGTCTCCATTGATATAATCATTACATACAACGTTAATCCTCTATTAATAGTTCATAATTAAAAGGGAATAAAGTTATCGTTTTACCCTTTTAGCTATATCTTGTTCCTAGAGCACCATTGACTTTACTAGTGAATGTTGTGTCATAATAAGTTTGCGACGTGAGTGATCATAACATTTTCAGTTCCAATAGCCAACCCAATAGGAAACCATTATTCAATTTATAAGAAGGGATATATTCCATATCTGTTAAACTATGTCCCCAGCCATAAACATCATTGAGTCCCCAAAACAATTGTTCTCAGCCTGATCATTTTGACAAACCTTAACGCATGAATCAAAGGATTAGATGACATATATTGGAGTTCATAGCAACCTCAGGATTAAGATTATCGTGTATATGATCATTGTTTGATGTGTTTGATTAATACTATGAAACGATGTTTAAACAAGTATTAACAAATCACATCTGGTACAATTT
This sequence comes from Humulus lupulus, assembly GCF_963169125.1. Lineage (NCBI taxonomy): Eukaryota > Viridiplantae > Streptophyta > Magnoliopsida > Rosales > Cannabaceae > Humulus > Humulus lupulus. The sequence continues at coordinate 172,188,866 of NC_084793.1, forward strand.
TACATACTCTCAGCATGCAAAGTACCTCCACTAATGTGTCCTACTACACTAGTGACCCGGATCTAGGTCACATATATTCATAATAATAGTGGACCGTACTAGTAGTAATTAATCTAAAGATTTCCTAACTTTATTTTACTGCGAACTATTTAAGTTTATTATCTTAATCTCAATCCTCCCAAACCAATATGAGATTAAGAACACATAGATAAACTTTGGAATTTTCTGATATTCACTTAAAACTATCATATAATATTGGACATAGTCTTTATATATATAATAATTCAATTCAATTATTTATTTCATTTAAAACATTTGTCAATGTAGAGTCCAAGAACTTTACTTAGCTAGTTAGATAGTAGTATTATAGTAATTATAGTATTATGTTTATGACTGTGGATTTTTGGTTCAGACCGGGATTTATTTGGACACTCATAGTAGTACTTGTAGATTTTCTAAGTTTAACCTATAGTTTAAGAATATTAATGTTAACCTAAGGTTTAATTAATATGGCTGATATTGAGGATAATATTTATTATACTATAAGGTTTAGATAAGAACCAATAGGATTTTAAGCACATGATATGTATGGGTGATTAAGGATTAAGTATTTAGAGGATTAAATTTAATAAAGGTAAAATTTGAATGCTCTAAGGTCAGTCAGCAGCTTTGAATACGTTTGAGGGCTTAGTCAAGACTATTTACTCAATTTGAATTAAGCTAAAAATGTGTAATTTTTTGTTTAAATATTCAGCGTATGCCGATATATCGCAGCTATAGGGGGCGATATATCGCAGCACGTAGATACGGAAAACACGAAACGATGCACGTTTGCCTCGGGCATAATGGTCCAGGCGATATATCGCCTCCTTCAGCATATTTTGAATGTTTTTTAAATCATTTTCCATTCAACCCTTCAACCTCTTGATAAGTCCAGCATCTTTTTGAACGAGTCTTCAGCCTCTGCTGAACGACAATTAAAATTATTTCCACTTAAAAAGCCATTATTTTTATTCAAGTTAAATTAAGATTCTTTCATTCCTAAACTCTATAAATAGAACCTAGTACCCATCCATTATTCATCTTTTGCTCTGAGTTCAGAGGCTGCAAGTTGCTAGGTGAGTGTGAGAGTGTAAACACTTGGGTTGGGAATCATAAGCTTGATCATTATAAGCTTATCAAACACTTGGGGAAGTAAGGTTTTATAGTATTTCGGTTCGAGATTTAGATTGGTCTTACAAGTCTTTTTCTGTACTTTTTCTTTAAAAGTTCTCATAGCCTTCTACTCATTCTAAGCTTATTCTTATTTTGGTTAGGAAATCTAAGAACTTGCACATAAGTTTTTGGTAAGTATTTTCTCAATGGTTTAGTCATTCCATTCCTTTCATTTCTCTTCTTCACTATATTCACTCTTTTTCAAATGGTTCTTAGGAGTGTTCCAAAGTCCCAACTCTGTCCTCATATCACGGTATTTTGGTAAGGAAAATAGGATAGAATCTATATGTTATATGCTTATGTTATCTTATGTTTTTATGTTATGAAATGTGTTATGTATGTATGTATGTAGACTTGGGCATATGACCCATATGACTAACAAGCCCCAAATAGATTATGGACATATGACCTGCTTAGCTAGTAGGACCCCACTAATCTAATGGGCATATGACTTGTTTAGTCTATGGGACCCCAAGTAATAATGGCCATTATAGTATCAGTGTTATGTTATGTTATGTTATGTTATGTTATGTTATGTTTTTTTTATGTTTCTTATGAAATTTATGTATATGAACTATGTGTTAGATTTTTCTTTGCTGGGCATTAGGCTCATTCCTTTTTGTTTATATGTGCAGGAAAATAGGTCTTAGTGGCGGGAAAGGTTCTTGGAAGCTTGGAGAATGTGTATTGAGGCGGAATGGATTCAAGAGCCAAGCGTTATTCTATTCGAGGATGTAGTTTTGTCTTTATGGTTTTGTTACATGTATTTTTCCGCATTTGTTATGTAATCCCGTTTTATTCTAAATAATGTTATGTTTTGTTTTTAAAACAATGGGATCCCATATCCTACTTGAGATTTTATGTAAGTTAACTCTTATTTTTACAAGTTTTCTTAATAAAGTTATGGTATTTTCACTTGTAAGTTCTATTAAAGATTAGGGTCTATGTATAGTTTCGTTAATGGTCCAAAGTCTAGAGTAGTTGGGTCATTACAGTCAACTACAATTGTTTTAGGGGCACTATTCCCAACACCGTGCACAGTTCCCATAAATACAAACAGGTCCTCGCCCTCAGGTTCAAAAGTTACTATCTTCTTCTTATAATCTATGGTTGCCCCATACTTGGTTATCCAATCCATACCTAGAATTAATCAACACAGTATAAAATATATTAGCACTAGAAAGCTGACTTGTCACTACTGAGGGATTGGCATCAGCCTCTAACATTGTTAATGCGAATACTCGAGCTGTCGGCAATCTTTCTTGAGGTGCCCAACTATACTACATAAAAAGTATGTCTTTGCTCTGCATTCTCCCAAAAGATGTCTCCTGCTTCTGGCACACCCTGGATAACTTCTCTAGCACTCATTGCCGCTCTGGCAGCCAATCAGTATACCCCGTGGCCTCCTGTCCGACCTGTAACTTTAATAGTGTCTAGGATCTTTCTTTTTTTGTCACTAGGGCCTCTGCCCCTACCAGACCCTATAAAGGGAGGCCCCACCCTTCTTGTGTCCCTTCTGGCCGCGTTCTCGCGACAGATCTTGTTCTTTGCGCCCTCAGTAGTAAGAGCCTTCTCAATTTCCTGAGCGTAAGTTGTTACTCTAGGTACATAGGTGATTCTAACATCCTGGGCTATCATATCATTTAGCCATCGAACAAGCCTCTCCTTTCTTATTACGTTAGTTGGAACTAAGTCACCTATGGAACTAAAAAGTTATTAAGCTCAAATCTATAATTTGATTATAGATTAATTATTCGCTAGTGAATTAATGGTACATAAGGATCAAGATTTAATTCGAAGGGTAAAACAGTAATTTTGACCAGCTCTAGTTAATGGACCAATAAATGAGGATAGAACTACATTTATTGATTATATAAATGGACTACAAGAGAAAACTATGTAAATATAATTCTATAAAAACTTATAGCGCAATTCCATATTTATAGTGGAGTAATCATGAAATTAATAAATAAGATTATTAGATTAAAGAGTTTAATTAATAATTTGGTTTATTGGAGCTTCGTATTATAGGTCCATGGTCCGCATGTCACCTTTGTCCTACACTGTCAAGGGTAAGTATTTCATAAGGAAGATTTGCAGAGAGAATGACTAAATTGCAAATGAATAAATTATTTAGGGCAAGGAAATAGTTATATGATAATTATGGGAAATTGATAATTGTGAATTAATTAATTATTTAACTATATATTTTTATTTTAAAAATTTTTACGATAAAATAAATAAATCATGTTTGCATTAAAATAGAGATAGTTTAATTATTATCTTATTATAAGATATTTATTTATTTGAAACATATTTTTTAAGATAAAATTAATTTTGAATTAACTCATTTCTTTTGGGATAAATATATTGTCTTAAATATTAATTAAACAAACAAATGAGAAAATCATGGGGAGCCAATAAGTGGCTCACGCCACTCACTGTACTGAAGAGTAAGGATATATATATATATATCCCTAGAATTTGATTTTTGAATTTGAAATTAATTTGTTTATTTAGTTATATTTAATTATTCTTTTTCAATATGATTTAAATTAAATAATTAAAATAGGTTGTAATAGATCATTTTTATTTAATAAAATAAAGATTAATTAAATTAGTTAATTATCTCTACAAATCTGAAAGAATTGATTCTTTTTAGAAGTTATTAATTTTGAATGTCACACTCCTTCAAAGAAAAGAAACGATAGAATTTCCTAAACCTGAAATTCTAATTTCAATAGCCTCTCTCTTCTCAAACCTCTCTAGTTCTCATGTATTGAGTACATCTAGAGAGTTCTAAATCAAACTTTGATTCCTACGTGTCGACACAAGTCCTTGTGTGTTAGAGGATTCACTTGGAAGGCTAAGGTGTGAGCTTTTAGAAAGGACACTTGATAGGCTACTAGAGGTAATATCTTATCTATTTATGTGTCATTTAATATATCTACATATGTATGATCATGACTGGTATTAATAAATTTTTTAAACATTTATTGAGCTGCGTATTTTTATTTGTCTCATTTAATACCAACAATTGGTACTTGAGCAGTCTATAATTTTATTTATTTATTTTAGTTTCCATTATTTGTACAACTATGTGAAATATGAATAGGGCCTCGAGTCGGCTTTGTTTCCGTACCCCTAAGGAAGGTTTCTCGACATATTAATACTAATGTTGGCTTCCTACGAAGATAGGAAACAATGATTTATTTTAGGCTTAACTGACCCTAAGGCGACATTCTCTATGTTAAGTCATAAATTCAAAAATAATGGGGTACACTTACAATTATGCAATTGTGTTTTTGCGGTGGATAATTTTATCTTAACCAAACTAGTACTACATTATTTTAAAAGAGAAAATAAGAGTTATTTTAAGTTTGAACGTGGTGTTCGGTTGCAAAAAAATAAAATGGAATGGCAATGATAATAGGAATGGAAAGGAAAGGAATTTTAATTCTTTTGTTTGGTTGAGACTTTGGAATCAATAACAGAATAACGATTATTATGTTTGGTATAATATAAAATGGAATGGAATAAAATTTATATTATTTTGACCAAAATACATTTATTTTCATAAATAATTTTTAATCAAATTATTATTTTTTAATATTAGTTTTTATTATACACCAAATTATCAATTTTATTCTAAATCATAATTTTTTATTAAATTATCCTTATAGACAAAAATATTTTGTAGAAAAAAGTACAATAAAATATCATTAATACTTAAAAATTGTACTTAATTGAAAGATAGATTTTTATTTTATTAAAAAATTCATGAAATCTAAGTTTATTTTAAATCTTGGTAAGATGTATACATACATATATCATTTTTAATAATTTTAAATTGATGTTATATTTTAAATAATTTAAAATTGATGTTATTTTTATATAATTTAAAATTTTAACTTGACTTCTTAAAAAATATATATTTATATTATATACACATATATAATTTGAGCATATAATACATATATATATATACTATTTTTCTTGTTTAAAATATATAAATTCACAAGTTTGTAGAAAAAAACGATATAATACCATTTAAAGCTCAATATATATATAACTTTATTATCACATTTTATATAATATATATATATATATATGAAAGAATGACTTACTTCAAATATAATAAAAATATTGTTAAAATAAATAAGGGGTCATAACGTAATTAATATAAGAATCACATATTTTTTATAATATAAAAATTATATAATAATGTAAATGATGGAATGGAATGGTTTTTCCACCCAATTTTGAGTGTAATAACAATTCCATCAAAATGTGTAATGACAATTCCATTGGAAAACCCTTTTCTATTTCAATTTACCAACCAAACAATGGAATGGAATGAAAAGGCATTTCATTCCATTCCTTCCTCTCAAACCAAACACTACCTAAGTGATAAAGATAAGATTGTCTTATATATTATCAGAATTTAACTTGACCGACCCTAAGACGTCGCTTTATTTGTTGAGTACTTTTATCGTGGAATAGTAATTGCTAAGTTTATGTGTTTTAATTATTGCATTCATGCATCATATTTACTTTCCAAATAATTGATATTTTTTCAAATAAGTAATATTCTTAAATTTTATTTCTTTCAGTTAAAATGTCTAAAAACTATTGCAATGTAGTGATTGAACTTAATAAAGAAAATATAGTATTTTGGAGACAACATATTGATATATTATTACTAAGAGAGTATTTGATGGAAGCTGTAAAAATACCACAAATACAAGAATCACCATTAGAAGCTTTTGTGAATGATCAGTTCGAGTATGCCAAGTGGATAAGGATAAATCACATAACAAGGTATTATTTTCTTAAATCAGTGAATATAGAAACCAAAAATACTCTACGATGCCATAAATTTGCATGCGATTTATGGGAGGCTATCCATGCGACTTATGGATACATACATGATAAGTGGTTTTATGAGAATGCAATCCTATGGGCCAAGCGTGAAATAATCACTGAAATTATGAAGAGTAAGAAAGATAAATATGATTTATCTATTCTTGTAACTAAGTTAAAAAAAGATATGTTATCCTGAATATTATATCCAGGGTCCACTAACAATGTTTATTCTATTGTGTAGATATTTGAATCTTATGATTCAAAGATGGTTGCTAATGAAGTTCATGAAGTAAAAGAGAGAGAAAACATTTAGTTCAAGAAAGCATTGAAGAAAGTCTATTTATTTTATAGTTCTTTAGTTTTATTAAAAGAAAACTATTTTGTTGTTTTGAACAATTCTTTTGGTTTATTTCTTTTAGTATTTTGAATTTGATTTTATTGCATGTATTGACTTTAGACTATTGTTTTAATTTGATTATTTTTAAATTTTCTTTAGACATGCAATTAAAAGTTTGAACTTTAACGCTTTCATAAAATGAACGATCAATAAATAACTCGGAATTATTTACAGTAGCTAAATCGAAAGGAAAATAAAAGACAACAAAGTTTCAAATGAGGATGACACATATCTTTGGCATCTTAGACATGATCATATAGGACTAGAAAGGATAAACTGGTTAACATAACATGGACCGTTGAGAGAACTAAGAGTTAGAACTCTTCCGGTTTATGAGTCCTGTTTAGAAGGAAAAATGATCAAACGTCCTTTCTCAACGAAAGGTAATAGAGCTAAAGAGCCATTAGGGCTTGTACACATTGATGTCTTGTAACGACCCAAAATAACTAATATGGCTTGAGGGCCTTGATTAGTGTGCCGGGAGGGAATAATTGGTTTATGTGTGAATTTATTAATTTAATGTGTGATGATATAATAAGCATGCTTGTATGGTTATATGAATGTAAATGTGATTATATGTTATATTTGTGAGAACCACATTACTATGTGGGTAAATCTGCAGCATCCGATTTGAGGCGATCCTAGGGAGCTAGTTAGCGGGAAAGTCACAACGGGGCTTAATACTTGACTTGGGGCAAGTCAAGGGGTATTTCAGGTGTTGGATGTTTATTTAGGTTATCAAGTTATGGAAATAAATAATTGGAGATATATTTGAGGTTAGGAAGCTTAGGTGGGAATACTGGGGAATTTTACCATTTTGCCCACGGGGACGTTTCCGGCTCCCCAAGCCTCGATATTAACTTAATTACCTAAGGATAGACTAAGTAAAAACTGAGAACTCGGTGAAAACATAAAGAACCGACCTTTTCTCTCTCTCCCTTTCTTCTATCAAGAGAAACCACTAGAACATAAGGAATTCAGCTGGGAATTCAGTGGATTGAGCTGATGTTTTGGAGGATTAATCTAGAGTTCAGCTAAGAAGTTCAACCAGAATTAAGGTAAGCTAAAAGCTTTATGCATGGTGGTTAAATTCTATGGTTATGGCTGAGTTTTGAGGTGTTTATGGGTTTTGACATTGAAGGATTGAATTGAAGCTTGGAACTTGGAAGTTAGCTCAAAAATCTCTTAGAGAGTTGGTTCAACAGAGAAAGTAAGCTCCAATTCATGATTTAGTGTTTGAATTCTGAGTTTTTATGACTGGTTTTAGTGTTCTTGATTATGTGAGTTTGAGAAATTGAAAAGGTGTTTTGATGAGTCTCTAGCTTAGGTTTCTACTGGCTTGTGCTTCTGAAATCATGCAGGAATGTTTGTGATAATTGTGGTATATTATTGGGATGGTTTTGGATGGTTTTGAGTGAGGTTTGATAGTTAAAAATTGAGGTTTTTATAAGTTCAAAGGGGTCGGGCCGCGGCATAATTCTTGGTGAGTTGCGACCCTTTGAAGCTGATGAATGCTGAGGAAGGAGGGCGGGCCACGACATAGGTCTTGTAGGGCCACGACCCGTGTCTGGTTCTGAGCGTGGATGGGCTCTGTTTGGGGGCCATGCTGCGGAATAGGAGGCTTGAGCTGTGACACTTAAGGAAATTTGGGATTTTGGGATTTTAAGCATGGGAATTTAACCTAGGGTGCTCGAGATCGAATCTACTATCGTGCTTGGTGGATTTCGATGTTCCGGAGACTAGAACCTTATCTAGAATCCCTTTTAAAATTATTAATGGTATCCCTTATCTTGGTTGTGACTACGTATAAGCTAGGGGCTCAAGAAACAGGTCGTGCTTAAGAGGCATCTCGCGTAACCAGTACACTTGGAAACTAAAGGTAAGAAAACTGCACCCGGTTGTGGATTTATAATGGGACTAAGGTTTCCCTGTTTTGTATGCTTTATAGAGGATGGTATTATGCCATGTAAATAGTAGACAAGCAGCCTAAGAGTGCCAGCGTATACATTAGCGCACAGGGCGCAGCTCGGCCACTGGTAGCTGAGGATAGCTTATTCTGCACTGAGCTCGGTTTAAGCAGGTCGGAGTCAGTGGGGTAAACAGAGGGTGCGACCTAAGGTGTCGACCCTGATTATCATGTGATTTGATTGTTATTATTGATTGGTAGATTTTTCATGCTGAATAACTGAGTGTTGATTGGTTGAATCTTTGGTTGTATCTACGTGCTATGTGATTAATGTGGTATGTTAAGTGAATGGTCATGCTTAAAGGGTTATTAAATTGTTATCATTGTTTGTTATATAATGTGATGTTTTCTTGCTGGGCCTTGGCTCACAGGTGCTTCGTGGTGCAGGTAAAGGCAAGGGCAAGCTTGATCAGCCCTGATTCAGAGAGCTCTGTGAGCAGAATGTACATGAACAATTTCTCAGTCGCCATGGTTGAGGGGAGATTGGAATAGAAGAACCATAAATGTCGATTTCGCCTTTAGAAGGGCTAGTGGTTGTTTGTACTCTGGAAATTTTGTAAACTGACTTTTAAACGTTGTTCCTTTTTGGATCCCATGTCTAAAAATGTTTAGTTATATGAAGAGTATCTTTTGAGACCAAAACCTTTTAACCCTAGCTCATTAATGATTTTAACAACACGTTTTTAACTAAATGACTTGATTAGCAAGTCCTGCATCTTTATAAGTACATCGTGTAGCGGTCTTGGCTATCCAGGGCATTACAACTTGGTATCATAGCGTCCTAGGTTTAAGGGTTCCTGAAGACCGACTGGACAAGTAAATTTGCTGCTAGAGACAAGCTCGCTTCAGGGTTTGGTAATGTGTATATGTGCTTATATGATTGTACACTTGGAAATAATTATGATTATTGTTATTTGTTGGATTTATAGGAAGCATGAGATATACTGATAGAGCCTGGTCCTTGACTGCTGTGTGAAAGTATTGAGGCATGCTTATTAGCATCATCGTGCATGTAAATGAATATTTGAATGATTAACTACATATTGTGTATGGGTGGATGTTTATATCCTAGCTGTTGTGTGGTAATGTTGGGGCATGCTTATTAGCAATGTCGGTGCATGTGGATAAATGCCTATATCTTGATTGTTTGTGATTGGTTATGTTCTTTTCGTGGATTTTGGAGAAGCTTTTACCCTGTCATCATGGTCTGATTGCCGAGACGTTGATTGCAGATTGACTTGGATAACTATGCGTCCAAGAAAATCTGTGCGACTATCCAGCACTAGGTCTGGGACTGGAGGTGATGACCAGGGCCAGATTCCTCCCCCAGTCCCTGAGAACTGGCAGCAACTTATGGCAGATATGCAAGCACGATTGCAGAGCCAGGATGAGCAGATCCGTATTTTGCAATAGCAGGCTCCATCAGGGAGTGCTGCCCTTACTGCGCCACCTGTAGTGGCACCAGTTATTCAGTCAGCGGAGGTTGGGAATAAGTGGGAGCCATTGTATGAGCGGTTTTGGTAGCAGCATCCCCCAACTCTTGAGGGAGCATATAACCCACTGAAGGCCGAGCAGTGGATGACTATGATTACTACCATCCTGGGCTTCATGAGGATATGGGGACATGACAGAGTGGCCTGTGCCACATATATGTTGAGAAAGGATGCCCTCATCTGGTGGGAAGTGGCATCACAGACCAGGGACGTCACTGCTTTGAGTTGGGAAGGATTTAAAGATTTGTTCAGTAAAAAATACTACAATGTTGCCATCCAGGCGGCAAAGGTTAATGAGTTTGTGAGCTTGGTGCAGGGCAACATGACCGTTACTGAGTATGCCCTAAAGTTTGATAGACGTGCAAAATTTGCACCAGATCTTCTGCCTACAGATGCAGCTAGGCAAGACAGATTCATTAGGGGGCTTAATGCTATGATAGCACAAGATGTTAGGATCACAACGGTACATGGGGGAACAACTTATGCCTAGGCCATTGAGAAGGCTCTTACCGCTGAGGAAGCGGAGAACAAAATTTGGAAGGAAAGTGAAGTGAGGCGCGAGGGTCGCAGAGTGGTGCCTCCATATTCTGGGTTAGGTAGGGGCGGAGGCCCCAGTGATTTCAAGAGAAAGACTCCTGACACTTCGACCGCTGCTGGTCCTGATAGGAAGGGTCGGGGTGGCCATCAGGGCGGCGGTGAAGCATGGTGGAGTTATCCAGAGTGCCCGAGATGTAGAAGACGCCATCAGGGCGAATGTCGGGCCAAGTCTTGCTATGTGTGTGGAAAAGTGGGGCACCTCAAGAAGGACTTCCCAATAGTGAAGAAAGGGGAAACAGGAAAGGTGGACAGCTTGACTCCAGCTCGAGTGTTCACCTTGACACAGGTGGAGGCCGAGGCTAGTCCCTCGGTAGTGACAGGTCAGCTTTCTAGCGCTGGCTCTCCTTTTAATGTATTGATTGACTCTGGTGCTACACATTCCTCTGTTTCTAGTAAAGTGATTGATAGATTGTGTTGACCTAGCGAGTATCGGACTGCAGGGTTTGGGACTTTATTGCCTACTGGGGAACTGGTAGTTTCTAGGAGGTGGATTAAGGCATTGCCAGTGATGGTTGATAGTAGGGAGCTTTCAGTTGACTTGATTGAGCTAGATAGGGAGGATTTTGACATGATCTTAGGGATGGATTGGTTGGTCAGGTATGGGGCTACTATTGACTACAGAAAGAAGATGGTGACTTTTGAGCCTGAGGGCGAGGATCCTTTTGTCTTCGTGGGTGTGGTGTGTGGATCCCGCGTACGCATGATATCAGCGTTGAGAGCCAGAGATTTGTTACAGGTTGGATGTATAGGTTTTCTGGCTAGTGTTGTGGACACTACTAGGGTGTTGCTAGCGGAGCCGGGAGAGACCAGGGTGGTTTGTGAGTTTTTAGATGTATTTCCTGAGGAGTTACCAGGATTGCCGCCGCGCAGGGAGATTCAGTTTGTTATTGAGTTAGCACCGGGGATAGAGCCCCGTGTTAAGGGCACCATATAGGATGGAACCAGCAGAGTTGAAGGAATTGGAGATATAGCTATAGGAACTTCTAGATTTGGGATTTATCAGACCTAGCGACTCTCCATGGAGTGCTCTAGTTTTGTTTGTTAAGAAGAAGGATGGGACTTTAAGGATGTGTAAAGATTACAGAGAATTGAACAAGTTGACTATCAAGAATAAGTACCCTCTACCAAGGATTGATTACTTGTTCGATCAGTTGTAGGGAAAGACGATGTTCTCAAAGATTGATCTTCGATCTGGTTATCACTAGTTGAGGATCAAAGATGAGGACATATCGAAGACGACCTTCCGAATGCGGTATGGGCATTATGAGTTCTTGGTCATGTTCTTTGGTTTGACCAACGCCCCAGCAGCTTTCATGGATCTGATGAACAGGGTGTTCAAGGACTTCTTGGTTAGTTCGTCATTGTCTTCATTGATGACATCTTAGTGTACTCTAGTTCAGAGATAGAGCACAAGCGACATCTTCGACAGGTCTTACAGAGGTTAAGGGTGCATCAGTTATATTCCAACGTTAAGAAGTGTGAGTTTTGGTTTTCAGAAGTGACTTTTCTTGGGCATATAGTTGGCGCTGAAGGGATTAAGGTGGATCCACCCAAAGTGGAAGCAGTGAGAGATTGGCCGAGGCCAAGGAATGCCTCAGAGGTGTGGAGTTTCCTCGGGTTAGCAGGTTATTACAGGAGGTTTGTTGAAGGATTCTCAAAGATTGCTTCACCAATGACAGAGTTGACACGAAAGAATCAGAAGTTTGTTTGGTCAGAGAAGTGTGAGTACAGTTTCCAGGAATTGAAGTAACGACTTGTTACTACACCTGTACTGAGTCTTCCTTCAGAAGAAGGAACGTTTGTGGTATACTTTGATGCATCGATATTGGGTTTGGGCTATGTGTTGATGCAGAATGAGAAAGTTATAGCTTATGCATTGCGGTAGCTGAAGGAGTATGACCATTGGTATCTAACCCATGATCTGGAACTAGCAGCAGTGGTATTCGCACTGAAGTTGTGGCGACATTATTTGTATGGGGAGAAGTGTGAGATATACACTGATCATAAGAGTTTGAAGTATTTCTTCACCCAGAAGGATCTGAACATGAGACAGAGGCATTGGTTAGAGTTGGTTAAGGATTATGATTGTGACATTCTTTACCACCCAGGGAAAGCCAATGTTGTGGCAGATGCATTGAGCCGGAGGGACTCGAGGCAGTTATTTAGTTCTATTCAGATCTCCAAAGAGTTAGCTGATGAGATGGCCAGGGCAAGGATAGAGTTGGTGGTTGGCCGGTTGGAAAATGTTACTTTGTAGTCGACCCTACTAGAGCGGATAAAGGAGGGTCAATTGGTAGATGCACAGTTACAGGAGGTTAGACAACATGCCTTACCAGGGATAACTAAGGATTATTCTATTTCTGAGATTGGTATGCTTCGATATTAAGGACAGATTTGTGTTCTGACAAATGAAGGGATTAGACGAGAGATACTGGATAAGTCTCACACTACGACGTATTCGCTTCATCTGGGAACCACAAAGATGTATCAGGACTTACATACATTATATTGGTGGCTCGGGATGAAGAAGGATGTGGTGGAGTATGTAGCTAGATGTTTGACATGTCAATAGGTGAAGGCTGAGCATCCCAGAGTGGAAGTGGGAGGACATTACCATGGATTTTGTGGGAGGTCTACCCCGGACAGTGGGACTTAATAACTCGGTGTGGGTGATAGTGGACAGATACACCAAGTCAGTTCATTTTCTGCCAGTGAAGTCGACTTACACAGTAGAACAATATACAGAGTTGTATGTGAGGGAGATAATTTGTCTCCATGGGGTTCCTAAGTCTATTGTATCTGATTGAGACCCTATCTTTACCTCCAAGTTCCGAGGAGCTCTGCAGAGAGCCATGGGGACTCAGTTGAAATTTAGCACAGCCTTTCATCCTTAGACTGATGGACAGTCTAAGAAGACGATTCAGGTGTTGGAGGATATGCTTAGGGCATGTGTGATTGATTTCGAGGGATCTTGGAATAAGTATCTCCCGTTGATTGAATTTTTGTATAAAAACAATTATCAGTCCATGATTGGAGTGGCTCCTTATGAAATGCTATATGGAAGGAAGTGTAGGTCTCCTATTCATTGGGATGAGATTGGTGAGAGAAAATATTTGGGCCCAGATATGGTTCAGAAGACAAATGAAGCTATTGAGAGGATCCGAGCCAGAATGTTAGCTTCACAGAGTAGACAGAAAAGCTACGCTGACCCCAAGCATAAAAACGTGGAGTTCCAAGTTGGGGACCACGTGTTTCTGTGAGTCTCACCACTGAGAGGAGTGAGGAGGTTTGGAGTAAAGGGCAAGCTGAGCCCTCAGTTTGTTGGACCTTTTGAGATTCTAGAAAAGGTTGGACATGTGGCTTATAGGTTGGCCTTGCCACCGTCGTTGTCAGGAGTTCATGACATATTCTATGTTTCTTTGTTACGGAAGTATGTCTCAGATTCGACGCATGTACTGAAGTATGAGGACTTAGAATTTATGACAGATTTTTCCTATGAGGAGCGACCGGTTCAGATGTTGAATCGGAAGGACAAAGTTCTACGGAATAAGACGATTCCGTTAGTTAAAGTATTGTGGAGAATTAGCAAGGTCGAGGAAGCGACCTGGGAGCTTGAGAGAGTGATGCGGGATTAGTATTCCGAGCTATTCAGGAATATTTCGAGGACAAAATCCTTAGTAGGAGGGGATAGTTGTAACGACCCAAAATCACTAATATGGCTTAAGGGCCTTGATTAGTGTGCCGGGAGGGCATAATTGGTTTATGTGTGAATTTATTCATTTAATGCGTGATGATATAATAAGCATGCTTGTATGGTTATATGAATGTAAATGTGATTATATGTTATATTTGTGAGAACCACATTATTATGTGGGTAAATCTGCAGCATGTGATTTGCTGGGATCCTAGGGAGCTAGTTAGCTGGAAAAACACAACGGGGTTTAATACTAGACTTGGCACAAGTCAAGGGGTATTTTAGGTGTTGGATGGTTATTTAGGATATCGGTTTATGGAAATAAATAATTGGAGATATATTTGAGGTTAGGAAGCTTAGGTGGGAGTACTCGAGAATTTTACCATTTTACCCTCGGGGACGTTTCCGGCACCCCGAGCCTCGGGATTAACTTAATTACTTAAGGATAGACTAAGTAAAAACTCAGAACTCGATGGAAACATAAATAACCGACCTTTTCTCTCTCTCCTTTTCTTCTCTCAAGAGAAACCATTAGAACATAAGAAATTCAGCTGGGAATTCAGTGGATTGAGCTGAAGTTTTGGAGGATTAGTCTAGAGTTAAGCTAAGGAGTTCAACCTGAATTATGGTAAGCTAAAAGCTTTATGCATGGTGGTTAAATTCTATGGTTATGGCTGAGTTTTGAGGTGTTTATGCGTTTTGACATTGAAGGATTGAATTGAAGCTTGGAACTTGGAAGTTATCTCAGAAATCTCTTAGAAAGTTGGTTCAACATAGAAGGTAAGCTACAATTCATGATTTAGTGTTTGAATTCTGAGTTTTTATGACTGGTTTTAGTGTTCTTGATTATGTGAGTTTGAGAAATTGAAAAGGTGTTTTGATGAGTCTCTAGCTTAGGTTTCTGCTGGCTTGTGCTTCTGAAATCATGCAGGAATGCTTGTGATAATTGTGGTATATTATTGGGATGGTTTTGGATTTTTTTGAGTGAGGTTTGAGAGTTAAAAATGGAGGTTTTTCTCGGTTCGAAGGGGTCGAGCTGCGGCATAGATCTTGGTGAGTTGCGACCCTCTGAAGTTGATGAATGCTGAGGAAGGAAGGCGGGCCACGACCCGTGTCTGGTTCTGAGAATGGATGGGCTCTATTTGGGGGCCATGTCGCGACATAGGAGGCTTGAGCTGCGACCGTTAAGGAAATTTGGGATTTTGGGATTTTAAGCATGGGGAGTTAACCTAGGGTTCTCGGGATCGAATCTACTATCGTGCTTGGTGGATTTCGATGTTCCAGACACTATAACCTTATCTAGAAGCCCTTTTACAATTATTTATGGTATCCCTTATCTTGGTTGTGACTGGGTATAAGCTAAGGGATCGGGAAATAGATCGTGCTTAAGAGGCATCTCGCGTAACCAGTACACTTGGAAACCAAAGGGAAGAAATCTGCACCCGGTTGTGGATTTATAATGGGACTAAGGGTTCCCTGTTTTGTATGCTTTATAGAGGATGGTATTATTCCATGTAAATAGTACACAAACGACCTAAGAGTGCCGGAGTTTACATTAGCGCATAGGGCCCGGCTCGGCCACTGGTTGATGAGGATAGCTTATTATGCACTGAGCTCGGTTCAAGCGGACCGGAGTCAGTGGGGTAAACAGAGGGTGCGACCTAAGGTGTCTACCCTGATTATCATGTGATTTTATTGTTATTATTGATTGGTGGATTTGTCATGCTGAATAGCTAAGTGTTGATTGGTTGAATCTTTGGTTGTATCTATGGGCTATGTGATTAGTGTTGTATGTAAAGTGTATGATCATGCTTAAAGGGTTATTAAATTGTTATCATTGTTGTTATATAATGTGATGTTTTCTTGCTGGGCCTTGGCTCATGGGTGCTTCGTGGTGTAGGTGAAGGCATGGGCAAGCTTGATCAACCCTGATTCGGAGAACTCTGAGAGCAGAATGTACATGAACAGCTGCTCAACCGCCATGGTTGAGGGGAGATAGGAATAGGAGAACCATAAACTTCTGTTTTTCCTTTAGAATGGCTAGTGGTTGTTTGTACTCTGGAAATTTTGTAAACTGAATTTTAAACGTTGTTCCTTTTGGGATCCCATGTGTAAAAATGTTTAGTCATATGAAAAGTATCTTTTGAGACCAAAACCTTTTAACCCTAGCGTATTAATGATTGTAGTAACACGTTTTTAACTAAATGACTTGATTAGCAAGTCCTGCACCTTTATAAGTACACAGTGTAGCGGTCTTGGCTATCCAGGGCGTTACATGTCTATGGTCCAATCAACGTACAAGCTAGAGGTTGATATGAGTTCTTCATAACATTCATTTATGATTACTTAAGATATGGTCATATTTACCTATGCTTAGGATATCTAAAACCTTTTGTATGTTTTTAGACTTTAAAGCTGTGGTTGAGAAGTAGTTAGGTAAGACTCTTAAAATACTTCGATGAGATCGAAGTGGTGAATATTTGGATTCAAAATTCAAATATTTCATGCTGAAGCATGGTATTCAATCCCAACTCACAACACCTGGAACGCATCAAAACAATGGTGTTTCAGAAAGAAGAAACAAGACCTTTTTAACATGGCCAGGTCTATGTTAAGCTAATTTTCACTTCATCTCTCATCCTGAGGATATGCACTTCAAACGACGACTAAAATTTTGAATGTAGTCTCATTGAAGATCAGAAGAAAAATGCCACTCTAACTGTGGATTGGTAAGAAATCTAGTTTGCACCAGTTCCAATTTGGGGTTGTCCTGCTCATGTTCTTAGACCTTAATCAGGGAAACTTGATTCGAGGTGTGAAATGTGAATTTTCATGGGCCATGCTTCATAAACAAGAGGTTGTTACTTCTATAGTTCCAAGGACCAAAAGGTATTTGTTTCAACAAATGTGACCTTCCTTGAACACGACTATACGAACAACTAAAATCCTCAGAGCAAGGTAGTCTTGGAGGAGCTCATAGCTGATAAGATTCCATCACCTTCATCATCATCATTAAATGATAAACGAAAAACTGAGGGAACCACTATTCCTGAAAAGGAAACCCCAATGCAACATCGTAGTGGGAGTATTATGAGTCAACCTGTTCGCAACGAACAAAAGGCACATGTCTTGTTTCTAATACAGACAAGGATGATCCATTAACCTTCAAAATGGCAATGGATCATCTTGAAAAGGAAAAAATGGCATGAAGGCATGAACCAAGAAATGTAATCGATGTATTCCAATTTTGTGTTGGAAATTGTGGAGCCACCTAAAGATGTCAGGCCCATTCGATTCAAATGGATCTACAAGAACAAAAATATGTAGATGGGAAAGTAGAGACTTTCAAGGGAAGGCTAGTACCCAAAGGTTACACTCAGAGAGGGGGAGTTGATTATGAAGAATTTTTTTCTCTTGTGGCCATGCTAAAATCCATTCGCATCCTCTTATCCATTGCTGCCACCTACGGCTATGAGATATGGAAATGTACGTCAAGAAAACTTTTCTGAATGATTATTGTAACGTACCAAATTACCTAATAAGGCTTAGGCCCTTGATTAGGGGGTTAGGATGGAAAATTATTGAAATTATGTGTCAATATGATATATATATTTATGTGTATCATTATGTGATTATGTGATTTATATTATAATATGAATTGATATGCATGTTTAGGTGTATTAAATATGCATGTGAGCCTACTTCTGGTTAAAATTGCAATTTTCGTAATTTGGCTCGTTATGGGTATATTTGGCATATATGTGATATATGTGTGGAACCACATCATTATGTGGATATATTTGGGTTACTTGACACGAGGTGATCCTATGGAACAAGTTAGCGAGAAAGTCACAACGGGTTCAAATATCAGGCTCAGGTTGAGCCTAGGGGTAATTTGGTAATTTAGTACATTACCAAGATTGGTCGGGTAATGGGGAATTATTTGGTGATTATTTGACGATATTGGAGTAACGAGAATTATGAGACATTAATTGTGATTAATAGGATGTGTGGCAACTGACAAGTTTTCCCTTGGGGCATAAGGAGGCAAAGCTAAAGGGCAAGGGGCATATGTGTCATTTTAAGTCAAAACAAGCGACTTAGTTACTCTTTCCCTCAACAAAGGAAACCCCAAAATAGAGAACCACTCATCCTTTTCCCTCTCTCTCTCTCTCCCCATATAATTTCTCTCTTTCTCTCTTAGCACCTTGGAGGTGGATTTTTATTTTTGAGGAAAAGGCTAGAGAATTGAAGATTCAAGTTGGGAATTCAAGTGCGAGGAAGTTAAGAGACATAATCCATCACTGAGGTAAGCACTAACCGTGTTTTCTTTCAGTTTTTTTTGGGTTTAAGGGTGTTCTTGAGGTGTTCTTGAGCTTCAAAGCTCAAGTATGGAATTTTGTTGTTTGGTGGGTTTTGATCAAGTGTTCAACTTGGGTTTTGCCGAGGTTAATGTTTTGATGAGGTTCAACTTGGGTGGTGGGTAACGATATGGTGATCTATGCTACATATGTGTTACAAGATGATGCCCGGACTTGGTCGGAAGTGGTATCCCAGATGCAAAATACAACTGCGATGAATTGGGAAGAATGAAGGAAATTATTTAATGAGAGGTATTATTGTGATGCAATTAAGACTGCAAAGTCAAATGAATTTCTGAACCTGGTTTAGGGAAATATGACAGTAACAGAGTATGTTAATAAATTCGATTGGTTGGCCAAGTTTTCTTTTTATATGGTACCCACGGATGTAGCTCGAAAGGTGGGATATTATCCAGGGATTGAATTTCAAGATAGCTCAGGGCGTTAGAATTGCCCTTGTACACAAGATCTCTACCTATGCTCATGTTGTAGGGAGGGATCTTATTGTTGAGAGCAAAGGAAATGAGATATGGAGGGAGAGCATCGGATAGCGCGAAGCTCAGGCTGTGATACCTTCGTTTATTAGATAAGGCACGAGCGGGGCCTCATTGATCAGGAATGAAAAGTTATCAACATATTCAATACCCCTAGACTAGAAAAGGGGTTTCAAAATACCCAGATAGGCTATCAGGTCGAGGACGAGGACTTGAAACTTTACTCGGAATGTGCTCGGTGTAGGAGGTGCCATCTAGGAGAATGCAAAGCAAAGGCATGTTTCTTATGTAGGTTGGTTGGTCACCTCAAGAAGGATTGCCCAGGGCTAAGGAAGAAAGAATCAAATGGGGTGGACAGCTTTACTCTAGCTCGAGTGTTCGCTCTAACGTAGTAAGAGGCTGAAGCTGAGGCTAGTCCCTAAGTAGTGATAGGTTAGGTTCCAAGTTCTGATTCTTATATTGTGCAGATTGGTTCTGGTGCCATGTTTTCTTTGTTTTGTTGCATCTAGTAGAAGCATTGAATTAGTATATGGATTACGTGGTTATGTTGGGATGAGAATTTGGAACCTTACTAGTAACTTTTAAGAGATGGGTTTTATTGTGGGAAAAGATTCATCAGTTGACTTGATAGAGTTGGTTATGACCGACTTTGATATGGCATTGGTTATTGATTAGGTAGCCAACTATAGGGCAACGATGGATTGCAAGAACAAATGGTAACCCCTGCCCATGAGGGTGAGAAACCCTTTATATTTGTTGGCACTGTCCATGGACCCCATATACCTATGATTTTGTACTTTGAGCTAGAGACCTATTGCAGGGGGGATGCATATGATTCATAGCTAGTGTGGTGGATACCACTCAGGTCATGACAGTGGGACCATAAAAGACTAGATTAGTCTATGAGTTTCTGGATGTGTTTCAAGAGGATTTGTCAGGGTTACCTCTACACAGAGTAGAGTTGTGATGAAGTTGGTCTCAGGGATAGAACTAGTGTCTATGGCACCGAATTGACCGGCTCCAGCAGAGCTGACGAAACTGAAGGTTCAGTTATAGGGTAAGACAGTATTCTCCAAGACATATGTTCGATCTGGGTATCACCAGTTGAGGATCAGGGAGAAGGATTATGCAGAAGACTGCTTTTTCTACAAGATATGGGTACTATGAGTTCTTAATCATGTCTTCTGGATTGGATAATGCCCCCAAAACACTTAGGGATTTGGAGAACAGGGTGTTCAGAGATTTTCTAAATAGGTCTTCCTACAGATCAGAATAAGTTAATGGTTTATTTTGACACCTCGAGATAAGGTTTCAATTGTGTTCTTATGTAGACAGTGAAGGTGATTTCCTATGCCTCATGTCAATTAAAGAATATGACCTGAGCTGGAATAGAGTTACTGGTGGGTCAGTTGGCCAACATTACGCTCAATTTACTCTTTTAGAGAGGATCATAGAGAAATAGTTGAGTGCCCACAGTTGGGAATGATTAGGAGGATGTCCTAGTAGGAATAGCTAAGGACTATATAGTGTCAGACATGGGTTTATTGAGGTGTAAGGATTAGATGGGTATTCCGATGGACACTGGGATCAGACGAGAGATTCTGGATGAATCTTATACTACCCCTTATTCTCTACATCCAGGCACCATGAAAATGTACCAGGATCTAAGGGCTTTATATTGGTTGCATGGGAAGAAGAGGGACGTGACTGAGTACGTGGCAAAGTGCCTGACCTAGTAGTAGGTTAAGGCAGGATATCAGAAACTAGTAAGGCTATTACATCCTTTGAGTATTCCAAAGTCGAAGTAGGAGGACAACATGATGAATTTCGTGATGGGGTTGTCCAGAATAGTGGACCAGCATGATTCAGTTTGGGTCATTGTGGACCATTATACGAAGTTAGCTCACTTTTATCTGTGAGGACAAACAATATAGTTTACCAGTATTCAGATCTCGATGTGCGAAAGATAGTACCCCTTTATGGGACTTCAAGGTCTATCCTATGGGATAGGGACCCTATCTTTACTTCCATGTTTTTGGGGAAATTTTATAGAAGATGATGGGTACACAGCCAAAGTCTAGTACAACTTATTAGCCTCAGACTAATGGTAAATCAGAGAGGATTATCCAAATATTGGAGGAGATACTGAAAGCATGTATATTGGACATTGAAGGGTCTTGAAATAAATATTTCCCTCTAATCGAGTTTTTCTATAATGACAACTACCAGTTGACTATTGGAGTGACACCTTATGAGATGTTGTATGGTAGGAAGTGTAGATCGGCCATTCATTAGGATGAGATGGGTGAGAGGAAATATTTGGGTCCTAAGGTAGTTTAGAGACTGAGGCCATTGAAAGGATTAGAGCTCGGATGCTCGCATCTCAGAGTAGAGAAAAAGGTTACGATGATCCAAAATGCAGGAACGTGGAGTTCAAAGTCGGAGACTGTGTCTTCCTTAGAGTCTCCCCACGGAAATTTTGTGAAGAAATTTGGGAAAAAGGACAAGTTGAGCCCTAGATTTGTAGGACCATTTGAGATCTTGGAGAGGATAGGTCAGGTGGCCTATAGATTAGCCTTGCCTCTGACACTGTTGGCCGTATATAATATATTTAATATTTTCGTGTTGAGGAAACATGTATTAGATGAGATTCGCATGTTGAGTTATGAGGGTTTGGAACTAGAGGCAGAGTTATCTTTTGAGGAACAACCTGTTCAGATTTTAGATAGGAAGGATAAGGTCCTGAGGAACAAAATCACACCTTTAGTTAAGGTATTATAGAGGAACAGCAAGGTTGAGGAAGTGACCTAAGAGATAGAGCTAGATATGCAGGGTCTATATCCTGAGCTGTTCAGGTAAAATTTCATTGACAAAATTCCTATAAGGAGGGGATAGTTGTAACGTCCCAAATTACCTAATAAGGCTTAGGGCCTCGATTAGGGGGCCACGATGGAAGATTATGGATTATTTGAGGATATTGGAGTAACGGGAATTATGAGATGTTAATTATGATTTGCGGAATGTGTGGAAAATGAAAAATATGCCCTTGGGGCATAAGAAGGAAAATCTAAAGGGGAAGGGGTATATGAGTCATTTTGAGTCAAAACAAGTGTTTTAGTCACTGTTTTCCTCAACAAAATAAAATCCCAAAACAGAGCACCACTCATCCTTTTCCCTCTCTCTCTCCCCATACGATTTCTTTCTCTCTCTCTCTCTTATCACCTTGAAGGTTGATTTTGATTTTTGAGGAAAAGGCTAGAGATTTGAAGATTCAAGTTGGCAATTCAAGTAGGAGGAAGTTATGAGACATAATCCATCACTGAGGTAAGCACTAACCCTGTTTTGATTCATGTTTGTTTTGGGTTTAAGGGTGTTCTTGAGGTGTTCTTGAGCTTCAAAGCTCAACTATGGGTTTTTGTGTTTTGGTGGGTTTTGATCAAGTGTTCACCTTGGGTTTTCCTGAGGTTAATGTATTGATGAGGCTATGAGGTCGAATTATGAGTTTGGATTGTGTTTAGATGAGATTTTGGTGGCTTGAATTCAGGGGAAAACCAGGGAGTTCTGGGCTGTAGGGGGAGCGCCCCAACGCTGGTTTTGTGTGCCCCATCGTTAGGCAGGGGAAGCAAGAGGCATTCTCTGATTTGGTTGGTGCCCAACAATGTACCTGTTTCAGTAAAGCTCATTTGTAGAGCATGGTAGGACTTGGGGGCTCAGGGGAGGGTTCCACCACCTCGTTGGGTGGGATTAGAAATCCCGAGAGCATGGGAGTGGTCCCAGAGTTTTTTTTTTTAGGGATTTAATCTTAATGAGATTATTATTTATTGTTGTGACTAGGTTATCGCTAGGGCTCGGGACTGGATCGTGCTTGAGGGTTGTTCATTTGTAACATGTGCTTGGTTCAAAGGTAAAAAAAACACCCAGTATTTGATATATGTTATTATGGCTTGGCCCAAATTGTTAAGCAGGGATATGAATAGGGCTCAGAGCCATGAGAATGTGCATGATTATGATTATACCTGTGATTGTTGATTAAGCATGCTGAATGCTTTGTATCTGAATATTTTACATATGATATATGATTGTCTGTATTATCTGATTGAGAGAAGCATTGACTTATGAGTCAAGGATGACAATAGAGTTAAGAGTTGGTCGAAAAGCATTGAATTATGAGTCAAGGACGGCAATAGCGTGCTGAGCGTTGGTCGATATGGTTAGCCTAACCAGGAGTGCATAATACGCTTGTTCAACCTATTGGTCGTGGAAAATTATAACGCCTGGTACGCTGGGCCAACTCCAAGGCTATTTATACACATGATAGGGAAACGGACCCCGAGGTGACTTATTAGTCCCATATCCTAAGGGTGGGCTCCAGGCTTGACTTATAAGTGAAGAACGACATTAGCACGTTGAGTGCTGGTCAAAAGCATTGTCTTATAAGTCAATGGTGGGAGTAGCGCGCTGAGCGCTGGTCGATATGGTTATTCCTAATCAGGAGTGTGACATATGCTTTACCGACCAATTGGTCGTGGAAAACAGAATCGCCATGTACGCTGGGCTAGCTCCAAGGCTGGTTATATAAAGGATAGGGCAAAGGGCCCCGAGGTGACTCATTAGTCCCATATCCTAGGGTCCTGAGCCCCAATATTATTTATTAATCATGTATTAGAACGCTAAGTCCCAGTATGATTCATTAATAATGTATTAGGGCGCTAAGCCCCAGTATTATTTATTAATCATGTATTAGAATGCTAAGTCCCAGTATGATTCATTAATCATGTATTAGGGCGCTGAGCCCCAGTATGATTCATTAATCATGTGTTAGAGCGCTAAGTCTGTAATGACCCACTAATCTAGACTCTTGGACCATTATCGAACTATGCATACAAAGCCTTACTAAAACATACATTTGCGAAAATACCATAATTTATTATAAACTTGTAGAAACAAAGGTTACTTTCATAAAATTTAGTAGGATATGGGTACCCATTGTCTTTAAAACAAAAATAACTTAAGTGAAAAAAGTTACATAGAAAATGCGGGAAATACATTTAAAACCATAAAAACATAAACAAGACTACATCCTCGAATCGAATAACGCTCGGCCCCTTGACTCCATTCACCATCGATACACATTCTCTAAGCGTCACGAATCATACCGCCTCTAAAGCTTATTTCCTGCACATAAAAGAGAAAGGAATGAGTCTAATGCCCAGCAAGGAAAAATCTAACACATAGTCATAAACATAACTTCATAATAAACGTAAAGACATATCATAACACATAATACACTTATTATAATGGCCATTATTACTTGGGGTCCCATAGACTAAACAAGCTTATGCCCATGAGATTAGTGGGGTCCTACTAGCTAAGTAGGCATATGCCCATAATCTTTTTGGGGTCTTGTTAGTCAAATAGGGCATAAGCCCAAGCCTACAAACATACACATTCATAACATATTCATAGCATGTTTCATAACATAACACATAAGATAACATAAACATATAGATTCTAGCCTATTTTCCTTACCAAAGTTACTGGGATATGATGGACTGAGTTGGGACTTTTGGAACACTCCTAAAACCATATGAGAAAGAGTGAGTCTTATGAAGAAGAAGAAATGAAAATGAATAGGAAGACTAAACCATTGAGAAATAAGCTTACCACAACTTATGTGCTTAAGAACTTGGATTCCCTAACCAAAATAAGAATGAGGTTAGGGGACTGAGTAGAAGACTAAGAGAAGGGAAACATAACATAAATCAACTGAACTAGAGTTTTGGGTTTACCTCAAAGACTTGCAAGACCAATCTACCCACAACCGAAATACTAAAGAACCTCACTTCCCAAAGTGTTTAATAAGCTTATGATTTTCCCAAACCAGGTGTTTACACTCTCACACTCACTTAGCACTAGCAGCTTCTGAACTTAGAGTAAAAGGTGAAGAAATGGCTGGGTACTAGGTCCTATTTATAGAGTTTGGGATTGAAAGTATCTTGATTTTACTTGAATAAAAATAATGGCTTTTTAGGTGAAAATCATTTGAATAATCGTTCAGCAGAGGCTGAAGACTCGTTCAAAAGATTCTGGACTGTTGAAGGAGTTTGAATGGCTGAAAGGAAATGAATTCAAAAACGTTTGAAAACATACTGGAGGAGGCGATATATCGCCCCCTGTAGGCGATATATCGCCTGGGCTAGTATGCCCGAGGCGACCGTGCATCGTCTCGTGTTTTCCGTATCTATGTGCTGCGATATATCGCCCCCTATAGCTGCGATATATCGGCACACGCTGAATAATTAAACACGAAATTATACATTTTTAGCTAAGTTTGAATGGAGTAAACAGCCTTGACTAAACCCTCAACGTATTCAAAGCTGCTGACTGACCCTATAACATTCAAACTTTACTCCTTATTAAATTTAATCCTAAAAAATACTTAATCCTTAATCACCATTCATAACATGTGCTTAAAATCCTATTGGTTGATGTCTAAACCTTATAATATAATAAATATAATCCTTAATATCAGTCACATTAATCAAACCTTAGGTTATACTTAATATTCTTAAACTATAGATTATACTTAGAAAATCTATAAGTACTACTGTGAGTGTCCAAATAATTCCCGGTCTGAACCAAAAATCCACAGTTACAAAGATAATGCTATAAATACTATCATACTATTATCTATCTTAGCTAAGTAAAGTTCTTGGACTCTACAAAGTCCCAGTATGATTCATTAATAATGTATTATGGCACTGAGCCCCAGTATGATTCATCGATCATTTATCTTGGGTTATTGGCCCCATATGACACTGCCGTCATTTATATGAATGGTACGCATGCATGGGTAGGGTTATTTCTGCTAGGCATGCTTATGATGATTTGGTAACATGTTATTAACTGCTTATAAGCATGTTTAAGTTTTCTTGTTGAGCCTTGGCTCACGGGTGCTATGTGCTGTAGGTAAGGGGAAAAGAATGCCGGACCATCCTTGAGTTGGAGATCTTTGGTGACAATGTGTACATATGCAGCTGCTCGACCACCACAACTGAGGTTTCTCAGAGGAACTAGGGTCAAACCCTATTTTACTGCTTAGGTCGGCTGGTTGTAACTTTTTAATTGTACGTATCCTTTTTAAATGTTAGTTTGGGATCCCATGTATGGAAGTAAACGTTTTAATGAAACAGTTAAATCTTTTGACAAAAGCTTTTAACCATAAACCACTTAACATGTTTAGTTACATGGTTATGGCCAATGACTCGTTTAGCGAGTCCAACACTATTTAAATTACACAGTGTCACGATCGTGGATTAGGAGGGTGTTACAACTATTTTGATTAGAGTATATATATATATATGATACAACCATAAGGGTTCATTAATAATTGGGAAGATCACAAGTTGTGTAAATTGTTGAAATTCATTTATGGATTAAAACAAGCATCTAGATAATGGAATATAACCTTTGATGGGACAATTAAAACATACGACTTTAAACAGAGTGTCAACGAAGCATGTGTGTATAAATATGTAAAAGGTAAAGTGGTGGCTTTCTTAGTTCTTTATGTGGATGACATTCTCCTTATTGGTAACAATGTAGAGACACTGTCAAACATGAAGAAGTGGTTAGATGAAAAGTTCCAAATGAATGATTTGGGGCGAAGCGAGCTATGTTCTGGGAATCCAAATCCTAAGGGATAGGAATAGCAAGCTTTTGGCACTTTCTCAGGCTAATTATATAGATAAAGTACTTGAAAGGTTCTCAATGGAGAATTCCAAGAAAGGCCAGTTACTAACCAGACATGGAATTACTCTTTCCAAAAAGCAATGTCCAACAACCCCTTAAGAGGAAGAGGACATGAGAAAGTTTCCCTAAGCTTCAATAGTTCAGAGACTAATGTATGCTCTGTTGTGTACTAGGCCCAACGTATGCTATGTAGTAGGGATTGTAAGTTGTTATCAATCAAATCCTTGTTTGGAACACTGGATTGCAGTAAAGAACATTTTTAAGTATCTCAGGGGAACGAGAGATTATATGCTTGTATATTCAGTGGGTGAGCTAAACTCTACTGGATACACTGATTTTGATTTCCAAGCAGACAACGATAATCATAAGTCAACGTTTGGGTGTTCACACTTGGTGGAGGAGTGGTAGTTTGGAGAAGTATTAAACAATCTAGTATTGTAGATTCAACCATGGAAGCCAAGTATATAGTGGCTTGTGAAGCAGCTAAGGAAGAGGCTTGGCTTAGAATATTCTACACGGATCTGAAAGTAATTCCAGATGTGGAGAAGCCACTAATCCTATACTGTGACAATAGTAGAGAAATAGCTAGCTCTAAAGAACCCAGAAGCCACAAGAGAGGAAAACATATACAAAGGAAATACCATCTTGTTTGAAATATTGAGCATCAAGGTGATGTAACTATTATGAAGACAGCATCGGAACAGAACCTGTCAGATCCTTTTACCAAGACACTCCCTGCAAAGTCATTTATGGGTCATGTACGCCACATGGGATTAAGAGCGCTGCCTTACTTGCTTTTAGGGTAAGTGAGATATTGTTAGGATATTTGAGCTCAATAACTCTTCAGTTCCAAAAATAACTGTAACGTCCCAAATTACCTAATAAGGCTTAGGGCCTTAATTAGGGGGTGAGGATGACAATTTATGGAAATTATGCGCTTATGTGATATATATGTGTATCATTGTTTGATTATGTGAGTTATATTATAATATGACTTAATATGCATTTTTAGGTTTATTAAATATGCATGTGGGTATGTTTTTTATTAGAAGGGAAAATTTTGTAATTTGATCTAGTATGGGTATATTCGGCATATATGTGATATATGTGTTATTGGAGAATATATATTTATACTCAATGGAAACATGGAAAAACCAAAATACAACTTTATGCAAAATATACAATAGACAAGGTAATTGATTAAATAAACATTACAACTCAATTGCTCAAAATACAAGTAAATAGAAAGATGTAGAAGAAGAAGATTACAAACTCAAAACAATAATAATACAAGTAAATAAGATCAACAAGATTAAAAGAATGAAAATAAAACCAATAAAAAGAACAAACTCTCACACAACCAAAGTGTAGAGTAGTGGAGATCATCAACTTGAACATGGTTCAAAACCTTTGTCCAAAAGCTTATTTTACCCCTATTCTCTAAGCACTCAGGGATCTCTCTAGGAAATAACTCTCTGGAATTATCAAACCTCTATTGTGTATTTTCCAGCCAAGTGCTTTGTGGATGGAAAATGGTGTGTCTTACAAGTGAGCATTAGGCTCCTATTTATAGAGTTTTGAGACACCCTTTGAATTTCAAATTCCACCAACCCCCATGGCTATTACCATTGATTAATTGAATGTTTATGGAATTAAAATAGAGATTTGGGAGTTACTTTGCTGTAGGAAACGCTTAAAATTGGATAAAACCAAAGTTTGGAAAATGCTGTCAGCTGCTCAGGCCGCGGCCTGAAAAACATGGGCCGCGGCCCACGATGTTTTCTGCCTCTTGGGTCGCAATCTAAAAAACTCAGGCCGCAACCCAAGATGTTTTTTCATCAACCAATTTTCCAAATTTTCGAAAACGTTCCAAATTCATTCCCACTTCATTTGTTAACTTCCACACACATAATGGGAGTTAAAATCACATCTCTAACAGCCATATATCTCTTATGGCTTTTAGAAATTCAAATCAAAATGTGTAATATCAAATCTACACATCATTGGGTAATATTTGGGAGTTACAGATTTGTAACTAATTTTGTAACTCCAAAATATGTCTCATTTGGGCACACACATGTGTCAAATTTTGTGACTCTCAATAATTTGTTACAAGGTGTGACAAATCACATTTGTGTGAAAAATCACATTTTTTAATCTAACATTATATTATATGAAATAATATAACATTCCCCCACTAGATTAAATAATAACTTTGTGTAACACTTATTTAATCAATCAAACATTATATTAAAATAATAAATTCCCCCACTTGATTAAATAATCACTCTCTATAGAAACCTTTACATTGGTGCATAAAGTAAAATGTCTTTCGACTTGAATTTTATCTTAGTGTAATTACCAAAGTTTGTTAAAATTTTGGTTGTCGAAGCATTGAACAACTATCCCTTGATAACAAACCAGTGATAACACACACACCTTTGCTATGTTCACTTGAGACCTCAATGTCTCACTTTTGCACCGTTAATGGCCATGTGCACTTTCCATTCATAGAATTTTCTTGATAATGACTCCCAATTCTCATGAGGGGCAACACCACCCCTAGGTCTATATAGGTAGAACTCTTACAATATTTTGTTACCCTAAAATACTTGTCTTTTCAAGACTGAGTTCTATTAAAAAACCTTTCAATTTTAACCCTCGATTTGGTAACACACTAGTACTCATATCTTAGATGGGACAAAATTTGAGTACTACTACTATTCACTTGATTGATTTGTTATTACCTATTCAACCTAATACTAGTTATTTAACTAGTGTCAGGATAGGTTACCATCAATCGTGAATCTCTTTAGGGAGTTTAAGTCCCATCCCTCGAGATGTAGAAATGATTCTATTTGAGTCATTTCTTTTCTCATGCATGCATACTTTAAACACTCTCTTTATTTTATTCAAACTTTGTTGCTAGCCATAGTCTCATTATAATAGTTATCCCTTTAAAATAGTGATTTTTACCATAGTCAACACCCCCACTATTTTATAGTTTAATATCCAAGATAAACATTTGAATATTAAATCTAGAAACCTCTTTATTTCTACAATTAGTCTTTATGTTTTAAATTGATTCCTTCTTGAATCAAAATATTACAAACAGTAACTTTAGACACCAAGCATGTCTACATTTATCCATTCTATACACATATAGCCAATGTGATTACGAATGTAGAATTTCAAATCACATATTGGATAGGATGACCAAATTAATCAATTATTATCAACAAAGTAAATTGATTAACTTTGGAGCATCACCCCCACATTTCTTACATAGTGATAATCACTTTAAAATAGAAATTTCTTCATTTCTATGAAGATTTTTATCCTCCAAGATAAATCTAGACTTATAATTCTCAATGTTCATCATGAGTCCTCTAAGACACATGATGAACTCTCAATAGATCAAGATAAAAATCTCAATGTTTATATTGATTTATTTACATGCTAAAGCAAGTCACATTTCTTTCAAAGCATCTTTCACTTAGTTTCTTTCTTTTATATATTTCACAAAATAAAATATGTGAATACATATGTCATGTGAAAATTTCTCAAACAAATAATCACTAATTTTCACTTTTGGTTGTCTAAATAATCTCAAAATCACTTAAACAATATGTGATATATGTGTTGTTAGGAAAATATATATTTATACTCAATGCAAACATGGAAAAACCAAAATACAACTCTATGCAAAAAATACAATAGACAAGGTAATTGATTAAATAAACATTACAACTCAATTGCTCAAAATACAAGTAAATAGAAAGAAGTAGAAGAAGAAGATTACAAACTCAAAACTATAATAATACAAGTAAATAAGATCAACAAGATAAAAGAATGAAAATAAAACTAATAAAAAGAACAAACTGTCACACAACCAAAGTGTAGAGTAGTGGGGATCACCAACTTGAACAAGGTTCAAAACCTTTGTCCAAAAGCTTATTTCCCCTATTCTCTAAGGACTAAGGGATCTTTCTAGGAAATATCTCTCTGGAATTATCAAGCCTCTATGGTGTATTTTCCAGCCAAGTGCTTTGTGGATTGAAAACGGTGTGTCCTACAAGTGAGCATTATGCTCCTATTTATAGATTTTAGAGACACCCTTTCAATTTCAAATTCCACCAACCCTAATGGCTATTACCAATGATTAATTGGATGTTTACGGAATTAAAATAGAGATTTGGGAGTTACTTTCCTGTTGGAAATATTCAAAATTGGATAAAACCAACGTTTGGAAAATGTTGTCAGCCGCTCAGGTCGCAGCTTGAAAAACATGGGCCACGGCCTGAAAAACTTAGGCCACGATCCAAGACGTTTTTTCAGCAACCAATTTTCCAAAACGTTCCAAATTCATTCCCACTTCATTTGTTAACTTCCACACACATAATGGGAGTTAAAATCACATCTCTAACAGCCATATATCTCTTATGGCTTTTAGAAATTCAAATCAAAATGTGTAATATCAAATCTACACATCATTGGGTAATATTTGGGAGTTACAGATTTGTAACTAATTTTGTAACTCCAAAATATGTCTCATTTGGGCACACACATGTGTCAAATTTTGTGACTCTCAATAATTTGTTACAAGGTGTGACAAATCACATTTGTGTGAAAAATCACATTTTTTAATCTAACATTATATTATATGAAATAATATAACATGTGTGAGGCCACATTATTATGTGGATATATTTGGGTTGTTAGGCACGAGGCGATCCTAGGGAGCAAGCTAGTGGGAAAGTCACAATGGACCAATACTTGACTCGGGGTTAGTCAAGGGGTATTTTAGGTATTTAGTACAATGTCGTGATATTGGGTAATGTGAATGATTATTTGATGAGAAATTATGGGGATTTTGACTATTTTACCCTCGGGGACATTTTTGGGACCCTGAGCCTTGTGATTTTTTTAAGGTTACTTGAGCCCTAAGTAACTTGTCATAAATAGAAGTATGTTCAACCCTCTCGTTCTCTCACTCCCATTCTCTCGTTTGACGTCGTTAGCATTTTTCAAGGAAACTCGAGTTTTAGGGCTAGTATTCAAGCAAGGTTAGAGTCATAACGAATCTAGGGAACGTTAAAAGCTTTATAGCCGAAGGATTTAGTAGAAAAATCACATAAATTTAAGCTTTGAATTTATGAGTTTCTATTTTCTTATGTTTCTTGAGTTTTTATTTTGATTTTACAGTTTGGTGATTTTTTTGATCTATCATAACTGTGGGTTTTGATATATGAGAGGTTCTAGGAGTGTTGTGTGATTGAATGGTGAGTTTTGTACGAATTTGGGGATTATTTTGAGAGGATTTTCAGCTGGGAAATCTGACTCACAGGGTCACACTGTGGCCCTGTTCTTGGGCACTATGGCCCTCATGAACTCAGTCATCTGGTGGTTTACTGAAGTAGGGTAGCGCCATGGCCTTGACCCTGAGTGTTTGGAGCTGGGCTTTCTCTGCGACCCTAATTGGGTGCACCACGACGCAAATGGCAGATATTGGGCAATGGAGGTTTTGAGTGCATGAACTCAAATCTTAGGGCTCGAGATCGATCCTACTACCCGGTTTAGTAGAATTCGATGTCCCAGCAGTTAGGACTTGGTCTTGGAGCCTGTGTTTGCTCGTTATTGATGGGATTCTATACTTGGTTGTGACTAGGTTATCGCTACAGGCTCAGAATCAGGATTGTCCTTGAGGGTGATTCTTATTTTACATTACACTTCGAACTAAGGTAAGAAAACTGCACCCAATACATGATGTACATGATTAGGGCTTGGCCCGAATGTTCAATATGGTTTTCATTGAGCGTTGGCCCCTGTAAATGAGCATGATTATGATTATGCCTGTGATTACTGATAAAGCATGTTGAGTGCTCAGTGTATGGATATTTTTATATGATGGATGCCTGTTAGCGTTATATAATTGAGAAAAGCTTAACTTATGAGTCAAGGACGGTAATAGCGTTGAACGCTGGTCAAAAAGCATTGACTTATCAATCAAAGATTGTAATTGCACTGAGTGTTGATCTAAAAGCATTGACTTATGGCTCAAGGGCGGCAATAGCGTGCTGAGCGCTGGTCGATATGATTAGACCTAATCAAGAGCGCATCATATGCTTGTTTGACCCAATGGTCATGGAAACATAAAGCGTCAGGTACTCTAGGCCAGCTGCAATGCATGTTATTCAGAGGATAGGGCAATGGGCCCCGGGTGACTTATTAGTCCCAGATCCTAGGGCGCTGAACCTTAGTGTGGTTTATTGATCATATAACTTGTGCAATTAGCCCTGGTATGATTCAGTTAATCATTTAATTTTTGCATCTGGTCCCATATCACATTGTAGTCAATAATATGAATGGTATGCATGCATGAGTAGGGTTATTACTTCTGGGCATGTTTATTGTGATTTGGAAACGTGCTATTAACTGCTTACGAGCATGTTTAAGTTTTCTTGGTGTGCCTTAGCTCACGGGTGCTATGTGGTGTAGGTAAGGGGAAAGGAAAGTTTGACCAGCCATGAGTTGCAGCTTAGGTGGCGACATGTACATATGCGGGCGCTTGACCACCATAACCAATGTTTCTCAGAGGAACTAGGGTTGAACCCTATTTTTTCCTCTTAGGTCGACGAGTTGTAACTTTTAAGTTGTAATGACCTTTTTGGAACTGTAAACGTGTATTATGGGATCCCATGTACAACTTAACGTTTTAATGAAACATCCATTCCTTTTGACCGAAATTTTTAACCCTGGACCATTAATCACATTTAGATGCACATTTATGGCCTAATGAGTCGTTTAGCGAGTTAAGCACTATTTAAAATATACAGTGTAACACTCTTGGGTAACCAGAGTATTACATTAACTCTTAAGGGAACTAATATTTGATCTATTAGGAAAGCAATGATTCCATTATTATAAAATCATGTTTTCAAGCCATTCATGATATTGAATCTCCAAAACAAAACTCACTAGCCTCATTACATCAAGAGACCTTAACAAATAACTCAAAAGATCCAATAAACCAAATCATGACTTCATCATCACTCAAGATTTAGACAGGTCTACAAATGATCATCTATTATGACAAGAATTAAATCTTTATGGAAAACGATAAGTTTATAAAGATAGTTGATTCATATCGGTCCTCTTATATATAATCACTATTATATACAACACATTTACCTAGATGTCTATCCACATCAGTAATATGAATCTAGATTACTTGCATTTTGTATGCTTAGTAAATCGTTCTAGTAACCATCATTAAAGATTTGATACTTTAATATGTTATTGACTATTTTAGACATTGTATATGATCTTAATTCTTTCGTAATAAAACAAGATCATCTCCTCATAAATGAATATGAAATTTTATTGATATTTATATAAAATATTCAAACAATAATTATACTTTTATTTAAATCAATAAACTGCCTTTTTACATGCTTTTAGGGCATAAACCCTAACAATCTACCATTTTCCCTCAAAGTAAGTGAGGTATCTCCCTTAATCCCATATTGTGTACATGACCCATAAAGGACTTTGCAAGAAGGGTTTTGGTAAATGGTTCTGCTAGGTTTTGTTTCAATGTTATCTTCATAACAATCACTCCATCTCAATGCACTATTTCTCTTACAAGATGGTATTTCCTTTCTATTTTCTTTCCTCTCTTGTGACTTCTAGGTTCCTTAGAGTTCACTAATCCTCCACTGTTGTCATAGTAAAAGATTAGTAGCCTCTCCATATCTGAAATTACTTCTAGAACAGTGTAGAACTTTTTAAGCCAAACAACTTCCTTAGTTTCTTCACAAGCCGCTATATACTTAGCTTCCATGGTTGATTCTGCAATACTGGATTGTTTAATACTTCTCTAGACTATAGCTCTTCCACCCAGAGTTAACACTGACCCAGACATCAACTTACGAATGTCTTTGTCTGATTGGAACTTAGAATCAATGTACACAGTAGGGTTTAACTCACCCCCTGAATAAACAAACATTTAATCTCTCGTTCTCCTAAGGTACTTGAGAATGTGCTTTACTACAATACATTGTTCCAAACCAGGATTTGATTGATAATGACTTACAATCCCCAACACATAGCATATGTCGGGCCTAGTACAGAACACATCATACATTGGACTCCCAACTGCTCAAGCATAGGGTCGGTAATTGAGCTTTCTTGGAATTCTCCATAGAGAACCTGAGGTGTCTTTGGACATTGCCCTTTGGAAAAAGTTATTCCACGTCTAGTCGATAATTGACATTTCTTGGAATTACTCACAGAGAAAATTTCAAGCACCATATCTATATAATTAGCCCGAGAAAGTGCCAAGAGCTTGTTCTTCCTATCCCTTATGATTTGGATTCCCAGAACATAGCTCGCTTCGCCCAAATATTTCAATTGGAACTTTTCAGCTAACCATTTCCTCACGTTTAACAATGTCTCCACGTTATTTCCAATAAGGAGAATGTCATCCACGTAAATAACAAACAATACCAACACTTTAAATTTGATGTATTTATACACACATGCTTCGTTGACATTCTATTAGAAGACGGATGATTTAATTGTCTCATTAAATGTGATATTCCAAGATCTAGATGCTTGCTTCAATCCATAAATGGATTTAAGCAAATTACACATCTTATTATGATCTTCCCTTTTCTTAATCAATCATTCTGGATTTACCATATAGATACTTTCATCAAGATTTCCATTTAAGGAAAGTTGTCTTTACATCCATCTGCCATATCTCATAGTCATAGGTTGCAGCAATTGATAAGAGGATGCAAATAGACTTCAGCATGGCCACTGGAGGAAATGTTTCTTCATAATCAACACCCTCTCTCTCTCTATGTAACCTTTGGCTACTAGCTTCGCTTTGAAAGTCTCCTCTTTTCCATCTACATCTCTTTTCTTCTTGCCTCTTGCAATTTTTCCTTTTCAAGATCATCCATTGTCTCTTTGAAGGTCAATGGGCCATCCTTGTCTGTATCAGAAACAAAGACATGTGCCAGATGTTCATAGAAAACAGGTTGTATCACAATCCTCCCACTACGAAGTTTCATTGTTGTTTCCATTTAAGGAATAGTGGTTTTGCTTGGTTTTTATGTTTATCAATTAATGATGAAGATGAAGGTGATGGAATCTTATCAGTTATAAAATTCTCCAAAACTGTCTTTCTCCGAGGTTTATAGTTAGTCATATATTCCTGTTCAAGGAAGGTTGCATTTGTGGAAACAAATACCTTTTGGTCCTTTGGACTATAGAAATAACAACCTCGTGCTCTGGAGCATAGCCCATGAAAATGCACGACATGAGCAGGACGGCCCCAAATGCGGAAATGGCGCAAACTAGGTTTATTACCATTTCACAATTCTAGTGGCATCTCTCTTATGGTCTTAGATGGGACTACATTCAAAATGTAAGTTGTCGTTTGAAGTGCATGTCCCCAGAATGAGAGAGGAAGTGAGAGTAGCTTAATTTTGACCTGACCATCTCCAACAAGGTCCTGTTTCTTCTTTCTGAAACATCATTTTGTTGTGGCGTTCCAGGAGTTGTGAGTTGGGATAGAATACAATGCTCCAGCATGCAATATTTTAATTCTATATCTAAATATTCACCACCTTGATCGGATCAAAGTATTTTAAGAGTCTTACCTAATGGATTCTCAGCCTCGACTTTGATGTCTTGAAACTTGCCAAAGGTTTCTGACCTCCTAAGCATTAGGTAAGTATGACCAATTCTTAAGTAGTTGTCAATGAAATTGATGAAGTACTCATAACCACCTCTAGCATGTATATAGACTAGACCACAGACATCATTGTATTTAGGCTCTAATGGCTCTTTAGCTTTATTGCATTTCGCTGAGAAATGACGTTTGGTCAAATTTCCTTCTAGACAAGAATCACAAACCGAAAGAGTTCCAATAGTTAGTTCTCTCAATTCTCCATCTTTTGTTAAATGGATTATTCTGTCTAGACCAATATGACCTAGTCTAAGATGCCAAAGATATGTGTCATCCTCATTTGAAACTTTTTATCATTTGTTACATTTCAGTTTAGCCACTTCAGATAATTCTGAGTTATTTTGCGATCGTTCAACTAGACGCTTTCTCTCTTTTTTTTAGTCCTTTTGTCTGCATCTGTAAGTTCCCCTTGATTGTCCAACTGTTGTAAAGAAGTACACAAATAAGATTAGTGGTTTCTAAATCAAAGATTCATAATGATACATTATAATCCACTATTACAACTTAAGGCAAAGGCAAATCATATTTACCTTTTTCGTGAATGTTGTCTTGTTAGTATATCCCCATAGACATCATCCAACATATCACGAGCGTATGCAATCCCTTAAAACTTTTTCCTCAGATTTTCTACCATGGTGCTAAGAATATAAAATCTTTCCATGTGATTTGATCTCATCCAATCAGCATATTTCTCATGTTCCTCTTTACTTGCATCCCATGATGGCATAGGAGGAGGTTGTCTTTTATTAAAAACATGTTTAAGACTTTCATCTAGAAAAAACAAACAAAGTGGAATTAATCAATCCTCCTTCATCTTCTTCAATAAGTTTCATTTTACTTATATGATCATCAATCATTTGATGCATGCCAGGGCACATAAGGGTGAAGTAATTGGGCGCTAGTATTTTTACGACTAGAAAATAAAATACAAGAATTGTATAATTTGAAAAAAAATATCAATGATTTGGAAAGTAAATATAATTAATTAATGCAAAATTTGTAGCACAAAAACTTAACATTTACTATTCCGTGACAAAACTACCCAACAAATAAAAAGTGCCACCTTAGGGTCGGCCAAATTAAATTAAGATTGCCTATAAGAAAATCTTATCCTTATTATTTAAAACTTAAAATAAATCATATTTTCTCTTTTAAAAATAAAATACCGTTGATTTGGTCAAGATACAATTACCCACTACAAACTCTTAATTGTATCTTTGTAAGTGTAACCCATTATTTTAGAATTCATGACATAACTTAGAGAGTGTCGCCTTAGGGTCGGCAAAACATAAAATATATTACACTTTCCTATCTTCGTGAGAAGCCAACCTTGGTATTAATATGTGTTGTACCCTAAAATCAGCACGAGTTCAATTACTCAACTCGAGTACAGCTGACAGATGAATATGTGGAAAAATAGCCAAGTAGAATATCTAGCTAACGGTGATGTGAACAACTCGAGTTTGGGGTCTTGACAACATGATAAACAGGTCATTATCAGACTGCCTCTCAGGATAACAATTGAGTTTGAGACTTATAATGACTAGATCAAAATTTGGGCGCTCTAAGTTTACTGTAAGCTAGGGTTCAGATAGAATCCTAAATTCATGACGGTGCTTACTCGATCGATGCACAAAATTAGTGCTTCACAAGTTTCAATCGGCATTCATCATGGTGCTCACTCGATCGATGCATGATAATGAGATGGACCAGCCTGGTGGGCCAGAGGCCCATCATAACGTTGTCCTCACTAAAAGGTGTCTAGATGCTCAACAACGTCCTCGGAAACAATCGGGGGTCAGGACAACACTGGGAGTTCAGCGTCAATCCCAACAAATCCTAATCCAGGACACTTGACTGTCGTCGAGATGGAAAATGCCCAGTTAAGGAGCCATCTCTCTAGGGCAAACAAGCAGATCGAGGAGGTCCTGGCTCGGTTACCCACTCTTGCAACAAACGTTAATGTCGGAAAGAGGCGAAGTGGGTCTCATAAATCCCATAGGAATAACCAAGTAAACCTCATCGTTCTATTAGAACCACCACTCTGAGTTCTGTGCCACAAAAGTGAAACCACCAGAGTGCTCAGTCCACTGGTCATCATAGGGGTCATCGTTAGCATGTCAGCCGGTCAGTCAGGACTGCGACCCCCAGCTCTGTGCCTTCTTCACTGATCCCCAGAAATGCCCACAACAACACGTGGAGAGGGGGTGGGACAAGCTCACGAAGACAAAGTGCTCCAGCGAATCCTCCTGTTCCATGATCAGAACCCCAAGCACAGAGAATTACAGACATTGGAGTGGAGTCAAGGCAGGCTAATCGAATCTGTCCCGATGAAATGAGAAGGCATCCTCTATCACTAGTAAGACATCCAACACCACCTCGCCCAACACCAAATGCTTTAGCTCGTGGGAATAGTAGGTGAAATCCTCCCCTGATTGTAAATACTTATGCCCCACGGACGCGTGCTGAGAATCCAGGTCCTCGATCTCAACAACGAGCTGTGAGTTTTGCAAATGGAAGTTACTGGACAAAGAGCCAGCATGAAGGCAGGTCTGGAGTGACCTGAGGAATCACTTGAGCTCCTTACAAAGTCCTCGGTATGATCCACAACCCGACCAGTGCGATCATTTGAACTCATAAAGAAGGTATATCGCTCTGAATGGGGATGTTAGTTATACTCAGCATGAAGGAGGTTCGTCCATTATATGTGACGATGGGAATGTCTTGCCTAACCAAGATTGAACTTGGAGGGACAACAACCCATCAAACGTGTATAATATGATGGGAGCTATTGAACAGCCCCCACCTAACCTAGGGACCAAGGACCAAACCCTTGAGAAACATGCTTTGGTGGAAGAATAAATGAAAAGACTCTTATTTGGAAAGGGAATGGACAATTGCAACTCAGATGAGGAGCTAAAAATTTTGCTCCAAACATTACAGTGCCTACATATCCTATTGGCTTTAGAATGTCGAACATGCTGACATTTGATGAAAACACATATCCATCAGATCAACACAGTGATGATGGCCCACAATGTCAAGCTCAATCTAAGATGTATCATGTTCTCTATGACTCTGGTCGGACCTGCCAGACAGTGGTTTAAACAATACAAGAAGCATTCGATAAGCTTGTGGAAGAAATTTTCTTTCGAGTTTAAAAGCGCATTTCGAGCCTCACAGGCAACTCGTGTTGAAACCGATTCATTGGCCAATGTAAAGCAGCAATCTGGTGAAACACTGAAAGCATACCTGAACAGATTTGCCAATGTTGCAGAACGGGCTAGGGACGCTGATGATAGCTCAAAGCTTATGGAAATGAGAAAAGAAATCCTGGTGGGAGGCGACCTGTGGCAAGAACTCCAACGAAAGGGAGTTAAAATCGTAGACAAATTTTTGGCACGAGCTCAGGAGTGGATAAAGTTGGAAGAGGCAAGAGTTGTTGTCATAGTAACCAACCAAGCCTCTATCCAACCCATTGGAGTGGTGACGGATGTTACAACTATGGCTCAACCCATTACCCAGAATAATTAAGCAAGAAATAACAAGAGGAAAGGGAATGGTGAGGGCGACCAGAACATGACGAAGAAGAACAAGTCTGTGGAGAAATTCAAGCCCATTTATGCCACCTACACTGACCTAACAGACACCCGAGAGCATATCTTCCTGGCTAATTCTAATCACCTCCCATGGAAGAAGCCAGAACCTTTAAGGCATCAGAGGGCGAAGAGAGATCCTTCAAAGTTTTGCCAATTCCACAATGACATCGGTCATAACACTAATGATTGCCAACAGCTGAAGGATCAAATTGAGACTCTCATTTGAACTGGAACATTAGCCCAGGCGCCCGAAATCGGGTAGTTCCCAATCAACCTGCCAGGCTGAATCCTTAGTCAGTTCATGAAGCTCCTACAGGTCAACGTGGAGTTTAGACAAATCAGGTCGACCCTCCCCCTATAATAGGAGGAGATAAAAGCACTATTGCCGGAGGACTTCATTTGGTGGGCACGAGCAGCGAGGCTCAGAAAAGGTATATTAATGAGTTGAAAACTGATAACGGTGTGGAGTTTGTCCCATAGCAGCAATTAGTAAAACAACCAATCATTTTCACAAAAGAGGATGCTAGCCATGTTCAATTCCCATACAATGATCTACTGGTGGTAACCATGCAGCTCTCTAATTGAAGGGTACAGAGAATACTGGTGGATAATGAAAGTTTTATAAATTTACTTCTCTGGTCCACCCTAGAAAAGATGGGATTGTCCGAAACCGATTTGAAGGCGACCTCAATGACCCTGTACGGGTTTTTGGGTGAAGGAGCAGCAACCATAGGGACAATCGGACTTATGGTGACATTGGGAGAAGAGTCACGAATTGTCTCCAAAATACTCGAGTTTGTGGTAATCGATTGTCCGGCCGCATAAAACGCGATTTTGGGTCGACTTGCACTGATGCGTTTGAAACCATCACTTCGATCCGACACCTGGCAATGAAATTCATCTCAACCTCAAGGATATGCACAGTAAGAGGAGACCAGCTCACTGCCAGAGAATGCTATAGAATTTCTATGAAGGGAAAATCACAACCCGGGCAATAGGCGATGGTAATAAGTAAGGAAGGTGAGGATTCCCATGTAGTGGAAATCACCCGTGGGATGGAAGAACCTCGAGAAAAAGATGGTGAGGTCACCCAATGAGATGACATTGATCCACAGGTAGGTGAAGACAGGTCTGAGCTTAAAGCAATAGAAGAGCTCGAGGAAATAAAGATCGACCCAAAAGAACCTTCAAGAGTTTCAAAAATTGGGAAAAATCTTGAAGTCGAGCGGAAGAAGAATCTGGTCGAGTTTCTATGAAAGAACTTGGATGTTTTTTCCTGGTCGCATGAGGATATGGTGGGAATTAGTCTGAGTATAATAATGCAAACTTGGACAAGAGTGTGCTGCAAAGTTCCCAAAGACGAAGGATTTTGTGGACAGTACGATCTCAAGCGTTAGAAGAAGTAGCTCGCCTACTAAATTGCGGGTTTATTAGGGAAGCAAAATACTCGATCTGGGTTGCTAACCCCATGCTGGTCCCGAAGCCAAATGGGAAGTGGAGAACTTGTATCCATTTCTCCCACCTCAACAAGGCTTGTCGCAAGGATTGTTTCCCACTACCAAGTATTGATCAGTTGGTAGACTTCATGGCCAGTCACAAGCTCATGTATTTCATGGATGCGTATTCTGGATATATCCAGATTGTGATGAACTCTTTAGACCAAGAGGATACCAGTTTCATGACTAAGCATAATGTATATTGCTATAGAGTTATGCCAATTGGGGTGAAAAACGTCGGGGCTACATACCAACTGCTGGTTAACAAGATGTTCGTCAACCAGATCAGGAGAAACAGGGAGGTGTATGTTGATGATATGCTCATCAAATCAAAGGCTGCCAATAACCATGTATCCGACATGGAAGAATGATTTGGCATATCGAGAAACTATGACATGAAGTTAAATCCCCAGAAGTGCACTTTCAGAGTTGCGTCAGGAAAGTTTCTGGGGTTTATAGTCCACACAAGGGGGATAAAGGAAAATCTAGAAAAAATCATATCTATACTAGAAATTCCTTTGTATGGGTCGCGTAAGGAAGTACAAAGCCTAACTGGAAATGTGGCGGCTCTAAACCATTTCGTTTCAAAACCCAGTGACAAGCGTCTACCATTCTACAACTTGCTCAAGGGAAATATGAAATTTGAATGGATTGAAGAATGCAAAAAAGCATTTCAAAATCTGAAAACGCACCTAGCTGAACCCCTCGTACTATAAAAATCGATGTCTTGAGAGTATCTGTTTCTTTACCTAGCCGTGGCAAAATATGCAATCCGTGCCGTATTAGTTTGAGAAGAAAACCTTGCCGCGGAAACCCGTATATTACATAAGTCAGAGGCTTTACGGAGTTGAATCGCATTACTGACTCATAGAGAAGCTTGCATTCTATCTCATTTTTGCTTCAAGGAACCTCGGGAAATACTTCTAGTCCCATTCTATTCACATCATAACTGACCAACCTTTAAGGGAGGTGTTGCAAAAGCCTGAAATGTTGGGACGTCTATTAAAATGGGCCATCGAACTTAGCCACTTTGAGATATTATACATGCCACAAACAACAATCAAGAGACAAGCCCTTACTGACATTGTGGCTGACTGCACTAGTTTTCAGGACGAGCTAATAAGGGAGCCAGTGTAGGAATTATAGAAAATCTTCATTGATGGATTGTCAAAAGAAAACGGATTAGGAGCTAGGATAATCTTCATCTCACCTGAAGTACATCGGTTCCATACATCTCTTAGGTTCGAGTTTGAAGCATCCAACAATGAAGCAGAGTATGAGGCCTTATTGGTAGGGCTAAGGCTGGCGAAAGAGCTAAAGGCGAAAGCCATCCAGTGTTATAGTGATTCCCAGCTTGTGGTAAATCAGATATTGTTGGAATACCAAGCTCGAGGCATCAAGATGGAGGCCTACCTGGCTAAGGTAAAGGGCGAGTTGTCTGAGTTCGAGTTTAGCTCCGTTGAGCAGGTACCCCGCGAGCAGAATTCCAACGATGATGCTCTGGCTCGACTCACAAAAGAGGCCGATACATTGAATGTAGTTCTGGTGGAGTTCTTGGCAAGCCTGAGTATAACGAGAGAAACGGTGGAGGTCGGAATGATCGGTATAAAACCGACCCGGATTACTCCTATAATGGAGTACCTCACGACCGTAAAGCTACCTGATGATAGGAAATATGCGAGAAAGCTACTTGATCAAGCTTCGTGGTATGTAATTGTTGAGGGTATCCTATGTCGGCAAGGGCCTACACTGCCTCTCATGTGATGTGTTCTGCTCGAGGAAGCATAAACTATTTTACAAGAAATACACGAAGGCTTCTGCGGAGATCATGCTGCGGGGAAAAACCTAGCTCTAAAGGTACTGAGACAGGGCTACTTTTTTGCCCACTTTAACAAAGGACTCGATCTCGTATGCGCAAAAGTGCGACAAATTCTAGTGTTTTACCATAGTTGCCCGAGCTGCTCCTCTCAAGCTAACCATGATTTCATCCCCTTGGCCATTTGTAGCATGGGGAATTGACTTGATAGGTTCCCTGCCAATGGGAAAAGGAGGGGTTCGTTATGTAGTGGTGGCGATCGATTATTTCACGAAGTGGGTAGTAGAGGCTGAACCTTTGGAAACCATCACCTCGAAGAGAGTCCTAGATTTTGTTGTGAAGAATATCATATGTCAATTCGATTTGGACTCCTAAAAAGATCATGTCAGACAATAGAACGCAGTTCGATAGCGGTCTATTCACAAACTTTTGTGAAAAATATGGCATAACCAAGAGTTTATCGTTAGTGTCATACCCACAATCCAATGGGCAGGTCGAGGCTGTAAATAGGACCCTGAAGGCAAGCCTGAAGAAAAGATTAGATGAAGCCAAGGGATTATGGCCCAAGCAGCTACCATAAGTACTCCAGGCCTACCAGACCTCGCATAGAACCTCCACAGGAGATACCCCCTTTTCCCTAACCTTTGGAAGCGAAGCTATGCTTCAATTCAAAAACAAGAGGCATCGCAATTACAGCTCGCCCATTATCAACAAATGATCACTCATTATTTCAAATCAAAGGTTAAGGACCACAAACTCAGATTAGGAGATCTGGTTCTCCGAAGGGTCTTTTTGGAAAATAGAGATCCCGAGGATGGTGTGTTAGGCCCGAACTGGGAAGGACCGTACCAGATCCTAGAGGTCCTGTGCGAAGGAACTTTCAAGCTAGCCCAGCTAAGTGGGGAAATAGTTCCACGGACCTGGAATGCCCTACATTTGAAAAAGTATTATCATTTATGTAAGGCTTATTTATAAAATTCATTTCAATTCAACAACATATGGATTATTAAAAAACCATTTCTTTTTTTATTATTATTACGAGCTCACGTTGTAAAAGCAACCAAGAACGTTTATATGTTCGGGTTCCTTGGGGGGCACATAACCGAGGAGAGTTAGAGAAAGTTAGCTTACTCGA
The DNA here is from genome assembly GCF_963169125.1 of Humulus lupulus. Lineage (NCBI taxonomy): Eukaryota > Viridiplantae > Streptophyta > Magnoliopsida > Rosales > Cannabaceae > Humulus > Humulus lupulus. The sequence goes on from NC_084793.1 coordinate 172,233,507, forward strand.
ATAAGGATTAGAAACTTAGAGTTTGGAGAAATTGATTATTCAGCGGCTTTTTAAAAAAAATAAACTCGAATTTTCAATAAACCTAACGCAAACTAAGTTAATGAAATCTCTAAATATTCCTGGATATAACCAGGTCCGAGGCCTGATTCCTACATGTATAAAGCTATTAAACCTACTAAAACCCCTGGATATAATCATGTCCAAGGCTTGATTCCTAACAGGTATAAAACTATTAAGCCTATTAAAATCTCGAAACATAACCAGGTCAAACAAAATCTTGGATACAACTAAGATATTGATAAAATCTATCTTGATCCAAAAGTCAACCCCTAAGATTTTGAATGTACAAGAATCTAAGGATTCATAAACATGAGAAAATAATAGACAAAGGGAAACACAAATAGATCACAAGTTAGATGTTTATTCGAAAGTAATTTGTCATCTCGAGGAGAAAAAACCTCAACATAAGCTCGAAGGAAATTGTTTTGGTCCCAAAGGACTGTTACAAAAGTTTTAACATATAATAATAATTCAAAGGATGAAAAATAAAATCACTAAGCTCTGCTAGCTCACTCGAGAGAAGTCACCTCCTCGCCATCCCCCTCGGCAGCTCCAGAAGCTTCATCATTTTCTTATGGTTCCTATGAGAGCCGAATCTTGAACCGAGCAAGATACGGATCCCACAACTCGGGCTACATGAAAGAGAAGTTCCCGTCCTGGTTGAAGGCCCAGAAATGGTAAAGCATCTCCTCCATTTGAGTCGAGGACTCTGCAGCTTCCTTCTTTGCCTTGGCCTCAACCTCGATCAGCTTCTTCTTGAGTTCCTCATTTTCGGCCTAAAGTTGATCCATGCAACGACTCGTCTCCATGACCTGATCCTGAGAGGCGGATAGGATGACTTTAGCAGACCGCTTGCCCTCCTAAGAAAAAACCAATGTGGCTTTGGAAACCTGTGTTCTCTCTTGAATAGCACTGAGGGCAGCTCGGAGTTCCTCGTCCATGGATTTAACACGAGCTATGCCTCGAAATTGGGCTAGGACAGACTGCGGAAGAATGAAGCAAGTCAAGAATAGTTTAAAAAAAAAACTTAAAGAAAAAGAAAAGGTTAGGATAGTTAAAAGGATACAAATTAAGGTTCATCCTCATGGAAAATTCGAGGACGTCTTCAGGATTGTGCTCCTCTATTGCCCTTAAATCTCTAGCACTGGCTCCATAGGTGTGGCCGACCATGTGGCTTGTCGTCTCATACGTAGTACCCCTAAAGGCCTCGAGGATCTTGTCCATGTCATGTGGCTTGACCACGATTTGGACAGTGGGCGCCTCTCCTTGGATGACTAGAGGATTGGAGGGAGGTATGTGTCGAGGAGGATGAGGAGGAGCTTGTTGGACAGAAACTGTTGTTGTCGGAGCTGGGGGAAGTTGTTTTTGTGGCTTCTCTCAGGTGGTGTTGGCCCCTTTTTTCTTAGCTAGGGATTTGGTGGTACCCCCTGTCTTTAGAGATGCTTTCTTTGTCACCCTAGGTCTCTTCACCAAGGGATCAGCTCCGGTCCCGCTGGCCTTAAAAGCACCCCTCAAATCTGAGGCTCCTTGCAGTTCCATCTCTTGACCTCAAAAAGAGCGAGCAAAGGATTTAGTTTATAGAAGAAGAATAAGAACCCTACCCTCCGGGCTAGGGGAGGAATCTACTACAATCATCTCAGGGGTATTAACCGGGCTAGGCATGTAATGACCCAAATTCACTAATATGGCTTAAGGGCCTTGATTAGTGTGCCAGGAGGGCATAATTGGTTTATGTGTGAATTTATCAGTTTGATGCATGATTCTATGATAAGCATGATTGTATGGTTATATGAATGTAAATGAGATTATATGCTATAATTGATAGGACCACATTATTATGTGGGTAAATCTGCAGCATGCGACTCGAGGCAATCCTAGGGAGCTAGTTAGCGGGAAAGTCACAACGGGGCATAATACTTGACTTGGGGCAAGACAAGGGGTATTCCAGGTATTGGATAGTTATTTAGGTTATCGGGTTATGGAAATAAATAATTGGATATATATTTGAGGTTAGGAAGCCTAGGTGGGAATACTGGGGAATTTTATCATTTTACCCTCAGGGACGTTTCCGGCACCCAGAGTCTCAGGATTGACTTAATTACCTATGGATAGACTAAGCAAAACTTAGAACACGGTGGAAACATAACGAACCGACCTTCCCTCCTCTTCCTTTTCTCTCTTAAAGAAAACCACAAGAAACTTAGAAGAACTTAGCTGGAATTAAGAGGATTGGAGCTGAGATTTAGGAGACTAGCTCAAGGATTAGCTGAGGAATTCAATCAAGAATTAAGGTAAGACATAAGCTTTATGCATGGTGATTAAATTCTGTGTTTATGGCTGAGTTTTGAGGTGTTTATGGATTTTGACATTGAAGGACTGAATTGAAGCCTGGAACTTGGGAGTTAGCTCTGAAATCTTTTAGAAAGTTGGTTCATCAGAGAAGGTAAGCTCCAATTCATGATTTAGTGTTTGAATTCTGAGTTTTTATGACTGGTTTTAGTGTTCTTGAGTGTGTGAGTTTTAGAAATTGAAAAGGTGTTTTGATGAGTTTTTAGCTTAGGATTTTGCTGGCTTGTGCTTCTGAAATCATGCAGGAATGTTTACGATAATTGTGGTATGTTATTGGGATGGTTTTGGATGGTTTTGAGTGAAGTTTGAGAGTTAAAAATGGAGGTTTTTCTGGGTTCGAAGGGGTCGGGCCGCGGCATAGTTCTTGGTGAGTCGCGGCCCTTTGAAGCTGATGAATGCTGAGGAAGAAGGGCGGGCCGCGACATGGGGCTTGTAGGGCCGCGGTCCGTGTCTGGTTCTGGGTGAGGATGAGCCTCTGTTTGGGGCCATGCCGCGGCATGGGAGGCCTGAGCCACGACCCTTAAGGAAATTTGGGTTTTTGGGATTTTAAGCATGGGAATTTAACCTAGGATACTCGGGATCGAATCTACTACCATGTTTGGTGGAATTCGATGAACCGAAGACTAGAACCTTATCTAGAAGACCTTTCACAATTATTAATGGAATCCCTTATCTTGATTGTGACTAGGTATAAACTAGGGGCTCGGGAAAAAGATCGTACTCAAGAGGCATCTCACGTAACCAGTACACTTGGAATCTAAAGGTAAGAAAACTGCACCTGGTTGTGAATTCATAATGGGACTAAGGGCTCCCTATTTTATATGCTTATTGAAGGATGGTATTATGCCATGTGAATAATAAACAAACGGCCTAAGAGTGTCGTAGTTTACATTGGCACACAGGAAGTGGCTCAGCCATTGGTAGCTAAGGATAGCTTATTGTGCACTGAACTCGATTTAAGCGGACCGGGGTCAGTGGGGTAAACAGAGGGTGCGACCTAAGGGTGTCGACTCTGATTATCATGTGGTTTGATTGTTATTATTGATTGGTGGACTTGTCATGCTGAATAGCTAAGTGTTAGTTTGTTGATTCTTTGCTTATGTCTATGGACTATGTCATTGGTGTGTTATGCTAAGTGTATGATCATGTTTTAAGGGTTATTTAGTTGATATCACTATTTGTACTATAATGTTATGTTTTCTTGTTGGGCCTTGGCTCGCGGGTGATGCGTCGTGCTGGTAAAGGCAAGGGCAAGCTTGATCAGCCCTGATTTGGAGAGCTCTGAGAGAAGAATGTACATGTTCAGCTACTCAGCCGCCACGGTTGAGGAGGAGATAGGAACAGGAGAACCATAAATGTCGGTTTTGCCCTTAGAGTGGCTAATGGTTGTTTGTACTCTGGAAATTTTGTAAACTAACCTTTTAAACACTGTTCCTTTTGGGATCCCTTGTGTAAAATGTTTAATTATATGGAAAGTATCTTTTGAGACCAAAACCTTTAACCCTATCTCATTAATGGTTTTAGTGATACGTTTTTTTAACTAAATGACTTGATTAGTAAGTCCTGGACCTTTATAAATACACAGTGTAGCGGTCTTCGCTATCCAGGGTGTTACAAGGAACAACCTCTAACTCTTGGATTAAAAGAGGTAGGGGATAATCTAAAGTTATGACCTCCTAGATCTTAGGGGGTTCAGGTCCTTCCTCGGGGCTGGACTCATCTATGTACTACCTAAAACCAGGGGCATTCGCACCTTGACGTAGGGAAGGCCAGGACCTACAATTTGTCCCATACTCCTAAAAAATGGTGGATCTAAAATGAAGAGTGTTGTCACCTACGATGGTACCTTTAGGGTAGCTGTGATCATAGCGTACCACCAAATGGTCCACGTACTAGAGGATGGTTGTCTTTAGGTCTGGGTCAGTGAGGTGACGATTAACGAGCTGGTTAGGGTTGAATCGAATTAACCTATAGCTGGCAGCAACCTGATCTAACTCTCTGTAAGGGTATGGGTTACCTTGGCTGAAGGGGCCGGTTGCTGTCCCAAACGCAGCTCGCTCGGGATCGGGCCCCTTACTATCTTCAGGAGCTCGCCTTTTATTCACCAGCAGTGCCACGTTTTCTTCCTCCTCGGCGTCCTCATTGGCCAGCAAGGCCTCTTGAGAAGAGGGGAGCTCGGGGATGATGGGAAGAGGAGATCGGGTCCTCAGAGCTAACGTTTGGCCCTTGCTGATTAGATTGCAAGCCACCATGGTGGCGTCGTTCACAATCTGACGATAGTCTTTCTCCCTAGGAGGAAGACTAGACAAGGTCTCGTACTGACCTCCAAGGGTTGCAGACCACTCTGTTCTTGCGAATATAGCTGCACAAAGCCGTCAAATAATCAATTTTTTCAAGATTCCAAGTTTAGAACCTGGTTGTATCCAGAGTTTTGAATGATTTTAACTCAGTTCGTGCTAAGTTTATTGAAAACTCGAGCTCTTAAAAAGCCGTCAAATAATCAATTTTTCCAAGCTCTAAGTTTGTTAATCTTATCATGTAAGCTTAATTTTGTTAGCCTCGGGTTATATATATGTCCCCCAATTAACCAGAATGTAGAAACATTCTTGGTTGCTTTTACAAACACTAGAACATGAACTAATACAATCTTAAAAATTATTTAATAATCCACCTACTATTTAGTAAAATGGCTTTTATAAATAAGTCTTACATCGATGGAGGTACTACTGATAATACTTTTTCAAATGTAAAGCATTCCAGGTTCGTGGGACTATTTCCCCATTCAGCCTAGATATCTTGAAAGTTCCTTCATGCAAAACCACAACGACCTGATATGGTCCCTCCCAGTTCGGGCCTAATACACCGTCCTTGGGGTCCTTATTCGCCAAAAAGACCCTTCAGAGAACCTGGTCGCCCAGTCAAAATCTACGCTGCTTAACTTTAGAATTAAAATAGCGAGTGATATTTTGTTGATAATGGGGAGCTGTAACTGCGACTCTTCTCATTTTTCTTAAATCAGATCGAGAGATGCGTTAAGTAATCCATCATTTTTTTCTTGATTAAATGTCCTTTTCCTGTGAGTGGCTGCCATGGCTTTGATTGGGAGCACGACCTCGCTTCCAAAACTTAAGGAAAAAGGAGTATGTCCCGTGGAGGTTCTCTGAGAAGTTTGGTAGGCCCAAAGTACTTGCGGGAGCTGTTCTGGCCATAATCCTTTGGCTTCGTGTAACCTGTTCTTCATGTTCACCTTTAGGGTTTTGTTCACAGCCTCGACCTGCCCGTTGGCCTGCGTATATGCTACTGAGGAGAAACTCTTACTAATTTCGTATTTTTCACAGAAGTCAGTGAAGAGATCACTATCGAACTGTGTCCCATTGTCCGACACGATCTTTTTAGGAAGCCCAAATCGACATATAATACTCTTCATCACGAAGTCTACGACTCTCTTTGAAGTGATGGTTGCAATAGATTCGGCTTCTACCCACTTCGTGAAATAGTCGATCGCCACCACCACGTAACGAACTCCTCCCTTTCCCATATATAGGGACCCTATTAGGTCGATTCCACATACCGTGAATGGCCATGGGGATGAGATCATCGTTAGCTCAACTGGAGAAGCTCGAGAAACTATGGCGAAACACTGGCATTTGTCACACTTCTAAACATACGAGATTGAGTCTTTTGTTAGTGTGGGCAAAAAATAGGCCTGCCTCAGTATTTTCAGTGCTAGGTTTTGCCCTCCAGCATGATCTCCACAAAAGCCTTCGTGCACTTCTTGCAAAATGATTTTAGCTTCTTTGCGCAGAACACATCATAGGAGAGGCAATGAATGACCACGTTCGTACAAGGTCCCATCCACTATAACATACTGTGGAGCTTGATAAAGTATTTTTCTTTCATCCTTTCTATCGTCAGGTAGCCTTCCTGTTGTGAGGTATTCCATTATGGGAGTCATCCAGGTCGGTCATGTGTCAATCATTTAGACTTCTATCATTTCTGTTACACTCAGATTCTCCAAGAACTCCACTGGCACTACATTCAATGTCTTAGCTTCTTTTGTGGTCTTAAGTCAGGCCAAGGCATCAGCATTTGAATTTTGCTCGCGAGGTATCTGTTCAACCAAACCGTTCTCAAATTCAGACAGTTCTCCCTTCACCTTAGCTAGGTAGGCCGCCATCTTGGTACCTCAAGCACAGGGTTCATTTAGTTGCAATAGGTATAGTTCATTTTTCATACATCCGCCCCACAATTCACATCTATTTAAAGAAATAGGATTTTATTACTTGTGAAAGTGACTACAAATTGTTGTTGATGTAATATGAAAAATTGAAGTTAAAATTTCCATTGAAAATTGAAATAAAATAAACATTGTCTTAAAACAATATATTTATTTCCAAAATTCATTAAAGCTTATCATTTTTCCTTGTTTGATACAAACAACCCTTGATGGATACCATGCTTTGACTTTTATCCTTCATGGCTTTCCCAATGCTAAAAGTTGTAAAAAAATACATGAATGTTTAGTAGATCTTGATTTAGTGATCCAAAGTCAAAGCATCATCCTCTAAAATCACATTCATCAAAGACAAATTTCATTATCTTGGATTCCATATGCCTTGAGTGTTAGACAATCTTGTTCCAATTCCCAATCTCTTTGCAGTGTGAAATACTCCCCTTTAGTGTACTTATAATCAGGCTTGCTTCAAGATGCTTTGCAACATTTGGTGCCTTGCAGGTGGACTTCTTATTCTTTTTGTTTGAATTTCTTCCTCATTTTCTCTTCGTAGAAGAAGCTCAAAGAAACTTCTCCTTGAGTTTATTTAGTAGTATTACCATTCTTTCCTTTGCTCGAACCACCATCAACAATCCTTTTTGAAGGATTTGCTTATCGTTGCATAGGAAAAATAGGAATATCTTTTATTTATCACAAACTCGGTGTTTTCCATAATCAACACCATGTTAATCTAGACAAACATTTCTTGAGGTTCTCACCATAGAGTAACCTTTTAGAGATTAGAAAGAGTATGGGGTGGGAAGCTTAGAGCTACGACTATCAACTAAGTAGAAATCAATGCATTGCTTGACAAACATTTATTCATTAATGTTTTAGAAATAGCATAACATACAAAATGTTTTGAGATAAGTAAAATACTTAAACACTTATCTTCTTTTTCTTAGGTACATTAACAAGCCATGAACTCATGTGTCCTGGTAGGCGAGAGTCACAAATATTCACTTAGTTAAATAGACAAATATCTTAATTAATAAAACGTCATAGACTTTTATTAACTACCTATCGATTCGATCAAAGTAGCGAAAACTCATGTGTCCCAGTAGGCGAGAGTCACAAATATTTCTTATTTTATGAGCTTGACCCAAAGTTTCGATTATTATAGATTTAATTCCTATAGTAATCGATTATTATAGATTTAATTCCTATAGTCATTGATTATTATAGATTTAATTCCTATAGTCATCGTAGGTGTGAGTCTATAGAAGGTCCATCTATAACAATCTATCCTTAGAAATTTAACCATCTTAAGAAGTCTAGTGAACACCTTCCGTAGGGAGACAAAATCAAAGCGTCATGAGGCCACACTGAACTCTAACCTTGTTAAATTAACGGTGGAGATCGAATTTAAATTTTTAAAACTCATTATTAAATATTTTAGTATTTTATTCTTTTTGAAAAATATCAACTTAGGTTTGCCAAATTACTAAAATAATGAATAAACCAACTTAGGTTCGCCAAATTATTAAAATAATCAATAAACCAACTTACGTTTGCCAAATTAATAAACCATAGTTTATAATTTTTCCATTAATTCTAAAATTACCATTGAAAATTAATCCAAAAATTAAAATTAATCTGTTTCCAATCAATTATTAGGTCCAAGTAAAAAGAATAACCTAATAAAATTAAGTCAAACTTAGGTAAATGGGTCTTAGCAATTCGAGCTTTTCAAACTTAGGTAAAGTTAAGTCAAACTTAGGTAAACAAGTTGTATATTAAATTAATTAAAATAGAATTTATAAAAAAAAAATTCAATTTCAAATAATTAATTTAACATAGGTAGTTAAGTTGTTAGGAATGACAATATATTTTATTTTTAAATATTTTAACAAATTTTGAAATATCAAAATATCTTTTACCTAAATTTAAAATATCTAAAATATCTAGAATTATTTGATAACAAATTATAAATATTTTAAACAATAAAATATCTTGAATAATTAGATAGCTAATTATAATATTTTAATGATAACAAAATAAAAAAATATCTTAAAATATCATGATTCTGAGATAACCAATTAAAAATATTCTAAAATGCTAAAATATCTAAAATAATCAGATAATCAATTTAAAATATTTTAAAATTAACTGCACAAAATATCCAAATTTAAAAAAAAAATGTGAAAAAGCCCGCTGACGGCCCGATGTATGGACGCCATACGGCCCCGGGGTCCCAGCGTCTTTTTCATGTGTGCCCTGCACACATACGACCTAATCAATCCAAAAAAAAATTAAATCTCTGCATTTTTTCAATCCTAAAACAAGCAAAAACCAACCAAATTATTGCTAAATTTACATAAAAAGAAATAATAAACATACACCAAATAACATGGACCATCTAATTAACATACTAACATATCAATCAATTTCCTACATGTTCATTCATGAAAATTTACTAGCAACCTATGGCTCTGAGGCCAATTGTAGGAAATACATATTGCAGGATCTTTAATTATTTTCATAAAATTTACATATTATCAAAAAAACATGCAAATTCTTCGAACACACTCCTATGAAATTGATACAAATACATAGTAAAGTAAAAACTTACATTACGCAGCGAAACTGGACCAACTCTTTTCTTCAATCTCTCTAACCCTTGATTCATTTTTGTAGCAGAGTATTATCAAGAGATTGAACTAGATCAACAACACAGTCCTCCTCACCAAGCCTTCAATCAACCTACAACTAGTGTGGGCTGGTTCTCAACACATGAGATAGAGATCTAGAAGAGATAGTGGCTTCGAAAGGATTAGATTGTCTTGGTTTTCACTTACCTAATGAATAAACTGAGACTCCCTTATGAAAACCCTAGATATCATATTCCTTATATAGGGAACTTAATGAGATTTAATTAAATTTAAATTAAAAATAATTAAAATATTAAACAAAAAGATAAAAGGCCTTGGGCTCTTACAAATGGACTTGGGCTCAATTTATTTATTTATTTTAATTAATTAATTAAATCCCTATTCAAATTAACTAATTATAATTTGAAACTTGATTTAACATTATTTATTTATATTGACTCCAATCTATCAATATTAATAAATTCACCCAAAGATTCTCTTTTATTCTCTAAATCTCATATGTCTATAAATTTTCCAAAAAAGACCTAGTCAACTTTAATAAACCTAATTTATAATTAAATCAATTAATTGAAATATTCTAGATGATTTACTCAAAAGTGAGAAGGGACCATGATCCCTAAAATCAAGCTCCAATAAGTTACCGTGAATTTATTTACGAATAATTTCACTACCTTATTAGTTCCTCGTGACTCCACTATAGACTTGGAATTGTGTAGAGTCCAAGAACTTTACTTAGCTAAGTTAGATAGTAGTATTATAGTAATTATAGTATTATCTTTATAACTGTGGATTTTTGGTTCAGACCGGGATTTATTTGGACACTCATAGTAGTACTTGTAGATTTTCTAAGTTTAACCTATAGTTTAAGAATATTGATGTTAACCTAAGGTTTGATTAATATGGCTGATATTGAGGATAATATTTATTATACTATAAGGTTTAGATAAGAACCAATAGGATTTTAAGCACATGTTATGTATGGGTTATTAAGGATTAAGGATTTAGAGGATTAAATTTAATAAGGGTAAAATTTGAATGCTCTAAGGTCAGTCAGCAGCTTTGAATACGTTTGAGGGCTTAGTCAAGGCTGTTTACTCAATTTGAATTAAGCTAAAAATGTGTAATTTCGTGTTTAAATAATCAGCATATGCCGATATATCGCAACTATAGGGGGCGATATATCGCAGCACGTAGATACGGAAAACACGAAACGATGCACGTTTGCCTCGGGCATAATGGTCCAGACGATATATCGCCTATAGGGGGCGATATATCGCCTCCTTCAGCATATTTTGAATGTTTTTGAAATCATTTTCCATTCAACCCTTCAACCTCTTGATAAGTCCAGCACCTTTCTGAATGAGTCTTCAGCCTCTGCTGAACAACAATTCAAATTATTTTCACCTAAAAAGCCATTATTTTTATTCATGTAAAATTAAGATCCTTTCATTCCTAAACTCTATAAATAGGACCTAGTACCCAGCCATTATTCATCTTTTACTCTAAGTTCAGAGGCTGCAACTTTCTAGGTGAGTGTGAGAGTGTAAACACTTGGGTTGGGAATCATAAGCTTGATCATTATAAGCTTATCAAACACTTGGGAAGTAAGGTTTTATAGTATTTCGGTTCAAGGTTTAGATTGGTCTTACAAGTCTTCAAGGTATTTCCACACTTTAGTTCATTGGTATTATTTTATTTTAAGTTCTCATAGTCTTCTACTCACTCTAACCTTATTCTTATTTTGGTTAGGAAATCTAAGAACTTGCACATAAGTTTTTGGTAAGTATTTTTCTCAATGGTTTAGTCCTTCCATTCCTTTCAATTCTCTTCTTCACTATACTCACTCTTTTTCAAATGGTTCTTAGGAGTGTTCCAAAGTCCCAACTCTGTCCTCTTATCCCGGTAATTTTGGTAAGGAAAATAGGATAGAATCTATATGTTATCTTATGTTTTTATGTTATGAAATGTGTTATGTTATGTATGTATGTAGGCTTGGGCATATGACTCATATGACTAACAAGCCCCAAATAGATTATGGGCATATGACTTGTTTAGTCTATGGGACCCCAAGTAATAATGGCCGTTATAGTATGTGTATGATATAAGTGTTATGTTATGTTTTTATGTTTCTTATGAAATTTATGTATATGAACTATGGGGTAGATTTTCCTTGCTGGGCATTAGGCTCATTCCTTTTTGTTTATATGTGCAGGAAAATAGCTATAGTGGCGGGTAAGATTCGTGGATGCTTGGGGAATGTGTATCGGTGATGAATGGATTCAAGGAGTCGAGAGTTCGATTTCAAGGATGTGGTCTTTTATTTATGGTTTATGTGTATTTTTTCGCACCTATTTATGTAATCTCTTTTCATTTCAATTAAGATATGTTTTCTTTTTAAAACAATGGGATCCCATATCCTGCTTTGAGTTTATGTAAGATTAAACATTGGATTTTACAAGTATTTAATAAAGTATGATCTTTTTCACTTGTAAGTTCTATTAAAGATTAGGGTCTATGAATAGTTTTCGTTAATGGTCCAAAGTCTAGAGTAGTTGGGTCATTACAAATTGAACTCTTGAATTTATAGAACGTATTTTCCAAACATTAAATACGTTATCCGTTGTTATAACCATTACAGTCAGTCAATCCTCTATCGATGACTTACTAACGAGCTAGGTGCAAATTACCGTTGTACCCCTCATCAGTATTTTATCTTTAACTCCCACTAAGTTCCTTATAAATGATATTTCCCTTAACTTAATCACAGAAATGAGATCTCAATCATTTAACCTTTTGAACAAAGCAATTAAGGAAATCATCTTTTCACTTCTCAAACAGAAGTTATAGATCTCATATCTATGAATAATACTCCCACAAAATTAGACTACTAAATCTTCAAGATGTGAGTATGGGCTAGACCGTAGGGTAAGCTGGCAATGACCAAGTCAAAAGATTTAAATAATATAATTAGCATAATATTATCACTCAGAATTAAGATCGACTTAACCTATGGTCAACGTTGTCACATTGATTAGATTCGATTACAACGATACTTATTTATCAATCAATAATTAATATCGGTCCTAGTCTATTGTACCATATACATCTTATCTTATCTACTTGGTCAATGTCTTGGATAAGACATCACACCCCGAATGTGTAAGTAGATCATATCATAGATTACCATATCAATGAAAATCCAATGCATTGACTTAATCTCAGAACTCGTTCTTTTGAACATATAATTATAACTTTAATCCACTGTGACCTAGTCACTATAATTGTAACTATCCATATATTCGGGATTTTATAAATGTTTGTATTATTTCAATAATCATGTAATAAAACAAGCAATATGAAATCATGTTACATGTCCAACATGGTTTTATAAGGACATAAAATTGAACACTTTCAAGTTCACCCTATTACAATACTGATAAAAAGCTTTTCATGCAGGTGTTACAAAAACCAAAAACTTCTGGTCGACTAATGAAGTGAGTAGTAGAGCTAGGGCAGTACGAAATCGCATACCAGCCAAGAACTACTATCAAAGGACATGCCTTAGTAGATTTTATTGGTGAATGCACTAGACTACCAGGGGAAAATGAGCAAATAAATGAACCATTGCTCGTAGAATTTTTTATTCAATAGGCACATTTTTTCCATGTTATTATGAGATATTTACAAGGGAGTGTGCTAGACACACTCAATATTGCCAACTTTTGTTATTATAACAAGTATTTCTTAACATGTGTTATTTTCTAACAACATATAAGTATACTACTTTATGAAATGAATTCGAGCAGTTGTGTTACCTCGACTAGGGTTGGTTACTCGTCAAGTGAACAAGGACTTACCTCCTCGATCAATTGGGGGCATATAGGGTATACACAATCGCACATAAGAAAATGTGAAAAAAAAGCACAACTAAGTAGCATTTAGAAGTTTTTTTAAAAATTTAAAAAGTGTTGTGCCATGTTCATTATGAACATGAAAACATGTATAGCATTTAAATTGTTATATCAAGTTAAAATTAACAAGCAGTAAATTGTATATAAGGCATGAAAATTATTACAAAAATAACCTTGATTGAAGGCTACTCGGTCAACACCAATGTTTTTTCACCACGAACCTGATGGTTCTAGTGACCAACAAATGAAAAAAAAATATACTACTAAGGACACTCCCCTCAAGGATTGACCAACTCAGCATCGTCCTACTCGGACTTATAGTCGCCATCAGGATTTAAGGAGACTTCCGGGGAAGCAGCAACTAACTATTCCATCTCGCGGGCTAAACATTTAGCAATCTCTTTATCCCGAAGGTTGGCGGGTAGATAGTCAAAGTTGGCTCCCTTATTTTTGTTCCAAAATATGAAAGAAAAAATTGAAGGCCACACTCCTGAACCTTGTTAGGTCCAAAGAATGTGAATCCTTCTCTTTGGCTAGCCCCTTTTCAAGTGTTTTTTTCTCATCCGCCAGCTTCTGCTGCTCCTCCTCCAGCTGCTTTACATGCTACTCAAGGTCTGTCCTCCTCTAGTCAAGCTCCTCGATCTGGCACTTTTGCTTGGTCTCTGCCTCCTCGAGTGCCTTAATAAGATTGCCCTTATTTTTTACCTCAATGATTATGTGCTTCAATTCATCTTGAAGCTCCTTGCAAAGGTTGTAATTGATAGTGTTTGAATCCTTGAAGCTCTTTACGGTCGCCCGTGATTTCTTCAATGACTTTGCAACCATGAGGACTTCAGTTCAGGAATGGGCAAGAGTTATCATACCCTGTGAGAACGTTAGAAGTTACAATCGAGTAAGAAACTTAACAACAAATTTAAGAATTTAAATGGATACTTACCGAAAGGAGCTCAGACATGTCATGACCAAGTCCCGAGTCTACAAAAAAATGCTCATGGTTTATGAAAGATTCAATACTAAGACAGTGTTGGGAAAGCCTCTTGGAGTCGGAGGAGATGGCCTCCGTGGCAACCTTCAATTTCCCTTTTGCCCGCTCGGTCTAAGCAGCAGTTGAGTCCATAACTGGTTGACCAACAGAAAAAGGAGTATGATGGCTAGAAGGAGATTCCTGAGCCGTGGAGGGAGTCTGAACTCGAAAGGAGGGAGAAGGTGCCACAAAAGAGGCAAGAGTAGGTGGAAGTGCTCCTTGATTGCTTGGCAATTGGGTCTTTTCTCAAGTTGGCTTCAGAAACTACATTTCTTTTTCTACCTCCTTTTGTTGAGGCTGGAGGTGAAGCATAGAGGTTGAAGATGTCTGACATAGACATTGCTACAAAAAAAATTGAATGAACAGTAATGAAAAGGTTAAAGATACACAATGAGCAGCAACAAAGAGGTTATGTCAACATTTAACAAAATTAAATATTTTGGCAATAGCCTATATTACATAGAAATTCCTCTTCGAAATAAGAAGAGGAAGACATATCAAGAGGATCATCCTCCCCTCCAACATCTGTTTTCCCTTCCATTTGTCTGTAAAAGGCGTTGGAGCTCTAGGAGAGGAGCATCCTCTTCCTCCCTAATGTTAATCCCTGTTGTCTTCCTCCTTTGAGGGGTAACGGTCACTTGGGGTTGTTTGGATTGCCCCACGACCTTGCCAACTTCTAGGTCCGCAGTTCTTTTATCAGCTACACCCTCAGTAGTGCCTCCCTGACGGTTCTGGTGGGCATCAAGGAGACCGAACTCCCTTAAATTGTCCTTGGTCACAAGCAACCTGCAGTTCTTCTACTCGAAATAAAGTTTGTTCAATGTTGATGCTCATCTTACCATGTCCAATGTAGGAAGATTTTTTTCCCACGGACCTAAAGTACAATAAATGAAATAAAACTAAGCACTAGTCTCAAGAAGGAATATGAAAGAGAAAAATAATGGATTATTATTATATCCTCGTTAGAAGGCCAAGTTATCTGCAAATAGGTCAATTGACAAAAATTATTCTTTGAAATAACCACCCACGTTGCTCCTAAACATGGGCTTTGTTAGGAACACCCTAGTCGTGTCCCTATGGAAGAAATAGAAGAATCTCGTGCCCAGCTTGCCTAGGTTCGACATCAAGTCAAAGAGGTAATGAACCTCATGAGGAGTAGGAGCATCCCACCCTTAAAGGATATATTGTGCTAAAATAATTAGATATCCATTTGGAGTTATTTGGAATGGAGAAATGTCGAAGTAGTTAGGAAATCCCCTAACGTAGTCATGGAAGCGGATAATAGCAACTACTTGAATATTATAATGCAACCGGGTGCTAAATGTGCCATGAGGGAGGTTAGTGTGCTGGTCAGCCTGGGGAATAACCATGTTTATCCCCCTGACTCCATACTTCTTGGGGTACTCCTCAAGAGAGCTTCTCGTGAGGGTATTAGTGGGAACTATGTACCGAGGCACGTTCTTCCTCTTACGTGGCCCCTGCTTGCCATAATGAATTATGGTGTCGATCATCTGGTATGGTTCTTACGATGGCTGATGTTGTTGTTTTTCTGGATGCCACCTTTGTTATTGTTGTGGAAGTTGTTGCTGAGGTTGCTGGTGCTGTTATGGTTGCTACTCATTGGTCACATGTCTTGCGACCTGGGAATTTGCATTTGATCTTCTTCTGGTTGGGTGCTTAATCCTAGCCATATCTGGGGAACAGAAATCAACAATTACAACCTCTTCAACAACTGTAGACCCGCTCGTTGCCTTCCCAGTGGTTAGAATTCCGACCAAGAGTGGATTAACAGAGTCAAGGTAGATAACAAAAGTCCAATTAGTCGGAAGGAATTTTCTTATTCCTTGGTTTAATTCCTCAATCATTCGACAATATTTCTAATCGAGAACAAAATGAAAATCAAAAGAGAATGCTCACCAGATTTATCAGTAGGTTTTAGAATATCGCAATTGAGATCAATGACTGGTCGAGTCCGTTCCACATCATCCACCAACATTTGTAGCAAATTTAAATAATCACTTCCCCAATGACCGTGTGTGTACATCTGATAACAAGTAAAGGGGAGGTGAGTTATTCGATCAGTTTATGTGCATGCCTAATAAATATGAGCTGCTCAAGAAACACATTCCTACGCTCGAGCAGAAGTTAGGTTGGATCCAAAATACAGTTAAAAATTATTTTGTGAAAACTTTTTGCTTACCATTTGGAGAAAAATTTCGCACTATTTTTCCATTAAAAGAACAAGCGCTATCTCCTCGATTTTTAGAATTTTCCCGATGCATCAACATGATCAAGTATATCTTGAAGCCTAAACAATTTTCTAACTTCCCAAACAGATACTTTTCGATTGCAAGGAAAAATTAAAAAATTTCTACGGTTTCCAAGAACACAGAAAATCCAAAAGTTCAAAATCCTCAAGAAAACGATTAAACCAAAGCATGAAGTTACAAAAGTAAAGCAAATGCGATTGCAATATCAAGAAACTTACTGTATTAAAGATTGAGAAAAGGGTGTTGAGTAACAATCAAATTTGGGGTTTGGAGAGAAAAGAACAAGGCTTCAGTTTGAGAGGATTCAATGAGAGGAAGCTTAAGAATATTCTAAAAGTGTAAAGAATGAAAAAAGGAAAAGGCGGTGCTATTTATAGGCCATGGTTCGCATGCGAACAACTAACATCATATGAAAACTTTTTCATCATTAGTTCGTTGATACGACGTCAACCCCATGGGAGAGTGAAAAGTTACCTTTATTTACCAGAAAGTACAATCATTATTGCCTTGAAACGTGGTGTCAGATTGCATTGGGAGCCCACAAGTCCTCAATCACCTTACCTTGGAGGTTTGATCATAGCTTGCAAAGGTGATGCTACGAATTTTAAATGTGTCAGAAATTTAAGAAGCACCAACCTAATCGAAGCATGAATATTTATCCAGTAGTGGTCACAATAGGAGAAACATGGGGGGGGGGGGGGGGGGATGTTTAACCAATTCTTGGACTCAGTTATATGGCATTTGAAGATGACATGTAGCAATAAAACGACATCAAACGTTGAGAGCTGATCAAAATGAGAAAGCTGCTCAAGGAAGCCATATCAGCACAAGGAGTCATAATCTGTTTGGACCAAGTATTGTGCTCGAGAAGGAGCAAGTAAGCGCTATCCATTGAAGTTGTTCAAAGACAAACCCTGCTCGATATGCAAGATAATTTCACCAGATGATCTAGATTTCACCAGATATTGTGAAATATCCAAAGATTGCTTTGTAATTGATATTTGAATGTATTTTTCTTATATTATATTAATTTGTAATCAGTTGTAACAATCCCACACAACACGTGTAGGGCCTAGATTGATTTTTAAGAGCCCATAGCCCGATAAGGGACTCTAAAAATAGAGATCTCACTTAGTCATTAAGAAAAATCTTAACCAACTAAAATATATTTTATTTTTCTAATAACAATAAAATAAGATAACAATTTCTTAAAATTCAAACAATTTAAAAAATCATTTAAATAGAAGATAATCAACACAAAAATAAGGATTTTGTTGGGCACCACGAATGGTGCCTAAGGTTAGGGCCGACTTTTAAGGCAAGCCCTAAGGACTCGACAAGGGACTTGCACACGCAAGCAGGTGAGGGCTCGAGCCAAGTATGATGAGAATGAAGTAGCAACACTAGAAGAGCCATTGCAAGTTCCAATTGGGCCAATTACAAGAACAAGAGCTAGAAGTTTCAAGGAAGCACTTAATGGACTAATCGAAGAAATATGGGTTGATTATGAAAAGATAAAGTCCTAGATTAGTCAAAATGGAGATCAATGCATATTCAATGTTATTAAGAAAATTTAAAATGGCTGGTTAACTTCCAAAAACGTGGTCATTGAGTGTATAGGGTTAATGGGCATATATTTATGTTTTATTTAAGAGATTTAGTTATATTAAAGTTAGACCTTTGGTATTCATCCATTTAACTACTTTCTAGAAGACAAATAGTCTAGAATTGAAGGGTTTTGGTCTATATTGATGCATGTATCAATTTAATGTTTAAATCTGTCCTTTCTTATTCTTGGAAGGATGTTGAAAGTATAAATAGGGTGAGATACAAGATTTCTAAGTAGGTTATTGGAATCAATATATTTTGGAGAGTGTTTTCTCTTTGGATCTTCATAGAACTTATCAAGATATTTCTTGTGGCTTTCATTTATTGACTGAGATCACTTACAATCCTTATCATTTATTGAGTGTGGCATCTTATATCCTTCTTATACCTTTGGTTCTTATCTCATTATAGATAACGGGTCAATGTTCTTTGTTATTTTTTTTTTATTAGAATCTGATTTTAGAACGATCCAAGGAGTACTAGAACTTATCAAGATCTTTCTTGTGACGTTAGTTTCTTGACTTATCACTCACAATCCTTCTCATTTATTGAGTGTGGCATCTAAATCCTTCTTATACCTTTTGTTCTTATCTCTTTATAAATAACAGGTCAAGGTTCTTTGTTATTTTTTTATAATATGATTTTAGAACGATCCAAGGCATCCTTGTTCTAAATTGATTTTTGGGTCTCATTATTTTTATTGTGGTTCAAATTATTTGGTATCAGAGCATAAGGCTTCTAAATCAAGTTGTTATCTGCCCTTGTTCTTAATTTTTAGTTGTTCATTTAATCTATTCCATCTCATATAAATTTTATCAAAAACATCTTTCTTTTATTGGGCATAAATACTAAGTTATTGTTTTGTTTACCTATAGATTTTTTTTTCAAGTTCTGCTATTCTTTATTATTTCATAAAAAATAACTGAGAAAAAAAAACAAACAAACAAAAAGAAGGAAAGAAAAACAAAACAAGAAAGAAGAAAAAGGAAAAAAAAAATGAGATTAGAAGTTACGTTTGGAATATTGCTCAAATTCAATATTTATTTTATTTAAGTGTGTTCTTCCAATTTCAATATCTCAAAAGTGTGTACCTATCTTATCTTTGAAGTCTCTTTCGTTCTTAAATTTTTTTCTTTCTTTCCTTTTGCTCTTTGAAATTTTCATTCTTGAAAGTTGTTTTGTTTCATTGTTATAAGAAATTTTTTTTTTTGGGTTCATTAAGTTCAATAAAGAACTAAAAGAGGGAACTAAAGAATTGAAAAAGGCAAGTGAGTGTGAGGTCATAAGAGGGTAAAATCCAAATTTGAGTAAACACGAGTGTGAGTGATATCATTGAAAAGTGAAACATGTGAGACAGTGTGGTGAGAAACTGTTCAATTTTCTTTTTAACTTCTGTTTGCAGTAATCATGTCCCAAATCAAGGCGAAGATCAACACCAGGCTATTGAAAATTTACAAATTCAAGCATTAATGGGGGAGATGAGATGGATGATGAGGGATGAGTTAGAACATCTACATGAAAGGATGGGTAGGGTATAAGAAAGATCACAAAGGGGTCAAGCACCTATAGCTCCTAACGTGCAACGAAGAGACAAGAATCAACACAAATATGATTATGAGGATTATTATGCAAATGATGAGGATGAAGATGATTGTGCCCTTGATGTTAATATGGGCCGATTTAGGGATATGATAACAATTTGGGAAATATTAAAATTAAGATTCCATCCTTCCAAGGCACAAATCAACTTGAAGCTTATTTTGAGTGGGAGAAGAAGATTGAGTTGGTGTTTGATTGTCACAACTATTCTGAGTTTAAAAAGGTAAAAATTAGCTGCCATTGAATTCACTAACTATGATATTGTTTGGTGGGATCAATTGACTTTGAGCAAGAGAAGAAATGGTGAAAGATCTATTGAGACTTGGGGGGAAATGAAAGTTATCATGAGAAGAAGATTCATTCCAAGTCACTACTACAGGGACTTGTTTGAAATGCTGGAAAGCCTCACTCAAGGGTCTAGAAGTGTTGAAGATTACCATAAGGAGATGGAGATAGCCATGATTAGGGCTAATGTGGAGGAGGATTGAGAAGTTACTAAGACCAGGTTCTTAGCTGGTTTAAACCGTGACATTGCAGACGTGGTGGAACTAAAACATTATGTTGAGTTGAATGACATGCTTCGTATGGCCATAAAGGTCCAGCGTCAATTGAAAAGGAAAGGTTTCACAAGGATGGGTCAAAGTTCTAGTTCTCCTTCAACTTGGAATCAGAAATGGAGCAAGAAAGATGAGAAACCTCAACCCAAGAAAAGGAAGATGAGGACCTACAACGTGATCATATTTTTCTTAACAGATTCCATGTCAATGGAAAGGTATATAGCATGATTATTGATGGAGGAAGTTGTACTAATGTGGCTAGCACTAGTTTGGTGCAAAAATTGAATTTACCAACTTTGAAACATTCTAGACCATAAAAGCTACAATGGTTGAATGATTGTAGAAAAGTTAAGGTGAACAAGCAAGTTTTGGTGTTATTCTCCATTGGGAAATGCAAAGATGAGGTTTTATGTGATATGGTTCCAATGCACGCATCACATATTCTTTTGCGAAGACCGTGGCAATTTGACAGACATGTTATTCACGATGGTTATTCTAATAGATACTCCTTTGTATTCAATGAAAGGCCAATCACTCTTGCACAATTAACTCCAAAACAAATGTATGAATATCAATTGAAGTTAAAAAAAAAGAGAGTGAGAATACAAAAACAAGAGAGGCAAAGATTAAAAGAAGAGAAAAGGTACAGAAAAAGAGAAAGAAATATTCGATAGTGAAGAAAGAAAAGAGTGGAAAAAATGAATTTATTTGCAAAAGAAAAAAAGATTAAAAGAGCTTTGTTGATAAACCAGTCTGTGTTTGTACTTTTGTACAAAGAGGCTTGTTTAAATACTAATGAACGTAACGTTTCCTTGTCTAGTGTTGTTGTTTCACTTTTGCAAGACTTTGATGATGTATTTCCTGATGAGGTACCCAATGGTTTACGGTTAATTAGGGTAATGGAGCATTGGATTGATTATATACCTGGAGCAACAATCCAAAATAGGCCAACCTATAGGAGCAACCCTGAGGGAAAAAAGAGTTTCAAAGACAATTTGGTGAACTCATGGAGAAGGGGCATGTGCGTGAGAGCATGAGTCATTGTGTGGTTCCAGTGTTGCTAGTTCCTAAGAAAGATGGATCATGCAGGATGTGTGTTCATTGTCGAGCCATAAAAAAAATCATTGTAAAGTATAGACATTCTATTCCTAGATTAGATTATATGCCTGATGAATTGCATGGTTCTTGTGTTCTTACCAAAATTGACCTTAAAAGTGGATATCATCAAATTAGGACGAGAGAAGGATATGAATGGAAAACTGCCTTCAAAACAAAACCTAGTTTATATGAGTGGTTAGTTATGCCATTTGGATTAACTGATGCACCTAGTACTTTCATGAGATTAGTAAATCATGTTTTGCATGATTTTATTGGAAAATTTTGTGTTGTGTATTTTGATGATATCCTGATTTGTAGCAAAAACTTGGATGAACATGTCAAGCATTTAAAACTTGTTTTAGATGTTTTAAGAAAAGAAATGTTGTTTGCTTATCTCAAAATGTGTACCTTTTCTACAGATAAGCTATGTGTGCCTAAAAGTTAATTGCGTGACTTGTTTGTTAAAGAATCTCATGGGGGTGTTTTGATGGGGCATTTTGGTCTATTTGAGACATTAGACATTTTGCATGAACATTTTTTTGGCCTCATATGAAAAGAGATGTTGAACGAGTTTGTTAGAAGTGCATTACATGTAGAAAAACTAAGTCTCAGGTTAAGCCTCATGGTTTGTGTAATCCTTTGCCTATTCCTAGTGAACCTTGGATTGACATATCAATGAACTTTGTTTTGGGTTTACCTAGGTCTAGAAAAGGTAGGGATGCCATATATGTGGTTGTAGATAGGTTTAAAAAATGGCACATTTCATTCCGTGTCATAAAACAGATGATGCATCACATATTGCTGATTTGTTTTTCAAAGAAATTGTAAGATTGCATGGCATGGCCAAGAGCATTGTTTTAGATAGAGATGCAAAGTTCTTAATAATTTTTTGGAAGATTTTGTGGGGAACGCTAGGTACTAAGCTTTTGTTTTCTACTACTTGTCACCCACAAACTAATGGTCTAACTGAAGTGGTTTAATAGAACATTATCTACTTTGTTGCGTGCCATAATACAAAAGAACTTGAAAACATGGGAAGATTGCTTGACACATGTAGAGTTTGCATATAATAGGAGTGTTCATTCTGCAACTAAGTTTTCACCATTTGAAATTGTGTATGGTTTTAATCCATTAACTCTTTTCACTACAACAAAAAATACTTTCAATAAGACCGAAAAAGTATTATCAAATATATACCATAACACTTTTTGATGTGTTAAGGAAAGCAGTGTTATAGTAGGTCGGAGCACTTTGCATAACATTTTTCCATAGTTATAGACATGTGTTATGGTATAGCCTACGATAACACTTTTGTTGTGTTATTTTAATGGTTAGATAAGTATTTCATTATGCTATTTATAAATAGATTATATAACACTTTTTTGTACTTATAAAGCAGTGTTATGATACACTTTATAATAACACACTTTCTGCATTATAGAAAATAGTTTGCATAACATAATTTTAAGCTTATAAACCAGTGTTATTGTAAAAGATACCATAACACATTTTTTGTATTATTCTAATATTTGGATAAGCTTAAATTATTATTATATAAACCTGTACATTATAATTATTTTTTATTGCTTTAATTCAAACCCGCTTCATTTAATATACTTAAAACACCCTTAACATTGTACAAATATATTTTTAGTACCAATTATATGGTCCATAACACATATAACTAAATAATTGTGTCAAAATACATTCAAGATTATCTAAAAAACAATCCAAAAGTCTTAAGATATTCAACACTGCCTAATTAACATAAACAAAACATTCTCACAATAGTTAACAAAATAGTCTTAAACAATTGCATATTCAAAAGTAAAGGTAGGAATTCATGATCTTCCAAATGTCAACACACCAAAGCCTTTCAAATCAGATTTTCTTTTGCACTTCACTTGTTGAATCTAATAAATAAAACATAAAATAAAAACTAATGAGGTCATGAAATATCATATCATTCATCTAAAATAGTCAATAATATCATGACGCATAACCAGATTTACAATAATTGAGTTTGAATAATAAACAAGTTATTATATTACACACATTACAACAACTATTTGAACCATAATGTTTAAGGAACATATAACTTGGAGTTCCCACATAGATATATCAAAATATTTACACAATAATTTAAACTTGCATACATAATTATCATTGGGTTATTCTCTATATGCGTGAACTTTCAATTCAATTTATTGAATCAATCACACAAAAAGTAGTGAATTCTATCTATACATATAAATATGTACTTTATAATTATTTATTGATATTTGGCGGGCATGAGGTGACATGGAGTATGAGATACTAACTCATATGCCTTATCGATTACAAGCGAAGATCCAAGACTTGTCAAAACTGATTAAGCTATTGAAATCCTAAACGAATCAGACATGACAAATAATGACAATACATAGATACTTGAAGGTAGAAAGTTCAACAACTTTAGAAGACGAATATATATAATGAGCCAAACATGGAATGAGTCACAAATAAAGAAACATAGGCATATATAAAAAATTGATATCATCACAATATATATATAATTTTACCTCCTCCTTTTGTGTGAATGCATTATCGTGCATCTCTCTTGGGGACTCATCCTTCAAAATCTACAATGTGACAATAAAATTTCAATTGTCAGCCACAAAAGGCATAAATTTAAATTATTAGTCATTCAACATGTTACTTCATAAAGAGTCATTGTTCACATAACTAAAGCCTTTTGCCAAGAATTGTGGTCAAAATATATAGTCTAACATGATCTAGTGCAAGTCTTTCTCAATCATTTCTTTCAAAAAACTTGACAGCCAGTTCTATATTTTCAACCTTCATATTTTTTTGTCTCTTGTTAGTTCAATGGCAAAGATACAATACAGCAAAAATAGATACAATACAACAAAAAAATGTGTAATTAAAGATACAATATATTTTCAGCCTTCTTATTTTTTGTCTCTTCATATTTATTTATTATATATTATTGTAGTGACAAAATTCTATATGGTATGGTGTCTAATTATAAACAAGTATTTCCCTTTTACAAATAAAGATAAACAAGTAGTTCCAAGTATTGGGAACATCCCTCATCTCATTTTATTTACTACTGTATATTTACATAGTAGAAATAAATGATAGAAATATGTTGCAATCACCGTGGAGCTCACTCAAGTAGTCACATTAAAAATCTAAAAGACATCATCAATAAAGGCAGACTAAAATATTATATAAAATAATATAAGTATGAAATAAAAGTGGAGAGTGAGAAATGAAGTAGGTCTTATAATTATAAGTATGCATATCTGCATAATAAAGAAAACAAGTTTACCATACATCAAAAGAAAAAAGTCATAAGATATGAGCATTGGAAAAAGAGAGGACATTGCTTAATGATTAAGTGGTTCTTCTCAATAATTCATGAAATATAATCAAGAATGAGGCATCAGCGACATAGGTATAAATCAGCAAATAGATGCAATTTTTGGTGAAATGATAGATTAATTCATAAGATATAGTTCCACTAAAATATTAACATAAAAAATAGTTAGTTCTAGTACCGATATTAGAAATGGTAACTTAGGACATCAATCAAATAATGTTAAAGCAATATTAAATAGTGCGCAAACTTGCATCTTACACATATATACATAAAAATATATATATGTTATATGCTATATTTTCCAAAATGGTTGATTGTAGAGCTATAAATAAAATGAAGTATGTCAAAATGAAAGAATAATGATTTTAGCTCAGACTTTTCCTCAAACAGATGGTATGTTAAAAAAAACTGAGTACACTTAAATGAATTAATCCATGCTATAATACACACCTAGAAAGCACTAGCCATGTCCACTAAATAATTCAGCAAGCAAACAAAAATATAAAGACAATATACAAATATAAATTCATAAATATAGCTCTGCCATCATTTGATTAAATAATACCACTTTATTAATTTATTTTGTCCAGATTTTGTCCAGATATCACTCATAATGTAGAGCAATAAATGGAAAAAGTGAGGATTCTTGCACTGAAAAGGAACAAGTTTCACACTCACAGAATGCATTATGTATCCATCCATGACACTCAAGTCATCTTCCAAGCCTTTGAGGTAAAAGGGATTTTTATTGCAATGCAATATATCCCGATAACTGTTGCCTAGAGAATAGGAAAAAAAAATAGAAAGAAAGGAAAACATGGAAAATATATATATATTAGCAGGAGCAAGCTACACCAACATAACATGTTAATATATTATTACAATGGAAAAAATTACACAAAGTATAAACCATAGAAAATTAATTTTTGCATCACTAAGTTTGTTATGCTTGATATTGGGGAAAATAAAAGATCTAATGAGGGTTTCTTACATAGAGTGAAGAACAATCTTTGTTTCAAAAAATGAAAATCATTTTTTCCAGAGGTCTTGTATAGATCTAACCAGTGTTTATATAGTTTAAGCTTCATATCATAATCAATATTCAAATTGGTATCAAGATCCTGAAAAAGAAAATGATAAAAAAAATTACTATACATATTTCAGCAATAATTTCCTAGCACACAGACATACAACCCATAACAAAACAAAAACAAAAAACATTATTGCACTTTTCAAACAGCCAGAATGACCATTTGAATGGAGCCTTCTCGTTTCCAATTCCTTCGAAACCCGTTTCTATGATTTAGTGTTCCTTCAAATTTCAAGAATTCTATACTACAATTAGTATAGATATTTACTCTTTGAAAAATAAGCAAAATTTGTTTTGATAGTACAAATTCCCACAAATCCCACAAGAATTTGTAAGAATATCAATTATCTGAAATCATGTGTTCATGTATATGTGTGAGAGAGAGAAAGAGATGAAGGAAACGATAGAGAAGTTAAACAAAATTTATATATGTACCATACTAATCCAACCATAACAGTAATAAAATTGTTGAGATTAGCTTTTGGGACCTAGCAATAATAAAAAAGAGATAATAGTGATAAATACCGAAAACAAAAAACATCAACATGCTGCTGTACAAATTGAAGGCACCAAAATCACCCTTCATGAGTCAAAGTTTTCCATCAATCTATACAAGATATTTTGAAATAAAGAATTTGATTGTAGAGTGCATAACAATAAATCAACAGACCTCATTGACTACTATAAACTACTATAGAATGACAGAAGAATACAATATTTTGATCCTAAAAATCAACTTTCAATCTCACCTTTAAAATCAAAATCTAGTGTGCCCCTCATTGATCTGAATAATGTATTGAAAGCATCGCTTGAAGTACTAATCTGAGAGAAAATAAAAGTTTAAATTACAAAAAGCAGTTAGGGATTTGAAAAATAGACGTTTTCTATTAGTCTGAAAATAAGTTCTAAATCAATAACTAGCCTACACTAACTTTTAAAATTAAGACGCAGATCTACAATACCAACTAGCAACCGTAAACTAACTAAACAATATTTTGAGAGTTTATATCCCAACCGAGAGGATGCCATGAGAGAGAAAGGGAGATACATCAAGATGAGGGAGAGGGAGAGAAATGTTAGAAGATTATGTTTATATATATATATGAATATATATATATACTTGATCAGAACACATAACTCAATAATGAAATGATTCCAGATGTGCTCTTACTTTGATCTTGTAAAGGCTTCACTGGCAAGAGAAAGCAAGGTAGAGGGCTTCGCCAGGTGACAGATCATCTACGAGGGCTTGGATTGTGGAGAGAAGATGAAGGATAGGGTTTCACTGGGGAGAAAAAATAGATGAGAGGGTTTCGTTGGGGAAGGACAACAGTTGAGAGTCCTTTACATCGGAGAGAGCGACGGAGAGGATTCACCATGAAGTGAGAGTGATAGAGAGGGCTTTGTCGAGAAGAAAGAGGAACCAATGAGAGAGTGTTAGTGTTGCAGAGCCATTGGTAAAAAGAGTTTTTTAATCTTCATGCGAAAATTATAACATTGCCGCTAAAAACATTTGAGGCCCGCTATTTGTCTCAAACTTATTTTTACTTTACTGCCTTTTAAAATATTTTCTATAATACTTTTTCAATAGTATTATAATGATGTATTGTGGAAAGGGGTGTTTGGTGTAGTGCTTGGATTTAACTCCATTGCCTTTGACTAAGCGTGTTAACTTGGATGGCAAAAAGAAAACTAATTTTGTAAATTAGATTCATGATAAGCTTCAACAAAACATTGAGAGGAGGACTGAGCAATATGCAGCCCAAGCCAACAAGGGGTGAAAGAAAGTGGTATTTGAACCTGGTGGGTGATCTAAACTTCTTCTAGCATATGAGAAAGGTGCTAAAAGCATGTAAAGACATTTTTTTTTTCTGTGAATAAATAAATACAATGGTTTATTATTATTGTCATATTTAGATTGTTAAATTATTGTTTGAATAATTTTGTAAATATCATAAAAATTCCATATTCATTATTGAGGGTGTGATCTTGTATTAGTACGAGAGAATTAAGATCACATGAATGAATAAAAATAGTCAACAACAACAAATTAAAGTTATGGAATTCTTTAATTGGAGTTGTAAGTACGGTTTACTGAGTATCATAATGATACAAATAATCTAGATTCGGATTATTGATGTGGAAAGACATCTCGACAAAGGTGCTTTATATAATATGATTATATATGACATGGACCGATGTGAATTAAAGTCTTTATCCAAAAACGATTTAACAATAAAGACTTGTAATTCATATCATAATTGATGATCATTTATAGATCAACCTAAATCCTGAGTGTTCATGAACTCCTGTTCATATTTATTAAATCTTTTGATTCACTCGTTAAGGTCTCTTCAAAGAATGAGGCTAATGACTTTTGTTTTGGAGATTTAATATCATGGATGGCTGGGAACATGTATCAACAATATGGAATCTAATATTTCCTAACGGATCGTATATTAGTTCCCTTAAGGGTTAATTCTGGAACTGGATAATTTTGAGCTCAAATCTATAATTAGATTATAGATTAATTATTCACTAGTGAATTAATGGTACTTAAGGAATAAGAAGTAAATTAGAAAGGTTAAATGGTAATTCTTCCATTCTAATTTATGAACTAATTAATTAGAGGGTTGAACTATTGTAAGATGGTTATATCAATGGACGACTTAAGAAAAAGATTTCTGTAAAAGTATATCTATAACATAAAGAGTGCAGTTCTGAATTTATAGTGGAGTAATATCATAATTAATAAATTAACTATTATAATTAAAGAGTTTAATTATTTAGTTTCAATTTATTGGAGCTTAATGTTATAGGTCCATGGTCCCCAGAATGGCTCAAACAATCACTGTCAAAGACAAATACAAAAATGGGCAAAAATGACTTATGTGATAAGTAAAATATTTTTCTATGTATCAAACATAATTATTGTTTAATTGTGTGTAATTAATTAATTATTTGATTTAAAAAAAATATAATTAATTTTGAATTAATTTATTTTTGGGATTTTTGGTATTTAAATAATAATAAAATTGGGAAAAATCATATGCCTGCACATGCATGTGGTACACGTGTGGCACAGTGCACAGGCACTGTGCTACACGCATAAGAGATAGACTTGGTCTCTTGATTCCACAATTTTAGTTATATAAATATTAAATAAATAATGAGATATTTTTATTTGATTTAAATATTATTATTTAAACAAAAATCTGATAACTGATTAGTTATTTTGAATTTGTTTAAAATAACAAATATTTTAATATATTGGATATTATTAAATATTGGATATCAGTTTTCACAGAACGTAAGTTTTCAGGGATAGAAAAATATCTAGGATTCTCTTAGAGAAAAAGATCAGTGACAAAAACAAAGGTCATTGTTCTTCACAAATACCTAGGTCCAAACTTTATCAGATCTCATGTGTTGAGAATATCTGATAAATAGTTATTGCCTATTATTTGTATAGCGAGCCCACACTCGTTCTTTGGGTGACTGAGAACATTTTGGAAGATCTTGGTGTGAGATCTCAAGGATTCAGCCATACGAAAAGATAGCAGCAAGGAAGGACCTGAGGTAATGTTTCTATTCTTGTCCTTAATTCAATATATATATGAGTGTGAAGAAGTAGATCTAGAAATCTTATGGGATTAATCTGACAATTTGATTGTTGTTCCGCTGCGCATAATCTCTGATTTGATCAATAAAAAACAACACCATGAACCTATAAGACGAAGCTTCAATAAAATCGATTACTAATTAAATTCATTAATTCAATAATATTATTTATTAATTCAATGATTACTCCACTATAAATATGGAATTTCACTCTATGTACTTATAGAATTATATATACAGAGTTTTCTCTTGTAGTACATTTATATAACGCCCAACATTTCGGGTACCAACTAGTAACTAGTTCGGACCGGTGAAACTTATTTAAATATTATTTTGATTAATAATATAGGCTTGTGAAGCCAAAATTATGTTGTTCATGATATTCATTAAGTGTGATGTGTGATTGCAGCAATTATAAATTTCGGTCTCGGACCGACACGAAAACCTCAATCGGGTAATTAATCTCACATAAAACTATGTTGAATAATTCTGGAAAAAATAAAATGGGCATAATATTTATTGGAAATTTATATCAATGTCAAATGTAAAAAAAATCTCTAGAAATGCATTTTTGTGAAAAATGCACATTTTAGCCAAAAATGAGATTTTGGTTAATTAAATTAGTTTGAGCAACAAATACTTGAGTGTGACCAATTAAATTAAATATATAGGTCTATTTAATTCGATTACCCTAGGTTAAATCTCAATTAAGAAAAATAAGAAAAAATTACCACAACAGAAACTTTTTGAGAAAATTACCATTAGACTAAGATTTATATAGCTTAAGTTAAATTAATTAGAAAATTAACCAAAGGGTAATTAGAATTAATGGGAGCGACAACTAGAGGGGTAAAAGGGTCTTTTTGGAGTCAATTTTTACTAACTATAAATAGTTAAAAAGTAAAAAATCTTCACTTTTCACAAACATTTTCTCTCTCAAAAGTTTCTTCTCTCTAAATCCTCTACCTTCTCTCTAGGTGGCCAAGTACTCCATAAGCTCACCATCTGAGTTTTCTTCAAAAAAAATATCATCTCTCATTCTCTTTCTTCTACACACCAAGTTCAAGGTCATTTGAGTTGTTTGGAGTTATGGAAAATGCTAGATTATCTAAGGTAAAAGGCTAAATTCTACTTTGTCAAAGGTTGAGTTTTGGTTAGTTTATGCTCTTAGATGAGTTTGCATGTTTGAATAAATTGAGTTGTGGACTTTTGGGGAGTGGATAAAGGTAGATTAAAGGCAAAGCAAAGGTCTTTAAATGCTAGAGGTTGCCTAAATCCCAACTAAGGTCATCAAGAGGTAAATGGTCACCTCCTACGAGTTTTGTTTAAAAAAATTTGTTAAATCTGCCTTGTTTAAAATATATTTTGGGACTGTAATAACACTTATTCATTGGCTGATCATGCATGCAAGAGTGTATAGATATTTGTTAGGATTGGAATCCAACATTCTATAGGCAAAGCCATGATTTTGTAAGAAAAATGTTTAAGCCTTGACTACCGAAGGGTCAAGCGAATTGTGTATTAATATGATTCTAGATTTTCATATTTGCATGTTTACGTTTGTGATGTGTAGTTATTGATAGGGCTTAGAAACCTTCAAAAAAAAAGTCTTAAAATGACCAAGATATCAATTTTACAAAAATTGTGTAATCTGGAAAACTGCTTTTCAAAAACTGTGTAATTAGCCGATTTTGAGTTATATTTTTCATGGGAAAATAATAGAGGTTTTGGCTGATTTTTATAATGCGCCTTATTTCATTATTTTTAAATCAACCTGTAAAATTTCAAAGAAAAAAAAATTAATAGACTGAGGATTATGAGTTTTCAAATTTTGACAAAATTTCTAGGATGCTCCAAATAGCTTCTAGACAGTCAAGTTTCAAAATTCTTTTTATTAAGCAAAAACTATTCAAATAAAATATTTTTTGGTATGCATAACTGTTACATATTCTAGTATAGGCTTAATAAACTTCATACCTAAACAACAAACCAAAAAGATTTTATGAACTTCCAAATTTCACTATAAAGATAGGTTTTTCTCTAGGCAGAGTTGTAATAAGGATTTTGAAAATAGTTTTCACCAAGTAAAAAGGTCTAATTTTTAATGAAATTTGCCAAGAAATTTCTTGGAATAGCAAAGTTTAATCATGCAAAGTTTTGAAGATGACCTTCTGAGGATCAAGGACGAGGACATACTAAAGACGGCCTTCCGAACATGGTATGTGCACTATGAGTTCTTGGTCATGTCATTTGGTTTGACCAATGCCCCAGTAGCTTTCATGGATCTGATGAACAGGGTGTTCAAGGACTTCTTGGATCAGTTCCTCATTGTCTTCATCGATGACATCTTAGTGTACTCCAGTTCAGAGGCAGAGCACGAGCAGCATCTTCGACAGGTCTTACTGAGGTTAAGGGAGCATCGGTTATATGCCAAATTTAAGAAGTATGAATTTTGGTTGCCAGAAGTGACTTTCCTTGGGCATATAGTTGGCACGAAGGGGATTAAGGTGGATCCGTCTAAGGTGGAGGCGGTGAGAGATTGGCCGAGGCCAAGGAACGCCTCGGAGGTGCAGAGTTTCCTCGGGTTAGCGGGTTACTACAGGCGATTTGTAGAAGGATTCTCAAAGATTGGTTCACCGATGATAGAGTTAACATGGAATAATTAGAGGTTCGTTTCGTCAGAGAAGTGTAAGCACAGTTTCCAAGAGTTGAAGCAACGACTTATTACTGCACCTGTATTAAGTCTTCCTTCGGAGGAAGGAAAGTTTGTGGTATACTGTGATGCATCGAGGATGGGTCTAGGTTATGTGTTGATGCAGAATGAGAAAGTTATAGCGTATGCATCGCGACAGTTGAAGGAGTATGAGCAGCGGTATCCTACCCATGATCCAGAATTAGCGGCGGTGGTATTCGCACTAAAGGTTTGGCGGAATTACCTGTATGGGGAGAAGTGCGAGATATACACCGACCATAAGAGTTTGAAGTATTTCTTCACCCAGAAGGATCTGAACATGAGACAGAGGCATTGGTTGGAATTGGTTAAAGAT
Source organism: Humulus lupulus (assembly GCF_963169125.1). Lineage (NCBI taxonomy): Eukaryota > Viridiplantae > Streptophyta > Magnoliopsida > Rosales > Cannabaceae > Humulus > Humulus lupulus. The sequence continues at coordinate 172,266,011 of NC_084793.1, forward strand.
TATGATTGTGACATTCTTTACCACCCAGGGAAAGCCAATGTTGTGGCAGATGCATTGAGCCGGAGGGGCTCGGGGCAGTTATTTAGTTCAGTTTAGATCACCAGAGAGTTAGCTGATGAGATGACCAGGGCAAGGATAGAGCTGGTGGTGGGCTGGTTGGCCAATGTTACTTTGCAGTCGACCCTGCTAGAGTGGATCAAGGAGGGTCAATTGGCAGATGCGCAGCTACAGGAGGTTAGACAACATGCCTTAGCAGGGATAGCTAAGGATTATTCTATTTCTAAGACTGGTATGCTTTGATATCAGGGACGGATTTGTGTTTCGAAAGATGAAGGGATCAGACGAGAGATACTAGATGAGTCTCACACTACGCCGTACTCACTTCATCCGGGTACCACGAAGATTTATCAGGACTTACGGACATTATATTGGTGGCCCGGGATGAAGAAGGATGTGGTGGAGTATGTGGCTAGATGTTTGACATGTCAACAGGTGAAGGCTGAGCATCAGCAACCAGCGGGATTGCTTCAGCCTTTGGGTATTCCAGAGTGGAAGTGGGAGGACATTACCATGGATTTTGTGGGAGGTCTACCCAAGACAGTGGGACTTTATGACTCGGTGTGGGTGATAGTGGACAGATACACCAAGTTAGCTCATTTTCTGCCAATAAAGTCGACTTACACAGTGGAACAGTATGCAGAGTTGTATGTGAGGGAGATAGTTCGTCTCCATGGGGTTCCTATGTCTATTGTATCTGATCGAGACCATATCTTTACCTCCAAGTTCTAAGGAGCTCTGCGGAGAGCCATTGGGGACTCAGTTGAAATTTAGCACAGCCTTTCTTCCTCAGACTGATGGACTGCTGAGAGGATGATTTAGGTGTTGGAGGATATGCTTAGGGCGTGTGTGATCGACTTCGAGGGATCTTGGAGTAAGTATCTCCCGTTTATTGAATTTTTGTATAACAAAAGTTATCAGTCCATGACTGGAGTGGCCCCTTATGAGATGCTATATGGAAGGAAGTGTAGGTTGCCCATTCATTGGGATGATATGGGTGAGAGAAAGTATTTGGGGCCAAACATGGTTCAGAAGACAAGTGAAGCTATTGAGAAGATCCGAGCCAGGATGCTTGCTTCACAAAGTAGACAGAAAAGCTACGCTGATCCCAAGCGTAGGAACGTGGAGTTCCAGGTTGGGGACCACATGTTTCTGCGAGTTTCACCACTGCGAGGGGTGAGGAGATTTGGAGTAAAGGTCAAGCTGAGCCCTCGATTTGTTGGACCTTTCAAGATTCTAGAAAGGATTGGACAGGTGGCTTACAGGTTGGCCTTGCCACCGTCATTGTCGGGAGTTCATGATGTATTCCATATCTCTATGTTGCGAAAGTATGTCTCAGATACGATGCATGTGCTGAAGTATGAGGACTTAGAATTGTAGACAGACTTGTCCTATGAGGAGCGACCAGTTCAGATTCTGGATTGGAAGGAGAATGTTCTACGGAATAAGACGATTCTGTTAGTTAAAGTATTGTGGAGAAATATCAAGGTCGACGAAGTGACCTGGGAGCTAAAGACGGTGATGCGGGATCAGTATCCCGAGCTATTCAGATAAATTTCAAGGACGAAATTCTTAGTAGGAGGGGATAGTTGTAATGACCCAAAATAACTAATATGGCTTAAGGACCTTGATTAGTGTGCCGGGAGGGCATAATTGGTTTATGTGTGAATTTATTAATTTAATGCGTGATTATATAATAAGCAGTATGGTTACATGAATGTAAATGTGATTATATGCTATAATTGTGAGAACCACGTTATTATGTGGGTAAATCTGCAGCATGCAACTTGAGGCGATCCTAGGGAGCTAGTTAGAGGGAAAGTCACAATGGGGCTTAATACTTGACATGGGGTAAGTCAAGGGGTATCTGAGGTATTGGATGATTATTTAGGTTATCGGGTTATGGAAATAAATAATTGGAGATATATTTGAGGTTAGGAAGCTTAGGTGGGAATACTGGGGAATTTTACCATTTTGCCCTCGGGGACGTTTCCGGTACCCCGAGCCTCAGGATTGACTTATTTAACTAAGATTAGACTAATTAAAGCACAGAACACAGTGGAAACATTAAGAACCGACCCTTCTCTCTCTCCCTCCCTTTCTCTCTCAAGGAATCTAAAAGAAACTTAAGGAAAATTCAGCTGCAATTCAGTGGATTGAGATGAAGTTTTGGAGGATTAATCTAGTGTTCAGATAAGGATTCAATCAAGAATTAAGGTAAGTCATAAGATTTATGCATGGTGATTAAATTCTGTGTTTATGATTGGGTTTTGAGGTGTTTATGGATTTTGACATTGAAGGACTGAATTGCAGCTTGGAACTTGGGAGTTAGCTCAGAAATCTTTTTAGAGAGTTGGTTCATCAGAGAAGGTAAGCTCCAATTCATGATTTAGTGCTTGAATTTTGAGTGTTCTTGAGTATGTGAGTTTCATAAATTGAAAAGGTGTTTTGATGAGTTTTTAGCTTAGGTTCCTGCTGGCTTGTGCTTCTTAAATCATGCAGGAATGTTTGTGATAATTGTGGTATATTATTAGGATGGTTTTGGATGGTTTTGAGTGAGGTTTGAGAGTTAAAAATGGAGGTTTTTTTTGGCTTTGAAGGGGTCGGGCCGCGGCATATTTCTTGGTGAGTCGCGGCCCTCTAAAGCTGATGAATGCTGAGGAAAGAGGGCGGGCTGCGGCATGGGCTTGTTGGGCCACAGCTCGTGTCTGGTTCTGAGTGTGGAAGGGCTCTGTTTGGGGGCTATGGCGTGGCATAGGAGGCTTGAGCCGCGACCCTTAAGGGAATTCGGGTTTTGGGGATTTCAATGTTCTGGAGACTAGAACCTTATCTAGAAGCCCTTTTACGATTATTAATGGTATCCCTTATCTTGGTTGTGACTAGGTATAAGCTAGGAGCTCAGGAAATGGATCGTGCTTAAGAGGCATCTCGCATAACCAATACACTTGGAAACTAAAGGTAAGAACTCTGCACCCGGTTGTGGATTTATAATGGGACTAAGGGTTCCCCATTTTGTATGCTTTGTGAAGGATTGTATTATGCCATGTAAATAGTAAATAAACGGCCTAAGAGTGCCGAAGTTTACATTAGCGCACAGGGTGCTTGGCCACTGGTAGCTAAGGATAGATTATTATGCACTGAGCTCAGTTTAAGCAGGCCGGAGTCAGTGGGGTAAACAAAGGGTGCGACCTAAGGTGTCGACCCTGATTATCACGTGATTTGATTGTTATTGTTGATTGGTTGAATCTTTGGTTGTATCTACGTGCTATATGATTAATGTGGTATGTTAAGTGTATGATCATGCTTAAAGGGGTTATTCAATTGTTATCATCGTTTGTAATATAATGTTATGTTTTCTTGCTGGGCTTTGGCTCACGAGCTCTTCGTGGTGCAGGTAAAGACAAGGGCAAGCTTGATCAACCTTGATTCGGAGAGCTCTGAGAGCAGAATGTTATGATCAGCTGCTCAACCGCCACGTTTGAGGAGGAGACAAGAACAAGAGAACCATAAATGTTTATTCTTCCCTTAGAGTGGCCAGTGGTTGATTGTACCATGGAAATTTTGTAAACTAACTTTTTAAACGTTGTTTCTTTTGGGATCCCTTGTGTAAAATGTTTGTTTATAGGAAAAGTATCTTTTGAGACCAAAACCTTTTAACCCTAGTTCATTAATGGTTTTAGCAACACATTTTTAACTAAATGACTTGATTAGCAAGTCCTGCACCTTTATAAATACACAATGTAGTGGTCTTAGCTATCCAGGGTGTTACATATTTTTTGTTTTAAGAAGATGTTCAAACGCCCTGGGTCTCAACTACCAAGTTGGCATCTAGGATTTTGGGTTATGAACATTGTTCCTATATATATATATGCTTGTTTTAGGATATTCTCTGTGCGGGGTTGAATTGACTATTTATGGTTATCGGGCATAACCATAAGTCTTCCAAGATGCTTAAGCGTTCTTGAATTATCTATTTATTGTTTAGATTTAACTAGAACTCTAATTGTGTAAGTGGTTTGATTTATGGTCAATGACTTGGCCATTGACCCTTGTCTGCTTTTATGATTTCATGTTGTAAGGTTGAACTTACTAAGCGCTTTCACTTACCTAGTTGTTTCGTGTTGTAGGTAAGTGTAAGGGCAAAGCGGAGCAGTGAACGCTGGAGTCTACTTGCAAAAGTGTACATGTGGCCTGGCCTTTGGGGAATGTTTTGAGAAAATTTCTTTTGGGGCTAAGACTTTTTTATTGGTTATGTTTAAACCATTTATGGTTGCTTTAAATGTTTAAGTAAAGAAGTAACTAGTTAAGTGCACACACACAACTTTATAAAGAAAATGTTATTTTACGCATTGTTTTTTGTCTTCTATTTTCGAGTCTTTACAATTGGTATCAAAGCTCGAGTTGAGCTGGTTCTGTAGACAAACCCACATGTAAAATTCCGCAAGAAAAGATTGGCACTCACTGTAAGTACTGCTTAAAATTTGTTTGCAAATAGGTGTTTATTTGTTACTTACCTAAATTCCTATATATTGTAGGTTGAGATGGCTGAACAACCTGGAATTTTTCACGATGAAATTATCAAACCACCCATAGTTTATACTTTCGAGAAATAGATTGGTTATTATGAAAGATTCCATAGGAGGAGGGCACATTTCTATACTAGAGAGGACTGAGGACGGTTAGGGGTATGGGTCTGGACCTATAGTATGGATCATATCCTTAATACATCCCATATTCCTGCCCAGTTTTGGGTAAGGTTATCCAAATAATGTCTTAGAGGTGACACTTATGTGTGGTATCATCATCGATATCCTAACCCGGATACCACCACTAGGCCACATTTTTTAATCTCTATAGAGTTGTCATTTGCCCATTCAATAGAAGATAACCATGTTTCAAAATTATTAAAGAAGGCTAGTGTAGTGTCACCACCAGTGGATCCAGGGACAGCAGCCCGGGAGGCAGCGGCAAAGGATGGAGCTACAACAGTCGCCTTAGAGGGAGTAGTTATCGATGGGGATCCCGAGTAGGATCTAGAGGAGGACGACAAGACCGACTCCGACATCGAGATAATAGCTTGAGCCTATAGATAGATTATGCGGCTATGTGTTTTATTTTGGGGATAGTAACTATATGTATAACAGTCTATTTTATTTAGCTGCTGTAAAACTTATATGTTAGAGCTAAGCTTTTTAAATCCTTTAGGATAACTAAGCTCAACTAACCAACACTTAGGGTTAATTTTTTAAATCGATAGGATAACCAAGCTCAAATTTTGGAACCTTAAATAAGTTTAGTTATTAAGGTAAAATTGTGTTTTTCTGCATGCTAAATTGTTGTGTGTTTAACTTTTGTGTGGTGTACTTAATATTTTTACCAAGTAACTAATTACTGCTAGTTCTAATCCCTCTTTCTTATTTCTGCTTAGTTATCTCTATGCTCATTTTATCAAAATGGTACATCCTAAGACCCGAGCACGGAGATAAGAAAATCTGCTTACTTTAGGAGAACAAGTATAGGCCTTGAAAAGGGCAATTGTATAACACCTGGTGCAAAGGGAACATGATAGGAAAAGGCAGACCGACGCCAATGCTCGCCAAGAAGAAATGTTCCAAACACTGATACAAAGACTCCCAACAGCACCCAACAACATTCCTAATAATCATGTACCGCCCGCAGTTAACATAGATGCCCTTGGGCAGCAGGTCGACGCTGGACAACTTAACCCGCCAGAAGAAGTACCAAGGGTTGACCGATCCAAACCGATCTCAGAAAGATTCAGTTGACAGAACCCACCTACTATCGAGGGGATTGTCGATCCTATGGTAGTCAAGGAATGGGTCAATATTCTGAAATTAATTTTTGACTTTAACGAAGCATCAGGAAGGGAGAAAGTGATATGTGTAGTGTATATGCTACAAAAGGATACCCACATCTAGTGGGACGCAGCGAAGAAAGGACACAATGTGCCTGAGATGGAATGGTCAGAGTTCTTGATGTTGTTCAATTGTAAATACTACAATAGGAACGTAATGGATCACAAACATGTAGAATTCTCCAATATAAGGCAATAGGCACTAAGCATGCAAGATTATGTTTGAAAGTTTGATCACCTAGCAAAATTCGCCCCTGACCTAGTGAACACCAAGGCAAACTAAGTTCAAAAATTTCAGAAAGGCTTGAGAGGAGACATATCATCGTTTGTAGATACCGCGAAGACGAGCCCGGAGACTTATGAGGAAGTCGTATAAAGGGTTATTTGCCAAGAATTTGGATGGTTCGGGAGAAGAGGGAACCCCATAGATCCAAGGAATGACTTTATAATACTAAAACCCAAGGGAAATTCCAAGCCAACAAGAATAAGCCCGGTGGACGATTCACTCTCAAGTTCAATCTGAACTCGGGGAGATCCATCCAGCATGGTAACTCAAGGTTCTCGAATGGGGGAAACAACAAAAGGAAAATAGGACTGTTGAATACAAGCCCAAACTTCAACAAGCAACCTAAGCGAGACTTTGAATCATGGCTGATGTGAAACAGATGTAACCCATGTCATCAGGGTGAGTGCAAGTCCACAGCTTGTCATACCTTTGGTAAAAACAAACACTACTCCATAGAATGCTTGAATGTTATTAGTCAGAGGAGCAGAAATGGATAACAGAAACAAATAGGAGCCCCACAATGTGTATTCACTCTTACCCAAGGTGACAAAGGAGAGAGACTGTCAAAGATTGTTTCAGGATAGATTCCTATCACCCGAACCTTAACATATGCATTAATGGATACTGGTGCATCTCATTCCTTTATAGCTACTTCATTTGTTGAGAAAATAGATAGAACACCTGAGCCAATGTGTAATGTTTGTGGGGTATCCTTATCTCCGGGAGAGGACATCCTGGTACGGTCATGGAGATACCACCCGGTTATAAAGTCGTATTTGAGATAGAGATGATCCTGGAGCATCACCTAATTTGAAAGCTTCGTATCGGATGGCACCTGCAGAACTTTAGAAGCTACAGACACAACTTCAACAGTTGTTGGATAAAAAATTCATCGTACCGAGCCATTCTTCGTGGGGAGCCCTAGTCTTGTTTGTAAAAAAGAAGGACAGATCCATGCAAATTTGGATAGACTATCATTAATTGAATAAGGTGACAATCAAGAACAGATACCCACTACCGAGAATCGACGACTTGTTTTGATCGACTTGAAGGATCATTAGTATTTTCAAAGATTGATCTCCGGTCGGGCTACCATCAATTGAAGATAAAATAGTCAGATATTCCAAAGACGGCTTTCCGAACGCAGTACAGTCACTACGAACTCATAGTGATGTCCATTGGACTCACAATTGCACCGGCAACATTTATGGATCTCATGAAGAACACACAACTCACTAGGAACTTGTTATGCAAAGGCTAAAAGAGAATAAGCTATATGCCAAGCTCTCGAAGTATGAATTTTGGCTAGAGAAAGTGAGTTTCCTTGGACACGTGGTGTCGGAGAACGAGATTTCGGTGGACCCTACCAAGATCGAGGTTGTTAAATAGTTGAAACCACCAAAGAATGCACAAGAAGTTCGAAGTTTTTTTGGGCTAGAGGGTTATTATCAGTGATTCATAGAAGGTTTTTCTAAAATAGCATAGCCAATGACCACTCTCACACAGAAGAACATAAAGTTTGAAAGGAAAGATAAATGTGAGCAAAGCTTTCAAGAGATGAAGACGAGATTAACAACTACTCCAATACTTACAATCCTGACCGATATTGAGGGCTATGAAATTTATATCTATGAATCAGGACAAGGATTGGGGGCAGTATTGATGCAACACGGCATGGTGATAGCCTATGTTTCGTGAAAACTAAAGAACTACAAAAGGAACTACCCTATGCATGATTTGAAGTTGGCAACAATATTTTTTCACTAATGATCTGTAGGCATTATCTGTATGGGATTCACGATGACGTCTACACTAACCACAAAAGCCTCAAATACTTCTTTCCTTAGAAGAAGTTGAATATGAGGTAGCAGTGATGGATAGAATTATTCAATGATTACGACTACGACATCCTATACAACCCGAGAAAAGCCAACTAGGTAGCGGATATACTAAGTAGACAACCAAGGGCCTGCGTGCTGGCGGTGAAAGAGATACCGCAAGAGCTAGAAATTGTTATCTCAACTCTAGATTTGGAGATTGTAACGCCCTGGATAACCAAGAACGTTACACTATGTATTTAAAATAGTGCAAGACTTGTTAATCAAGTCATTTGAATAAAAATGTGATCCTAAAGTCATGATCAGGTTAGGTTCAAAAGATTTTTGGTCATGAATAGTTAATTTTCATTAAAATAAATGTTTAGCACATGGGATCCCAGAAGCAGGGTTTAAAGGAAAAATTTACAAACTTCCAAAACAATTATATACAATCAAAGCCACTCTAATGGAAAAATACACGTTTTTGGTTTCTGTCCCTATACCATCCCTCGGCCATAGCGAACGAGCAACTGACAATGTACACCCACCCCTAGAGCTCTCCAACTCATAGTTGATCCACCTTACTCTTGCCTTTAACTGCACCACATAGCACCCGTGAGCAAAGGCCCAGCAAGAAAACCATAACAGCATAACATAATCAATAATGATAATCAAATAATTCACAAGATAGGTAATCATATATTCAACGAGCCATAGTATCAAGCTAGCAGCAATAACCATTTATATTCAACATTTTATCTCATTTAATACACAAAAGTTAGGGTCGATGCCCTTAGGCCGCACCCTCTGTTTAACCCACTGACTCCGGCTCGCTTAGGTCGAGTCTAGTGTTTATTTAGCTAACCCCGGCTCACAGTGGCCAAGCCGCGTCCTGTGCACAAATTATCAGCCTTGGCTATCTTAGGCCATTTATTTCATGTGCACATGGCATTATCATAGTCATACAACATATGTATTCAAATACAAGGAATCTCAGTCCCAACATAGCCACACAAGGGGCAATTTTCTTACCTTTAATTCCGAACGGAGAAAATGAAATGGTTCTGAGCACGATCCTTAGCCCCGAGCCTTGGCGATAAACCTAGTTATAGTGTCCAGTGGATAATTGTTAACTTCCAATCCAAATAAATACTTAGGAAACAGAAACTAGCCTCCAGGACCTCAATTTCTACTATACCAGGTAGTAGAAATTGTCCCAAACTCCTAGGTTCGAACCCCCGAGCCTTACCAATTCTAAGGCTAAAACCCCCAAGCAGGTCGCGACTTGGCTTAGTGGGTCGCGACTTTCCCCCAAGTCAGAGAGGAAGTACCCAAGCCAAAGGGGGAGGCAGGTCGCGGCACACCCCTAAGTCAGAGAGCATTCCATGCCAAAATGACCACACGCGTTGTGGTGCCCCAAGGCTAGGTCGCGGCGCGCCTCCTTCGAGCCCAGAAAATCTTGGTTTTTCACATGCTTCTCCCAGCCAAGTACCTCAAGACCTTAACCCAGAATTTTACCTAAACAAACCTCCCCAATTCAACATCAAGCTAGCTACAAATTCAAGATTAAATCATACATTTTAGACACCAAAACCTTAGCAATCATACCAAAATCACTATCCTAATTTATCAGCGAGAATTCATCACTAAAGGACCAAAATCAACTCATCATAACACTCAAAACTAATCACCAAACTCACATTTTCCTTTTTTACTTTCCTTCAACCTACAGTTCAATTTCTCTAGCCAAAGCTCCTTCAATTCTCCAAATTGCTTTAGTTCTTTCTAGAGAGAGAGAGGTAGAAACGTGAGTGAGAGAAAGATGAGGGTGCTGAACATTTTCAGTGTTTCTTCTGGCTAAGTCTAGAATTAGAGGGAGTATATCATTAAATCCCTGGAAAGACTATTTTGCCCTCCCATATTATGCTTAGCCATTTAATTACTCTAAGGGTAAAATGGTCATTACCCTCCTTCAGCTCCCATTCATTCCTCAAATGTTCCTAATATTTACCAATTAATCCTGTCATCCAATTAATTACCTTTTATTTATTTAGTATCTAATAAATAAAAAAATATGCTCTAAATTCCCAAAAATACCCCAGGCTCCCCCAAGCCGGGTATTAATCCCCGCTGTGACTATTTCGCTAATCCGCTCACTAGGACCATCTCGAGCTATATGCTGCAAATATATCCACATCATAATGTGGTCTCAACAATTTATCACATATAATCACATTTATGCCCTCAACCAGCCAAAATTACAAATATGCCCTTATAAGCTATAAAAGGCCCACATGTATATATAATACTCACAAACATGCATGTCATATAGTCATAGAATCATATTAATCATGCATGCCACGTAATCATGCATCTAAACATTTAAATTACACATATACCAATTATGTCGTCTTGGCACACTAATCAAGGCTCTTAAGCCTTATTAATGATTTTGGGTCATTACAGAGATTGTGGTCGATCAACTAAAAAACCTTTACATACAGCAATCTGTCATGGAAGCTATTCAGGAAGGACAACTTATCAATCCATGGCTAATAGGTCTGATATATAAAGTGAGAAAAGATGTACGACCAGGGTTTCACATCTCAAAACACGGGGAGTTAGGATTTAAAGGTAGAATCTGTGTTCTGGATGACAATGAGATCAAGAAGTAGATTTTGTAGTAGGCATAGAACACCCCTTACGCTATGCATATGGGCACCACAAAAATTTACTAAGACCTGAAGAAATATTTCTGATGGCTAGGAATGAAAAAAGCAGGTAGTATAGTATGTAGCACATTGCCTAACTTGTCAGTAGACCAAGGCCGAGCATCCATGACGATTGAGTTTATTAAAACCATTGGAAATTCAATAATGGAAATGGGAGATGATTACTATGGATTTCATCACTACTCTACAAACCACTTCAAAGGGGCACGACATGATTTGGGTTATTGTCGATACGCTAAACAAATGGTGCATTTCTTGCCACTTAAGATAACTTAATTAGCAAATAAATTGGTAGATTTATACATAGCAAAAATTGTGCATCTGCACAGAGTACCTACGTCCATCGTATCTAATCAAGATGGACACTTTCCATTAGCATTCTGGAGAAGAATGCAAATTGGAGTAGGTACCAAGCTGAAGTTCAACACTTTTGTCCATTCGCAGACTGATGGTCAAAGCGAGCGAACTATTCAAACCTTGGAGGATATGCTAAGGGCTTGCATGTTGGACTTTCAATGTTCATGGAATGAAAAATTGCCACTGATAGAGTTCGCTTACAACAATAACTTCCATGATTTCATTAAGATGGCTTCATACGAAGCACTGTATGGGAGGAAGTGTTGATAACCAATTCATTGGCATGAGGCTGGTGAAAGAAAAATTTTGGTATCGGATGAAGTGGATTAGGTCATTGAGGATATTTGACTGATACGCCAGAGATTGTAGACCTCGGTGGATCGACAATGCAAATATGAAAACCGACATAGGAGACCTCTAGTATTCAAGGTTGGGGACAAGGTACTACTGAAAATAGCTCCACTGTGAGGAGCAATGCAGTTTGGGAAGAAGGGGAAACTTAGCCCAAGGTTCATTAGACCTTTTGGATTTTGTAGAAAATAGGGGAAGTAACGTATCAACTAGCTCTTTCGTCTGTCCTATCTCAAGTCCACGACGTGTTTCACATGTCATTTTTGAGAAAGTATGTGAACGATCCAACACATGTCCTTAACTAAGCGTGGATCCTCAACAAACTTATGAAGAAAATTCGGTAGTGATTCTGGACTGGAAAGATGTAGTGTTGAAAAATAAGACGGTACCTTTTGTCAAAGTGCAGTGATGTAACCACGGCATCGAAGAAGCAACTTGGGAGATAGAAGCCAATATGAAGGAGTGGTACTGCAATGACCAAAAATGCTAATAGGGTTTAGTACTTGGGTTAGCATGCCGGGAGGGCATAATTGGATATATGTATGTGATTATGTGATTTAAATGCGTGACTATGTGGCATGCATGATATATATGATTAGGTGAATATATTATATGCATGTTTATGAGGATTAGATATGCATATGGGCCCTTTATTGTTTATAAAGGCATATCTATAATTTTGGCCTGCTAAGGGCATAAATGCGATTATATATGATAAATGGTTGAGACCATATTATTATGTAAATATATTTGCAGAACATGGCTCGAGGCGATCCTAGTGAGGGGGTTAGCGAAATAGTCACAGCGGGACTTAATACCCGACTCAGAGGAGCCTAGGGGTATTTTGGGTATTTAGAGAATATTTTGGGATTTATTGAATAATGAATAAGTATTTGGTAATTATTTGGACACGTCAGTATTAATTGGAAATTGGTAGGATGACTTGAGGAGTTAGCGGGAATCGGGGAAATGATTGTTTTACTCTTAGAACAATTAAAGGGTTGGGTTGTCTTGAGGGGTATTTTAGTCATTTGACTAGGATATTTGATCAGCTGAGTTTTAGGAGACCACCAGAAGTCAACCTTACAGAATATTATCTCTCCTTCTCACCCACGTGATCTCTCTTTCTCTCTCTCCCTCTTCTTGTGTCTTGAAGCCAAGGATAAACAGAACACTACAAGAAAAAGTGTCTACACCGATGACTTTTGTTGTCGTTGTAGATCAAGAAATCGTCGCTGTAGGTCCGTATGTGTAGCAATCTATAGCGACGACAAAATGCAGTCGTCGCAATAGTGGTTTACTATAGCGATGACATGTCGGTGGGAATCATTTTTTTTTTGTAGGACTGAGATATTGCGACAACATGTCATCACTGTTGGTGGTTGCAAAATTTGAAAATTTGAATTTCCAAAACTCCTACAGCAACGACATTTGGTCCCAATAAGTTCATCGACCACCCCATCTACAGCGACGATATGTTGTCACTGAAGAGTGCATGGGTTTTTATGCCTTCAGCGATGCCCTGTCGTCGTCGTAGGGTCACGAAAACACTGATTTTCGTGTTTAGTGTGCATGTTGTCGTCGTAGGTATACAATTTTTTTTTTAAATTAATTAATTATAATGATTAAAATTTATTTAATAAAAATTTAATTATTAATTAAATAAATAAATAAAACCAACTTATTTAATTAAATAATAAAACCAATTTAACAATATTCATAGTCTCAAAATGTAAGATAACAAAACATAAGTAGTATTGTCTCCAAAATTTAAAAAAAAAACACAAAATATTAATAAGTTCAAAATAATAATATAATAAAACTAAATGTCATCAAAATCAAATCCAAAGTCATTATCTTCGGGTTGTTGTGGTGGCTGTGGTGGTTGCTTTAGTGGTGGTTGTGGCTGCTATGGTTGTTGTGGTTGAAAGCTTGCCATCTTAGACTGCATCATATTCATGTCAAAGTTGACAGGCTGAAATTGTGGAGCTTGGATCGGATTTGTTGCTTGCAAAAATTGTTGCATTTGCTGGAACTAGTTGTTCTGAGTCATAAAGGCTTGACTGAAGTGTTGAATCATGGACTAGAAGCCTCAAGCTGTATCATTGGAGAGCCAACTGTGGTGGACGGAAACGGTGTTGCCTCTGAATGTGAAGAGGATCCGGTGGCGCATGAAGCAAATTTACTAGTGCCCATCAACTTGCATCCAATACATCAGTTGTGGCCACGATGTTGACCAAGTACCTTACAGACGACTTGTGTCTCATTGACAGTGGCACTTCTTGCTTTAAATTTAGATTGAAATTTAGAATGGGATTGGGATTGTATCTGTGTTTCTTGCTGCAAGGCATCCTGCAGTTTAGAAACAAGACAATTAATAAATAATATAATTGAATAATATACATGTATACAAAACTTAGAAAGTTACTTACATATGCATCCTTAGCATTCATGTTCACCCATCCATGTGTCGGATGATTGTGCATGTCATGGAACGTATCGATAATGTTGGGCGGTTCCTTAGTCTGAAGATTCATCTTTAGAAAACAAAATTTAAAAAAATCTCAGTTAAATATTGAAATTATTATTAAGAAGTGGATCCGGGGAGACTTGGATACTTCTATTTTGCTCTATTGCCAACATTTGCCTTTGAGCGTGCCATGAACTGTGGAGTGGTGAAAAGGTCAACAAACTTCTGCCAACTCTTGTTGTCCATGTCCTCCGGTGGATTCTTTCTGGCTGTCTCGATACCATCATACCCTCCATGTTCATCAAAGTATCTTTTCTTGTGACCTTTTCTATCCTTGTAGCGATCCTAACACTCTCGTTCTGTCCCAGTCTCCATCAGTCGCCACTTAGGGAGAGCTCGAGGAAGAATGAAAAATTCCTTCAAAAAATGGTGAGATTTTTTAAATTATAAAAAAAAAACATTACATGTGAATAAGTAGATAAATTTACCTCAAACTTTTGCATCAATCCAATCTTGTGCTCATCCGGAACACTATGCCATGAGTCATAATATAATGCAACATCGTGACCAATAAGGTTACCAATAAGTCTCGTGAACAATGTCCCAAAATCACCAACTGCTTTGTAGGTTCCCTCCATCAGATCAAATTGTAGAGCCAAGAGACCTTTATTATCGTTGACGAGCTGCTGCAAATTTTTGGATCGAGACCGACCTCTTCTTTTTGTTGCAGTCGTTGCATATGTTAATTAAAAAATACAATTGAATTGAATAAAATATTCATTTATTGATAAAATACAGACTAATTATAGTATATTACCTGTCTCACAGGATATAGGAACTCGCGTGGGATCTGGAGGAGGAGGATCTGCTCCATCACCGCCATGAGAACGAGCAACAGTAGCAGACATATCTTTGCATTTTAAATATTTATTAACTTAAATTCAGTTATAGATGGAGGTTAATTACATAACGTAAATAATTTCGGTAATGCAGTTTAAACTATTGAAAAACAAACATTATTGAGAAAAGTCATATATTGATTTAAAAGTCTTGAAATTAAAACATACACATTAAACATACAAATATGAATATGAATATACATAAGAAAATATTATTCCTCATCAATGTCGATTCCTAGATCATCATCTATACTTTCTAAATCATCTTCACTAATTTCATCATCATCGTCATTGATGAAATCATCATCCACATCCAGAACAGATTGAGATGTTTCCCCAATTATGCTAGTGTGACCAGGTCGATCCAAATGCATAATCTCCAACTCTCCTAATTCCACAGCGAGTACAAAATTTGATGAAGTGCTATCATGCACGATATCAACCTCGTTATCATCATCAATACTTGGATGATCCCAGATCTTTCGATGATTGAATTCTTCTACTACCCTCCAATTTTTGTTTCTTGAAGGATCTTCCAAGTAGAAAACTTGTTTTGTTTGAGTGGCAAGAATAAACTGATCGTTCTTGTACCATTCAGAATTAATCATGATACTAGTTATGTTATTCTTAGTCACATTTCGACCCTTGCTTGCATTAGTGTTGAACCATTTGCATCGAAACAATACTACTGAGTAACCATGGGAATAACATAACTCTACAATCTCCTCAAGTTGGCCATAGAAAGTGAAACCATCAGTTCCTAACACCGAAACTCCACTATTTTGAGTGGTACATCTTTCATCACAACTATGGACCAAAAGCTTCACATTGTTAACAATGCAAGTTGTGTAAGAGTATGCATTCTGATTGGACCCATTTGCTAAAACAAAAAATTCATCAGTACACTCAGTTGACTATACTTGTCACAAACGACCCATCTATAGAGTAAAACACAAAAAAAGAAAACACAATGAGATGAGTATTAATCGATACGAATTTTGTAAGAATTCTACAGGTTCGATAATTTACCTTCAATTTAAACCAGATAGGGAAATCTTTTTGAAGATTTATGTTTGAATTTTCTCGAAGGCATTCACTGTATAGAACAAGGATTAAGGTAAGATAACAATTTTCCATGAATTAAATTTAATGAATTCATATATGTGTTGAGCTACTTACTCCATATGGTTGGATTTCAGGGCAATTGTTGAGTACAAACTACTCTGCTTCTTTTCGATGATGATAGTTAAGGGATATGATTTTCTTTTTGCTACTTGGATGACATTGTGATTCAAAAACTGAAAACTGTCTTTTAGGAATAACAATATCCGCATTTCTTTCTGGATGATTAAATTTAGTCTATACGCCCTAAAGATATTGCGAATAAAAAGTCAAAGCTTCATCGGCAACATAACCCTCCGCTATAGAATCTCTAGGGTGTGCCTTATTCCTGACATAATTTTTCAACTTATTCATATATTGCTCAAACGGATACATCCACCTCATGTAAATGTGTCCTCTGAGGATAGCTTCTTAATTAAATCAATTGTTATTTCAAAAAAGGCTGGAGGAAAAATTAACTCCAACTTGCACAATATTTGTATCACTTGATCTTATGCATTCTCCATGTCCTTAACAACCAATGAACGAGCACAAATTTGCTTAAAGAAATTGCAAAGCTCAATGATTGTCTTCAAAATAGACTTATCCAAGTCGCCTCAAACTCCTACCGGCAGCTGACGTTGCATAAGAATGTGACAATCGTGGGATTTCAACCCAACAATGTTCCATCATTGTGAGTTACATTCTTAGAGAAATTTGAACCGAAGCCATCAGGAAGTCAAAATCCTTTTAGGAACTGACAAAAAAACCGTCTATCATCTGGTTTGAAAGAGTACATAGGATGTGGTTTGATCAACTTCATATCGTCTTCCTTGAGGTGCCACTCTTCTCGGATACCTCAATTCTTCAAGTCTACTCATGCGTTGGTGGTGTCTTTTGATTTCTCATTCATAAGAAAAGTACTGAGTAAACTGTCGCAAACATTTTTCTCTACATGAATTACATCTAAATTGTGCTTCAGTTCAAGTTCGAACCAGTAATCAAGTTCAAAGAAAATACTATTTTTACTCCAATTAAGCTATATTGGATCTCGCTTTCTTTTCACACTCCCGAAACTAACATGTTTACCCGGCAAACAATTTGGAACATGTGATAATTGTTCGAGTATGTCTTGACTATTGAATTTTCTTGGAGGACATCCTTTTTCATAATTCTCATCAAACAAGCGACTCTTCCTCCACTTATCCATAGAAAATAAGAATCTTCTATGACCACCATAAGTTTTCTTCCCAATTACCCGACATGAAGGAGTGTCTTCGTTGCATGAAGGACATGCCATATATCCTTGGCCACTCCAATTAGACAACTATGCATTCTTAATACATTATTCATTGCAGCATCTGTGGTTTGAACTCCTTCATCCCACAACTCCTTCAATTGATCTACCACAGGCCTCAAAAAGACATCCATGTCCTTCCTAGGTGATTTCGGACTGGGATCAATAAGGTCAGCATGAATGATGACTCTTTCATGCACAACCAAGGAGGCATATAGTATGTACAGAATATTACCGGCCACATGCTATAACATAGACTCATGTTACCAAATGGATTAAAACCATCAGCAGCCAAAACAAATCAAACTTTTCTGGGTTCTTTGGAAAAATCAGGATATCTGGAATCAAATTGTTTCCAAGCACCCCCATCAACAAGATGGTGCATCACACCATCTTCTTTCAACCATCCCGTACTATGTCAGGTCATATCATTTGTTGTATGCCTTGAACCATAAAGTCGCTTCAGCCTAGGAGTCAAAGGGAAGTACCGCAACACTTTGTGGGCGACTTTTTTCCCTTTTGTGTCTTTGTCAACCCATCAGCTCTCACCATATACAGGACAAGTCTATTTTTTGGGAATTCTCCTTTCATAACAAACAACAGTCATACTTGCAAACATAAATTGATTGATAACCTAACTTCCTCATTTTTTACTTTGACTCATAGAATGAAGTCGGAATCTTATTCTCCTTCGGGAATGAAAATTTCATAAACTTCAAAAGTTCATCAAAGGAACTATTTGTCAATTTATTCATAACCTTCATGTGCATCATCTTCGCCAAGAAGTTCAAGGAGGACAACCAAGTACAACTAGGGTATAACTCAGCTTCGACCTCTTGAAACAGGTCATCAAATTGATTCTCTACACTATTGCCACAGCCATATGAAATTCCTTCATTTACGTCTTCTTAATTAGTGACTTGTTCACCAATAACATCATTGATGATGTCAATCATCTCATCAATTACTGGAGCCCCGTCGTCCACTACTGGAGGCATATCAACTTCACCGTGGTAGGTCCACTTCACGTATTGCTGCAAAAACCCATATCTGTGTATGTGAGCCTCCACCACATCCTGTTTCTGATTCAGCATATTGACACACTAAATGCATGGGCATGTGACTTCTCCCGAAGCATTCACATGATTCCTGGCCATTTGTATAAATGCTTGAAGACCATTCCGAAACTCATCAGAGTTACGTCGTCTATTAGTTATCCAATTCTTGTCAGTCATTATAACAGATTCAAGTGGAAAATAAATTATAACAATGTGATAATCATAAAAAACTACCTTTATTTGCTAATAATTTTATGAAATCTTATGAATAAATTATTAAATTTTATGGATATATATTATCAAATTTTAAGAATATATATTATTGTTACTTATGAGTGTATTATAAAGTTTCATTATATAATCAAATATTATATTATAATTATTATTATGTTATTTAATAATTGTCAAATTCTTAATAAAATTTTCACTTTTTTTAAAAAAAAACAACAATAAAATTTTATAATTTTAATATTAACTTATTTTAAAAATAAAGTTAACTTAATTACCTATTTTATCTACATATATTATAAAATTTTATGAATATATTATAAAAGTAATTGAATAAATAAATATTTAATTACAAATTTATTAATTTACCATTAGAGAATATTATTTTAATTTCTACTTGTTGACGCCGTTTTTCGCCAACAGTGTATTACGAAAATTAGCTGGAATAAACTAGTGCTTAAGGGTAAACCGTAATGAGAATAATCACTCTTAAAGATACTTAGAGTGATATAGTAAGAACACTCATTCCTTTTTACGTGGTTCGGAGGTTAAAATCCCCCTAGTCCACGAGTCAATATTATTACTGTATGTCTCTCTATTTTGATAGAATATTTGCATAACACAGGGAAAACCCAACCCCTTTTCTATCCAAGGTCTTGGTATTTATAGAAGAACCATCCCTGGATAGGTGTTGGGGTTTTCACGTGAATATACATCCCTCTTTGTGACCTGTCATCTACAAATGGTGAATATTACAATATATCTTAAGGTAAGGTCTAATCATTAGGTAAAAATGATCATGGGCCACCTGGCGTAATTAGACATGTGATGTCTGATTACGCACGTTTATATTACGTGTGTGAGAATGGACATGCGATCCCTGACCATGCATGTTTATAAATAACGTATCCAGCTTAATAAATTCGTGGGCATGGCAGGTGGTCAGAGGACTCCGACTTGAGCATAATGCCAGCCCGTGTCCCAGAGGCTTTAAGTTATATCCATCTCCAGTTTGCACTTTAACGCTTCGTACTCCTCAGCTCGTTTTATTATCTGGGGGGTCACACTGCCTCTGCCGAGGAGATGTCAATTTGTGGGTCCCTCAGTATTATTCTTAGATTGCCAGCTGTACTCGAGCTGCCGAAAGGACCCGAGCTAAATATCAGGACGTACATTTGCCCCCCAAGTCCCTGCCCATGTCTTATGACGTCATTCTCTGACTGACACGGTGGGGACTTTTAAACTTCTACTGTGATTATCCATGTTTGTTCATTATTGAGTACTGGACACGTGGAATGCCATGATTGGTGCCTGTTTGGGTTTCGAGGATTGCATTAAATGCCCTGGCCACCTTTTATGCCGCCGTTTAATCTTTTGAAACATGACCCTCGCATCTCGCATTAGCTTGATCGGACGGTCCGTGTTTCTTTATGCTTATTACGTATAAATAGGGCTGTCAATTTTCAGTGTCCATACCCTTTCATTTGAAATTTTTCCTAGTTTTCTTTCCTCTGAACTTCGAAAACCCTTCTTCCTTTTCTCATAAACTCCCAAAAATCTGCCACCGAAACCTTCGTGAGCCCAACCACCAAGGATTTTTTATGAACTCTCCTTCTATGTTGCACACTCCTTCCGTCGACGAATACACTGTAAGTTCTTTATTCTATTGGAACTTTCTTTTACTCGTTTTTTGTGTATTTCTTCCTTCTTTATAACGCCACTCTGCACTTCACCGTCACTAGCATTAGTTTGTTTCTACATATTTTTGATACACATGTTTCGGTTTAGGTTTATTGAGTAGGCTCAAAAATATATCTAGGGTGGTGATGTTCATAAACTGGGTAAATCTTCGGGTGATTCCTGGGCAATTTTTAGAAAATATCCATTAGGAATGTAGGAGATGAAAGGTTTTTAGGGTTAGACATTAGGTTGCGTAGGGGATACGCTTCTTGGGTGGTTTTTCCATAGACTGTTCCCCAAGGAGGGTGGTGGCTTAACTTTCTGACACACGGATCCCTAAATATCAGGGGTTTGTTGGGAAACCTAGGCACATAGCATAGGCAATGCGCAGCATCACACGGGTCGATATTGCATCATCTCGCGTGTTAGGACACCTGGCCTTTGTTATTTCTCCTATTCAAAAAATTCTACGTCGCCCACTAAAAACTCTGTTCTTTTTATTCGATAGGCGAGCTGATGGCACCCAAGAAAGGTGCATCCACGAAGAATATAGCTGGCTCGTCGTCCCAGCAATCTCACAAGGAAAAGGAGGTTATCCCTGATTCCCCCTTCCTGAGTTCGACCCTGTGGTGGAGAAGGAGTTCGCGGTCGCTCCTGACGCCTTTTTTGAGGCCGAAAGGATTGTCTCCAAGATAACGATCCAAGGAAGGGTCAACAAAATCCTACTGTCCCACAACATCAAGGTTGGGACGTGTGTTCTCATCACCCGACCTCCCTATGAGGGGGAGCGGAGCTTTGCACCACTCCAAGACGATTTTGCAGCCTGGAGTGATGAACACTTAAAGGTCGGGGCCTTTCTCCCCCTCGACCAGTACTTCGCGGACTTCCTCAATTATGTAAGGTTGGCACCATTTCAACTTCCCCCGAACTCCTATCATCTACTAGTCGGGCTGAGGTATCTCTCCCTGAAGCAGATGTGGGAGGTCCCCACCCTTATGGATATCCTTTATTTCTTCTGCCTAAAGGCCAGCCCAGATCAACGGGGACGAGGTGATGGGTTCTACTATCTGGCCCGATTCCCAAATTCACCCACAGTCATCGAACGACCCAACCATCCCAAGGACTTCAAAGATCAGTTCTTTATGTCGAATGGGTTTTGCAATTGCGAAAACCATTACTTCAACCATCCTCGTAAGTTTCCTTTCTATTCTCAGTTCGCGAAATTATTATTATTTTTTATTCTTAGATTTTTTGCGTGTATACTGATTGGAGCATCATCGTGCAACCATTTTTGCGAGGATGGCCAAATCAGTCACCCTTGGTGGTCAATATGATACCCTGGCGGGGCTTCCGCTCAGTGAGAAGGAGTACTGCCAACTCGTATCTGATGACACGATGTTGCTGTGTAAGTTAATCTCCGCAGGCCAGACTCTGGCCTTGAGGAGGACGTGGGATACTTACACAAGAGCTCGTGAGCTAGCGCCCATCCTCGAAGGAGGTGCTGCGGTCTACGATGATGACGAACAGGAAGAAGAGCCTAAGGTGTCGCTTGTGCGAAAGAGGCGAGCTCCTGAGATCGTTCGGGAACCTGATGTGGAACGAGCTCAATCGGGGGCAGCAGCTGGTCCCTCTGGCCAAGGTAACCCATCCCCTTTTCAGGACCTAAACAGGGCTGCCGCAGACCTTAGGCTAGTTAGGTTTAACCCAAAGCAGCTCGTACATCTTCACCAAAATGATCCTGACCATAATATAACCTTGCTCCAGTGCATAGATCAATTTGTACTACGTCATGACATGGGCCGTCCTAGGGGCACCGTAGTAGTAAACAACACCTTGTCTTTTAGGTTGACCTTCTTTGAGGAGTATGGGACCAACCTTAGGTCGTGGCCCTCCCTTCTCAAGGGTATAGTTGCTCCGGGACTTAGATAATACATAGAGGAGTCCAGTCCTAAGGTAGAGCCTAACCCGGAAACTCCCTTAATCCAAGAAGTGGTTGACTTAGACTATCCTTCCCCTATAGCAGCCCCGAGGCTGGAGGTCGTGGAAATAAACTCCTCCTCTAGCTCGGAGGGTAGGATTTTTTGTTACTTTGTACGTATTTTCTTGGTAAACTGATGAACGTATATGCATACTTAGTGCATTTCCCATTCTTTTTCAGGTGAGGAAATGGCACAACAAGAGGAACCTAACATCCTCTTGATGTTCCAGGAAGGGAGATCCAGTGAGGGTCCCCTTATCAAGAAACTTCGACCCACTTCAAAGAAAACGCCCCTCTCAGCCGCGACCACTTCCAAATCCCCGGCCAAGAGGAAAGGCTCGGGCTCAAGAGCTCTGCCAGCCGCAGCCCCAGAGAAGAGGGGTCTGGCTGCACCCCCTCCTCACTTTCCCCCAGCTCCTGCTCAGGACCAGGTAGCACCGGTTGGTCCTCCAGCTCCAGTGGTCCCCACTGCCGCTGTTCGCATTCCCGTCAACACCCAGAATCTAGAGCAAATTCCAGACACTTTTCGGGAGCCCATCTACAAGACGGCGAACCACGCGGTGGAGCACTTCTATAAGGCCAGACCCAACGACCTGAGGGCAATCGAGGAGAGGAGCCCAGAGAACGTCATGGAGTCGGCTCTGGGGATGAACTTCATAGTAATCATTTTCCCTAACCTGACTTTTATTATTTTTCCCTGGTATGTGCCTAACTGTTTCTTTGCTTTTTGCAGGCGGTCTTGGCTCAACATTGCAGCATTTCTCGGGCCAGGGCCAGGAATGATGAACTCAAGGCCGACCTCTAGACTGCTCAGGCCGCCGTGACTGCGGCCCAAGCTACTCTCGCCGCCTCTCAATAGAGTGAACATAGTGCCAAGGCTGCTTTGGAGGCAACCCAAGCAGGTGAACAGGCGACAAAGGCTGCTTAACCACGGCTCAAGAAGGCGAGCAGGCGGCAAAGGCTGCCTCGGCAGCCCTTCAGGCCGAGCTGGAGGGGGCCAAAGAGAAACAGCTAAAGGTCGAGGCGGCTATTTAGGAGGAGAAGAAGGCATCGACATCCTCCATGGAGAGCATGTTGTACCTCTGCTGGGCCTTCAATTAGGACGGAAACTTCTCCTTCATGGCCTCTGAAGTGTGGGGGCACTACCTCGAGAAGTTCAAGGCTCGGCTACAACAAGAGTTGCAGTCTGAGATCAGGGAGGCCTCTGTCGCTGGCTAGCAGGAGATCAAGGAGGTGACGTCCTCAGAGCGGCCTGGAGGGTCTTAGATTTTATTTTCCCTTTTTTATGTTGTATATTTTTCTTTTGTAAACATTAAGTGTTGCGAAAATTGATTTGATTAAAATGTGCAAGTGTACACAGTCACAAAACAAGTAATAAAGTAGTAAGTATTCAAGATCATCTCCACAGGGATTGCAAATTAAAACTACATGCAAAAATTAATTACTAAACAATTACACTAGTTAACAAATTGAATTTCTTTGAATTTCCAAATTAACCCAATAAAAAAGAAATTAAAATTACTTAAAGTGAACTGAACAAGAACCTTGAGAGAAATATATGAATTTTAAAACAATTACACTAGTAAACAAATTGAATTTCTTTGATTTTCCAAATTAACCCAATAAAAAAGAAATTAAAATTACTTAAAGTGAACTGAAACAAGAACCTTGAGAGAAATAAATGAATTTTAAAATAGACTTGAATCATTGAATCCCCCTATATTATTTTTCCTGAACACATTGCGAACGTATTGCTGCAGCAATTTTCTAGCAAAACTCTCAGGATAACAAAAGGTTCATTTAACACACATAAAACTTTCCCAAATCTTATGACCTTAATTCTTCTACCTAATTAAACATATTCCTATGCAAAATCAGATTTAAGAACGCAATCACAGTTCGATTCTCAAATGTTACACAAGGTATTTAACATATCCCTATATTAAATACTAACATAACCTAACCTAGATTATGACTTGTGTCATCCAAGTTTTTCCTATTACATTCAACCTTTCCAGCATTAAATATAATTAAAATAACTTGCCATTGCTGTCCAAATAACAACAAGAAATTAATTTAAGCACACTTGAATGATCAAGGGAGATTTTACTAAAATAAAGTGCAAGAAATGGATAGATTATAACATAGGGTTCATCAACAATTCAAGCCACCAAGAAATTAGTTCATGGCGGATTTCATAAACATTAATTCACAATCAAAACAGCCCATAATATTCAGATTTAGAATCCAACTCAGAAATTAATAAAATAAAGATGAGGAAAAGAAGAAAGAACAAATCCAAAATGATGCTTGAGCTTTCTATGCTTGTTCTCCTTCTTCCTTGTTGGTATTTCAGCTTGTCTCTCTATTTTTTTCTAGTTTTTCTTTGCCAAAAATGGCTGCTGGTTCAATATTACGGCTGGAGCATTCTTTTGGGTATACTAGGTTTTCTCTTCTCCTCCAAAAGTACCATAATGCCCCTCTTTTTCCCCCAAAACATGAAGTCTTCCTTCTCTTTTGTCCTTTTCTCCAATGTGCTGATTATTTCCTTCTGCCATTGCCACATCAGCCCAAATATAAGCTTGCCTTTTGACTGCCACGTGTTCCATGCTCCAAAATCTACCTGATCACAATGCTTCAGTTTTGCTGTAGCAATCCTGAATATTCAGCCATCAACGCATAAATTCATCACAATAGATTCATATGCTAGCTCATTCCTGTAATGCCCCAAATTTCCTAATAAGGTTTAGGACCTTGATTAGGAGGCCGGGAGGGCCATAATTGCTTTATTATGCTATTTAATGATATTATGCATGTTTAGGTGTATTAAATATGCATGTGAACCCATTTGTGATTAATTGGGTGAATTTCATATTTTGGCCATTTCGGGCATTTTTAGCATATATGTGAAATGGGTGTGGTGCTTTGTTATTATCTGGTTATGCCAGGGTTACCCAGCACAAGACGATCCTAGGAGGTAAGCTAGTGGGAAAGTCACAACGGGATTTAAGCTTGACTTGGAGTAAGTCAAGGGGTATTTATAGCATTACCGGGTTATTGGGTAATGGGAATTAACATTTGGTGATAAATTGGGAGTTAGTAAGACCAGGGGGAAATTCTGGAAGTTTTGACTATAATGTCCCCGGGGGTGTTTCCAGGACCCCGAGCATTAGGTTTTATTGGAAGTTACTTAAGCTTGAAGTAACCTTTTAAGAAAATAAAAAGAACGTTCTGTACGTTCTCTCTCCCTAAAGTTCCCTTTTCGTTTCCGATCGCATTTTCGAAGGTAACTTGAGTTCTAGGACTCGGAATCGAGCGAGGATCGAGGCATAGCAATCCTAAGGAGAATTAGAAGCTTATTAGCCGGAGGATTTAATTGGAAACAACTCAATCGGAGGTAATTCAAGTTTAAGTTTTAAGTTTTTAAAAGTTTTTAAGCTTAGAATTGGACTTTGTGAATCGTTGAGTTTTTAGGTTGTTTGAACCTCGGGTTTTGGTGGTTTTGGACCATTGGGGAGTTTGGGAACTTTGATTTGATGATTTGGGAATGTTTAGACATGTTTTTGGGAGGTTTTAAAAGGTTAAAATGAAGGGTAAATGGCTGCCCCGAAGTTGGGCCGCGGCCCTGTTCTTGGGCGCCGCGGCCCTTGCTCGATGAAGCAGGTGCCCCCAGTTTTGCCTTGCTGGGCGCCGCGGCCCTTGGTGTTGGGCACCGCGGCGCTTGCTTCTGGTGGTGCTGGGGGCCGCGGCTCAAGGTGCCAGGGCCGCGGCTCAGGCAGGCTTTTGAGCCCGTTTTGGGTGTTTTGACCCCAGGAACATGATTTTAGGCCTCGGGATCATTCCTACTACCCGGGTTAGTGAGGATTCATGTCTTGGAGGCTAAGTTTTAGTTCAAGGGTTGGTTTTAGAACTTGAACTCATTGGATCACCATTTGTGGTTGTGACTAGGTTAACACTAGAGGCTTGGATCAGGATCGTGCTTGTGGCTCATTTGTTGGTAACCTGTGCTTGGACCTAAGGTAAGAAAATTGCACCCCATGTGTGACATGCATGGTTATGATTGATGCATGTTGAATGTTTAAATGTAAACATTGATAGCATAATGAATGCTTGGCGATCTTGCCCATTTGCATATGATTATTGTTGAGGCATGCAAGATGATTAAATGTGATGCATGTGATGCACGAGAAACATGTGATTAGGCATGCCATGAATGATGAGTATGAGATTGGTCATAGCTTGAGTCTCTCAGTTTGTGCATGATCATAATTATGCTAGCAACTGTTTGGTAAGCATGCTGAATGCCCTGTTCTTGGATAATTGGCATATGATACACATTGATAGCATTGCTTACTTGTGCATGGTACTGACTAATTAGTCAGAATTGGCAAAGGTGTTAGTATCAACTGTGAAGCTGTGACTCATCAGTCAGGTTCGGCAGTGGTACTGGGCACTAGTCACGTTGTACTGACTCATTAGTCAGAATGGTCTTAGCGTGTATCACGCAAGCCATCAAAGATGAGGTCTATTTGACTATCAGCATTGAATGGCTCAAAGAGCATTAATGCCAGACCGACCCCGAGGGTCGATGAATGAAATAAGCGCTTGGAGGCTAGTGCCTTACTCAGCAGCCACTCTCCCACTTGAATTAGTGACGTGCTTGTCAGTCACTCAGTAAGGTTTACCAGAACCTATTGAAGGTTAGAGGCTTACCCAACAGCCACCCTTCCATTTGAATTAGTGACTTGCATGGCAGTCACTCAGTATGGTTTACCAGAACCTATTGAAGGCTAGAGGCTTACCCAACAGCCACCCTTCCATTTGAATTAGCGACTCGCTTGTCTGTCACTCAGCGTGGTTTATCAGAACCTCAAGTGTTACGACACTCATTTGATGAATATCATAAGCGCTTGAAGGCTAGTGGCTAACCTAGCAGCCACTCTTCCACTTGGTTAGTGACTTGTTTGGCAGTCACTCATCTGATTAGGAGTGACTTGATAGTCCTCCAATCAGAAGGCCAGGATTTATTATCCTGGATACCCCAGCATCTGTTTGAAATCATTTGCATGCTGATTAGAGCTATGATAGCTAGGCATGCCAGATATGATTCGATATCATGATATGACTGTTTATGAGCATATGAGTTTTCTTGCTGGGCTTCGGCTCACGGGTGCTTTGTGGTGCAGGTAAAGGCAAAAGAAAGCTGGGCCATCCTTGAGTTAGAGAGCTTAGGTGATGACGTGTACATATGCAGCTGCTCGACCAATACTTGGCGAGGTTTGAAAGTGGAACTAGGGCTGAACCCTGTTTTTGCCGCCTAGATCGGCTTGATGTAAATAGTCTTTTGTAATAAACTCTGAAATTATATTTTTGGGATCCCAATGTATACAGTAAACGTTCTAGTGAAACGTTATATCTTAACCAAAGATTTTAACCCCTAAACCGCTAATCATACTTAGTTACACGTTTATGGCCAAATAACTCGATTAGCGAGTTTAGCACTGTTTGCAATGTGCACTGTAGCGGTCCCTGGAGTTGGGGCGTTACAATTCCTTTGTGCACATATCTATCCATGAAATCGTTATCTTTAACCCAAAAGCTATTAAAAACTAAAAATAATTACACTTAATTAAAATAATGAAAACATCAAAGATAGCTACAAAAACTAAAAATAAACTAACATCACCCATGATTTTTTCACAATTATAAGTTCAAAAGCATATGAAATAACTCTTTATTCAAGAGTTATCATTAAGCACGAGGTTATTCTCCTTGAGACAATTTATATATATTATTTTTAGTTATCTAAGTTTTATTTATTCCTTGACCTCTTTCTCATGCCTTATGATGTGCACGTTTAAAGCCTTAGGAAATGACCCTTAGGTCGAGATCGATATTCCTGGTCCTAACCAAAAAAGACGATCTATATCTTACTTGTTAAGCATCAGGCCCTGGACCCGGTTGTATCCGGTTTCTTAATCAATTTTACCAACTTCTAAGTTTCGGAACCTAGTCATGTCCAAGATATTTAATTAGAAACTTAGTTTGCATTAGTTTTATTGACACCTTGCATTTTTTAGAAAAAACACCGGTTAATCAATTTAACCAACTTCTAAGTTTCGGAACCTGGTCGTGTCCAGGATATTTAATTAAAAACTTAGTTCGCGTTAGTTTTATTGACACCTTGCATTTTTTAATCAATTTAACCATCTTCTAAGTTTCGGAACATGGTCCTCGGATTGTCTGCCCCCCAAGTAATCATGAAGTGGACTTTCTGGGTTACTTTGAACTGACATGCAGATGAAACCATACAAAGATACAAATGTACCATAAACATTTTTTATATATATTTATAAAATTAAATGGCTCTTATATTCGAGCCTTACATAGACAGGTGGTTTGATCACTGATAATAATTTTTCAAATGCATAGCATTCTAGGTCCGTGGTACCGTTTCTCCACTAAGTCAGGTCAATTTAAAAGTACCTTCCTGTTTGATTTCCACTATTTGATAGGGCCCTTCCCAGCTTGGGACTAAGGCACCATCTTTGGGGTCCTTGCCTGCTAAAAATACCCTTCAGAGTACCAGGTGTCCCAAACCAAAGACACGCTTTTTGACCTTTGAATTAAAATAACGAGTGATTTTTTGTTGATAATGAGGGAGCTGTAGCTGTGAATCTTCTCATTTCTCATCAATTAGGTCGAGGGACGGGCTGAGTAGTTCTTCGTTCTGCTCTGGGCTAAAGGTCTAGAGCCTATGTGTGGCTACCTTTGTTTCGACAGGGAGGACGGCCTCACTTACGAAAGTTAAGGAGAAAGGGGTATGCCCCGTGGAAGTTCGGTGGGAGATCCGGTAAGCCCACAGCACCTGCGGGAGCTACTCGATCCATACTCCCTTGGCCTCATCCAACCTCTTCTTAAGGCTTGCTTTAAGGGTTTTATTCACAGCATCGACCTGCCCATTGGCATGCAGGTAGGCCACCGAGGAGAAGATTTTGATTACGTCGTATCTTTCACAAAATTCGGTGAAGAGGTCACTATCGAACTGCGTCCCATTGTCTAATACAATCTTTCTTGGAAATTTGAACCGGCAAAAAATATTCTTGACCACGAAGTCGAGGACTCTTTTTGCGGTGATTGTCACTAGCGGCTCCACTTCCGCCCACTTCGTAAAAAAATTGATGGCCACTACTGTATAGCGAACTCCTCCCTTCCCCGTTGGCAGGGCTCTAATTAAATTGATTCCCCATACCACAAAGGCCAGGGGGATGATATCATTTTTAGCTCGACTAGAGGAGCTCGGGCAATGGTGGAAAACCGCTGGCACTTATCACACTTTTGGACATAGGAGATATAGTCCTTTGATAACGTGGGCCAAAAATACCCCTGCCGTAATATTTTCAAGGCCAGGTTTTGCCCCCCAGCGTGATCCCCACAAAAGCCTTCATGCACCTCCTGCAAAATAGTTTTGGCTTCCTCTGGCAGAACACATCATAGTAGAGGTAAGGAGTGGCCACGCCAGTACAGCGTTCCGTCTATGATTGTGTACCTTGGATCTTGATAGAGTACTCTCCTCGCGTATTTCCGCTCGCCAGGAAATTTTCCTGTCATAAGATACTCTATTATAGGAGTCATCCAGGTTGGTCTAATATCGATCATCTCGACCTCCATCACGCTTTTTGCCACGCTCAAACTTTCTAAGAATTCCACTGGTACAATGCTGAAAGTCTCGGCTTCTTTGGAGATAACAAGTCTAGCCAGAGCGTCGGCATTGGCGTTTTGCTCGCAAGGGATCTGCTCGACTAGGCTATACTCAAACATTGATAGCTCCTTCTTGACCTTGGCTAGGTAAGCTGCAATTTGGGCCCCTCAAGCTTGATATTCCCCTGACACTTGGTTTACCACGAGCTAGGAATCGCTGTAGCAGTGGATGGCCCTGGCCTTCAACTCCTTCGCCACTTTAAGCCACACTAATAGGGCTTCGTATTCAGCTTCATTGTTGGATGCTACGAACCTTAACCGCAGCACAGAGTGGAAACGATGCCCTTCTGAGGATATTAAGATGATCCCAGCTCTGGACCCATTCTCATTAGATGACCCATCTACGAAGATTCTCCATAATTCCTGCACTGGTTCTCTCAAGGGCTCTTCCTATAATCCAGTGCATTCAGCCATGAAATCAGCCAAGGCTTGGCTTTTTATCTTAGTTCGGGGTATATACAGTATCTCGAACTGGCTAAGCTCGACCGCCCATTTCAACAAACGTTTCGATGTCTCAAGTTTCTGCGGCACCTGCCTTAAAGTCTGATCAGTCATGATGTGAATTGAATGGGCTTGGAAATATGGCCTAAGCTTCCTGGAAGTCGTAATAAGGCAGAATGCCATCTTTTCCATTAGAGGATACTGAGATTCTACTCCGAGAAGTCTTTTGCATATATAATATACTAGCTTTTGAACTCGGTCCTCCTCTCGGACCAACACGGCGCTGGCCGCATTTTCGATCATGGCTAAATAGAGAAAAAGGGGCTCTCCTGCCGTTGGTTTAGATAACACTGGTGGCTTGGCTAAACGTGTCTTCAGGTCGATGAAAGCTTGGTCGCACTCCTCAATCCACTCAAACTTTTTGTTCCCCCGAAGAAGGTTGTAGAACGGCAAACACTTATCGGTGGATTTAGAAATAAACTGATTGAGGGCCACCACCCTTCCTGTCAGACTCTGGACATCTTTATGCGACCTGGGCAAAGGCATCTCTAGCAACAATCTGATTTTGTCCGGGTTCGCCTCTATCCCCCTGGTGTTGACTATGAATCCCAGGAACTTTCCCGACGCCACTCCGAAAGTACATTTATGGGGGTTTAGCCTCATATTCTACTTCCTTAGAATTCCAAAACATTCCTTCATATTGGAGACATGGTTATCGGCAGTCTCTGACTTGACTAGGATATCATCAACATACACTTCCATGTTTTTTCCGATCTGATCAGCGAACATTCAGTTGACCAACCTCTGGTAGGTCGCCCTAGCATTTTTCAGCCCGAAGGGCATGAATTTATAGTAGTACACGTTGGTTGGAGTCATGAAGATAGTATGCTCCTGATTCGCAGGGTTCATGGTGATCTGGTTATATCCAGAGTACGCATCCATGAAGGACATGAGCTCATGCCCTGCGGTGGTGTCCACCAACTTGTCAATCCTTGGCAAGGGGAAGCAATTATTGGGACATGCTTTATTTAGATCGGAGAAATTGATGCAGATCCGCCATTTTCCATTTGTTTTTGGGACTAGGACAGGATTGGCGACCCAGATCGGATACTTAGCCTTGCAGATAAAGCCGCACTTCAAAAGCCTAACTACTTCTTCCTCCAGTGCCTCAGCTCAGGTCGTACCCAGACGCCTCTGTTTCTAGGATTTCGCAGGCATGCTTTTGTCAAAATTTAGCGTATGCATGATGACACTCAGGCTGATTCCTATCATGTCTTCACGGGACCAAGCAAAAACATCTAGATTTTCTTGTAAAAAAGTTACCAGCTCCGCCTTTCTTTCGGTGTCAAGATTTTTCCCGAGCTTAACGACCCTCGAAGCATCTTTGGGATCAATGTTTACTTCTTCGAGGTCTTTAATATCCTGGAGCTCAGATCTATCTTCACCCATTCGAGGATCAATATCCTCACTCGGGGTGGCTCCCCTACAACTGACTGGCTGAGGTATCCCAGGATTATCTCTAACTTCCTGGGATTACTCTCCTCGATCTTGCACGGCCATTGTCTGCTGCCCGGGTTGTGATTTTCCCTTCATGGAAATTCTATAGCATTCCCTAGCAACGAGTTGATCACCTCAGACAGTACATATTCCTGTGGATGAAGGGAATTTTATCACGAGGTGGTAGATGGAAGTTATAGTTTCGAATGCCATCAACGTGGGCCTACCCAAGATTGCGTTGTATGCGGTCGGATAATCCATGACCACAAACTAGAGCAGCTTAGAAACAGTTCATGGTTCGTCACCCAGGGTTATCACCAACTCGATCGTTCCGATAGCTGTCGAACCTTCTCTAGAAAACCCGTTCAACATCATGGAGGTTGCCTTTAGTTCGGCCACAAACAATCCCATTTTCTCCAATGTGGACCTAAATAGCAGATTCATAGAGCTCCCGTTGTCGACCAAGGTTCGCCTAACTCTCGGAATGGCGAGCGGGATGGTTATGACTAGAGGGTCGTTATGCAGGAACTGGACATGACTAGCGTCTTCTTCAGTAAAACTGATCGGTTGTTTCTCTAATCGTTGATGTTTAGAAAAACACTGCTCCGGGAAAAGCTCAACTCCATTGTGAGACCTCAGCTCATTGACATACCTCTTCTAGGCATTTTTTCTCGTGCCTGCCAAATGAGGGCCTTCAGAGATGGTGGTTATTTCTCCTCCTATTATCGGAGGAAGGGTTTCCTGACTCACTTGTGCTTCGGTCTGATTTGCGAGGGCTTCTGGAGCTGATTGAATGTTTTGCCCAGCGGGCTGATTAGGAGTGACTCGATTCCGGGCATACTGAGCCAAGGGCTCGGCCCTGATGAGCGTCTCGATCTCATCTTTCAAATGCCTGCATTCATCGGTGTTGTGACCAATGTCATTGTGGAATCGACAAAATTTTGAAGGGTCTCTCTTCGCCCTTTGATTTTTTAGAGGCACTGGCTTCTTCCATGAAGGTCGGGCAGAGTTCGCCAAGAAGATGCACTCCCTGGTATCCGTGAGGTCAGCGTAAGTCGCGTAGATTGGTTTGAATTTCTCCACGGGCTTTTTTTTTTTTTAACCATTCTAGCCGCCTTTGCCATTTTCTTTCCTCTTGCTTCCTCCCCCGCAGTTATTCTGGGTAACGGTTCCGTTGTCGCGTACTTCAGAAGGACTTCCCTCGTGGTGAGTGTCGCTGACTCCATCGCAAGCTGAATTGGTCCTTTGTGAGTTTAGGCGATCTCATAGATCAGTATGTGGATCAACCCGAGGGTTTTGAGCTGAACTCAACTGATTCCTTAAATCGGTGCTGGTCCTACCACTTTGACCATCCTCCGTCCAATAACTTCCGTTAGATAAGCTCAGAGCTTGCAGTCAAGGATGAGGATCTAGAGCATTCACGCGTGCTCGCGGGACATGAGCAGGGGCAGTGGGAAGAGGATTCCTCCTGCTGTTTCTGTAGGCAAGGACGTCTCGAGCAGGACAAGGTAGGGATGGATGCCTGATCGGCGATGGAGGGTGTCTGATTAGTGAAGCAATTCTCGTTCCATCAGGTCGGATCAAACTAGCCCGCGGTTGCTCTGCTCCACCATTTCTGGTTCTGTGTGCATGGTGATCTAATCGCGGTATAGGGAAGTCAGTCAGGACATGCCGTCTTTGCAAGTTTGCCCTTGACCATCTGTGTGGGTTGCCATGGGTATTCGACGGTGGCGTTGAACTCGGAGTCGAGGTTCTGACCGACCGGCTGACTCATTGGTGATCCCTGGGAAAGCCACCAAATGGGGTTTCTTGGTGATTGGGCAACACGGGAGTAGAACTTGGAGTTGAGGTTCTAACCGATAGACTTGGCCTGGGTCAACTATCCCGACGAGACTTACGAGTCCCGCCTTTCCTCTTTCCGACATTAACATCGGTTACAAGAGGGGGTAACCGAGCCAAGACTTCCTCGATTTTCTTATTTTCCTTGGCTAGATGGCTCCTCAATTGCATGTTCTCCATCTCTACCGCAGTCAAGTAATTCAGGTTCAGATTCGGCGGTAGAGGTGCTGAACTTCCGGTGTTGCCATGGCCCATCAGTTGTTTTCCCGATCGCTGCTGGAT
Organism: Humulus lupulus; assembly: GCF_963169125.1. Classification (NCBI taxonomy): domain Eukaryota; kingdom Viridiplantae; phylum Streptophyta; class Magnoliopsida; order Rosales; family Cannabaceae; genus Humulus; species Humulus lupulus. The sequence continues at coordinate 172,300,017 of NC_084793.1, forward strand.
CTCCGGGTCTTGTTCGTCAGAAACAGTGGTATGGTGAGCCTCCTACCCACCATGCTGATCCGTTTTGTTACCATGCCTTGAACGAGTGACCACCATGATGAACTTTTTCCTGAATCTTTTTCAATGGCACTAATTCGTAGCTCTCAATGAAAGCACCAAACTGTTGACACGGTTTTTCGCCAACAGTGTATTACGAAAATTAGCAGGAATAAACTAGTGCTGAAGGGTAAACCGTAACAAGAATAATCACTCTTCAAGATACTTAGAGTGATATAGTAAGAACACTCTTTCCTTTTTACGTGGATTGGAGGTTAAAATCCCCCTAGTCCACGAGTCAATATTATTATTGTATGTCTCTCTCTATTTTGACAGAATATTTGCATTACACAGAGAAAACCCAACCCCTTTTCTATGCAAGGTCTTGGGATTTATAGAAGAACCATCCCAGGATAGGTGTTGGGGTTGTCACATGAATAAACATCCCTCTTTGTGACATGTCATCTACAAATGGTGAATATTACAATATATCTTAAGGTAAGGTCTAATCATTAGGTAAAAATGATCATGGGCCGCCTGGCGTAATTAGACACGTGATGTCTGATTATGCACGTTTATATTATATGTCCGAGAATTCAGGGATAAATGGACATGCGATCCCTGACCACGCACGTTTATATATAACGTATCCAGCTTAATAAATTCGTGGGCATGGCAGGTGGTCAAAGGACTCCGACCTGAGCATAATGCCAGCCCGTGTCACAGAGGCAGTAAGTTATATCCATCTCTAGTTCGCACTTTAACTCTTCGTACTCCTCAACTCATGTTATTATCTGGGGGGACACATTGCCTCTGCCGAGGAGATGTCAATTTGTGGGTCCCTCAATATTATTCTTAGACGGCCAGTTGTACTCGAGCTGCCAAAAGGACCCGGGCTGAATATCAGAACGTACACTACTTATTTTATAAAATAATATTGATAATGTTGTATAATTGTAATATTATTATTTTAATTTACACTTTATAATTTTTTAATTAATTGATTTAAAATTTATTAATTAAAAAATTTAATCACACTAACTTTAAAACTATGTTTTAATGTTTAGTTTTTCTAAATCTACAAAAATTTCGGCAGCATAACGATTGTAATCGAACATATAAATCAGTCTCAAAGCATACATAAATTTTAATACAATCATTTAATTTGACAAATAAACAACAAAAACAAATTATAAACATATTCTCAAATCAAAATAATTAAATTAAGGAAGGGTCACGTTAATTTAAATACACATACATATATATAAAAATATATATATATACATATATAACCCCGAAAAAAGAAAGTAAAGATAAATAAAAATGCATATATACCTCTATTAATGCTCCAACCAACGTAGAGGCACCCACTCACAGTCCTTGCACAATATCAAAAACTAAAAAAAACAACTATCACAAACCATTTTTACCATATACAAAACTCAAACAAAGATTGACTAAAAGTATATTTTAATGAATAAAATACAAAATAATGAGTGATAAATACACATACCTAAATAAATGGAGCCAAAAATTGGCCTGCAAATCGACTAAATGGAGTTGGGCGGCGGAGATGGTGAAAAATTGTCTCTATTTTTCAATTTTTCAAAAAAATGGGGAAAGAAAGTCGCTCGAGTTGGGTTAATGACGATGGACTCTATAGCGACAATGACCAGTCGTTGCTGATATCAAACGCACTGTTTCACTCAAACGGTGAGACCCTACAGCGACAACATGTCGTCGCTATAGGATAGTGAATACTACACAAATCCCCCCGTGTGCTACACATCTACACTACAGTGACGACCTGTCGTCGCTATAGGCAGTGAAAATTTGACTTAAATTTTTTGGGGGTTCACATTCCCACATTTTTTTTGGTCTTATTGCGATGACATGCCGTCGCTCTAGAATAACATATTTCCCTCTCTTTTTTTCCACGATGACTCTACAGCGACAACAAGTCGTCGCTATAGGGGGTGCAAATAGGCAACCAACTCTGGACAATTGAGTTCCCTAAGCATCCTACAGCAACGGCAGGTCATCGCTATAGACAAACATATTTCCCTCTCTTTTTTTACAAAGACCCTACAGCGATGACATGTCGTCGCCGTAGAGTCAGTTTCCGCCTCATGTTCCCTCCAAATTCTTGGAACCCTACAGCGATGACTTGTTGTCACTTTAGGGTATCAGGAATTTTGGAGGGCCTAGTCGTGTGTTGTTGATGACCCTACAGTAATGGCATGTCGTCGTTGTAGCTTATTTTTTTAATAAATTAAGAAAAAATAATTTTTTGTGGATTTTTCCTACAAACAGCAACGACTTTGGAGTCGTCGCAATAGATGTCATCATTGTAGAGTCTTTTTCTTGTAGTGAAAGAAAAATTCAATGATTTTGATTGGTTTAAGCTGGGGAAAATCAAAGCTAGGATTAGCCAAAGAAGAACTCTGAGGATGAAGCTATATTGAGGTAAGAATTATGTTCTGTCTCCTGGGATTTAGATTTCTTAGGTTGAATTCAGCTGAATTGCTATTTGAGTTTAGAGTGTGCATGATAGTGGATTTCAAGGTGATGTTGGGTGTTTGATAAGTGTAAGAATTGGTTTACAGGTTTGTTGTGATGTTTAGGCTATAGGAATAAGATTCTAAGCTTAGTTCTCAGTTTGGTTGTTCATTGGGATTGAATTTTAAGGTTTACACTCGATGAAAAACGCTGGAAAAAGTTAAAATTATGGGTTTGGGGCCTCGGGCCGCGGTCCTGTTCTTCAGGCGCCACGGCCCAAGTGCTTGAAGAGGTTGAGATACCTCTGTTTTGCCATGCATTTCACGACCCAGAGGGGTGCAAGTTGCAGCTCGTGTCCTCTAGCAGGGAGGGCCTGGCCTTTGTCTAAGGGGTAAGCCACGACCCTTAAGGGCAAGTCGCAGTCCTAAATAAAAAATAAAGGCAACTAAGGTTTTTACGCTCGGGGATTCAAACCTAAGCGCTCGGGACAAATTCTACTACCCGGTTTAGTATAATTCGAGGTCCCACAGGCTAGTATTTGTTTCCAAAACATTTAACTGAGATAGAAATTGATGGTTATCCATTGTTATTTGTGACTAGGTTTACCGTTAATGCTAGGACTGAGGATCGTGCTCGGAACCATTCTTTATTTATGGCTCAGGATTCGAGGTAAGAAAACTGCACCCATGTGGTTGATTTTGGGACTAAGGCTCCCTGTAATTTAATATATGTATTGTGTAATTGTATGGCTGTTGTATGCAATATGAAATTACGGCCTAAGGGTTTCGGGGCTGATGATAAGCGTAATGAACGCAGCTCGACCTAAGTGAGCCAGGATTCGCTAAATAACCAGAAGACTCGGCCTAAGGTCGTCGATTCCTAATTGCTTGTATTACTGATCGAAATATATGTTGAAAGTATATGTTTATCATTTTCTAGCATTATACTTGTATTCTGCTTATTAGTTGAGCTGATTGGATTAACGTTAATTATATGCTCTTGTTGCTATCTATGCGTGTTGTTATGGTTTTCTTGCTTGGCCTTTCCCACGGGTGTTACATGGTGCAGGTAAAGGCAAAGGGAGAATGGACTAACCATGAGTTGGAGAGCTCTGGGAGTGGAGTGTACATTGTCAGCTGCTCGAGCGCCACGGCCGAGGGAAATTTTACAGGAACTAGAGCTCTACACTATATTTTTCCATTAGAATGGCTTATGTGGTATCAGTTTTTTAGAGTTGTTTTCCACCATGTAAATACTATTTTGGGATCCCATGTATCAAACATTTGTGTAAATAAAAATTAACCATTTATGATCAAAATATTTTAACCCTAACCTACTAGTTGACTTTAGTTTCACATTTATGTTCAAACGACTTGATTAGCAAGTTTTGCACTATTTTAAACATACAGCGTAACGATCTAGGTTATCGAGGGTGTTACAGGTGCCCTCATCTATTTTTAGTTTCGGGGACGAAACATTTATATATTGTAGGTATTGTAACCGGTTCAGACCTGTGAAAACTTATATGAATAAAATTTTGATTAATAATATAGGCTTGAGAAGCCAAAATTATGTTATTCTGATAGACATTAAGTGTGATGTGTGATTGTAGCCAAATTAGACATTTCGGTCTCGGACCAACACGAAAACCCCAACTGGGTAAAATCCCAGATAAGATTATTGTTAAAAAAATTGGTAAAATCAATATGGGCATAAAATTTATTGGAAATTTATGGTAAAGTCAAAAAGTTAGACTTTGTAAAAACAAAATCTCTAGAAATGCATTTTTGTGAAAAAAAAAATGCACATTTTAGCAAAAAATGAGATTTTGGTTAATTAAATTATTTTGACCAATAAATATTAGAGTGGGACCACTTAAATTAAAGAGAAAGGTATATTTAATTTAATTACCCTAGATTAAAATCTCAATTAACAAAAACAAGAAAAAAAATTATCACAATAGTAACGTTTTGGGAAAATTATCATTAGAGCAAGATTAACTTAGCTTAAGTTAGATTATTTAGGAAATTAACCAAATGTTTATTAGGCTTAAGGAGAGCAGCAGCTAGAGGGGTAAAAGGGTCTTTATGGATTAAATTTTTACTAACTATAAATTGGTAAAAAAGTAAAAAATTCTTCACTTTTTACAAACGCTTTCTCTCTCAAAAATTTCTTCTCTCTAAATCCTCTCCCTTATTTCTAGGTGGTCGAGCACTCCATAAGCTCACCATCTTAATTTTCTTCAAAAAGAAAAAAATTATCGTCTCTCATACTCTTTCTTCTACACACCTAGTTCTAGGTCATTTGAGTTGTTTGGAGTTAAGGAAAAGGATAGATTATCAAAGATAAAAAGCTAAACTCTACTTTGTCAAAGTTTGAATTTTGGTTAGTGTATGCTCTTGGATGACACTACAAGAAAAAAACTCTACAGCGACGACATCTATTGTGACGACTCTAAAGTCGTCGCTGTATGTAGTTGAAATACTTAAAAAAATTATTTGTTAATATATTAAAATTAATAAGTTATTACGCTGACATGTCGTCGCTGTAGGGACGTCAACAACACACGACCAGGCCCTCCAAATTCTTGGTACCTACTAGGACGACATGTCGTTGCTGTAGGGTACCAAGATTTTGGAGGGAACAAGAGGTGGGAACTGACTCTACGGTGTCGTCGTCGTAGAGTCCTCGTCAAAAAAAAGAGGGAAATATCTTTGTCTATATCGACAATGATGAAATTAGTGACGATAATTTAGAAAGTACAGATGATGATGTAGGAATCGACATTGATGAGAATTTTCTTATGAATATTCTTATTGTGTGTTTAATGTGTATGTTTTAATTTCAAGATTTTTCAATCAATATATGAGTTTTCTCAACAATGTTTGTTTTTCAATAGTTTCCAATGCATTACGAAAATTTTAATGTGGATGCCCTACATTTTATTACTATTACTTTATGACTGATTTAAAGTTAATAATTATATAAACTATAAAGATATGTTTATTGTTGTTGCTTGTTCTCATGGCGGTGATGGAGCGGGTGATCCTCCTCTAGATCCCACATGGATGCCTACTTCCTGTGAGACAGGTAATATACTATAATTAGTCTATGTTTTATCAATAAATGACAAATTGTTATTATTGTATTATGACTAAGGGAGGGAACCTAAGATTTGCAGTAGCTCATCAATGACAATAAAGGTCTGTTGGATGTACAATTTGATCTAAGGGAGGGAACCTACAAAGCAGTTGGTGGTTTTGGAACATTTTTCACGAAACATATTAGTAACCTTATTGGTCACCATGTCTCGTTATATTATGGCTCGTGGTAGAGTGTTCCGGATGAGCACAAGATAGGATTGATGCAAAAGATTGAGGTAAATGTATCAACTTATTCACATGTAATGTTTTTTTTATAATTTCAAAATTCTAACCAGTTTAATTTTTTTAAGGAATTTTTCATTCTTCCCTGAGCTCTCCCTGAGTAGCGTATGATAGAGTCTGACACTGAGCGAGAGTTTCAGGACCGCTACAAAAAATAGAAAAGGTCGCAAGAAAAAACACTTCGATGAACATGGAGGGTATGACGATATCGAGACAGCAAGAAAGAATCCACTGAAGGACATGGAGAATGAGAATTGGCAGAAGTTTGTTGACCTTTTCACCACTCCACAGTTCATGGAACACTCAAAGGCAAATGCTGCCAATAGAGCAAAACAAAAGTGTCTAAGTCTCCATGGATCGACCTTTTATGCTTCCACTCGATTTAAGAAGGTAAATAAAAATATATAGATAATTTGAAATATTTTCAATTATCTTAATAATAATTTGAAATATTTACCTGATATTTTGTTACATTTTGTTTTCTAAAGATGAATCTTAGGACTAAAGAACTACCTAGCATAATTGATACGTTCCATGACATGCACAATAATCAAACACGTGGATGGGTGAACATGAATGCTAAGGATGCATATATAAGTAACTTTCTAATTTTTGTATATACATTTATTATTTAATTGTATTATGTATTAATTATCTTGTTTCTAAACTGCAAGATGTCTTGGAGCAAGAAGTCCAGACACAATCGCAATCCCAATCCCAATCTAAATCTTCACCAGGAAGTGCCTCTGTCGATGAGACACAAGTCGTCTCCACAACCGAGGTATTGGACGCAAGTTGAAGGGCACTAGTACCTTTGCCTCAGGCGCCACAAAATCCTCTTCACAATCAAAGGCACCACCATTTATGTCCACCACATTCGACCCTCCAATAGTACCAGCTGAGGTTTTCTAGTCAATGCTTTAACACTTCAATCAAGCCATTATGACCAAGAACAATAACTTCCAGCAAATGCAACAATTTATGCAAGCTACAAATCTGAACATCCAAGCTCCACAATTTCGGCATGTTAACTTGGACAGGAATATGTTAACTTGGACAGGAATATGATATAGTCCATGATGGCGAACTTTCCAGGCTCGGCCCAATTTCCACTACAGCAACCACAACCACCACAGTAGTCACAGCTACCCGACGATGATGACAACTTTGTGATTAATTTAGATGACATTTAGTTTGGTTAAATTATTCTTTTAAATTTATTAATATTTTGTGCTGTTTTTTTAACATTTTGGAAACTATACTACTTATGTTTGTACTAAGTTGAACAAAATTATTTTTATCTTGATATCATATTAATATTAAATATTATTTTATTAATAATAAATTGGTTTTATTATTTAATTAATATTTAATATTTTATTAAATAAATTTTAGTTATTTTATTTTTAAAAAAAATTATATGCCTTAAGCGACGATATGTCGTCGTAGTAGGGTGCTCGTTTAACACGAAAATCTGAGATTTCGTGACCCTACGACGACTACATGTCGTTGCTACAAACATATAAACCTAGACACTTTACAACAACAACATGTCATCACTGTAGATGTTGGCGGTCCACGTACCTACAACAACGACATGTGGTTGCTATAGGAGTTTTTGAAATTCAAGTTTTCAAATTTTGCAACCACGTACAGCAACGACATGTTGTCGCAAAATCCGAGTTCAACTGAAAAAAGGGATTTCCTACTACGACTGACATGTCATTGTTGTAGTAAAACCCTACTGCGATGACTGAGTTTTATCATTGTTGTAGATCGCTATACATACGGACCTATAGCGACGCCATTTTGGTGACGACATGTCGTCGCTAGAGACCTACAACGACGACAAAAGGTCGTTGTAGACCTGTTTTCCTGTAGTGTGAGTTTGCATGTTTGTTCAAAATAAACTTCTAGTTTTTTGAGTAGTGCATAAATATAGATTAAAGGAAATGTAATGGTCTTGAAGTGCTAGCGGTTACCTAAATTCCAACCAAGGTCATCAAGAGGTATATATGTTCACCTCCTATGAGTTTTATTTAAAAATTTTGTTAAATCTTCCTTGTTTAATTTTTTTTGAAAATTTTAAAATATATTTTAGGAATGTAATAATGCTTATTCATTGGCTGATCATGCATGCAAGAGTGTTTGGATATTTGTTAGTATTGGAATCCAACATTTCATAGGCAAAACCATGATTTTGTAAGAAAAATGTTTAAGCCTTGAATTCTAAATGGTCAAACAAATTGTGTATTAATCTAATTAAGGATTTTATTATTTTCATGTTAAAATTTGAGATGTGTAAATATTAATAGGGCTTAGAGACATGCAAAAATGTTTTAAAATGACCAAGATATGAATTTTACAAAATTTGTGTGAAATCTGGAAAATTACTTTTAAAAAATTGGGTAATCAGTTGACTTTGAGTTATATTTTTCATGGGCAAATAATCGATTTTTTGGATGTTTTTTTTAATAAACCATATTTTTTATTGGTATATCAACCTGTAAAATTTCAAAGATAAATAAGAAATATACTGAGAGTTATGGGTTTCAAAGTTAGACAAAATTTCTGGGAAGCTAAAAAAAGCTTCTGGACAACAAAGTTTGAAAATTCGATTTATTAAGTAATAATGGCTCAAATAACATAGTTTTTGGTATGCACAACTTTTACAAATCTTAGTATAGTCTGAATAAATTTCAGACCTAAATAACAAACAAAAATAATTTTATGAACTTCCAAAGTAAACTAAAAAGAATGGTTCTTCTCTAGGCAGATTTGTAATAAGGTTTTTTAAAATAGTTTTCACCTAATAGAAAGGTTTAATTTTTAATGAAATTTGGCAAGAACTTTCTTGGAATAGCCAAGTTTAATTCTGCAAAGTTAGAAGATCATTGGAGTTCTAGTTTTAAAATTTAAATCTTTAAACTAGGTTACCTACAACTTAGATTTGTAAAGTTTATACTTAAGAAATATAATGGAAAATAATTCTAAGTATTTGACTAAATGAAAGTGTTTTAGTTATAGTAATTATTAATGTAGGTTTAATCCATGTAATAAATCTGAATATTAGGAAATTAATATTTTATTAAGATTTTATGTATTTGGTTTAAGGGGATTTAAAAAGGGGTCCAATATCCAAAATTTTTAAAAACTTAAATTAAAATAATCTTTTTCAAAATAAAATTAACTTTTATTCCAATTTCTTTTAATTAATCTAATAACTAATCAAAATTTACTAAAATTATTTCTTATTTAATCAATTCAAATTTAATTATCAAAGTTAATAATAAATGTGATTTTATTAGAAAAGATATGATTTTTATTAATAAAAATCAAAGAAAGGATAAAATCGGTTAAGCTAGGAGGCTTCCGAAACTAGTTTCTTCGACTAGGCTCAATAGTGATAATGGAGTGGGAAATGTTGTAATAACTGGATTTCAAATAACTAGACTTGTTAAGAGAAGTTTTGTCGAAAGTTTTAAATGCCTCTTAGAAGGCTAAACTAAGTTAGGGTAATAATACCCTTACTTAATAAACGGTAATGACTAAAATGCCCTGATGGATTATTTATAATTTAGATTTCATAATTAATCCGAGTATACTTTATGAATTACATTATTGGCTAAAATGATCGTATAGCTGTGGTTTAAAGATTTACGCTCAGAGCAAAGGAATCCAAGTGAGTCAACCTTTGACTTCTCTACTACAACCTGAAATATACTAGTGTATTGATTGCTAGAAATATAATATTACACTACTTGTTGGAAGGGGCTCAATTATAGAGAATCACTAGGGGGTGTTTAGATCCTTTCTAGGATTGTGCGGTAGGTGTAATGCCCCGGATTCCCTATTATGGTTTAATGGCCGGGTTAGTAGGCCGAGAGGGCCATAACTGCTTAATTATGCCATTAAATGTGTTTATGCGTGTATATGTGAATTATGTTATGATATGATGTTATATGCGTGCATGTGGGTCCACATTTAAATAATTATGCTAATCTGATAATTTGGCCCATTGAGGGTAAATTTGTGTATTTGGGTGCATAACTTGATTTGTGAATGAGATCCCATTATTATGGAGATATATTCGAGCTATTCGGCATGAGACGGTCATATATGATGGATTAGCGGTTTTGTCATAACGAGGTCAATTTTGGGGTAATAGGAATGTTCATTTGATGATAAATTGGGAATATTTGAGATCAGGGTGAAATTTTGGAGGTTTTGACTATAATGTCCCCGGGGGTGTTTTCGGGACCCCGAGCACTAGGTTTTATTTGAGGTTACTTAAGCTTGAAGTAGTTGTCAGATAGAACGTACGTTAAGAAAACCTCTCGTTCTTCCTTTTGTTAGCCCGTTTTACCGTTTGAGCATATTCGAAGATATCTCGAGTTCTGGGAGTCGGAATCAAGCGAGGATTGAGGCATAGCGATCCTAGGAAAGATTAGAAGCTTCTTAACTGAAGGATTTGACGGAAAACAACCCAATCGAAGGTAATCAAGGTTTAAGTTTTGAGTTTTCTGAGTTTCTAAGCTTTGAATTGATTTTGTGAATTTTTGAGTTTCCGATTCGTTTGAACCTTGGGTTTTGAGGGTTTTGATGCATGGGGAGGCTTGGGAACTTTGTTTTGATGATTGGGGAATGTTTAGGTATGATTTTGGAGGCTTTGCAGTGATAAAATCACGGTTGGGAATGGCCCAGGGTGGAGAGCCGCGGACCTGTTCTTGAGGCGCCGCGGCCCTTCTTTGAAGAAGCAGGTGGAGGCTTTGTGCCTGCTGGGCGCCGCGGCCCTAGTTGGGGGGCGCCGCGGCCCTTGCCTCTAGGAACCCTGGGGGCCACGGCCCAAGGTGCCAGGGCCGCAGCCCTTTTCCTGTTTGCCCCGTTCGCTCGTTTTGACCCCGGGAACTTAGTTTTGGGCCTCGGGAGTGTTCCTACTACTTGGAATAGTTGGGATTGATCTTCTGGAGGCTAGATATTGGTGTGTGAACCTATGTTGATCATTATTATTAATGATGTTTCATGTTTGGTTTTAATTAGGTGACCGCTAAAGGATTAAAGGTTGATCGTTCTCACGGGCCGTTCTTTTAATCTTTCTAGCTCGAATCTGAGGTAAGAAAACAGTGTATGAATACAGTTGCACCCTGTATAGGTATATGACATGCATGGTTTGATATTGAGGCATGTTGATTGATATATGTGGACATGGATTGCGTATTAAATGCTAGTGAACGCTGATTACCTGCTTAAGACACTGACTAGTCAGGGACCGACTCTAAAGTCGACGATCACGCATTGAATGGCTCTATGGCATTAATGCGGGACCGACCCTAAGGTCGATGAACATATAAGCGCTTGCCTAGTCTACGACCAGATGATTATAGCCAAGGTATATGACCCCGGTGACCATTTGTCACAAGGCTAAGGGACGTTGTCCATAGTTTCGACTCTAGAGTCGTGAGGAAGGTTATGTTGGTGACTAATCACCTTGCACCTGTCCTAAGAAAACTTATGAATGAAACACTTATCGATTAAGCCCTGGTGACCCTATCGTCACATGGCTAGAGGGAGCGATGCTCATTATTGTGACTTTTGGCTATTGTCACCTATTTGTTGGACTGATAGTCCTGAATGGTTATTATGACCGTTGTTGATATTATATCGTGCTTTACTGTGTTTTCTTGCTGGGCCTTGGCTCATGGGTGCTATGTGGTGCAGGTAAAGGAAAGGAAAAGCTTGGCCAGCCTTGAGTGGAGAGCTTGGGCGGTGTGATGTACATACAGGGCCGCTTGACTGCCACGGTCAAGGAGTTCTCAGAGGGACTAGGGGTTTACCCTATTTTTGCCGCTTAGGCCGGCGGAGTTTGTAAATTTGGAACTGTGGCAACTCTTTTGTATTACAAACTACTTGTAAACATTTTAAAAGGCTCATGAGCAGTTTACTTACTTAATGAAATGTATCCTTTCCCTTTTTATTGGCTTTTCACCTTAACCTGTTAATGGTACCTAGAACACGTTTTTAACCAAAGGACTCGGGTAGCAGGTCAAATTTCCGGTTCACCGTTCACCGTAACTGTTCTGGGGTAACCAGGGCGTTACAGTAGGTACCCCGTCTATGATACCAAAGTGCGTACAGTTTCTTCCTTTGAAATTCTTTTAGTCTGATTCAAGTCTGTGACAATTATTATCAGTACGGTTTAAGTACATGAAAATTACTATTTGGTCCAGTTCAAGTGTGTCAGCCACTATCCGCTTCAAGTCTGTGACCTCAGTTCGCCTCAAGTCTGTGACATCTGGCTATGGGTTAAGCATACTGGTAAAACTTATAAGTCTCGATGAGTCAGTGTAACTCTATTTACACTCTTAATAGTACTTATTCCCTAGGTAACACGAAGGTTGCCCTTGTTGGGGATTTAGGGTAAGGTTATTAGTGCTGAGAGTTGGGTCTCAACTATTGTTTGTTTTAGGAGGGCGCCCAATTTATTGGCAACTCCCTAGTTGGCTTCAAGGATTTTTGGTTATGAATAGTTCCTACTTTGTAACGCCCTGGATAGCCAAGACCGTTACACTGTGTGTTTATAAAGTGCTAGATTTGCTAATCAAGTCATTTAACTAAAAACGTGCTATTGAAACTATAAAGGAACTAGGGTTAAAATGTTTTGGTCTCAAAAGCCACATTTTTCATGAAGAGATATTTCCTGATTACACGGGTGTAACGCCCTACTTCCTTAGAGCCGTTACTAAGTGAGTTTTAAGACAAAACAGTGTGCAATGAGCTCGCTAACCGAGGTTTTTTTAAACAAAAGTGTGACTAAATAAAAGTTAAGGCTGTAATCTTAGAAAAATGCGTCGTTTCAATAAAACTTCTAGTATTAAACATTTGGGATCCCAAAATAAGGTTTGAAAACTATTTACATCTTGAAATGAGTTTACAGTTGATTGATCATAAAAAAAATCATAGATTATTACAGCCATTTTCAAATAAACCCCCAACCAAAGCAGTTGGACAGGCCAAACATGTACGCGTCGCTTCACACTCTCCGTACTCATGGTTGGTTGACTCAGTCTTTGCCCTACCTGCAACACGGAGCACCCGTGAGCCGAAGCCCAGCAAGAAAACTCATGCAGAACATAACATATGCAAATATATATAGTTAATCATATCAGATAGCCCACAGATAAACAAGTCAACCATTAGACTAAGCAAACACGGCCATGCCGCCCCAGAGCCTTACCGAAGCCTGGGGTATCGGTTCTCACCGCGAGGATAACTCATGTATCCCTTGGGTCCCACCCTGAATATAAGCATCCCATGTGCTGTGTGTTACTTTCGGCCCCACGGCCGTACCCGGCCTACGCCGCACTCGGCCCTTGCCGTTCATTTCATTATAATCACACATATAGTACATTCGAATAATCATTCACAGACATCATGATTCATTTAAGGTTAAACATATGCACATAATACAATCTGGGGCCATGCCCTACAATCACACAGTGGGGCCATGCCCTAATCTCGAGTGTTACGGTTTTCTTACCTTAATTCCGAATGCTTTAAATAGAAAAAAATGACGGCCCCCGAGCACGATCCACTTCCCGAGCTCTAGCTTAACACCTAGTCACAACCAAGATAATGGATACCAATAAGATAAATCTCAAATGAGTTTCTAAACCAAGTTCTAGTCCCCGGAACATTGAACTTCACAAAAAATATAAAAAGATTCAATCCCGAGCACCCGTGGTTAAATTCCCAAGCCTAAATTCTCAAAATCCCAAAATTCCTTAAGCGCCGCGGCATGGCCCCCAAACAGGGCCACAAAAATGCCTAGAAACAGGTAAGGGTCGCGGCCCTACAAGGACCATGCCGCGGCCCACCCTCCATCCTCAGCACATCTTAGCCTTCAAGGGCCGCGACCCTCCAAGAACCATGTCGCAGCCCGAGCCTTCGAACCCAGAAAAACCCACCATTTTTAAGCTTAAAACCTCACCTTAAGCCATCCCAAAGCTCCCAATTCAAAACCAATTAATAATCACAACATTAGGATGGTTTAAACAACACAATTCCACCAAAAATCCAACCTAACACTCACCAAAATCCCAATTCCAAATTTCTGAAATTTCAAACCTAGAACTCAAAACCAACCATGGAATTCTCAATCTCAACCATCAAACTTTAATTTAAACCTTACCTCAGTTGTAGAATCGTTTCCCAAAGGATCCCATGACCTAACTTCAAAGTTTCAAGCCTCAAACTCCACCTTGAATATCAAAATCCATAAACATTCACAACCCAACAAAATCTCAGAATTTAACTTGAGAAAAAGAATTAATTGCTTACCTTTACCCTGATTTGTTCTTGATTAACTCTTGAGCTAAACCTCCAAATCCCACCATCAATTTTCAGAAATTCAAGCTTGATTTCTCCTAAGATTTCTGTGGATTTCATGAAAGAAAGAGGAAAGAAAGAAGAAGAAGAGAGGGTGGAGGCTGGGTCGGTTTCTCTAAGTCTCCAAATGGTTTATTTGTTTTGTTTTTATAACTTAAGCTGGTTACCTCAAGGTTCGGGGTACCAAAATGTCCCCGAGGCAAAATTGGTAAAATGCCCCAGTATTCCCGCCTAGGCATCCTAACCTCAAATATATCTCCAATTATTTATTTTCATAACCCAATATCAAAATACTCCTTGACTTGTCCAAAGTCAATTATAATGCCCCGTTGTGACTTTCCCCGCTATCCAGCTCTAGGATCGCCTCGTGCCGAAAGTTACCAATCACAGATATACCCACATATCACTGTGGTCTCTACAATCATCACATATTAATACAGTTATGCCCAACATGGCCAAAATTACAATTATGCCCTTCTAACACAATCCGGGCCTACATGCATACTAATATACATAGTCATGCATCTCAAACAATCAAATAGTCACATAACACGCTTTAAATTATAACCATGCATTTAACTCATAAAATCACACATAAATCCCAACACGCCATCCTGGCACACTAATCAAGGCCCTTAAGCCTTATTAGTGAATTCGGGTCGTTACAACGGGATCCCAAAAATAATAAGTTTAAAGACCGTTTACAAAAGTCATAAGGTTTAAATACAATAACAAACCATATTAAGGCAAAACAGACAGTTAGGCAATCCCTGTCCTGATCCACTCCTCGACCATGGCGATCGAACAGCTGGCTATGTACATTCAACCACGCAGCTCTCCATCTCAAGATTGGTCCAGCTTGCCTTTTCCTTTACCTGCACCACGTAGCACCCATGAGCCCAGGCCCAGCAAGAAAACACAACAACAGAGCATAAGCAATCAACAGACAAATCAATATCTCATATTGCATCACATATTCTCAACCATATAAGCATTCAGTATAATCAGGTATCCCACATACTAAACATATCAACTCATATTATACATCAGTTCACAAATGATAACTAGGGCTAGCGCCCTCAGGCCGCTCCCTCCGTTATCCCACGGACTCCGACCCGCTTAAACCTAGCTCAGTGAATATTAAGCTGTCCTCGGCTACTAGTGGCCAAGCCGCGCCCTGTGCGCAAATATTGTGTATGGCACCCTTAGGCCGCTATCACATGTTCCATGGCATGATACCATCATTGACATAATGCAAATATCGGGAGCACTTAGTCCATTCACAAACATATAACCGGGTGCAGTTTTCTTACCTTTCGATTCGCTAGCTTTGATCACTCGACTCCTTGAGCACGATCCCCCTCGAGCCCTAGCGCTCACCTAAACACAACCATAGGCCAAAGTCATCATTAATCCTCAAGTCCAAAACCTAGCCTCGGGGCCAATCCCGAGCCCCCGGAAAGTCCTAGTTCCACCAAACAAGGTGGTGGAATCAAACCCCAAACCCTTGGTCAAAAACCCTTGCAAACAACCCTAAAATCCCTTTCTGAAAGCAGGGCAGTGCTACAGCGCTCTTAGGAGGGTGCTACAAGCAGAAGCAAAATCCCCCAGGAAGCTTGGCCTAGCGCTACAGCGCCCAAAGGCTAGTGCTGTAGCGCTAGTCACAGATAGGCAACCTCCAAATTTTCCCTCCTGCAATTTCCTCGAACCAAACTCAACCAAGACTTCTTCAAACCTTCATCAAACTCAAAAACAACCTTATTAACACACTCGACTCATCCCAAGAACCCCAAATACCCAAAACTCAAGAACATGCATCCCTAATCCCAAAATTCACCATAGCTGACTCTAAACTCAAAACTCAGCAGAAACCAGTCAAAACATCAAAGTTATAAGCTTAGAATTTCATACCTTTAATGGGATTTCGATTTCAAGACAACCTCTACACCTCCTTAGCTTGCTCTTCCTCACCCTTTGGCCTGAATTCCCTAAAGTTCCCATCAAATCCAGCTTATGCACCATAGGTTAAAAACTAAAACCAGAAACTAAAGAAGCTACAAGGTCTTACCTTAGGTGATGGTGTGTTCATGCTAAACCCCTATCAATTCTTCAAGCCTAGCTTAGGATACTTGATGCTCAGCCTAACCCAGCTCTCCTCTGAGCTTTGCTCCAAGAAAACCCAAGAAAAGTGATGAGAGAACCACAAACGGACCCTAGAGAATACAACTCTGTTTTCCCTTCCTTTTCTCTTTTCTTTCTTTTCCTTCTTTCCTTTCTTTCAGACTTCTATTCTTTTCTACAACTTCCACTAACATAAAGCCTCAGTTTTACTTATCTCTATCTGCCAAATGACCACAATACCCTCCCCTTTAATTCCAAGTCCTTTAGTCCACTTAAGGGCATTTTAGTCATTTCACCCCAATTCCCACTAACTCCTTGAGTGTCTCTAATATTTACCGCTTAATTCCCAATACCTAATTAATCTCCAATTATATTCCTCGATGTCAAAATAGACTCCAATATACTCACTAAATTCCCATTTATACCCCTAGGCTCACCCCGAGCCGGGTATAAATCCCCGCCATGACTTTTTCGCTAATCTGCTCACTAGGATCGTCTCGAGTCACAGATCACAGATATATCCACATAATAATGTGGTCTCGACAATTATCGCATATATCAGTACAATTATGCCCATAATGGACAAAATTACGATTATGCCCTTCTAACCTAATCAGGGCCTACATGCATACTAATACACATAGTCATGCATCTCAAATATTCAAATAGTCATATAACATGCTTTAAATCATAATCATGCATTTTACTCATTAAAATCACACTTAATTCCCATTATGCTCTCTAGGCACACTAATCAAGGCCCTTAAGCCTTATTAGCGAATTTGGGTCGTTACATACTTGTTCTGGGATTTTCTACGTTTAGGGTTGATTTCACTATTTCTATTTATCTGGCATAACCATAAGTTTTCCTAGACGCTTTGGCGTGCTTGAATTGTCTGTTTAGGGTCCGGATTAATCTGTAACCCTAATTGTAAGTGGTTTGATTTCTGGTAATTGAACCCTGTCTGCTTTTATGATTTCATGCTGTAAGGTTGAACTTACTAAGCGTTTTCGCTTACCTAGTTGTTTCATGTTGTAGATAAGTGTAAGGGCAAAGTGGAACACTGAGCGCTGGAGTCTGGAAAATGGAGTGTACATGTTGCTCGACCTTTGGGGAATGCATTGAGAAAATGTCTTTTGGGGCTAACACTGTTTTATTGGTTATGTTTAAACCATTTATGTTTACTTCAAATGTTTAAGAACATAAGTAACTAGTTAAGTGTATGCACACAACTTTCTCCAAAAAAAATTCTTTTAGTGAATTTTTTGAACATGTTTATAATGAAAATGTTCTTTTCTCCATTGTTTTTGGTCTTGTATTTTTGGGTCATTTAAGTTTTGTCCTCCATTTATTGGTTCGTTAATTAGAGCTGGTCAAAATTATCATTTTACCCTTCTAATTACCTCTTGTTCCTTAAGTACCATTAACTCACTAGAAAATAATTAATCTAAAGTAAAATTATAGAGTTGAACTCAATAACTATTCAATTCCAGAATTAACCCTTAAGGGAATCAATATTCGATCCGTTAGGAAAGCATGAATTCCATTATTGTAAAATTATGTTCCCAGCCATTCATGATACTTAATCTCCATAACAAAAGTCACTTGCCTCGTTACATCAAGAGACCTTAACGAATCAATGAAAAATCCACTAAACACAAGCAGGAGTCCATGCTTATTTAGGATTTAGATTGATCTACAAATGATCAACTATTACGATAAGAATTAAATTTTTATGGCAAACGATAATTTTATAAAGATAGTTAATTCATATTTGTCTCATCATATATAATCACTATTATATGCAACACCTTTACCAAGATGTCTATCCACATCAGTAATCCGAATCTAGACTACTTGCATCCCATATGCTTAGTAACTTGTACTAGTAACTATTCATTAAAGATTCCATACTTTAATATGTTACTGACTATTTTATTCATTGTATATGATCTTAATTCTCTCGTACTGATACAAGTTAAAACCCTCATAAATGAATATGGAATTTTCTTGATATTTATATAAATTATTCAAATAGTAATTATAACATTCAAACATAATAAAATTATACTTTTATTTAAATCAATGAAATGCCTTTTTACTTGCTTTTAGGGCATAAACCCTAACAAAATCTATAAGGGTTATCAAGAGAAGTGTTAGCATCACTAGGGAAGATGGAGCTCGTTGTAACAATCGGTGATAAGGCTTGAACCACTGCGAAGATGCTCGAGTTTATTGTTGTAGATTGTCTGTCTGCCTATAACGCCATCTTAGAGCGACCTTCTTTGATAATAATTGAAGCCATAACCTCTGTTAACCATCTGACCATTAAATTTCCCACACCAACGAGAATATGTACGGTTAAAGGAGATCAGCTCACTGCCAGAGAGTGTTATAGCATCTCGATGAAGGGAAGAACGCAACTTGGGCACCAAACAATGGTAATTATTGAGGAAGCGAAGGAGCTTCAATTAATGTAGATTAAGGTCATCAAATTAGAAGAAATTGACCCGCGAGTGGGTGAGAATAAGTCAGCGTTCCAGGATCTTGAGGAACTGGAGGAGATAATCCTCGATCAGGAAGCAACTTCTGAAGTTGTGTAGATTGGAAGAAATATCAATGCTGAGCAAAAAAAAAAAAAAAAAAAACATGATCGTGTTTCTGAGAAATAACCTCGACGTCTTGGCATGGTCACATGGTTGGCATCAACCCTAACGTGATAATGCACACGTTGAATCTAGACCAGAACATGCCAGCCAAGCAATAAAAAAGAAGGAAGTTGGGAAAAGAAAGAGTAGCTCGCCTCTTAAAATACGGATTCATTAGTGAGGCAAAGTATTCGACCTGGATAGCTAACCCTGTTCTGGTTCCAAAGCCAAATGAAAAATGGAAAACCTACATTGACTTCTCCAATCTCAACAAGGCTTTCCCAAAGGATTATTTTTCTTTTCCAAGAATTGATCAGCTCATAGATGCCATAGCTAGTCACGAGCTCGTGTCTTTCATGTATGCATATTCATGAATATAACCAGATTGATATGAACCCTGCCAACCAAGAGCATACAAGCTTCATGACCAAGTATAATGTATATTGCTACAACGTCATGCATTTTGGGTTAAAGAATGCAGGAGCTACGTATCAAAGGCTGGTGAATAAATTGTTCGCTAACCAGATTGACCAAAGCATGGAGGTGTACGTCGAAAATGTGCTATTCAATTCAAAGGCTGCCAATAACCATGTGGCTGATCTGGAAGAATTTTTCCCTGTGATGAGAAAATACAATATGGAGCTGAATTCCCATAAAGGTACCTTTGGTGTCTCATCGGGGAACTTCTTAGGCTTCATCATAAATTCTAGGGGGATTGAAGACAACCTAGAGAAGATCATATCCTTGCTAGGGATTCCTTCTCGTAGGTCGTAGAAGGATGTCCAGAGTTTGACAGGGAGAGTTGCTGCTCTGAATCACTTTGTGTCAAAATCCACTAATAAGTGTATTCCGTTCAATAACTTATTGAGGGGGAGCAAAACGTTTGAGTAGACCGACGAGTGCTAGCTGACATTTCAGGATCTGAAGAGACATCTGGGTTAACCCCCCATTCTATCGAAGCCTATTAATGGAAAGGCTTTGTTTTTTATTTAGATATGATGGAAAATCCAATGAGCGTAGTTTTAGTTCAAGAAGTAGATCAAACTCAGTAGCCAGTCTATTACACCAGCAACGGGCTTTTGTGAGCTAAAAATTGATACACGTTGATGGAGAGACTCGTGTTCTACCTAGTCTTAGCCTCAAGGAAGTTACGACCTTACTTTCAGTACCACACAATACACATCCTAACGATCATCTTTTAACGTAGGTATTGCAAAAGCTTAAGACATCGGGCGGTATTTAAAGTAGGCAATTGAACTCAGTCAATTTGAGATTTTATATAAAACATGATCAGCCATCAAGGGGCAGGCCCTAGCTGAATTTGTGGCAGAGTACACTGGTTTTCAGGATGAACCTATAAAGGGTCAATGTAAGTAATGTGGAAGCTGTTTATGGATGGGTAATCTAATGAGCACGGGTCAGGAGCTGGAGTCATTTTGATTACTCCTGAAGGACATCGCTTCCATATTTCTCTAAGGTTCAAGTTCAAAGCCACAAATAACGAAGCTCAGTATGAAGCTTTGTTGGCTGGAGTTCGAGTAGCTGAAAAATATGATATAACGTGTCTTGTTAGTGGTAAAAGTGTGAAGCATTTAAAGAAGTTATTCATAGCTCTGAGAATGTGGTATAAGTTCCCTAAACTAGTAGTTCGAGTCAAGACTTACCCGACCAAATAATAATGAGATTGCCTAGCTGGATCCTCATGTCACATAATGAGTTGCTCGAGCATCTTAATGTTCAAGTTAGTGAAATTCTAGATGCCTCTAGATCCCATAACACGCATTCAGCACACTATCGACGCGTGGAATGCGCATAATTGAAATCTTGATGAATCGAAGACTTTGTACTCTTAATTACTGTCTTGTAACCCCTGCCTGGTGAACATATAATGCTATTCAGTTTAATTCATTAAGTGGATTTAATTATACGTTTGGAAAATTACTCAAACTTGCAAGTTACAAACATATCAAACTTCTCTCAAATATGTCCAATGAACCCCTATAAAAAGAGGGGAAATGGACAGATCAAAGGATCAAACTTCCTATGCCAAAACTCTGCATAAATTGTCATAAACAACTTCCTAAGAGACACCACACCAAATACCTCTTTTCATAACATAAGAATATAATACTACAGAAAAAGTATTATGATATACTTATATATATATGTGGTAAAAGAAAAAAATGGTGATAATTTATTTTGGGAGCCCACCTATAACTTGTAAAACTTATATTTTTTTCCCATCTAATTCCTTTTTAATTACATTGTTTGAACTCCCCCATTTTCTTCTTTGGCCACGGTGTCTCCAAAGTGAATCCCCTACTTTTTCTAGTCGTTCGGCTTCAAATCTCCTCCATCCCTCAAATCTCCTCTCTCTCTGTCGTCTTTCTCTATCTCTTATTCACTCTATTTCCAGTCGTTCGACCTCTCTCTCTGTCGTCTTTCTCTGTCTCTCATCCTCGACTCTAGCTATGAGTTGATCGCTCTCTTAAAGAATCTGAAGCTGGCATTTTCCCCAACATTGACTCAGTCGTTGCTGCTGCAAGGTTGGTTTTTTAATTTACTAAAACAACCTCATTGATTTTGATTTTTTTGTTGAGTGTTTTGTAAAATTGACTATATATTTATTAACAAACTAACTTTTATGGTCACTTTCTACTTTCTAGGTTAGTTGATGAAAAAAGAAAAATCATAATACAAAGTAGAGGACCTATAATTTTTGAAAATTCAGAAGCATACAGTACAATTATTATAATTGTAGGAGAATTTTTAAATTAATCTCAATTACAAACTAAATGTGACATTAGTCATTCCATTAATTCATTCACATGATCAGTTCTGAAAATGAGCCAAAATTATAACATATTCAAGATTCATAGAACATATACTAAAGATATATCTTATATGATAAATTACTTTTAAATTGTATCTTTTCATCAATTTTGACAAATATTCTTTTATATATATGTTTTAATTTATCTTTTCATCATGTTTTCTTTGTGGTTCATTCTCACATTCTAGGTGCATATGTAGCAAACTCAAATTTTTGGGTCAAAGCTTAGTTGGCTAGTGATGAAGGCATCAGTAAATTTGTTTGAAATGGTTTATGACTGAATTGGATTATTCTATATGCGTTTCTATGAATACCCTACTAATGGGTCTCTTGTAGTACAAAACAGCTAAGAGTGACTATGTATTAATTGGAAATAATCTCAACAAGTAGTTTTTACATAAGGTTGAATGTTGCATTTATGTTTCTGTGTTTATATACTGCTAACAGATATGAATTCTATGACCATAGGTACCTTTTGCAAGAGAAAAAAAGAGGAAAAGCCCTTGATTCTGTAGCAAACTTTCACTTGCAGAATGGAGCAATATGTCATCCTATTAAAAGTTCTTGGATTGTAAAAAAATTTTGGCTTAAATTTTTTATTTGGTCAAATGGAAGTATTCTTAGTCAAGACAGTGGTAAAATATGTTGCAATTACTATATTTTGTATTAATCTTTTAGGTATTGATTATATTCTTTAGGTTGTGGATCAAATTGGAGAGGAGCATTGCAAAGTTAATTAACTTGATTATTAATTGCAAGAGGTACGGAAGTATGTTCTCTTAACTCTTTTATTAATATCATACAAATGTTAGAGGAGTTTGAATATCTCAAATATTCATTCATGGAGAAGTAGGTTATGAGATTAAACTTGTGTGTCGCGGTGATAACGGAAGGTTGAAAACTTGTGTGTCTTAGAGAAGTAGGTTCTGGAAAATTTGTTTGTGTGTTGCTGTGATATAAGGAAGAAAACTTATTTTGTGTTGTTTGAATTTTTTTACTTTGTATTGATAGATGGTTAGGTAAGCTTTTATATGGGAAATGATGTCAGATTTTATCTAGTATTATGTATTATCTTCTTACAAATAAATTGTGTTTGCTTGAATTGGATTGATTATATTGATAGATATCTCCCTTAGGGTGTGAATAAGGGTAGTTTTCATGTCCCCAACCTTAGGTTTTGAATAATAAAACATTATATATATGAGTTGTGATTGGAAAAACACATAATCTGATAATGCCTCCATGAGTTCTAAGTCAAATATAATTACCCAAAACATCATAAATATAATTTCCCAAAACAATAGCTTGGTTTCCCTCCCCTATCATTTTGAAGTTGATGTATGTACTCAGCTCAGGATCTCAAAACGATGGGAATCTCCCTTTTAAGCTTTCACCTGTGAAATCTTTGTAACTCAATGATTGAGGAAGTCTTTGCTAGGCACCCATCCAGTAACTAAGAGTAGAACATTTAAAAAGTACATGATTTTAGTTAGTTACAGGGGAATAGATATATTCATTCATATGGTGCTAGTTAAGTATGAGGAATAGTGAAATAAACATCAGGGAAATATTCAAGATTGCATAAAGAAAAAGTTAACTCTTTGGCTCCAACCTGATCATATTGTTCTTTAGGTATTTCTTTGTCACATGTTCAGAATTCGGGTCCAGCTAAACCTTTCTAGTGTCATTCTTATGAGGCTTCAACATACTGAACCCCATGCTTCTTTGAAATTCACCTGAATTGAACAAAGTTAAGAAGAATTAAAATTATTTTATACATGAAATAGTAATAAATTCTAATGTAAGTGAAGCATTTTCTTTCTTCTTTTCTCATTTTCGCAGCATGCCTTTGGGTGATACATTTGGGAACATTCTTATTGAAGTTCCTTGCTAGCATTCATCAAGCCATTCACTGAACATTGTATTTCTTGTTACATGCTTCAGTGTTGCCATCATTTTATTGTGTTCATCCTGAGAAAGAGCATAAAGTACCCATGGCAACAGTAACTGAAGCACTTCACCACCAGTTGACCCTAATATGAACCCAATAATTTTGTGTTGCTCTTCCATAGAAAACTGAATTCTAAACAATGGCCACATCTCCAGTTCTTCCCTTGACATATGTTGATCTATCATCATTCTTATCGACTTGCACATGTGTTCAAGCTTAGCAGATAGCTCATAGTACTATCTAATGCATTCAATGTCATAGTTAGCAGCAAGCAAAGCAATATGAAATGGTGAGAATGGTTGAAAAAAATTCTCTATTAACATCGAAGGGTCTCTCTGTAGGATAGCAACCGGTTGCTCTTGAAAATGAGCATAAACTCTGGTTGCCCACCTTGTAACTCCAACTAGAAAAGAGTTTTATGAGACCAACATCTGATGCTGGTGTTGAAAGAAAGAATGAAACTTGTGTAAGAAA
Organism: Humulus lupulus; assembly: GCF_963169125.1. Lineage (NCBI taxonomy): Eukaryota > Viridiplantae > Streptophyta > Magnoliopsida > Rosales > Cannabaceae > Humulus > Humulus lupulus. Next base: position 172,324,351 of record NC_084793.1, read on the forward strand.
TACAATAACATTAATTTTTTGAATAGTATGACCTTGAGGTTTTAGCAAGTAATTCTTGAAAAGACTGATATAAGACCTGCCAATTGTATATTGTTGAGAAAAATATGAGCTTCTTCATCAGTCATTGCTCCAATTAGCCATGGCAAGACTTGCTCAATCAATCTCAAGGGCATCGTACACAAGCTTTGATACAAAATTTCTTTTTTCCTTTTGACATTTAAGTTCATTCTAGCAAGTGGAAGAACCTAAACATGTTGAGAGGTCAGTCAATTTCAGAAATAAAAAATTGAATTAAGCTAACTTAAAAAAAATAGTGTCTTCAACATTTTTCATCTTTGTCTAAGTTATTATTTTCAATAGTATGAGAAGTATGAATCTCTAGCAAACTATTTGAACACTTGCAACCTTTTACTATTATACTTCACTGATGCTTTCGTACTAATGCAAAATCATTTGGACCATGGAAAATTTATTCTCTTTAGAAAGTTATTGAGTAAATAAGAAAAAACTTCCTGGACTTCCTCAATAAAGAAGTGGTTGTTTATGGTTTCTACTATTTGATCAGCACAAGAGCATAGGTTTGAAAGAAACTCAGCTGAAGTAGAAGAGAATGCTCCTCCACTTCCAATCAAATGCCAAAATTCATTGAATTTGCTCTTTACTTCACCATGCTGATGGAAAATTGAAATATACATCCTCTTGATCTTCTCCAGTGTCTCATTCAATTCTCTTTTGATTGCCTTATGCCAGAGCAATAAATCATCTATAGGATGAGAACAAGTTTCACTTTCACAGTTTGATTCCTCCATTGGAGTATTATTCAATATGGTGTCATGAGAATCTTTCCTTTTAATCCAATTTAAAATGGCCTTCACATGTGATGTGCATAATTAGCTCTTTCCTCTGTAAAAGAAAGAAAATAATTTTATTTGTTTGTGGATGAATTTGAAAATTTACCTGTTGAAGAAGTTTTTCCTCTGGGACTATTCTGACTAAGGAGTTTTGAAGATGTTGATATTCATCAGTTAAAAGAGAAGAAGGTAGCCATGAAAGTAACTTAGCTAGCACATATGTGAGCATGTCACTCAAGAAATTCCACACCAAAGAGGCTTGCTCTTGAAGAGAGTAATTCTCAATAAGCAAGGGAAACTCTAATATGATCAAGGGAAAATGTTGATTGCGTTTTTAGCCAACGACGTGAGAACGTCAAATGCGACAAGCCTTCAAGAGAAATAAAAACGACACAGACGGTTTAAATAAGAAAAGTAAATAACACAGGAGATTTTTATAGTGGTTCAGCCCCGATTGTCGGTAATAGCCTAATCCACTTAGAGTTGTGATTTATAGATCTGTACTCAAGATCAGATGGACTGAGCCAACTGAGTTTCTTCAGTACAGATGGCAAAAATACAAGAATTCTCTCTCTAGAATACACAGACCCAACTTTCTCTCTCTAGAATACACAGTCCCAATTTTCTCTCTCTAGAAAGAAGAAGCAGAAGAAGACCCCTCTCTCATCCCATAAGCTCTCTATTTATAGGCTTGGGATCCTCAACTGATATCCCCTTATGATAGGGATATTTTATTATATTTATTACATTTATTACATTTAAACATTCAAAATTCGAAATGTAACAAACCCCCCATTTGTGGGAAGAATGAGAGATTCCCGCGTATGTTGTTGAAGCTGTCTCTGGGAATCTTGACTTAGTCTCCTCTAGCTAGTTGATCCACCTCCTACTGACCACCCATGCAAGTGTTGGTCGGACATGCATGGTGGTAGGACATGTTTTCGTGGGTTGAACGTGCATGGTGGTAGGATATGCACTTCTCTCCTCTAACATGGCACTCTCCTCTAGCATGCCATGTTCCTCCTTGAACCAATCTCCTTGGCTTCTCCTCGGACCAAGGTGGTCCGAGGCAACCTCCTTGGCACCTCACCTTGGACAACATTGAGGCAACCTCCTCCATGACATCTCACCTTGGACAACATTGAGGCAACCTCCTCCATGACATCTCACCTTGGACAAGTTCAAGGCATTCTCCTTTAGCATCTCCCAAACATGTCCGATCGAACATTGTATAGGCCCTCCTTATCAAAATCTAAGTCTCCATCCTCTTGCATGAGACTCCTCCTCCTTAGCTACTTACCTTGGACACGTTCGAGCCAACACTTAGGAAACCTTGGGAGGCTTGCCTCCTGCACACCCTTGGGATCTCCTAGGACCACTCCCCTTAGCTCTCCTAGAATGCATTCTCCTTAGCCTCCTAGGATACATTCTCCAATTTTTGGGTATAACAGAAAACATGTTAGAATAATCTCAATTTAGTTCTCATTATTAAAATAAATAAATAACTCAGGCAGGGGAAAAAGAAAATAAGAGAAATATATGTGTGTGCACTTATTTGAGTTTGATCAGTCAACAATAAGATTAGTGAGCATTAGAGGAAAGTGATCTTAGTAGAAGCAATAAAAATGTTAATGGCTAGATAAAAAGATTATATTTTATTTCTCACTAATCCACCCTTAAAAATAGAACAATGATAATATCAATTCTTGTATAGTTTCTAAATTCAAAGTCCAAGTCTATGTTCAGCAACTTGTCCTATAATTCAAGAATATATGCCAATAATTCAAGAAAATTTTTTAACTAGAAAAATAAAACTAATGAAGACTAACTTACGTATGCATGATATATACCCATATATATAGTAGTTTTTTGATCTACTTCTTGGAGACAACTAAATCTTTAGAAACATGTCATTTGATTGAATATCATTAATCTTATGTAACATCAAAACTAAATTCAGTAGGCATGTGTTAATCTCATTAGATTATTATAATTTATTGACATTTTTGCTATATACATTCATTTTATTTCCAATTGGCGCTGAAAAATTTTCATAACAGCCGATTGCTTTTATTTCCTCTTGGCATTTCCTTTGTCACGAGTTGTTCAGACTTAAGATCCTTTAGTGGGTAAGTCTTTTATGATCTTAGTTTTAAATATAAATATATCAGTTTTGTTTTGATGTTAAATTTTGGTTTTAATGATTCAGTTTTTCTAATCGTCTTTTATTCTGTTTGATGAAATAAATTTTTTATTCTTTTTTATGTTGTAATGATGATAAATTGTATAAGCAGAAAAAATTTTAAAAATCTTTTTCTACTATATTATGTGTTTGCACCTTTGATCCTAAGTGTAGCTTTAAATGACTTATACCCAATGATATCTATATTTACACATGTCTTATCTGACAATTTTCATTATTGATTATTCTCTTCCCTAAAACTCAAAATGACCATTAGTTTTACCAAAGATATTCTCTTCCTTAAAGCTTTTTAAATAATATAAAAGCTACTTATTTGGTAAACTAATAAACAAGATCTTGTTAAACAATTTATTCTACCAAGAATAGTCATTATGTTTTGTTTATTAGTGTTGTACTTTTCAGGTGGAGTAAGTGTCCTTCTGAGTTTCTATCTCAGCTCTCTATTAGCTTAACTTTTTTTTTCTATTCTTTCAATGTGCTTGTTTGTGCTTCGTATAATTTTTAAGTTTTTAGACTATATTTACTAGTTATTTATTTTTCTTAGTCTGTTTGTGTGCTACTTGTAACCAGTACCCACCACCACCTGCATCACTGGTTCTCCTCTGCTTTGCAGCTGGATTTTATTGTTCAGGGAAAGAATAAAATCTAGCTGCAAATTACATATTTTAACTTTTCAGTGTTTTGAGATTTGTTTTTTAAAAGCTATATATTTATAATGTTATATATCTTATTTTTGTTTTATTTGATATTTAGTAAAGTATTGTAGATTTTTTTTCTTGATCTTTCTAATAACAAAATGTCACTTTTAGTTTACATAAGATGCTTTAGCTGAACCATTGATTTAAAGAATTTGAGAAGCTTTAGTCTAACTTTTTTATGGTGTTATATATCATTGTGAGTGAAGCAAGTTTTGTCTTATCAACAATAGAGGTATAGTTCTTCACTTATCACTTTACTCCTTTTTATATAAACAAACTTTAATTACTTTTACTTTTATTAGTGCCTAAGTGTGGTCCACATTGAAGCAAGTTTTGCTAATACCATATGGTGGATAGAAACATCCTCATTCTTATTATGTTGGTGATCTACCAGAAGTAAAGAGCTATTTTGGATATGTAAAAATTTGTTATTGTTAATGAGACTAAATTTTTATTTGAGTGAATTTCCTCTGTATTTTCTCCTACAGCCTGTTTTGTTTGTGGGTTTGTTAGGGTGTTGGGATATAGGATCACTATTGTGTTGGCAGTAGATAACCTATTTTCACAACTTTCTTATATATACTTCAAAGCATTTGTTATCGTGACCAAAGTCATTTTCTACTTCTCTGGCATAGTGACCTCACATTAATAATATTTATTCTTTTCACACTGTATTAATTTAGGCGTGTCAAATATAATAATTGCAATTATTATGTGAGCTATAATATCAATTAGATTCTATATGTTGATTATATTTGTGGTGCCAAGCCCTTGATTTCCTAAAAACAATGGAACACAGTGGCCAATAAAAAACTAGAAGATCAATAACCTTGAATCTTTAACAAATAAGCTATCATAGTGGCCAATCCTTAGTAGTTGTTTGCTTATGGTAGTTTGATTTTGTACTGGATTTTATTTCTAATTTTTTTTGATGTTGGAAAATATACTACTGATTACTGTGTCATTTTGTAAACTTGTCATTGCAGATGGTATATAGACATGTTGATTATGCTCAAATTTATGGGATGATCAGATTCTTCTTTTGTGGACTGCTCAATTCTGTCCACTATATTCTTTAAGAGTAAAGGAAGTCTCAATCTGAAAGTTACAAAACTGAGACTCAGGAATCATGCAACAAGACTGTAAGGCATATTCATGTAGAATGGAGGGTGTTTGTTAAACAAAAAACTAGTAAAGAACATATGGTAAGATTTGAAATAAGTGATTGAATATTTAAGTAGAGATCAAAATATTTTTTTTCCTAATGTTGGTTTCTTTTATGTTTTATTTACCAGATTCAACAAGTGAAGTACAAAAGAAAATCTGATTTGGAAGGCTTTGGTGTGCTGACATTCGGAAGATCATGAATTCCTACCTTTACTTTTGAATATGCAACTGTTCAAGACTATTTTTTTTACTATTGTGAGAATGTTTTGTTTGTGTTAATTAGGAAGTGTTGAATATCTTACGACTTTTGGATTGTGTTTTTAGATAATCTTGAATGTATTTTGACACAATTATTTAGTTATATGTGTTATGAACCATATAATTGGTACTTAAAAATATATTTGTACAATGTTAAGGATGTCTTAAGCATAAAATTATGTTATGCAAACTATTTTCTATAATGCAGAAAGTGTGTTATTATAAAGTGCATCATAACACTACTTTATAAGTACAAAAAAGTGTTATATAATCTATTTATAAATAGCATAATGAAATACTTATCTAACTAATGAAATAACACAACAAAAGTGTTGTCGTAGGCTTACCATAACACATGTCAATAACTATGGAAAAGTGTTATGCAAAGTGCTCCGACCTACTATAACACCGCTTTCCTTAACACATCAAAAAGTGTTATGGTATATATTTGATAATACTTTTTCGGTCTTATTGAGAGCATTTTTTCTTGTAGTGATAAGCAAGCTACAAAATAAACTCCTGGACTTGGTGTGTTTTAACCACTGAACCATCTAATGTTCTTGGTGTTTTTATTATGATAGAGTTTAGATAAAGCCCAATTTCCATTATCTAATTTCTTAATTTACTGTTGTCGAAAAACCTCCTCAACAAAAGTATTGTAATCATATAAACATACATTCGCAATAAAATATTTTTTACCTCAGTAAACTATGATGACTAGAGACTTGATAATGAATTGATAGAACAATATAAATTATACTGAAATATAAAGTATAAAGAAAATAAATAGACAAAGCAATAGAGAGAGATATAAAGAGCGAGTGAAACTCTTATGTATTATTTCATATGCATTGAACAATATTTATACAGATAAATATGATCTAAGAAAATCAAGTAAGTACCACTAATATAATCAAGAATTATTATTGATATTTAAATTTGGATAACTTGGTGATTCTCCATTATTACGATATTTGACTAAGGGGATTCTCCAATATTATGGACATCCATATAATATATAATACTTATAACATTTATGTATACATAATTTATAATATAGATTTAAACTTTATAACAATCTAGAAATTATAGGAAAATTAATGAAATTCCAATATCATGTACTGATGGATATATTAAAGGAAAATTATTTTGCAATTACAATAGTTATTCAAATCTATGAAGAATTTTGACTTGATGTAGTTGTTAATTTGCATCTCAAATTTAGTAATAATATATAGTCAAGAACCATTTTATCTATTTTAATATCCCAATCCAACTCTTACTCCACTAAAAGAAACTAATTGACCATTAGTTTAGTAAAAATTTACAAATACAAGTTGGAGGATAGAATTTAACAAAAAGAACCAAATAAAATAGAGCTATTTCTATGCTATTTTTCTTTCTTTCTAAACATTCTATCAGATACTTATTTCTAAATATGACTTCTAGATTGAGTTAGTTTTATTTTATTATCTTTGCACTTTTTTGTTATGCTTGGGGTTAATATAAAAGTTGGCTATTCTTGGGGTTAATGTTTTTGCACATTGAGAGAAGTAGTTATTTGGGTTTGTGCTATTTTTGACGTTCTTAATATACTAGGCTGTTTACTTTTAGAATAAATTTGACACATTCCAATAACACTATAAAAGAACATGCAAACAAGAATAAAATGATTCAATAATCTTCGCTTTTCAATCACCAAACACTTTAAACATTATATATTTAATATTTATTACATGAAAATGAAGTGTTCTCACAAAATCTCATGTCAATGGCCTCATCAACGACTCTATTCTATACTACTAATAGTATTGATCTTGTCATTCACAGCCTCTTCTTCTTCCACAAAGAAAAACAGGTTCAACAAAATTCCTAGATTAAGTCCTACTAACAGTAGGTTAAAAGTCCATGACCCTGAAATTGTTTTGACAGAAGAGGTTTCGAAAGACTTTGAAACGTTTTTCTTCAATCAATCTTTAGATCATTTCAACTACAGGCCAGAGAGTTACTCTACTTTTCAACAACGATATGTGGTCAACTCTAAGTATTGGGGTGGCCCAAATGCACCAATATTTGCTTACTTAGGAGCAGAAGAACCTATAGATTTTGATATTCCCAGTATTGGTTTTCTCACCGATAATGCCCTTCAATTTAATGCTCTCCTTGTCTACATAGAGGTATAACTTTATATCATCACATCTATATAAGTGCATATACATATTCATGATATGAAAATTTTGTCATATATAATATTATTTTTCCTAATTATTAATTATGTCTATTCATGTGACGATTAGCATCGATACTATGGGAAGTCAGTTCCATTTGGATCAAGGAAAGAGGCGTTACATAACGCAAGCACTTTGGGGTACTTCAACTCAGCTCAAGCTATAGCAGATTATGCAGATGTTCCCTTCATGTAAAGGATATTTTTAATGCCCAAAACTCACCTGTCATTGTCATTGGAGGATCATACGGAGGAAGTTAGTTATTTTCAAGTTTTAATATATATATATATATATATCTTCGTTTCACACTCGTGTATATATATATATATAGATACAAGTATAAGCATAACAACATGCCATACCGTTTATTTTGTTTTATTTATAAAATTTATTAATTATTTTTATTAAATTTATAGAATTGTCATATAAATAAAAATGATATCATATATAAAAAAAATAACATAAATATATTAGTTGAAAAATTAAATCAAAATATTATTTATGATTTTTTAAAAAATATAAACAACACGATAACTTTTTCAAACATAAATGATATTTTTTTAATAAAAATTAAAATTATGCATTATATATCATTATTATTATTAAAGTGATATTTTGTAATTTTTAATTTATATTAATATAAGTATTAAGTATCTAGTTTTGTATTGAATATTATTATAATAGTAATATTTTATAATATTTAAATTCATATTAGTAAAAAATTAAGAAAATATATTATTATCATAATAAAATTTTATAACATTTAAATTTATATTAATATAATTATTATATATGTAGTCTTATATTAAATGATATTATAAAAATGGTAATTTATTTGTTTTAAATATATATTCCGTTAAATATTTATAATATTCTGTTAAAGTTTACAAAACAAACCGTTAAAACCAAGAATTTTCGATATGTACACATTTTTTTTATAAACGATATATATATATACTAGATATAAGAAACTGCAATGCACACTTGCTTAATCTTATTTATAAAATTTATTAATATTTTATTAAATTTGTATCATTGTTATATAAATTTTAAATAAATAAACAATATTATATATAAAAGAATGACATAAATATATTAAAACATTGTTTATGATTTTTTGAAAAAATATATATATAATATGATAACATTTTTAAACATAAATAATAATTGTTTTAATAAAAATAAAGATTATGTATTATTATTAGTATAATGATATTTTATAATATTTAAATATTTAGTTTTATTTTAAATATTACTATAATAATAATATTTGAATTAATATTAATATAATTAGAAAATACTATGACTATATATTATCATCATAATATATTTTATAACATATAAATTTATATTAATATAATTATTAAATATTTTGTATTATATATTATTATAATAATTATATTTTATAAAATTTGAATTTAAGTTTATATTATTATATATGTATTTTTATATTAAATATTATTTTATAATAATGATATTTTATAATATTTGAATTTATATTAATATTATTAATAAATATCTATTTTATTTCGTCTATTATTAATGATTGACTTTAGTCTTTTGTTTTCCTTATTTCACATTATTATTTTCAGTGCTGGCTTCTTGGTTTAGGCTAAAGTATCCCCACATAGCTATTGGTGCTCTGGCATCATCTGCTCCAATTCTTTATTTTGATGACATCACACCATCTGATGCATATTTCACGATCGTCACAAAGGATTTTAGAGTATGAATAATTTAACTAAACCTCATTACCGAATATATATAGTATAAAGATTTTTGCCTAAAATACTATTTTTCTCAAAAGAAAATTAAAGTATTGTTTGGTAACCATTAAAAAAAACAGCTTTTTATTTATTTAATTAAAAATTTGATAATTAAACATAAAATAGCGTTTGGTAACTTTATTTATAATTTTTATTTTTTTAAATTTTAAACAAAATTTATTAAATTTTGAAAATAGAAATTTTTTACTTTCAAATTTTTTTTAAACAATTTTCATTTTTTCCTTCTCTTCTTCAAATTAACACATCACATTGTTAAACAAAAAATAAAAATAAAAGTTATCAAACACGTTTATTATTTTTTGTTTTTAAAAACAAAAAACAAAAATAGTTACCAAACATATTTTTATTTTTTAAAAATAAAAAAACAAAAATAAAATAATATTTTTATTTTTGTGTTTAAAAAATTTAAAAACAAAAATTTTACCAAACGGACCCAAATTTTTACGATTAAACATTTTTTTTAATTTTACGGATTTTTAGGAATCTTTATATTTTTAAGGTTTTGTATTCTTTTTAAGTTATTTTCACATTTTTTTTAAAAAAAAAATTTGTTGATGTTTAGTTTTTAAGTTTTTTTTGTTGATTAAGTGAGTTGTTTTCAAGTTGTGTTTTAGTTATTTTTCTTAAAAACTGTATTTTTGTAATTATGAAACTTTGAAAATCGTTTTTTCTTTACTTGAGTGTGTATTTTTGAAAAAAAAAATAGCAACCCTAAAAATATAAAAAAATAAACAAAAAAAATATTTGTATTTAAAAAAAATCTCTATAATATAGGAGCTGTTTGGCAAAAATTTTGTGTTTTTGTTTCTTTAATCAAGAAAATAAAAATAAATTTTTTATTTTTCATTTTTTTATTTTTAAAAATAAAAACATGTTTATTAACCATTTTTTTTAAATAAAAGAAATTTGTGTAAAGAGGAAAGGAGAAAAAATAGCGTTGGCACACTCGCCTTCGAAGAAGAAACAGAAGAAAAAAAATTAAAAACATCCAAAAGTTGTTTTCATATTTTATGAAATTTTAATTAAATTTTTAAAAAATAAAAAACAAAAACAATCCAACGAACATATTTTTATCTTTTGTTATCAATTTTTTATTTTAATAAACAGAAAACTATTTAAAAAATAACTGCGGAACGGGCCCATATTATCTACACTTATATGAATCTTTATTAGTTATATTTATAAGAGTATATATTTCTATGTTGTGTGTGTGTGCGTGCAGGAGGCTAGTGAAAATTGTTACCAAACCATCTTAAAATCTTGGTCCGAAATTGATAAGGTTGCTGACTCGCCTGATGGCCTTTCAATACTTAGCAAGAAATTCAAGACTTCCCGGTATTAAACTAATTAACATATTTTTAATTATTAAATTAGGATCACTTGTCTTATATATGCTAGAACTAATTAATCAAAAGTCTTTAATTTTATAAATATTATCTTTTAGTCCTCGAAACCAACAACGATATTTATTCTAAATATATTAAAATTGTTAATATTTATAAACATATGTATATGATTATAATATAAATGGTTCAGATCGATACTATAATTTTATATTTTGCATGCGTAAAAGTAATTTTTAAAAATCAAACAATTTTTTTTAAAATACTTTGATTCCAAATAATATTAAGATAAGAATTTTGTTTATTGCACACACATATATATATATATATATATAGTCCTTTGCAGGACTCTGCAGAGTTGAAGAACTATTTAGAGACGACATATGCAACTGCAGCACAGTACAATAGTCCACCAAAGTACCCAGTTAGTATGGTATGTGGAGGAATCGATGGAGCTAAGGATGAAAATGATGTTCTTGGCAAAATTTTCTCAGGCCTTTCTGCTTATTTGACTAAGAGGTCTTGTTATGTTAATGCACCCCACAATGTTTCTGAAACTGACGAGGGCTGGTCTTGGCAGGTTGCTAAACAATTTTATTATATATACCAAAAAAAATACATAGCATGTTGAACTCTCTTTCGTTTATCTCTATGTATTATTGTAATAATAAACTTTGGGTTGGTCCTTGTAGACATGCAGTGATATGGTGATTCCAATAGGCATAGGAAACGATACCATGTTTCCGGCTGATCCTTTCGATCTAGAAGACTACGTGAAAGAATGCAACGATTACTATGGGGTTTTACCACGCCCTAATTGGGCTACTACTTACTATGGAGGCTATGTATGTACATCTCAATCTATCTATTTATATATAGCGTACAATTATTTCAGAAAAATTATGTGCTTTAAAAAAAACGAAAATTAATCAATTTTTTAAAATAATTTTTTTTTAACGAATTTTAATAAATGGGATGCTAATTTCTCCATTTGCAGGATATAAAGCTAATGCTCCATAGGTTTGGCAGCAATATCATCTTCTCCAATGGGCTGAGAGACCCATATAGTAGTGGAGGGTACGTAATTATTAACTCCATATCAATATATATATATATATACATGTACTTCGATATAATTTATATTATTAAATAATTTTAAGTGACTTGATTATAATAAGTAGTTGATAATTTGTTTAATAGTTTATTTTTACTCGATCTGATCGTATTAGGGTCTTGGAAAGCATATCAAATAGCATTTTGGCCGTCAAGACAACCAGTGGTTTGTGTCAAATTAATACTTTTAAAACTTCTCAGTATAATTATTCATTAAATTAATGATGAGACAAATACATAGCATGTTGAACTCTCTTTCGTTTATCTCTATGTATTATTGTAATAATAAACTTTGGGTTGGTCCTTGTAGACATGCAGTGATATGGTGATTCCAATAGGCATAGGAAACGATACCATGTTTCCGGCTGATCCTTTCGATCTAGAAGACTACGTGAAAGAATGCAACGATTACTATGGGGTTTTACCACGCCCTAATTGGGCTACTACTTACTATGGAGGCTATGTATGTACATCTCAATCTATCTATTTATATATAGCGTACAATTATTTCAGAAAAATTATGTGCTTTAAAAAAAACGAAAATTAATCAATTTTTTAAAATAATTTTTTTTTAACGAATTTTAATAAATGGGATGCTAATTTCTCCATTTGCAGGATATAAAGCTAATGCTCCATAGGTTTGGCAGCAATATCATCTTCTCCAATGGGCTGAGAGACCCATATAGTAGTGGAGGGTACGTAATTATTAACTCCATATCAATATATATATATATATACATGTACTTCGATATAATTTATATTATTAAATAATTTTAAGTGACTTGATTATAATAAGTAGTTGATAATTTGTTTAATAGTTTATTTTTACTCGATCTGATCGTATTAGGGTCTTGGAAAGCATATCAAATAGCATTTTGGCCGTCAAGACAACCAGTGGTTTGTGTCAAATTAATACTTTTAAAACTTCTCAGTATAATTATTCATTAAATTAATGATGAGACAAAATTATCATTTTGTGCAGGGTCTCATTGCTTGGATATTCTCGGAGCAAAAGAAACAGATCCAAGCTGGTTAGTCAAACAACGGAAGATCGAGGTCAAGATCATCAAAAAATGGATTTCTCAATACTATGCTGATCTTACATCATTTTCGAAATAGAATTAAACAAATCTAAATTTAGATGTCAAACTTTTAATGGAATTTTATAATATTTGTTTTATGCATTTATTAATAAAAGGAAATGACGCTTGGAATACATCAATAAAACACTCTTTTATTTTCTTGCATATAATAATAATAAAATTCTCCATTATTACACATATAAATGATTTTTAAGACATTTCTAAGGATATTATTTAATTACAAAAAAAAACATTTATTTCGTGTAATATAAGCAATACTACAATCATAAAATTCTTTACTTTATACTATTTTATGTATGCATGAGTTTTGACTAAATACCAAATATAATCTTATGTTTTTAAATTTTTTACAATAAAACTTGTAAATACCAAAACAAATAGAGAAAATATATATCTATATATATTAATATATATGTTGACGCTGTTTTTCGTCAACTTAAAATACAAGAGCACTAAATACAGAATTAGAAAAATCAATAAAAAATACACGATATCTTACGTGGTTCAGCAATTAAAATCTGCCTAGTCCACGAGCTAATATTATTGAATGATGGAATTCTCTCAAAGCTTTTAGAAAGAAATTTTCGCAAAGTATTTCCAGTCCCAAATTCAGCGTATCTCCAAATGAATTTCTCCAGTCTATTTATAGGTTGGTTTACAAAATATTTTTCCCCTTATTTTGGGAAGTTATAATTCAAATTTCAAATAAATACAAATAAATGCATTAATTGCATAATATCCCATGATAATCGGGATTCATTTTTAGATTACAACAAATCCCCAAGAAATAGGAATTTTCAAACAGTAACTGTATTTAAACTAGATTATCGACCTCGCGATTACTGATCTCGAACATTTAACTTACATACTTTTGAAGTCGACCAACATCACAATACTAAGCAAACTTACAATCCAAAATATTATAATGTGATCAAAATCACGGTTTTAGACCCAAATTCTCTAGTGTAAAAATGGGATTTTTCTGGTGAGAGAAAGTTTTGTGTAGCCTAAGAAATAGAGGGTTTTTTTATTTAAGGTTTTAAATGTACAAATCCCAAAAATATCACATTTCTGGGTAACTGCCAGCTTTTTCGCTGAAAATCCAGGATTCCTGGTACCAACCTCCCTACTTTTGTGTGAATATACGCTCGAAGACCGAACTTTAAAATATTTTGGGGATCACCTTTGAGTTAATCTCGCCCATTCGAGACTGCAATCTCGATTGAGGTAGTCTCCTTATCTTGAGCTTTCGAGCTCGAGTTATCGAAATTATACTTTTCGTGCAATTTCCAATATACTGGGCCCTCACTCTTTTCTTTCTTCTTAGATGTCGCAGTACTCTGAGAATAGGTGGGGGCCCAAGCTCGCTATCCCTTACCTCCCATCAACTCCCAGTCGTGAATCGCCCTTCACCTGAAACCAACGACTGATACGCGAGCACAGAGAAAGGTGTGAGCAAGAAGATATTCGAAACCGCTTTCGACGCCAAATATACAAGGTCGAGGAGAAAAAGAGAAGGATACTCCGAGTTGCTGTTTATCAAGATCCAAACCCAGAGATAAGGCATGTTCCGTTAGAACCTAAGCTCAAAGTTAGCGTTGCCTTCGAGCCTGGTGTACTTTCATTTTCTTTAATGGAAGACTTCATCACGTCCTTCCACCTCCCAAGCCTTTTCAGTCCCCACCTCAAAAGAGGAGTTTTTCGAGGTTGAACACTACTCGAGCTAAGTCACATCTACCAGCTAGATATCTGAGTTGTTGGCGTATCACGGCCTTAGCCTCTCTGGCACCCTGATGTGCCGGCCAATGGCCTCAAGCAAACGGATTTACTTTGCCCCGAGAGATGGCAATCCCGACTGTAAAATCAAGCTCGTCGTCAGGAGTCGCGAACACATGAGGGCGGGGGCTCTGTTTCCCCTGAAGTCATATTTCAAGAACTTCTTGGATTTCGTCGGGCTCTCCCCATTCCAGCTTCAAACCAACTCCTTCAAGGTTTTGACAGCCCTCAGGTCGCTATACCACGAGCTAAAATGGGAAGGGCCTTCGCCACAAGAGATATTATATCTCTTTTGTCTCAAGAGAAACCCTTCTCAAGCTCGGGGAGGGGATGACTTTTACTACCTATCGAGCGACTTGAAGGAAAAAAGGCTTTTCGAGGACATGCCAAATCACCCTCCAAATTTCAAGCTCGCCTTTTTCTGGACGAACGGTCTCGCTCCTTCCAGATATTATTCTTTCCAATGCATCTATATGTATTTCATCATACTTGTCTCTTTTTCCATTGAATAATTAGGCTCAGAATATTGATACGTAGTTGTTCCTACAACCAATTACTACCGCCCCACCCCATTAGAAACGATGGTGGAGCATAGGGTAGCCATGGTTCAACTGCCTTATGGTCGAAGGTCTTTGTCCTACCTCCTCCATGAAGACCAGCTCCAAGCTTGCAGCCTTTTAGAAGAAGGTCAATCTATGAATGACTCGGCATACCGCAAATACTCGAGGTGGGAACACATGGCGTTCCCTACCGATAGACTTCCCCTAGCAGGAAATCTTCCAGCTCACGGCTTCACGCCCCTGCTTCTCACTAACATGATCTGCCTATCTCGGGCAACGAAGCTCATGATGAAGCCTCACCGAGCTCGGGTGATGGAGGTAAAGTTTGTTGGATTAGCTTATACAGGATCTTTATTTATTTTCATGTATATCTAATATTAAACAAATTAATACGAGATAGCCTAAAACATGTTTCTAAAATTGAACTCAAGAGAAAAAAATAATAGAATACTTACAGTATACGCAGCAGAATTAAAGAGTCCTTCCTTCAGTTTCTCTAACTCTTGTATCCTCTCTGTCGCAGAGTATTATCAAGAAACTGAACCGATCTTCTATTTTCTTCACAATCTTCCAATGTATCTTTAGAACCACCTAAACTAGTGTGGGAAATTCTCAACACATGAGATAGATATAGAGAGAAGAAGAGAAAATAACAAAGTGGCTTAGAAAAGGACTTGTGTTTAGAGAGAATATAAAACTATCAGAAAATCTGACTTGTGACTTATCAAACTTATTTTTGACTTCTCTCTAAGCACTCCTTTTATAGACTCAATTAGGCCATTTAATTCAATTAAAAAATCAATAAATATAGCCATTTTGAAGCCCTAGGTCGAAATTATCATGGGCTATAGGCCCATGAAATTTCCCATTTGATTATAAGTCCATTGGACTTAAAATCAAGGCATGTATTATTTTCTATTGATTTAATTAATTAAATAATTATTTAAATCTTTTATCAAATTAATTATTTATAATTTGAACCTTGATTTAAATTTATTTATTAATTTATATACCAATTTATCTTAATTAATAAATCTGCCATAATTTCTCTTTTCTTCTCAAAATTACACAACTCTGTGAAACTGTTATCCAAAAAACAAGCATGGATGACATGGCAAACATTTAGTACACGTGGCGAACATCTGGCAGAATTTGTGCTCGACCATCGACCAGGAAGACATCTATTGTCACGACGTTTGATCTCTTCATACGACCAGCCTGGTCGTACGCATGCTATATGCGGAAAAGATCCTATGCAATTTTGATAGTATTCGAAATTATCTCCCATGATTTCCTGAGTATCCGATTATTTAGGAAATAATATCTATAACAAATTAATGTAAATCCTCCTTGAGCTTATAAATAGAGAAGGAGGGCTCAAGGGAAAGGGAGCTTCTTCTTCTTTTTTGCTTTCTGATCACTGGAGATTAGAGTTATCCTATTTGATATATTGTCTTGTTCTTCAAAGGTTGGTGAAACTCATTGAACCCTAGTTCTTTGATCACTCATTTGAATCCTATATCAATAACAATTCAAGTGGACGTAGGTTATTACCAGATTCTGGGGGCGAACCACTATAAACTTTTGTGTTCTTTATTGTTTCGTCATCATATTCTTTCCAGTGTGTTTGTCCAAATCAAGCATATTTGACTCTGTGTCAGTTGGCCAAAATCAGGGTCAACATTCTGGTGCTTTCATTGAGAGCTTGATACATTATCGTTGAAAGATCAATGGCAAAAACTACCAAGAAAACTGGACAGGCAGCCGGCGCTGCACCATCTCACCCGCCTCCTCCTCCTCTAAATGTGGCTAAGGATGAGCCACATTTGGAATTTGATGAGGAAGAAATGGACTCCGAGATGCTGAAGAATACCCTAGGGGTATTGCAGGATGAACTGGCCAATCTGAGGGCCAGCCAGGAAAGTGCTGCCGAAATCATGGCGCGGCAGCAACAAGAAATTGAATGGCAGCGCCTGGAGATGAGTGAAAGACAGGCGGAGATGGACCGTCGCCAGAGGGAGGCCATGGCAGCCCTCGAGGTAGCCCTACAACTGGCTAGGAATCAGGCTATACCTGCCTCGCAGCCTGATCAACCTGCGAATGGGCCACCCCACAGGGGTCCCAATCCTAGCCCGCCTATCCAACCCTCGAGCCCACAAAGGCCCGAGCAACCACCGGCACCTCAGGACGATGTCCCACTAAGAGACCCTGAAGCACAGCCTCCATCCCAAGCTGGTCGTGGCAATCCCCCGCAGCAGAGGCAGAATAGGGTCGGGCAGCCGCCTCGCAGTCCTAGACGCCATATGGGCGACGAGCCAAACCCTCCGAGCAGAGGACAGCGTCCTCCTGGTAAAATGAGGAACTCAGAGTTAGGCTCTGCGGTCCGAGGCCCCCCACGGCATGATAATGCACGGGGACCTACCGACCAACGCAGACCACCCTCTAACGCTCAGGAAGTTCCAGCCCGAGAAGGCAACTGAGGGAACAGTCGATCCCACCATAGCCAATCATGATTCAGAGATGGCCATGGTTATAATGAGGCCGACTCAGGTAGAGCAAATGTCGGTCGGAGGAATGAAGAAAGGGGTGGAGGCAGAAGCCTACCGCCTAAGAATGACCTACCCGATAGACGGGACGCTGGGGGGCAGCCCAGACAAAATAACGTCTTCAACTGGCTCGGAGCTAGTGAGCAGCGGAGGAGAGACGAGGATTTAAGAGACGTACTCAACGATCGCCGGGAGCGGCAAGACGAGAATGTCCCCCCAGCACCAGAGGCCACGACGATTCCTGGCGCCGTGCAAGCCTAGATAGATGCCCTCAACCAGGCGGTACAGCAGCTGGTCGAGGGAAGAACATCTTATATCGACCACGATAGGAGAAAAGGCACTCCTTTCGTCTAGAGGATAGCTATGGCAGAAACTCCTAGCAAGTTTAAGATGCCTACGCTTCCGAACTTTGATGGGTATGGTGACCCGGTATCTCACGTCAACAAGTTTGAGATATAAATGGACATTCAGAAAGTGTCCGAAGATGCTCGGTGCAGGATCTTCCCTGCAACACTTTCTGATGCCGCACAGGAGTGGTTTTTCAAATTCCCTCCTGCAAGTATAGTTTCCTGGGAAATGTTCGTAAAGGAGTTTTATGGACAATTCTACGCGGGTCGTGTGCACCCGGCTAAGGCAAACCAGCTGGTTGAAATACGCCAGCAAGGCGGAGAACCACTGAAGGACTATGTCCAGCGCTTTATGCGAGCAGCTGCTGGAGCAAAAACAGTGGGAGATGAAAGCAAGATGATGGCCATAACCGCAGGGGTTAAGCGTCGCACGCCTCTCTGGGACAGCCTCATAAAACATGGGGTTAGAACTACCCAGGAATTATTGGATCGAGCTGATCGATACATCAAGCTCGAAGATGCCATGGCCAATGAAGGGAAGCTCCCAGGCAAGGATAAGGGGACTGCAGAGCCCGCCAAAGCTGCCAATGGGTCCAAGCCCAATGACAACGACAACGGCAATGGCAAGAATGGGGGGAAACGGCCACACAATGAGCCTTCCACCTCTGACAATAAACGAGCCAAAGGTAATCGTTATGAGCCTCGGTTCACTAACTATACTGCCCTTATTGAGTCTCGGGGAGAGGTTTATCAGGCCACGAGTTCCAGTGTGCCTTATAAGAAACCTGCTCCCATTCGAAAGGATATTTCGAGAAGAGACACTACCAAGTTCTATCATTATCATAACGACTACGGACATGATACCAATGAATGCAACCAGCTGAAGGATGAGATCGAGTTCCTTATTAGACAAGGACACTTGAGAAGATATATACAGGCCTCGGGAAATTCCCAATGAGAAGCTTCAGGTGGCAACGAGCAAGCGCCCACACGCCAACGCTCGCCACCTTTGCAGCCTAATCCCGTGACTGGCACATTGTTAACCATCTGTGGAGGCCTGCACCTCGCCGGAAACAGTGGAAAGGCCAGGGAACGATATGCTCGGACTCTGCGCCACAACCAGGACATCGAGATGATGAGTGTGGATGACCGCGCGCTGAAAAAGGCTCGGTCAGAAGAGAGCGAAATAACCTTCTCTGATAGCGACGCCCAACATGTCCGGTTCCCACATTCCGATCCGCTGGTCGTGGATATCCAAATGGCCAATATGATGGTGAAGAGAGTGCTAGTTGATACAGGAAGTTCGATGAACATCCTGTATAAGTCTTCGCTGGAACACATGAAGTTGTCCGTTAAGGACCTAGAGCCGTGCAACCAAACAATATATGGCTTCTCTGGTGAGGGACTCGCCCCAGCAGGGTCAATCAGACTACCAGCGACAGCAGGTACAACGCCTGCTACCAGGACATTACTCGCTACTTTCATAGTAGTCGATTGTCCTTCGGCGTACAATGCCGTCATTGGGAGGCCTATACTAGTTGATCTACGGGCCGTCACCTCTATATGGCACTTAGCCATGAAATTCCTGACAGACGCAGGGTTAGGACACGTGTTGGGAAACCAGAGGGAGGCCAGGGAGTGCTACAACGCCTCAGTCATGAAGGCGAAGAAGGGAACGTCAAAGAGCACTCCCCCAGATAGGTTGCAGATGGCAATTGATACACAAGCCCAATTCGGTGATGAAGTCACCAAATAGGGTGTTTCCCAAAGTGAGGATAGAGATTTAGATCCTCTCTTTGGGGATTTTGAAGAAAATTTTGGACCCGTCGAGGACCTAGAAGAGGTCCAACTTGACGAGAAAGACCCGACCAAAGTCGTGAAGGTCGGGAAAAACTTAGAACCAACCACGAAGCATGCACTGGTGAAGTTTTTGCGGAAAAACCAGGAAGTCTTTGCCTAGTCGCACAAAGACATGGATGGGATAGATCTTGCAGTTATCAGCCATGTCCTGAACATAGACAAGAGTTTTCCACCCGTGCAACAGAAAAGAAGGCTGCTCGATAAGGATCTGTCGAGAGCCTTAAAAGAAGAAGTTGAAAGATTAAAGGAGAATGGGTTCATCAGGGTGGCGTTTTATCCATCATGGGTCTCTAATCCAGTACTGGTTCCCATGCCTAACGGCAAATGGCAAACCTGCGTGGATTTTACAGACCTCAATAAAGCCTTCCTGAAGGATTGCTTCCCACTCCCAAAGATCGACCAGTTGGTCGATGCTACTGCAGGACACGAGATCCTCTCCTTCATGGATGCATACTCAGGCTACAATCAGATCAGCATGCATCCCCCTGACGAGGATCACACCAGCTTTCGGACCGATACGGGATTATACTGTTATAAAGTAATGCCCTTCGGACTGAAAAACGCAGGTGCGACTTACCAGCGATTGGTTAACCACATGTTTGAAGAATTAATCGGGGTAGACATGGAGGTGTACGTGGACGACATGCTGGTAAAGTCGAAAAAAGCAGAAGGACATGTGAAGGATTTACGAGAGTGTTTCAACGTATTGAACAAATACCAGATGAAACTAAATCCTCTCAAATGTTCCTTTGGAGTTGGATCAGGGAAATTTTTGGGGTTCATTGTTAATTCAAGAGGAATCGAGGCCAACCCCGACAAGATAAAAGCCCTGATCGACATGAAATCGCTAGAGAAGATCAAGGATGTACAAAGTTTAACTGTAAGAATTGCAACCCTAAGTAGATTTATTTCCAAGTCAACGGATAAATGCGTCCCTTTCTTCAATCTACTTAGGGGCAACAAGAAGTTTGAATGGACAGGAGACTGCGAGCAAGCTTTTCAGGCCTTAAAAGCCCATATGGCACAGCCTCCTATTTTATCAAAGCATGTCGAAGGAGAAACTTTGTTCATTTACCTGGCGATCACTGAAGTTGCTGCTAGTGTGGTACTAGTACGAGAGGAAGAAGGCGTACAAAAAGCGGCTTACTATGTAAGCAAGAGGCTAATCAGAGCAGAACTGAGGTATCCTCCCATCGAGAGGTTAGCATATTGTTTAATCTTGGCCTCAAGGAAGCTACGTCCTTACTTCCAAGCCCATCCCATTATAGTCTTAACTGACCAGCCCCTTCGGCAAGTCCTCCAAAAACCAGAGGCGGCTGGGCGTTTATTGAAATGGGCTGTCGAACTGGGGCAGTTCAATATTACATATTCACCGCGAGCAGCAGTAAAGGGACAAGTCTTGGCTGATCTTATTGCAGAGTTCACCGAACTCCCATACAGCGAGCAGTGCGAAAAGCCTAGTGCGCCTGAGCCTCAAGATGAAGCTCCTTCGTGGAAGTTATTCACAGATGGGTCGTCAAACAAATCTCACGCGGGAGCAGAAGTGATCTTGATAACGCCAGAAGGGCATCGATTTCACTGCGCCATTAGGTTCGACTTCACCACATCAAATAATGAAGCCGAATACGAAGCACTCCTCGCTGGATTAAGAATGGCAAAAGACATGAGTATAAAGGTGCTAGATATTTACAGTGATTCACAGCTGGTAGTGAATCAAGTTCTAGGGGAATATCAAGCACGAGGCCTAAAAATAGTGGCCTACTTGAACAAAACAAAAGATCTATTGGCCCAGTTCAAGAAGTATACCCTCCAGCAAATACCTCGGGATCAGAATTCGAATGCAGATGCCTTAGCCAAACTCGCAAGCACGAAAGATGCTGACACTTTGAATATTGTGCCAGTGGAAAGATTGAGCGAGCCAAGCATACGAGCAAATGAAACCAGTATGGAAATCCGAATGGAAGATACATGGATGGCGCCTTACTTTGAGTATCTGACAAATGGTGTACTACCAGCAGATAGGAATAAGGCCAGAACTCTTCAAAGGCAGGCTGCTAGGTATATATTGGTCGATGGTATTCTATACCAAAGGGGATACTCCATGCCACTACTCAGATGTATTACACCAGAGAAAGCTAAGGAACTGATGAAGGAAGTGCATGAAGGATTCTGCGGGGATCACGCTGGGGGGCAAAGTTTGGCGAAAAAGATTCTAAGGCAGGGCTATTTCTAGCCGACTATGAACGAAGATTCAATGGAGTTTGTGCAAAAGTGCGATAAGTGTCAGAGATTTTCCAAAATCCCACATGCAGCTCCAAACGAGTTAAAACAGATGCAGAGTCCTTGGCCTTTTGCAGTATGGGGTATAGACTTGATTGAATCCCTGCCAACGGGAAAAGGCGGAGTGAAGTACGCAGTTGTAGCAGTCGACTACTTCACCAAATGGGCCGAAGCTAAACCACTCACTACCATAACGACCAAGAAAGTTCTTGACTTTGTCATCAAGAACATTGTTTGCCGATATGGTTTGCCTCAAAAGATTGTCTCAGACAACGGAACCCAATTTGATAGTGACTTATTTACCGACTTCTGCGAAAGACACGGGATTATCAAAAGCTTTTCTTCAGTCGCGCATCCACAAGCAAATGGGCAGGTCAAAGCAGTGAATAAAACGCTTAAGGAAACCCTGAAGAAAAGACTTGAAGACGCTAAAGGAGCATGGCCAGAACAGTTGCCTGAAGTCCTCTGGTCGTATAGAACTTCTCATCGAACAGCGACGGGTCACACCCCGTTTTCCTTGGCATACGGGTATGAAGCTATGTTACCGGTCGAATTAGATCCCCCCCTCACATTGACGCATTACATACGACCAGAGCCAGAATAGCCAACTGACGATGGAGTCCCTAGACTCAATTGAATAAATACGAGAAAGAGCCCAACCCCGAGTTGCTGTGTACCAGCAAAAGGTCGCCCGGTATTTTAACTAAAAGGAGAAAGAAAGGAAATTCAACGTCGGTGACCTAGTGCTACGACGAGTTTTCTTGAATACTCGCGACCCCACTGCTGGAGTGCTCGGACAAAATTGGGAAAGACCTTACCAGATTGAAGAAGTCCTTCATCCGGGCACCTACAAAATTGCACGCTTAAATGGAGATCTCGTTCCATGCTATTGGCATGGTGAACACCTGCGCAAGTACTACCAATAAACAGTCATTTTTAAAGGACTGGCTTGTATAAATTTTTACTTTTTACAAGTTTTGAAAAAGGGTTAGCCACATTGTATGGCTAATCGCTTATAAGTGTAAGATCTTTTTTAAGATCACTCGTAAAGACATGTTTAGTCCATTTTTAATACGAGATTATAAGGGACTGGAGCAGCCAGTCATTCTTGCCAACCATTGTAAATTTATTTTTACAAGTATTTGTTCATTACGTGTGTTGTTTTGCTGTATTATAAGTGTTACATTTCCTACCGAGCAGCAATGTTCGCACAGGTCATGGTCAAGGCAAGTGACCAAGGACCTAAAGCTCCTCGATCACTTGGGGGGCACATAAGGTACATCGATAGCAAAGCATACCAAAGGGTATGTAAACACATGAACAAAATGAGTGAAAGCATGCTACGGTACTTAGAGTATTTTTCAAAATTTATGTTTTGTTAAATCAAACCAAAGTACTATGCTAAGTTCGGTCATGCGAACAGATATTATAATAAAAAGAAACATTATAATATCAATAAGGCAATCTTTTACACCGCGAGCAGTATTGCTCGGATGTAATTGTTTAATTAAACGTAAAAAGCTTTTGCACCGCGAGCAGTATTGCTCGGATGTAATTGTTCAGTTATAAGTAAAAAAGCTGCCCTTGCAGCAATAAAAATAAATTGTCTTTACAAGCAGACCCGTGGGCCATAAAAACAAACAATAGAAAATTTTTTACTGAGCAGGAGGGTCTTGAGGATTAGGGGGAGTGCCCTGGTCGGCAGGAGGACCAGCTTCAGCATTAGCAGCGGGAGCCTTAGCCTTAGCCTTCTCCTCTGCCTCCAACCGGATGGCGCACTGCGCCATCAGAGTCCTCTTCAACCGCTCGGACAAGTAGTTGAAGTTGGCCTCCCGGTTGTGCTTCTAGAACTCGTAGAAGCAGAGGTGGGTAGCTTCCTTGTACCTCTTCAAATTCTTGTCCCCTTCCTCCTCAAGCTCCTGCACTCACTCCTCGAGCTTCTTCGCCTCTTCCCTATTGGCGGTCAGATCGAGTCCAAGCTGCTTACACTCTTGGGTGACAAGTACAAAACTTTCCCTCCATTTCTGCCGGTCCTCGTTGGCTTTCTTCAAGGCCTCTTGGCTGTCCTGAAGCTCCTTAGTGAGAATAGCTTGGTCCTCACACATTTGTTCGTACTGTATGGACAGCTCCTTGTTCTCCTCGAGCAGCTTTTCCTTGTCAGCTTCAAGTACTTGCTTAGCCTGAGCAAGCCTGGAGTCAAAATTCTTTCCGCGAGAAACCAACACCCCAACGCGGCACCAGCCAGCAGTTAGAGTTAGCAGCCCCTGAAGGATAAAAAATGAAACAAAGTAAGGGAAAGAAATTAGATATGAATAACAAAATAACAAGAGGTTACTTATGCTAACTATCTCGTTCAGCCCTCTGTTGACGACCTGGTTGGCATCCATCGAAGCAGTGTCGGTGATGGCGGCCTGACTGCGTTTATGCTATGAGAGTTTGTATATCCTCTCTCGGGCTGACCCGACCACGAAGCTGGGCAGGGAGCCTTCGAGAAAGTTGTCCAATGCCTCCTTGTCAGCGGCCCTAGAGGAGGGCTATGGATTAACAGTTGTGGGAGTCGACTGCTCGGTGGGGGGCGGAGGTGTCGTGTTCTCCTTGGAAGGGGTGGCGGCTGTAGCATCGTCTGTTCGAGCCTTCTTCAAGGGGCTCTTGCTGCTTTCCCCTCGAGTCCTCTTGCTATCCTTCTTTGGGATAGAAGAGGCAGCGGCCGCCTTTGGGACAGAAAAGGCAGCAGCAGCCTTGTAATGATCGAAGACATCCTCAGAGTCCATACCTGCACAAAGGGAAACAACTCGAGCAGTGAGATTAAATGGTCATAGGGGGAACAGGGATAAAAGTAAAAGGATTACAAGTAAAGTACCCGGGCACAACTACTGGTCGTAGCATTATTTACTGAACTACCTAGTTCCTGGAAGAAATCTGAGTTTAAAGAGGAAGCATTCCTAAAGTTTTCGTCCCCATCAAATAGATGAGAGGGAATTGGAAAATTATTTAAAAGCGAGATTATTGTACCATTTACATCCGACGAATCGTCAGAAAGTTCAGTAGGCTCGACAGCCTTTTGTTTTCCCTTGCCCTTGGGGACTGAAG
Organism: Humulus lupulus; assembly: GCF_963169125.1. Lineage (NCBI taxonomy): Eukaryota > Viridiplantae > Streptophyta > Magnoliopsida > Rosales > Cannabaceae > Humulus > Humulus lupulus. The sequence goes on from NC_084793.1 coordinate 172,349,561, forward strand.
GTTTCTCCGCTCGATGGGGGACGGTAGTTTCCCTGATCGTAACCCCAGTTGGTCGCCTCCGAGGAAGAGGCGCCTGAGGTTGCTGCTCGGGTTCCACGTCGGCTTGGACACTGCCCGCCGAGGGTTCATTCCTCACAAATTGGGAGCCCCAAAGGCCGACCAACCTAAGGTTAGCCTCGTTGACTAAGTTTTTTACACTCTTATCAGCATTTGGCATACTGGCTAAGAGTGTTGCCCTTGAATCCATTCCCGGAGTAGGGATGGGACGTAACCAGGGGCCTGGAACACAATGGATGTCAAGATATTATGACAGAAAAACACTAAGTAAAGGAGCTACTCGTGTAAGAATTTTTACCTCCTTGGGTGAAGGCCAGGTTGTCCGCAGCAAGGTCAGGAGTGAGGAAGTATTCATGGTGATACTTCCTCACATTAGAGATATGGGTGGTGTCGGACAAAAAAGTGCGTCCGAATTCCTGATGGCAGAAGTGAAAAACCCCGTACCATCTTTGTTGGGGTTGGACTTAAGGTCAAAAAGAAAATTGACCTCGTGGGGGGAAGGTACTGGCCATTTTTTGAGCTTATAAAGGATATAGATTGCGGCCAGGATTCTATATCCTTTCGGGGTGATTTGAAAGGGGGATACTCCAAAGTAATTAGCCACCCCCTAAAAAAATGAGTGAAAAGGAAGGGTGGCACCTGCCTCAATGTGAAACCTCGACCAGGCGCTGTAAGCCCCGCCTGGCAGGTTGGCTCGCTGGTCGATAGATGGTTTAACTAAGGTCACACCCGTCAGATTGTATCTATTTAAATAGTTGGCAATCATCTGCAGTGTCACCGTACTTTGAGGGACAACGTGCCACGCAACGACTGGCTGGTCAACATGGCGAGGGCGGGCACGCCTTTGGACATTGGTCTCTGGAGCGAATTCGCCTCGACCACTGGTCGAGGGGGCATCAGCAGAAGGCTAGCCTAAGAAGTTAGGATTTTTCCTTTTTCGAGCTTTTGTTTTTGTTCGGGCCATTCTTTGATTGGGGACTGGAGGACGGTTCGAGCTAGGGCGAGAAAAAGGGATTTATGGTATCAAAGTAGATAGGTTCTCTTCACCTTCAAGTAGTTGGGCCAAGAGGTCATCTTCAATAGGTCTTTCTCCTCCCCAAGGGTCTTGCATATGAACTACAAACAGACAATGGAGGAGATAAGACACAGTCTGCGAAGTAGTGTGGAAGATTGGGATAACGTTGCTTGCGTCTAAAAAACCAGTAGCATCCTACTCCTACACTACGATTCGGCACTAATGGTTTGAAAAACAGATCAAAGAGAAAAAAAAAACCGTTTTCTGAAAGAGAACTGTTTCGACTCCTAAAGGGCGGGAAAATACCCAGTTTTTTCACCTAGCTTAAAGATTGAATTTTTACGTCGATCTTACGCCCTAATCCTATGATCCTTACTATCAAACTAAGTACTAACCTATACAAAGCATAAAGACGCCCTCTTACCAAGCAATGTAAGGTTTATACAAAGAAAATCCTCATAAAACCCTACTCAAGAACACAGAAATTACAGAACCAAGAAACAGCATGCATGGCATAATGAAAAGTTTAAAAAGACAGAATGATTACCTGGGCGAAGACGGAGATTCGGAAGACAATGAAAAGTTTGAGTCAGAAAGATCCATGGCTAGGCGACTGACTGGTTTCGAAGCTCTGTATTCTGAAGGCAAGGTTCTTGAAGTTCTTGACAAAGATGGTAAGAAAAAAAAATTATAAAGAAGAAAAAGAAGGTATTTATGGGGACCGAGGTATGGCCAAAAAGTAGCAATCATTACTTTTAATTCTCGAAACGTGGGGAAGTGTATAAGTCGTCAATTTATTTCTTGAAAACTGAATAGGCTTGATTAGACATAATTATGTCACGGTTTTCAAAAACGCACGGGGATCCTGACAGACATCGTGGGGATATGAACGGTTGTTTCCTTAAAGTTTCTTTATTGCTAGTCGAACTAAACAAACTTGGGGGGCAAATGTTATCCAAAAAACAATCATGGATGACATGGCAAACATTTAGTACACGTGGCTAACATCTGGCAGAATTCGTGCTCGACCATCGACCAGGAAGACATCTATTGTCATGACGTTCGATCTCTTCATACGACCAGCTTGGTCATACGCATGCTATACGCGGAAAAGATCCTATGCAATTATGATAGTATCCGAAATTATCTCCCATGATTTCCTGAGTATCCGATTATTTAGGAAATAATATCTGTAACAAATTAATGTAAATCCTCCTTGAGCCTATAAATAGAGAAGGAGGGCTCAAGGGAAAGGGAGCTTCTTCTTCTTTGTTGCTTTCTGATCACTGGAGATTAGAGTTATTCTATTTGATATATTGTCTTGTTCTTCAGAGGTTGGTGAAACTCATTGAACCCTAGTTCTTTGATCACTCCTTTGAATCATATATCAATAACAATTCAAGTGGACGTAGGTTATTACCAGATTCTAGGACCGAACCACTATAAACTCTTGTGTTCTTTATTGTTTCGTCATCATATTCTTTCCAACGTGTTTGTCCAAATCAAGCATATTTGACTCCGTGTTAGTTGGCCAAAACAGGGTCAACAGAAACTATCCAAAATTGACCTGGTCAACTTTGATAATTCTAATTGATGATGAAATCAATTAATTGAGACTATCTAGATGACTTTATCCAAGGTACAATGGGGACCATGGGCCTATGAAATCAAGCTCCAATAAGTTATCATAAATCTAACAAATAAATTTACTAACTTATTAATTCCTCGTGACTCCACTATAGACTTGGAATTGCACTCTTGAATTCATAGAACGCTCTATAACAAATATAGATACGCTATTAATTATCCATTGTTACAACCATAAGTTTCACTCAATCCTCTATAGACGGTCTACAATGAGATAGGACTAAAATACCGTTTTACCCCTCATTGTATTTTATCCTAAAAACACTTAGTTCCTTGTAAATGATATTTCAGTAAACTAATTTAATTACTGAAATGAGATCTCTATCATTTAACACCTTGAACCAAACTAAAAGGAAACCATTGTTTCACTTCTTCATCAGAAGCTATGTTCATATCTATGATTAATACTCCCACTTAATTATACTACTGAGTTCCCAAGATGTAATGCCCCAACTCCAGGGACCGTTACGATGTGCCTTGTAAACAATGCTAAACTCGCTAATCGAGTCATTTGGCCAAAATCGTGAACTAAGTTTGATTAGCGGTTTAGGGATTAAACATTTTGGTTAAGATGTAACGTTTCACTAGAACGTTTAACATATACATTGGGATCCCGAAAATATAATTTCAGAGTCTATTACAGAAAATATTTACAACAGGCCGTTCTAAGCGACAAAACAGGGTTCAACCCTAGTTCCACTTTAAACCTCGGCCGTGGTGGACGAGCAGCTGGGCATGTACACTCATCACTGAAGATAGCTTCACTCAAGGAATGGTAACTATTTCTGTAGCTATGTGTATAGCTGTTTAAATAAAATGTGAATGATTTAGTTGCACATTGTATTAGGGAGCATGAGATTCTGATAGAGCCTGGCTCTTGACTGTATGATTATATGCTCCGTGAATATATATGTATATATGACTGTGATCATATGATTACCTGCTCTATGAATATATAAATTGTGTTACTGCATGTTGGGTTGAGGCATGGTTTGAGTATTGGAAGAGCAGGGATTATGAGTATGTATGAATGCCATGGGCATGTTTGCAGCACTGCAAGTGGTTTATGATTGTGGTGTGGTAAGGTTTATCCCATGGGAAAAGCCCTTGATATTGTTATTGTGACTAATGGGTCAAGTTATTGACTGTAGATTTAATCAGCAGGTTTATACTCAAGGGCAGGTTATGAGGCCTGGTGATAGTTATACAGGGGTTGGGAGTTACAGCCAGGGTATCAGTTCTTCGTCTGCGTCCTTGAATGTTCAGCAGACGCTTACAGACTTGCAAATAAGATTACAGAGGCAGGAGGAAGAGATCAGGTATTTGAAGCAACAACGGAGTCTGTTGGGTGGTACCTCTTCCTTTGCTATGCCAGGGGTGGCATCAGTTTCAGCTCAGCCTAGGGCTGAGAACAGATGGGAATTTCTTTGTGGAAGATTCCTGAAGTTTTATCCTCCAATCTTTGAGGGAGGCCTAGATCCATTCAGAGCTGAGCAATGGATGGGCATGATCAGCTCCATTCTTGATGGTATGGGACTGGTGGGTCACGATAGGGTGATCTGTGCTACATGTGTATTGCGAGATGATGCCCGGACATGGTGGGAGGTAGTATCCCAGACACGTGATACAGTTGTGATGGACTGGAAAGAATTTAGGCAGCTGTTTAATGAGAGGTATTACTGTGATGTAGCTAAGACTACCAAGATGAATGAGTTTCTGAATCTTGTTTAGGGTAATGCATCAGTGACCGAGTATGTTGCTGAATTTGATGGGTTGGCCAAGTTTGCCTTAGATATGGTACCCACAGATATAGCTCGGAAGGAAAGGTTTATTCAGGGGTTGAATCCTGGAATAGCTCAGGGCATTAGAGTTGCCCCAGTGTATGAAGTCTCTACCTATGCTCAGGTGGTAGAGAAGGCTCTTGCTGTTGAGAGTATAGTAGTTGGGCAGCAGAGTGCTGAAGAGCATGGATCACAGATAGTGGTACTTCCACTTATTGGAGCAAGTAAGAATGAAAGCTGGAAGACTCGCCCAGAGTGCACTCGGTGCAAGAGGCATCATCTGGGAGAATGCCGAGCAAAGGCATGTTTCTTTTGTGGGATGGTTGGGCATCTTAAGAAGGATTGTCTGAGTCTAAGAGAGCTTAAGCAAAAGAGGATTGACAGCTCGATTTCAACTCAAGTGTTTGTTCCAGAACAGTTAGAGTCAGAGACAGAGACTAGTTCCTCGGGGATGACATGTCAGTTTTCTAGTTCTGGGATGTGAATTATGCTGTTTGGCTTTGGCGCCATGTTATTCTTTTGTTGGTATGTATATAGAGACAGGTATATTGATGGTATATGTGGATCACATGGTTATGTAGTAATGGGAAAAGTAGTACGGTATTAGCAACTTAAGAGATAAGTTGGGTTATGGAAAGGATTCATCATTGGTTTCATGAGTTAGTTATGACTGACTATGGTTTGATCCAGGGTTTGGATTGGTTAAGTAATTAAAGAGCAGTCTTGAATGGCAAGGGAAGTGTAGTAATTCTTGAGCTTGAGAGCGGAAAGTCTGGTGACGATTGGCACTGTGCATGGAGTAGATATGTTTATGATACCGAATGTGAGAGCTGGGGTTTGTGCAGGGAGGTGCATGGAACTCTTAGCCAGTGGGGTGGATACCATTTGATTTGTGTTAGTGAGATCAGAACAGACTGGATTAGTCTGTGGGTTCTGAGTATGGGTTACCAGATGGTCTGTCAGGCCTTCTTTTTATTGGAAAGAAGATTAGATTGGTGATTGATTTAGTACTAGAAATAGAATTAGATGCATGTCATACTCAATAATCAACCAACACGCACCAATAACAGCCATGCATGTCACATATACACAGGGTGCAGTTTTCTTACCTCAAAGTCGAGCTAGAACGATTAAAAGAACGACCCTTGAGAACGATCAACTTGTAGTCCTTTAGCGGTCACCTAGTCATAACCAAATATAAGGTATCATTAATAAAAATGATAACTGAGGGTTCCCAAACCAAGTCCCAGCCCCCGAGACCTCAAATACTACCCAACCGGGTACTAGGTCCAACCCCGAGGCCTATGGTAAGAAACCCTAAGCTAAAAACCACTTTTTAGCAAATTTGGCCTTATGGGCCGCGGCCCCCAAAAGCTGTGCCGCGGCACGCCCCCAAGCCCCATCTGCCAGACACGCTTGGGCCGCGGCACACAAAAGCTGTGCTGCGGCACCCAGCCCAGTCCAGGCAAAAACCAGCACGCGACTCAGTTTTTCCCCTGCGTTTTTCCTCCCAAACCAGTCCTACAAATCAACCTAAAACCTCTCCCAAACACCCATTTAAACCTCCATACATCATCAATAACTCACCCACATCAAAACCCAAGTTAAACATCAACTAAACTTCCATAAATCCAAGTTTTCTACAATAGATTCACAACTAAAAACCAAAGCTTAAAAAACAGAGCACACCTGAATTCATTGGCTAGAACTCACCTTAAACACAGTTTTGAATCCCCTTTAATGGTTGAGACAAGTCTCCTACTGAGTTGTAATGCCCCAAACTCCAGGGACCGTTACGGTGTGCCTTGTAAACAGTGCTAAACTCGCTAATCAAGTCATTTGGCCAAAATCGTGAACTAAGTATGATTAGCGATTTAGGGATTAAAAACTTTGGTTAGGATGTAACGTTTCACTAGAACGTTTAATTTATACATTGGGATCCCGAAAATATAATTTCAAAGTTTATTACAGAAAATATTTACAACAGGCCGTTCTAAGCGGCAAAACAGGATTCAACCCTAGTTCCACTTTAAACCTCGGCCGTGGCGGACGAGCAGCTGCATATGTACACGTCATCACCTAAGCTCTCCAACTCAAGGATGGTCCAGCTTCCTCTTGCCTTTACCTGCACCACGTAGCACCCGTGAGCCGAAGCCCAGCAAGAAAACCCAATAAAGTATGATATAGTATCAACAACGATCATAATAACCATTCAGGACTATCAGTCCAAGCAAATAGGTGACAATAGCCAAAAGTCACAATAATGAGCATCGCTCCTTCTAGCCATGTGACGATAGGGTCACCAGGGCTTAACCGATAAGTGATTCTTTCTTAAATTTGATTAGGATAGGTGCATGGTGAATGGTCACCAACATAACCTTCCTCCCGACCCTAGAGTCGTGCAATGGACAGCGTCCCTTGGCCATGTGACAAACAGTCACCGGGGTCATATACCTTGGCCATAAACATCTGGTCATAGACCAGGCAAGCGCTTATAGTTCTCATTGACCTTCCGGTCGGTCCAGCACTAATACCCCATATGAGTCATTCAATGCCGACCTCGATTGGATCCAATCTTTACTTGGCCCGGCGTTTACAACGCACTGCCACCTCTGACCCTTGGGTCGGTAAAACACGACCAGTGCTCAGCCCGTGGTGAACTTAACTAATAAGTCACAGCTTCACAGACGGATCTGACACCATTGTCGATTCTGACTAATAAGTCAGCGCCATACACAGGTAAGCCATGCCACCAAACATATATCACATGTCCAATATTCATAAACAAGGTATCCAGCATGCTTACTTAACAGATATCAGTACAATTAGGACTATGCATTAACACAGAGGCTCAAGCTCTGAACGATATCACACCCAGTATACAAGACATGTCCTAATCACATGTTTCTCACGCATCATATGCAATATATCCAGCAATCCAACATGCACCAATAACAGCCATGCATGTCACATTTATTAGTCAACCAACATGCATCAAGAATAGCCATGCATGTCATACATAATAATCATCCAACATGCATCATAATAACCATGCATGTCATACATATTAATCAACCGGCATGCACCAATAATAACCATGCATGTCCCATATTCACAGGGTGCAGTTTTCTTACCTCAAAGCCGAGCTAGAACGATTAAAAGAACGACCCTTGAGAACGATCAACTTTTAGTCCTTTAGCGGTCACCTAGTCATAACCAAAAATAAGGTATCATTAATAAAAATGATAACTGAGGGTTCCCAAACCAAATCCCAGCCCTCGAGACCTCAAAAACTACCCAACCGGGTATTAGGTCCAACCCCGAGGCCTATGGTAAGAATCCCTAAGCTAAAAACCACTTTTTAACAAATTTGGCCTTAAGGGCCGCGGCACGCCCCCAAGCAGGGAAGCCCTCATCTGCCAGACGCGCATGGGCCGCGGCACACAAAAGCTGTGCCACGGCACCCAGCCCAGTTCAGCCTAAAACCAGCACGCGAACTCAGAATTGCCCCTGCGTTTTCCCTTAGAACCAGCCCCTCAAACCTTCATAAAACCTCTTCCTAACATACAATTAAACCCCTAGACAACACCCACAACCTCCCCTCATCAAAACCCAATCCTATAATCCATCAAAACCCCTTTGAATCCAAACTTCTCACAAGAATCAAAAGCTGAAAACCAAAACTTGAAAACAGAGCAACACCTGAAACCAAAGTCTAAAACTCACCTTGAAACCTGTTTTGAATCCCCTTTAATGGTTGAAACAAGTCCTCTAGCTGCCACCTTTGATTTCCTAGCTCAAAACCCCAAAGTGGCTCTCAAAATCCAAAGAAAGGTGAGGGAGAAAGCTTGTACGGGATGGAAGAGAGAATGAGAGGATAGGCTCTGTTTTTACTCTGTTTTCTACAGCCCTTATGTCATATATATCCTTAGGGCCAAAAGACTAAAATACCCCTAAGCCAAATAAACCCCTCTAAAGTCTTCCGAGGGTAAAACCGTCCTTTCTCGCCTATCTCGTTAATTATAATTAACGCTCTCCAATTCTCGCTATTCTCAATATTCCCAAATACCAATAAATCATATCCCATTACCCTTTAATTCCCGGTAATGCTCTAATCATTAAATTCACCCCGAGACTCACCCCGAGCCCCGAACTTAAACCCGTTATGACTAGACCGAACACTTACATCCCATGATCGTCTCATGTCGACTAGCTCGAACCAATCCACCTTATAATGTGGCAATATTAATTAATCACAATCACACACCCAAAATATACAATTACACCCACAGTGGCCAAATTACCCTCATAATTAACATACGAGCCCATATGCATGCTTTCACCATCATATAATAATATAATTCACGTAAACATGCGTATAATCATTAAATACTATAATAAATCAATTATGGCCCTCCCGGCCTCCTAATCAAGGTCTTAAACCTTATTAGGAAATTTGGGGCATTACAATGGGCCTATGAAATCAAGCTCCAATAAGTTATCATAAATCTAACAAATAAATTTACTAACTTATTAATTCCTCGTGACTCCACTATAGACTTGGAATTCCACTCTTGAATTCATAGAACGCTCTATAACAAATATAGATACGCTATTAATTATCCATTGTTACAACCATAAGTTTCACTCAATCCTCTATAGACGGTCTACAATAAGATAGGACTAAAATACCGTTTTACCCATCATTGTATTTTATCCTAAAAACACTTAGTTCCTTGTAAATGATATTTCAGTAAACTAATTTAATTACTGAAATGAGATCTCTATCATTTAACACCTTGAACCAAACTAAAAGGAAACCATTGTTTCACTTCTTCATCAGAAGCTATAGATGTTCATATCTATGATTAACACTCCCACTTAATTATACTACAGAGTTCCCAAGATGTAAGTATGGGCTAGTCCGTAGGGTAAGCTGGTAACGAACAAGTCAAAGAACTCAAATAATACAATCAGTTAGAATACTAACCACTCAAAATTGAGATTGAATTGACCTATGGTCAACTATATGATATGACTAGAATAGATAATAACGGTATGTTTACTTATCTTATCAACTGTCAATATCGGTCCAGTCCGATGTAACAAATACATCCGATCTTATCTACTTTACTAATGTTCCGGAAAGAACATAACACTGTAATGTGTAAGTAGATCATATCGTAGATTTGCAAGTCAGTGTAAATCCGGTGCACTGACTAATCTTAGAACTAACTTATTTTGAACATATAATCATTTTATATTCCACTATGATTACGTCACTATAAATAAGATTAGCTATATGCTTGGGATTTAATAGAAGTTTATATTAAACAAATAATCATGAAAATAAAACATGTGAGCAAAGTGATTGACCAAGTCAAAAAATGATTTCTATTCTTTTATTGATAATAAAATGAGATTACAAAGAATTTGAGTTTTAATTAGGGCATAAAACCCCAACAAACTCCCACTTGCACTAATTGAAACTAATGCCTTAATTCTACTAATCTCATCTCCTTGATATACTTATCAAATGTAGCTTATGGTAGTGTCTTTGTAAACGGATCCGCAAGATTGTCTTCAGTTGCAATCTTCATAACCTTCACATCTCCCCTGGCCACATATTCTCGAATAATGTGATACTTCCTTTCTATATGCTTACTCCTCTTGTGACTTCGAGGTTCTTTCGAGTTGGCTATCGCTTCTGTATTGTCACAAAACAACACAAGCGGTTTATCCATTTCTGGAATAACACCAAGATCCGAATAGAACTTCTTTGGCCAGACTATTTCCTTAGCTGCTTCTGACGGGGCTATGTACTCAGCCTCCATGGTGGAATCTGAGATTGCAGACTGCTTTACGCTTCTCCAAATCACAGCTCCACCCCCAAGAGTAAACACCATTCCAGAAGTAGACTTCCTGTCATCGACATCAGTCTTAAAATCTGAATCGGTGTAGCCTACAGGGTTCAGAACACCACCCTTGTAGACTAACATATAATCCCTAGTCCGTCTTAAATACTTCAGGTAATGCTTAACTGCTATCCAATGTTCCGGTCCTGGGTTTGACTGATACCTGCTCACTACTCCCACTGCATAGCAGATATCTGGTCTAGTACACAACATGGCATACATCAGACTTCCAACTGCAGATGCGTAAGGAACTTTTCTCATTGCATCTTCCTCTTCAGGAGTCTGGGGAGACTGCTTCTTTGAAAGATGAATTCCATGGCGGGACGGTAGACGCCCTTTCTTGGAATTTTTCATTGAGAAACGTTCAAGCACTTTATCAATGTAAGCTGCTTGAGATAGAGCTAAAAGTTTGTTCTTTCTATCCCTGATGATCTGGATACCTAGAACATAACTTGCTTCACCCAAATCCTTCATTTGGAATTGACTGATCAGCCAATTCTTCACATCTGATAATTTCTTAACATTGTTTCCAATGAGTAAGATATCATCTACATAAAGAACCAGGAATACCACTATTTGATACTATTTGATTTGCCTTCAGTTGGTAGACACAGGGCTCATAAATATTTTGTTCAAAGCCATAGGTTTTGATTATTTCATCAAATCTAAGATTCCAGGACCAAGAAGCTTGCTTAAGTCCATAGATGGACCTATTCAACTTGCAAACTTTTCCTTCTTTTCCAGATACTTTAAATCCTTCTGGTTGATCCATATAAATGACTTCGTCAAGCTTTCCATTAAGAAAAGCTGTCTTCGAGCCATAGTTCCTTTTCAGGGCTAGCCATTACCTGTTTGAAAGACATAGAACATCATCACTAGTGTCACCAACAACCATATTGGTTTCACCATCCAAACCATAGCAAACTGGGTTTCTAGAAACCCTCCCACTACGACGAGGCTCCGTGACTATTTGCTCAGGAACAGTGGTACTTTCTTCATTTAAATCGACTTGCGTCGGCTGTCCATGAAAAGTTGGAATTTCATCATCAACTCGCGTTGATGACGATGGAACATTGGTTGGAGTCAATTCTTTAACCATCTCATCTAAAACTACTTTGCTGCAAGGTTTAAAGTTCTGGACATAGTCATTTTCTAGAAAAGTAGCATTTGTAGAAGTAAACACTTTCTTTTCTGAATGACTATAGAAAAGTCCACCCCGAGTATCTTTAGGATAGCCAACAAACATGCAAACTTCAGTTCATGGTTCTAGCTTTCCCTCCTTTTTCCTCAGGACCTAAGCGGGGTACCCCGAGATTCTATAATGGCGTAAACTAGGTTCACTACCATTCCAGCGTTCTAAAGGTGTTTTAGGGATTGATTTTGACGGCACAACATTGAGAATGTCATTCGCGGTTTCAATTGCATGTCCCTAGAATGAAGTTGGTAGAGTTGAGTAACTAAGCATGCATCTATCCATTTCCAATAAAGTTCTGTTTCAGCGTTCCACTACACCATTTTGTTGCGGAGTACCTGGGGCAGTAAGTTGTGATAAAATCCCAAGTTTAGTTAAATGATCTTGGAACTGCATATCCAAATATTCTCCACCCCTATCAGATCGCAAGATCTTTAACGTTTTACCTAATTGGTTCTAAGCCATTGCTAGGAATTCCTGAAACTTTGAAAATGTTTATGATTTCCTATGCATTAGGTAAAGACATGAGTATCTAGAGTAATCGTCAATGAAAGTGACGAAATACTCAAAACCACCCCTGGCTTGTACATTCAAAGGTCCACAAACATCTGAATGCACAAGACCAAGTGGTTCTTTGGCCCTATCACCCTTTGCAGAGAATGGACGCTTGGTCAATTTGCCTTCTAGACAAGATTCACAGACAGGTAATTCACCTAAGGTGAGTTCCCTCAAAGGTCCATCCTTTGTAAGTCTTTGAATCCTATCATAGCCAATGTGACCTAGTCTCAAGTGCCATAAATACGTCATATTATTGTTATCGGTATTTTGACGTTTATTGATCTTAGGTTTAGCTACTTTGAATAAATCATTATTAAGAGCGAGGGGTTCGTTAGGTCGTAGAATATAAAGCCCGTTTTCCAAACATGCAATACACAATTGTGATCCATTGAAAGAAATAGATATATTAAAACTTGTGAAAGTCATAACAAATCATTCTAATTGCAATATGGAAACTGAAATTAAATTTCTACTAAAATCCGGAATAAAAAATACATCTTTTAAAAATAAGTATTTATTTCCGAACTTCAGACGAGTTATTCCTCTAGTTTGGACCTTAACGAATGCCTCGTTCCCAACTCTAAGCTTTCAGCCACCTTCGTTCACTTCCTCCCATGATTCAAGAAGCTGTAAAGAGTTATAAACATGGTTAGTAGATCCAGAATCAATAATCCAAATGGATTTATCATTCTCTAAAACACATGTTTCCAAGATAAATGAACTATAATCATTACCTTTGTTTTTCACTACTAGAAACTTAGGGCAATCTCGTTTCCAATGCCCCTTCTCTTTGCAGTGAAAGCATTTATCTTTACCTTTCTTGTTTTTCATGCTCTTCCCCTTAGGAATCTGTGCACGTGGTTGTGCACTCGTCTTTGCAGCCTTTACAGGATTGGGGTTGTTTATTTGTCCACCTTTCCTCTTTTTTCCAGCTTTCGAAGACGAAGCTTGGTTAGCTTCAGCCTTAGCTAGATGAGCAACAACATCAGTAGTCTTATTTTCACCTCCTTTACTAGGTCCACCCATGATAGGTTCAAAAATCTGAAGCTCATTCATCAGCTGTGTTAGACCATAGTTGAGTTGATCACAAACGTGCAAACACGATGCCATCTGAGAATTCACGGTTCCATCACGTACGTGTGGAGACGGTGTTATCCAAGCATTTACGACGCTATCAAGAACGTGCGGAGATGATGCTCATTCTAGGGATTCCTCAATCATGACGAACTCGGAGTTGTCACCAATCAACTTTATGTTGATATTCTGCTTCCAATTATGGAAGTTTTCTCCGGTGAGTTTCTCCATCGAAAGTTGAGAAAGGATGGGAGTAGACACTACTTAACTTAAAACTACAAATTATCAATAAAATAGAAATCAATCACATTTGCTCAATAAAACTTCTATTCACACAAATTTCAAGAAATAGCATAACATATACCAAAAATATGTAAGATATGAGAAAAAATTCCAAAAACAATCATATCTCTATTTCTTTAGGTTTTTAACTAATCTATGATATCCTTGTCCCGGTTGGCGAGAGTCAAAAATACCACTAGTTAAATAGAGTTGTAAACTCATTTAATAATGGACTCCACTATTAACAACCTATTATTCAATCAAAATAAGAAAACAAAATCTCTTATTTTATGAGCTAGACCCACGGTTTCAATAATCATAGATTTAGTCCTAGTAGTCACCGTAGGGGTGAATTTAGTAGAATTTGACCTATAATTATCTATAATGCCCTGGATAGCCAAGACCGCTACACTGTGTGTTTATAAAAGTGTGAGACTTGCTAATCAAGTCGTTTACTTAAAACGTGTCATTAGCTAACGTGTTCTAGGGCTAAAAGAGATTTTGGCCACAAAAGAAACATTTTATAGATTATAAACCATTTACAGAAGGGATCCCCAAAAGTACAATGTTTAAAAGTTGGTTTACAAAATTCAGCAGTTAAGAGTAAACATTAGCCGTACTAAGGCAAAATACAAGGTTATGGTCCTCTTGTCCCTGTAATCTCCTCAACCGTGGCGGTTGAGCGGCCTGACATGTACAGTCACCCTGCAGAGCTTTCCAATTAGGGTTGATCAGTCTTGCCCTTGCCTTTACCTGCACCACGCAGCACCCGTGAGCCAAGGCCCAGCAAGAAAACAACATACACATCATATACATTATTTTCAAATAGATATTCTAGTAAGCATGTTCAGAATATTCAACCCATGGCATATAAGCATACTTCAAGGTACAATAACTTCATCTATACTTGGATTATTCAACACTCTCATTAATCACATTCATAGCCAAATATATTAATCAACAATCACAAATACTAGGGCCGACACCTTAGGTCGCACCCTCTGTTTACCCCACTGACTCCGGCCCGCTTATGCCGAGCTCAGTGCATAATAAGTTGTCCTCGGATACCAGTGTCCGAGCCGTGCCATTTGCACAAGTTAACCGTGGCACCCTTAGGCCTTTGGTTTACAGTTTACATGGCATAATACCATTCTTTCAGTCATATATATCAGGGAGCCCTTAGTCCCGTTCAAATATTCATCCGGGTGTAGTTTTCTTACCTTTAGCTTCTAGATGACTTAGTTACGGGCGATACTCCTTGAGCGCGATCCGATCCCCGAGCCCTAGCCTAGCACCTAGTCACAATCATGATGAAGGATACCATTAACAATCTTAAATGAGTTTCTAAACCAAGTTCTAGTCCTCGGAACATTTAACTTCACCAAATATGGTAAAAAACTCAACCCCGAGCACCCTAGGCTAAATTCCCAAGCCTAAAATCTCAAAATCCCAAAATTCTTTAAGGGCCCCAGCATGGGCCATCCATGCCGTGGCATGGCCCCAGATAGAACCATCCAAGGGCACAAAAATAGGTAAGGGCCGCGGCATTCCTTAGGCCATGCCGCGTTCCGCCCTTCTTCCTCAGTACAACTCAACTTCCAAGGGTCGCGGCTCACCAAGAACCATGCCACGGCCCGACCCATTCAAACCCAGAAAAAACCACCATTTTTAACTCCCAAACCTCATGCAAACTCACTCAAAACCACCCCAAATCCACAACTCAATTATCCAAAGACTTCCCACAAGATTCCAACAACTCAACCCAGCTGAATCCTAGGCTAGAAACCCATCATAGACCCATTTCAATTACTGAAACTTCCTAACTTAAAAACACAAAACCCAGCCATGGAAACTCTAAAATTCAACCATCAAACTTTGAATTGAACCTTACCTCAGTTGTAGAATCGTTTCTCCAAGAGTTCCCTGACCTAACTTCAAAGATTCCAGCCTCAAAAACAACCTTGAATACCAAAACCACAACCATTAAAAACTCAGCCATTTTCTCAAAATTCCCAACCATAGAAACGAAAATTCAAAGCTTACCTTGGCTCTATCTCAATCCTTGATCAGTTCCTGAGCTAATCCTCCAGATTATTCCCTTCAATTCCCAAATATTCAACTTGATTCTCTTGAAAATTCAGAGTTGTTCTTCTTCCTTAAGAGTAAGAAAGGAGAGAAAGTTGAGAGGCTCGGTTTACACTTTTTGTCTAGTATTTTCTAAAGTCTTCCAAGTATATCCTTAGGTTATTAGACTAATCCCAAAGCTCGGGGTGCCGGAAACGTCCCCGAGGGCAAAACGGTAAAATCCCCCAATAATCCCGCCTAGACATCCTAACCTCAAATATATTTCCAATTATTTATTTTCATCACCCGATAGTCTAAATCACTACCCGATACCTAAAATACTCCTTGACTTGTCCAAAGTCAATCATAATGCCCCATTGTGACTTTTCCCGCTATCTAGCCCTAGGATCGCCTTGAGTTGCCGGCTGTTGATTTATCCACATAATAATGTGGTTCTCACACATATCTCATACATATATATCATATCATCATATAATATCATCGATTATCATATAATATCATTTAAGTACTATTAATCACATAATATCACATTCAAATAAATATTATTCACTTTAACCCTATTTATGCCCTCCCGGCACACTAATCAAGGCTCCTAAGCCTTATCAGCGATTTTGGGTCGTTACATTATCTATCTTTCGAAATCTAACCTTGTCAAAATAGCTAATGAACACCTTCCGTAGGGGGACGAATCAAAGCGCCTCGAGGCCCCATTAAGATATTGACTATGTTAAACCAACAGTGGAGATCGAATAAAATTCTTAAAATAAGCTCATTATAAAATTAAAAATAGTATTTTTATTATTTATTTTTAGAAAATTAATGACTATGGTTTTCCCAAAAGAAATTAAACAGATTAAAAATTTTAAAACCAAAGTCCTATAATTTCTTATTAATTATAAAGTGTCACATTGAAACAAATTCAATTAATTTAGAATTAATTTATTGCTAATCAATATTTAGGTTTAACTAATATAATGAACCTATACAATTAAGTCCAACTCACGTAAATGGGCCTTAACAATTCGGCTTATATGGAGGAGGGTTGGGTCCAGTATGTCGTTCCCATTACAAAGGCCCCCTATCTTCCATACAAGGCCCAAAAGACAGGAATTTAAATCTTCGTTTTATTAATTGTTATTAATTGATTAGGCCCACTATAGTCATGCAAAGCAAACGGGCCTTCACAAGTGGAATCACCCACAAGAGAGGAATTTAAACTTTACATTTTCTAATGGGCCCAAATAAAACCTATCATTTTATGAATATTTTATTTGGCAAAATACCATATATCTAACAAACATATGGGCCACTATATGCATCTAAGCCCAATTGCAAAAATACCACATATAGTGCAAACAAACATGTTATAATTGGATGGGCATAATCATGTTACTATATGAGCAATTCTATGAATTTATGCAAAAATACCACAATTTATTTCACTCGCAAAAATACCACAATTAATTATATAGAATTTATCAAAAAATTCAAATTAATTAAATTTTTACAAAAAATAAGTCAATTTAAATGAAATTTATCAACAATTAACTATAGTTAATTTAAATTTCATTTATCAACAATTAACTTGGTTTTAGGTTAATTTGAAAGAAAAATATTAATTTAATTTAAATAGGACTTATCAACAATTAACCAAAGTTAATTTAAATCTCATTTATTAAAAAAATATTTTATTAATTGGCTGAAAAACATGATATTTTTCAAATTTTAACCAATTTTAAATTTTAAAATCAATATCTAAACTATTTTCCAAAAATATCTTGTGTTGTTACAACTATTATCTAATATTTTAACCATTTAAAAATAATAAAATACAAATAGTTATAACAACCTTAAAATATCTCAAATAGTTAAACAAATTCAAATATCCATAAAAATATCTAACTAACAATGTTCAAATTTCAAATAATTTAAATATTAAAAACTATAGAATAAAATGATATTTATATTTTCAAATAAAGATTTAATAAAAATATCAAGAATTTAAATGAAAATATCTTAAATATCTGATATCATAATTCTAATATTTTAATATATTAAAAGATTTAAATTAAGTTGTTAGTCTATTTTTAAATTTGAATTTGAATGTTTGTAGAAAATATCTAATTATTTAAATCTCAACTAACAAGAATATCTTATTTTTTTAAAAAAAAATTAAATGATAAAACAAAAAAGATATTTTTTTGGTTTTGATTATAAATAATTTATTTCTACAAATTTTATTAATTTTTTTTTAAATTTTCAAAAAAAAAATATTTGGAAGAATAGTACCCAAGGTACTGTTCACACGTGCATGCGCGCGGCTGCGCGCGGGTGACACGGGTGCGCGCGCGAGGCCCGCGGGCGTGAGCGCGGGTGGCGCGCGCATGGGCAGCCAGGCCAAATTTTTTCCAAAAAAAATTTTGAGCAATTTTTCAAACCAAAACCATTTTCTAATTAATTTTTACCATGTTTTACACAAAATAAAGCATATATAAAAATTAATAGCATAGAAAACACAACAAAATAACCTAAAAATTGCTAAAATTCACATAAAATCAATATGTTCATAAAAACATGAAAAACCATCCAATTATTCAAACATATCATATAATCCAATTTTAAACATGTTAATGCATGAAAATAAAGATTAACCTACCTCTGAGGCTAGTTGTTGGATTAGCTTATACAGGATCTTTATTTATTTTCATGTATATCTAATATTAAACAAATTAATACGAGATAGCCTAAAACATGTTTCTAAAATTGAATTCAAGAGAAACAAATAATAGAATACTTACGGTATACGCAGCGGAATTAAAGAATCATTCCTTCAGTTTCTCTAACTCTTGTATCCTCTCTGTCGCAGAGTATTATCAAGAAACTGAACCGATCTTCTATTTTCTTCACAATCTTCCAATGTATCCTTAGAACCACCTAGACTAGTGTGGGCAATTCTCAACACATGAGATAGATATAGAGAGAAGAAGAGAAAATAACAAAGTGACTTAGAAAAGGACTTGTGTTTAGAGAGAATATAAAACTATCAGAAAATCTGACTTGTGACTTATCAAACTTATTTTTGACTTCTATCTAAGCACTCCTTTTATAGACTCAATTAGGCCATTTAATTCAATTAAAAAATCAATAAAATAATAGCTATTTTGAAGCCCTAGGTCGAAATTATCATGGGCTATAGGCCCGTGAAATTTCCCATTTGATTATAAGTCAATTGGACTTAAAATCAAGGCTTGTATTATTTTGTATTGATTTAATTAATTAAATAATTATTTAAATCTTTTATCAAATTAATTATTTATAATTTGAACCTTGATTTAAATTTATTTATTAATTTAGATACTAATTTATCTTAATTAATAAATCTGCCATAATTTCTCTTTTCTTCTCAAAATTACACAACTCTGTGAAACTATCCAAAATTGACATGGTCAACTTTGATAATTATAATTGATGATTAAATAAATTAATTGAGACTATCTAGATGATTTTATCCAAGGTACAATGGGGACCATGGGCCTATGAAATCAAGCTCCAATAAGTTATCATAAATCTAACAAATAAATTTACTAACTTATTAATTCCTCGTGACTCCACTATAGACTTGGAATTGCACTCTTGAAGTCATAGAACGCTCTATAACAAATATAGATACGCTATTAATTATCCATTGTTACAACCATAAGTTTCACTCAATCCTCTATAGACGGTCTACAATGAGATAGGACTAAAATACCGTTTTACCCATCATTGTATTTTATCCTAAAAACACTTAGTTCCTTGTAAATGATATTTCAGTAAACTAATTTAATTACTGAAATGAGATCTCTATCATTTAACACCTTGAACCAAACTAAAAGGAAACCATTGTTTCACTTCTTCATCAGAAGCTATAGATGTTCATATCTATGATTAACACTCCCACTCAATTATACTACTGAGTTCCCAAGATGTAAGTATGGGCTTGTCCGTAGGGTAAGCTAGTAACGAACAAGTCACAGAACTCAAATAATACAATCAGTTAGAATATTAACCACTCAGAATTGAGATTGAATTGACCTATGGTCAACTATATGATATGACTAGAATAGATAATAACGGTATGTTTACTTATCTTATCAACTGTCAATATCGGTCCAGTCCGATGTAACAAATACATCCGATCTTATCTACTTTAGTAATGTTCTGGAAAGAACATAACACTGTAATGTGTAAGTAGCTCATATCGTAGATTGGCAAGTCAGTGTAAATCCGGTGCACTGACTAATCTTAGGACTAACTTATTTTGAACATATAATCATATTTATATTCCACTGTGATTACGTCACTATAAATAAGATTAGCTATATGCTCGGGATTTAATAGAAGTTTATATTAAACAAATAATCATGAAAATAAAACATGTGAGCAAAGTGATTGACCAAGTCAAAAAATGATTTCTATTATTTTATTGATAATAAAATGAGATTACAAAGAATTTGAGTTTTAATTAGGGCATAAAACCCCAACAAAGTTTTGCTCGATTCCTCCATGTGGTCTCCTTCTTTGCTTAAGCACAAACCCGAGGTTATGGTCCTCACCAAGGACCCCAGGAATAATTTCTTAGTATGGTCATGGGTAGATCTTAGGGTTCGTAGGCTCGATAGCTG
Organism: Humulus lupulus; assembly: GCF_963169125.1. Classification (NCBI taxonomy): domain Eukaryota; kingdom Viridiplantae; phylum Streptophyta; class Magnoliopsida; order Rosales; family Cannabaceae; genus Humulus; species Humulus lupulus. Next base: position 172,369,831 of record NC_084793.1, read on the forward strand.
GTTAGGGAAGTATCAAACTATGTATAGCTTATACAAGGTTTGGGATGGGATTGTCGTTCAATACGAAACCAATATATATAGAGACCTTTCAAGGCTATCTCCCACCTATAGAGATGGGACTCCCGCAGTGTCTTCAGAAGTTGGGGGAATTTCCTGGTCCCCGAGCTCAAGCTTAGTCGAGATTACCAGTTAGGTTTCTCTTATCCTTGAGTCTTGTTTCTGTTAGTAACCTTATGCTCGATCACTAAAATATGACCTTCATGTGTTTTCTGATGAAATGGACTTCGATCTCGATAACGTGCTCAACCGACCTCTGGCTGTGAAGGCGAGCAAGCGCCAACGAGCGTCGCAATGAGGAGGTCGCCCCTCAAAGATCCCCAAAAGGCTCGAGGCAACTCCTCTAGCCTTGGTTACCCCGGATCCGAGCCAGGCTGTCAAACCCACTCCCAAAGTCGGAGCAAATGCTGATATCGAGCCAGTGGCGTCCTCCACCACCTTGCATCCTCCTGTTGTCCGACTAACCCAGAAAGCCCTTGCACCCAAGAAGAAACAAGCTCCTGCAGGGGAACGTTTCTGGACGATTTCACCTCACATTCAAGAGTTTGTGCTCAACATTGCAGCAAGGTTGCATGGAGTCAATCTGGGCTTGGACATCTTGACCCGCGTGGGTCAAAGTCTCAATAGCCTCGGTGCCCCACAATGGGAGTTTCTAACCTCCTGTCTTAAAGCCAACATCATATTTGACATGGGTGGTGAGCTTATCTCCTCGGTTAGTCATTCTTACTTTGACCCTCTCATACTGTACTAACCTATATTGTGCCTTTAATAACTCGTGTTTATTTTTGTGTACAGGCATTGTTTAGCACAACTTCATGCTGAACAACGAGGTGACCTCGAGCAGGGCACTTGCCCAAGAAGCCAGAGATGCCCAGCTAAAGCTTGCGGAGGAACTCAAAGCAGCAAAGCTGGAAGTGGCAGCAAGGGATGCGGCCATTCTGAGGGTTTTCGAGCTCGAGCTGAAGCTAGAGGCCTCCTTGGAGAATGCTCAGAAGGTGTCTGACCTCGAATCGACAATGGCGATGACCTTGAAGGAGGTCGAGGCTAAGAATTATGATGTCAAGGAGGAAGACTCTAAAATCAAGGAACTTCGAGGACTAAATGCCAAGTTGGAGGAGGAAAAGAAGGTGACCTTTGAGGTAATCGAAGGCGAGAAAGCTCGTTTTCTAGAGGAGTTCAGTCCAAAAAGGATCGCGCCATCAACATGGCGATGTATCAAATTTGGGTGAACAATCCTGACCTCAACACCAGCTTCTTAGCCAACCTGGAGTCTGACTTTGTTGCCATATGGAAAGCTCGACTCGAAGAAGAGGAAGCCAGACTCGAAGCTAATGAGGGAGTAGAGGCATCTAGCACAGCGGCTGGAGAGGCATCTAACCCATGAGCCTGAGATCATGGGCTGAGACCCATTATGTTTTTTGTAACTATCTCTCTCTCTCTCTCTCTCTTTTAATGCCCTTGAGGCAAAGACAATTTTATAGCTCTGTTTTGAGCTATCAATTTTTATGCAAAAAAATTTCTTGCTCGAAAATCTCTATACACTTGATTTTTCTTTTAGCTTTTTGCCTTAATATTATGGCTTATATTTCTAGATCGAAATATTTTGAGCCTACCAATATTAAGGACTTGCTTTTGTATTTTTTTATTCGTACAAATACATCTATTGGATTTAAGTTCGAATTTCAATGCATTCATGAAAAGTTTATTCAAAGTATCCATGTTCGACTTCGTTATCGTCAAGGTCGAACCTTACTTTTACCATGCACTTAAAAGTACTTAATTGGCATGTAATCTTAATAATTTCATTATTTTTCTTTTCTAGTCACTTTTCTTCATCCTCGAGTATGTTCTTGAGGTTGCGAGGTCAAAACTTATTTGCGAAATTTCCCAGCCCCAAAGTCGACTTAGTTTACAGTTGGTTATCTTGAATTTCAACTTTTTTACTGTTGGTTAGGTTTTGCTGGTTTGTTCCAAACTTATTTAGCTCGCGTGTTTGGTTTGTAATCCATACACTTATAAATGTTCATGTTGGGTTAATAATCCAGACATTACTTTTCTTTTTCTTTATATTTAATAATCAAGACATTACTTTTTTTTCTTTATGCTATATTTTTTCAAACCTATGGTATGACTGTATACTACTTATGCCCCCTTAATATCTTATGAGTTTGATTGTAGGTTATTGAATTATCAGGGTTTGCAAAAAGGTAAAACACTAAAAAGAAAATACAAATCTTTGAACGAAATTAAGAAAAAAGTCAAAAATCAAGCACTTGCTTGGTTACAAATTAAACATCATTCCTACATTACTAATAATAAGGTCGTAGATGTTCACCATTCCAAGCTAGCGAAACCAATTCTCCATTTAACCTCGCCAGCTTATACACTCCAGGTTGAATGATAGACTCGATCTAGTAAGTCCCTTCCCAGTTAGGTCCAAGTACCCCAGCAGACGGGTCTCTTGTGGCTAAGAACACACGCCTTAGCACCAGGTTTCCTAATCCGAATTTTTTTTATCTTGAACCCTCTTGTTAAAATTCCCAGTAGCTCGTTGTTGGTATGCGACATTTTTCAATTGGACTTCATCTCATCTTTCTTCAATGAGGTCTAGACTTTCTTCGAGCTGAGATTGGCTCGAGGCCTGATTGTACGCATCACGCCGTATTATTTGGATTTCGACCTCAATTGGTAACATGGCCTCGCATCCATAAGCTAGGGAGAAAGGAGTATGCCCTGTTGCAGTTCGTGTCGTGGTTCTATAAGCCCACAAGACTTGAGGCAACTCCTCGGGCAATTTCCTCTTCGCATCTTCTAGCCTTTTCTTCATAGACCTTTTTAAAGTCTTATTGACTACTTCGACCTGGTCGTTTGAATGGGGATGGGCCACAGAGGATAAAAATTTTATTATCCTATTTTTTTCGCAGAAATATGTAAACAAATCACTGTCGAACTAGGTCCCATTATCTGATACTATCTTTCTAGGCACCCCATATCTACAGATGATATTTTTTACTACGAAATCTAGGACTTTCTTTGAGGTAATAGTGACCAAGGGTTCAGCTTCGGTCCATTTTGTGAAATAGTCAACTGTGACTATAACATACCTTACTCCACCTTTTCCAGTTGGCAAGGAGCCTATGAGGTTAATTCCCTATACTGCGAATAACAATGGGGAACTCATCATGGCGAGCTCAGTGGGTGGAGCTCATGGAATTGAGGCAAACCGTTGACATTTATCACATCATTTAACATATTTGAACGAGTCTGCCTTGACTGTGGGCCAGAAGTACCCCTGTCTTATCACCTTTTTCAATAAACTATGCCCCCCAATGTGATCTCCACAAAACCCTTCATGGATTTCTTCCAAAATATTTTTTTGCCTCGGGTAGGATTACACATCGAAGTAATGGCATAGAGTACCCCCTTCTATACAGCTTCCCTTCCACAATAGTGTATCTCGGAATTTGATACATCAACTTTCTAGCCTCGTTTCGGTCTGCTGGGCGACTGCCGGTTTCAAGGTAGTCTACTATTGGGGTCATCCAGGTTGGTTGTGAATCAATCATGCATACTTCTGCTTCGTCAGGCTCGTTAATACTCAAGGTTGGTAGAAATTCTATTGGGACCACATTCAGTGTATCAACTTCGTTAATTGTGGTGAGCCTGGCTAATGAGTCTGCATTTAAATTCTGCTTCCGAAGGACTTTCTCTATAGCGTAGAACTCAAATTGTCTGAGTGCTACTTTTACTTTCTCTAGGTAAGTAGCCATTTTTATGCCGCGAGCCTGATACTCCCCCAGGACTTGGTTAACAACCAACTACGAGTCGCTATAGCAATGCATAGCCTTTGCTTTGAGCTCGTTGGCTATTTGAAGTCCTGCTAGTAACGCATTGTATTCAGCCTCATTGTTTGATGCTTTGAAGCCGAACCTTAGAGCCAAGTGGAAGCGATTTCCTGTTGGGTAATTAATATGATGCTTGCCCCCGATCCATTTTTGTTAGAGGATTCATCGATGTAAAGTTTCCACAGCTCGCAGGCTGGGGTTACAACTTTGTCATTGGAGATCCTAGTACATTCGACAATAAAATCAGCCAGAGTCTGTCCTCTGATGGTCGTTCTCGGGTGATAAGTGATCTTGAACTATCTGAGTTCGACAGCCCACTTCAAAAATCTTCCGGACACTTCTGGCTTGGACAGAACTTGTCGTAGTGGCTGGTCAGTTAACACATGAATAGGGTGTGCTTGGAAGTAGGGTTGGAGCTTTCAAGATGTGTGTATCAAGCTCAAAGCCAATTTTTCTATTAATGGGTATCTCAATTCTGCCCCCAATAATCTTTTGGTGACGTAGTATAGAGGTTTTTGTATTTTCTTATCCTCCCGTACTAGTACTGCACTAATAGCGTGCTCAGTTGTAGCGAGGTATAAATACAAAATCTCTCTTGTAATAGGTTTGGACAAGATTGGTGGTTCGACGAGGTGTTTCTTAAGGTCTTGAAATGCGAGCTCGCACTCATCTGACCACTCGAACTTTTTTCCCCCTCTTAAAAGGTTAAAGAATGGAAGGCACCGATCCGTAGATTTCTAGATAAACCTACTTAAGGCTGCCATTCGTCCAGTTATGCTCTGGACATCCTTATGTTTTCGAGGTGAGGGCATGTCTATCAACACCTTGATCTTGTTTGGATTAACCTCTATTCCCCGAGCATTTACTATAAATCTAAGGAACTTACCCGAAGATACTCCGAGCGAGCATTTTTGTGGGTTAAGTTTCATGTTGTATTTTTGAAGTATAGCAAAGCACTCAGCGAGATCATCCACATGGTTATATTTAACCAACATTCTGTCCACATAAACTTCCATGTTATTCCCTATTTGTTCAGCAAACATCCTATTTACCAGCCATTGGTGTGTGGCTCCAGCATTTTTGAGCCCAAAAGGCATGACGTTGTAGCAATACAATCCTTTATCTATTACAAAGCTCATATGTTCTTGGTCCGGTGAGTGCATGGCAATTTTTTTATGTCAAGAATAAGCATCCATGAATGACATGATGCCGTGACCTGCAGTGGCATCTATGAGCTGGCCTATCTGAGGTAAGGGGAAGCAGTCTTTAGAGCATGCCTTGTTGAGATCTTAATAGTCGATACAGGTTCGCCATTTGCCGTTTGGTTTTGGGACCAACACTGGATTGGCGATCCAATCAGGATAAAAAGAATCTTGTATGAAGCGTTTTACTTTTAACCTCTCAACCTCTTCTTTAAGGGCCTTCTTTTTGTCATCGTCCAGGAGCCTTCGCTATTGCTTCTTTGGGGGGAAGCTCTTATCAATATTTAGTGCATGGATTATGACATTTAGACTAATTCCTACCATGTCCGAGTGTGACCATGCAAACACATCCTGGTTCTCTTTCAAGAAGCAAATTAATTGTTATCTTGAACTTTCAGAAAGGTTCTTGCCCATTTTTACCACCTTCGTGGCATCCTTTTCATCGAGCTTGTAATGCCCTACTACCTTAGAGCCATTGATAATTGAGTTTAAAATGTTCAATTAACTCGCTAAACGAGGCTTTTAGAACAAAAGTGTGATTAAACAGAAATCAAGGCTGTAATAGTTGAAAACTCCTTAATTCATTGAAAATTTCAAGTGTCTTATGTTTGGGATCCCAAAGTACAGTTTATAAAATATTTACAATTCTAAAATAGGTTTACAGGTAATTAACTATCAAAACTAGAGTTTAATACAGCCATTTCTCAAAATGCCCCCAACCAAAGCAGTCGGGCAGGCCAAACATGTACGCGCCGCCCCACGCTCTCCGTACTCATGGCTGGTTGACTTTTCCCTTGCCCTTACCTGCTACACAGAGCACCCGTGAGCCGAAGCCCAACAAGAAAACTCACACAACACATAACATATGCATATTATACAACCATTATAACAGATAACTTACAGACAAACAGATAGTCCATCAGATTAAACACATATACGGCCATGCCGTCCCAGAAGCATTACCAAAGCCTGGGATCTCGGTCCTCACCATAAGGATATCCCATGTATCCATTGGGGTCTCAGCCTGGTGGTATCCACTCTGCATGCCCAATGTTACTCTCGGCCCCACTGCCATTCTCAGCCTTCGCCGTTCTCGGCCCTTTGCCGTTCCCAGCTCATTGCCGTTCTCGGCTCCTTTGCCGTTCTTTCAACTATAACCACATATAGCTTAACTCAAACAACATTCAATCATATAACAATTCAATTAAGGCTACACCCTAACATTTAATACAATCTAGGGTCGTGCCCTGCAACAATACTATGGGCCCATGCCCTGGTCTATGGGTACTACAATTTTCTTACCTGTATCCCGAGCTTTCCAATGCACCAAAGTCACGAGCATGGTCCTCTACCCCGAGCCTCTCTGAAAACCTAGTCACAACACATATAAAACACTCTTTAATACTAACCAATCCAAAACCACTTCCTGGGACCAATCCCGTACTCTCGGGACCCCTATTTCCCTAAAACAATGCACCGGAAACATCTCCCAAGCCCCCGGGCAAAAGCCCTAAAAAATGCAAAATTCACTGTCTGAAAATTGCCTAGGGCTGCAGCGCTCCCCTTTAAGGGCCATGGCGCCCAGAAACTTTCCTGCTCCTGATGCAGCCCTGCGCCGCGGCACCAAAGAACAGGGCCGCAGTGCCCCTTCGCGAACCCAGAATTCTGGGTTTTCCCCTACGTTTTTCCCGAGTCAAAACACCTCCAATTCAACCCAAACACATACCTAAACCCCAAAACCAATTTAAAACCCCAAATGAACCATTTCACAACCTATAAACACCAACAACAAGCTCAAACACACAATCACACCCAAAATCCATACTTTGGTTTCAGATTTCAGAAACTTAAACCATAGCTTTTAAAACTTAAACCAGAGCTTGAAAAATGTAAACCAGGCTTCCAAATTCTTAAACCACATCAGATACGAAAATTCAAAGATGTTAAAAACTCTTACCTCAATCAAGAATTAAGCTTGAACTCTCTCCAATCCCAGCTTCAAGCCACTATCCCCTTGATTACCAAACTGAGTTTCCATGCAAAACCAGCCATACTATCTTTAAATATCCACACTTACTCTCTGAAAATCAAGCTTAAACTTAAACAAAAACAGAGGATAAACTCTTACCTCTGAACAATCTTAGCCTATACTTGAATTTAGTTTCCTCATGCTTCTTGATTCTCCTCCTAGGTTCCAAATTTCAGCTTCCTTCTTGTTTCCCTTTTCTTATAGTTTTCTCTTTCAAATTCCAGCATAAACCCAATATGAATAAGTGTAAAACGTGATTCATCCTTTCCCTCAGCTGAAGCTATCTAACCTTTGCCAAAAGACCATTTTACCCCTCTCTCAAAATCCTTTCCTAACTAAACCTCAAGGGCATTTTTGCCATTTCACCTTTCCTACAATTCTACCATTTTCCTTATCTAAATTCTGTAACTCTTAATGGTTACTAATGGTCACTCAAGTTACTCAGTCACCATTAACCATTAGCTCACAAACTCAAAGTGTAAAATTCCCAAAATACCCCTAGGCTCCTCTCGAGCTGGGTATTTAATCCCGTTGTGACTTTTAAACTAATTAGCTCCCTAGGACCGTGTCGGCACGTGCATCACAGTAATATCACCACTCACACATGGTATTAATCATATTACACAATTATTACATTTATGCCCTCAACGGGCTAAGATTACCAATTTACCCCTAACATACAAACGGGGCCCACATGCATATTTATACCACCTAAACATGCATTCTAATCACATATTCATTCAAATTCATATATTAATATGTTAATTCACTTATTGCCCTCCAGACACGCTAATCAAGGTCCTAAACCTTATTAGCAAATTGGGGTGTTACAGAGCTCTACCTCTCCGAGCTCGTCCAGTTGTTCAAGATTTGCCCTTTCTTCTACTCTAGGGTCGATCTCCTTTTCTATCTCGACGACGGATCCATCCATCTCATGAATAACCATAAGTGTTAGGGCACTTGTTTGATTCTTTCCTCTCATGGAAATGCTGCAACATTCCCTTCCTGCGGCTGGTCTCCCTTCAACGTCCCGATGCCACTAGAAGTCGGGAACTTGATGGCCAGATGCCTAACAGATGATACTGCCCCTAGCCCAATCACGGCGGGTCTCAGTATGTTGTAGGCCGACGAGAGATCCACCACCACGAACTCCATCATCTTGGTTGCCGAGACTGGATAGTCTCCCAGGGTCACGGGGAGTTCAATGGATCCCGTACAGGCAATCCCTTCTCCTGAAAATCCATACAACATTGTTGCACATGCTTTCAAATCACAAAGCGTGAGTCCCATATTTTCTAGAGTGGCCTTGTAAAGGATATTCACAGAGCTCGCATTATAAATCAAGACCCTGCGCACCCTCCTGTTCGCGAGCTGAAGAGTGATGATTAGAGGGTCATTGTGAGGAAATTGGACGTGTGACGCGTCCTCTTCGGTAAATGTGATGGGCTGAGTTTCAACCCTTTTCTGCTTTGGAGCTCGTGGTTCAGGTTCGTAGGGAGAACCGCCTCCAGTATTTAGCTCATAAACATATCTCTTTTGAGCGTTCCTGCCCGATCCTACAAAATGTGGTCCTCCCGGGATGGTTACTACATCTTCTCCATCAATTGTAGGAGGCCGCTCATCCTCCCAAGCTCGGGAGTTATTATGTTGGACAGGTTGTGCAGTTGCTGCCCTTTGACTTGTTGAGGCTTGATTGGAATTTAAGTTTCTTACATACTGTCCAAAATATCCCCTCGAGATAAATCCTTCGATCTCGTCCATCAACTGTCGACACTCATCAGTTGTGTGTCTGATGTCTCTGTGGAATCTACAATATTTATTGGAGTCTCCTTCTGATTCTGCATTGGGTCAGGTCGCCTAAACAGGACCTGATTTTCATTGGCAAGAAATATTTTTTCTCAAGTCTCGTTGAGCTCGGTGTACATAGTGTAGACAGAGAAATACTTGTCTCCCTTCTTCTTTTTCCCACCATCAGCCTCAAGGTTATTCCCTTCACTTTTCTTCCTTTTAGAAGGGTTATCCCAGAGGGTTTTGATGTTGATGGGGCCACTGAGGTGGAGGCTGAGTTATTGTTTATCATTGTAGTTACGGGCTGGGAGGTCAGGTTTAATGCTGACCTCGCCTATTCTACATTGACAAACCTCTTGGCCCTCCAGTTGACGACCCTATGGGTTTTTTTTTTCAAATCTTCCCAAAGGGGACTCTCTGGTAGCATACCAGCTCGAATAGCCATTAAGTGGCCACTATTATCGACATTACGGGCTCGAGCCACTTCTATATTAAACCTCGTAAGGGAACTTTTTAGTGACTCCCTTTGTTGTTGTCGGACATTAATCAAGGCTGAGGCTGTGGGCCTGACCCCAACCATAGTTTTGAATTATTTCTTAATCTCTACTAACTAATCCCAAGATGAGATCAAATGTCTTCTAAATTTTACGAACCAATTTTTCACCAGTCTTGTAAGAGTAGCTAGAAACAGCATGCATCGGAGCTCATAGCCAACATTGCTGGCTCGCATGATGGTATTGAAGGTGCTCAGGTGACTATACAGGTCTGAGTTCCCATCAAATGGTGCTACGTGGGGTATCCTAAACCCTTGCGAAAATGGGGTATTAGAGATATGTGAGGCAAAAGGCTCGAGCTCATTCTCGGACTCTTCAATCTTATCTATGTTCCGCTCTTCTTGCAAGAGCCTGAACGCCCTTTCCAATTGGTCAATTCTCTCCTGGACTGGGACTACTGGGGGTCGAGCTTGAACTTGAGGGAGATGGTTATTGTTTATGAAAACTCCAGCTCATTGTCTTGGCATAGGGTTATTCTGATTTCCATACGCCGACTGTTTTCGACCGTTCAAATGGTCTCACAAATTCGGGTTTGTGGGATTAGCTTGCCCCCGGTTATGGTTTAGGTGATCCCGAAGGTCAGGATGATTCCCATGATTCTCAGTATTTCTAGGCTCGGTGTTATATTGTAGAGTCCCAGAATTTTACTTAGCTAGTTAGATAGTAGTAGTAGTAGTAATAGCTAGTAGTAGTTATAGTATGTTTATTACTGTGGATTTTGGTTCAAGCCGAGACTTAGTTGAACACTCGTAGCAAAACTTATAGATTTTATAAGTTTAACCTATAGTTTGAGAATATTAATTATAACATAAGATTTGATTAATATAGCTGGTTATAAAGATGTCATTTGTTATACTATAAGGTTTAGATAGAACTAATGAGATCATGACACTTGTCATGTGCATGTTTGTTGAGAAATTACGTATTTTTGATGAATAGTTTTATAAAAGAAATATTTAAAAACCCTAGGACCTGCCAGCAGCTTTAAAACCGTATTATGACTCAGTCAAACCTGATTAACCAATTCAAATTAAGCTGAAAAAGTGCAATTACGTGTATAATATTTCAGTGTATGCCGATATATCGCAGCTATAGGGGCGATATATCGCCACACGGGGAAAACGAAAAACACGTCAATTTCGTAAAAACGAATCGACGAACACTTGGGGCATAAGCCCAGGCGATATATCGCCTATGATGGGCGATATATCGGCCATAGGGCAATATTTTCAAACGTTTTTTAAACCAAGCTCATTTCATTCCTTAACCTCTTGACTAGCCTCTGAACATTTTGACCGAGTCTTAAGCCTCTGTTGAATGAATATTCAAATATTTTTCAATTAAAACTCATTATTTTTATTCAAGCTAAAAGGAGGTAGTTCACTCCTTGAACTCTATAAATAGGACTTAGTACCCAGCCATTTCTCTCATTCTTCAAGCTGTGTTCAGAGCCTTCAAGCTACTAGGGTTACTATAGAGTGATAAACACTTGGGTTGGGTTATAAGCTTTATAAACACTTGGGAAGTAAGATAAATAGTGTGTTTTTCAATATCGAGGTGTAGTTCGGTTCTAGTACATCCAAAGATATTCCTAATCTTAAGTTATGTTTCTTCAGTTTCCTTTAGTTTTCTTTACTCAAATCCTAACTCGTTGTTTTCAATTCTTAGTTAGGTATTTAAGTTCTTTGAACTTAAGATTTCTTTTCAGAAAGTTTCTTCTCGGTGGTTTAGTTCTCTTGTTATAATCTCTTAGTTTTAGAAATACTCACGATTCGTATTGTTGGTTTTAGGAGTGTTCCAAATCCCATCCTTCTTCTCATATCCCAGTTTTGGTAAGGAAAATATAATAGATTTTAAATGTTTATATGATATGTTATGCTTATGTTATGTTATCTTATGTTATGTTTACATTATGTATAATATGTTTATAGTCCTTGGGCATATGACTTGTCTTGCTAGCAAGCCCCAATAATTTATGGGCATATGACTTGCTTAGCTAGCAAGCCCCGCAAATCTATTGGGCATATGACTTGTCTAGTTATCAAGCCCCAAGAAGTATGATGGCCATTGTAGTATATGACATATGTTTATAGTATATGTTTATGTATATGTTTTATGTTGTTAGGAGATTTTCCTTGCTGGGAATTAGGCTCATTCCTTTATTTTTATGTATGCAGGAAAATAGATTTGGCAGCGGAAGGATTCATGGTAGCTTGGCTTGTGTATTGAGGAAGACTGGATTTGATGGACTGCGTGAACGATTCGAGGACGACATTGTTTTTAGTCTTTTTATTATGTTTTTTTATTTATTTTCCACATTTGGTTTTGTAAACAATTTCTTGTAGTTTAAATAAATGTTTTATTTTAAATCAATGGGATCTCATTCCCCTCTCATTTATGTATTTCAACATTTACTTTAGAGTTTTAATAAAGTTATGAATGTGTCTTATGTATGTTTTCTTAAAAATAGTGTCTATGTATAGTAGTTTTAATGGTCCAAAGTCTTAGAATTAGTTAGGTCACTACAGTTGGTATAAGAGAAACGGTTCATTCGTAGGAAGTTGTCCTTGATACACACACTCAAACTCCTTATCTAACCGCCAAATAAGTGTTTATGCTATAGTTATTATGTTTATATGTATAGCTAACGTTTTAGCATTTATGTTTTTAGTTAAGAATGAATGGAGCATTAACTTATGAGGATATCTGAGCCATTCAGACCTTGAAAAGAATTAGAGAACCAAGAAACACCGTAGGAGTGCTATAAAGAATCACTCGGAGAATACTTTTAATCCACAGGGAGATAGGACACCTCCAAGAAACTAAGCAGATCATGATGAGATCAACAGAGTAATATGTTTTAGTAATTAGACTTTTTAAAGATTATCCTACTTGATTGTTGCTTTAGAAGATATATGGGAGATGATAGATGATGAAGATGAATTACCAGTAGCTATGAGATATTATTTTCTCATACTTAGGTTCACTTCTAAAATGGAATTCCAATTTACAAATGAGCAAAAACATAGAATTTTTACGAATCTTTCTCGAGGGAATTTTGAGGCTCAAGATAATGATGACTATGAATAGATAGATGATGATATGTTAGATGAAGGATCAGATGTAGAAAATCCCGATTTTTAGAATAGATTAGTTTCTTATTTATTTTATTTATTTGCATTTATGATTGTAAATAGTGAAAACCTTTTTCAAAATAAATATCATTGTTATTTTGTTGACATGTATGAGTTTGATTTTCTTTTGCAATCATAATAAATAATAAATTTAATAAATAATGACCAAGTTCGGTGAGGGTGGATACAAATCAATGAACCGGGTTCTCTATATTGAGAGTTAGGGGGCCATAGTAGTGGGAACGATTTTACTGATCCCAGCCCTCCCTCAATATGGTTAAATTTGGAACAATGATGAGTTTCGAGCCTAAGAATTTAGTCATGTAGGATGATTAAAAACAGACTTAGAAAATAATAAAGATGACTTATTTTTCTAAGTATAGAAACACACCCGAATTAAAAGAAGGCTTATATATTTTCTTTTCATAAGAAGTCATAATTAATAGGTCTGAGTTATATTTGCTTAGATTAAGTTTTTGCCTTAGAGCCTATTAGGGTAAAGTTCTAACATGTTTTTCTCAACTGTTAGAACTTTGTTGAAGATGTCGTTCAGAAGGTCTGCTCGCACCAATGTCAATGCCTCCAATGTTGCTCCTGAGAGCAATGAAGCCCCTCCGGTTCGCATAAGGGGAGTGCAAGCTACTGCTACCCAAAATGTGATGCCGCCATCGGTTGACAACACTACAAAAATTGCCAGACTGCGATAGCAAGTTGAGGAATTACTGCAGCAACAGCGACAATAGGCTCAGCCTCAAACTCAGACTCTGCCTCCGCCGCAACCACAGCCATAGCAAATGGCTCCAGTACCCCAACAAGTTGGTCCATACGGGGGATGGCCAATGGCGAACTATGTGCCATACCTAGCTCAGCACATGGAGCCAATTTATGAGCGGTTTCGTAAGCAACACGCTCTGAAATTTGAAGGGAAAACAGACCCCTTCGAGGTAGAAGAATGGCTCAGAAATGTGGAGCCAATCCTAGCGCACATGAATCTCAGCAACGCGGACCGCATATCCTGCGTTTCGTCTCTGCTCAAGAAAGATGCTAGAATATGGTGGGACTTAGTTCAGCAGACTCACGATGTTGCCACCATGACTTGGACCAGGTTTGTGGATCTGTTCCACAAAAAGTACTACAATTCAGCAGTCATCGCTTCAAGGGTCGAGGAGTTCGCTGGTTTGAAACAAGGGAATTTATTAGTAGCAGAATATGCTCGACAGTTTGACCGATTAGCCAAGTTCGCGTCAGAAATGGTTCCAACTGACTTTCTGAGGGTGACCAAGTTCGTTAGAGGACTTCGACCAAAGATTGAGCTAGGGGTTAAGCTAGAAAACCCGGGAAATACTACTTATGCTGATGTTCTAGAAACAGCAATAGAAGTAGAAAGGCTTCAGGCGAATGTTAGTAAAGAGGAGGCCAGTAAGCCTGAGCCTAAACAACCAAGGCAACCTCAGAATAGTCAGAACAACCACGACAATAACAGCAATCAGTCCAACAATATTAATGGTCAGAAAAGAAAGCATCCTGACAACAAGCAATTCGATAATGATAAAAGGGCACAGACAAATAATGGAAGTGTTTACCAAGATTTTCGGAAACTATATTAATAAAAAGTAAGCTAGATTAATGATATGGGATTTAGAAGATATAAACAAGATTTTTACGTGGTTGGGGCGTTAATGAGCCTTAGTCCACAAGACAGTTGTATTAGAGCTTGGAAAGTCTATAACAATGGAGTTTTTCTCTACGTTTTGGCAGAGTAACTATATATCAGCCAAACCGAGGTCCTTTCTCCAGTGCTCTGTCACCTATATTTATAGGCTCACAGGAGCACTGGGCTTAAGCCGGGCTAACCCGGGCCCAACAAGGATATAAATACCACACACTTCCCTATCGGAAGCCCAATACAAAAAGGTAAAAATATAAAAGACAAAGAATGATCAAAGCTAGTCATGGTTACTGAAGTGGACATAGATGCGGCAGCTAGTCATGGTTACTTCAAGATTGGTTTGTTCTATAAAAGAATAATCCACCAAGAGAAAATCAAGTATCATCATTTTGTGTGGAATAGGATGAGTGTGCCTAAGCATTGTTTTATTATTTGGCAAGCGGTAAATGACAATTTACTCACCCGAGACCACTTGCAAAAGGTGCTTTAGCATCTTGATAGCAGCCTTTGCCTAGTTTGTTGTCAACTTGAGGAGAGTCATGAACATCTATTTTTTCATTGTAAATGTTCACAACAAGTAACTCACATTATTCAAACTTGGATAGGCTATAAGTGGCCTCTTCGGCTCAAAGATTGGACTTGTTGGATTGAAGATAGGAGGAAGGGTGTGAAGTCAGAGGTATTGGCAGCGGTGTTTTCAGCAACTATATATCATATTTGGCAAAACAAGAATTCTTGTATTTTTAATGGATACTCATTTAGGGTGAATGTTATTGTTGATATGATAAAAAGAGATATAGTGCATAGAGTTAGCTTTTTCTCTCAAAAGAAAATGACAGCCAATGAGAGACTCTTTGTGAGGAATTTATGTTCATTGTAATGTTGTTAGAGCCTTCTCTTTGAGGGAGGTTTTTTTTTGTAATTGGGTTAGTGATTAATGAAATATTTCTTTCTTGATCAAAAAAAAAAAGAATGATCAAAGCCCTCTAGGGCAGCCCAAAGCCTATATTTCACCCGACAAAATGGGGCTTTTGGTCTAGGCATTCTGAGTTACGAGGCAGATTCATGGGACAAAATGAGTCAGTGTAGTGGCAGCGCAGGTCTAAACCAGCGGCGTGCAATTCCGAGGTGGCATTTTCCGCAGGTGAAAAGTGGGGACAATCCCCACGCGTCATGGGGCGGCTTCAGGGTCACGGATGCTTTATCCTGCCAACCCTGGGGACTTGACCCGGGTTTGTTTACCTCTGTCCCTCTTCGTCTACTGTAGGCCCGAATCGTCTCCATAGGGCCTGGATCCTTTACCAGGCTCCGGGACCATTTGCATACATTTTGACTGTAACCCCAAACAGTTGTACGTCTTCCGGATGATCGTCCTGGATCATCCTTCTTGGACACCGTCCGGGTCTAGACCCACACTTGGGCCGTCAATGCCGGTCATTCCCTGCCAAGTGGGCCTGGGCTAGGCCCAACCCCAATTGCCCAGTTAGCAGGCCTAGACCACCGTACCGGGCCCAAGGCAGGAAATGGGGATAACAGGAAGTAATATGCCAGATTATGTAGAATGCCCGCAATGTGCTAAATGCCAAAGGAAACATCCTGGTGAATGCTGTGCGAACACCAAGGGATGCTACAACTGTGGTCAGGAAGGACACTGGAAGAGAAAATGTCCCCAGGTCAAGATAGAGGAGAAAAGGGACAACAAGATGGTTCCTGCCAGGGTATTTGCCTTAACCCAAGGAGAAGCTGATGCTAGCAATAAAGTGGTTACAGGTCAGGTTTCTATCCTCAATAATGTATGTTCTATATTATTTGATTCAGAAGCCACTCATTCATATATCTCATTAGGAATGATAGAAAAACTAGACAAACCTTGTGAAAGATTTAGAACTAGGTTTGTATCAGAGTTGCCTTCAAGCAAAGTAGTTCTATCATCACGGATAGCACGAGGCGTACCGATCAAGATTAAGGACGTAGAATTTGAAGGAGACCTGATAGAACTGGAGATCAAAGACTTCGACGTGATACTAGACATGTACTGGCTAGCAAGGCATGGCGTAACCATCGACTGCAAACGCAAGAAAGTGACGTTCGAGACTTCTGATGACCAAAGACTGTGCTTTATGGGACAAGTTTCACAACTACGCACACCGCTAATATCATCTCTCAAAGCTCAAAGGATAATAGAAAAAGGATGTCAAGCATTCTTAGCCAGCATCAGAGATGTGGTAAAGAAAACACCACTAAAGGTTGGAGACGTCCGCATTGTAAAAGAATTCCCAGAAGTATTTCCCGACGACTTACCAGGGTTGCTGCCGACTCGGGAAATTGACTTCACCATCAAATTAGTACCGGGCACCGAGCCTAACTCCAAGGCACCATACCGGATGGCACCTACTGAACTTAAGGAGTTAAAGACATAGCTACAAGAACTCCTAGACTTGGGTTTCATTAGACCGAGCCATTCTCCATGGGGAGCACCAGTTCTATTTGTGAAGAAAAAGGACGAAAGCATGCGGATGTGCATAGATTACCGCGAGCTGAATAAGGTGATGATTAAGAATAAGTACCCGCTACCCCAGATTGACAATTTGTTTGATCAATTCCGGGGTGCAACCGTGTTTTCAATGATTGATCTACGGTTTGGGTATCACCATCTCAAGGTACAGGAAGAGGGCATTCCTAAGACAGCTTTTAGAACTCGTTATGGGCATTACGAGCTTTTAGTTATGTCTTTCGGTCTTACCAATGCTTCAGCCGCATTTATGGATTTAATGAATAGGGTCTTTAAGGACTACTTGGATAAATTCATCGTAGTATTCATCGACGATATCTTGGTGTGCTCAAAAGATGAAGTTGAGCACGAGGAGAATTTAAGGTTAATCTTGTTACGACTAAATGAGCATCAACTTTATGCCAAGTTCAAGAAGTGTGAATTTTGGCTCTCACAAGTAGCATTTCTCGGCCACATTGTATCCAAGCACGGAATTGTAGTAGACCCATCCAAGGTAGAGGCTGTGAAGGATTGGCCAAGACCAAAGAACGCATCCAAAGTAAGAAGCTTTCTGGGATTAGCAGGTTATTATCGAAGGTTTGTAGAGGGCTTTTCTAAGATAGCCACTCCACTTACCAACCTGACCCAGAAACAACAAAGGTTCAAATGGATTGATAAATATGAAGAGAGCTTCCAGTTGCTTAAGGATAAGCTATGCTCAGCACCAGTACTTTGTGTACCGACACCCAATGACAATTTTATAGTCTACTGTGATGCGTCGAAGCAAGGGTTGGGTTGTGTGCTGATGCAGAATAGCAAGGTGACAGCCTACGCCTCAAGGCAGCTGAAGGAGTACGAGCAACGCTATCCAACACATGATATGGAGTTGGCAGCGGTGGTCTTTGCGTTGAAAATTTGGCGCCATTATCTTTACAGAGAACGGTGTGAGATTTATACGGACCACAAATGCTTAAAGTATTTCTTTACTCAGAAGGAGCTTAACATGAGGCAGCGCAGGTGGTTAGAAATAGTGAAGGATTATGACTGTGAAATCCTATACCACCCAGGAAAGGCAAACGTAGTTGCTGATGCGCTCAGTAGGAAAAATTATGGAAGTGTAGCAACATTAGCTGGAATAGAAAAGTCGCTACAGCAGGAGCTGATCAGTGTCGGAATAGAAGTAGTAATCGGTAAGCTGGCTAACTTGTCCATCCAGTCTAGTCTGTTAGAAGAAATACGGGTTAGGAAAGGGCATGATGACACATTAGTAGTACATACGGATGCAGTTAAAGAAAGCAAGGCCAAAGATTTTTCAATATCAGGATCGTGGTTATTAAGATATAAAGATCGGGTATGCGTGCCGAATGATCAAGGGATTAAGATGAAGATCTTAGAGGAAGCGCACAATACCCCATACTCAGTTCACCCAGGGTCGACCAAGATGACTCACGACATCAAGGCAATATATTGGTGGCCAGGAATGAAGAAGGATATAGTGGAATTTGTGTCTAAATGTTTAGTATGTCAGCAAGTGAAAGCAGAACATCAACGACCTGCAGGCTTATGGAAATGGGAGGATATTGCCATGGATTTCGTGACAGGTTTGCCACGAACAAGTAAGCAGCATAATTCAGCTTGGGTAATAATAGATAGACTAACCAAGCAGCTCATTTCCTGCCTGTTAATACTTCGTACACAGCGGATCAATACGCAGACATTTATGTCCAATAAATAGTACAGTTGCATGGAATCTCTAAGACAATAGTATCTGATAGAGGATCGTTGTCTACATCGAGATTTTGGGGAAGTTTACAACAAGCCATGGGTACTAAGTTAAGCCTTAGTACAACTTTTCATCCTCAGACCGAGCATACCATACAGATTTTAGAAGATATGTTGCGCGCTTGTGTACTTGATTTCAGAGGATCATGGAATAAGTACTTGCCACTGATAGAATTCTCCTACAACAATAGCTGCCAGTCAACAATCGGGATGGCGCCTTACGAGCTTCTTTATGGAAGAAGGTGTCGATCGCCATTCCATTGGGACGAGGTAGGAGAAAGGAAACTTCTCGGTCCAAAAGCTGTTAGAGAAGCTCAGGGAGCAGTAATGTTGATTAGAAAGCATATGCTCGCTTCTCAAAGCCGTTAGAAAAGTTATGCAGATGCCAAGTGGCGTTATGTGGAATTCAAAGTCGGAGATCAAGTCTTCCTAAAGATATCTCCTATGAAATGTGTAAAGCGGTTTGGGAAGAAAGGTAAGCTTAGTCCCCAATTTATAGGTCCTTTTGAGATATTGGAAAAAGTGGGAGTAGTTGCATATAAATTAGTCCTACTGCCAGCTCTAGCAGATAGCCACAATGTGTTCCACATCTCGATGCTGTGTAGATATGTATCAAACCCATCTAACGTCCTTAAGTACGATACGATAGCACTCCAGAAAGACTTGAGTTACGAGGAATGACCGGTTAGCATCCTAGAAGCTTCCAAGAGTATTCCGATAGTCAAAGTCCTATGGATTAATAGTTCTAAACAGGAGGCAACATGGGAGTTGGAGGAGGACATGTTAGCTCGGTATCCGGAATTTTTTGGTAAGTAAATTTTGAGGACGGAATTCTTTTTAGTATGGGAGAATTGTAGAGTCCCAAAATTTTACTTAGCTAGTTAGATAGTAGTAGTAGTAGTAATAGCTAGTAGTAGTTTTAGTATGTTTATTACTGTGGATTTTGGTTCAAGTCGGAACTTAGTTGAACACTCGTAGCAACACTTATAGATTTTATAAGTTTAACCTATAGTTTAAGAATATTAATTATAGCATAAGATTTGGTTAATATAGCTGATTATAAAGATGTCATTTATTATACTATAAGGTTTAGATAGAACTAATGAGATCATGACACTTGTCATGTACATGTTTGTTGAGAAATTAAGTGTTTTTTATGAATAGTGTTATAAAAGAAATATTTAAAAACCCTAGGACCTGCCAGCAACTTTAAAATCGTATTATGACTCAGTCAAACCTGATTAACCAATTCAAATTAAGCTGAAAAAGTGCAATTAAGTGTATAAAATTTTAGCGTATGTCGATATATCGCTGCTATAGGGGTGATATATCGCCACATGAGGAATACGAAAAACACGTCAATTTCTTAGAAACGAATCAACGAACACTCGAGGCATAAGCCCAGGCGATATATCACCTATGATGGGTGATATATCGGCTCTAGGGCAATATTTTCAAACTTTTTGAAACTGAGCTCATTTCATTCGTTAACCTCTTGACTAGCCTTAGAACATTTTAACTGAGTCTTAAGCCTGTGTTGAACGAATATTCAAATATTTTTCAATTAAAACTCATTATTTTTATTCAAGATAAAAGGAGGTAGTTCACTCATTGGACTCTATAAATAGGCCTAGTACCCAACCATTTCTCTCATTCTTCAAGCTGTGTTCAGAGCCTTCAAGCTGCTAGGGTTACTATAGAGTGATAAACACTTTTCAGTAAGTTCGGTTGGGTTGGGTTATAAGCTTTATCATCTTAAGCTTTATAAATACTTGGGAAGTAAGATAAATAGTGTGTTTTTCAATATCGAGGTGTAGTTCGGTTCTAGTACATCCAAAGGTATTCCTAATCTTAAGTTCATTTCTGTATGTTTCTTCAGTTTCCTTTAGTTTTCTTTACTCAAATCCTAACTTGTTGTTTTCCATTCTTGGTTAGGTATTTAAGTTCTTTGAACTTAAGATTTTTTTTTTTCAGTAAGTTTCTTCTCGGTGGTTTAGTTCTCTTGTTATCATCTCTTATTCTTAGAAATACTCACCATTCTTATTGTTGGTTTTAGGAGTGTTCCAAATCCCGCCCTTGTTCTCATATCCCGGTTTTGGTAAGGAAAATAGGATAGATTTTATATGTTTATATGATATGTTATGCTTATGTTATGTTATATTATGTTATATTATGTTTTGTTTACATTATGTATAGTATGTTTATAGTCCTTGGGCATATGACTTGTCTTGCTAGCAAGCCCCAATAATTTATGGGCATATGACTTGCTTAGCTAGCAAGCCCCGCAAATCTACTGGGCATATGACTTGTCTAGTTAACAAGCCCCAAGAAGTATGATGGCCATTGTAGTATATGACATATGTTTATAGTATATGTTTATGTATATGTTTTATGTTGTTAGTAGATTTTCCTTGCTGGGCATTAGGCTCATTCCTTTATTTTTATGTATGCAGGAAAATAGATTTGGTGGCGGAAGGATTCATGGTAGCTTGGCTTGTGTATTGAGGAAGAATGGATTTGATGGACTGCGTGAACGATTCGAGGACAAAGTTTTTTTAGT
Organism: Humulus lupulus; assembly: GCF_963169125.1. Taxonomy (NCBI): domain Eukaryota; kingdom Viridiplantae; phylum Streptophyta; class Magnoliopsida; order Rosales; family Cannabaceae; genus Humulus; species Humulus lupulus. Next base: position 172,390,942 of record NC_084793.1, read on the forward strand.
CTTTTTATTATGTATTTTCCACATTTGGTTTTGTAAACAATTTCCTTTAGTTTAAAGAAATGTTTTATTTTAAAACAATGGATCCCATACCCCGCTCATTTATGTATTTCAACATTTCTTTAGAGTTTTAAATAAAGTTATCAATGTTTCTTATGTATTTACCCGAAAAACGGCTGCTGGTGACGTGGCAAGTATTTCTCACACGTGGTTGACACGTGGCGGAAAATCTGTTCGACTATCGACCAGAGGCACATCACTTCGTCAAGCTTAACTGTTAGATGCGACCAGGATGGTCATATAATTTGATTTATTTACTTCTAAGATTGTAATCCTATAGTAATTGCAATTAATATTTCCTCTTTATTACCTTGATACGCGATTAATAAGGAAAGTTAAGGCCCATTGGCCCATGTAACCCTCCTTGAGCCTATAAATATGCATGAAATAGCTCAAGGAAGGGACTTTTGATCCCTGAATCTTTTTGCTAAGTATTGAGAGAAAGAGAGCTATAGTGTGATTATTCATCACTTTATTGTAATTCTTTCAAGGTTTGTGAAACTCAAGAACCCTAGTTCTTTGATCACAGCTTTGAGATTCAATGTTAATAATAGCACTAAGTGGACGTAGGTCATTACCATTCTTTGGGGTCGAACCACTATAAATCCTTGGTGTTTTCTTCTTTTCCATTAGATTAAATTCTTAATTGTCGTTTGATCTTTTGTCATACATTTGACTTCGTGTCGTTGGCCAAATCAAGGGTCAACATTCTGGTGCTTTCATTGAGAGTTTGACGAAAAACTGTAAGAAAATCTAATGGAGAAAACATCCAAGAAGACTGGACAGGTTGCTGGCGCTGCACCATCCCAACCTTCTCCCCCAAATGTGGCTGAGAATGAACCACATTTTGAGTTTGAAGAGGAGGAGTTAGATTTCGAAAGACTGAGGGCAACGCTAGGGGTGTTGCAAGATGAGTTGGCTAATCTGAGGGCCAATCAGGAGAATGCTGCGGAGACAATGGCGCTACAGCAAAGAGAAATAGAACGCCAGCGCCAGGAGCTGAGTGAGCGGCAGGCGGAAATGGATCGTCGGCAGAGGGATGCCATGGCTGCTCTTGAAGCAGCCATCCAATTGGCTCCAAGTCAGGTTGCGCCAACCTCCCAGCCAGATCAGCCGCCGAATGTGCCACCTCAAAGAGGTCCCAATCCTAGCCCTTCACTCCAGCCGGCAATCCCTCAAAGGTCGGAGTAGCCGCCTGTGGCTCAGGATGATGTCCTACCTACGGATCCCGAGCAGCAGCCTCTATCTCAGGTTGGTCGAGGCAATCCCCAGCGCCCGAGGCAGAATAGGGCCAGGCAACTGCCCCGCAGCCCTAGACGCCCAGGGGATGAAGAGCCGAATCTACCGAGTAGGGGGCAGCATCCTTCTACCAACAGAAGGAACATCGACTCGAGCTCTGAGGTCAGGGGCCCCTCACGGCATAGCAATGCATGGGGACCCAACGACCAGTGCAGGCCTACCCCTGACGCTCAGGAGATGCTAGCCCAAAGAGGAAATAGCGTGAACAGCCGGTCACACCATAGTCAGCCACAAATTAGAGATGGCCATGACCATAATGAAGCCGATTCTGGCAGAGGAAATACTAGTCGGAGAAATGAAGAAAGAGGTGGAGGCAGAAGCCCCCCACCTAGAGAATATAGGCCAGGTAGCCACAACGCTGGGGGGCAACCCAGGCGGCTGAACATCTTTAGTCGGCTAGGAGTTAGCGAGCAGAGATGTAGAGACGATGATTTAAGGGACGTACTTAATGACCGCCGTGAGAGGCACGATGAGTACGCTCCCCCGGCACCGGTGGCCCCAACAGTCCCAGAAGCTGTTCAGGCTCAGATTGATGCTCTAAACCAGGCGGTACATCAACTGGTCAGGGGACGAATGTCCCATATTGAGTACGATAGGAGGAGGGGCACTCCCTTTGTAGAGAAGATTGTTGCGGCTGAAACCCCCAGTAAGCTCAAGATGCCAACATTGCCGAACTTTGACGGGTATGGAGACCCAGTATCTCACATTAATAAGTTTAAGATACAAATGGATATGCAGAAAGTGTCGGAAGATGCCCGCTACCAGATCTTTCCAGTGACATTGTCTGACACCGCCCAGGAGTGGTTCTTTAAGTTCCCTCCTGCTAGTATAATATCTTGGGAGATGTTCGTAAAAGAATTTTACGGACAATTCTACGCGAGTCGCGTACACCCCACAGAGGCCAACCAGCTAGTCGAGATATGCCAGAAGGAGGGAGAGCCATTAAAGGAATATGTCCAACGCTTCATGCGAGCAAAAGCTGGAGCCAAGACAGTGGGTGATGAAGGTAAGATGATGGCTCTAACTGCTGGGGTTAGGCGCCATTCACCCCTCTAAAGTAGCCTCAGAAAGAATGGGGTAAGAAGTACCCAGGAGTTTTTAGATCGGGGTGATCGATATATCAAGCTCGAAGACGCGATTGCCAATGAAGGGAAATTGCCAACAAATGACAAGGGGCCGAAGGAAGAACCCACCAAAGCTGTCAACGGGTCAGAAAAACCCAATGGCAACGGAAAAGGCAACGGGAATGGCAATGGTAAGAATGATGGAAAATGGGCGAACAATGAACCCTCATCTTCTGAGAGTAAACACCCTAAAGGCAGTCGATATGAGCCGAGATTCACCAACTACACAGCCCTTGTCGAAAGCTGAGCTGAAGTCTACTAGGCGACTAGCTCAAGCATGCCCTACAAACGACCCGCAACTATAAGGAAAGATATCTCCAAGAGAGATACGACGAAGTTCTGTCATTTTCACAATGACTACGGGCACGACGCCAATGAATATAACTAGTTGCAAGACAAGATTGAGTTCCTGATCAGGCAGGGACATTTAAGAAGATATGTGCGAGCCACAGGAGGGTCTCAGCGAGAGGCTCAAGGTGGCAACGAGCAGGCGCCTGCACGCCAACGCTCACCACCTCTACAGCCAGCTCCTGTGGTAGGCACTTTACTCACCATCTGCGGAGGCCCACGCCTTGCAGGAGATAGTGGGAAGGAAAGGGAACGATATGCTCGAACCCTATGCCACGACCAGGACATCGAGATGATGAGCGTGGAGGATGGAGCACCAAAAAAGGCTCGAATAGAGGAGGAATTGATAACCTTCTCTGAAGATGATGCCCAGCACATGTGATTCCCACACTCTGATCCGCTGGTCGTAGACGTACAAATTGCCAACATGATGGTGAAGAGGGTGTTGGTCGACACAGGAAGTTCGGTCAACATCCTGTACATGTCTTCGCTAGAAAGAATGAAGTTGTTCATCAAGAACCTAGAGCCATGCAACCAAACCATCTATGCTTTTTCCAGTGAAGGGCTCACCACAACAGGGTCGGTTAGGCTTCCAGTTACAGCAGGTACTGCACCTGCTAATAGGACATTACTCACTACTTTCATAGTAGTTGATTGTCCTTCAGCATACAATGTTGTAATTGGGAGACCAATTCTGGTCGACCTACGGGCCATCACTTCAATATGGCACCTTGCCATGAAATTCCCAATAGATGCAGAGGTAGGATGCGTATTGGGAAATCAGCGGGAAGCAAGGGAGTGCTACAAAGCCTCGATCACCAAGGCAAAGAAGGGTGTATCAAGAGATGTTCCCGGAAAAGAGTTGCAAATGGCAATTGATGCTCAGGCCCACTCAGGTGATAATGTCACCAAATAGGGCGTTGCCCAAAGGGAGGATAGAGACTTGGATCCTCGCTTTGGGGATTTTGAGGAAGAAATAGGACCCATCGAGGACCTTGAAGAGGTCCAACTCGATGATGAAAATACGACCAGGGTTGTGAAAGTTGGTAAAAACTTAGAGACAACAACAAAACAAGCACTGGTGGAGTTTTTAAGGAGGAGCCAGGAAGTCTTCGCCTGGTCATACAAGGACATGGTCGGAATAGACCCTGCAGTCATCACCCATGTCCTGAACATCGACAAGAGTTATCCACCGGTGCAACAGAAAAGAAGGCTGCTCGACAAAGATAGATCAAAGGCCTTAAAAGAAGAAGTCGAAAAGCTGAAGGAGAATGGGATGATCAGGGTGGTGTTTTATCCATCATGGGTCTCTATCCCGTGCTAGTTCCCAAGCCAAATGGCAAGTGGCACACGTGCGTGGATTTCATAAACCTTAATAAAGCCTGCCCCAAAGATTATTTCCCACTCCCAAGAATCGACCAACTGGTCGATGCCACCGCAGGGCATGAGATTCTCTCTTTTATGGATGCATACTCTGGATGACAATCACACTATCTTTTGGACTGATACCAGGCTTTACTGTTACAAAGTAATGCCCTTCGGTTTGAAAAATGCTGGTGCGACTTACCAGCGACTAGCTAACCACATGTTCAAAGAGTTGATCGGGACAAACATTGAGGTCTACGTCGAGGACATGCTAGACAAGTCGAAACAGTCAACAAAACGCTAAAGGATACCCTGAAGAAAATACTAGAAGAAGCTAAGGGTGCTTGGCCAGAGCAATTGCCTGAAGTTATTTGGTCGTACAGAACTTCCCACCAAACAGCAACAGGCCATACTCCATTATCTTTGGCTTATGGATATGAGGCTATGTTTCCTGTGGAGTTAGATCCACCCTCACATCGCAGAATAACATACGATCAAGGCTCGAACGACCAACTATTGATGGAATCCCTGGACTTGATCGATGAGAAGCATGAGCAAGCCCAACTCCGAGTAGCTGCTTACCAGCAAAAAGTCTCCCGGTATTTCAACTCTAAAGTACGCGAGAGAAAATTCAACATTGGAGATTTAGTACTTTGAAGAGTTTTCCTAAACACATGCGACCAGGCTGTTGGAGTACTCAGACCTAATTGGGAAGGGCCTTACCAAATTGAAGAAGTCCTCCATCCAGGCACCTACAAACTTGGTCGATTAAATGGAGATCTCCTTCCTCGCTATTGGAATGGAGAACACCTACGCAAGTACTATCAATGAACAATTCTTCTTAAAGGATTGGCTTGTGTTAATTTTACTTTTTACAAGTTATGAAAAAGGGTTGGTCATTTTATGTGACTAATCGCTTATAAGTGTAAGATCTTATTGATCACTCGTACAGACACGTTTTGTCCATTTATTATGAGAAATATAAGGGATTGTGCACAACCAGTCATTCTTGCCATTTATTGTATTTTATACAAGTATTTGCTCATTACGTGTGTTGTTTTGCTGTATTATAATTTTAATTGTTTTGCTCCGAGCAAGAATGTTCAAACAGTCTTTGGTCAAGGCAAGTGACCAAGGACCTAGAGCTCCTCGATCACTTCAGGAACATATAAGGCATCCAGTAAGCAAAGCATATTGAGAGGTATGTAAACACATGAGAAAAATAAGTGAAAGCATTCTAGGGTACTTAGAGTATTTTTCAAAATTTTGTATTTTGTTAATTCAAACCAAAGTACTATGCTAAGTTCGGTCATGCGAACAGATGTTATAATTGTAACGACCCGGATTTTCAAGACTCGATAATGCGGAAATATAAATGTTTTCATTTAACAAAATGTCTCAAAAACCCATAGAAAAAAAAACTTTTTAAAAAGTCGTATGGCCATACTTAACATTTAGTTACAAACATGTTTTATAAAGATTAGAGTGAGCCTAGTTTAGGAAAATTACACAACATTTCCAAAAATAAAAAGGCTTCCCCAAAAGGTCGGTCCACATGTACATTTGCAAGGAAGACTCCAGCGCTCACTGCTTTGCCTTGCCCTTGTTCTTACCTACAACATGAAACAACTAGGTAAGCGAAAACGCTTAGTAAGATCAACTTCCAAACAAAGCAGATAGAGAAATAGGGATCCGGACCCATCCGGACCCTACACAATCAATTTCAAGAATGCTAAAGCGTCCTGGCAAACTTATGGTCATGCCTGATAACCAAGGATAAATTAATTCACATCTAGATAAAAATCCTGCACTCAGAAAAATCCCAAAACAAGCAGATATATTATATCACAACTATATCTTATCAACAATTATATCCCTGCACTCAGAAAATCCCAGAGCAAGAAGATATATTATATCACAACTACATCTTATCAAAAATTATATCCTTGCACTCAGAAAATCCCAGAGCAAGCAGATATATTATATCACAATATAATTCGAGACCAACGCTCGACAATTTCCAACAATTCAGGCGAACGCGCCCTCCAACATAATTGCTAATCTGTAAAAGAGAACCGAGTCCCCACACTAAGATCTAGCCAATAAATATTCTCATCAAGGGTAACTATCGTGTTACCTAGGGCATCGCTACATATTCAAGAGTGTAATCCAATTTACACGGTTTTACGGAGACTTCTATGTTAATCAGTGGTGCTGGTGAGCAGCTGCCCCTAGGGTGTTCAGCCTCACTCAATCTTGGCAACCCCTAGTATCTCTAGGCACTCTCACGGAATGGCCAATATTCACGGCTGCTATCCGGGAATAACTTATCAGAGCACTTGCTCGGATTCTAACCGTCCAATGATTAAGTAAGCATGAGGGCCCCTAGGTCCCATTTATCTTGGCGCCCCTAGGTTTAACCAGCTTATCCTCATCTCATGGCCACTCGTCTCGGTAATGAACCGGACATAAATAAAATCAAGCAGTGTGACGGGGATCAACCGTCTAGGATATGACGGACTTCTACCGTTCATATTTTCTAAATCAGCACTCACTAGACTAACGTCTCTAAGCAACTTTCTATGACAGCCTATGTATATGCATGTATCCCTATACTAACATACAAGACAATAATCATTTCATGTTGCAGCCATACAATATAAGTTGGTTTACTTGGAGTCCTTAGCGCTCAGCAAGTTTTCACCCTCCAACGTTCAGTCCAGTTACGCTTAGCCAATACTGTAGTTATCCATACAGTATACTCGGATTAATTATGGCACTAATAATTCATTATTATTATTTTGGGCAGTTTGATCATTTTAATAAAAGTCATTTGTAAGGATTTACAATCCTTATTTGGTTTTAAACCTATTAAGGAAAGTCATACAAAATATTCGAGACTAAACCCTAAGTCTCGGGGAAACCTATCCTAAGGTCTCGATACCTAGGCTCGGGTATCACAATGGTATTTCCCACAATCCGCTAAAAATCTTATTCTTTCAAGGTATCGCCATTAACCCGCACTTTCGACTAGTCGGTTAAAATATGTAAGATTTTAGCCGGTATTATATCCATAAAATACAAATAAATTCCTTAATTATTTTTAAAGAAAATAAACTCTTTAAATTTTCCTTTTATTTTTCTTAAGGTTTTAATATCTAAAAACCGTTTTAAGAAAATTGCCTAATTTGTCTTAATTAGGAAAAACCGTTATAAATTTCTCATCTTGACTAATTAATTTTCCAAAAGCAATTAATCAATTTTACTTACTAGGAAAATAATTTATTTAATTATTTTCTCAAAATATAGGGTTTTAAACCCTCTTTTAATTTATTAACTATTAATAAATTAAATCTCTTATTTTTAGAAAGAATAAAAACTCTTTAATAAAAATAATTCATTTAAACTCAAAGGGTAAATTTTAGTGAAAATATGATTTCAAGACTTACCATTTTATATCTTGAAATAAGCAAAATTTTACTTTTTACCTTATGTTCCAAAATCTCATTTTTACACTAAGTGTGAAAAACCTATTTTTCACATTTTTAACTACATACTTCGTTAGTTCATAACTTGAAATTTACTTACCCAATTGTTACCAAAATTTCCCAATGCCATTTTTGTTATTCCATTTAGGCCTTTGTAAAATCTTAGGTCAAAATGAGCATTTTTGATTGGTGAAATCATTTTCCAACAATGAGGTAAAAATGACCTTATTTTCAAGTCCTTATTTTTTTCCAAACTTTGACAGTTAATAACTTTCAAACCGTTTAATATTTTCTTACCAAATTTTACAGTGGACTAATAGGTTATGCCAGAAATGTGTCCACAAAATTTTAGAAAAAAACTGGGTTCATTTGCCCTATACAGTGGCTGTCCAAACTTGGTTCCGAAAATAAGAATACGAAAAAACAGTTTTTTTACCTAAACTTTGAAATAGCATAACTTACTCATTTCTAAACATTTTTTTGTGTTTCAAAAGCTCAATTTTATGTACTCAATCTCAACAACATCACAGTACAATTAAATTTTACAAAACCAATATACAGTGGCTGCTTGACCCCTTGGAAGTCACAGCTCAAAACATGTTTTGTTTTAGGGTATCCTACAAAACCCTTGGGGGTTTTGGTTCCCATTTTCGAAAATCAATACACATGCATCATAAAAATTATTAAACAACTACCATAACCTTATTACATCACCAACAAGAAACTTTAAACATTAGATATACAAAATAATGCTTAAAACTAAAAACCCTACAACAAACTCATCAAAAGTAAACTTTTTACCTCTTTGGTGTTCTTGCTTAAGGTTTGGACCTTCCTATAAGCTTTGACTCCTTCAAAACCTTTCAAAAACCCTAACAAACTTCCCCCAACAACATAGTCAATTAGCTATTTGAAACTCTATGCTTAAAACTTTACAAAAACCTAGATTAGTGAAAGTTTACCTTAGGGAAAATACTTCCTAGACCAAGACTTAGCCTCAAAGTTTCCTTGGTGTTCTTGGGCTTGAAAAATGGAGAGAACACTTTGAGAGGTCTTCAAAAATCAGATGAGTGAATGTGAGAGAGTGGTGTGGTCGGTTGGGGAGGGATGGAAGAGTTATATACTATCTAATTTACCCTAAAAACACTCAAGTGTTTTACCCACTTGCTTTTATCCCTAACCTTTAATTAAATGGGATTTAAATCTTATAAAAGTGGGTTCACACAACTCTAAAAGACCACATGGCCGGCCACCCTTTGCCATATATGATCATTTCATTTTTTTTTTTTTTTTAAAGGGTTAATAAATGTTTCATAAGAAGAAAAGTCCAAATTGACTTTTGACACCTTTTTCACTCTTATTAAGTTTTAATCACCAAACTTAACATTAATTAATTAAATTAAATGTCTCTCACATTTAATTTAATTAATCACATAATAAAATTTAACCTAAGGTCCATTCATGGAATAAAATTCCCCATTTCGGCAAAATTAGGCATTTAACACAAAATGCCTTAAAATTTCCATTTTCTTTTAGGTTTATTATTTTTTTGACCAAACTTTAACTTTTATGAATGTATTTTATGCCCAAAATATAATTTCCATGATTTTTCGTTTTATTTTCCGAGATTTTTACCCGATCAGGGTTTTTGTGTCGGTCCAGGACCGAAAGTCTTATCTTGACTTTTAAAATCACAAAATTCATATTTTGGCTAGCAATAACTCATGGAATACTTACAAACAAAATATAATATTATTTAAAATAATATTCTTAACCCGGGGGAAAAATCCCGACCCGAGTCGTTTAAAGGTACCCGAAAATGCAGGACGTTACAATAATAAAAGGAAAATATTATAATATCAAAAGGAATCTCTTTACACTGCGAGCAGTAACTGCTCGGATGTAATTGTTTGTTAAAAGGAAAAAGTAGCTGCCCGCGCAACAAATTATATTGTCTTTACATCACGACCTGCAGGTCGTGTACTTAAAAGATTAAAGAGTAAAAGAAAAATAGCAGCTGGAGGATCTTGAGAGGTGCCTTGGTCGGCGACAATTGTAACATCATTGTCCGACCCTTCTATGCCAGTGGCCAAGGAGATTTCGGGCGAGGTAGGTACATGTGCTCTCTCTTCTTCCACCAAGCGAGCAACGAAGCGGGCTATCTCAGCATGCCTTGTGCACTCGGGAAGATAACTGGAATTAGCCTTCTGGTTATGTTTCCAAAAGGCATAGAAACACTTAACTGTGGCATTCTCTTACCTTTCAAAATTGCTGGCGTTGGCTTTTTAAAGCTTCTCGATCCGGCCCTCCAATGTTGTAGTCTCTTGTCTGCTCGCAATCAAGTCCACTTCGAGCTTTTTAGCCTCGCAGTAGTTGACGCGGTTAGACTCCTTGAACTAGTCTCTTTGCTCAACGGCCTTGTCCAGAGTAGTCTGCTTCTCCCTTAACTCCTCAACCAGCTTGTTCTTCTCCTCGAGCAGCGCTACATTTGTCTTCTGAGCTGCCTCAAGCTACTCAGCGTATTTCACTTCGGAAGTTTTGAGTTCTTCAGCGTGCCGTTGGTCGAAAGTCCTGGACTGCTTTGTGATAGCACCCGAGTGGAGCTGGCCGGCAGTAACAGTCAGCATTGCTTGTGATCAGAGTGAAAGTTAAACTGACTTTATTGTATAAAAGGGCTCTCTCCACAGAAAAAAGATGACTTACACTGGCAAGTTCGTTTAGTGCGTGGGTTAAGATTTGGTCGACGTCCATCATCTCTGTCCCCGCCATCGCCTCTCGGCAACGTTCGTGCTTCAAAATTTTGGCCATCCTGTCTTTGGCTGATCTTAAGGCACGACGCGATATGTTGCCCCCTGTGGAAGCAGGAGCATCCTGCCAAGTCTGGTCAGTTGGAGCCGGTGGAGAAGGTGTCGACCCGACCAGAGCAGGAGGAGTTTGCTGCTCGAGAGGAGAAGGAGGTGGTGTTGCATTTATTGACGGTCTGTCTGCGGGAGGGTCTGCAGTACAGGATTTCTTGGCCAAAGGCGCTTTACTGCTTTCCCCCTGATGCTGCATGCTCGCTTTCTTCTTGCTCGCAAGAGCATCAGGAGCCTCAGGAGCAAATACATGTCAAACACATTCTTGGAGTCCATGTCTGTAAGAAAAGAAAATACACGAACAGTGAGATAGTACAAACGATTGAGTGTGTTATGTTAGTAAAAGGAACAAAGAAAATTGTAAGTAAAATACCCGAGCTATCATTGCTGGTCGCTACATTATATACTTTACTAGTGTTACACTCACTCTCTAGCATGAAGAAGTCTTAATCTAAATTGGGAGCGTACTTAAAATTGCCGTCCCCGTCAAACAAGTGATAGGGAATTGGCAAACTATCTAAGAGTGAAAGATCAATACCGTTCTCATCCGACGACTCAAGAATAGGCTTTGTGGCCTTCTTCTTTCCCTTCCTTGGAGGGGCCGGTGCAGCAGCAGGTCGGGGGGCACTAGTTGGCTCATTGATGGTCACCCCAGTTCCCTCCTCGGAGGAGGTTGTGACACATCTGGCTTTTTTTCGGGGACTTCAGTGCCAGTAGCACTCCCCGCAGTAGACTCCCTCACATCCTGGTGAGGGGCCAAAAGCCCGACCAGCCTTAGGTTTGCCTCTGTGACCAGCTGTTTGACACTTTTCTCTATGTCAGTCATGTTGGCCAGGAGGGCTGATCGGATCACCATGTCCAGAGTAGGGCCTGGTCGCAACCATGGGCCTGAAATGCACTAAATCTCTTAGGGAAATGCAGCAAAAAATTGAAGGAAAATAAACGACCAGAGGTGTAAAGACTTTACCTCCTTGTGTGAAGGCCAAGTTGTTTGTGACCATATCAGTCGTCAGAAAGTACTCCAGATGGTACCTCCCCACGTTCGAGATAAAAGTGGTGTCAGTCAGGAAAGTGCGGCCTGTTTCCTGGTGACAGAAGTGGAAGAACCCCGTGTTTTCCTGGTTGGGATTGGATTTTAGGTCGAACAAGTAGTTGACCTCATGTGGCGTGGGGACAGGACATTTTTTATGGCTATAGAGGATATAGAGTGCAGAGAGCATTCTATATCCGTTGGGGGTTATTTGAAAAGGGGCGACCCCAAAATAATTGGCCACCCCCTGGAAAAAAGGATGAAGAGGCAGGATCGCTCCTGCCTCGATGTGATACCTCGACCAGGCGCTAAAAGCGCCTCCAGGCAAGTTCGTCCATTGGTCTTGGGTGGGTTGGACTAGAGTCACCCCAGGAAGTCCATATTTTTTAATGTAATTAGCGATCATCCTAATTGTTACTCGGCTAGGAGGGGCGACGTACCATTCAACATCTGGTTGAACGGTGTTTCGAAGCTGAGCGCGAGTTTGAATGCTAGGGTCAGGGATATTTCTTTCCCGACCACTGGTCGAGGGAATTCCAGCCTGAGGAGCAGGCTAATTTGAAGGGTTGGAAGGTTTCTTTTTTTGGGCAGTGGATTTTACTCTACCCATGGCTGGAAGGTTTGACTGAGGTCTATTGGGTGGGGTTCAAGAAAAAGGAATTTCTGGTATCAACAGTGACGGTTGCTCCTCGTCTTCAAGCAATTGGGCTAGCAAGTTTTCGTCGATAGGCCTTTCACCTCCCCATGGATCTTGCATGAAAAGCTGCAAATAGAGAAAGGGGGAGATGAGAACGTAAAGCCTAAAACTCTGTGTTGAGAGTTGGGATAACGTTGCTCGCGTATAAAAGTTAAGCTTTTATACGGCCAGAAACATTCTAACAAAAACACTAAATTTTATTTGAGCAATTTGAGAAATAGATTAAAAAGCAGAAGTAAAAAGTTTTTTAGAGAAAAACTGATGGAGGACTCTTCAAACCACCCTTCTACCTTGCAAGCTGCTACCATTCCTACCTCCAAGGAGGAATTCTTCGAGGTTGAGCATTAATTGAGCTTGGTCACTTTGACGGGCCAAATCTCTGAGATTTGTGCTCTCCACGGCCTAAAACTCTCTAGCACACTGATGTGTCAGCCTGGACCCCAAACAAGCAGAGTTGTTATGCCCCGAGTGATGGCAACCCCAGCAATAAGATCAAGCTCACAGCCTAGAGCCGCGAGCATATGAAGGCAGAGGCCTTTCTTCCCCTGAAATCATTTTTTAAGTATTTTCTGGATTTTTTCGGGCTCGCCCCTTTCCAACTTTAGACCAACTCATACAGGGTTCTATCTGCCCTCAGGTCACTATACCACGAGCTGAAGTGGGAAGGACCCTCGCCAAGAGAGATTCTATATCTCTTTTGCCTGAAAAGAAACCCCTCTTGAACTCAGGGAGGGGATGGCTTCTACTATTTATCGAGCTACCCAAAGGAGAAGAAGATTTTCGAGGATATGTCGAACCATCCTCCGAACTTCAAGCTGGCCTTCTTCTGGACGGACGGCCTTGCTCCTTCAAAATTTTACTCCTTCCAACAAATTCGTAAGTTCACATACTCATTCCTTTCTTGCTCGATTAATGACTAAACTTGAAATAATAACACGTATCCATTTCTTCAGCCAACTATCACCGTCCCACACCCTCGAGGTCAATGGTGGAGCACAAGAAGGCTCTGCTCCAACTATCGTATGGTCGGTGCTCCCTGTCTTATCTTCTTCATGAAGAAAAGCTTCGAGCCTATGGCCTCTTGGAGTGAGGTCAGTCGACCGAAAATGTCACTTATATTGAAGTGGGAGCATGTGCCTCTTCCCACTGAAAAGCTTCCTTCGAGACAGAGGTTATCGAGCTCACAGGCCCGCTCCCCAATGGCCCGTCGTCCTGATCGCCTGTGCTCAGGAAATGAAGCCCAAGACGAGGCTTCGAGCTTGAGTGGTGGAGGTAAAATTATACTTAGCTCGCCTATGTGGTCCCCATCTATGCTTAAGCATAAGCCCGATACCTTCATCTTATTCCCGGATCTCAGGGATAAATTTCATATTTGGTCCTGGGTAGATTATAGGGTACATAGGTTTGATAGTTGGTTAGGCCAGTTCCAAACTATGTATAGTTTAAACAAAGTCTGGGATGGGATCGCCGTTCAGTATGGTACCAACGATTATAGAGACCTTTTAAGGCTGTCACCTATGTATAGGGAAGGGACTCCCCCAGCCTCCTCTGAAGATAGGGGGATTACTTGGTCTTCGAGCACAAGCTCGGGACAGAGTTCCAGTTATGTTTCTTTTAACTTTAGCCTTGTTTCTTTTTGTAATTTAGGCTTGATCACTAATGTGTAAATTGTGTATCTACAGGTGACATGGAGTCTGATCTTGATAATGTGCTCAACCGCTGTTCTGGAGCTAAGCAAAGCAAGCGCCTGAGGGCCTAACAGAGATTAGGGCGCCCCTTAGTCCAATAGGTCTTACCGCCCCTCTGAGGTGACACCTCCTGCCTCGGACACACACGGCCTGAACCAAGCTGCTGATCCAAATCCTGAGGTCAGAGTTTCCACTGAGATCTTGCTCCCCCTGCCTCCTCCTGCCATTCAAACTTCTCAACAGACCTCTCCAGCTCCAAAGAAGTTGGTTCCCACTCGGGAACGCTTGTTGTCGATTTTGACCCATACCTCTGAGTATGTGATCGACAATGCCACGGGGAGTCACAGAGCCAGTCTGGGCTTGGATGTACTATCCCAAGCTGGCCAAAGTTTCAGCAACCTTGGCGCCCCTCAGTGGCAATTCCTCACCTCTTGCCGAGACAACAACACCCTTTATGACAAGGGTAGTGAGCTCATCACTTCGGTAATTCTTTTTACTCTGTCATGATGCCCATTTGGATTTATTATGTATGTGTTCTAACCCATTTTTTTTGTGTATAGGCCCCTGCCGCATTTGCTAAGCTTAACTACAAGCTGAACAATGAAATCCACTCAAGCTTGTCCTATGCTCAGGAGGCGAAGAACCTCCAGATAAAACTCATAGACAAGCTTAAGGCCACGAAGTCTGAACTTAAGTCAAAGTTGGAGGCTAAGGATTCTGAGATCAAGGAGATGGACTCTAGAATCAAGGAGCTTGAAGAGCTGAATGCCAAGCTCGAGGAGGAGAAGAAGGCCACCTTTGATATAATCGAGGGTGAGAAGGCTCGCTTTCTTGAGGAGTTCAAGCAGAAGAAAGATCAAGCTGTTGATATGGCCATGTACCAAATCTGGGCCAACAATGTTGATCTCGATACTAGCTTCCTGGACCCTCTCGAAGATGAGTTCCTTGAGTGGTGGCAGGCTCGGCTGGACAAGGAGGACACCAAGGAGGAGGCCAAAAAGGCAATAGAGAAGCCTGATGCTACTAAGGAGGATGCACCTGCTTCATAAAAGTGAGGTCATGGGCTACGTCCCGTTAAGTTTTTTGTAACCCTTTTTTTTTTATTTAATCCCTTTGGGCAAAGAAAATATATAGCTCGCTTTAGGCTATTTTATACTTGTTCAAACAGTAATTTTAATCCTTATGTATATGATTTTCTTTGCTCGAAAACCTTTATACACTTAATTTTACATTCAACTTTTACTTTAATATTTTTGCTTTACATTTCTGGGTCGAAATATTTCAAGCATCTTATATTAAAGGTTTGCTTTTATGTTTGTTTATTCGTACAAACACATCTATTGGATTTAAGCTCGAGTTTCAATGCATTTATGCACAGTTTACTCGATGTATCCATGTCTGATCTCGTTATTTGTCAAGGTCGAACCTTACTTTCACCATGCACTCAAAAGTGCTTATATGGCATGTAAAATTAGTAGTTTAGTTATATCTTGCTTTTCTAGTCACTTTTCCTCTTCCTCGAGTAGTTCCCCAAGGTTGTGAGGTCGAAACTATCTTTTTTTGCAAAATATTCCAGCCTCGAACTCGACTTAACTCGAAGTAGGTTTATTTATATTCCAACTTTCTGTCGATTAATTTTAGATGTTTGTTCCAAACTTATTTAGCTCGTGTCTAGTTTGTAATCCATACACTTGTAATTTTGATAATCTGGTTATGTCCAAATCATCTTAACTCGCGTATCTGGTTATATCCAGACACTTATAATTTTGATAATCTAGTTATGTCCAGATCATCTTAGCTTGCGTATCTGGTTATATCTAGACACTTATAATTTTAATAATCTAGTTATGTCCAGATCATCTTCATTTTATGTTATTTTTTCAAACTTATGGTATTCTTGTATATCACTAATGCCCCCTTAATATCCTATGAGTGTGAAAAACAAACAAGCTTGGTTACAATAAATTATTATCCTACACTATTGATAGTATGGTCATAGATGTTCACTATTCCATGCTCGCGGTACCAATTCTTCGTTCAATCTCGCCAATTTATAAACCCCAGGTTGGATAATATACTTGATTTGGTAAGGTCCTTCCCAGTTAGGTCCGAGTACCCCAGGAGACGGGTCCTTTGTAGCCAGAAATACACGTCTTAATACCAAGTCTCCCAATCTGAATTTTCTATCTCGAACCTTTTTATTGAAATATCGGGTAGCTCGTTGCTGATATACAAAAATTTTCAGTTGAGCTTCATCTCATCTTTCTTTATAAGGTCTAGACTTTCTTCGAGCTGGGATTGGTTCGAGGCCTGGTTGTAGGCATGGCTCCGTATTGTAGGTATTTTGACTTCAATCGGCAACATGGCCTCGCATCCATATGCTAGGGAGAAGCGAGTATGTCCTGTCGAAGTTCAAGCTATGGTTCGATAAGCCCACAAAACTTGGGGTAACTCCTCAGGCCACCTTCCTTTAGCCTCCTCCAACCTTTTCTTTATGGAGATTTTAAGGGTTTTGTTGACTGCTTCAACCTGGCCATTTGATTGGGGATGGGCGACAAAGGAGAAGCTTTTTATTATCCCATTCTTTTCGCAGAAATGGGTAAACAAGTCACTGTCGAACTGGCTACCATTGTCCGACACTATCTTTCTGGGCATTCTGTATCGACAGATGATGTTTTTTACCACAAAGTCTAAAACTTTTTTCAAGGTAATTGTAGCCAGGGGTTCAACCTCGATCCATTTCGTGAAATAATCGACCATGACCACAGCATACTTCACTCCACCTTTGCCTATTGGTAGCGAGCCTATAAGATCGATTCCCCACACCGCAAATGGCCATGGGGAGGTCAGCATGGTTAGCTCGGTAGGTGGAGCTCATGGAATTGAAGCAAATTGCTGGCACTTATCACATCTCTTGACATATTCAAACGCGTCTGTCTTGACTGTGGGCCAGAAATATACCTGTCTTATCACCATTTTAGATAGACTATGCCTCCTAGTGTGATCTCCACAAAATCCTTCATGGATTTCTTCCAGGACTTTTCTTGCCTCGGGTGGAGTTACACATCGAAGTAGTGGCATAGAATATCCTCTTTGATACAACCTTCCTTCCATAATAGTATATCTCGAGATCTGATACATCAGTCTCTGAGCCTCGTTCCGTTCTGCTGGGAGAATTCCGGTCTCGAGGTAATCGACTATTGGGGTCATCCAGGTGGGTTGAGAATCTACCATGCGTACATCGCCTTCTTCAGGCTCGCTGATACTTGGGGTCGATAGAAACTCTACCGGGACTGTTGGGAATTGTGCCCTGAAAGCATATGTAGTAGACATTGTTTTATGAACTAAATAAATAAATTGAATTTGTTATGCATATATTTTATGGACTATATTATTCTGTGATAATATTATGTAAATATCATAAAAATTCCTAAGTTCATATATGTAATATCAAACACGTATTGGTACGAGTGGATTGTGTTTAAGATAAATGATCTTGAATAGTTCGCAATAAAAAAAAGTTATGAAACCTTTAGATTAATTACTGCAAGTACGGTCCTCTAGTATAATGAATACATGTGATCTAGATCTGAATCACTAGTGTGGTAGGACACTTTAGTGGAGGTTCTTTATATATTAGAGAATATATAGAACTGGACCAGATTTGTTTATTAATACTTAGTTAAATATCATTTTGAAGTATTAATTAAATATATCAACTAATGATCATATACAAATAGATCTTAATCCTGAAGTTACTATGAACTCCTGTTTATGTTATATGAGTTCTTTTATTCACTCATTAGGGTCTGTCAGAATGATCAGGCTAGAAAATTTTGTTTTGGGAACTCATTAATGTAGATGGCTGAGGACATAGTATATAGATATGGAATTTATGCCTTCTCATAAGAGATTGAATAATGGTTCTCTTAAGGATTGACTTTTGGGACTGAAAGGTTATTGAGCTCAAATTCATAATTTAGTTATGAATTAACCTTCACTAGTAAAGTCAATGATACTTAAGGAAACAAGAGATAATTAAAAGGTAAAACAGTAATTTTATTCCCGATTAATTATGAACCATTATTAGAGAGTCAATTTGTATGTAATGATTATATCAATGGATGCTTTATAATTATAAAGTACTCAGTAAATGAAATGTCTATAATTACAAGAGTGCAGTCTCATATTTATAGTGGAATAATCATAAGATTAATAAATTAAGATTATTTAATTAAAGAGTTTAATTAATAATCTCAAATTTATTGGAACTTGGAATTATAGGTCCATAGGTCCCCATAGCGGCTCTATCAACACTATTCAAGATAAGAGTTGATATGAATGGAAAAATAGTTTAAAGACATATTTAAGAAGAAATTTGTTCTTCGGGCCAATGATGCAATTATATGATAATAGTGATTAATTAATTAATTAATTACAAATTAGTTGTAGTTAACTAAATTTAATAAATATTTAATTAAATAATTAAATTAATTTTGAAATTTAATTAAATAATTAATTAATTATAATTTTCAAAATTATAATAAATTAAATATTTATTTTTGAAAATATTAGATTTAATTAATTAGTAGAATTAATTAAATATCTTTATTTGAGTGGGGGATAATAATCTAATAAGTTTAAATTGGATTTGAATTTAAAATATTAATATTTATTCAAATAATTAATTATATTTGATAATTAATTAAAAAGATATTTAATTTAAATTTGAATTCAAATTTGAATTAGTTATCACGTTGTTAGATCTTATCTGACAAGGTAGTTTGAATAAATAATTAAATAAAAATAGAAAAATTAAACATCCCTAAAAATAGGGATGCTACACGTGCACACACAGTCTGTACTGCTATTTTCAGGGATAGGATTTTCATTTTTATTTATTTAATTAATTAATTAATGGATAATTCAAAAAATTAATTTTTGGATATTTTCATTAATAAAATAATTAATTAATTAAAAAGTAAATTGTAAGTTGGTTATATATATATTTTTTTTTAAATTTGAATATTTTGTTTTAAGTATGACTAATCAGAAAATATTCAGAGAACTGAGATAACCAACCAAGACAACTCAGTCTATTCACTCTGTGAAAAATATAATGATTGTTTTCTCTCCCTGAAAAATAAAGAACCAATTCTCAGGCCTATTCTTTTGATCTCATGTGTTGAGTACATCAAGCAGAATCACAACTAAACTATCCTTCATTCTCTAAGTGCCCACACACTTCTTGAGGTATAGAGAACGCCTTGGAAGATCTTGGTGTGAGTACTAAGGAGCAGCTTGGATAGGAAGATCGTTCTTATTAATAAAAGATAGCAGGGACACTTGATAGGCTTCAAGAGGTATGATTTCTATTCTTGTCTTGCTTATTATTAATGTATGTATATTAATGGATCCTCATATTTAAAGGTTGTTTAAATATGTTACAAATTTTTGTTGTACACTGGGCCAACCCCACAACCTTTCCGCTGCGTATTAGAAAACTCATTTCTAACAAGGACCACGTTCAATGTATCGGCTTCGCTGGTTGTGGCGAGCCTGGCTAGCGCGTCTGCATTTGAATTTTGTTCTCGAGGAACTTGCTCTATAGCGTAGAACTCGAACTGTCCGAGCGCAGCCTTGGCTTTCTCTAGATACGCAGCCATTTTTATGCCACGAGCTTGATATTCCCCTAAAATTTGGTTGACCACTAGCTGTGAATCACTATAGCAGTGTATAGCCTTTGCTTTGAGTTCCTTGGCTATTCGACGTCCTACTAATAATGCTTCGTATTCAGCTTTGTTATTCGATGCTTCAAAGTTGAACCTTAAAGCGGAATGAAATCGACTTCCTGCTAAAGTGCTCAGTATGATGCCTAATCCCGATCCGTTTTCGTTGGATGATCCATCGACATAAAGTTTCCACAGCTCGCGGCCGAGGTTACAACTTCGTCGTTAGACACTCCAGTACACTCTACAATGAAATCCGCCAGGGCCTGACCCTTTATTGTCGTTCTCGGGTGATATGTGATCTCGAATTGTCCGAGTTCAACAACTCACTTTAATTATCTTTCAGAGGCTTCTGGTTTAGATAGAACTTGTCGTAGTGGTTGGTCAGTTAACAGATGAATAGGGTGTGCTTGGAAATAAGGTCGGAGCTTTCAAGATAAGTGGATCAGGTTGAGAGCCATCTTTTCCATTAAAGGGTATCTCGATTCTGCCCCTAGTAACCTTTTGTTGACATAGTACACTGGTTTCTGTACCTTCTTGTCTTCTCAGACGAGCACGACACTAATGGCGTGCTCGGTGGTAGCGAGGTACAAGTACAAGACTTCTTTTATGATAGGCTTCGACAAGATTGGTGGTTCGGCAAGATGTTTCTTTAGGTCCTGGAATACAAGCTCGCATTCCTCTGACCACTCGAACTTTTTGCCCCCTCTCAAAAGGTTGAAAAAAGGAAGACAACGGTCTGTAGATTTTGAAACTAACCTACTTAGTGCCGCCATTTGTCTAGTTAAACTCTGGACATCCTTATGCTTTCGAGGTGAGGGCATATCAATCAATGCCTTGATCTTGTCTGGATTAACCTCTATTCCATGTGCATTCACTATGAATCCCAAAAACTTTCCCAAAAATACTCTGAAAGAGAATTTTTGTGGGTTGAGTTTCATGTTATATTTCTGTAGTACAGTAAAGCATTTTTCGAGAACATCCACATGGTTATTGTTATATATGGACTTGACCAGCATGTCGTCAACATAAACTTCCATGTTATTACCTATCTGCTCGGTGAACATTCTGTTCACCAGTCTTCGGTACGTTGCTCCAGCGTTTTTGAGCCCGAAAGGCATAACATTATAGAAGTATAGCCCTTTATCAGTTACAAAGCTCGTATGCTCTTGGTCCAGCGCGTGCATGGCGATCTAGTTATATCCAGAATAAGCATCCATGAACGACATGATGCCATGACCTGCAGTTGCATCTACGACCTGATCAATCCGAGGTAAAGGGAAACAATCTTTAGGGCATGCCTTGTTAAGGTCGGAGTAGTTGATATAGGTTCGCCATGTGTCATTGGGCTTCAGAACTAACGCTGGATTGGAAATCCAATCAGGTTATAAGGCATCTCGTATGAATCGATTTGCCTTTAACCTATCGACTTCTTCCTTGAGGGCCTTCTTTCTATCATCGTCCAGGAGTCTTCGCTTTTGCTGCTTCAAGGGGAAGCTTTTGTCGATGTTAAGTGCATGACTCATGACATTTGGACTGATTCCCACTATATCCGAGTGTGACCAAGTGAATACATCCTGGTTTTCTTGTAAGAAGCGAATTAACTGCTATTTTGCTTCTTCAGAAATATTCTTACCCACCTTTACTATCTTTGTGGGGTCTATTTCTTCGAGCCTAATATCCTCAAGCTCTTCTAGAGGTTTAAGGTCCGCCCTTTCTTCTATTCTAGATTCGATCTCTTCATCTATCTCAAAGACCGTCCCATCCTTGTTCTGAATAATTACAAGTGCCTGCGCACTTGCTTGTTTCTTTCCCTTTATGGAGATGTTGTAGCATTCTCTTCCCGCAAGTTGGTCCCCTTTCAGCGTCCTGATGCCACTAGAAGTTGGGAACTTGATGGCCAGGTGCCTAATAGTATACACTGCCCCCAGCCCAACTAGGGCGGGTCTCCCGAGCAGTACATTGTAGGTCGATGGGAGGTCCACCACGACAAACTCCATCATCTTGGTTACTGAGACTAGATAGTCTCCCAAGGTCACGGGGAGTTCAATGGATCCCATACAGGCAATCCCTTCCCCTAAAAAACTATACAATGTGGTTGGACAAGCTTTTAGATCACGAAGCGCGAGTCCCATCTTTTCTAGAGTGGCTTTATAAAGGATATTCACCGAGCTCTCATTATCAATCAGGACTCGGCGTACCCTCTTGTTCGCGAGTTGGAGGGTTATGACAAGGGGTCGTTATGGGGAAACTGGACGTGTGACGCATCCTCTTCAGTAAAGGTTATGGGTTGAGTCTCAACCTTTTGTTGTTTCGGAGCTCGTGGTTCGAGTTTGTAGGGAGAACCATCACCTGTCTTGAGCTCATTTACATATCTCTTTTGGGCATTCCTACCCAAACCTGCAATATGAGGTCCCCCTGGGATGGTTATTACATATTCTCCATCAATCGGAGGAGGTCGCTCATCCTCTCGAGCTCGAGAGTTATTGTTTTGGGCAGGTTGTGCAGCTGCTGCCCTTTGGCTTGTCGAAGCTTGATTGGGATTTTGGTTTCTAACGTACTGTCTGAAATAACCCCTCGAGATCAAACCTTTGATCTCCTCTTTCAACTGCCGACACTCATCGGTTGTATGTTCGATATCTCGATGAAATCTAGAGTATTTATTTGAATTTCTCTTTGCCTTTTGGTTCCTCATGGGGTCAGGTCATCTTAATGGGACCTGGTTTTCATTAGCCAAGTAGATATTCTCCTGAGACTCATTGAGTTCGGTATACACCTTGTATATGGAGAAATATCTGTCCCATTTCTTCTTCTTCCCTCCATATGCCTCTGGGTTATTACCTTCATTTTTCTTCCTTTTAGAAGGGTTATCCCCAGGGGGTTTCGAAGTTGAGGGGTTTGCCGAGGTCGAGGCAGAGTTTATGTTTGTCGTTGTAGTTACGGGTTGAGAGGTCATGTTTAGCGTTGACCTTGCCTCTTCTACATTGAGAAACCTCTGGGCCCTTCGATTGAACTCGGTTAAAGACCTGATAGGTTTCCTTTGTAAGTCTTCCCAGAGTGGACTTCCTGGTGGTACACCTGCTTTAACCGCCATCAGGTGACCACTATCGTCGACATCTTGAGCTCGGGCAACTTCTAAGTTAAACCTCATGAGGTAACTTTCTAGCGACTCGTTTTGTTGTTGTAGGATGTTGGTTAAGGCTGAGGCTCGGCCCTGATGCCAACCATAGACTTGAATTGTTTCTTAAAGTCCCTAGAAAATTGATCCCAGGACGCGATCGAATGCCTTTTGAACTTATCAAACCAGTTTTTTGCTGGTCCTGTAAGCTGGCTAGGAACTACACCTAAGCTTGTAACCAACATTGTTGGCTCGCATAATGGTGTTGAACGTGCTCAGATGGCTATAGGGATCTAAGTTTCCGTCAAATGGTAGGACATGAGGTATCCTGAATCCCTGAGGGAACGGGGTGTTGGAGATATGTGGGGGAAAATGCTGGTATTTATAGATCAAATCAGAGATTATACGCATCAAAACAACAATAAAATTTGTTAATTTAACCCCACAAGATTTCTAGATCTACTTCTTCACATACATATATATATTTAATCAAAGATATGAATAGAAAAATTACCTCAAGTCCTTCCTTGCTGTTATCTTTTTGTACAGTAAAATCCTTGAGATCTCACACCAAGATCTTCCAAAATGTTCTCAACACACAAAGAACGAGTGTGGGCTCGTTATACAAAACAATAGACAAAATCTATTTATCAGATGTTCTCAACACATGAGATCTGATAATGTTTGGACCTAAATTTGTGAAGAACAGTGACCTATGCTTGTAGCACTGTTCTATTTCTCTCAGGGAGATTTCACGATATATTTTCTATTTTCGAAAAGTATCGCTCTGAAAAAAAAACTAATCTCCTTTTTTTAATATATCCAATATATATTAAAATAAATAATATTAGTTATTTTAAGCAATTTAGAAATAATTAATCAGTTATCAGATTTTTGTTTAAATAATAATATTTTAATCACATTAAAATATCTCATTATTTATGTCATATTTAAATAACTAAAATTGTCGAACCAAGATTCCCTTGGAATCTTCTTATGCGTGTAGCACAGTGTCTATGCACTGTGCTACACGCCCAACCCATGCCAGGGAAGGCATGTGATTTTCCAAATTTTCATCATTATTTAAATACCAAAAATCCCAAAAATAAATTAATCAAAATTAATTATATTTTTGTTAAATCAAATAATTAATTAATTACACATAATTATACAATAATTATGTTTAGTGCATATAAAAATATTTTACTTATCAAATAAGTCATTTTGCCCATTTTTGTATTTATCTTTGTCAGTGTTTGTTTGAGCCATTTTGGGGACCATGGACCTATAACATTAAGCTCCAATAAATTAAAACTAAATAATTAAACTATTTAATCATAATAGTTAATTTATTAATTCTAATATTTATCCACTATAAATTCATAATTGAACTCTTTATGTTATAGATATACTTTTACAGGAATCTTATTTTAAGTTGTCCATTGATATAACCATCTTACAATAGTTCAACTCTCTAATTAATTAGTTCATAAATTAGAATGGAAGAATTACAATTTTACCTTTCTAATTTACTTCTTATTCCTTAAGTACTATTAATTCACTAGTGAATAATTAATCTATAATTTAATTATAGATTTGAGCTCAAAATCATTCAGTTCCAGAATTAACCCTTAAGGGAACCAATATACGATCCGTTAGGAAAGATTAGATTATATATTGTCGATACATGTTCCCAACCATCCATGATATTAAATCTCCAAAACAAAATTCATTAGCCTCAATCTATTAAGAGACCTTAACGAATGAATAAAAAGATTTAATAAACATAAACAGGAGTTCATGAACACTCAGGATTTAGGTTGATTTATAAATGATCATCAGTTATGATATGAATTACAAATCTTTATGATTAAATTATTTTTGGATAAAGACTTTTATTCATATCGGTCCTTGTCATATATAATCATATTATATAAAGTACATTTACCGAGATGTCTTACCACATCAATAATCCGAATCTAGATTATTTGTATCAACATGATACTTAGTAAACCGTACTTACAACCCTAATTAAAGAATTCCATAACTTCAATTTGTTAACTATTTTTATTCATTCATGTGATCTTAATTCGCTCGTACTAATACAAGATCACATTCTCAATAATGAATATGGAATTGTTCTGATATTTACAAAAAAAAATATTCGAACAATAATTTAATAATCTAAATATAACAATAATAGACCATTGTATTTATTTATTCATTTAAATAATAAATGTCTTTTACATGCTTTTAGGACATACTCCTAACAATCTCCCACTTGTACTTAAAGCAAGTAAGGCATTTCTCTCAATCTCATATTACGTACATGACCCTCAAATTGCTTTGCAGGAAGCATCTTCGTAAACGGGTCTCCCAGGTTGTGTTCTGATGCGATTTTCAGAATGGACACATCTCCTCTATGTACGATTTCTCTGACTAAGTGGTATTTGCTCTCTATATGCTTTCCCCTCTTATGACTTCTTGGTTCTTTAGAATTAGCCACTGCTCCACTGTTGTCACAGTAAAGAACAAGTGGTTTCTCCACTTCTGGAACCACTTCCAGATCCGTGTAGAACTTTTTCAGCCAAACTGCTTCTTTAGCTGCTTCACAAGCTGCTATGTATTCAGCTTCCATGGTTGAATCAGCTATACTGGATCGCTTAATGCTTCTCTAGACAACTGCTCCACCACCAAGAGTGAATACTGACCCAGAAGTAGATTCTCTACTATCTTTCTGATTGAAAATCTGAGTCAGTGTATCCAGTAGGTTCAAGGTCACTACCCGAATATACTAGCATATAGTTTCTCGTTCTCCTGAGATACTTGAGAATATGTTTCACCACAATCCAGTGTTCCAAACCTGGATTTGACTAATAACGACTGGCAATCCCTACTGCATAACGTATGTCAGGTCTAGTACATAACATTGCATACATTAGGCTCCCTACAGCTGATGCATAGGGAAACTTTCTCATGTCCTCTTGCTCTTGTGGTGTCTTTGGACACTAATCTTTGCAAAGAGTAATTCCATGTCTGGTTGGCAATTGACCTTTTTTGGAATTTTCCATAGAGAATCTTTCAAGCACTTTATCAATATAATTTGCTTGTGAAAGTGCCAAGAACTTGTTCTTTCTATCTCTTAGAATTTTAATGCCTAGAACATAGCTCGCTTCTCCCAAATCTTTCATTTGAAATTTTGTCAACCAACCATTTCTTTACATTTGATAATGTCTCTACCTCATTCCCAATGAGTACGATATCATCAACGTAAAGAACTAAGAAAACCACAACTTTCCCTTTGATGTATTTATAAACACATGCTTCATTAACATTTTGTTCGAAGCCATATGTTTTGATAGTTTCGTCAAAAGTTAAGTTCCCAGATCTTGATGCTTGTTTCAATCCATATATGGATTTCAACAACTTGCATACCTTTTGATCTTGATCCTTCTTAATAAAACCTTCTGGTTGTTCCATATATATGGTTTCATCAAGTTAGCCATTTAGGAAGGCTGTCTTGACATCCATTTTCCAAATCTCATAATCATAGATGGCATCTATGGATAAAAGTATGCGAATTGACTTAAGCATGAGTACAGGAGAAAATGTTTCTTCATAATCTACACCCTCTCTCTGTGTGTACCCTTTGGCCACAAGCCTTGCTTTATAAGTCTCTACCTTTCCATCTACACCCATTTTCTTCTTATAGATCCATTTACATCCAATGGCTTTAACATTGTCAGGAAGATCTACAAGTTCCTAGACAGAATTGGAATACATTGATTCCATTTCTTGATTCATGGCAGCTTGCAACTTATCAACATCAGGGTCTTCCATTGCTTCTTTAAAATTCAATGGATCGTCCTTTTCAGTATCTGATACAAGAATGTGTGCCTCATGTTCATAGCGAATAGGTTTTCTCACAATCCTCCCACTACGACGTTGCACTGGTTTTTCCTTTTCAGGAATTGTGGTTTTTTGGTTGTTTTATCATTAACTGATGAAGAAGATGGAGATGAAATTTTATCTGTCATTAGTTCCTGTAAAACTACTTTGCTCTGAGGTTTAAAATCATTCATATAGTCGTGTTCTAAAAAGGTTGCATTCGTCGAAACAAATACCTTTTGATCACTTGGACTATAGAAATATTTGCCTCTTGTTTCAGGAGCATAGCCCACAAATATACACACTTCAGACCTTGAATCCAGTTTTCCAGATTTAGGTCTACCTGATGCTTAAGCAGGACAACCCCAAATATGGAAATGTCATAAACTAGGTTTATTTCCATTCCATAATTCTAGTGTGTCTTTGTCACAGCTTAGGACGGAACTACATTCAAAATGTAATTAGTTTTTTGAAGTGCATATCCCCAAAACGATAAGGGAAGTGAAGAGTAGCTTAACATAGACCTGACCATGTCCAACAAGGTTCGGTTTCTTCTCTCTGAAACTCCATTTTGTTGTGGTGTTCTGTGAGTTGGGATAGAATACCATGCTCCAGCAAGAAATCTTTGAATTCAAAATCCAAATATTCACCACCATAGTCAGATCGAAGTGTCTTTAAAGATTTACCTAATTGCTTCTCAGCTAAGGCTTTGAAGTCTTTAAACCTATCAAAAGTTTTGGACTTCTTAAGCATTAGGTAGGCATGACCATATCTAGAATATTCGTCAGTAAATGTGACAAAATATTCATAACCACCTCGAGCTTGAATGTTAATTGGACCACATACATCACTATGTATAAGCTCTAGTGGTTCTTTGGCTCTATTTCCCTTTAAAGTGAAAGGTCGTTTTGTCAATTTTCCTTCTAAACAAGATTCACAAACCGGTAGGGTTCCAGTTCCCTCAAAGGTCCATCTTTAGTTAACCGATTTATCCTATCTAGACTAATGTGACCTAATCTTAAGTGCCAAAGATACGTGTCATTTTCTTTAGAAACCTTTTGTCTTTTGTTACTTTGTGGATCAGCTACTTTGAATAATTCAGAACTATTGAGCGATTTTTCAATTGGATTAAGCATGTACAGTCCGTCTTTTTGTTTTGCATGACAAATATTGTTCCCATTCTTTGAAATAAAAAGCACATTATTATAAAAAGAAATGCCAAAATTTTGTTCATGTAACAAAGATAAAGAAATAATGTTTCTAGTAATTTCAAGAATAAAGAGAACATTATTCAAAACTAGAAAATTGTTCTTAAAATTTAAACGGACTGTTCCACAGCTTTAGCTAAAACAAGTGCTCCACTTCTCACTCTCATAGTCATCTTGCCTTGCTCCAACTACTTTGCGGTCTCAAGCATCTGCAAACAAGAACAAACATGGTTAGTGGAACCAGAATCAACTATCCATGATGATTTATCATGTTCCACCATACAAGCTTCGAGTACAAGTAAATTTAATATACCTTTCTTGTTCTCTTTCAGCTCGGCGAGATACTTTGGACAGTTTCTCTTCCAATGACCGTCGACATTACAATGGAAACACTTTCCTTTGGGTGCCTTTTGTTTGGGGTCATTGTTCTTTTTGTTCTTGGGTGCCTTGGATGACTTCTTTGTCTTTTTCGGATTGTCCTTTTTAGGTTTGTAGTCATTGTTGTTGCTTTTCCTTTTCTTCTTCTTAGAAGAAGATGGTTTGGCTTCAACAACATTTGCTTCAGCCTGACTTGAGATTGTCTTGTTCAAAGACTCAAAAGCTTGTAATTCATTCAACAATTGAGTCATGTTAAATTCTAATTTTTTCATGACATAATTTTTTGTGAATGTAGAAAAAGCAGGAGTTAAAGACTCAAGTATAATGCTTACTTGTGTCTTTTCATCCATGACTACTCTGTGCATCTCAGCTTCATGGAGTACACTAATCATGTTCAAGACATGCTTACGCACAGATTGACCTTTCTTCATCTCAGCATTCATGTAGGTTCTAGTAGCCTCATGACGACTTTGATCAGATTGGCGCCCAAACATTTCCTTAAGAGATTCTAGTATCTCAAAAGCAGTTTCCATGGATTCATGTTTTGTTCGTATGACATCACTCATGCTTGCAAGCATATAGCACTTAGCTTTGTTATTGGATTGAATCCATGCATCATATTTGTCCCGAATATGTTTCGGGGCAGTGGCGCCCGGTTTTTCAGGACATTACTCATTTAGGACAAACTTGTGGTTTTCGCTAACCAACAACAGATTCATATTTGATTTCCATTTTGTGAAGTTATCACCAGTTAATTTTTCTTGTGCGATTAAAACAGTGATTGGATTACCAGAGATAGACATTTTCTTAATAAAATAAATACAAATATTATTATATTTAGAAAAATAAATATCAAAGTATCAGAAATTAAACATGATGCATGAGCACAATTAAAACACATAAAATAAAGTTTAATTTCCACGATAAAACTTTCTAACAATTAAAGTGCCGCCTTAGGGTCGGTCAAATTAATCTTAGAGAATTTATAAGACATTCTTATCTTTATTGCTTAAAACTTAAAATAACTCATTATTTTCTCTTTTAAACATTAAAGTACCGCTTAGTTTGGTCAAGTTATGATTATCCACTGCAAAAGCTTAATCATAACTTTGTAAGTGTAACCCATTATTTCGGAGTTCATGACTTAACTTAGAACATGCCACCTTAGGATCGGTCAAACCTAAAATACATCATTAGTTCCTATCATTGTAAGAAATATAACCTTTCTATTGACATGTCTAGACACCTTCCTTAGGGGGGTGGAAACAAAGTCGTCCCAAGGCGCTATTCATATCTCATGGTGTTATATTAATAATGGAGACCACAGGTTGTGTTGAGTTATCAACCCTCTCCCACTCACTATTTTGAAATAAGTGTTTTTAACCTAATTAATTCCAAATTAATTATAGATTCTTTAAACTTTATGAACATAATTAAAATTGGTAAGAAAGCATGTTTCTAGGTCCATATCCAAATTTAAATTACCAATTATATTCATCTAAACTTTACTAAAAAATAATTTTAAAATAAAGTCGGTTTAAAGAAATTAAGTCATAAAGACTTAAAAAAACGATGTGATATTTTACCAAGTTTTCAAAGAATAAAACCAAGTAATTTATATGCAATTGGTTTCGCAAAACAAATCGTATAAACATATAGGACAATCTTAATAATCATGTTTCTACCAATGAGATGCATAATAATAACTGTGTGTGTTTTTTATGTATGGCACAAAATGCATGAACATATTATCAATCACATGAAAACAATTATTTCATAAATAAACAATAAATGTTGAACCAGGTGCTTTTGAGTAATTCTAATTTTACAACCTCTTTATAAAATTAAAATAAAATAAAAATCGCCTAGATCTCCATCGGGCTTCTTCACTTTACTTTCGGTAGGATATGTGTCGTTGGTCCAGAATAATAATAAGAAGAAAATAATTTTCTAATTATCTTGATTAATTAAAAACAAAATTTTTAAATAATCATAATTTTATTTTCCACTAATTAAAACAACTTTTAATTAAAAAATATAAAAAAAATTTAATTAAAATCTGTTATTTTGATAATTAAATTTTTAAATAAGATATTCAAAAAAAATTGTTATGATAACAAAAAATATCTCATTATTTAAATATCAAATTTCTAACAAATAGGATATTTAACATTTTAAAATTTTAAAAAACAACAGATTAATTTCAGAAAAAAGAAAAAAAAACTCTGGGCCAGTAAGACGGGGATACATGGCACTGAAATGTGCTGTCAGGGCCCATTGTACGTATCCGTACAGATCCGTACGGACGTCCGTACGTCGTCCCCGGCAGCGGCTCGGAGGATTGGCCTCGGAGGAACTGTAGCTGAATTCTGAATCCCGGGCTCCATTTTGATTTTGTGTGATCGGAATTACAATTTTATGATTTCAACAACCAAATAAAATTACATAAATCCTATGCCCCTTAATGGCATACACAATCATCTAATCATGAACAAATCCTAACCCAAAAATACCATACAATTAACGATTCAACATTCCCATGCACTCAAGCATATTAAGCCATCCATTCATTCATCATAAATAAATAAATGCATAAAACTAAACCCACACATATTCAATATATATATGTGTGAAGATGGCTCTGGTACCATTTGCTCGTATTTATAGATCAAATCAGAGATTATGCGCAGCGGAACAACAATCAAAATTGTTAATTTAACCCCACAAGATTTCTAGATCTACTTCTTCACATACATATATATATATATATTGAATCAAAGAGATGAATAGAAAAATTACCTCAAGTCCTTCCTTGCTGCTATCTTTTTGTACGGCAAAATCCTTAAGATCTCACACCAAGATCTTCCAAAATGTTCTCAACACACAATGAACGAGTGTGTGCTCGTTATACAAAACAATAGGCAAAATCTATTTATCAAATGTTCTCAACACATGAGATCTGATAAAGTTTGGACCTAAATTTGTGAAGAACAATGATCTATGCTTGTAGCATTGTTCTATTTCTCTCAGGGAGATTTCACGATATATTTTCTATTTCTGAAAAATATTGCTCTGAAAAAAAAAACTAATCTCCTTTTTTTAATATATCCAATATATATTAAAATAAATAATATTAGTTATTTTAAACAATTTAAAAATAACTAATCAGTTATCAATTTTTTTTTTAAATAATAATATTTTAATCACATTAAAATATCTCATTATTTATTTAATATTTAAATAACTAAAATTGTTGAAACAAGATTCCCTTGGAATCTTCTTGTGCGTGTAGCACACTGTCTGTGCACTGTGCTACACGCCCAACCCATGCCACGGAGGACATGTGATTTTCCCAATTTTCATCATTATTTAAATACCAAAAATCCCCAAAATAAATTAATTCAAAATTAATTATATTTTTGTTAAATCAAATAATCAATTAATTCTCAATTAATTAATTACACATAATTATACAATAATTATGTTTAGTGCATAGAAAAATATTTTACTTATCAAATAAGTCATTTAGCCCATTTTTGTATTTATCTTTGTCAGTGTTTGTTTGAGCCATTTCGGGGACCATGGACCTATAACATTAAGCTCCAATAAATTAAAACTAAATAATTAAACTCTTTAATCATAATAGTTAATGAATTAATTCTAATATTTCTCAACTATAAATTCAGAATTGAACTCTTTATGTTATAGATATACTTTTACAGAAATCTTATTTTAAGTTGTCCATTGATATAACCATCTTGCAATAGTTCAACCCTATAATTAATTAGTTCATAAATTAGAATGGAAGAATTACAATTTTACCTTTCTAATTTACTTCTTATTCCTTAAGTACTATTAATTCACTAGTGAATAATTAATCTATAATTTAATTATAGATTTGAGCTTAAAATCATTCAGTTCCAGAATTAACCCTTAAGGGAACCAATATGCAATCCTTTAGGAAAGATTAGATTATATATTGTCGATACATGTTCCCAACCATCCATGATATTAAATCTTCAAAACAAAATTCATTAGCCTCAATCTATTAAGAGACCTTAACGAATGAATCAAAAGATTTAATAAACATAAACACGAGTTCATGAACACTCAGGATTTAGGTTGATCTATAGATGATCATCAGTTATGATATGAATTACAAATCTTTATTATTAAATTATTTTTAGATAAAGACTTTTATTCATATCAGTCATTGTCATATATAATCATATTATATAAAGCACATTTACCTAGATGTCTTACCACATCAATAATCCGAATCTAGATTATTTGTATCAACATGATACTCAGTAAGCCGTACTTACAACCATAATTAAATAATTCCATAACTTCAATTTGTTGTTGACTATTTTTATTCATTCATGTGATCTTAATTCTCTCATACTAATACAAGATCACATTCTCAATAATGAATATGGAATTTTTTATGATATTTACAAAAAACATTATTCAAACAATAATTTAATAATCTAAATATAACAGTAATACACCATTGTATTTATTTATTCATTTAAATAATAAATGTCTTTTACATGCTTTTAGGACATACTCCTAACACAAAAGGCTCGAGCTCTTCATCAGACTCTTCATCCTTTTCCCTGCTACGCTCGTTCTATAGGAGCTTGAATGCTCTCTCTAGTTGGTCAATTCTTTCTTGGACTAAATCCACTGGAGGTTGATCCTAGACCTGAGGGGGCTAGTTATCGTTAATAAAAACTCCAGCTCCCTGTCTCGGTACAGGGTTATGCATTGACTGTTTGCGGCCATTCAGATGGTCTCGCAGATCTAGGTTCAGGGGATTGTCTCGACCCCGATTGTGGTTTAAGTGTTCCCGCAGATCAGGGTGATTCCCTCAATTCCCTATATTCCTCGGTTCTGTGTTGTAAATGCTCATAGACCGAGTGTAATCCGAGCTTTCACTTGCATTACTCGATGCTCGGTGATTATGAGGTGGGTCCCTTGCTGGCCTCCTTATCCCAGCAGTTTGTGATCTTGACATTTGGCTCCCCGAAGGCTGAGGAGCCCTGCAATCTCGGGTATCTTCTCTTTCATTCCCCTGTCCATGTTTAGCCTGTCGATTTCCATCTTGATGTGCAGGTCGTGGAACCTCCTGGACTGGCGAGGGGTGCCTTATTGGCGATGGTGGGTGTCTTATGGGTGAAGGTGGCTGTCTCCCATTGTCGGGCCTAGATGGTCCCAAATTTGCCTGGTTAGGCTCCAGGTTGTTTTGCGCAGCATCAGGATTCGGGTTCCGAGCTGCTGAGGGGGCTCAATTATTTCCCGTTCCTGTTTGTGCTTCTGCAATCAGGTTGGCAGTACCCTCAGTTCAGTTACTCCTCTGGGGGCTTGGCTGAACTGGCTGGGATCTTGGTGGTGGCACCTGCTCTGCCCTCCTAGCAGCCGTGCTCCCACGAGGACGTCCCCTAGGCCTCCGAGGAGTGCCTGGTCATCAACAGCTTGTCTGGCTAACTCTTCATTGCACTTTGCTGCTTCTGCCAACTGTTTGCGCAGTTGGAAATTTTCAAGTTCCACAATTGGAACATATCTTTCAGGATTGTAATACATTTCCTCGTCAGGCCTAGGGGCAGGCGGCCCTCGAGAGTTGGATGAATCACTCATTTCTTCAGGATCTAGATCCACCATGGGCTACTTTCCAGGCTATCGTGGGTAATCTTCCTCATGAGGAATCTGTTCCTCAAGTATACTGGGCATTCCTCAAGTATATATCGGGTTACTCGCATCGGCCATTGATGATTCGAGAGGCTTTTCTGATTAAACAGGCTCACGCCTTTGTTTAATAGCTCTCAATGAAAGCACCAAACTGTTGATGCCATTTTTCGTTAACTTAGAAAAGAAGAGCAATTAAACTAAAAATACCAAAGGACACAAATAATATAGACACGATTTTTTACGTGGTTCCGCAGTTAAAATATGCCTAGTCCGCGAGTCTGTGTTATTAACTTTTTGGAATTCTCTGATGGCTTTTTGGAAGCAATTGTACAGAGTTTTCCCATTATCTTTTTCTCCTCCTTACAAATGAATGGTTTCACTCTATTTATAGAGTAGTTTATCAAATATCTTCCCACAGAATTCGGGTTGATATAATACAAATCAATTAAAATAAATGTTATTAAATGCATTAACTACTACGTACATGGTTATATCCCATGATATTTGGGATTAATAACAGATTACATCAAATCTCTTAAATGTAGGGATTTTACAACAATAAATATGTACACACACAGTTTACGAACATGGGCATTTGACTCATATGCCTTCGAGGTTGTTCACCCATCACAAGCTCGTAACCTCAGTTTGCCTCTGTTGTCGACAAGTAATGTTGACAAAACCATCTTCTTCGAGCTCAAATCGCCTTGTCTGAGGACTGGAAATGAATTAGAAGATTTTATACAAGTGTTGAACTATTTCCATTGTGAGTTTTGAGCCTAACTTATAGTCTCGATACATCTCTGCGACTACATATTTTCTGAGCTCACCCAATCCCGACGTTGTCACATTTACTGCTCAGCGAGACTGTCTCTGACTTACTGATCACATGACGACTATGCTAGTCTCGAGCTTACACCTTATGAACCTGAGTTTCGAGATGAAGATTCCCATTCTCGAAATTGGGGTGTAACAAAGAGAAATAAAGGACCTTTGAAATAAGAAACCCTAGTTACATAAAATCATAAATTTATGATTTTATGTAATAAATCAATGGAGATGAACAAGAAGGCTTAACACAATAGAATTGTTGTCGAAAATTTTTTATTCTTTGCCTCCCATAAGAGATTGCTTGAAGCTACTACAATGGTGGAATAAGTTTGGGATTTACAAGCCTTGGTCTTCAAAGATGTCAAGCTTTCTTATGAAGATCTTAGAGAAAACTAGTAATCTTTTTTGAGTTAGAGAGAGAGAGAGTGGAGAGTGAACAATTCACCAAAATATCATCCCTTAAATAGTGTAGGAACCATCATTAGTGTTAACCAAGGAGATTAGATCATTTTAAAATAAGTTTTGGAGCCAAAAACACGTAACTTTACGTGACGAGTTGTCTGCATGCAGGCGATGCATCACTTGGCAAGCGATGCATTGCCTTCATGTAGGCAATGTGTCACTTATTTGGGCTATCATAAGACAAGTGATGCATCACCTCTAAATAGGCAATGCAACGCCTCTTGCACTAACTTTTGACCTTGTACATCGACCCAAAACATCTCCAAAATTTTTGGGTACTCTTATATACTCCAAAGAAACACCTTTGACCTATACAAATAAGTTTTAACTGCCGACAAAAAAATTCAACCCGCTCATGTTGACATTAGTAAAATCTTTATGGTTTTTTCCCCTCTTTGTGCATAACTAACTTTACTATATATTTAACCAATCCTTACAACCCCCACTTGGTTAAATATATCCTCCATCTCTAACACAAACTATATTAGTGCATATAATGAAATATCTTTCATTTTCAACTTTATCTTAGTGAAAATACTACAAAGCTTTATCGAAATGCTAAGTATTCTTAAACGAATGAACCAATCATTCCTAGTGATAAAAAAATGTTGTATCTCACACACCTCTACCTGATTACTCATGTGCTCCCACTTTGCATGCTCAACACTATTATGGCATTGTGCTCATCCATTCATGAACCATCCAAAAAGAAAACTCCTACTCTCTTGAGACGCAGCTCCATCTCTAAGTTCATATAGGTAAAATTCTTACATCATATTTGCTACCCTTAGAGATACTTGTTGCTTTTCAATTGAATTTCATGGAAATCCTTTGGCTTAATCCTCATGTCCGGTAGCAAGCAACATCAACTTATTCTATATGGAACTCTAATTTGATAATGTTGTCAACTATTCCCTTATCAACAACTTGTTCTTACCATTTGAACTCTACACTTGATGTATACAAGCTTTAAGTTGGGTTGCCATCATTGGGGAATCTATTTGTTAAGAAGTATTAGTCTCATCCCTCTATTTGTAGAACTAACCAAATCTCTCCCTAAAGGTTTGGTAAATGGATCCGCTAAATGTTCACACGATTCAACATACGATATTGATATGACTCCCTTGTCTATCAACTCTCTCACACAGTCATGTCTAGACTTTACATTGTATATTATATTTTATGCTCTAATAAATGTGAATTGATTATCAAAATGTATCAAGATTTTTGATACATCAACCACAGTTAAGGTATCTCCTTCATGAGATCTCTAAGCCACTCGACCTCTTTGTCGGTTGTTGCTAGAGCTACAAACTCGGACTCTATGGTTGAGTGGCATATACATGTTTGTTTCTTAGATCCCTAAGAAACTGCACCCCCGCCAAGGGTGAACACCCAGCCAGTTGTAGAGATATTATCTTCTACACTGGATATCCAACTAGCATCGTAATATCCTTCAAGTATCTTTTTAAACTTTGAATATTGGAGGTATAGTTCTTTGGTCCTTTTGAGGTATCCAAAAACTCTTTCTATGACCTTTCAATGTTTGATACTTGGATTGCTAGTAAACCTACTATGTTTACTAATCGTAAATGCAATATTCGTTCTTGTACAATATGCAACATACATTAAACTCTCTATTGCACTTGCGTACTCTAATTAAGCCACCGCTCTCCCTTCATTCTTTTCAAGATTTTGTCTTGAATCAAAGAGCATGTTTGCCTCTTTGATATTAAAAAGACAAAATTTGTCAAGCATATTCTCAACATAGTGAGCTTGATCTAAGGCGTATCTATACACATTTTTTCTAACTTTGATACCTAGTATGGTATCAACCTTTTTAAGGTCTTTCATCTTGAAAGTAGAAGATAAAAAATTGTTTGTTTCTATTATGCCTTTCATGTCATTACTTAATATCAACATATCATAAACATATAAACACACTAGAATGACATAGTCATCACAAGTCTTAGAGCATAAGCACTTGTCCGCGCTATTGTATCTAAACTCATCCGAGACAATGGCTTCATCAAACTTCCCATGCCATTGTTTATGTGTTTGTTTTAAATCATATAATGATTTAACAACTCTACATAAATTATGTTCATTTCCCCTTAGAACAAATCCTTTCAATTATTCCATGTAAACCTCCTCATGGAGGTCCATTTAGGAATGTTGTTTTGACATCCATTTGATGAACATATCGGTTATGTATTGATGATAACGCAAACAACATTCTAATTGAAGTTGTCCTTGCCATCGGTGCATATGTATCAAAATAGTCTATGCATTCCTTTTGTCTAAACCCTTTAGCCACCAACCTTGCTTTAAAGGCTTGGATGGTCCCATTGATGTGATATTTTTTTTCAAAATACCTACTTACATCTTATTGGTTTTTATCCTTGTAGTAGATCAACAATTTCCCGTTAGATATAATTTAATCTATCTCATCGTGTATTTTCCTCCTTCCAAAATATGGAGCCACTTGAAGACATAACTTCTTGGAAGGTTTTTGGATCATCTTCCATTTGAAGTACCATTGGATACTTCCAAGTGTCTCCTTTGTGATTACCCTCTACTAAGTAAAGAATATCCACTTCTTAGCACTTGTCTTGTGATCCAACTTCTTTAAGCTTTTGTCTTCTCCTAGGCAATAATGGTTGCTCTACAGCCATTGAAGGTAATTCTTCTTGAGTTTCTTCCAATGAGATAGGTTCTTGAGGTTTGTTGTCACTATACAACAAGTTCTCAAAGAACTCAACTTCTCTTCATTCAATTATGACAATAGACTCAAAGTCTAATAATCTATAGGATTTACTATTTGAGTCATAACCTACAAATACACACCTTATCGCTTTAGGACCCAACTTGGTCCTTTTAGGTTACGTACTCTTGTAATAAGCAAGGCACCCCCACACATTGAGGTACCCTAGTTTGGGATTATTTCCCTTCCATATCTCATATGGTGAAATTTGATTCTTCTTTAGAGGAATCTGGTTTAGAATATAACAAGAGGATAGTAAGGCTTCTCCATATAATGCAAAACTCAAATTTGAATGCAAAAGCATTGCATTTATCATTTCTATAAATCTTCTATTATTTCTTTCATCAATACCATTTTTTTGGGGTGTATAAGGGGTGATACATTCTTGTATTATACCATGCATTTCACTAAACAAATTGAATTCATTGGAAAAGTATCCACCGCCTCTATCACTTCTTATTAATTTGATTTTCTTTTCCAATTGATTTTCAACTTCAGCTTTATAGATTTTAAACATGCTAAAGACTTCATCCTTATCTTAAGAAAGTAAACATATGTGAACTTAGAAAAATCATCCATGAAGGTAATAAAATATCTATGTTCATCTCTAGTTATCATTTCATTTGTTCTACCCTAAAAATACACGCTCAACTATCTAGCTCAGGGTACAGCTGGCGCGAAATAAATAAAGGAGGCAAGACTTCAAAGATGTTTTCTTAACTTTGGACCT
This sequence comes from Humulus lupulus, assembly GCF_963169125.1. Lineage (NCBI taxonomy): Eukaryota > Viridiplantae > Streptophyta > Magnoliopsida > Rosales > Cannabaceae > Humulus > Humulus lupulus. The sequence goes on from NC_084793.1 coordinate 172,429,692, forward strand.
AACAACTCGAGGTTGTGCCACCAAGTCTGGAACAGCCTAGGATCTTTTAGATCGTCATAGAGGCAAATGATAGAGATCAAGGTACCCAGCATTTAGATTGCCTACATCAAGCCCAGGCACTATCTAAGTCAAACCATCCTATTCAATTCATATCTTGCTCGAGATTGGAATCTAGCTCGGATGGGAGAATCCCTACAAACTCGGATACCCGTTATGTGCAAAAAATGCATACAATCATTATATACATTTATAGAATGATGTAAAATGGAAATAGACTTTATTAGGATATTTAAATGTCCATTAACTTGGGAAGTTACCTAATATTGTACGTTACCATTTATATTACGACAACCCAATATTGTCCACCCTAATTCCCTATAAATACAAGGAGAATGGACTGTAAAATGGACCAACAATCTGTATGCAAAAACTCTGTCAAAATTGTCATAAACAATTTTGCCTAGAGTTCCTAAACAGATTAATAACAGTGACTTGTGGACTAGGTGGATTTTAACCACTGAACCACGTAAATTGTTGGTGTTTTTATATTTCTTCATATTCGGTTTACAAGAAGCTTAATCTCTCTATTTTTGGATTCCTAAATCCCCTGTTAGCGAAAAATTGCGTCAACAGATTGGTGCTTTCATTGAGAGCAGATTAAGCTTGAAATCCTAGATGATATTCAACCCAACAATCATCATGGTGGTCACTCATTCCATGCACAACAATGACATGGAGCAACCTGATGATCAGAGAGGTCACCGTACGGTCATCCCTACTGGAGAAGGTACATCCACAGAGCGTCGCCTTGGAAAACATCATGTGAACCATGACGATGCCAGAAGTTTGGCCTCACACCCACCGAATCCCAATCCTAGGTACCTGACCGCCATTGAAATGAAGAATGCTCAGCTGAGGAGCAACCTTGCCCAGGCTAGCAGGCAAATAGATGAGATCATGGCTCGACTACCTCCTCCTACAACCGACGAGAATATCAGAAGGAGGCAAAGTGGGTCCCACAGATCTCGGTCCCACCGAAATAATCGACCTAATGGAAGTCATTCTGTCATAACAACAATACCAATCTCTGTGCCTTTTGAATGGACTCCTAGGAACAACCCTCCTACTAATAACCGTAAGAATGGATAAATGGCTCACACTCACAGAAATTAGTCTGGCCATCCAGGGCGAGCTAAGACCACAACGAGAAGGGTGTAGGTCCCCATGAATCCACCAAAGCGCCAGCCAGTCGTACAGGTACCACATAATAACTACGTGTTGCCACCAAGTCAGGAAATCATAGTAGACAATGGGTGCGTTAATCTAGTCCGTCCAGATGGGACATAGATTGCTTCACTGATAAGGCATCCTCCCTCACCTATTAGTCATCCAACACCACCATGCCCACAAAGGAATGCTCCAGGGCGCGGAAATGAAAGGAGACATTCTATACCTGTAGAAGACACATATGCCATGCGAGCTCGTGCTAATAATCCAGCTCCACGACCTCAACCATGAGCAGTAAGATTCATGGATGGTAGTTATTGGATGGAGAGCCATCGTTGGGGCAGGACCAGGAATGCCCATAACGCGAATTCCCATAAGCATGAAATTGATCTAAGAAATCAGTTGAGTTCGGCTCAAAGCTTGCGCTCCAATCCATAGTCCGACCTGCATGATCGTCTAAACATGCAAAAAGGACACTCAGCTCATTATAAGGATCTGAGTTATACTCCAAATGGGGGAGATCCATCTATCTTGCGTGATAATGGAACGTCCTGCCTAACTGGGCTCAAGCTTGGAGGGACAGTAACCCACCGAACATGCACAATAGGATAGGAGCTGGTAACCAACTCCAAAATAACCTAGAGACAAAGGATCCAACCCTTAAACGGCTGGCCCTAATGGAGGAGCAAATAAAGAGACTCTTGTCTGGAAAAAAAAATATAGATGATTGCGATTCTGATGAGGAGCTCGAGCCTTTTGCTCCTCATATTACAGCAGCTTCGTATCTTGTTGGCTTCAAGATTCCAACTATGCCCACATATAACCGAACCACTCATTCATCCAACCACATTGGGACCTCCAACACTTTGATGATGGCCCACAATGTGAGACTCGATCTGCGTTGTGTTCTATTCCCATCTTCGTCAACCAAACCAGCCAAGTTGTGGTTCAACAAGTATAAGAAACACTCAATCACCTCCTGGAAAAAGTTTTCCTCTGAGTTCAAGAGACAGTTTCGAGCTTCCAAAGAGGTTCGAGTGGAGGCTGCTCACTGGCCAACATTAAGCAACAAGCCTGAGAGTCCCTGAACGCCTATCTCAATCAGTTTAGTAATGTAGTGGCCCGAGCTAGAGATGTTGATGATAGTGCCAAGCTCATGACCATGAGAACATGAATCACCGTATGAGGAGATTTATGGAAGGAGCTCCAAAGGAAAGGAGTGAAAAGTGTAGATGAATTCTTGGCTCAAGCTCAAGAGTGGATAAACCTAGAAGAGGTAGAATCTGTTGTCACACGAACTAGCCAGACCCTCGTTTAGCCCACTAGAGTGGTGGCGAATGCTTCAGCTACGGCTTAGCCTGCTACCCAGAATAACCAGGAGGGGGTAATAAATGAAAAGGGAATGGCAAGGGCGACTAGAACGGGTCCAAGAAAAATAAGAACGGGGATAAATATACCTCCATCTACTCGCCTTCCATGGAAGAAGCCCGAGCCCGTGAAGCATCAAAGGGCGAAGAGAGACCCGACTAAATTCTTCCAATACCACAATGATATTGGCCACAACACAGATGATTGTTGTCAGTTAAAAGATGAGATCAAGACTCTCATTCGGGCTGGACCGTTAGCCCAATACGCTCAGAACAAGGTAGCTCCTAATCAACAGGCGAGGAAGAACCCTAAACCGACTCCGAATAACCAAGTCAATCCAGCACAAGCTCAATCAGCTCATGGAAATCAGATTATCCCTCCCTCTGTTGAAGGGAGGGACATAGCCACCATTGTAGGCGGACTTCATCTGGTATAAAGAAGCAATGGAGCCCAAAAGAGATATATCTAGGAGCTGAAAACACATGATGGCACCGAGCTTGTTTCATAGGAAAGGTTATCTAAACAACAATGATTGGATAAACAACCAATCATTTTTACAGAAGAAGACACTAGCCATGTTCAATTCCCTCATAATGTTCTGATGGTGGTAACTATTCAACTTGCTAACCAAACGGTGTGCGGAATACTTATTGACAATGGGAGATCTGTGAATGTGTTATTCAGGTCCACCCTTGAAAAGATGGGGCTATATGTAGCCGATCTTAATGTGACCTAAATTACCATTTATGGATTTTCAGGAGAGGGGATGGCAGCCATAGGAACAATCGAGCATGTAGTAACATTGGGCAAGGAGGAGCGAGTTGTCTCCAGAAGCTCAAGTTTGTAGTAATTGACTGTCCAGCTGCTTGCAATGCAATCTTGGGGAGACCTGTGCTAAGGGCGTTTGAAGCTATAACTTCAGTTCGCCACTTGGGCATGAAATTTTGATCGTCCTCGGGAATATGTACTGTGAGGGGAGATCATATCGCTGCCAGGGAATGCTATAGAATTGCCATGAAGGGAAAATCACAACCCAGACAACAAGTCATGGTAATAATCGAAGAGAATGAGGAACCTTAGGCCATAGTAATCGCCAGAGAAATGGAAGAACCTCAGGAAGTTGGAAATGAGGTCACCCAACCCGAAGAAATTAATCTTAGATAAGGCAAAGATTGATATGATCTCCAGGGTTTGGAGGAGCTAGAGGAAATTGTTCTTGACCTAGAAGTACCTTCGAGGGTAGTAATGATTGGGAAACATCTCGAAACTGGAAGAAAGAAGGATTTGGTCGAGTTTCTATGGAAACACCTCGACGTCTTTTCGTGGTCACATGAGGATATGGTGGGAATAAGCGTGATGATTCACACATTAAACCTGGACAAAAACTTATCTGCAAAGGTGCAAAAACTGTAGCATCTCAGAATTTTACTTAGCTAGATAGTAGTAGTTATAGCTTGTAGTATTTTAGTTTTCGTGGATATTGGTTCAAGCCGGGATTTAGTTGGAAAATCATAGGAATAGTTATAGATTTTATAAGTTTAACCTATAGTTTAGAAATATTAATTTTAACATAAGGTTTGATTAATATAGCTTGTCTTAGAGATATTATTTATTATAACCTAAGGTTTAGATAGAACTAATAAGAACGTGACACTTTTCACAAGCATGTTTATTAAGGATTTAAGCATTTTGGATAAAAAATTTAATAAAGGATAAATCTAGAAGCTCTAGAACCTTCCAGCAACTGTTAGGATCACGTTTTACTCAGTCAAAGCTGTTTAAACAAATTCAAAATGTGCTGAAAGAGTGCAAAAATGTGTTTGATATATCAACGTATGTCGATATATCACAGCTATAGGGGTCGATATATCACCTACGAGAGATACGGAAAACACGTTGACTTCGCACGAACTAAAGCACGAAAGCTCAGGGCATAGGTAGGGGCGAAAAGCTCCTGGAGCCATTTGTAAATCTTTGTGGATTTAAAATTAGAAACAGCCCCCAACCACCTGGACTTGCTCTTGAGCGTTTTTGACCGAGTTCTGGGCATCTGTTGAAATGAAAATTCAAATCTTTTCAATTATTATTCATTTTAAAAGGAGTTAGTTTCACTCCTTGAACTCTATAAATAGGACCTAGTACTCAGCCATTTCATTCATCATTCAAGCATTCTTTAGAGCATCCAAACTACTAAGATTACTCTAGAGAGAGAACGCTTGGGTTTTGGGATAAAAGTTTTTCCCATCTAAGCTTTTCAAAACACTTGGGAAGTAAGATAGAGTGTTATTTCAGTATCGAGGTGTAGATCAAAGTCATAGTCCATTTAAGGTATTCTTATCCTTAGGTTTAATCGATCATAGTTCTTTTATTTCCTTCCATTTTCTTTCAGATCCTAACTTATTGTTATGGCTTTTTGGTTAGGTGTTTAAGTTTCTTGAAACTTAAGGTTTTCGGTAAGTTTCTACTTTGATGGTTTAGTTCTCTTTTTCATCTCCTTTTACTGTTGGTTTTAGGAGTGTTCCATTCCCGTTCTTGTCTCCAATATCCCGGTTTTTGGTAAGGAAAATAGGTTAGATTATATGATGTGTTATGATATATTTATATGTTATAGTATGTGTTATGAATATATGTATACGAATATGTTTTGTAGTCACTTGGGGCTTATAGTTGCTTAGATAGCAAACCCCAAGATTTTTATCATTATCGTGGTTTAGAGTTATGATTTACCCTACCTCGATTAGTAGACAGAGGACCTAGATGGGTTATCATATACTACCTTGTGATCTAACCTACCTAGATTAGTAGATTGAGGACCTAGATGGTTTTATTACATGGTATGATAATGAGTTAATGGCCATTAATATTGTAGTCCTATATGGTATACGTTTTTATGTCATATGTTTAGTATATGTTTTATGATATAGTCTTATGATTTATGATATATGTTTTTAGTAGATTTTCCTTGTTGGGCATTAGGCTCATTCCTTTTATTTTAGATGGTGCAAAAAAATGAACTTGTAAGGCGGGACGGATTCGTGGCAGCTTGGCATGTGTATTAGGGATGGATTGACTGAATGGACTGATGGAAGATCGAGGATGACGTTATTTTTAAGTCTTTTAATTTATGATTTATGTATTTCCGCACTTAGTATTTAAACAATTGATTAAAGTTTATGTTTTTATGTTTTATGTACTAAACAATGGGTACCCATACCTTATTTTGTATTTCGTACCGTATTTTGGATTTTTAATAAAGTTCTAATATTTTATGTATGTATGTATTCCAAAATAGTAGTTATGTTTAGTAGTTTTTAATGGTCTGAGGTCTAGAATTAGTCGGGGCACTACAAAAATGTAGTTTGTTGGGAAACGAGCGAGGAAAAGCTTTGGAGGAAGAGGTAGCTCAATTATTGAAATGAGGGTTCATTAGGGAGGCTAAATATCCGACATGGATAGCCAACCTTGTTTTGGTCCCGAAGCCCAGCAAAAAGTGGAGGACCTGCATCAATTTCTCCGACCTCAACAAGGCTTGTCCTAAAGACTATTTCCCACTACCGAGAATAGATCAGCTAGTTGATGCCATCATTCATGGACACCCATTTTGAATATAACCAAATTGCGATGAACCCTACGGACCAAGAGCACACCGACTTTGTGATCGAACGTAACGTATACTGCTACAAGGTCATGTCATTCAGGCTAAAGAACGCTGGCGTAATGTATCAAAGGTTGGTCAATAAAATGTTCATCACCCAGATCGGGAAGAACATGGAAGTGTGTTTCGATGTCTGCTCATCAAATCTAAGACTTCCAATGACCATGTATCTGATCTGGAAGAATGTTTTGGCGTGCTGAGAAAGTATGACATGAAGCTGAACCCCAAGAAATGTACCTTTGGGGTTTCGTCAGGGAAGTTCTTAGGCTTCATAGTCAACGCAAGGGGGTTGAAGAAAACCCAGAGAAAATCAAGTTTCTATTAGAAATTCCTTCACCAAGGTAATGAAAAGAAGTACAAAGCCTAATTGGAAAGGTCGCAGCCTTAAACTGGTTCGTATCAAAGTCCACTGACAAATGTCTTCCCTTCTACAACTTGCTCAAGTGAAATAGATAGTTTGAATGGACAGAAGAATGCGAACAGGAATTTCATGATCTAAAGACTCATATGGTCGAGCCCCTCGTGTCATCAAAACCATTTGTTGGGGAATGTTTATATTTATACCTAGTCGTAACAGAAAACGCAGTTAGCTCTGTTTTAGTTCGAGAGGAAAACTGAACACAGAAACCAGTGTATTATGTGAGTAAAAGGATTTGGGGGGCTAAATCTAGATATCCTTTAATTAAAAAATTCACATTTTGTTTTATCCTGGCCTCGAGAAAACTCAAGTCATATTTCCAGTCCCACACTATACATGTCTTAATCGATCATCCCTTAAAGCATGTCTTGCAAAAACATGAGACATAGGGACGTTTGTTAAAGTGGGCCATCGAACTCAGTCAATTCGAGATATTATACAAACCAAGAACAACAATCAAAGGCTAAGCACTCGCTAACTTCGTGGCTGGATGTACAGGGTTCCAAGATGAACCAATACAAGAGTTGTGGAAACTCTTCATTGATGGATCGTCAAACAAGAATGGGTCTGGAGCTGGAAATATTCTAATGTTACGCGGAGGACATCGCTTCCATATGACTCTCAGATTTGGTTTCGATGCTTCCAACAACGAAGCGGAGTACGAGGCATTATTGGCTAATGTTCGGGTAGTGAAGGAGCTGAAAGGAAGAGTAATCCAATGCTTTAGTGATTCTCAACCCGTGGTTAACCAGGTATTAGAAGAATACCAGGCTCGAAGAATCAAAATGGTAGCTTATCTAGCTAAGGTTAAAGGCAAACTGTCAGAATTTGATTTTTATTCCATCGAGTAGGTCCCTCGCGACCAGAATACGAATGCATATCCTTTAGCCCAACTCGCTACAACCAAAGAAGCAGACACATTAAATGTGGTCCCCGTAGAATTCTTGGATAAACTAATCATCAATGAAGAGCCAGTGGAGGTCAGAATGATTTGTGAAAAACTGACCTGGATGACTCCCATAGTTGAATACCTCACAACCAAAAAGCTGCGAGAAGATCGAAAGTATGCACGAAAACTGTTGTATCAGGTCTTACAATACGTTATGGTTGATGGAATTTTCTACATGGGAGGTCATTCTTTCCCCCTCCTAAGATGCATTTTTCCCAAGGAAGCGCGAGCCATCCTTTGAGAAATCCACGAATGATTTTGTGGGGACCATGCTGGGGGACAAAACTTGGCTCTAAAGGTACTAAGGCAAGGTTATTTTGAGGCCACACTGAAAAAGGACTCAACCTCATATTTCCTCAACTGTGACAAGTGCCAATGTTTTTCCACAATTTCCCAAGTTGCACCCATGGAGCTAACTATGATTTCCTCACCATGGCCATTTACTAGATGGGGGGATTGACTTAATCCGCTCGTTGCCTACTAAAAAATGAGGAGTTCTGTAATTCCCTACTAAACCAGTGCAATTACATTGTGTGTTTAAAATTATGCTGGACTCGTTAAGTGAGTTGTTTGGACTAAAACATGTAATTATGGTTAATTAAAAATTTGGTATGAAATATTTTGGCCAAAAGAATTCTATTGTTCATTAACATATTTGGTATATACACGAGATCCCAGAAAAAAGAGTTTGTAACTGATACAAATAGAAATAAACAAGGTACATAACAGCCGACCTAAGCGACAAAATACTAATCCCTAGATCTCTAGAAGAAGCCTCGACCATGGCGTTCAAGCAGGCTGCATATGTACATGCCACCCCCGAAGCTCTCCAACTCATTGCTGGTCCAGCTTCCCCTTGTCCTTACCTGTACCACGTAGTACTCGTGAGCCAAAGACCAGCAAAAAAATGCAATTAAGCATAACAGACAATCAACATGATATAAATATAAATAGCATACCTAGTAATTATAAACAACCTTCAGCAATATTCAATATATTTATGTGACCATAGGGCCACCCAAGTGCGCAACGCACTTGCTTCCTTCAGACAGATATAGAGTCGGACAAGCGTAACTCACGCTCCAATCTCTTTTCAAGTGGCCATAGGGTCGTACCAGTGTGTACCGCACTTCCAGATATAAATAAACATACATTAGAAACATAACTCAACTACGTAAAGCACAATTATTCATACTTAAACAACCATTTCAAGACAGGGTTATAGCCATGTTCAATCACAGGGGCTCAAGCCCTAATTTCAACACGGGTGCAGTTTTCTTACCTTGAGTACTTTGTGATTGACGATACGGCCTCAAGTACGATCCTGATCCTAAGTCTCACGAAAATATAGTCACAACATAAACATACTATTATTATGCATTGAGTCCAAATCGCGAGGCTCACTCCTAACCCCAATTATAGAACTATTACTCCCAAATGTCAGGACATTAGAAACAGCCCCCGAGCCCCCAAGTGGGCCCCCAAACAGATTCCCGAACTCCCCAAGCCCTAATCCTAAAACCAAACAAATTTCCTTTCGGGGCACCTAGCGTGGTCGTGCCTACAAAAAAATTGGGCTTTCCAGGGCACTGGCGCGGTCGCGTCAACCCCTGGCATGGTCACGCCCCTCATCTCGAAATACAACCCCAAACCAAATTTCACCTTTTCTGGGACACTAGCATGGTCGCGCCACAACCTAGCGCAGTCACGCTAGGTAGGGGTGCACACAGGTCGAATTTTCGGGTTTCGAGTTCATCGAGTTCGGGTTTTGCTGGTTTCGGGTTAAGAAAAATGGTACCGAAACCGATCCGAAATTTTCGGGTTTTTTCGGGTTCGGGTTCACTCGGGTTCGGGTTCGGATTTCATTTCGGGTTGGCTGGGCCATTTGTGATTTTGGGCTGAAAAGCCCAGATTTGCAAAAATGCCATTTTTTTTCAAAAATACCATCTTTTTCCAAAAATATGGTTGTTTATTTGCTAAAAAGAAATATTGTGAGTTATAATAGTCCATACTTTTATACATGATTAAAATTATTTAAGTTTATATTTATTTTTATTTAACATTTAAAAGTTGTGATTATATATTTTAAAGTAAGAGTTATATTAAACTATGTTATTAATGGATAAGTGTGATTTTTTTTATTAATGGATAAGTGTGATTTTTTTTTATTAATGGATAAGTGTGATTTTTTATTAATGGATAAGTGTTTTTTTTTTTTTGAAAAAAAAAACGAAGTCATAAAGTAATTCTAATTTCTTGGAACTTGAAAGACTTTGAATGAAACATTCATTCATTAAAAAAAAAAGTATCAAAAATCAAAACTTTACAATTGAAAGGATGTTTTGTCTATATAATGTAATTTTTCTTTTCAAAATGTTTTATCATTTAAACTATGTAATTATACATCCTTTAATTTTAAAAAAAAAATAAGAAAAGAAAAAAGAAGTTAAAATATAATGTCAATCAAATCAAACACTTAAAATACAAACAAAGTTCAAATTACCAATTACAAAACAAACATTAAAAATGTCAAAGTCCCAAAATACAACCATAAATAAACAAAGATAAAATCAATAAACTTAAGTACATAACTAGTTAACCACAAAACCAAAATAAAGTCCATAAGTCGTCTACAACCATAAACATTAAATTAAGTCTATAAAAATTCAAAATACATGAAAAGTCCATGCCATTTCCTTCTTTCCTTTCCTTCCTTCTTTCCTTCATTCCTTTCAAAATTCAAATAAAAAAAATTATTAAAGAAAAGAAATCAAGGATAATAAATAACATAAAGGCAGGTAGGCACGAATAAATTCTTACAAGCAATTGCAATTCTTTTAATTTGTAGATTGTTGTGCAGCAGATGAGGTTGAAGACTGAAAATTGACAGAGGATGAAGCTGGCCCAGGCCCAGCACTTGTAGGATCATTGGTCATCTCTACAAATATTTTTAATATAAAAGATAAATATTAGATTATAAAAAAAACATTCACACACTTAAAATAAATATTAAAATGTACTAAACTACCTGACTCAAGATACTCTGATGTTTGAAGCACTTCTTCTTCATCCATATAGTCTCGAACAATGATGGGTTGATGTGATCCGCTCCACCAGTTATTAAGACAAATTAATGCTTCGGCCATCCTTGGGCTTAGTGAGCTTCTAAAAGGATCTAAAATTAGACCTCCTATAGAAAATGTTGCCTTAGAAGCAACGGTGGTAACCGGTATAGCTAACACATCACAAGCCATGAGTGACAAGATCTTGTACTTGCACCCACTACTAGCCCACCATCCCAAAACATCAAAATTCTCAGTTGGTCGCTCAGGTTCCTCTTCCAAATATTTATCGACCTCATTTTTTGTCACTCCATCATCCTTCTCCAATCTCCGTGCCACAAACTCATCATGCAAATTTCGTGACTTCTTGTTGGCACTAGGTCGACCACTAACAGGCATGACGAATGTGGATGAAGAACTAACAATAGAGGTTGATTGTAGCTGAGTCATAGATTTCGATGGATGAAGACTTGATGTTGTCTCATTATATTGATCAAACATTGCCTGCATTTTCTTCTCTGCCTTTTTCACCATCTCTTTGCACGTCATCTCATCATAAGTAGCACTAAAGCAATGACTGAGATAGTCAAGCTTGTATCTTGGATCATGGACCAAGGCAATTAGAAGTGCCTCATTGCAATTATCAAGTTTTCCCCAATACTTGTCATACTTTAGTTTCATGCCCATTGCCATTGTCCTCAATAACTCATTCTCATCATCGTCATCTACTAAGTCATACAGCTCCTGTTACATATTGGAGATCTCAATGAAGTACTTATTAGCAGTAACATAAGTAGACCCACTAAACTTTAATGTTACTTCGTAAAAAGTCTCCAAAAACCTCAAAAACACTGAATCATTTTCCCAATCATCAATAGTGGGGGGCCCTTCCTTTGGTATTCCATCTTTGTCAACCTCATCAAAATATTTCATATAATTAGCATCTCTTTTCATCCTGTCAAATGCCTTCTGAAATTTCATTGCACAATTGAGCATTAGATATGTGGAGTTCCATCTTGTTGGGACATCTAAACACAGAAGCCCTTTACATTCAATCTTTTCCTGCATGACACGCTCCTTAAAAAATTTTAGCCTAGCAGGAGAAGACCTAACGAACCTCACAGCATTTCTAATTGCTACAATTGACCCATGTTTTTCCTTCAACCCTTCAGTGACAATTAGGTTCGCAATATGAGCGCAACACCTCATATGTAAAAAATTTCCATCCAAAATTAGGCCCCTCTCTTTCTCCTTGAATTGTTGCCTCAAGTATCTAATGGCAACATCATTAGACGAAGCATTGTCTACCGTAATGGTAAACAACTTAGAGATGCCCCAATCTAAAAGACATAAGTCAATCTCATGGCCAATGGTTTCCCATTTATGATCTACCACTTGGCAAAAATTGATAATTCTTTTCTGATACTCCCAAGATTTATCAATCCAATGAGCAGTGATGACCATGTAATTCAAATTTTGAATGGAAGTCCAAGTATCGGTAGTAATCGATATCCTCTCACGGCTCAAAATATTTTTCAATGTCGCCTTTTCCTCCTTATATAACTTCAATACATCTCTATCAACAGTCATTCGAGAAGGGATCTCAAACCTAGGTTGGAGTGTTTTGACAAATCTTTTGAACCCTTCACCCTCGACATGTCTAAATGGCAACTCATCCAACACAATATATTGTGTGAGGGCTACCCTACAAGATTCTTTGTTATAAGCTACCGCTACTAAGCTTGTCTCCCCCTCTTTCCCTCCCTTTACATGCTGAAAGCTTAAAGTCTTTTGTCTCTGCTCATCAATCTTATACGGACTTAGGTCGCATACTTTCTTAAAATGGTTCCACAAATGACTAGTCCCATGTTTTCTACTATCACACAAGAAGTCAAACCCACAATAATTACATATGCACTTCGGGGGAGGAGACTCTTCGTTAGGATCTATTGAGGGTGGAGGAGGATCTTCCTTAGTAAAATGATCCCAAATAGATGACCCTTTTCCCTTTGTTTTCCCAATACTACTAGCACTAGGGATGGGGGGAGGTCCAACCCTCTTTCTAGCTCTAGTTTTTCTACCCTGATCAGTAGGAGGAGTAGGGTTTTCAGTTTGAGTGAGAGGTGGTTGATCTTGATCATTTACTGGGGGAAGAGTTTCATCTACCTCATCAATATCCATTACCTAACAAATCCATGGAAATTCAAGTAATTGTTATTGCTAGACAAAATCCTTTACACATTATTCAAGCAATGCCCTTTAATACACTTAAGTCAATTTCAAACACTTAACAATATTTTTCAGATCTAAATGTGGTAGAAAAACAGTGGGTACAAACCCCATACACAATATAGGTTGAAACCCCTATGTGCCTACTCCATGCATATTCAATATCAACAACATATATCAATTAGCAACCAAACAAGAACATCATGAAATACCCAAGCAATGTGTATGCCGAGTCTTACTTGCCTAAGACCTGCCACATTTTATCATCAAAACACATACCAACAAATCAAGCATTCAAACATCTAACCAAGAATCACAATGGCCCTTGGCCGATTGCAACACATAGCAGCCCCAAGCCAAGTTTCAATCCCAAACTTAGCTAAATACAAATTTTACAAAACATATATACTAACAGATTTACAGAAAGAAAATATATATATATATACATATATATACTAAATGTAAATATATATACTCAAGGTGGCCGTGCTTACCGGACCGCTGGCTGGCGAGGCGAGGCGCCAAGGTGTGCCGCTGGTGGTGGCTGGCTGTGCGATCTGGTATGGTGGTGTCGCCGCCGCGTGAGTGCTGAGGGTGAGGGAGGCTCTCGTCTCTCGATGGGTCGGCAGTGGCACTCAGCGATTCGGCGACCGTGCTTGAGGAGAGGTGGAGAGGCTGCTGTGGGAGGCTGCCTTCTTGAATGAAACGAAAGAGAAGAAGAAAAAAAAAAGGGTCGGGTAGGTAGTGTTCTCTTCTCAATTCAGTTTTTTCAGATTTTTTTTTTTTAAATTTTTGGTCGGGTTTCGGGTTACGCCCGAACCCGACGTGGCTTAATTCTTAAACTCGAACCCGACTCGATATATTTCGGGTTAGGGTCGGGTTAGACTCGAATTTGACGGGTTTTTCGTAAAAACGGGTTTTCTGGGTTCGGGTCGTGCGGGCTTTGTGGGTTTTCGGGTTTTGCGGGTCAAATGTTCACCCCTAACGCTAGGTTGCCAGAAACCCAAAAATACTCGGAAATCATAGTGTTCTTCCCCAATTGCTAAGTTACAATTTCCCCTGCGTTCACAGACCCAGAAATCGACCAAAAACCAGCTTTCTAACAAGTTTATGACCACAACACACCTCATATAACCTAAACAACCTACTACAAACATTAACATACCACCAAAAACTCACTAAAACTCATCAAAACACCAAAATTGGACAAGTTTGAGCCAAAGGTTGAGAAGCTTACCCAAATCCCAAAATTCAAGTCTGAAGTGTGAATTTTAAGCTCAGTCCAAGCTTAGCACAGCCACTAAAACGTGCCTCTACAACACTAACAACCCCAAATCATCTAGAAGCTCCAAACCAACACAATTCAAATAAAAATTCCATCAACCTCAAGAACATGGTGAACACCTAGAAAACTTGAGAATTTCTCACCTAAGCTGTGCAAATCCTAAAATCCAGTTGATTGTTGCTTCAAATCTCCTCACTTTCCCACTTTGCAACTAAATTCCTCAAGGTTAGCTTCCAATTTCACAAATTCTCCTCTAATTCAAAGGTCCCTTGGAAAAATGAGAGAAACCAACAAAGGGGAAAGAGAGAGAGTGTAACGTGAGAAGAGGCTACAACTGTCTTGGGCCTAAACCAATGGTCCATTGACCATTCTACCCCTAACCCATAATTCCTCTCCAAAACATCCCCAAGGGTAAATTGGTCATTCTGCCACTAATTCCACTAAACCTCAATTAACACCCTAAATTCCCAATTAATTTACTAATCACCAAAGTACTAATATTTCCTCCAATAATTCCCAACATACGAAAAATTACCAAAATACCACTTGGATCACCCCGAGCTAGGTATAATTCCCCGTTGTGACATTTCCGCCAAATTGCTCTAAATGGTCGACTCAAGCCGAATATCACAAATATATCCACATAATAATTTGGTCTCAATCACATAACACATACAATTATAATTATACCCTCAATGGGTCAAAATTACAAAAATGCTATTTTTAACGAAAACGGGCCCACAAGCATGCTTAATACACATAAACATGCATAAGCGGTCATATCATAATATAACTCATATATTCAATTAAATTCACATAATTCACATATAAATCCAAATATGGTCTCTCGGCACGCTAATCAAGGCACTAAGCCTTATTAACAAATTTTGGACGTTACAACTATCCCCTTCTAATGAAAATTTCGTCCTTGAAATTTACCCGAACAGCTTAGGATGCTGATCTTGCATATCTGACTCTATCTCCCAGGTTGCTTCCTCAACCTTGTTTCTCAAAAGAACTTTAACTAGAGGAATTGTCTTGTTCCTCAAAACCTTGTCTTTTCTATCTAGGATCTGAACCGACCGCTTCTCATCAGACAAATTTGACTGTATCTCTAGATCCTCATAACCCAGCACATGGGTCATGTCCGACACATACTTCTGCATCATTGAGACGTGAAAGACATCATGGACTCTTGATAATGAAAGGGGCAAATCCAATCTATAGGCTACCTGCCCAATCCTTTCCAGGATCTCAAAAGGTCCCGCAAACCTAGGGCTCAACTTGCCTTTCCTCCCACACTATTTTACTCCCCGCAGTGGTGAAACTCGAAGAAAAATGTGGTCCCCTACCTGGAACTCCACGTTCCTACTCTTAGGGTCAACGTAGCTTTTCTGTCTGCTCTATAAGGCGAGCATTCGAGCTCTGATCTTCCCAATGGCCTCACTAGTGCTCTGAACCATCTCAGGACCCAAGTACTTCCTCTCTCTCATTTCATCTCAATGAATGGATGACCTACATTTCCTGCCATACATCATCTCATATGGAGCTACTCTAATCGTTGATTTATAGTTGTTATTGTATGAAAACTCAATCAACTGAAGATACTTACTCCAGAACCCCTTGAAATCTAACACACATGCCCTAAGCATGTCCTCCAGTATTTGAATCGTCTTTTCAAACTAGTCGTTTGTCTAAGGATGGTAAGTTGTACTAAACTTCAGTTGAGTCCCCATAGCCTTGTACAGTCTTCCCAAAACATGGAGGTAAAGAAGGGATCTCAGTTTGACACTATGGATTTCGGAACCCCATGGAGATGTACAATCTCCCTCACGTACAGTTCTGCATACTGGTCCACAGTAAAATTTGTTCTCACAGGCAAAAAATGCATTGACTTGGTATATCTGTCTACAATCACCCATACCGAGTCATGTTGCCCCACTGTTCTAGGCAAGCCCCTACAAAGTCCATAGTGACGTCTTCCCACTTCCACTCTAGAATACCTAAAGGCTATAACAACCCCACTGGTTGCTGGTGTTCAGCCTTCACCTACTGACAGGTTAGACACCTCACCACATAGTCAATCACATCCCTCTTCATCCTAACCCACCAATACAAATACTTTAGGTTCTAATACATCTTCATGGTGCCTAGATGTGGTATGATATTCATCAAGAACCTCCCGTATAATACCCACATTCATTGGGACACAGATCTAATCCTTGTATCTTAGCAAGCCCATCTCAGTAACAGAATAATCCTTAGCTACTCCAGCTAAGACGTCTTCTCTAGGCTTTATCAACTGGGAATTATTCATCTAGCCCTCCTTTATTCTCTCCAAAAGAGTTGACTACAAGGTGTTGACGGTGAGAACTCGTCAACGATATTAGGTCGAAAAACTCAAAGGTATATATCTTAGAGAATGATGAACTTATAAAGAACTTAGAGAAAACTTCAAGAATAAAAGCTTTCAACAACCATCAAAATATGATACCTGTATATTACTCAATAGGCTTAGTACATAGTCAATTTTCCAACCCCCATCAATAGTGAAGTGATGTATTATTTATAGGTGAGCTCTAATGGCCCTTAGTAAAAAGTGGTCCCAAGGGGACAAGACAGAATTCTGGCCCACTGCATGTGGTTATGGTGTAGATGATAGTGGTGTCTTAGAGGTGGTGGTCGACTCTGACCTATGTCAGGGGCATGGTAGTGGTGGTTCCATGATGTATTATCCTTGTACTACCACTACTTGTCTTGTGTGGGTACCTGGTTCGTACTATATGCTCTCCAGGCTCGTACGTACCTAACGTACTCCATGCTCTCTTGGTTTGTACTACTTGCCAATTTGGCTCGTATGCTTGATAAGGCTGACGCGTGGATTCCTTCTTGGGAACTTGTTGTGAACAAGTTATTGTGCTCTAGCAAGATCTGCAAAGTTGTGTTAATTGAATGATAAGTGAAGGATGCCTCGTTGGTGGCACGAGGCTCATGTGACAAGCCATGGCCTCATCAACAGATTGGGCATCACTAAGTGAGGCGAACTTGTCTCACGTGGCACTTACACAAAGGCTTACGGTGTGATGGCCTTGCAAGATGCCAAGTGGCGTGCAAGGCGCTACCGTGCAGGCGAGGCGTGGTTGTGTGGCTGAGGCATGATGACCTTGCGAGGCACTACTATGAAGGTGAGGTGCCAAGTGGAGTGCAAGGCGCTGTTGTGTGGGCGAGGTGTGATGGCCTTGCGAGGCACCTGTTGGCGTGCAAGGCATTACCGTGCAAGCAAGGTGCTAAGATGAGCGCGAGGAACTATTGTGTGGGCGAGGCGTAATGGCCTTATAAGGCGCTATTGTGTGGGCGAGGTGTGATGGGGCTTTGCGATGCACTAGGGATACGCGAGGCACTGGCAGGTGGGTGAGGCGCATCTGCCAATCCATGCAAGATGTTGTAGGGGCGAGGTTGTACGAGGCACACCTAGAACAGGTCAATCTGTGGGAGGCGCACCTAGAGTGAGCCCATGCGAGGCGGCTGGTGATGCTCATGCATTTTTGGCCTATGCTTCATTTTATATTTCCACTCTCATAGTGTCTGAGCAGTGCTTCGAGAGACCAATAGGGCTTCAGACATGATTGCTTTGGACCTTCAAGGGACCTTAGACACAAGATGTGGGTCTTTAACCAGTGTGGAATTTTTAGCATCCACACTTGCCCCCCCCCCCCAAGTCTATGAGAGGGCCTTTAGGCACTCCGATAGACTCTTCAGTATGGTGTCATCAAAGCATAGGTGGTGTTAGTGTGTTTCTTTGCTTTGGTGGTGTGAAGAAATACACTTTGGAGGTGGTGATCCTCATGATTCCTTGAGATTGAATGTGAGTCTATCATTTGGCTTTGCGAATCCCAATGCCAATGTTAGGCTTCATTCTTGACCATGGATTGAATATTGGATTCAATGGCTAGGATGAGTTTGAGCTTTCTATAAATAGGCCTTCTTCTTGAAGACATTTACTACACTCATTTCTCTTAGCTTGATGGTGTCTTAGTCTTTAAAACTTCCAAGAGGTTGGTGTTTCTATCCCCCACAAGAGCACTTTGCTTTTATTTTCTTTAGTTTTTTGCTTTTTTTTTTTATAAATGTATATAGACATTCGTATGTCTACTTGGGGACTAAAAGTTTTCCCTTTCTATCCCCTTTCTTTTTGTAGGAGTGTGGTGCAAGGTATAAAGGTATCGATGGTGCTTGCAGGTGTTTGGTGCGAGGAGTTGAGGTGGAGACGATGGTGGGCATCCCTAGTGATTACGAGCCTCCAGTAACTTTACCTTATCTATTTGAGGTATTCCCTTGGCCATTCCTTTAACATTTTCATGCTTGGAGGGTTTAAGTTACCATTCGGGAATGGTGTTATTTTAACCCTAGTACCCCTTCACATGGAGCCATGTGATATCTTCCATTAGTATGTTCACCTCACACACACACTATCGTGCCCCATAGTTGACCCCCCTTTTATGCATAAGTGTCTAGGGCTTTTAAACCCGTTCTTTTGTATCTTGTAGAACTTCATAAACTGCACACACATTTGCACCTGTGCTCTTCATGAGATGTCGTTCCATGGCTTTCGACGGGTCTTCTAGCGTACATCTAGTGTTGAACACATAGAGCTATCTTCGTCGATTTGGAGCCACCTATAGATAACCCACACCACGTGCACGAGATCTTAAGAAAGGCTCGTATGTATCATTTGGAGCGATTAGCTGCCCTTAGTCAAAAAAATTGGGTTGTTGAAGGTGAGATAGACTCTACTTTGATGGGTGTGGGGGCTGATTCTTCTGGGGATCTTTACGACTACATTACTAGCCTTAGAGCAGTCTTCTAGACTTACAAATGGAGCTGACGTTTATGGAAGAGAACCTTCGGCATGAACCTTCACCTCTTGGCTCTCCTCTTTATGAGGAAGCTTTTTATAATGATTTTGAAGCCACCTTTGGATCCCCTCAACCATTGTCTATAGAGTATCCATTTCTAACGCTTCCACCTCCAACACTTAGGTGGAAAACTTCCGCGGGCAGACAGCGGCGAAAATATAAATGAAAGGTAAAATGCCCTTTACTGATGTCACCATTTTCCTTTGGTCTTGCAGATATGACAAAGAGAGGTCGTCGAAACGTGGCGCTCGAGAAGCCGGACTTTGATCCCCTACTAGTAGCTTACCTTATCTCCCATATGTTATAGAATAAATTAATGGAACTTATATAAAAATACCACATAAGTGGTGAGTTCCAATGCTACGTGCTCACTTCTAAGTGTCGGGCTCATGAGCCACCCCCTGGTTCTATAGCGTTCAGTGAGCATATATTGAAGGTGGGAGGCACGATTCATCTTCATCCATTCTTTAAAGAAGTACTCAAGTACTTTGGACTTGCTCCACTTCAGCTGGTGCCAAATAGCTGGTTGGCTCTCAGTTGCCTATATATGGCGTATATGAGATGTGTGGGTCACACTCCCACGGCGAGGGAAGTGCACTTCATGTACAATCTCATGTTGACTCCTAAGTCGAAGGGCTTTTATTTTCTGCAGAAGGCCAACACTCAGGTTCTGTTGATAGAGGGTGGTGTCTCTAATCCTGGTTCGTGGAAACAGGATTTCATCTTCTTTACGGCCTGCTCCTCGATTCGTAAATGCTTCCACACCTCTCCAAGTAAGCATCGTATCTCTTTTTATTTATTTGTTTTTCTTTTTCGTTGTTGTTAGGATAAGAATTGAGCTGGTGATTTAGGGGACCTCCCTCCTCCAAAAATATCTACTCAATAGCTTCTTTGTGTGGAGGCCTTGGCTAAGGTTGACGTCATGGAGAAGATGGCGACTTACCTTTTTACTATGGAAAACCTCAACGCCTATGGCCTTTTTGACATTTCTGATCCTGATTTGTTGTGGCATGTTACTAAGCATAAGAAAAAGGTCTTTCCAACAAGCTCAAACTCCTTTGACGGAGATGAGGACTGGGTTCAAGATGAACCTTCTCCCGAGTCCAAGAAACCGGCCCGTGCGTCTTTTGCTTCTGTGGACCCGGATACAACCTCCTATTTGTGTGCTGCACTTTCCAATCCAGGGCACTTTGTCTTGCCCTCTTATGATGAGTTTAATGTGTCATCTGTCCCTGTCCATCCAGGCTATTGGGGTTTTATGCCCTAATTAAAACTCAAATTCTTTGTAATCTCATATATTATCAATAAAAAATAGAAATCATTTTTTGACTTGGTTAATCATTTTGCTCACATGTTTTATTTTCATAATTATTTTTTTAATATAAACTTCTATTAAACCCCGAGCATATAGCTAATCTTATTTATAGTGACGTAATCACGGTAGAATATAAATATGATTATATGTTCAAAATAAGTTAGTCCTAAGATTAGTCAGTGCACAGGATTTACACTGACTTGCTAATCTACGATATGATCTACTTACACATCACAATGTTATGTTCTTTCCGGAACATTTGCAAAGTATATAAGATCTGATGTATTTGTTACATCGGACAGAATCGATATTGACAGTTGATAAGATAAGTAAACATACCATTATTATCTATTTTAGTCATATCATATAGTTGACCATATGTCAATTCAATCTCAATTCTGAGTGGTTAGTATTCTAACTGATTGTATTATTTGAGTTCTTTGATTTGTTCGTTACCAGCTTACCCTACGAACTAGCCCATACTTACATCTTGAGAACTCGGTAGTATAATTGAGTGAGAGTGTTAATCATAGATATGAACATCTATAGCTTCTGATGAAGAAGTGAAACGATGGTTTCCTTTTAGTTTGGTTCAAGGTGTTAAATGATAAAGATCTCATTTCAGTAATTAAATTAGTTTACTGAAATATCATTTACAAAGAACTAAGTGTTTTAAGGATAAAATACAATGAGGGGTAAAATGGTATTTTAGTCTCATCTCATTGTAGACCGTCTATAGGGGATTGAGTGACAATTATGGTTGTAACAATGGATAATTAATAGTGTATCTATATTTGTTATAGAGCGTTCTATGAATTCAAGAGTGCAATTCCGAGTCTATAGTGGAGTCACGAGGAATTAATAAGTTAGTAAATTTATTTGTTTAGATTTATGATAACTTATTGGAACTTGATTTCATAGGCCCATGGTCCCCATTGTACCTTGGATAAAATCATATAGATAGTCTCAATTAATTGATTTAATTATCAATTAGAATTATCAAAGTTGACCAGGTTAATTTTGGATAATTTCACAGAGTTATGTAATCAAGAGAAGAAAAGAGAAATTAGGGCAGATTTATTAATTAAGATAAATTGGTATCTAAATTAATAAATAAGTTTAAATCAATGTTCAAATTATAAATAATTAATTTGATAAAGGATTTAAATGATTATTTAATTAATTAAATCAATAGAAACGAATACAGACCTTTATTTTAAGTCCAATAGGCTTATAATCAAATAGGAAATTTCACGGGCCTAAAGCCCATGATAATTTTGACCTAGGTCTTCAAATTGGCTATTATTTTATTGATTTTTTAATTAAATTAAATGGTCTAATTTAGTCTATAAAATGAGTGCTTAGAGAGAAGTCAAAAACAAAAGTTTAATCACTAGTTTTCTGATAGGTTTTAGATTCTCTCTAAACACAAGTCCTTTTCTAAGCCTCTTTGTTATCTCTTCTTCTCTCTGTATCTATCTTATGTGTTGAGAATTGACCACTATATTCTGGGTGATTCTAAGGATACTTTGGAAGACTGTGAAGATTATAGAAGAACGGTTTTGTTTCTTGATAATACTGTTATCCAAAAATGGCTCCTGATGACGTGGCAAGAATTTCTTACACGTGGTTGGCACGTGGCAGATTTGAAGTGAAGGGATGTTGTTCGCCTATCAACTAGATGATTATCGCTTCATCATATCTTGTGTTTAGATATGACAAGTCAGGTCTCATGCTTCTATTTACTTCCTTTAAGATACACAATCTTGTAATAACTACATTTATTATATTTTCTTTTTATTACCTTGATACGTTGATATTAAGGATAATTAAGGCCCATCGACCCATGTAACCTTCTTGAGCCTATAAATAAGAATGAGAAGGCTCAAGGAAGGGACTTTGGATTCAAAAACTTTTAATCTTGTATTTTGAGAGAAAAGCACAATGTAATTATCCACCAAAAGTTGTAATTCCCCTAAGGCTTGTGAAACTCAAGAACCCTAGTTCTTTGATCATGGCATTAAGAACACTAAGTGGATGTAGATTATTACCACACAGTTGGGGCCGAACCACTATAAATCGTTTGTGTCACTCTCTTCCCATTTGATTCTCTTCTTGATTTCTTTTTTGTTCTTTGTCGTTATTTTGACTCCGTGTCGTTGGTCAAATCAAGGGTCACCAAATACTCTGCGACAGAAAGGATACAAGGGTTAGAGAAACTGAAGAAAGGACTATTTCATTTCGCTACGTATACTGTAAGTATTCTTATCAGTTTTTCTCTTTTAATTCAATTTTAGAAACATGTTCTAGGTTATCTCATATTAATTTGATTACTATTACATCTACGTTAAAATAAATAAAGTTCCTGTATAAGTTTCCTAACAACTGGCCTCAGAGCCTTTGGTAATTTTTATTTTCATGAATGAACATGTCTAAAATTGGATTATTTGATATGTTTGAATAATTGGATGGTTTTCATGTTTTTATGAAGCATATTTATTTTATGTGATTATTAACAATTTTTAGGTTATTTTGTTGTGTTTTCTATGCTATTAATTTTTATATATGCTTTATTTTTTATAAAACATGTTAAAAATTAATTAGAAAATGGTTTTGGTTTGAAAAATTGCTCAAAATTTTTTTTTGCTCTGGCTGCCATGCGCAGGCGCACACGCGTGCCCATCCCAAAAAAATTTAATTTTTTTAAATTAAAGAAAATTAAAAATTATGGAAATAAATTATTTATAATCAAAACCAAAAATATCAGATTTGTTTTTGTATTTAAAATTTTTTTTTAAATATTTTTGTTAGTTGAGATTTAAATAATTAGATATTTTCTACAAATATTCAAATTCAAATTTAAAAATAGACTAACAATTTAATTTTAAATCTTTTAATATATATTAAAATATTAGAATTAAGATATCAGATATTTAAGATATTTTCTTTTAAATTCTTGATATTTTTATTAAATCTTTATTTGAAAATATAAATATCTTTTTATTCTATAGTTTTTAATATTTAAATTATTTGAAATTTGAATATTGTTAGTTAGATATTTTTATGGATATTTGAATTTGAATAACTGTTTTGAGATATTTTAGGATTGTTATAACTATTAATATTTTATTTTTTTTAATGGTTAAAATATTAACTATAGTTGTAACAACACAAGATATTTTTTTAAAATAGTTAAGATATTGATTTTAAAATTTAAAATTGGTTAAATTTTGAAAAATATCATTTTTTTCAGCCAATTAATAAAATATTTTTTTACTAAATGGGATTTAAATTAACTTTGGTTAATTGTTGATAAATCCTATTTAAATTAAATAAATATTTTTTTTTAAATTAACCTAAACCAAGTTGATTGTTAATAAATTAAATTTGAATTAATTATTGTTAATTGTTGATAAATTTCATTTAAGTTGACTTATTTTTGTAAAAATTTCATTAATTCGAATTTTTTGATAAATTCTAGATAAAATAATTGTGGTATTTTTAATTGTGGTATTTTTGCATAAATTCATAGAATTGCTCATATAGTAACATGATTAGGCTCATCCAATTATAACATGTTTGTTTGCACTATATGTGGTATTTTTGCAATTGGGCTTAGATGTATATAGTGGCCCATATGTTTGTTAGATATATGGTATTTTTCCAAATAAAATATTCATAAAATGATAGGTTTTATTTGGGCCCATTAGAAAATATAAGGTTTAAATTCCTCTCTTGTGGGTGATTCCACTTGTGAATGCCCATTTGTTTTGGATGATTATAGTGGGCCTAATCAATTAATAAAACGAATGTTTAAATTCCTGTCTTTTGGATCTTGTATGGAAGATAGGGGGCATTTGTAGTGGGAACGATATACTAGACCCAGTCCTCCTCCATACAAGCCCAATTGTTAATGCCCATTTGCCTGAGTTGGACTTAATTGTATAGGTTCATTATATTAGTTAAACCTAAATATTGATTAGCAACAAATAATTCTAAATTAATTGAATTTGTTTCAATGTTACACTTTAGAATTAATAGGAAATTATAGGACTTTGGTTTTAAAAATTTAATCTTTCAATTTTTTGGAGAACCATAGTCATTAATTTTCTAAAATTAAATAATAAAAATACTATTTTTAATTTTATAATGAGCTTATTTTAAGATTTATATTCGATTTCTATCGTTGTTTTAACATAGTCAATAGCTTAATGGGGCCTCGAGGCGCTTTGATTTGTCCCCCTATGGAATGTGTTCATTAGCTATTTTGACAAGGTTATATTTTGAAAGATAGATAATTATAGGTCAAATTCTACTAGACTCACCCCTACAATGACTACTAGGACTAAATCTATGATTATCGAAACCGTGGGTCTAGCTCATAAAATAAGAGATTTTGTTTTCTTATTTTGATCGAATAGTAGGTTGTTAATAGTGGTGTCCATTATTAAATGAGTTTACAACTTTATTTAACTAGTGATATTTTTTACTCTCGCCAACTAGGACAAGGATATCATAGATTAGTTAAATACCTAAAGAAATAGAGATATGATTGTTTTTTGTATTTTTTCTCATATCTTACATATTTTTGGTATATGTTGTGCTATTTCTTGAAATTTGTGTGAATAGAAGTTTTATTGAGCAAATGTGATTGAGATCTATTTTATTGATAATCTGTAGTTAAGTAGTGTCTGTGTCTACTCCCATCCTTTCTCAACTTTTGATGGAGAAACTCACTGGAGAAAACTTCCTTAATTGGAAGCAAAACATCAACATTGTGTTGATTGGTGACAACTCCAAGTTCGTCATGACTGAGGAATCCCCGGAAGTTCCAGCTGAAGGAGCTACCAAGTCTGTGAGGAGTATGAGCGTTGGCAGGCGGCTAACAACAAGGTGCAGTACTACATGTTGACTAGTATGGTTGACACTCTCAAGACAAAGATGGAGAATGTCGAGACAATCTACGAAATCATGGATCAGCTCCAAGACATGTTTGGTGCCAAGTCAGCGCAGACTCATTTTGAGGCCACCAAGAAATATGTCAATGCTCAGATGGCACCTTCTCAACATGTTCGTGATCACCTAATCAAGATGACAAACTACTTTTAGGAAGCTGAACTGCATGGAGCCATAATAGATGAGGAAACTCAAGTTGGCTTAATCCTCAACAATCTCTCTCCAGCTTTCCTGCCATTCACCACCAACTATGTGTTGAATAAACTCAACTATGGTCTGACGCAGCTCATGAACGAGCTTCAGACTTTTGATTCTATCATGGGTAGACCAAGTAAGGGAGGAGAAAATAAGACAACTACTACTACTGCTACTGATCCAGCTAAGGCTGAAGCTAACCAAGCTTCATCTTCGAAAGCTGGAAACAAGAGGAAAGGTGGACAAAACAACAACCCCAAGCCTGCAAAGGCTGCAAAGACGGGTGCACAACCAAGTGCACAGACGCCTAAGGGGAAGAACAAGAAAAACAAGAAAGGTAAAGATATGTGTTTTCACTGCAAAGAGAAGGGGCATTGGAAACGAGATTGCCCCAAGTTTCTAGCAGTGAAAAACAAAGGTAATGATTATAGTTCATTTATCTTGGAAACATGTGTCTTAGAGAATGATAAATCTGTTTGGATTATTGATTCTGGATCTACTAACCATGTTTGTAACTCTTTACAGATTTTTGAATCGTGGGAGAAAGTGGACGAAGGCTACTTAAAGCTTAGAGTTGGGAACGAAGCATTTGTTGCAATCCAAGCTAGAGGAAGAGCTCGTCTGAAGTTCGGAAATAAATTTTTAATTTTAAATGATGTCTTTTTCATTCTAGATTTTAGTTGAAATTTAATTTCAGTTTCCATGTTGCAATTAAAACAATTTGTTATGACTTTCACAAGTTTTAATATATTTATTTCTTTCAATGGATCACAATTGTGTATTGCATGTTTGGAAAACGGGCTTTATATTCTGCGACCTAACGAACCCCTCGCTATTAACAATGATTTATTCAAAGTAGCTAAACCTAGGACCAATAAACGTCCAAAGACCGATAATGATAATATGACTTATTTATGGCACTTGAGACTAGGTCACATAGGCTATGATAGGATTCAAAGACTTACAAAGGACGGACCTTTGAGGGAACTCACCTTAGGTGAATTACCTGTCTGTGAATCTTGTCTAGAAGGCAAACTGACCAAGCGTCCATTCTCTGCAAAGGGTGATAGGGCCAAAGAACCACTTGGTCTTGTGCATTCAGATGTTTGTAGACCTTTGAATGTACAAGCCAGGGGTGGTTTCGAGTATTTTGTCACTTTCATCGACGATTACTCTAGATACTCATGTCTTTTCCTAATGCATAGGAAATCAGAAACATTTTCAAAGTTTCAGAAATTCCTAGCAATGGCTCAGAACCAATTAGGTAAAACGTTAAAGATCTTGCGATCTGATAGGGGTGGAGAATATTTGGATATGCAGTTCCAAGATCATTTAATTGAACTTGGGATTTTATCACAACTTATTGCCCCAGGTACTCTGCAACAAAATGGTGTAGTGGAACGCCGGAATAGAACTTTATTGGAAATGGTTAGATGCATGCTTAGTTACTCAACTCTACCAACTTTGTTCTGGGGACATGCAATTGAAATCGTGAATGACATTCTCAATGCCTTGCCGTCTAAATCAATCCCCAAAACACCTTTAGAATGTTGGAATGGTCGTGAACCTAGTTTACGCCATTATAGAATCTGGGGGTGTCCCGCTCACGTCCTGAGGAAAAAGTAAGGAAAGATAGAACCACTAACTAAAGTTTGCATGCTTGTTGGCTATCCTAAAGGTACTCAGGGTGGACTTTTCTATAGTCATTCAAAAAAGAAAGTGTTTACTTCTACAAATGCTACTTTTATGGAAAATGACTATGTCCAGAACTTTAAACCTCGCAGCAAAGTAGTTTTAGAGGAGATGGTTAAAGAATTGACTCCAACCAATGTTCCATCATCATCAATGCAAGTTGATGATGAAATTCCCACTCTTCATGTCCAACCGACGCAAGTCGATTTAAATGAAGATAGTACCACTGTTCCTGAGCAAACAGTCACGGAGCCTCATCGTAGTGGGAGGGTTTCTAGGAACCCAGTTCACTATGGTTTGGATGGTGAAACCAATATGGTTGTTGGTGACACTAGTGATGATGATCCTTTTTCTTTCAAACAGGTAATGGCTAGCCCTGAAAAGGAACTATGGCTCGAAGCCATGAAAGAAATGGAGTCCATGTACTCAAATTCCGTCTAGGATCTTGTGGAAGCACCTAGTGACTTTAGGGCCATTGGGTGCAAGTGGATCTACAAGAAGAAACGAGGTGTTGATGGAAATATCAAGACTTATAAAGCTCGATTAGTGGCAAAGGGTTATACCCAAAGAGAAAGTGTGGACTATGAGGAAACTTTTAGTCCGGTAGCCATGCTCAAGTCCATTCGCATCCTCTTATCCATAGCAACCGCTCTCGACTATGAGATCTGGCAAATGGACGTCAAGACAAATTTTCTTAATGGAAAGCTTGACGAAGTTATTTATATGGATCAGCCAGAAGGATTTAAAGTAGCTGGACAAGAAGGAAAAGTTTGCAAGTTGAATAGGTCCATCTATGGACTTAAGCAAGCTTCTCGTTCCTGGAATCTTAGGTTTGATGAAATAATCAAAACCTATGGCTTTGAACAAAATATTGATGAGCCCTGTGTTTACCAACTGAAGGCAAATCAAATAGTGGTATTCCTGGTTCTTTATGTAGATGATATCTTACTCATTGGAAACAATGTTAAAGAAATGATCAAATGTGAAGAATTGGCTGAGAACTCAATTCCAGATGAAGGATTTGGGTGAAGCAAGTTATGTTCTAGGTATCCAGATCATCAGGGATAGAAAGAACAGACTCTTAGCTCTATCTCAAGCAGCTTACATAGATAAAGTGCTTGAACGTTTCTCAATGACAAATTCCAAGAAAGGGCGTCTACCGTCCCCCCATGGAATTCATCTTTCAAAGAAGCAGTCTCCCCACTCCTGAAGAGGAAGATGCAATGAGAATTGTTCCTTGCGCATCTGCAGTTGGAAGTTTGATGTATGCTATGTTGTGTACTAGACTAGATATCTGCTATGCAGTGGGAGTAGTGAGCAGGTATCAATCAAACCCAGGACCGGAACATTGGATAGTAGTTAAGCACATCCTGAAGTATTTAAGGCGGACTAGGGATTATATGTTAGTCTATAAGGGTAGTGTTCTGAACCCTATAGGCTACACCGATTCAGATTTTCAGACTGATGTCGATGACAGAAAGTCTACTTCTGGAATGGTGTTTACTCTTGGGGGTGGAGCTGTGATTTGGAGAAGCGTAAAGCAGTCTACAATCTCAAATTCCACCATGGAGGCTGAGTACATAGTCGCGTCAGAAACAACTAAGGAAATAGTATCGCTAAAGAAGTTCTATTCAAATCTTGGTGTTATTCCAGAAATGGATAAACCACTTGTGTTGTTTTGTGACAATACAGGAGCGATAGCCAACTCAAAATAACCTCGGAGTCACAAGAGGAGTAAGCATATAGAAAAGAAGTATCACATTATTCGAGAATATGTGGCCAGGGGAGATGTGAAGGTTATGAAGATTGCAACTGAAGACAATCTTGCGGATCCGTTTACAAAGACACTACCAGAAGCTACATTTGATAAGCATATCAAGGAAATGGGATTGGTAGAATTAAGGCATTAGTTTCAATTAGTGCAAGTGGGAGTTTGTTAAAGTTTTATGCCATAATTAAAACTCAAATTCTTTGTAATCTCATTTATTATCAATAAAAGAATAGAAATCATTATTTTACTTGGTCAATCACTTTGCTCACATGTTTTATTTTCATGATTATTTGTTTAATATAAACTTCTATTAAATCCTAAGCATATAATTAATCTTATTTATAGTGACGTAATCACAGTGGAATATAAATATGATTATATGTTCAAAATAAGTTAGTCCTAAGATTAGTCAGTGCATAGGATTTACACTGACTTGCTAATCTACGATATGATCTACTTACACATCACAATGTTATGTTCTTTCCATAACATTAGCAAAGTAGATAAGATCGGATGTATTTGTTACATCAGACAGGGCCGATATTGACAGTTGATAAGATAAGCAAACATACCGTTATTATCTATTTTAGTCATATCATATAGTTGACCATAGGTCAATTCAATCTCAATTCTGAGTGGTTAGTATTCTAACTGATTGTATTATTTGAGTTCTTTGACTTGTTCGTTACCAGCTTACCCTACGGACTAGCCCATACTTACATCTTGGGAACTCGGTAGTATAATTTAGTGGGAGTGTTAATCATAGATATGAACATCTATAGCTTCTGATGAAGAAGTGAAACGATGGTTTCCTTTTAGTTTGGTTCAAGGTGTTAAATGATAGAGATCTCATTTCAGTAATTAAATTACTTTACTGCAATATCATTTACAAGGAACTAAGTATTTTAAGGATAAAATACAATGAGGGGTAAACGGTGTTTTAGTCCCATCTCATTGTAGACCGTCTATAGAGGATTGAGTGACAATTATGGTTGTAACAATGGATAATTAATAGCGTATCTATATTTTTTATAGAGCATTCTATTAATTCAAGAGTGCAATCCCGAGTCTATAGTGGAGTCACGAGGAATTAATAAGTTAGTAAATTTATTTGTTAGATTTATGATAACTTATTGGAGCTTGATTTCATAGGCCCATGGTCCCCATTGTACCTTGGATAAAATCATATAGATAGTCTTAATTAATTGATTTAATTATCAATTAGAATTATCAAAGTTGATCAGGTCAATTTTGGATAGTTTCACATAGTTATGTAATCTAGAGAAGAAAAGAGAAATTAGGGCAGATTTATTAATTAAGATAAATTGGTATCTAAATTAATAAATAAGTTTAAATCAAGGTTCAAATTATAAATAATTAATTTGATAAATTATTTAAATGATTATTTAATTAATTAAATCAATAGAAATTAATACATGCCATGATTTTAAGTCCAATGGACTAATAATCAAATGGGAAATTTCACGGGCCTAAAGCCCCTGATAATTTCGACCTAGGGCTTCAAATTGGCTATTATTTTACTGATTTTTTAATTAAATTAAATGTCCTAATTGAGTCTATAAAAGGAGTGCTTAGAGAGAAGTCAAAATAGATGTTTAATCACTGGTTTTCTGATAGGTTTTAGATTCTCTCTAAACATAAGTCCTTTTCTAAGCCTCTTTGTTATTTTCTCTTCTTCTCTTTGTATTTATCTCATGTGTTGAGAATTGCCCACTCTAGTCTAGGTAATTCTAAGGATACTTTGGAAGACTGTGAAGATTATAGAAGAACGGTTCAGTTTCTTGATAATACTTTGCGATAGAAAGGATACAAGGGTTAGAGAAACTGAAGGAATGACTCTTTATTTCGCTGCGTATACTGTAAGTATTCTTATCATTGTTTCTCTTTGAATTAAATTTTAGAAACATATTTTAGGTTATCTCATATTAATTTGTTTAATATTAGATCTACATGAAAATAAATAAAGATCATGTATAAGTTTCCTAACACAAACGCCCCTGGTTCGAGTGAGGTGCCATGGGTGAATCACGTGTCAGCTCCTTACGTGCAGAGATTTACCCGTGCAGCTAAGGGTATTGTAGAGGCTGAGTGGAGGGGCCTTGAGAGTTTTAACATGATAGAGCTGGGGGAGACTCTCATGCATTCAACTACCTGGGTGAGTTTGTATCTTGTGATACTTTATTGTGTGTGATTCCTTAAACATATGTTTATTGTATCTTGACCTCTTATACGTTCACCCTTTTTCTTTTGCAGACTTCTCTCATGGCTCAATGCTTAATAACTTCGATGAGAGATTTGTCCTCGGCCGAGGCGAAAAAATGCCAACTGACCGTTAAGATCTACGAGCTCGAGAAACATCTTGTTGGGCCAACCTCAAGGTAGAAGCGGCTGTTGCGAAGGCTTCTTCTTCATCTAAGAGTAGGAAGAGAGCAGTAGCCAAGGCAGAGGCACTACGGGAGAGGATCATTGCTCGTGAGGCAGAGTTAGTGGAGGTTGAGTATAAGTCATTGGAGCGCACTCTTTATGGTGTGTGGAAACAAAATCCTGGCTTTGATTTCTCCTCATTTGTTGACCATGTTGTTGCTAAGGTTGGCGAATGGAATGCTCATGGCGGGAAACCATGAAGTTTTTTCCTGCACCGTATTTTTCTCGCATGTGTGGGAAGCTTATTTCTTTTTACTTTGATTTGGTTGTAATGCTACTTGACGTATTTTGCCTGAGAGGTTTCTCCAAGTCTCTTTTTTTTTCATGAGGAACTTTAACAAGTCCTGCTATGTTTTATGCTTATTTGGTGATGGAACATTATCATGTCCTTTTATGCATATGGGCTTCACCTCTTTATTGCGTTCGATTCATGTCTGTCAGTGCACCTTGACCACTTGTAAGGATATGTTGACCCTTTGGGTTCATGCTATCCTTTTATATATTTTTGTGCCCACTTATTATTTTTTGCGATAAGCATCCTTCTCGTCATTATGCATAGTACTATTTTTACAAGGGTCTCTTTTAGGACCCTTTTTGGCTTGACGACTTGGTGGCCGCTCTAGGCTTATTGGTGGATGCTCTCCTTGGGGTCTTACCCCTCGTGGAGGTATCTGCCTTTATTAGGAGGTTATCCTCGTGAAACCTTTTGACTTCTTTTCACAAGCGTCTCTTGTCGGACACTTTTTGGCTAGATGGCTTGGTGGCCGCTCTAGGCTTACTGGTGGACACCTCCTTGAGGCCTTACCCCTCGTGGATGTGTTAGTCTGGCATGAGGTTGTCCTTGTAGAACCTTTTGGCTCCCTTGACATCCATAAAGGTAGCTAATCATTATGAATTCAAGAAGTGCTCTAGGCTTATCAGCAGATGTCCTCATTGAGGTTGTATCCCTCGTGGAGGTGTCTAGCCTTTGTTGCGAGGTTATCCCTGTAGGACCTTTTGGCTCCCTTGATATCCATAAGGGTAGCTAACCCTCATGAATTCAAGAGATGTCTTGCAAGGTTTTCTTCTTCTTCTTCTTCTTCTTTTGCTATATACTCTGCCCCCCAAGTGGTTGGCGAGATTTATCTCATCGGGCACTTTGATCATTTTTCTCATGTACTTTGATAATTTCAATTGGCTATGGGTATACAAGAGTCACATATGTGCTCGCGTTAATGAGAAGTATGATACGCAAATAAGATGATATTAGGTCAGAATACTCAAAGGTATATCTTGGAGAATGACGAACTTAGAGGAAACTTCAAGAATAAAAGCTTTGAACAACCATAGAAAGA
Organism: Humulus lupulus; assembly: GCF_963169125.1. Lineage (NCBI taxonomy): Eukaryota > Viridiplantae > Streptophyta > Magnoliopsida > Rosales > Cannabaceae > Humulus > Humulus lupulus. The sequence continues at coordinate 172,462,509 of NC_084793.1, forward strand.
TGATACTCATACATTACTCAATAGCCTTAGTACACAATTAATTTTCCAAACCCCATCAATGGTGATGTTCTATTTATAGGTAAGCTCTAATGGCCCTTAGTACAAAGTGGTCCCAAGGGGACAAGACGGATTTCTAGCCCGCTGCAAGTGGTTATGGTGTAGATGATATTGATGTCTGAGTGGTTGTGGTCGACTCTGACCTATGTCAGGGGCGTGGTAGTGGTGGTTCCACGATGTACTATCTTTGTACAACCACTACTTGTCTGGTGTGGGTACCTAGTTCATACTATGCGCTCTCTAGGTGATAAGTTCAATTTTGATCATATATTTTTAATTTCTTTAGGCTTAGAAATTGTTAGTTTTAGTTATTTTAATGATTTTAATTTTGTTTATGGTATTTTGTGATTTTTGGTTTAAAAAGAATTTTAAGAGTAAAATACACATTTATTAATATAAAAATAAATTAAGTTTGAATTATTATTTCTGACTTTAAGTAAATATATTTTTTTATTTATGAATATTTAATTTTGATTTGATTTATTTGGTTTTATAGGAAATTGTGTAATTTAATGAAGAAAATAAAGTATTAAAATGTGAACAAGTGTTTGAGACAGAGCTGGAGTTGAACCTTCACGAGTGATTTTGAGACTGTTCCAGCAATATTTAGGAAATTTCCAAAATGGTTGAATCGTCCAAATCGAAGTTATATCGAGGAAGATGTGGACAAAATACGATTAGTTGCGTGGGAAAATTCAGTTTCTTGAGGAATACAATTAGCAGCCTGCTCGACCGCCACAACCAGGATTGCTTGGGAGGAACTAGGGTTGAACCCTGTTTTGCTGCTTAGGATGACTAGTTTGTATTTATTTGTCTTTTATCAGTCTGTAAACATTTTTTGGGATCCCGTGTATAAACTAAACACTGTTAATGGAAAATGATTACTTCGTTGACCAAAATCTTTAATACCTAAGCTTTGTTTAGTTTCTAATTACACATTTAAGTCCAAATGACTCACTTAGCGGGCTAAGCACAATTTCAATCACACAGTGTTTCGGTCTTGGCTAACCAGGGCATACATTTTTCATACCTCGAGTTCCGTGTGATTGACGATACGACCTCAAGTGCAATCCCGATCCCGAGTTTCACGGAAATCTAGTCACAACATAAACGTAATGTTATTAGGGATTGAATCCAAATCTCGAGGCTCACTCCTAACCCCAATTATAGAACAACTAATCCCAGATGCTGAACTCCCCAGGCCCTAATCTTAAAACCAAAAAAACCGCCTTTTGGGGCACCTGGCGTGGTCGCGCCCATAGAAAAATTGGGCTTTCTAGGGCACTGGCATGGTTGCATCAACCCCTGGCGCGCTCGCGCCCCTCATCTCGAAATCCAACTCCAAACCAAATTTCACCTTTTCTGGGACACTACCGCGGTCGTACCACAACCTAGCATGGTTGCGTTAGGTTGCCAGAAACCCAAAAATACTCGGAAATCATAGTGTTCTTCCCCAATTGCTAAGTTACAATTTCCCCTGCGTTCACAGACCTAGAAATTGACCAAAAACTGACTTTGTAACAAGTTTATGACCACAACACACCTCATATAACCTAAACAACCTACTACAAACATAAACATACCACCAAAAACTCACTAAAACTCATCAAAACACCAAAATTGGACAAGTTTGAGCCAAAGGTTGAGAAGCTTACCCAAATCCCAAAATTCAAGTCTGAAGTGTGAATTTTAAGCTCAGTCCAAGCTTAGCACAGCCACTAAAACGTGCCTCTACAACACTAACAACCCCAAATCATCTAGAAGCTCCAAACCAACACAATTCAAATAAAAATTCCATCAACCTCAAGAACATGGTGAACACCTAGAAAACTTTAGAATTTCTCACCTAAGTTGTGCAAATCCTAAAATCCAGTTGATTGTTGCTTCAAATCTCCTCACTTTCCCACTTTGCAACTAAATTCCTCAAGGTTAGCTTCCAATTTCACAAATTCTCCTCTAATTCAAAGGTCCCTTGGAAAAATGAGAGAAACCAACAAAGGGGAAAGAGAGAGAGTGTAACGTGAGAAGAGGCTACAACTGTCTTGGGCCTAAACCAATGGTCCATTGACCATTCTACCCCTAACCCATAATTCCTCTCCAAAACATCCCCAAGGGTAAATTGGTCATTCTGCCACTAATTCCACTAAACCTCAATTAACACCCTAAATTCCCAATTAATTTACTAATCACCAAAGTACTAATATTTCCTCCAATTATGTTCCAATAATTCTCCACATACAAAAAATTACCAAAATACCCCTTGGCTCACCCCGAGCTGGGTATAAGTCCTCGTTGTGAATTTTCCGCCAAATTGCTCCAAAGGGTCGACTCAAGTCGAATATCACAAATATATCCACATAATATTGTGGTCTCAATCACATAACACATACAATTACAATTATACCCTCAACGGATCAAGATTACAAAAATGTTATTTTTAATGAAAACGGACCCACAAGCATGCTTAATACACATAAACATGCATAAGCGGTCATATCATAATATAACTCATACATTCCACATAATTACAGATATATTCAACTAAATTCACATATAAATCCAATTATTTCCTCTCAGCATGCAACAAGGCACTAAGTCTTATTAGCAAATTTGGGATGTTACAAGTTTGCTACATAGTTGTCGCAATCGACTATTTTACTAAGTGGGTTGAGACCGAGACTCTGGCGATGATAACCTCATTAAGAGTGCTAGATTTCATCGTGAAAAAAAATTGTGTGTCATTTTGGACTCCCAAAGAAGATTGTGTCCGATTACGGAACTCCATTTAACAACGACCTATTCACAACCTTTTGTGAGAAATACAGCATAATGAAGAGTTTCTCTTCAATGGCATGCCCTCAAGCTAATGGACATGTCGAAGCAGTAAACAATACCCTAAAGGCGAGCTTAAAGAAGTGACTAGAAGATGTTAAAGAGTTATGGCACGAACATCTCCTGCAAGTGCTCTGGGCCTACAAGAGCTCACATCGCACTTCTACTAAGCATATTCCCTTCTCTATGACTTTTGGCAGCGAGGCTATGCTCCCAGTTGAGGCTCGGTGATGTCACATAGACAAAGGACCTACAACCAGGATCAAAATCATGGCTTTTTTAATGCATCCCTGGATCTAATTGAAAAACAACGGGAATAATCTCAATTGCAGCTCACCCATTACCAACAAAGAGTAGCTCGGTATCTTAATTCAAAAGTCAAAGGGTGTAGGCTCGAGCTGGGGAATTTGGTTCTCCAGAGGGTGTTTCTAGCTAACAAAGACCCTAAAGATAGTGTATTGTGACCAAACTAGAAAGGACCCTATCAGATCGTTGAGATCTTACGGGAATGAACCTTTAAACTAGCTCGAATAAGTGGAGAATTGGTTCCACGAACTTGGAACGCTCTACATCTCAAGAAGTATTATCAGTAATAGGACGTCTTTGTTAGATTTAAAGAGTTTTTTTTTTTTTTTGTAAGGCTTATTTGTAAAATCCATTTCATTTTGTTCGAACTTGAATAATAAAAGATTGCCACGTATTTTAAACATGGTATCGGTTCATTTCATTCTTGTAATTTAGCAAGAGTTGGTTATGTAAAAGTGATCTAGAATATTTATAAATTATGATCACTTGGGGGTCATATAACCCTCGAACCGTCTTTGAAACATTCAAAAAATTTAGGTAAAAAAAATTTGCAACTTAGATTTGGAAAATTGATTACTTTACGGCTTCTTAAAGCCCGAGTTTTCAAAGAAATTCTGAATACGAGCTAAGTTAAGAAAATTCAAAGCAATAACAAACAAAATCCTAGAATTTAACTAGGTAAAAAATCCTAGAACTAAACCAGATCCAAGGCCTGATCCCTAACAGGTATACGCAAATAAGCAATCAAACTCTTGGAAATAACCATGTCATTAACCAGAAATTAATTGGGCAAGCCATCAGGCAAAATACCTCGATCTGAAGTTACTTGTAACGCCCTAGATAACCAAGACTGTTACACTAAGTGTTTTAAATAGTGCAAGACTTGCTAACCAAGTCATTTGAGCGTAAATGTGTTTCTAAAGTCAAATGACAAGTTAGGGTTAAAAGATTTTGATCGTAAAATGGTTGACTTTCATTAAAATAAGATTTTGATACATGGGATCTTAAAAATAATGTTTACATGGTGGTTACAACCCTCAAAAGCTAATACAACTGCAGCCAGCCTAAATGGAAAAATACAAATTTTGGTTCTAGTCCTTGTAAATCCCTCAGTCGTGGCGGTCGAGCAACTGGCAATGTACACACCGCCCCCACAGCTCTCCAAATCATGGTTGATCTAGCTTTCCTTTGCCTTTACCTACACCACGTAGCACCCGTGAGCCAAGGCTTAGCAAGAAAATAAATTCAACAAGCATATACAATAGCAGAATGTGCATAGTAAACTTTAAATCAATTAGTTTAACCAACAATAGAGTGCAAGCAATAAATTAGGCAGCAGTAAACAAATTCTTCCAAACATATAATTCAATCTTAATACAAATATTAAGGTGTCAGTGCTCTTAGGCCGAGCCCTCTGGTTATTTAGATGATCTCGGCTCGCTTAGACCGAGCAGCGTTCAGTACGCTCAATATCAACCTCAACTCCCTTAGGTCGTACTTTCACATCACACATAACAAATATATAGGTTACATAACACATATGTTCATTTACAAGGGATCTCAGTCCCATTCACAACTCTGGTGCAATTTTCTTACCTCGAGTCCTTAGCGGAGGAAGTGGAGCAGTCCTGAGCACGATCCTTGATCCCGAGCCTCACCAGTAACCCTAGTCACAAGTGACAATGGATAACCATCAAAATCTAATCCAATTAAGTACTTTGAAATCAAATACTAACCTCCGGGACCTCAAATTCTACTAAACCAGGTAGTAGAATTTTTCGCGAGCGCTTAGGTTAAAGTCCTCGAGCCTCCCCGAGCCTAAAAACAAATCTTGGCTATGGCTGCCTAGGCAGGCCGCGACCTGGCCCTAAGGGTCGCAGTGCGCCCCAAGTCAGAGGCGCCAACCTTTTGTCCCTGAGGGGAGGCGGGCCGTGACTTGCCCCCTAGGGTCGCGGCGTGCCCACAAGTCAGCAAGCCCTAGGGCCTTTTGGGTCACGTGGGCTGCGGCGCCCATGAACTAGGTCGCGACGCGCCCCCGCAAACCCATAAATCCTTGGGTTTCTCTGCATTTTCTCCCAACTCAACTCAACAAAAAACCCCTTGAAACCCTAGAACCAAACCCATAATTGAGTCTAGGACTCTTAACCACATAGCCTAGGCATAAAAACCACCCAAAATCCTACTTCAATTACCATCCCAAATTAGCTATCAATCAACATTCAAAAATCCAGTCAAACTCATCCTACAAATCTTAATTCCAGAAGAACCAAGATAGAATTCTTACCTCTATTAATAGCCTCAATCCTCAGCAATTCCCTAACTGATCCTAGCTTAATTTCCTTATATTTTCCCAGCTCCATTCCCAGGTTTCTCTTCAAGAAATCCTTCAGCTTCAAAGCACTCCCAAGGGAGAGAGAGAGAGAACGTGAGAGTAAGAGAGAGAGAGAGAGTGATGGGGAGTGTTCTGATATGTTCTAGCCTAAGTATGATACTTTCTAACTATAACTCTTAATTAAAATGACCAAAATGCCACTTATACTAACCCAGCCCCCTTTGTTGCCCACAAGGGAAAAACGGTCATTATCCCCAATTCCCACTAATTCCTTGAGTCATTCTCAAAATTCCCAATTAGTCTCGTCATACACCACTCATTACCAAATACTTACTCGTTACTCGATATATCCCCAAATATTCACTAAAGTCCCAAAATACCCCTAGGCTCACCTTGAGCCGGGTATTAAACCCCACTAAGACTATTCCGCTAATCCGCTCACTAGGATCGCCTCAAGCCGAGTACTGCAAATATATCCACATAATAATGTGGTCCCAACCATTTAACGCATATAATCATATTTATGCCCTTATCGAGCCAAAATTACAATTATGCCCTTATAACCAAGAATGGACCCACATGCATATTTAATACTCACAACACATGAATATAAATATATTCATATTATCGTATAAATCATGCATGCCACATAGTAAAAAACTTAATAAATTAATCACACATATATCCAACTATGCCCTCCTGGCATGCTAATCAAAGCATTAAACTTTATTAGCATTTTTGGGACATTACAACTATCCCCTCCTACTGAGAATTTCATCCTCAAAATTTACCTGAATAACTGAGGATACTGATCCCGCATAGTCGAATCTAGTTCCCAGGTCGTTCCTTGACCTTGCTATTCCTCCATAAAACTTTGACCAAAGGAATCATCTTGTTCCTTAGAACCTTGTTTCTCATGTCTAGGATCTGAATTGGTTGCTCCTCATATGACAAATCTGTTTGTATCTCCAAATCCTTGTATCCCAATACATGAGGTGTATCTGATACATACTTTCGAAGCATAGAGATGTGGAACACATGATGAACTTCTGATAATGATGAGGGCATAGCCAATCTATAGGCCATATGCTCGATCTTTTCCAGGATCTCAAATGGTCCTACGAATCTAGGGCTCAACTTGCTCTTTTTCCCAAATCTCCTTGCTCCTCGCAATGGCGAAACTCACAAAAATACGTGGTCCCTGACCTGGAACTCCACATCCTTATGCTTGGGATCATCGTAGCTTTTCTGTCTACTCTACGAAGCGAGCATTCGAGCTCAAATCTTCTCAATGGCTTCATGAGTCTTTAGAACCATCTTCGGTCCCAAATACTTCCCATGCCCCATCTCATCCCAATGAATGAGCGATCTACACTCCTTCTATATAACATCTCGTATGGAGTTACTCCAATCATTGATTGATAACTGTTGTTGTACGAAAACTCAATCAACGGGAGGTACTTACTCCAAGACCCCCCAAAGTCTAACACACATCCTCTAAGCATGTCCTCCAATATTTGAATCATCCTCTTAGACTATCCGTCTATCTGAGGATGAAAGGTTGTACAGAACTTCAACTGAGTTCTCATAGCCCTCTGTAAACCACCCCAAAACTTGGAGGCAAATATGGGATCCCAGTTCGATACTATAGACTTAGGAACCCCATGGAGACGTACAATCTACCTCACATACAACTCTACATACTGATCCACAGTATAAGTCGTCCTCACTGGCACAAAGTGAGCTGACTTGATGTACCTGTCTACTATCACCCACACTGAGTCATGTTGCCCCACCATCCTGGATAAACCTCCCACAAAATCCATAGTAATATCTTCCCACTTCCACTCAGGAATACCCAAAACTTGTAACAACCCCACTAGTCGCTGGTGTTCAGCCTTTACCTGATGATAGGTCAAGCACTTGGCTACATACTCAACCACGTCCTTCTTCATCCCAAGCCACCAATATAAAGTATGTAGATCCTGATACATCTTCGTGGTGCCTGGATGGAGTGAGTATGGTGTAGTATGGGATTTATCAAGTATCTCTCGTCTAATACCCATATCCACCGGGACACAGATCCGATCCTTATACCTCAGCAAACCTGTCTCTGAGATGGAATAATCCTTAGCCACTCTAGCTAGGACATTCCCTCTAACCTCTTGCAACTGCGCATCACTCATCTGACCCTCTCTTATCCTCTCCAAGAGGGTAGACTATAAAGTAATATTGGCCAACTAGCCCACAACCAACTCTATCCTCGCTCTAGTCATCTCCTTGGCTAATTCCTTTGATATCTGCTTCGAGCTAAACAACTGTTATGGGCCCCTCCGGCTCAAAGCATCTTCCACTACATTAGCTTTTCCTGGGTGGTAAGGATGTCATAGTCATAATCCTTCACCAATTCTAGCCAATGTCTCTGTCTCATATATAGGTCCTTCTAGGTAAAGAAATACTTTAAACTCTTATGATCAGTGTATATCTTGCACTTCTCTCTATACAAATAATGTATCCATACTTTCAGTGTGAATACCACCGCTGCCAGTTCCAAATCATGGGTAGGGTACCGCTGCTCATATTCCTTCAACTGCCGTGACGCATAAACGATAAACTTCTCATTCTGCATCAACACCCATCCCAATCACAGTCTCGGTGTGTCGCAGTACACTACAAACTTGCCCCCATCCAAAGGAAGACTCAGTACCAGAGTAGTAATCAATCGTCGCTTCAACTCCTGGAAACTACCCTCACATTTGTTTGACCATGTGAACTTCAAATTTTTCCGCTTCAACTCAGTCAATGGTGTGGCAATCTTTGAAAACCCTTCCACGAACCGTCTGTAATATCCGGCTAGTCTAAGGAAACTCCTAATCTCCAAGGCGTTCCTTGGCCGGATCCACCTTAATCCCGTCTCCACTGACAATATGTCTAAGGAATGTTACCTCCGATAACCAGAACTCACACTTCTTAAACTTAGCATACAACCGATGCTCCCTCAATATCTACAAGACCCATCGGAGATGTTGCTCATGCTCTGCCTCTAAACGGGAGTAAACTAGGATGTCTTCCAAGTAGACAATCACAAACTGATCTAAGAAGTCCTTGAACACCCTGTTCATCAAATCCATAAACGTTGTTGGGGCATTGGTCAAACCAAACGACATGACCAAGAACTCATAATGTCCATACCTCGTATGAAAGGTTGTTTTCAAAATATCCTCATCCTTAATCCTCAGCTGGTGATAACCAGATCAAAGATCAATCTTCGAGAATACCGTCTTACCCTGCAGCTGATCGAACAAATCATCTATCCTCGGTAGGGGGTACTTGCTCTTAATAGTCAACTTGTTCAACTCCCAGTAGTCTATACACATCCTCAGAGTCCCATCCTTCTTCTTGGCGAGAAGCTAGGTCTAATAAATCCCAAATCCAATAGCTCTTGCAATTGTATCTTCAACTCCTTTAGCTCTGCCGGAGCCATCCTATATGGTGCCCTCGACAATGGCTCTGTACCCGACGCTAACTCAATAACGAACTGAATTTCCCCGTACATTGGTAATCTCGGTAACTCCTCAAGAAACACATCCAAGAACTCGCATACCAGTCTAGTCACTCCTGACCCCACTGGCGTAACTTTAGTGGTATCAACCACACTAGCTAGAAAACCTATTCAACCTCCTTGTAATAGGTCTCTAGCCCTCAACACTCATATCATAGGAATGCGAGATCCGTGCACAATACCCATAAAAACAAAGGGGTCCTCACCCTCTAGCTCGAATGTCACCATCGTCCTCCTACAGTCTTTAGTGGCTTCGTATCTGACTAGCCAATCCATCCTCAAAATCATATAAAAATCATCCATACCCAACTCAATCAAATCTACTAATAACTCCCTACCGTCCACCATCACTGGCAGTGCTCTAATCCATCTCCTAGAAACTACCAGTTCCCCTGTAGGTAGTATAGTCCCAAGCCTCGCAGTATAATACTCATTATGTCTACACAATCTATCAATCACCTTACTAGAAACAAATGAATGTGTAGCCCCAGAGTCAATCAATACAGTATATGAAGAGTCAGCACTAGAAAGCTGACCTGTCACTACCGAGGGACTATCCTCAGCCTCTGCCTATGTCAAGACAAACACTCGAGCTAGAGTCAAGCTTTCCGCCTTCCCTGGTTCCTCTTTCATCAACGTCGAGCAATCTTTCTTGAGGTGCCCAACCACCTCGCACAAGTAAGAGGCCTTTGCCCGACATTCACCCAGATGGTGCTTCCTTCATCTAGTACACTCTAGATAGCTTCTCCATGTCTCACCGCCTCCCTGGCAGCCACCCTGGACACCTCGACCCCTCCTATAAGGACCAGTAGTGGTCAAGGTGTCAAGGGTCTTCCTCTTCTGATCACTGGGGCCTCCTCCCCTACCAAACCCTGTAAATGGAGGCACTACCCTGCGAACATCTCGTCTCGCAACGCTCTCCCTTCAAATCTTGTTCTCTGCCTCCTTAGAAGTGAGGGCCTTCTCAACAGCTTGGGCATAAGTTATCTCCCTAGTTACTCATGTGATCCTCACATCTCAGGCTATCATAACATTAAGCCCTCAAATGAACATGTCCTGCCTAGCTGCATCTGTAGGCACTAGATCAGGTGCAAAATTTGCTAGCTTGTCAAACTTCAGGGCATACTCAGTAATAGTCATGATTCCCTGTTCTAACCCAACGAACTCAGTTACCTTTGTCGCCCTGACGACAACGTTGTAATACTTCTGGTTGAACAAATCTCTGAACTCATTCCAACTTAGAGTAGAAACGTCTCGAGTTTAGGATGCCACCTCCCACCAAATGCGAGCATCCTTTCTAAGCATATAAGTGGCACATGCCACCCTGTCATTACCTTCCACCCTCATAAAGTCCAGGATGGAGGTGATCATACTCATCCACTGTTTTGCCTGAAGTGGATATGGTCCTCCCTCAAAGACTAGAGGTTGTTGTCTCCTAAATCTTTCATAAAGTGGCTCCCATCTATTCCCGGTATCAGGCAGTTGTACAACTGGTGCCACAACAGGTGGCAAGTTAGGTGCATCACTCCCTGACAGAGCCTGCTGCCTCAAAAGTAGAATCTCTTCTTCCTAGCTCTGAAGTCTAGCTTGCATATCAGCAAGCAACTGTTGCCAATTCTTAGGGACTGGCAGAGGGTTCTGGCCCTGCTCATCATCTCTAGCCCTAACCCCGACACCGGCTAGTCGAATTGATCGCCTTGGACGCATAACTATCCAAGTTTATCTACGATCAACTACTCGATTGGCCAAGCAATGATAACAGGTTTATAATCACCGCATGGTCCAATGCCGAAATTCAACCAACATCACACAATTATAATGCAAGCAAGCATTCAAACATTCGCATAAAGTAGCAATGCTAATAAGCACACCTTATCATATCCACATAACAGTCAAGGGCCAAGCCCTATTGGTATATCTCATGCTTCCTAATAAACGTTCAGATAAAGCATTCATATTTCATTTAAACATTCAAACATATAATCCCATATATGTTTACCGAACCCTAAGTCGAGCTTGTCTTTAGCGGCGAGTGTACATGCCCAGCCAATCTTCAGGAACCCTTAAACTTAGACCACTCTTATACCAAGTTGTAATGCCCTGGATAACCAAGCCGTTACATTGTGTATTTGAAATAGTGCAAGACTTGCTAACCAAGTCGTTTGAACGTAAAGGTGTTTCTAAAGTCAACTGACAGGTTAGGGTTAGAAGGTTTTGATCATAAAATGGTTAACTTTCATTAAAATAAGAGCTTGATACATGGGATCCCAAAAATAATGTTTACATGGTGGTTACAACCCTCAAAAGCTAATACAACTGCAGCCAGCCTAAATGGCAAAATACAAATTTTGGTTCTAGTCCTTGTAAATCCCTCGGTCGTGGCGGTCGAGCAGCTGCCAATGTACACACCGCCCCAAAGCTCTCCAACTCATGGCTGGTCCAGCTTTCCTTTGCCTTTACCTGCACCACATAGCACTCGTGAGCCAAGGCTTAGCAAGAAAACAAATTCAACAAGCATATACAACAGCATAATGTGCATAGTAAACTTAAAATCAATTAGTTTAACCAACAATAGAGTACAAGCAATAAATTAGGCAGCAGTAAATAGATTCTTCCAAACATATATTCAATCATAATACAAATATTCAGGTGTCACTGCTCTTAGGCCGAGCTGTGTTCAGTACGCTCAATTTCAACCCTAACTCCCTTGGGTCATACTTTCACATCACACATAACAGATATACAGGTTATAGAACACATATGTTCATTTACAAGGGATCTTAGTCCCATTCATAACTCGGGTGCAGTTTTCTTACCTCGAGTCCTGAGCGGAGGAAGTGGAGCGGTCCCGGGCACGATCCTGAATCTCGAGCCTTAACAGTAACCCTAGTCACAAGCGACAATGGATAACTATCAAAATCTAATTCAGTTAAGTACTTTGAAATCAAATACTAGTCTCTGGGACCTAAAATTCTACTAAAACATGTAGTAGAATTCATCCTGAGCGCTTAGGTTTAAGTCCCCGAGCCTCCCCAAGCCTAAAAACAAATCTTGGCTATGGCTGCCTAGGCGGGCCGCGACCTGGCCCTAAGGTTCGTGGCGCGCTCCAAGTCAGAGGCGCCAGCCTCTTGTCCTAGAGGGGAGGCGGGTCGTGACTTGCCCCCTAGGGTCGCGACGCGTCCACAAGTCAGCAAGCCCCCAGGGCCTTTTGGGTCACGCGGCGCCCATGAATTGGGTCGCGGCGTGCCCCCGCGAACCTAGAAATCCTTGGGTTTCTCTGGATTTTCTCCCAACCCAACTCAACAAAAACCCCTTCAATCCTAGAACCAAACCCAGAATTGAGTCTAGGACTCTTAGCCACACAGCTAGGCATAAAATCCACCCAAAATCCTACTACAATTACCATCCCAAATCAGCAATCAATCAACATTCAACAACCCAGTCAAACTCATCCTAAAATTATGAATTCTAAAAGAACCAAGATAGAATTCTTACCTCTGTTAATAGCCTAAATCCTCAACAATTCTGTAACGCCCTACTTCCTTAGAGTCGTTACTAAGTGAATTTTAAGACAAAACAGTGTGCAATGAACTCGCTAATCGAGGTTTTGAAACAAAAGTGTGCTTAATTAAAAGTTAGGGCTGTAATCTTTGAAAATGCGTTGACTCAATAAAAACTTCTAGTATTAAACACTTGGGATCCCAAAATAAGGTTTGAAAACTATTTACATATTGAAATAAGTTTACAGTTGTTTAATCATAAAATCATAGATTATTACAGCCATTTTCGAATAAACCCCCAACCAAAGCAGTCGGGCAGGCCAAACATGTACGCGTCGCTTCACGCTCTCCGTACTCATGGTTGGTTGACTCAGTCTTTGCCCTACCTGCAACACGGAGCACCCGTGAGCCGAAGCCCAGCAAGAAAACTCATGCAGAACATAACATATGCCAATATATATAGTTAATCATCTCAGATAGCCCACAGATAAACAAGTCAACCATTAGACTAAGCAAACACGGCCAAGCCGCCCCAGAGCCTTACTGAAGCCTGGGGTATCGGTTCTCACCGCGAGGATAACTCATGTATCCCTTGGGTCCCACCCTGAATATAGCATAACACATGTATCCACCGGGCCCCGCCCTGACTATAGCATCCCATGTGCTAGGTGTTACTTTCAGCCCCACGGCCGCCCCGGCCTACGCCGTACTCGGCCCCACGGCCGCCCCGGCCTACGCCGTACTCGGCCCTTGCCGTTCATTTCATCATAATCACACGTATAGTACATTCGAAATAAACATTCACACACATCACGGTTCATTTAAGGTTAAGCATTTACACATAATACAATCTGGGGCCATGCCCTACAATCACACAGTGGGGCCATGCCCTATTATCGGGTGTTACGGTTTTCTTACCTTTCCAATCAATAGCTTAGGTCACCTGACTCCTTGAGCACGATCCCACTCGAGCCTTAGCGTACACCTAGGCACAAACATAGGTCAAAGTCAACTCCGAACCCCAAGTCCGAATATCTAGCCTCGGGACCAATCCCGAGCCCCCGGGAAGTCCCAAATCCCCAAAACAAAGTGGCGGAAACAAGCCCCGAACCCTAGGTCAAAATCCCTCATCAAAACTCAAAAATTCCCCTCTGTGAACAGTGCAGCGCTACAGCGCTCTAAAGAGGGCGCTGTAGCGCTACAAGCAGAATGCACCCCCCAGAAACAGGGACTAGCGCTACAGCGCCCACTGACTAGCGCTGTAGCGCTAGTTGCAGCCTAGAAAACCCAAAATCGCATTTCTGCGATTTCCTTCAACCAATTCAATCCCAAACTTGTCCAAACCTTTTCCAAGCCCAAAATCAAGCTTATACACACCTCGCACTCATCCCAAGCATCCCAAGAACTCAATCCCAAGCTCAAGCAACTCAACAACTCAAAATCTACCATGAACAACCCTAAACCAGAAATTCATGTAAACCACAAAGATAGAGTCTTAGAAATCATACCATTAATGCAATTTCGACCTTGATTCAACCCTAGGCCTCCTTAGCTTGCTCATCATCAAAGCTTGACCTGCTTTTCCCCAAAAGTCCCATCCATTTAGCTCAAAAACACAGCTCAAAACCAGTAAAGCCCTAAAACTGAAATCCTTAAGAACTTACCTCAAGTTTCAGATGTTCTTGCTAATCCTTGCCAAGTCTTCAAGTGTGACCTTAAGATTCTTGATGCACAGCCTATCCTAGCTCCCCACTGAGCTTGACCTCAAGAAAAATGAAGAGAAGAGGTGCTAGAACCCCCAAACCGATCCCTTAGAAAACCCATCAGTTTTCTCTCTTTTCTTTCTTTCCTTTTTCCTTTCTTTTTCAGCCCCTTTACTCTATTCTACAAAATCCACTAAGTGTATAAAGCCTTATTTATTCTATCTTCAAAAGCCAATTGACCAAAATGCCCTCCCTATTAATTCTAAACCCTTTTACCCAAGTAGGGCCATTTTAGTCATTTACCCAATTCCCGCTAATCCTCAAGTGTCTCTAATATTTTCCCGTTGCTTCCCAATACCTGATAAATCACCAAATAATTATCCCCCATCATCAAAATAAATCTCAATCTATTTCTCTGAATTCCTGTTCATACCTCCAGGCTCGCCCCGAGCCGGGTATAAATTCCCGTCATGAATTTCCGCTAGCCTGCTCACTGGGATCGCCTCGAGTCACAAATCACAGATACATCCACATCACAATGTGGTCTCAACAATCATCACATAACAATGCAGTTATGCCCAACATGGCCAAAATTACAATTATGCCCTTCTAACACGATCCGGGCCTACATGCATACTAACATACATAGTCATGCATCTCAGATAAACAAATGGTCATATAACATGCTTTAAATCATAACCATGCATTTAAATCATTAAAATCACACATAAATCCCATCATGCCCTCCTGGCACGCTAATCAAGGCCCTTAAGCCTTAATAGCGGATTTGGGTCGTTACAAATTCCCTGACCGATCCTAGCTTAATTTCCTCAGATTTTCCTAGCTCAATTCCCAGGTTTCTCTTGAAGAATTCCTTCAGTTTCAAAGCACTCCTAAGGGAGAGAGAGAGAGAACGTGAGAGTAAGAGAGAGAGAGAGAGAGAGTGTTGGGGAGTGTTCTGATATGTTCTAGCCTAAGTCTGATACTTTCTAACTATATCTCTTAATTAAAATGACCAAAATGCCCCTTATACTAACCCAGTCCCCTTTGTTGCCCATAAGAGCAAAACAGTCATTAGCCCCAATTCCCGCTAATTTCTCGAGTCATCCTACAGATTCCCAATAAGTCTCATCATGCCCCACTCATTACCAAATACTTACCCGTTACTCGATATATCCCCACATATTCACTAAATTCCCAAAATATCCCTAGGCTCACCTTGAGCTGGGTATTAAACCCCGCTAAGACTATTCCGCTAATCCACTCACTAGGATCGCCTCGAGCCGAGTACTGCAAATATACCCACATAATAATGTGGTCCCAACTATTTAATTCATATAACACATTTATGCCCTTAACTGGCCAAAATTACAATTATGCCCTTATAACCAAGAACAGGCCCACATGCATATTTAATACTAAAAAACATGCATATAAATATATTCATATTATCATATAAATCATGCATGCCACATAGTCATGCATTTAATCAATTAATCACACATATATCCAATTATGTCCTCCTGACACGGTAATCAAAGCACTAAACTTTATTAGCATTTTTGGGACGTTACATTACCCCTATAACTATTTGAATGTATAAGGACCTTGAAGGTTCATAAACATAAATACTTGATAGAAAAGGGGAGTGAACAATAAAGATTAGATATAACAAAATCATCACATATAAAGAAAGTATGTATAATCGTAAACAATTGACCTTGAATAATTGTCTCAGCCTAAAAGGCCTCATTACAAGGGTTTGCAATACCTTTAAAACAAAACAAAAAATGTGTATAAAAAAGAAACACAAAAGAGTGCCCCCATCATCCTTGTGCTCAAGTAACTTGCTCTCGAGATGACACCTCTTCATCCCCGCCTTCTATTGCAGCTCTTGAAGTCTTCGCAAGCTCTTTTTATAGTCGATCCTGGAACTTGGCGAGGTAGCGCCCCCAAAGTTCTGCGTCTAGGAATGAGAAATCTCCTTCTTGGTTATACGCCTAAACCCGATAAAACATTTCTTTTAAAGAGTCCTCCACTTTAGCAATGTCCTCCTTGCCCTTGGTCTCGACCTCCACAAGCTTCTTCTTGAGACTATCGACCTCCGTAAGCTTCTGCTTAAGATTGTTAACTTTAAGCTAAAGTTAGTCCTGCTGTTGGATTATCTCCAAGGTTTGTGCTTTGGCATTTTGCTTGTTCTCTTGGGAGATCTTTAAGGCATTGTTGACCTCGTCCACCTTAGCTCGAAACCGAGCAATGCCACGGATCTAAGCCATGCAAGACTGCAAATAATGAATGAAATGGGGTCAGTTCGTGAAAGCATGGAACTAAAAAAAGAGGATAAGGATAAAACTTATGGTCAAAGTCATTTCCAGCGTAGAGTCAAGGACGGTCGTCGAGGGTCTCACCTCAATAGCCTGCAACTCTTTGGTGCTGACCAAACTCGCGTGCTTCATAAGATGGTTCATGATCTTCTGATATGAACCGTGTAGAGGCTCTAGATATTTCCCCCTCAAGAATTATGCCTCGACGTTATAGTATATGCGGCCATTCAGCAGCTTGTGATGGAGTTTGTTGTGAGCTCGGGAAATATGGAGGATGCTTAGTTGGTCGCACTAGAAGAATAAGGATTTCACCAACTCTGTCTATCACCGATGTTATCGAAGAGCACTGTAAGTTATATTTGATTGACGTTAAGCAGTTATGTTTAGATATATGTTTATCTGTTATGATTATTTGAGTTAAATCAATTCTTTATGTTGTTTGTAGTTGATCATCCTTCCCGGGCTTGGCCAGGATTCTGAGGAGTTTGATGGGGAGGAGGAGGCGGCCATGGATTTTGAGAAAGTGGTCGAGACAATTTCTTAGCTTGCCTAGGCAGTGAAGATTTTTGATGATGTTGCCCCTGAGGCGGAGGAGGTTGTAGGTCTCACCTCTCTCGCTGCCCCTTCTGCAGCTCCAGCCCCAGTTCTAGCTGATATCAAAGAATTGATGCAATGGTTGGAGGGAGTTGAGGGTCAACGAGAGACCGTCCTAAAGAACTAGTCAGTGATCATGGATGCAATCAGTCAGATCCTGATATTTATTAAGGAACGACTGAGGGACTCCAGGGTATATTCAGACTCAGAGTCATTAGATATTCCAGATGACTTTGAACTTGATCCAACCACTCCTCCTACCATTGTTGTGACACCTGATGCTGTGACTCCGGGAGTCGCTATTGTCAACCCTGAGGAGGTGCATGAGGTTCAGTTTAAGAGGAAAAGACACAGGCCAGAACAGTTTGAGGACTACACTGATCCTACGAAGAAGAGACCTCACACTGATGTAGCTACAGATACAGAGGAGGCATTGATGCTCGACACTTTCAAGAAGCCAGATGTCAAACAATATAGGACACTCTGCAAGTGGATGCTTGGAGACATCCCCAACAAGACTCTGAGGGATGTGAAGACAGGGTGTCATGATCTAGCATGGTTTCTAACGTGGAAGACACCCCAGTCGTAACTCGATGATGGGGTAAGCTATTTATTTAAAATGTTAAAATGTAAGCTATTTCTTCTACCTTCTCTTTGTAGCATATTGATTCGGCACAGCACATGCTTCGTAGGCGTTGCCAGTTATTCCCCAAGACATATCACCAGAGTGTTGTTGTCATGAACGTGATGTTCTCACAAGTGATACCTACCAGATATGAACTGTACAAGAATAGTACTAACAAAGAAAGGTACCTTTGGGATGCTGATGTCATGTCCATGGTGACCGACCTTGAGCAACATTTTCTAGCGTCTTGGTCAGGAGCTCAAGATGTATATTGGTGCCATAACTATCAACAGTCTCATTGGTTTTCCATTGAGGCTTCTATTTCTAGTTGGACATTCACCATATATGATTCAGACATCTCGATGATTAGTAATGCAACAGTGGAGGAAATTATGAAGCCATGGTGCATGTTGTTTCCTTCTCTATTGCTGTAGAGTAAACTATTCAAGGATAGCTTGATGTTGAAGATTCCTACATCAGGAAAGAAGCCACATCAGTTCATATGGCGCCGCTTATAGTGACACGAGCTCACTCAGTCGAAGAGAAGGTAAATAACATCATCTTTATACTATATCAGTTTCTAAGGAAATTTATAGTACTGCACATTTAATGTTTATATGTTTTTTATAGTGGAGATTGTGGTGTGTATGTTATCAAGCATATTGAGCATCTCATTTCCAGCCTTCCATTGGAAACCATTTGCGATGAAAATATAGAGTTGTTCAAGAACAAGTGGACGATGGACTTGTGGTATCAGAATGTGGGATCTGGACTGGTTTCCACACCATCAAATACTTGTATATTTTGTTTTTTTATTGGACATATTTTACAAGAGCAATTATGATAGGCTCTTCATTTTTGATGATGACCGCATATATACAGGTTCTTTACATGTTGTTTTGGTTTTTTTTGTGTGATAACTATAGAAATATAACTGTTGTAAAGGTATTATCGAGCTATTATCGAGCAACATACATATTCGACTTTAAATTTAATTTAATAAGCTATTATCGAGCTCATATCGAGCAACCATCAAGCTAAGAAAATAGTTAGGTTTAAAATTCATTTTAACAAGTCTGTCATCGAGTAGTTATCAAGCAGGTATTGAGCCCATATCGAGTTATTATCGAAACATATCGATTTTATATCGAGCTACATAGAATTTGGCAACAAAAAAAAAAGAAAAAACAAGGGAAACCAAGAAAAGTTAATTATAAAAATGCGTCCAAATTGATACTATTAGTTTATTGTCTAGCTTTACATGAAGCCCTATTGTGGCCAAGACCACAACACACTACACTTACACTCTTTGCGCAACACTTCACCTGTCGATGGATAACATTTTGTCTTCGTTCTTCCTACCTTTTTCTTCTTTAGTCGACCAACTGGTTGTTTCTCAACGGGTACCCCAACTTGCATATTCTTTATGTCCTCGGGAACTGTCCACTCGTCCTCGTTGCAAGTTGGGTAAATTGTTTCTTTATACAACTCCCTCCACATCCCAGTAGTGTAGAATGGGGAACACGGTGAATAAATGTTAACACCGCGGTCGATGGCTGCAGCCACTGCATGAACACAAGGTATCCTTATAATATGAAACATGCCATAGGAGCATGATTTGGTCATCAAATTCACTTTACCATCCCCATCTGGGTCTACCACATGAAATTCGAACTGTCTAAGAGCGTGGACTTTCAAGTACCTTACATCAGCTGCAGTACCTACCAAATCTTTCTCCATTAGTGGTGATAATTTGGATGTGCACTTCTCTACCCCATCACGGTGCCCAACAAACCATGACTGAAGTGTGAAACGAATGAATTCCACAAAAGTAGTGATTGGGAAGGTTCTTGCATCTATGGTTTTTGTTGAAGCTTTCGGCGTAGTTGCTTGTCATTATATTGTATCAATTCCCAGGAAAGTAAGCATGAGTCCACTTATCGAAGCCAAAACCCTTGAGATATTGACCTATGGCAGGATCCATTTGCATGATGGTAGCATGCACCATGGTAGGCATTAGGGAAGATGACCTCAAGAGCATGAATAATGCTAGTATGCATGTCTGATACAAAAGCCAGATTATTAACAACTCCAATGGCTACCTTCAATTTCATCATGAAATACTTCCAAGAATTGTGATTCTCACTATCCACCAACGCAAACGCAATTGGATAAGTGTGGCTATTCGCATCCAATGAAACAACACACAACATGTGGCCACCATACCTTGTCTTTAAGAAAGTGCCATCCACACATATCACAAGATGACATGATGTAAATCTCCTTCTACAAACTCCAAGTGAGAAGAAGCAATAAAGAAAACGATCATTGTCTGAGACAAAATTGGTTATTGTACCTGGATTCTTTTGCTGCAACATGTGCAAGTAAGAAGGTAACTTGGCGTAGGATTCTTCAATTGTCCCCCAGACATAACCGAGTGCCTTCTCTCTGAATCTCCATGCCTTCATATAACTCATATCGATCCCAAAATATTTCTTCATATCCTCCTTTATGTTGTTTTCCATGTAGCTAGTGCCATCAGTAGCATATTTGTTCTTGATAAGGTGCCCAATGACCCAAGGTGTTGCTTGACAGTGGTCTTTTTATCGCACTTGTAGTGAGCATGTATGTACACTATTATAAATAGTGATCTCAAACATGGAAGACCGCACTACTTTTTTCCCCCTTAATCTCGAACCACAGTCAGGATCCTTGCATGTGATATACCACACATTAGTATTAGACTTCTTCACCACAAACTCAAAATTATTCTTTATTGCGAAGAGAACCGCTTTGGTTTTCAAATCCATCTTGTTCTCAAAAGTCTTCCCAAGGTGTATTTCTCCCAACAGTGCACCAGAATAGGAGGTATGTGATCGAGGAGAGGCCATAATATCTTCTTTCGTAAACATGGGAGCACTCCATCTTTTGTGATCTTCTGTTGAAAATATTGGAATGTTCCCTGTAATGTTATCTTCTGTTCCACCAGGATGACTAGAGGTGGTCTCAGGTGCCGGAGTCCTTGACTTGGTAGGTTTGCCCGTGCAATAGGATATACTACCTGTTCTTGTACTTGTTCGACTTGAAAATCATCAGACTTGTCAATCAACACTTCTGCACTATAATATGCTGTTGAATCGTACCCTAACCACTCATTAAATTCAACTACTGGATCGTCATTCACATAGGGGTTGTATTCATACTGGTTGTCCCTCAGGTCACCAATAGGACCTCCCAAGGATCTACCTCCGGTCCAACTGTACCCATAGGATCAACACCAACAGTACCCACAGGATCTCCAACAAGATCTCTTTCTGGAACAAAAGTGTCCACCTCACTACGAACTTTATTAACACTAAGACTAGGAGTGGAATATGGATCTGAAATGAAATCTTCTTAACAGGAGTGACACACACAGGCAATCCTTTCTTTCGTTGTTAAACGATTGGTTTCCGCATGTGTAAGGAACCTCCAATTTCAACCCATACATCTGTATATCAACACGAAGTTCCTTGTGCAATATGTCAAGAAGTTGCAAGTACATTGCGTCATTCTCCATCGGTATCACTATGCATTGAGCATCCTTAAAATCCACTTCCTCCCTTCTATTTCCCAAACACCATTGTAAGATACAAAAACGTAAACAATGGAACATGTGATGAAAAAAAAAAAAATTGTAATTTTTTTTTAGGTTTCTAAAGAAATCTATAGAGTTGTAATCGAACCTACATCGAGCTCTATCGAGCTACATCGAGCTCTATCGAGCTACATCGAGCAACAAGTTTTTAAATCGAACATAACCCTAACCAACACATTTCATTAAGCCCCTATCGAGCACTAACGGAGCACCATATATCATGCCACAATCGAGCAACATCGAGATCTTAACAGAACCTACACCATCTGCCTATTATTGAACCCCTATTGAGCTCCCATCGAGCACATGTTGAGAAACTACTAAGCCAAATAGTCTAGGGTCCAATTGAACCCATATCGAGTTCCTATCGAGCACCATCGAGAAATAAATGCTATACCTATCGAGCTATCATCGAGCCACTATTGAGCAACATCGAACTCACAACTTAACCGTCTTCTACATAGTATTGAGCACCTATCGAGCTGTTATCGAGCAAAAATGTTGTAGAAAACTCAGAAAAAATGCATATCGCGAAATCTCTTTAACAACCCAAAAAACACACCATGAGCTTAGACTTGTTCGAAATAGCCAACAAAAAAGTAAACAAAAATACCTAATACAAAAAAATGAGCAATATTCTTACTCATGGTTTTTCTCCTCCAAAATCCCTCAAAATGGATGTTGCATTTGATATTGTGATCTTTACCTAGACTATAGAGATGACTAATAACGATTTCAGTGAGAAATTTGACATACATTGTGGGTTTTGGTAAGGGTTTTGCAAGAGAGATAGAGATATAGAAAATAGAGGAAGAGAAAATTTCAGTATTCTTGATATAATGAGATAAGTATTTTGGATACATTAGGAATATTTAGGATAAAAATAAAAGAGTGAATAGTGATATTTTTTTTGTTGGGAATTTACTCATTTTGTACCCTGTGTTTTTTCAAAGTATCATTTTGGTACCCTCTATCTTCAATAATGCTCATATGATACCGTGTATTTTAAAATCATACATATTTGGTACCCTATATTTTAATTTGATAGATAAAATTTTGTAAATATGACTAAACTGCCATCAGTTATATATAATTAAGTAATTAAATATAAATTTGGAAGTTGAGAGCATTTTGATTAAATTTGTAATATTTTATTAATTAAATTTGATTTTAGAGTATCAAATATGTCCGATACCAAATAAGTATTATTGTATACATAAGATCCTTTTTTTTTTTTTTTTTTTTCTTCCATTGGAGAGACTATTATGCTTAAATATAAATAGTGAAATTTCGCCGGTGAGAAGAAAAGAACGAGAAGGCGTTGCCCCGTTGCCAGCCTTGCATTAAAAAAAAACCACTCATCATTTTACTTCTCACTTTCTCAATTTCCAAACACTAATTTAACCATATCAATTTTCCTAAATTTATTCTTCAAGACCGAAAGTTTTATCAACTTGTCCGTATCAATTTGTTCTTCCTGCAATCGGTCCACGCTTCAACCATTTCTTTTTCCTTCTACTAAATCTTTCAAATGTTGAGCAGAATTGGATCAGTTAGAAGCTCCTCACTAAACTTAGGCTTAGGGTTAGTGAAAAGATGGTTGTGGAGTAAGAGCGAGACGGGACAGAGGTTCGCGGTGGTTTGGGGAAATGGTGACTATGGAAGGCTTGGGTTGCAGAGCCTGGACTCACATTGGAGCCCTGCTCCCGTGCTCTGTTCGACCTTTCGTGATCAAGGCCTCCGAGCCATTGCATGCGGTGGTGCTCACACCCTATTTCTAACAGGTAATATGTTTTCACATATTCTCTGTACTTCATCCGTGCTGTTGTTCACTGTCAGAGTATTAAGCCAAGACAATGGCTAACGTGATTGCCTCTATCACTCTCTTCAATTGTCTTGCTTAAGACAGAGATTGAGTACTTACGGAATCATGGAGAAAGCAAAATCTAGCCTTGTCTATTTATAAAGGGAATGATCTACCTTTGTGCTTGGGGTCAAATTTGATCACTTTGAAGTACTAGAGAGTCATTTTCCCATTATGACGTATGTGCAATAAGTTTAGTTGGTTTCTTGTTTGGATGAGTTTTAATTTTTAACGTCTGGGTAGTTAGTGTAATTACTTGTTTAGCATTATTCACTTTGATTATGTTGTAGGCAAGAGATCATTAGATTTTTCAATGTCTGTCAACAATTGTGAAGATTGTCAGTTATTTTCAGGTAGTGGCTCATAAACTGTCTCCTACTTTGACAGAAACTGGACGCGTCTATGCCACTGGTCTGAATGATTTTGGGCAGCTTGGGACAACGGATGATGCGGCTTACAGTACTGTATGATATTTCTGTAGTTTTCTGGTTTCTAGTTGTCTGTTATTTTTTGTCACAACATCTTTAAAACATTTGCTAATAAACTCAGTCTCATTTTTTGTGTTGCTTTTCTTTTTACATATCAATTCACTTGATTCTTTGATGTTAAGTAGCTCTATTGCCAAGTGAAATTTAACTACTGGTGAATTATATTTGTGGTTGGATCTTTCCTCTACCTTTTAAGATACATCTTTGATTTACTTAATCTAATTTGTGAAAGGGGCCAAATTATCAACTACAATTTTTTTAAAAGTTCGTACATTTTCCTTTTTCAAATAAATAAATAATAAAATAAAGAATTATTTCTGCTCTCTTTTTGTGGAACCATGACTAAGAAAGGTTTTGGTCTTGGTGAATGGATGCATAGTATTCTTAAGTAAGATATTAAGGATGATTTGTTTTTTAAAAAAATTATTGGATGTATCTTAAAAGTTAATTATGCTTACTTGTTAAGAAATCTTTGTAACTTTATGTTGAATATGAAATTTTGTATTGATTTCCTTAGTCCATCTCGTTTTTTAATATTTTTTTTTAAAAATGATTTAAAATTAAATGAGTTTTTTTAATTACATTTATGCTTGTATTTAATATTGTATTTGTTTCATTTATATTTAGTTTGTTATCTATGTTGCACCATGCATGGGTTTGAATTGGATAATATGATATGATGATCCATTTATGCAATTGTTGGAGATAATTCAAAAATTGGTTTCAAGTTGGATGTGTGTGGATTTATTACTATAATTACAAAATATGGGGAATACCGTATGAAGGGAAAACTAAATGATTTTAGGCTTCTGAAATTTTAAACTTTTAGATTGATGAATGACTTTTGGGGTTTAATTTTAGTCCAAAAACGGTAGATAAGTCAAGTCTCAAGGTCTGATGAGGCTAGGAAAGTCCGAATGGGTGATGAGGCTAGGGAAGCCTTGAGGCATGGGAATGAGCAAGAAGACCCAATATAAATATTAAAATCATGGAGAGATAACATGCACATGGTATTTTTTTTTTTTGGAGAAAGCAAGAAGCTTTAGTGAAGAACCACAAGGATATAGAAAATTAGAATATAATAATATTTTGAGAATCTTCAATTTGAGGACCAAGGGCATTTGAAGATGCAAGATAATTTTTTGAGGATGAGCTTTTAGTTAAGGTTTCTGGGAGTGCCTACTCTTGAGGAAATAATATGAATGCTGGAAGGGAAGGGTCATCCACCAGCAAGGATTTTTCTGCATCTACAAGCAGTACATAGTTTACTCAGTAGTCGGTACATCTACACGTCTTTAGTAATATATAGAATTTCCCAAAGCATTCATATATTTCGTTTGTAATGACAATCACTGGTTAAAATGTATGGAATAATTGTTACTCGTAGAGCTAATGATAGGAATTTCCTGCAAAATTGGTAAAAACAATATCCAAGATAGAGTAAAAATAATGAAAATTGCTCTGTATTGGATATCCCAGAATTCAAGAGCCAGGGTCTCTCCCAAAAGCTGGGTATAGCTACTACTTTCTCCACACAACTCTACTCCTACTCACTCCCTTATTCACTTACTCTAGTTGTCCCACCATAAGCCGTGTACCCTACTCCCATACAAACCCAACTCTTCTAACTAACTCTCAGCCACATGTACCTCTCTCACCCTTACCTCTCCTTGTGTAAAAATACGTGAGAGGAGGCCTATCAATAGCCCCTGCCCAAATTCTCACCTTGTCCTCAAGGTGGAAATTAAGGTACTGTTGCTTAATCACATTAAAATCTTCCTAAGTGGCTTCAAACTCTGGTAAATGTACTCATTTGATCAAGGCTTGTGGCTGGTGCTCTTGAGTTTCGGGATGAACCTGCTCTTGTTCTAATGACCATTCCAAGTCTGCTGACAAGTCTTTTGGAAGAGCTGTGGCAACCTGTTGCGGACCAAGAGCTGCACAAAGAATAGAAACATGGAATACTGGATGTATACACGTCAAGTGGCAAATGGAGCTTGTATGCTACTGAGCCAATGCGTGCTAACACCCGAAAAGGACTGAAAAAACGAAGACCGAGTTTCTCATTCTTGCGCTTAGCTATTGACCTTTGACGGTATGGCCTGAGCTTGACATACACCAAATCTCCTACGGAAAACTGAACATCTCTCCTCTTGCGATCCGGTTGCACTTTCATCTTTTGCTGAGCTCGATGAAGATTCATTTTGAGCAAGTCTAAAACTTTATCTCTTTCTTGACTGAAGCGTTTATTCCACTGCCGAGACCTTTGTGTTGGCTGGCTCAAAACGAAGTAATGGAGGTGGATCACGGTGATACACAACCTTAAAGGGAGTCACCCCTGCGGCTGAATGGTATGACGTATTGTTCCAATACTCTACCCATAGTAGCCATTTTGCCCACTATGTTGGCTTGGAACTCACAAAACAACTTAAATATCTCAAGACAGCAGTTAATCACCTCAGTTTGGCCATCGGACTGAGGGTGGTAAGCTATGCTATGCTTGAGGTTTGTTCCTTGTAAACGAAAGATCTCCTTCCAAAACAAATTGAGGAAATTTTTGTCTCGATCCGAGACAATAGACCGAGGCAAACCATGGAGTCTAACAATCTTGGGCTCAAATACCGTTGCCACTGTGATAACTGAAAAGGGATGGCGCAACGCAATGAAATGCTTGCACTTGGTGAGGCGATCTACCACCACAAAAATTGAATCAAACCCATTTGACTGAGGAAGTCCTCTGAAATCCATGGAAATGTCTTCCCAAACTTAAACCGACCGGTGATTGGGCCAAATACTTGTTCTGCTGATAGATTGCACACTTGGCTAGAAACTTCTGAACATCCTTTCTCATGCCTTGCCAATGAACGTCGACAACCAACCTTTGAAAGGTTTTGAACACCCTCGAATGGCCCCTAACACTGCTACTGTGACATTCTTGTAATATTAGTGGAATAAAAGGTTAAGATTATGGTAGTACCAGCCCACCACGAAACTTTAGGCATCCTTGGTTGTATGTATACCCGTCACTAGCCTGGCCAAGTTGAATTTCCTAGATTATCTTGGACAGATGTGGATCAGCCATAGCATGAGCTTGCAAATCGAGCAGTGAAATAACCGTAGGAGCCGAAATGGCAGCAAACTCAGCCCTTTGGTGCTTGCGAGATAAGGCATTAGCCGCCTTATTTTCAAGTCCCGGTCTATACTGGATATCAAAATAATAACCAAGAAGTTTGGTGAGCCATTTTTGATGCTTCTAAGCTACCAAATGCTGCTCTAGAAGCTACTGCAGGCTTCGCTGATCTGTTTGAACCAAAAATTTCCTTCCCAACTGTAGAAATATCATCAAAATAGGACTAATTATTAGGCAGATATATTGTAATTAATTCGGTATCATCACAACTAAAGGATCTGAATTAATATCTTTTATTTTATGTGTATATTGCTTGATTCTAGGACTAATTAGTTGACCTAGGTAGCTGTCAAATTTGTTCTAATTTGTACACCTTAAAAACTGATTGTATTTTTCATCCTATATATAGGATATTGTTTGTAGAGGAAAATATATCGATATACATTTTTTTCTACATGGTATCAGAGCATCTTTTCTGAGACCTCTCCTTCTCTTAGTTGTCTTCTTCCTGTACCATGGCCGCCTCAACTGATCCCAAGACCATTGACGACAATTCTGCTATCTCTAAAATTTCCAAAAACTCATCTGAACCTATTTCCCATCAATATGAACAGCCTAATCTTCAAATCACCATTCATAAATTGAATGGTCAAAACTTCCTCCAAAGGTTTCGATCTGTGACCTTGTATCTCACTGATCGTGGTCGTTTGGGCCATCTCATAGGTGACGTCTCTGCACCAGCCTCCACTGATCCCTCCTTCATCAAATGGACCTCCGAAAATTCCCTGATCATCTCCTGGCTTGTTAACTCCATGGAAGCTGACATAGGTCGAACCTATCTGTTTCTCTCTACTACGAAAGAATTGTGGGACTCAGTCAAAGAAACTTTTTCTAACCTTGAAAATTCGGCTCAAATGTTTGAACTCAAGTCCAAACTTCAGGACCAAAAACAACAAGCTCTTTCTGTAACTCAATATTATAGTATTTTG
This sequence comes from Humulus lupulus, assembly GCF_963169125.1. Lineage (NCBI taxonomy): Eukaryota > Viridiplantae > Streptophyta > Magnoliopsida > Rosales > Cannabaceae > Humulus > Humulus lupulus. Next base: position 172,490,452 of record NC_084793.1, read on the forward strand.
TATAATCTTTGGCAAGAAATTGACCTGTTTTATGTTCCAGAGTGGAAGTGTTCTGATGATGCATCTTCCTACAAGAAAATGCTTGATCGAGAGAGACTATTTGATTTTTTGCATTGCTTGAACTGGGAACTAGATGAAGTTCGTGGTCGTCTCCTTGGAAAGTCTCCTCTTCCCTCGGTTCGTGAAGCCTTTGCTGAGGTCCGTTGTGAGGAAAGCCGCAAAAGGGTTATGATGGGATCCCTTCAAACCACTGAAACAGATCATTTCGCCCTTGCTGCCTGGCGACCCAATCCAATTCTGATTCTCGTGGGCCACAACGTGACTGTTCCTGGTGTGATCATTGCAGTAAGACAAACCATACAAAGGCTACCTGCTGGAAAATCCATGGTAAACATGCGGATTGGAGCCCCAAAATAGAAATAATGCTGCTGGAAACAATTTTGATGGGCGTGCTCTTACTGTTGCACAACCTTCGTCATTTCCTTTCACACCTGACCAGATTGCTCAACTCCATCAGCTCCTTAACATTGCTTCCGCATCTGATCTAAAGGCTTCCTTTGCCCCAGGTACTTCTGCTGCACTTAATGTTCAAACCACCCCTTGGATTATTGACTCTGGCACATCTGATCATACAACTGGGCAATCACATCAGTTTACCACTTACAATCTTCGCCTAGGTAACATTAAGATAAAAACAGCAAATGGTTTTGTTTCCATTGTGGTCGGTTTTTCTTTCTCCTACTCTTACACTTAAAAATATTCTCCATGTGCCAAATCTGTCTTGCAATCTCCTTTCCATTAGCAAACTTACCCTTGATCATGACTTTCTTGCTAAATTTTCACCTTTGTGTTGTGATTTTCAGGAAATGTCCCCGGGGAAGACGATTGGGAGTGTGAGGGAATGTAGCGGATTGTATACTTTGAAACTGATCCTCCACCTGCTCAAATTAATAAAAGTTTGCATTTTGGTTGTACTGTTTCTAGTGATTTTGATATTATAAGATGGCATTATCATCTAGGACATTCTAGTTTTCCATATCTAAAACATATGTTTCCTAGTATTTCGAAATAAAAATTTGAGCATGTTTAAATGTGAAGTGTGTCAATTTGCAAAACATACTCACCGTGTTTCGCTCTTGCCCTTATAAAGCATCTCAACCATCTACTCTTATTCATAGTGACGTGTGGGGGCCATCCTGTGTTACCAACCTTTCAAATACTCGTGTTGGTTCATCTCGTTCATAGATGATCATACACGCTTAACTTGAGTATTTATTTTAAAAGAAAAATCTGATGCCGCTGCCATTTTTAAAAATTTTCACTCCATGATTAATAATCAATTTCAAGCTAATCTTCAAGTCTTCCACACAGATAATGGCACTGAATATTTTAATTCCATCTTAAAATATTATTTTCTCTCTAATGGCATAATCCACAAAAGTTCATGTGTCAGCACTTCTCAGCAAAATGGGATAGCTGAACGGAAAAATCGACATTTATTAGAGGTTGCTAGGGCTCTCATGTTTACTACTTCAATACCTAAACATTTTTGGGCAATTTGTGGGGAGGCTGGTAAACTTATTTAATCAATAGAATGTTGTCTCGTGTCTTACAACATCAAACTCCAATCTCGCTGCTTCTTAAAGCTTATCCTCAAACTCATCTTAAATTTGAAACTCCACTCAAAACGTTTAGTTGTACCTCCTATTTTCATGTTGTAGATCCGAATCATACCAAGCTTGATCCTCGTTCTCATAAGTGTGTGTTCTTGGTTATTCTTCCACAAAAAAAGTTACAAATGTTATAATACTATCACCCGACACATGCACGTCTCTTTAGATGTTACATTTCATGAAGAAAACTCATTTTATTCCACCACTTTGCTTCAGGGAGGGACTAATAGGGATGCTCAATGTTGGGATACTTGTCTACCAATGATAGGACCTGAGTTTGGTCCACTTTTTGATCATTCTGATTCGATTTCTGATCCTATTTCTGCCATAAACTCAGAAACTATCCAACCTGAAATGGAAAACGAAGGCCAAAGGAATTCAGACAAAGAGTTGCTGGTTTATACTCGGCGACGGGGCAAAACTCAAGTAATACAGCCAGCTAAAGACCCTGCATCTCATGAATCTGAACCAGTGACAATCCTACTGTAAGTAACTCTTTGAACCCCATCTCACCTCATTCTAATCCTAATCTTGAGTATCCTAGTGTGATAGTATCAGATCTGCGCATTGCAAAAAGGAAGGGAGTTAGGAGCTGTACTCTACATCCTATATCTAAATATGTGTGCTACAGTAGACTCAAACCAAAGTTCAAAGAAGTAATCATTCCAAGGAATATTGAGGAAGCTCTTTCAGTTCCTGAATGGAAGAGAGCAGTTGATGAAGAAATAGGAGCACTGGAAAAAAATACAACTTGGAAAATTGTTGTCCAGTCGAAGAACTATCATGTGGTAGGATGCAAATGAGTTTTTTCTGTAAAATACAAAGCTGATGGCACTGTAGATCGATACAAGGCAAGGCTGGTGGCAAAGGGGTTTACTGAAACATATGGGGTGGACTACACAGAAAATTTTGCACCAGTAGCAAAACTGAATACAGTAAGAATCCT